>NC_049209.1:41069046-42389046 GCF_013347855.1 Anguilla anguilla | reverse complement strand
TCTGGCGCCCGGAGACTTCGAGCCACCTGCACCGAGTGTCAGTTTAACGCTAACGAACAGCTGCTCGGTCTACGCGCCTTTTCCCCGCTCCTTCTCCGAGCCGGGGACCGCGCGGAAGCGAGCGTCCCAGTCGAGAGGCTAATTGCTAACGCAGGGGAACGCGGTGTGCCAGGACGCCCAGATGCTGCTGGGTGGAAAACAAACACGGGGAGCAGACACAACACTTGGACCGGTCGCGCTAGCGGCGGGCGAGCGCCACGTTGCCAGACGCGCTGCTTCGATTGAACTCATGGGGCGCGAAGAAACAAACAAACAAACAGAGCGGCAAAAAAAAACCCCACTTTCTTTTACAGTAAGAACTTACAGGTGCGGTGGCAGCACAGGTCAGTGTGGGGATGCCATGATTAGCATTGTTTCACCTACTAGTGTCAGAGTGACAGGATTCTGTTAAATACCAGGGGAATAACATGGAACACAAACAGCAGGGACTCAGTATAGAGTATAATCAATATAGTGGCCTCTATTTACATTTTCAATACTGAATACTCCCAAATGAAGTGAGCAAGGTTTTCAGAAATATGGTTAAAAAAAACTACACCCATAATCAATGAAAATGCCACTGGTCAAGGGGTAAGTCACCGTAATTACTTCCAATCTGCTGCAATTTACATTGCATTTTGTGGCACTTGAATAATAGGTTTTAAGAACACTCAAGAAAATGGGCGCTAACAATGGCTTGCAGTCAACAACGCACTGTCCGTACACAGGATTAACTGTCCATACACAGGATTAACTGCTCATACCCAAGATCAACTGCTCATACACAGGATTAACTGCTCATATAGCCAAGTCACAAGCTTCCAGACATTAATATTTGTCCTCTGGCCACTGGGGGTCTCTAACTGACACTGAAGTGATTTAATTAGGAGGATATTATGTTGCTTTCTTCAGCACCAGCATACCTTCCATTTCCAGCAGTAGACAAAGGACAAATGTCCACTACACCTGGCCCCATAGAGGACAGATAAACATAAACAAGCAGAATATTTACGTCCAGCTAAGTCAGACCACCTTGTGTTGAGATTCTAACTACCAGACATGGTTTTAAAGGTGGTCTGCCAGGTCCACTCCACTCCGACACTCACAGTGCTAGCAAACTGCCTTAAAGAGCTTGCCCTGCCTATCCATCATCTTAACTCTATTAATACATTAAACAGGACCAATCCAGTCAGGACTAACAATAGCAGTAATTTGGTGTGCTATATAATTTAAAAACCCAACAGGACAGAATCTCTCACAGGACCAATTTAAATGCTTCACAGCATTTCGCTTGGTTAAGTTCTTTTAAAGCTAACACTCAAATATACATTTCATTTAGTCTTAACGGGGACTTCTGGGTAAATAACCTGTAAGTTTCAGCCAATCGACTGATGGGAATTATCGCTGAGCAAATGGCCTGGGACAGGAGAAGCGGGGGACACTGGGGAAAGCGTCCGAGTCCTTGAGCGGTCCGGCTCGGAAGCCATTTGTTTTCCCGCCTGACGCAGAGCTGCTGCCTGCTGCTAAGCGAGTCCCATTCAGGAACGATCAATCCGAGTCCCCTCTTAGCGCTGTTTCATATTTCTGCGGCGTGCGCGTAAAAACGGGTCTGCGCTGGGGCTGGGGCGGAACGTGCGGCGTGTGGAAAGGTTACAGATGTCGCGTGCCACCCCATGAATTTAAAAGCGGGTAGTCAGCAACCAATGCCCAGAAGATGATTGGTTGGTTACCGTCGCAAACAACACAAATCAGTCATACAACGCAGACTACGCAGAAGTACAAAACAGCCCTTAGACGCAACACTAGCTTCCCCTTGCCCTTCCATTACACTCGGAGCAGCCCACCCTAGGTGCGCACCTCCCAAGGCCCCCTTTGACCCCTTAGCCCCTCCCTTGTCTCCTATGACCTCACGGTTCCGGCCTCTTCCTGAACCCCGCGTCAGCCACAGCGGCCGCTCACGCTCAAAACGCGGGCCGTCAGGTGCGCGGGCGGGCGCAGGCGTTCAATATTCATGGGCAGCGCATCATTAGGATCCCGCTGAGAAGCGGTTAAGTTGCCGGCGCAGATGCGCTGGAGCCGGGGTTCCCAGAGCACCATTCTCATTTGCCAAGGCATCCGCCCGTCACTGGGCTGGGCCCGGTCTGTAATCAAACAGAGATCATTTATGGCTATTCTGTCTGCTGTCTCTGCAAAAACACACACACAAGCAAACACACATAAAGCACACCCACATATACCAACACATGCACCACAGACACACATCCACCACACACAGACACACACATGCAAACACACACAAACCACTCCCACATATACCAACACACTCACCACACACACACATCCACCACCCACAGACACACAAGCACACACACACCGACAGACCCACCACACACAGGCACACACACACACACACACACGCGCACACACACGCACACACTATGATGGTTCCCATGGTCCCCCTCTCTCCAGGACGGTGTGAACTTTGATGACTTCAATATTATTCATCCACCCACACAGGGTTCTTTGATAGCTGCATCACAAAGGAAGGCCTTGCTATGACATCATGCAAACAGCAAATGCAATGACGTTCTTTTCCATCGTGTTCGCGCAGACAATGAGAATGTAATGCAGAGATGATACAGATGCCTTCTGTTGTGAATTCTTCTTGGCGTTGGGTGTTCTAGTAAACCTTCAGTCAGGAACCTTGCCCCACCGCATGAGTGCTTATGCACACACAAGTTTATCCCACCCCTGCTGTAACTATCAGGTCACGCAGATGGTAGCATTTAGATTAGTTCCAGCAGATTACATTATATGAGATCTTGGAAGGTCAGGTCTGTGAAATGTGCCTTTGGGGAACCAGTGACACATACAACACTATTTTTCAGAGGCCATATTTTGATTCTATACAGAGCAGTTTCTGGACGATGATAAACCAAAACAATTTACAGCCAATTATCCGGATTCTATATATTTTTTTAAAATGTGAAATGATCACTCATTCTTAAAATAGGCCTGAAACAAAGCAGACAGGACACTAAATCTTGGGTTGATGCTGAGAGTTAACGAGTCGATGGCACGTTCGCATTGTTCCATTTCCGATCTGTATTGTGTCGTCAGCGCTTCAGGAAACAAAAAAAAAGATCCCCAGTGAACAGAGATGTCGCCACAGTTTCTAGGAAAGATCAGCACCGCTTTTGAAGTTCCCCTTGTTCTTCAGTTTCATGCAGAGTTAATGAGGATGAGATGATGCCTGGCATGAATACATTTCTTGGAAGTGACCTTAACCACGCCAAGGTGGGGGGGGGGGGGGGGGGGCGGGGGTTGGGTGGGGATGAGAAGCATGCCAATGACAATGACAGGCATGTCGATTTGGGTCAATGCGGCACGTCTCTTCTTTATTGCGTGCTGGGTAGGTGCGCCGTTTCAGCTGTCACGGAGGGCAAGCCGTGGGAGCAGGGCTCCGGCGAGCCTTCTGATGCTTCCTAAAGCCTTTTCCCCCCCCCACCGCACACGCACCTTCCCAAGAGAGACGAGGGCATCTGTCTGAGATCTCCCAGCATCCACGGCGGGAGCAGGTGAGGGTTTCATTTATTTATAGGCCCGCGGTCAGCTGCCGTGAGCGATTGATTGATTGAGACGTTCTGAGCCCCTCGCTCCACCGGGGGGCCCCGAGTGCTTCAGTCGCGGCGGGTGGTGAGACCGCACTCCACACATCGGGGGGGACGGGGGGGGATGGGGGACGGCGGGGGGGAAACTCATTTATACAAATCCTAGCAACTGTCAAGCAGGAAAATCCAATTTCAATGGTCGCTACTGAACATGGAGACATTGAACGTGGAGCGGTGACGGGCAGTTCTCTGGTTTCTCACTTTGCTCAGTACTCAAATCCGGCAACAAAAAAAGAAAAACCCCCCACAGCCGACTGGAAAAATACACAACCGCAGCTTCTGAGCAGCTCACAGCAGCTCGCAGCACGCCAAAGGAGATGCTATTTAAAAGCTATTCCTTCAGGGATGCTACCACAGACAGCGTGTACCGAGGTGATGACTCCACTCGATGCTACAGCACTGACTGATGAGCTGTATTGTGACCTCATTTCCTGTGTGCGTGTGCTCTCACAGTCACACTTTTAAGAACAAATTCTTTCCGAAATGGAACGCCATGTTCCGATAGCGAGTTCACCAAATGACCGTGCCATTATATTTTACTGCTTTCAGAGACTTTTGTGATTATGGAAGCACAACTGGAAATGCTTAAAAACAAAATATTTTTAAAAAGAAATCATTTTGAGGTATTCTCGAAAAAAGAAAAGAAAAAATCTATATTGGTCTTGGGTATTAACTGAGAATGTTACCCCAGAAGGGGGAGTGTTTTCAGACACATGATGGACAGGAGGGGGAGCAACGTCGTACAATATTTACAACAATGCACCATGATAAAACTTCAAGACTTTCTTTGATAGAGAACTGAGGTTTTAAGTAGACTGAGAGATTAAGTAGACAATGCTAGCGGTTTACAGGGTATTTGCCAAGACAAAATGGTGACGTTAGGTGAAAATTACAGTACGTGTGAAGAATTGAAATCAAATTATATGATTAATAAATCAGAAAATACTTGGTAATATCACAAGTTCATCACAGTCTATCATAACCATATTTCATAATGCAAAATGAGACAGGTAAGGAGAAATGTGACAGTGAGTTAGAATGAGTGAAATGGGGAGGTAGGAACTGACAAAGCGAATGAAAGATAGGAGGAAAATCACAAGGAGAGTAACATAATATAGCCCAATATAATATAATATAATATAATATAATATAATATAATATAATATAAATCTGGGGGGTTGAACCTTCAGCTACGACCTTTCTATGTGATTATATTACAGGTAGATTGACAATTTAACAATCCCATCATTTATTGCATTTATTGCCTTCAAGTAAAATGTCTTATTACAGCTAGCTGGAGCCTGTTGGGACATACAGTTCCATATATGCAATTCTAATGTTTAAAATCCCATAAAGCCCACCGTTAAGTTTAATTTCACGACTGTCTGGAATACCGAGGTTAGCGATGAGACACGCGCCTCCGCAGCAATATCTTCAGCACGCGCGCTACTACCATAAATAATTCATCCGCGCGCCAGGGACGACGGCTCCCAAATGATCGACCCCTCGCAAGCACATCAGACGTTCCGCAGTTCAGACGCGTGGGGCCTGAATATATTTCGAGACGGTGGAGTCGGCAAATTTTAGCGCAGCTAGAAAAGAAAAAGAGATGAAAGGGTCGCGTTGTGTACCAATACGGGGAGGGAGACGCAAGCGTGACAAAAGAACAATAGCTGCAAACACCGTTCGCAAAAAAATAACATAAAATAAAATATGGGTCGACATTGCCTGTATTTTTGTTTTTATTTCAAGTTACGTAAATGAGAAATGACTTGTTCCTATCAGGGCATGCCCTTAAGGACCTGATTATGTCAAAGAACGATGAGCTGAATTGCTAATCTCCATTCCCCAGTGCGGGCGTGAAACCTGCACGTCAGCGTTTCGGTCCGTTAGCAACGGCATCTAAAGGCGGTATTTAGACTCCCATAAAAATCACCTGGGGGATGCAGGATATTACACAGAAATAGGTCTGTGTCTTGCAGCAGTTTGCTTCTCCACGCAGCCTTAGTTTGCTATTGTTCTCCTAGGAAAAAAATGGGTCATGTGGATAAGGCAGAACAGACTGGAAACATCTTTACTAGTTGCAGTCTTTCAGAATAAAACTTCACCAGTAAAAAAAAAGGGACCATATTGTTTGAGCAATTATGAAATTCACTAATGGTCTGAAGCAAATGAGCTAAACTAAATGGAATTTTAAGTCACCACTTTTAATTTAAGGGGAATTACTGGCCATTTGGCAACCAGCCCAAGCAGTTAAATAAATTGCCCAATTTTAGGACCTGAAGTCTGAAAGAGAGTCCCAGCTGAGACTTGATTACCATGATGGAGGCATCTCCATAACAGGTGGACTATTCAATCTGGCAATCTGTAGAGTGACAGGCATGCGCCACAGATACTGATCACTGCAGAGAATATTAATTTCTCACCCCCTCCCCATCTCACTCTCGGTTGTGGTATCACTTTGTTGCCCCCCTCTAACACCCCCCCCACCCCCCCCGGTTTCTCTCCATCATTGCAAGGTCAATAACAGCCACTCTAATGAAGTCCACCACACCAAAACAAGCTTCCGTCCAATGACGGCGGGGAGGAAACGGACGGACACAGAGGGGTGTCGACGCATGGCGTACGCACACACGCTGCCGTTTCCGTAGCCAGGAGCGACAGACAGCGCTCAGCAAGGGACGAGACAGGCGGATGCAGCGCGCGCAGAACTCCAGGTTAATGTGATCACGGGCCAATAAAACGCATCAAAGAACCTCTGAGCTCGAACCCTACGCAATCAAAACACCTCACAAGCGCTCATTATGACTGATGTAACATCTGTCATACTTCATCGTATAGTTCTTTCATAGGGATCTCTTTTTATCTCTGAAAGACGGAGAGCACATAGCTTCCATGGCTGCTGCTCAGTAGCAAAACAGCAACTGTAAGATAAAATCAGTTGCATACAAGATACACAAATATAAAGAACATAAGGAAAAGTGTTGTAGTACGTGATCTGTGTTGATCAACCTTCAAAATACTGATGCAAAAACCTATTTTTCAGGGACAAAAGTGGCCTAGGTGAACACGGATTTAATTTTCTTTTGGCAACAGTGGCAATGAACAGGGATTATTAAACGTGTTTGCGAAGGCAGCAGTGCGCTATGCCTTCGTTTGCTGTCTGAGGAGTCAGCTGCATCTCAAAATGTTTTCTAATTAAGCCAGGGGTTGCTGGCTCCTGGCAACAGGAACGGGAGAACTCCCTCCCAAATGGCACAGTCAAAAGACTCCCCCCCGCCCCCGCCCCCCCAGCTTTAATTAAGGAAGGGGAGGGGGGGCGAGACAGTCCATCGTCGCAAAACACAGACTGAAAATAATTGCATTCCATTAAACAGTGAGCCATGGTTCATCATTACAGCACTGAACTGTAATGAGGGACATCAGAAATCACCCAAATCAATGCTTTTTTCCCCCTAGTGTACCAGTTTCCCTTGTCCAAATTAAATTGGAAATCCCTGTCAAATGATTAAAAAATTGATTGCATTTAATCTTGTTTTTCATTTTATTTTAAGTATACTGTGAATAGGTACAAATGTACTCACATTTTAAGCAGCACAAAAATTAGATTTTAATAGATAATATTTAAAAGCAAAAATGTCAGATCCACAAACTTTTTTCTTGGAATTTAATTCATGAAATAAAACGAAGAGAAATCAATATACGGTTTCATCAGTTTCATGTAGCCTATGAGTTTTTGGCTTAGATAACTTGCATTCTTTTCACCACTTTAACCTAATGGTACAAAAAGTACCTTTTCTACAGAATATAACATGAAAAGTGAGTGAAAATTCATAAACGATGATACTCCGCTGAGTGTGGCAGGGTTTATGAGAAGTGACTCTGACTGGATTTTGTTAAATGGCTTCCCCTCCACATCGTTTCCAAGGCGAGAGCCGTTATCGCCGCTATGCTTCATTCGATGTCTGTACCGTCTCCGCTATTTCCGTTCTGACAGATGACCAACGGACCGGCCGGCTGAGCTGCCTCCGAGTCGTCAGCATTCGGACATTTTGTATTTCAATTCTGCGTTGTTCTGATCTGCAGACTTTTGATTTATGACATTTCAAAATGGGTCCCTGCGGAGATGGCCTGTTTACGTTTCTCCCGTGACCCCAGTTGAGGTGAGCCACTCTTAAGTTACCTTTGTAGCTACATGCTACGTGACTGTATCGTTTGAGCCAAATGTCACTGGCTGTTTGCCATAAGGTTTCTCAATCCCTTCCTCAAGCCAAGTGTCTCACTTGCAATATGCAATAGAATGGTGCCAGCAGAGGTTGAAATCTTGGAACAAAGATTTACCGCAGTAAAAAAAAAAAAAAATAAATCAATGCATGGATTAATCAGTTAAGGCTTTACACCTGTAAGAATCACTGTGTCAGCAATAACATCCTGTTTGGTTATAATGGAGTACAAAACCAGGATATCACATGCACAACTACAGAGCAATGAAGAGCAGCGGGCGACTCAACCATTCATTCAGCACAGTATGATTCTGTCATAAAAATTTAAAGTTTATGATTGGCTGAGAAAATAAGAGTCACACGTGATACCAGCAATGTCCCTCCATGCCATTTTGGCAGTCAGGGTATAATTATCCAGGTTAAGAGCAAAATCAGAACTACTGCATTTTTAAGGCTGGCTAATGTACAGTAAGCACGTCTGACAAACAGCTGGCACAATAGGATACAGGTTAACAGCTAAAGCTGCCCGAACTTTCGATTTGCAATATTTTACATCCCCAACATGACACGCTGCCGCTAAATGATGCCCAAGTCATTTTTCCAGTGTGGAAAACCGCAGCATTCGCAGCCATTTGGGGCCCTGCATTTAAATTGAGAAATCGACAAAATGTAAGCAGAGAGGGGGCCATTGCACTGCCTAAATGGGAAAACCCGAGCGACCAGCAGCCAGGCAGGCCCAATATCTCTCCATCACGACGCCCCCGTGCCTTTCAAGCCAAGTAGCAGCGAGGGGCCGCTTTGGAGGAAACGGCGGCGTTCAGAGGAAATAACAAACAGGGGCATCAAATGGGCTGGAAGGAGGCTGCAGACCGCAAAAAAAAAAAATCATCAGACAGCTTCCGCACGGCGGACCGTTATTAAAGCCATTAAACATTCGCTATGGCGAATTCCAATACCAGCGTGAGCACTATAAGCCATAAACGCATGTTTTCATTTGCTGACAAAATGACAAAATGAAGCACATTGTGCGTTTTAACAATTCAACCTGTAAGTAGAACTCAATGGTTTATAACTGGGAGCTGTATGTAATGAGATCCCTGCGCCAGAAATTTAAATTAGCAAGAAAAAGTGGCGAGTGAATAATCAAAGGCATAAAAGTGAGCAGGTGGGCACGGAGTATATTTTGATTGCAGCGAAGGGAGAAAATGAGGGATGATTGTAGTTGGTGTCCTGGGGTTGATTGACAGCTGTACCAGCGGAGTGTGAAGTGGCAGATAAGTGAATAACTGTCCTGGGAGAGGCAGGCCCTTAAACTGTTATTACTTTCCATAAATGCCTTTTCCTTGCCAACCGAAGACAATGGGGGATGGTTAATGTGCGGCTTTAACGTTAGTTTTCTCCCATTAAATTCTTTATTGAAAGGAAGAGGGGGGAGATGAAAAAGATTCAAATTAGCGAGGGCGTTAGTTAGTGGTATCGAAAGACTCGGAGGGTGGTTAAGAAAAATGTTTCTACAGCGAGCCGATCTGCATGACAATGCCCCCCTTGATGTTTTTCTCAGTTTTTTTTCCCCCCCTACCCCCTAAAGAAATTTGGTTATTGCTTCCTCTCCTCCATCATCTCTCCATTGTGTTTCTTATCTCTCAGGTGCAGCGCAAGAACGGGTCTTATTCTCTAAACGCAAATTGGATCTCGGGGTGCAGGCTTCGGTGACGGCTTGATCCAGGCAATCTGATTCCAGTTCTACACAACGGCAAACGTCTCTCGGGATTTAGCCTCGAGCCACAGAGGAGCTGTTTTTAATAAAAGGATCCTTATTGTCTGGAGTTCAGGTCTTAGAAGTACGCTGTACACTGGGGGGAAAACATCTGGCGGTAAAGAAAAAAGATTAAGAATGTAAACATTTGGTAGAACTGAACTCATAGAAATTCATCGGTCCCAAAAGGAAAGTCAATCAATCAATCATTCATGATACAGATTTTCCTCTTTTTGTAGATCAGACACAAGGGCTGTATAGGAATGCAAATGATAAACTTTTAAAAGAAATAAAAAAATGCTCTGAGCCCACAGGTCTTGAAGAAAAACTGAATATCAGAATGTTAACCCATCGATAAATACCTTCTGGATAATTAGGCTACACGTCACCGCTATGAATCACACTCAACTCAACTCTGCCATAAAATCTCATGTCAGGATATCATCCAGTGGCATTGTGTCTGCCAGGTTAAACAACTGCCTTTTAATTAAACAATAATAATAATAAAAAACCTTTAAGCTGAGACCTGAGAAAGGTCAAAGTGAAAATGAAAAGGTGGTGTGGACCACAGAGAGCACTCGACCTTCATTGGTCATAAACACCTATGACCCTGGAATTACAGCCTTTCTACAGACCATCTGAGGCCAGTCTAAAGGACTCCATGCACACCCTGCCAGTGATGCGGCCTGGAGCCGAGGGGTCCAGAGGAATGACACTTCATTGCCACTAACCACCTTAAACTCCACAAACTAAAACAAATTATGCTTTATAAACCATTTACAGGCAGGAAAAAAGAGTGCATGCGGGCCTATATTAAGAGGTTTCCCCATCAATGGAAAAAGTACAGAGAGGTTTACACCAGTGGTGACCAGCCCTGTTCCTGGGGATCTACCGTCCTGCAGGATTTCATTTCAACCTTAATTTGGCACAACTACACTCTACTAATTAGCAGCAGCTCATCAAAATCTCTAGCTGTAGAATGAAATGTGCTTTGACAGGGTTAGAGTGAAAACCAAGCGGACGGTAGATCTCCAGGAACAGGGCTGGTTACCGCTGGTTAACACAGTGTGCTTCCACAGCATTGAGGCGGGTCAGGAAACGAGAACACACCCGGGACAAAAACATCAGTGCTTTTCACGTAATGACCGTGGCTTCATTCTGATGCAGTACCGTGCAAGACATCAGTTCTGATGCGAGACACAAGCTGTGTGTCACATGAAAGCCTTTTCATTTGAGAAGGTTCCAGAGGATCCCAAACGCCCTTGACATGAAATGGACGCTGACATTTACAAACCCACATGCTTTGTCTCGCAAGGCCCAGGAAAACGAGTGTCAGAAGACCAGGGGGAATTTATCTGGTTTGGTTTACAATTACTTCCCGCTCATGTTTGGAGGTTTGCCTGTGTGGTGCTCAGGCATACATCCATGTCATTTACACTCACTGTTCTACAACAAACGTCTGTGAATTAATAGGGCGGTCTGTCTAAAAGCAGCACTGCTCCAGACTGCAGTCAAGAAAGTAATTCATTTAAATGCATTGTATTAAGCTTCCACGATTTCTTACCAAATCCATTCAAATAAAGGTCACTAAGAGAGATAACTCTCTGTCCTCTAATACAATTGAGTCTATGGAGGAACATGCATTACACTGACAAATCTCTGTCAGACGGGAATCATTATTCACGTCTGTGTTAGAGAGTGGGCCCGGTACTGAGACAGACAAAGGTGCATTAGAAAATGTAGAACATTGCTAGTCTAAACTATGTCAGTGCATCCAATTTTAATTCAGAATTTCTATTGCACAGAAGCATCCCGCACCAATCAGGCTCTGACTAAAATGAGAACGAAAAGTACATATTCTTTCAAATGTTCAAGCGTTGCTTCTGAAGAACATTTGAAGATTTCGCCTCAACCCATCATCCCCCCCCCCCCACCCCCCCACCCCAAAGTTCTTCAGAGGCGTCGGGAAGCGGTGGATTGTGGGACACATTCCAAGGCTTTGATGATCTCCTTGTTAAGGGAGAGGCGTCGATGCTGAAATTTCCTTGGCTTTCCCGGGAAAGGGTGCGCCAGTGAGACGCTGCTTCCTCTGACCCAGATCCATATAGTATAACTGCTGAATCTATTAACATCCCAGATGTTTTTTTTCTCCAGACTACAAGATCAGAGGCTTCAAAAAAACCCCACATGTGCAGCTCTGACTGCTGAAGTCTCACTACCATCAGAGGAGTGGGGGGCGACTCCGTTTTAACCAAAAAAACACATCAGTCACAATAACTCACTGGAGCACCGTTTCACAGAATCGCACAAACATCCCCGAAATTAATTACATCCTCCTTTTTTTTCTCCCCAGAAACCGCTGGAGTTCTGCTGATTCCCGCTCACTTTGAATTAAGCGCTAATCGCGCGATTTCCACCACCACAAGCTCAGCACAATTTGGAGCAATTAAGTCATTTGTTAAGTCGATGAAGACAAATGTAATTATGCCGTCGCCTTTGATTTCATGGGGGCGTGAGGCACTGATGCGATATTTCGGGGGGGGGGGGGGATGACATTCTGAAATGACATCGGCTCTCATTACCTTCCTTACCTGACTTTCATGATTGGAAACCTATCAATTAGAGAAATAAAATGGTGGAATTTAAATAGGCTTAAATATGAAACATTCAGCACAGTGCTGTTGGTAGCATGATGGTAGCATGGTACGAGCATTTCTGCTTCCTCCACAGCCTCTCCCCTCCCCCATTTTCTATTTTGGCGAGGCGTTCACAGCTGATTCCGTAAACCTCTTCCCCAGCCTGGAGTCCTGCTGTGATGTGCTGCTGAAACACCTGTCCCACAGCAACACCACTATTCGTTAAACAAGCTTCCCCCGGGTTCGTATCGTCCCGTTCTGACACTCGCTTGAAAGGGAGACGGGATCTCTGCCGTTAAACGCGCAGTTGTGTCATAATCGCGGCGCGGGGCGAAAACCGGAGCCTACGCTCGGATCGGGAAGGCCACCCAAGGACCCGCGCCCATCAGCGAGAGCACGCGCATTCTGACCGCAGAAGTTTATCAGGATCAGAGGTGGGTAACCCGGCTTCAAAGAGTAAAAAGACTGACCATGTATTTGCTCCACCACCATGCACTAAACCAGCTGATTCTAATTAGCATAACTCTTCACCATAGTAGGAGAACTAATTATTGTAATCAGCTGGTTTAGTGCATGTTGGTGGCGCAAATACATGGTCAGTCTTTTTACTCTTTGAAGCCGGGTTACCCACCTCTGATCAGGACAAACGGATTTTATTCCCACTTCAGTTAAAAACAGTTCTTTTCTGAGCGTGCCCAGACCTCAGCTGTGTGCTCTCAATGGCAAGAGCATAAGACATAAAGAGAAGGATACATCCGCTACCCAAAAATCTAGAACATCGCAAAGAAGGTTTCTCTCAGAAAGCCAACATGCATTACGTCCTCAATAAAAGCAACTGACTTTCCACAGTCTACTCTTCTAAAAACATTTTACCACTGGGAAAACCTCACAGGATTACACACATCTCCTGCTTCAGTATTCAAACAAATGACCTTGTCCTTCTAGTCTGACCTCAGTGGTTTATCGGGACAAATAAACTGATTTTATTCATGCTTAAGGGGCATGGCAGCTAATCAGTTGCCTTCTGAGCACGCTCAGGCCTCAGCTGTGTGCTGCTAATGGCAGAGAGATTGCAAGAGATTAAGACATATGATATATAAGGATACATCATCATAAGCACAGGGCACGCTGCCATCTTGGCTCCATTCCCATGCCTTCATTCATCAGAGGTGATTGCAGACAGGATGCTCTGATTGCAGGATTACAGTGTTCAAACCCCCCAACGGTCACACCTCCATTCCAAAAGAAAAGCAAAGGAGAAATTCCAGTGTTTTTCCTGAGACTGACAAGACACCATTCGAACAAAAAAGCACGATCAAATCTACCCAAAAAAACCTGTAGCGTTACAAAAAAAAAAGGTTTCTCTGGATAAGAACATGGGTTCACCAAAAGCTAACATGCGTTACCTTCTCAATGAAAGCAAGTGACCACCACTTTAAGAAATGTACCACTGGGAAAAGCTCTCGGGATTACACGCATCTCTTGCTTCAGCATTCGGAAGATTAACCTTCTCCTTTTAACGGAAATCTTCCGTGCCTGGAAGACCAGGATTTTTAGTTTAAGTGAGTGTGGAAAAAAGATTATGCAAAAACCGCACTCAACTGAGAAAGTCCAAGAGAGAGGGAAATGAAGGTCCCTGACGGAAATTTACGCAAGAATTTGTTTGCTAAAATGTCGTAAATCTAAGGCCCCACTCCAGATCCATTAGTCCTGGGGGGGGGGGGGTCACTCCTAAGTGCCATTTCCCATTGCACTCCACATTCATTACCGATTTATCTCTGCTGGACGCCGGACACTGATGGATTGGGTGGCATGGGCACAGGACAGCCCCCCGACCCCCCTCCAAAAACATACTAAAAGGACCAAAAGCCCAACGCTGTTCTTTGTTTTAATGCTGCTGCTGTTTTCTAAAGTGCTGAGAAGCAGTGTGATGGTGTTTTTTTTTTTCTCAGATCTAAAGCCTACAGCAGATCGACTTCACTGCTGTTGTGTTCCTCATGGGCCTCTGGGTCTAACTACAAAGACAGATGCTGCTGCCATCCCTCACCTGCTCCACAGAGAGGCCCAGCTCTCCACCCCAGTGACTCCTCCCCCTCCCGTCCTCTGTTTTTCCTGCCGTCTGAACTCCGACCTCTCTCGCTTCCTGCGCGGAGAACCTTCCAAAGACAAAACTCTGACCTCTCTCGCTTCCTGCACGGAGAACCTTCCAAAGACAAAACTCTGCCCTCTCTTGCTTCCTGCACGGAGAACCTTCCAAAGACAAAATTGCGACCTCAGCGAACAAACACGTCCGGTTTCCTACCGCGACAAGACGTGCCAAAAAAACTGTGGAAATCAGAATTCCAGGTTTTCAGAGGTCTTACGGATGCCGCCATGTTTTTTGTTCTGAACAGGCGCGTACGCGCCAATCTTCAATCTCCCTTCGCAGGAATCTGTACGAAAGCCTTTTTTTTTTTTTTTTTTAGCAACCTCGGTACATGTCTCCAGACTATAAACGAATCAATGACAATCATGTTAACATCGTTCCCTGGCATTTCTGATGCCTCATCAGCACACGACTCAATACGACGGCATCAGACCGGGCATCTTCCTCCAATTAAAATCGATAAGCCGCCGGCTTAAGTCGCTCCCTGCCGAATAGCGCTCACAGCCCATCCGGCAAAATAATTAAGGCACTGTCATAACTTGCTCTCGAGATGTCTGACGGTTGACTTCAATGCATAAATACATTAAACGCACAACAGAAAGGTCGGTAATGGGGTGTCAAACATGCACACGTCAGGCCTTTTCAAGCAGAGCAAAAGGTAGAAAGGTGCGGAAATTATCCTGGGCGGTGTCACTTCCAATCTGCGCAGCGCTGTGGCGGTGCTTCCTGTTTTCTTTCCTCTGCACAGGAAATGATCCCAGGACAGTCCCGCCATGATGTGATCGGCCTTTTCCAGCAGACCAGAAGTGCTTTGGCACTGAGAAAAGGGCATCGGGACAGAAGAGGATGTTTTGACTCTGAGAGAGCTGGAGTGTTCTGCGTGGGAACTGCATGGATGGGATATGGGGGTGGGTGGGGGTTGGGGGGGGGGGGGGGGGATCGACAGGGCCAGACTGCTATGCTAGCAGGGCTGCAGTGGGCCTGACCCGACCTCTCCTCCATACAGAAACATGCTTCAGCAGCTTGGCAGGCCGGGGCCCTGTCAATCAATCGCTCTGACAGCTAAGCTCCAGAGATGGGCCGCTAGGTCCAGTCAGCAGACGAACGGAGGGACCCTTCTCCTGCACCACACCCCAACACCCCCCCCCCCCCCCCCACACACACCCCCGCTCCCAAATGATCTCGCTACTACAGCTCATATAGCTCCTAAATACGCAGTTTCCTCATAACAACATCAACAGAAGCCCAAGTGCACCTCCCGCTGATGGCTCTGTGTAGCTCTGTAGGAGGAGAGCACATCAAAATGAGAGCCGAGGCAGACGACATGCAGAAGGCCATTTACACAAAGCACCACGGAGAAAGAGAGCATTCAAACATTCAAACACTGCATCCGCACATAAACCACAAAACAGAGCGAGCTTTATGGAGAGCAGTCCTGGGCGGACTCAAGTAAAGCAGGAAGACAGCGCGGCCACACAAACGCGGTCAAACCCGCAATTAAGGGCTTGGCTCGGGCGACGAAAGGATATCGTTCTGTGCGACCGACCGCATGTCCGCAGACGCGAGTGACCCCGGAACGAACAGACGGAGAACACGAACCGCAGCGAATAACCGCGTGGACACAGACCACAGAACCCAATCGCTTCTCCTCCATTGACACCTCTCTCCCTCGACCTCAGCTCCGCGGCAAATCTTCGCGGCTCGGGCCCGAAAACCGCCTCTCCTCGTCCGTCACCGTCACCGTCAGCGCCCGAGCGGCGGCCGCTAAGCGCCCACTTCCAACGGCCGCCCAGGCTCGGGACGAAAACCCGCCAACCCGTTTTTTTTTTTTTTTTTGAAGCGGTTTTATCCCTAATGTAACGCTTAGGCGGGAGGGTGGTCCAGACGTGAGAAATGAACCGGCGATGATAATGAAGCCCCTCGCTCCGAGCGAACGAGGCGGTAATGACGACCGTGCGGGGGGAGCGGCGGAGTCGCCCGGCGCGCGGGCGGCCACGTTTGGCGGCTGATTGATTGTTTTTCATGCGACGTGACTCCTCCGTCGCGGGGCTTTCTCTCCGCAGACCGGGCGATCGACACGGCGTCGTGCGGAAATGGAAACACGCCGCGGGAACGTTGTGGAGGGGGGGGGGCTAACGCAATCAACTCCCCGCCGATCCGGCGAAACGAGCCTGATGGTATTGGGCGAGCCCGAGAAGCGCCCGGACTAATCCCTTAATTCGCGGCGGACCGTCGCGCATGCGCTCTTATTGCAGCTATGAGAAGAGAAAAGGGTCGCCGTCTGAGTCCGGGACCTCCGCGGTAACCCCCGCCGACCGTTCCCAGGGCGACCGCGCTCGCCGAACGGTTCGCGCAGCCCAAGTACCCCACCGCCTCGCAGCCGTCAAAAAGGCCCGTGCCACGGCGCTTGCAACTGCAGGAAGCACAAAAACAAAAAAAAGTCTGTAAGAAAAGAGGAACGGTCACTTCATTAACCAAGCGCGTGCTGTACCACAGTGCTGCAAGAACTGCAGGAACTACCGAAACAGTGTGAGATATTACAGGCCCGCTGGTTTGTCGAGCATTTAAAAAAAAAAAAAACAACAATAAGAAGCTTGTCAGAAAAACAGGAGCGGGCCCAGCGGAGCGGTGCAGCGCGGCCTCTGCTGTTCGCCTCTGGGTGGGTGTCGGGGCGAGCGAGTTAAATGTCAGGGAAGCGGCGGGGGAGAAGATCATCGCTCTGTCAGTGTTAATTGCGGAGAGACTCCCGGCCTCTTCGCCGAGACGGGAGCGGGGGGGGGGGGTGGGGGGGGCGCTGGCAGGACCGGGCTAAACGAACCTCTAATGAGCCGAACGAAAACGGGACGGGCGTCCCGGGGGAGGGGGGGGTGGGGCACGTAGAGGATCGGCGCCTGACTCTCATTAATCTCATTAACCCTTTAATGCCCGGCCCGAGCGGTCAGGAGCTTCGGCGCTTCTTCAGCGCTGCGCCCGACGAGACGAAGCAGCGGCGCAATTAAAGCAGCGACGCGTCAGTGCGAGGGGGCGCATGCAGGGCTGCATGCAGGGGGCGCATGCCCTGCACTGGTGCTCAGGCCCACGCACCTACTTACAGTACTGTTTTCATTTATCACCCAAGTGCGTGTTACACCTCTGTTTTAAAAGGCGCACACGCCACTTCTAGGGCAAACGAAACCATGAGAAACGTTTTTAGTTTGGCTATGCCAAGCATTACAAAACCAGCTGTTTAATTTTAAGCACCTTGGACAATGCAAGGACTTTGTACATTTGATCACACGTAGATTGGGCATAAAATAACTGCTGTACGGACATACTGCGTATATTTAAGAGAGAACAGCCTCCCGGCACCCTTTATATAATCTAGAGAAGACCATTACCAGCCAAAGTAGTTTGCAGCCACGAGAAAAATTCAGCTGCAGAGCGCGAAGCCTTGATTCTGCTGTGCTTTAATTAAGCCTGGGCAGGTCCTACTGTGGGAAAATGAGCTTTCTTAGGCCTCATGTCATTTTCTGAGAATGGAGGATGGACGTGCGGTGGAAAGCAATGGAGTCCACGAGGGGGGGCGGGGCTCCCGCACGCAGGGGGAGGGCCTCCGCGTGCTCTGGGCAGCGAAGGGTTAAGGAGGAGAGGAAGCTGGCGGATGACGCGCGGTGCGACCGTCGGGGCCTCTGCCACACGGGAGCTCCGTGGAAACGAGGAGCCGGGAGGAGCCGGGAGGAGCCGGGATCAAAGAGCTGCTCTGCATAAAGAGAATGGAGCAGGAGAACTGAAATGCGCATTTCCATACAGCAGACTGCAGGGCTACTGCACAGACACGGTGATCAACCAACTGGAGAGAGGGAGGGAAGGAGAAAGAGAGGGAGAGAGAGAGAGAGAGAGACAGGGACAGGGGTACTGCACAGACACGGCAATCAACCAACCAGAGAGAGAGAGGGAAGGAAGGAGAAAGAGAGGGAGAGAGAGAGAGAGAGGGGTACTGCACAGACACAGCAATCAGCCTACCAGAGAGAGAGAGGGAGGGAAGGAGAAAGAGAGGGAGAGAGAGGGGTACTGAACAGCCACGGCAAGAGACTGTGTACAATCAGCCTACCAGAGAGACAGAGGGAGGGAAGGAGAAAAAGAGAGAGAGAGAGAGGGGTACTGAACAGCCACGGCAAGAGGGAGAGTGCAATCAGCCTACCAGAGAGAGAGAGAGGGAAGGATGGAGAAAGAGAGGGAGAGAGACAGAGACGGGGGTACTGTGCAGCCATGGCAAGAGCGACTGTGTGCAATCAACCAACCGAAGAGAGAGAGGGCGGGATGGATGGAGAGAAAGAGAGAGAGGGAGAGACAGAAACAGGGGTGCTGTGCAGCCACGGGAAGAGGAATTGTGTGCAATCAACCCACTGGAGAGTGGAAAAGAGAGAGAGAGAGAGGGAGGGGGAGAGAGAGAGCAAAAGAGAGAGACAGGGGTACTGCACAGCCATGGCAAGAAGGAGGGAGGGAGGGAGAGAGAAAAAGAGACAGAGAGAGGGGTACTGTGCAGCCACTGCACGGGGGACTGCGTGCAATCAACCCACTGGAGAGAGAGAGCGAGCGAGGGGGTGAAAGGGGGAGAAAGGGAGGGGGAGAGAGAGACAGAGAGAGACGAAGATGGAGACAGGTGCTGTGCTACCACAGCAAGAGGGCCTGTGTGCAATCAACCCACCGGAGAGAGAAATTAAGAGGGAGGCAGGGGACGTAGGAAAAGAGAGAGAGAGAAAAAGACAGTGAGAGAGAGGGAGGTAAAGAAGGGGAGAGAACGACAGATACAGAGAGAGAGAGAGAGTGAGAGAGAGAGAGAGGAAGGACAGAGACAGAGACAGAGAGGCTCTGGGGGGGGTGCAGGGCGGGGGGGCCCCACACAGAGCAGCAGTAATGGAGGCGCCCGCACTGGAGCCCCGCTACCCCGGAAACGAGCGGGAGTGGAAAACGAGCGGCCATCGCTGTGAGCGCAGCGCTGAGGCTGTCAGCCTGGGGGTGTTTAATCTGAGCCCCTCTCTCTCTCTCTCTCTCTCTCTCTCTCACACACACACACACACACACACACATCCTGACACACACACACACACACACACAGACACACACACACACAGACAGACACACACACACACACATCCTGACACACACACACTGACACACACACACAGAGACAGACACACCCACACAGACACACACACACACACACAGGCGCATATTTAAGCACGCGGCCGTCACAATGGGCTTCAATGCAAAGCTCCCCTCCTTCTTGGCGGCTAATCCCCGCTGCAGCAAACCGCTTCACTCTGCTCCTTCAACACACCCTGGCAGATCTGTGGAATGTATTTCAATATAACCGCATCATATACTGGATATTTAAAGCAACTGGAACAGCTATATAAATGATTGTGAACGCAGCCAGCTGAGGTATTGAACTTGTATTGATTATGGCCTGCGATTGGCTGTGGCCTGTTAGGTCGTTCTGCCCCCTTTATATGAATCGATAGAATGACAGTAATATTCTTTGTATGTAGGACCAAAACTGGACTGAACTATTGAGCGGTCCCAGTAAACAAGGAACAGAATTAAAATGTCAGCGAGTAACAGGAAATTGACATGGCATGAGTCCGACGCTGGAAATTCATTCTGTTAGTGGCACGAGAGTGAATAATTAAAAGCTACTCAGAAAGGCTCGACTGTCAATATTCATTTGGCTTAACACGCGCGGCAGACGGGTAAATCAGCTCCTCTCGCGGCCCGTAAGCAATATCGATGCCGTCAAAAGTAACAGACAAAGACGACGCAGAAGAGATGACTGGGGAAAAAAAAAAAAAAGAGAGAGAGAGAATAAGTTTATTTTCGAATAAAACCGTTTTCGTTACCATAGCGAGCCCCAGACACGCATGCGCTGATTCAGATGAACGGTGAAAGCATCCCGTCGCTCCTAGCCGACAGTACGCTTCAAACAGCTCCGTGTCAGTTACCAGCTCGGCCCACCCACCCCTCCGTGCTTCTGGGTGCATACAGTCGCCTTGTTTAGCCACACAACGAGGGGGGGGGGTGAGGGGGGGCTTGGAGGATGAGATGTGTCATGTCATGAATTATTCAGCTGCTGTGAAGGGGCCCCGTGTGTGAGGATCCACTCCCGCCTGAGCAGGGGGCTTCGGCTGCCTCCCCGGCTGCTCGTAATGGCCGCCGGGGCTCCGGGTACGGCTCCAAAATAAAAGCCTCACAAAATAAAAGCCCCACAACAACAGCCCCACAACAACAGCCCCCACAACAACAGCAACCCCACAACAGCCCACAACAACAGCCCCACAACAACAGCAACCCACAACAACAGCCCCAAAGGGCGTGAGCCGCGCCTAGCGCACCTAAACCAGTCCAACCACGCAGTTACCACGAACACAACACGAACGCGACCGCATAAGCGAATAAAACAATAAAAACAATCCATTCACACGTCTCCGCGCAGTGAAAGAGGGGCTCGCGCGCGGCGCTGTTGTTCCTGCGGCTAGCGAAGCCGCCGCCGCGGCGCAGATGGCGGCGTTCGGAACGCTTCCGCCGCGCGGCGAGCCGGAGGGCGAGCATACAAAGCGCGTCCAGCCTGATTAATATCCGCTGGCGGCCGGCTCGCATGCGCGGGGCGGGGGGGGGGGGGGGGGGGGGGCTCAGAGACGGGAGATTTATGCTTCGCTCAGGGGTACGGGTAGGGCCGGGGCTAGAGGTGGAGGGCACGTTCTTTCCTTTATTGAGAAGACAGGAGACGGTGGGGCTCCTCCATCAAATATCCCAATTTTCGGAAGCCCGAATTCACCGGGGGGGGAGAAAGGGGTCAGGGGGGCTTAATTTGCCCTCTCCGGGACAGGATATCGGCTGATCATGTAGGGCTTATCGCCCTGCGGTGGGGTTTCAAATGAAAGTGACAAAATCAAATGTCGCCCACTTCATCAAACCCCCACCATCCCCAACCCCCACCTCCAAAACAAGGAAAACAAGCCACAAGCAGCCTCTCGCTCCGGCAGGAGAACACACTGCGGCTCCTGAGGACGCTGATGATAAATAGAGAGCTGCAGTGTTCTCCCTGAATGAGTGCGTTTGGGGAGGGGTCGATTGGGCAGACAGCTGATGGTCATTTGATTCCCTCCCCCCCCCCCCTCCCCCAAGGGAGGAGGGCTTACACGGGCTGGACAACAGAGGGGGACGGAGGGACAACTAAAAACCCTAAAAAACACCCAGGGGGGCTCTGAGGGGAGCTTGCGCACACACACACACACACACATATGCATGGAAACACACATACACTCGCATACACAAACACGCAAACCCACACAAACACACATACATACACACACGCACGCACGCACACACACACACACACACAAGCAGTGATGGACAGGCGCTCAGTGAGCACACGCTCAGTTTGCGACTCCCCGGCTTTGTGAGCACGTCCGTCACACACGGCGCTCATGCCGGGGTCCTTTTCCATTAGCCCGGCTCCTCTGTGGCAGCCTTCCTCCGTCTCCACCCGCTCCAGCGCTGGCAGCGTGATGGAGAGCAGCAATCGCTCCGCGCACCTGTGCGTGCGCACACACACACACACACACACACACAGACACAGACACACGCGCGCACACGCGCGCACACGCGCGCACACGCGCGCACACGCGCGCACACGCGCGCACACGCGCGCACACACGCGCACACACGCGCACACACGCGCACACACGCGCACACACACACGCACGCACGCACGCACGCACGCACGCACGCACGCACGCACGCACGCACGCACGCACGCACGCACGCACGCACGCACGCACACACACGCACACACACACACACACAAACACACACACACACATACACAGACACACACACACAGGCACGCACGCACGCACGCACGCACACGCACACACACACACACAGACACACACACACGCGCACACACGCGCACACACGCACACACACGCACACACACGCACACGCACGCACACGCACGCACACGCACGCACACACACACGCACACACACACACACACACACACACACACACACACACACACACACACACGCACACAGGCACACACACAGGCACACACACACACACACAACCCGGCCCCTCAATCGCACGCCGCGGCGTTGAGGAATCAGGACCTCCGGGTGCGAACACAAACACGGCTTACCGCACGCGCGCCTCAGACAAAAGACCGCGTGCGGGCGAGCGTGCGGGCGGGCGGGCGAGCGGGGGGCGCAGGGGGGTGCGCGCGCGCCTCAGCTGGGGGTTTTTAATTGGCTGGGCTGCAGTTCGTGTGGCGTAGCGCACCCCTGAGTCGGAGCGCCGACCCATTAATCCCGGCTCTGCTGTATCTCATTACGCTGGGCTTTCAGGGTTTCCGCTCCGGTGTGCGGACCGTCTCCTCACACCTCTGACACCCGGGGAGGGCTTCTGAGAGAGAGAGGGAGGGAGAGAGGCGGTCCGGCGTGGGGCTGCAACGTGGAGCGCCCCACGCTGCAGTAACCAGCGCACTGAAATGGGAAAACAACAGGACAGCGCTCCCCATGTCATTACAAACCGGAGTGTACTGCCCGCGGTGTGCGGGCGGGCAGGTTTGAGTGTGTGTGTGTGTGTGTGTGTGTGTGTGTGTGAGTGTCTGTGTGTGTGTGTGCGTACATGTGTGAGTGTGCGTGAGTGCGTGTCTGTGCGTGCGTGTGAACAGACTAGCTTTCTGTAACAAGGCAAATAAAATATATATACATTATATATCAGCTTTAATAATAATTACTACAATGTCAGATCAAAGAAAGTAAACAGGAATATCTTTGGTTCATCTTGCCTTTTTTTTTTTTACCCCAACAGATGAAGAAGCTGTGGAGAATGTAAACATGAAATTTTATTTCTTTAAAGGCATCAATATGTTTCCTTTCCAATTCTCACTCTGTAACAGCTCAAAGTTCCTTTATCATTCCAGCCCAAAAACACATTTATTCAGTGTCTCTCTCTACTTGCACAAAGCTATTAAATTGTCATACTGATTACAGCTCGGCACTTCCAAAGGGCCCTTTGAAGGAGGAAACAAATTAGCATACAGCGCTGCTTAAATGGATCCTCTGGAGGCATTATACTCAAAACGCAGAAGCACACTGCCTCACCTAAAAAAACAAATAAAAAACAACAGAAATCCGTGATGAAAAGGCCCGCCTCTGACGAAACTCTTTGAAGGAGAAAGCAATCAATCTTGCTTTTCGGGGGGGAGGGCGAACCAAATTCCCCGCTAAAGGTAATGGAAAAACAAAAACGACTGAACTCAAGACTGCACGCGTGCGTGATCCTGCGAGGTACGGGCTAGGCTAGTCCGCAGCTCTTTGTTTATCAATTTACAGCCGTGGCTGCTCGGCGTTCTCATCGTCCTCATCGTCTATTCAAAGATTTAATCGTTCAATTAAATTAGCAAGGATTCCCCCCTTGACCTCAATTACACTACTGTCTTGTAGGTTACCCTTCACAATCAGACGCCCAGTAGCCAATGTCTGTTGCCAAACAGCTGCAGCCAGGCACTGTGCATTTGTACGACTGGCTATTGTCCGCTCGGATACCTTAGTACTACACACACCAGACCTACAGGTTAATAGCTACTGTGCGGTTCTGCCTTTTTACTGGCTCACTTCTCTTGGCAAACCGGGCGAGGGGATTTAAAAAAAAAGGCTAAAAAGAAAGAAAAAAAAAAAAAAAGGCCATAAATGGAATTTTATTTCATTTACCATCTTCACTGATGAATACAGTGGCATGCTATGAAGCTTTCCTTCACTGACAGGCAGTCACAACATTGGCAGTCAGAGAGCACTGAGGTAGACTGCTACGGAGAGACACCGGTGAGCGCTTTGTTCTGGAAAGTGTCAGGTCTGCCACCCCCCACCCCTCCCCCTTTAACCAGCCTATGGGCAGAGAGAGAGAGAGGGAGGGGGAGACTGGCACCTTGTCGGCTCACCTGACGACTGCAGAAATGTTAAATAAACCCCCGTATCTCTCAGGTGTGGGCTCACACTCCGAGGGTCCCACACACGGCTGATGAAGGGCAGACTGATGTTGGAGCTCACAGGCTGGAAAGGCACTAAGGAGCTCCAGGGCACACTAATAGGACTCTGCACGGACTCAGGACTCTCACTGCAATTAATCATTCTTCAGTCACACCATAAAGACTCAACAAAAAAGAGCTGTAATTATAACATGGATCCAATCATTTGAAATGTGCATTCATATTACCATAATTTTTTTAGTTTGTTTTGTTGTTGGGGTTTTTATTTACATAATTATTATTTTCTCACTGGTAATGGGGGGGGGGGGGGGGGTGGTTATCATATGCTAGAGAAGGGTGGGTTTTGGGGTTTGTTCTTGGATCTTGAGGGGTCGCATATGGAAACATGCTGCATATAGGCCTAAATAAAAGTATAATAAAGTTATAAAATCTCTCTCGAGTGAAATCTGTACGTTTCTGGTTAAAGGATTTTTGATGGGGCGTGGTGTCAAAATCTGATCTTACATTTTCGACCAGTTTTTAATTCCGCTTTCATTGTGGGAATTCATCGGCATGATGAAACCGTCTCTTTCCAGAGGGCTTCTAACGTTTCCGCGAATACCGCAGTTCCCATCACACTCCCTTTAGAAAATGAAAATGAAATGGCCAACACCATAGAACTCCCACCATTGTTAGCGCCGCATTGGCTTTAGGTGACAGTGACAAACAGGCAGGGCTTTCCAGGAACGAACATCCACACCGCACACCAACCCTACACAGCGCCCTGGAACTGTCGCACCTCTCAAACTACGTCGGGAAAAGTTTCAAAATCGCGCTCTGCCTCTCGCCAGGCGATAATTGGGCCGGCGGTGAGCTGCGGTCGAGCTCCTGCCTCCTCATAAACACACACGCGCAGCTGCGGCGTCGGCGCTGATCGAGGTACGAGCCGGTCGGGTCCAGCTCCTGACGCCGAGATTGAAAAAAGAAAAAAAAAAAGAAAACCCACAACCCTCTTTCTGCCGCCGTCACTTCGCTGTCGCCGAAAGCCCTCCCGCGCCAGATGGAGGCTTGGCGCGCGATCGGATTTTTGGACAATATCAGCAGCGTGTCACACAAGGCGCTCGATACCTCAGCACCTTAAACCCTCGCAGCCCGAGGGCCGTGAAATCGGATGCCGGCATCTGGCAATAACAGCGCCTTAAATTATTGCGTTTATCCGTCATCGATTCAAGGTGCAGCGCAATAACCCGTATGCTGTTGTTAAGCTTGGCCTCCTCACGCTTCTGTTCAAAAAAAAAACCGCATCTCGGTAAAACAACTGGAAGTAAAAGAGACGAAAAATAAATATCAAGACAGCCCCCTTCCCCGAAGGAGGACTTCAGGAGCACTTGAAAATTTCTCTGCACGTAAATACTATTTCAAATGCAAAAAGTGCAGCTTTTCTAAAAAAAAAAAGCTAGCCTACTTATTATTACTTAACAAGCTTTTTATATCCTACTGTATATGCTTTTAGAGATAATAGGATTTATTTAAAAAGCACTGAGTTTTAAGGGGTTATGTAATAACTTCACCATCCCTGTGCAGGTACAGCTACTCTGCAGAAGAAACCACACAGGTCTACTGAAGCACCTCTGCACGGCATCCCCTTAAATTTTAGCGCTGAGGTTGAGGCCTTTAACTCTCCGTGACATAACCTATATGGCAATTAAAGATCAGTCAAACCTGGGACCAGCCGTTCATTACATTATTTAACATGCCAAACTGAAAGGGAAGCGCTTGGCCTTACTCAGGGCCTCACAGCGCAGACAGGGCCCGGGGAACGGGGAGGGAGCGGACGTCGGCGATCGACGGCGGACCTCTGGAGCGGTGCCAGCCGGGCGAGTGGGCGAGCGAGGTCTCTTTATTACCCGCCGGTGCATTACGTCTCGAATCCCGAAACGAGGTCCCGAGGACCAGAGCCAATCGGAATGAATGAATCGCGCTGGAACGGGAAGGGAAGAGCGAGGCGGGCGGTCCGGAACAAGCCGCCCGCCCGAGGGCTCGGGCTGCGCTTCCGAAACGCACACGCAGCCCTTTTCTCAGGTACACAGGCCCCCCCCCCCCCAGCCCCCCCCACCCCAGGCTCAATAGCCGTCTCGCGGCCTCCTTCGGTTTTCGAGACGAACTGCCGTTACCGTCCCCACGCGGGCACCGACGAGTACTTTTCAATCCCCCGCCCGCTTTGGCCCCGTCAACGGGAACTTCAGGGCAGATTCGGGAGGAGGAGGAGGAGGAGCACGCTGCTGTGAGCTCGGAGTTCCCTCATTATGGCCACACAGCTCAAGAGGTAAGAGTGGTTGTCTGGCAGTCGGGAGGGTTGCCGGTTCGATCCCCCGCCCTGGGTTTGTCGACGTGTCCCTGAGCAAGACACCAAACCCCTAATTGCTCCCAATGAGCTGATTGGTACCTTGCATGGCAGCCTTTCACCGTTGGTGTGTGAGTGTGTGTGTGTGAATGGGTGAATGAGAGGCATCAATTGTAAAGTGCTTTGGATAAAAGCGCTATATAAATGCAGTCCATTTACCATTCAGGACTAAAACTGAGGAGCCATGTGTTTTCTAGCCAGCAGACTGGACACCGTTGGCCTGACTGCCATATTCAATTAATCAATCATCGTGCAGAGCACAGTATTAAACAGAATAACATGTCAACACCTGCGCTCGGTCAAAAAGCCATATTTTTACTCCGAAGCTGACAAAATATCTGTGTGAAGGCATTCAGCCACTCATCTACCCTCCCATCACTCATATTTTCCCCTTCATTCATCTTTTGTAACATCCACTTAGTTCTGACATGGAAAAAGTGCAAACTGTCAACGCACCGTGGACTGAAAGTAACGACATGTCAAGGATAAAAAGAGCAACATACATCAAGCTTTATGCAGCAAAACAAAAGATGTTACTTTTCTTCAAAGATGCATGCACATATTAGGAGAGAAAAATAACACATTATAATGAGATTATCAGGATGGGGTACGAGAGATGGAGATCTCACAATCAACACAAACAATGTCTGGTACAAACCTGCTAAAAAACAAGCATATCCAATTATCATATTTTCTCCCTTCCGTTTTTTTTTTCTCCCTTCTATTATTTTTTTTTCAAATTCAGTGATGAATTTGCCCCAACCCAAATTCTTGCTATTAACGCACTGAAAAGTAATCAAATCAAATCAGGCCAGCTGACCGTGGAAAAGGCAACGAGAAAACCAAATCGTTTTCCCTCTTGCTGTGCGACAGGGAAAGAGAGAGGAAGGTTAACGCCACTGTGAGAGAGAGAGAGCAGTGAAGGGGCGAGGGTCTCCTTTGTGAGAACGTGAGACTGGAGGACTGCCTTTGATCAGCACCGCAGGGCTGGAAATGGCCACCGTGAGAGAGAAGAGGCAGTCACAGTCGCGCCGCTGAGCTGGAACTGCACAGGAAGACACCAACGCACTCCAAAATGTCACCTTTTCCTTCACGGATTTCACGATTCCTCCAAGGGGAAAAGTGTGCTTAGTGCAACGAAGTCTGTGTCTCAGTGCAAGCGGATAGTCTGACGGGGACTCAGTACCTGTCCTGAGGCACTTTCTAAACCGCACTACAGTTTCTATAAGTGATTCAGTTATACTCTACCATAAGTGTCACCAAACCAAATCCATAATAAAATGAAATAAATAAATAAAACAGCCACCCCACCTCTTAGGCTACCTCCTGGGGTTGTGACTGCAATATGATGATGCTGTCAGCGGTTCCAATTAAACCTGAGCCAGGCTTTGCGCCGCGAGCGTGAGTGTGTCAGAGTGGCTGAGCGGAGGCACCGCTCCCAGGAGAACTGCGCTCTACAAGAGAGCAGCGAAGAGTTAAGAGGCTCAAGCAGAGCAGACATATCATCGGAGGCTACATTAGCATCACGCCCCTCTCAGCCGCCTGTACTAAATTTAAAAAACCTTATGGCTGCAACAACTGGGGCCGCTCGCTCGACACCGCCTTCGTTTGAGTCATCGAGAACCCCGGCCTCTAAGTCACCAAGCGGCCCGTTTGAACCGGACGATATCTCAGATTGCGAAAAGCTAGAAATAGCGTAACAAAAGACGAACGGGGCGTAACAAAAGACAAACATTGCTGTGTCTAGGAACAAGCAGATTGCATAAACAGAGGTCAGCGATGAGATTATATATCTCATGTACGGATATATATGTATATAGATATGTACGGAAGGACCACAAAGGAAAACAAAGGTGTGCAAATTTTCACACAGAAGATCTGAGCATTGCTCTGTGTCCTGAACACCACTTAAGTTAGTCTAGTAATTAAGGACATCAGTTAATCTATCCTGCTCATGTGGATATGGAGCCCATTTCATCTACATCGCAAAAAAAAACACCAGAATGCTCCACTCTAACCTGAGCTTCTCTCTGTGGACTGTAGGAATTACATTCGCATTTTGGCATTTTGTACTGCTGCTACTCATCATCTAAACAAATATTACCGATCATTTTAACACAGGTCTGTCTAAATAAAAACTCCAGCAAGCATGTCCACAAGGCATGCTGAATTGGTCTGGATCTTAATATGTGGACTCCTTAATATCACGAGCACAATCAAACCGGGTTAACCTTTGTAGTACAGCTGGGAGCTGAGGCTCATGGGTAATTTGCATTACCCATTGTTCACTTTTGAATGGCGTTCCCTAGTCAGCGCCCACAGTACCACACCATCAAAAGACACCATCTTAAGGTTTACATAACGCTGATCCAGTAGAATGTCACGGCCATCACGCCGTCTCTTTATCAATCCCTGCTGACTCCCTGTCAGCACAGTAAACACAGCCTGTTTTCCTATGGGAGTCTGATAAGGGGCCACACTTCTGTAAACCACCCTACAATCTTAATGTGTGGACTTTCATATCATGAGCAAATGGACAGAAAGGTTCAGGCCAGTCACCTGCACATGTAGGCTCATACGGAGGCTGGGAAATGGACAGGCTACACACAACTTGTACATTATTAAAACATTCAAGAATGCAAAAGGGCTATCGTGCTTTCCTCACTGTTGGACTTCTAACACAGAATTTTTTTTTTTTTTTTTTTAACAGTTCCCTTGAAAAATTGTAATGAAAAAAGGATTCGAAATTACACTGACCTTTAATAGCCCGAATTTCCCACCTTCCGCTGTTCTGAAATGGCTTTCGGAATATAAATCTCAGGGAAAGGGTTTATTCGGGCGCATCAAGCGCAATCACACAATAAAAGCCACCGCCGTCCAGTATCCAACCAAAACCCTTTCCTTACATTTTATTTACATCAGAAATATGTGTCTTTTTTAAATAAGACATGAGCAAAACACAGCACAATACAAGCCCATTTTAAACAATAGATTAAAAGACCCTGATGACTTCAACAAACAGCTGGCTAAGGGCAGTCGTGCACCCGGGGGAACAGGACTAGACCCCTGCTTAAGACACGTGCTTAATATACGTGCTGACTCAATATAAACTCTAAACACGGCACGACCCCGGGTTTATGAATATACAAAGGACACACAAAATACCACCAACATCAGATATTTCCATAATTTCTTTGTGCCTCACGCATAATAACCAACTATTAAGGCGTTGGGGGAGTGGATGGGGGGAGGGGAGGCGGGGCGGCTGGTAAATCCACCGTCTGTGGGTTTCGTTTTATGGTCCCCCCCCCCCACAAATCTGGAAAAAGGTGAGTCCCGTTGTCTGAGTGCCACCCTTAATCACTGTTTACGCCGGCATGAATAATGGATCTGGCAACCCGCAGGCCGCGCAGCTTATTAAAACGAGGCGCAGGCAGTGGCCAACGCGACGGCTCATTAAATATGAAAATGGTGATGGTATGAAAGCACGACTGGCCGCCTCCCCCCCCGCCCCCCCGCCCCGCCGCGGAAAGTAAGCGGTAATCCCAGCTGTGGCCGGCCGACCACCCGCTGGCCTGGAAGCACCGCGCGAGCGCGCGAGATAATCGCTAATGATGCTAACGCTAATGCATCATTCATGTGCGTCTAGTCTCCTCTGCCCAACGCTGACACCCTGACTTGGCTATAATGTAAACTGCATTTAGCCCTGTACCCCAAAAGCCGCGTCGCTCCCAATTTCCACGATTATCTTGTGGTAAACGGCTTTTGAAAGGTCAACCTTGAAGAGAGCTTGTAACAGGTAAACACCACTAGGCCTTTTCCATTACCGGAGCCCGTGTGTTCATGTCAGCATGTACAAACAAAACCCTGCCTGCCACTCACGAACAAGTGAAAAGCTTCCTTCAGAATTCTGGTCACATTAAGATCATTAGTTGTGGAAGAGAGGCCCCCCCCCCCAAAGGGACATCCTTATTGTGCGCTGCAGGGTTTAACCGCCATGTTGGCCAAGGAGTGAGAAGACCAGTTATGAGAATTCAAATAAACCTGCACTGAACAATAATGCTATTTATACAGTACTTGACATTAAAAAAGGAAGTTAGAGGACCATAACACGCATGCATTATCTTTTTATTCCATTGTGAAGCACATTGAACTGCTTGTTCCCTTAAAATATAAACATATAAACATATTCTCTACCAATATAAACCCCAATGGTATGATCCTATGGTTAAAAACATATTGTCAACTTCCCATCATAATTTGAAACCATTCTTACACAAAGGACACGTATCCATGTATATTGCTTGAACATTACACCCTCACATTTCCATGTAGTCCAACTCCATAATTTTCACAGTAGGCAAATGAAGATATGGACTGCAATTACCTAACCCACCACAAAACACAAGGCTACCTGTAGGGGCACTGCACTGTTGAGCGCACACAAGAGGGGAAAGTCATCACAGCACGTACACTGCACACTCACAGAGTCGCAACAGCAAAAGACCACAGCCGCAAATCAAACGAACTTAAGGGAAACTTAACTAAAGAGTGTACCACTGGGCACTAACATAGATTTCCAAAGAGTCAGGTCACCTGACAAAAATGGATTCAAAAGAGAAGATAAAGGAGGGTGGTGACCACAGGTTCTTGGAGACAATGAACCCTTTCTGGGTTTAATCACCACGTGTCCAAAGGCTGGGCTGCTGTTGAGGCACAAAACTGAGGCAGCGCAGTGATTGGCTGCCATGCTCAAGCTGGGGCTGTGATTGGCTGCCATATTCAGGCGGCACTACAGTTGGCTGGCACGGTAAGGCAGCACTGCGATAAGCTGCCATGGTAAGGCAGCACTGTGATTGGCTGCCATACTCAAGCAGCACTGTGAGTGGCTGGCTGGCCGGGAGGAGTGTTCCAATGCACCAGGGCAGTGACGGGGAGAAAGATCATGCCATCACACCATCATCACACGGTGGCAGCATATCTGTTACCGTGGCACCTGTACACAGCACAAGTCAGATGGTGGGATGGCAAGGGATCAACAGGAACCAGGATGTTTACCTGGCAAATAAAAGGCTCCACAAGCAATGTACACAAACGCTTGCAGCTAAGGCGATCAATATGACTGTCTACTTCAGCTCAAATGTTCTGTACACATCTATGGCAAAAATGGCTTCTCATTCACTTCCCATCATTCATCATTTACTGATACTGTGTCTTAGATAAAATAACGCATTTCCACTGGTGTCCATATCAGTGTGGGATATAACCCATATATTACTTCAGTCTGCACGCAGTAGTATATACATATCAGAGCTACTGTAATAGAGCAGTAGACAAAGTTTCACATTTATGGTCAGAAGAGTGCTGGAGGAAGCATAACCTACACATGACAGTCGCCAACTTCCTTTAAAACAGACAGAGGAACATTCAATAGACCTGCTATGGAGCGTGACCCTTTATACTGTATACTGAACTGAAGCAGGGTTTGGAGGAAGTGAAGACATTCAGTAATGTGGTTAAAGGCATACGACAGGCCGAACGTTAGCGTAGCAAACGCTCAGCGCCGCGCGGCGACGCCGCTGACCGGCTGGCAGATGACGTGTCACTCGAGGCGCCAGGCCCGTCTTAATCACCGCGGTTACGGACACGTCAGAGGAGAGGAGCGCTATCGCGCGGTCAGAGAAACAGCGCGGCGGCGGCGGCGGCGGCATTATCGATTTTCTACGAAGGTATCGCCGTGCGGATCTCCTGGCCCACTTAGCCCTCCGCGGCAGCTGGAAATATGGGTTAAGGTCACCCTCGAACCCAATATAGCAACCACCAGCCTACCCATGGCGGCGGATACCACGCTGTCCTATATAAACGCAGAGGAGGGCAGACTGCGGAGGGTGGCACCGGACGGCTGTGCCCGGTCTGCCGCGGGCACCACAGTGCCATCCCTCTCCAATACATCAGCGGTGATGTCATCATACCCATCCTGCAGGCACCCTTCTTAAAGGGCGGCAGGCGAGGGTCGTACGCTGGTGGCCCCCCCCCCCGGTTCCTTACCTTGCGAAACCCCCCCGCCTCGCAGCCGTTGAGGCCCTCGTAGAGCGAGTGGTGGCGCTTGCCCAGGACGGAGGCCCTCGGGGGCCCCGCGGGGTCAGCGGCGGCGGGGCCGCGTTGCTCCGCCCCCTCCCCCGCCGGGTTCTCCATCGCTCCGTCTGCCGATTCCTCCTGCCTCGCGCACAGGTCGTGCATCACTCCCCGCCGCCGGGCCGAGGGGGGGTCCACGCCGCCGCCGCCGCCGCGGGGGGGCGCATCGGCAACGGCAGCAGCGGGCCGGGGGGTGGGGGGGGGGGGGGGTCGGTCCTTACTCGGGAAATTACACGGATCAGACACGCCGCGGCGACTTCAAAAGAGACCCCCCCTCTCTCCCTCTCCTCTTCTTTCTGCAGAGTTGGGTCGGAAATCCCGTTTGGGGGGGGGGGGCGGGGTGTGGAGTACGCAATCTCCGCAAAAAAAGAGAAAAAGTAATTTCACACCGGACGACTTTTGAAGTGTCTAACGGCGAGAGATGCGATCGCTCGGCGCAGCAGTGCAATTACGAGGCTTATCGACGGCTAGCTGGAACCAAAAGAGTTTGTTACCCCTCTGAGATTGGGGCCGCCGCCGCAGCCGCTAGCCTGCGGTCTGAGGCGAGATACTCCGCGTACGCTGAACGGATGCTCCACACCGCCAGAAAAAATTCCAGTTAAACCAGACAGTGCAAGCAGTTCCAAAGTCAGGTAACAAAACAATGCCAAATAGAACTTTCACCTGAGAATACAAAAAAAGGCATCTGGGTTACCGTCGTCTGGAAAGGTGGTTAAGAATAAAATATTAAGAGTTGTGCACAAAGCCTCTGCTGTGACTCCAAATATCTCAACTGCGTACGTGTACCAAAAAATCCCCCCTCCCTCCCTCCTTCCTTCCTTCCAAAAAAACGTGAAGGAGAGAAGGATTAGGATTCCGAGGTGTTCTGGCAGAGACGGAGCGGGGGAGAGTGGTCGGGTCGGGTCTTGCGGATGCGAAAGCGAACGTCGTCCGCGGGGTGAGAGAGCGCGTCCATCGCCGACCCGCTCAGCCGGAAACGGGCAGCGGCGGAGAGCGGCGGTTTGGTCGGCGTCGGGGGTTCCGCTGGAGCCTGGGACGCGCGCGGGGGAGCATCGCTGTGGCGCGCGCGTGCGCCCGGGCGAGAGACGGAGGGGGGGAGAGAGAGGGAGAGAGAGAGAGAGAGAGAGAGAGAGAGAGAGAGAACCCGATGTTCCCGGCAGGCAGAGTCCCCTCGTTCCTCCTCAGCAGGATTCGGGTGGCGGACGTGTCTCCAGCTCCTCTGCGGTAAGGGGTCCTGTGCCAGGGCAGAACTGCGGTGCTGCTGGCTCTGCTCCGAAGCCCAGAGGTGCACTGAGCTGCCTAATCTCCGTTCGGGAGATAACCACGCTAAGATCAAGCGAAGGAGGAGGGGTAAAAATGTGTGTGTGTGCATATGTGCGCGCGCGCGCGTGTGTGTGAGAGTGTGTGTTTGTGTTAGCGGGAGGGGGTGGATTCTGTCATCCTATCGCATGAAAGCAGCCTCCAGGAGGAGGCCAATCTGACTGCAGCGAGTGACCGTTTCCATGGAGATGATGCTGGAATGATGTGCGCTCCCTATTGATTGTACGAGACGGAGCGCCCCGCGATAGAGGGAGAAGGGGGGGGGGGGGGCTGTAGCCATGAGCGAGCCTCGCATTCGCACACTGCGCCGCACGGACACACACACTGCTGCGAACGCCGTGTGTGTGTGTGTGTGTGTGTGCGCGTGTACACAAATTAACACCTCGTCATGGCTCACCGTTCACCAAACAATACATGCACTGGAGTGCAGTGTACACTTCCACATTAACAAACAAACCTCAGCTCACAGCACAGCACATAATAAATAAACAGATAAATCCCCCTTTCTGGACTATTGCTGTTTTGTGCAGAACGCCAACAGATAGAGAAGACAGACACGGGATACTGGCATTAAACTACACAGACATTATTGCAACGCAAAGCAAAGCAAAATTCAAAAAGCAAGGGCAACAGCCTCTTGTTTTTTTACAAATCCACAAACTCGACGCGGAATCCAACATTCCAAAATCATTCTAAAAGGGCCAAATTAATCGCCGTTTCCAAGCGACCAATTTACATAATGATGTATGAATCCTATTTTGCTGCATTACCTCAGATAGCACCGCTTCGACTAATGGCTTTGTCCTGTTTTTGCCCCCTGGTTCTTTTCAAGCTTTTCACTTCACATGAAAACTGCTCATCGCTTGTTCCCTAGTGCTCTTCCATTTATAAAAAGAAAAAAAAGAATAATTTTTATGGCAAATTTAACAGGGCTTACACATCCGTGCTCTCTGTGAGAATGACTCAAACACAGCAGTGCCGTAAGGGGCCCGCTAGAGTGCTTTAACACAATGGGCTTCGGAAGCACCCATGACGCATTTTTGCACATGTCTTTTCCCCCCTGCTTGAATTTCGCCGCACTTACTACTTAACGGCCTTGTCGCAAATGAACTTCAAACAAATTGTACGCAGGCAGTCAAAAATCTGTTTGAGAACACGGACACGCTAGGCTTGCCGACAGTCTTCCTCGCTATGCTATTCTGAAGGTTTTCGGCTTCGGCGCAGTCGTTTTCTCTCGTAAGACGGTGTGACGGGGGTCTGTTAATTGCCTCTCAAATGAGCAAACACAGCGAGAGTAAATAGCCCCGAGGAGACCAATACAGACCACCGACTCACTGCGCCCAGAGGTTCCAGTCAATACTCAGAGCATAGCGAGTGACGTGATTGTTATTAATAGTCAATAATAGGCTTGACACAGCGGCTGAAGCCCTTGCTCAACAGCAGCCCAGGGTATTTAAAAATAAATAAATAAATAATCAGGAAATACAGTCAAACTAAAGATTTTTAATGGACTCTAGGGGATTATCAGATACATTTATTTCATTAATATGAAGCAATTACAGTATTTACCAAGCAGCCTGAACAGTATGTATGCTGGATGCAGTACTGCCACGCAGTACTGTACATATGACACTATGCCCCACAGGCCTACTTCCTCTGTATTATGTGCAATAACTGAGTTAATATCCCATTATTAAACTGAGCTGGAACCGACTAGCCTATATGGGTTTACCTAAATCCATCCATATGGATGGATTCTGTTAACTAATCCTTATGCGTCAGCAACCATTCAAATCACAACCACACAAGGCTAAGACTAAATGATTTTTGAGAAAAAAGCCCAACTAATCAAAAAATGAATATGAATGGCAGCCAACTAAGGATCTGCCAATGATGACAGGAATCCTTCACACACGTGACACACTGACCCTCATAACCGGACTTCCTGCACAATGGTAACCCAGTCAGGAACACGTCCGAGCGTGCCGAATCGTTTCTGAGCCACGCCGTCGATCTCACCAGCCCTTTATTTTAAACTCGGTCATTACAGCCCCTCCCTCATTAGCATATGGGCGGGGGAAACGGCCCGGGTGAGATATGAATCTGAATCCCATCATGAATCCCATTTTCGGGAAGCTAACGGGGGTATTTATAGCTGGCTGTGCCCCCCGCTGCGAGGGCGGAAGGGCGGCAGCTGCTCGTTTGTCCGCCCACCTGCCCCGCCGCTCGCCCGCAGCTGCCCCGACCTGACCGCGACGCGGCGATGCGCTCTTCCCGCCCGCGAGGCCCGCCCCATTGCTATTCTTAGAGGGCCGTGGGACGCGCCGCTACCTAACCCAAACCCCCCCCAAACTCCCTCTAAAAATGGCACTCATCGCCCCCGCTACGACCACCCCCCCCCCCGGGTGTGCCGTGACGTCCTCTGAACGCGACGGCTGTGTGGGTGGTCAGCGGCTGAACCTGACAGCACCCAGAGAGTCTAAAATCTGCCATTTTAGTTTAGAGATGGAGGGCGCTGACCAATCAGATCCAAAAGTGTGTGAAATGCCATCCTATAAACGCAAGTGCTGGGGGGGGAGGGGGGGACTTCTACAGAGTAAGACCCAAGCAAGTCACAACAATAAATTGCGGAAATATGAACTACTATCACCAAAATAAATATAAAATGTGAGGGGCGCAGGAAATCCATGACTGCCGGCTCATTGGCTTTGACCCTCACACGTGAGGAAGCACAGATAATGTAGTGGGAAGCCTCGACTGCTGATGAGACTGCAGGTGGCAGACTGCATTTTACACACGCTGCTGAAAACCCCATCAAACAGAAGTGTGTGTGCGTGTGTGGGGGTGTGGGTGTGTGTGTGTGTGTGGGGGTGTGGGTGTGTGTGTGTGTGTGTGAGTGTGAGCGCGTGTGTGTGTGTGTGTGTGTGGTGTATGTGTAAGAGTGAGTGTGTGTGTGTGCCTTTGAAAGTGTGAGTGGGTGTGGGTGTGTGTGTGTGAGTGTGAGCGCATGTGTGTGTGTGTGTGTGTGGTGTATGTGTAAGAGTGAGTGTGTGTGTGTGCCTTTGAAAGTGTGAGAGTGTGTGTGTGTGTGTGTGTGTGTGAGCGCATGTGTGTGTGTGTGTGTGTGTGTGTGGTGTATGTGTAAGAGTGAGAGTGTGTGTGTGTGTGTGTGGGGGTGTGTGTGCGCATGTGTGTGTGTGTGTGTGTGTGGGGGTGTGTGTGAGGGTGTGTGCGCGTGTGTGTGTGTGTATGAGGGTGTGTGTGCGCATGTGTGTGTGAGTGTGTGTGTGTGTGTGGGGGTGTGGGTGTGTGGGGGTGTGTGCGCGTGTGTGTGTGGTTGTGTGTGTGTGTGAGGGTGTGTGTGCGTGTGCTGTGTGTGTGTGTGCGTGTGCGTGCGTTTGCGTGCGTGTGCGTGCGTGCGTGCGTGCGTGTGCGTGCGTGTGTGTGTGCATGTGTGTGTGTGTGTGCATGTGCATGTAGGCGGGGGGGTTATTCAATCATTCCATTAACAATGATCACCTGGCTCACTGCATGGCAAATGGGGAGGGATGGTGTGTAGGAAAATAATCTCCAGCTCTGCTTGAACACACAAATGAACATAAGAAAATGTTAAATAAATAAATAAATAAATAAATAAATGAATGAATGAACGAATGAACAAAAAGCAACAATAATTGGCTATACCATTTGTGCAGCACGCCAAACAGAACCAATCAGGATAAACTCTGTTTATTGCCTTGCACCTTACTGAAGGCAGAGTGGTAATCCTGATGTAAGACAGGCAATCTGCATGTGCAATTATCTTCCTAAGTGAGGGGAAATTGGTCGCTGGCTTTCTCCACATCAGCTTATTTAGGGGGGGGGAGGGGGGGGGCAGTGCAGGCTCGTACAAAATGGGACCCGCAAAGCTATTTTAGTCTATCAAGACAAACGTGGCATGTTTTTTCTTTTTGGTGAAAAAAATAAACACACAGTGGGCATCCGATGGGAAATGTTTTAAACCATGTTTTTCCTCTACTCATTTATATCTCTCAATAAACAGGTGTGTTTCCCAGGCAAGAACGGGGTTGGCTGCATTTACTTTAACGCTCGCTATAAACAACAATTATAAAAGAATTTTGAAAAGCACCAAATTATATTCATGCATTTTAATTGGGAGCAATTTAGCAAGCATTGCATGCTGGTTAAAGGAGTACAGTTAACATCTCTGCCAACTGCCCTGCTTGTATTTTCAAATACCACAGGCCTCTTCAAGCGTACGTGTTGAACATTCTTCAGGTGTTGCTGGGTATGATGTTTTCTATATGCACGTCCGAATTGCACATCGGATTTATCTCACCCGTACTGAAAGAATTTATTTTATGCACGATCGCCTTCCTAATTAACTAGCCTACTACTTTCATATTCCGTACTTTTACACCATAGCACATTTTATTTACTGCGTGTAAGAGTAGCAAAACAAGCAAGTACACAGAAGATGTAATCCCTTGCAGTCATTTAGCCTGATAATTAATCTAAATCTGTAATTAAACAACAGGAAAAAGACAGGCGCTGCTCAGATGCGAGATAATCAAGGTTGTCATCCCTGCTATGTGCAGTTAGAAATAAAGAAACTCGTTCTAATCAAATTAACCTTTCATTCTGAAGTGCTCCAGATGCACAGTTTATCAGTGACATGAATCCATGCCAATTTCAGCAGACTGAACAAAAAAAAAAGCAGCATGACTATTTAATTTTAAAAACTCAGATGAATCAGAACATTGCTGTGGGTCAGCAACTGCCAGCCCGGGGGAAAATCTGTCCCCCCAGCAATATTTTTTGGGCCACTAAATCCCCCACCAAGAAGTATTTCATTTATTTGGTCAAATTTAAAAGTGGCATGGACAAAACTATATCATCCCCTGGGTTCAACAGCGCAAGCAAGATCAGATTTTATAAATCAATTTAAATGTCAAGAGAAATAAAAAATAAATATGAAAATGCCTGCAGTTGAGATATGCAACATTGACTGTGCTCTCCTGTCTGCGCTTTCTGGCCACATGGAGTAAAAGTGAGGTCTGGGAAAATCATTGTGCAGCAATAAAATCACATGACAAGGAGCCGGAGAGTGCAGCACAAGAGCCACACCTCCTGCCTGTCTTTTGGTGCATTCATGGGATGAAGGTAGTTGGCTGCCAAGTTGTTTAGTAGCATTTAGGTAGCATTTGAATAAACAAACTGTCGTTTGGGAAGTGAGATTGTCAGAGCAGCTCAGGCAGATCAATGGACTGTATTAGATTTTAGCCAATTTTAGGTTTTATGAGTTTGTCGCTTTTGGATTCATGACATCGTGAATGAGCAAGTGTCAGAAATGTCATGAAATAGCTCCATGTAGTGAACAATTTTCTAAAAGTAGCTTTAGTTTAGCCAACTACTTTTCTCTTATTGGTAGCTGTGCTGTAGCTTAACAACTTCCAGTGTCAAGGAATCGGTAGCTTAGTTAACTACATTTTCAGAGTAGCTTCTCCTCCCACAGTAGCCTCGTAGCCTAATTGTGACACTGACAGCCAATGCAGAATATTCCCCAGAATCCCCACCAATCAAGGAGCAGAGATGCAATGACAATTCAACAGATTTGCCAAATTTATCAGATGCCATTTTCTTAGGTAGGCCTGCCGCTATGTGAGCAAGATTTTGTGAGTAATTTTTAGAGTAGGCCTAATGACAGGCTTATTAACTGAGTGCTTATGTTCTGGGCCACAAACTAGCACCTTGTAAAAAAATATATATATATTTGGCCAGAGGCCAAACTTAGTTGCTGACCCCTGCTGTAGAGGGTGGAGTTCCTGATACCCACCACTGCTGAGGTCAGAAATGGACTATAAAAGAGAAAAAGCAACTGGTAAAGAGACAGGAAGCTCAGAGCCCTCATCTCCTTCCCTGATACGTAAATATGCAAGGGCACCATTGCTTCTGGGGCTCTAACAGCCTGTACTGTAATTAAACCGGGGAAACGCGCGATTCCGCGATGAGCCGTTTTCGGGATCCGGGACAGGGGAACGTCGTTAGTTAAGGTGGCAGGCGGAGAGTCAGGGAGTGAAAGCTCTCGCGTGAACCGGCACGTAGATCAGAGGAGTCGATACAGAGCCTGACAGACCAGGGACCGAGCAGCACTGGCAGCGTTAGCATCTGAGGCTGGAGTCAGTGCAGCGAACAGCCAGCAGAGGCACGGGGGGGGGGGGGGGGGGGGGGGGCTCAGAGAGTCAGCTAGTCCCAGATGAAAACGCACTTTAAATGCAGGGTAGCTGACACTTTGTATTACAGGGATTGGATCACTGCTGCCGTTTGCCCATCCCACGCAGTAATCACCAGCTTGCTATAAACGGCAACGCCATTCTTTTGTGTTACTTCCCATCACGTTATTTAGGGCTATTTAAACCTCCGATTACATTCAGTTTTTTCCCACCCCACACATTAATCACCAACCTGCTATAAATAATATCCTGCGCTCTTTCATCGGTTAAAGTGATCTGGATGACTTTACATCGCATATCTGTAAATCTAGGCCGCATTTTGTTTTCTATTGTCCTGTGCACAGTGCAATGCAAACTGATCTTAATGGTACCAGTGGAAGAATGGCCTTTGGTACATTGGAGAAACAGTCACAGCCAGTCACAGCATGGCCGTATAAACAGCCCCCACAGAAAGGGTAAATACTGCCATCGCTGCACAGTGAGCTTCTTGTTGACATGTCGACCGGCTCATGAAAGGAGACTGTGGGACAACACAACGCCACAAGAGCCGAGAGAGAAGGGGCTAAACTCACTGCTTACGACGTTCCGTTCAGATATCCCATAATTCCTTTGGCACTCAAACGTCAACTCCTTTTCTGCACAACTTCTACCGAAAGAGTTGACGTTTTTTTTTTTTTTTGGACTGCTTGCAAGCGTTATTGACAGATGGCAGCCGAAGGTCAGCGGGTCAGACAAATGGCCAGGCCCAGGTCAGAGAAGTGCTGAGGGCTGCAGCATGTGCACGCGGCTCTGACACCACACACATTCTGCAGTTGAACGCAGTCTGGGAAATCCTGCGCATACGAGTTAATAAAAAACGGCGTGCCTTGAAATAGCTTCGTGAGAGGCAGCTGCAGCATGCTCCCACAGTTAGGCCTACACCTCCCAGGCCAGTTTACGACCTAGCCTGGGCTTACTCGGTGACCTGGACTTAATGTGTTTGTGGCTATGAATAACTGTTACATAATGAGTACTGTACCTTATCGGACCTGTGTTTTGTAGTTGTTCCAATGAACTTCGGTATGCACTTACTGAACGTAGCTTTGGATAAAAACATCTGCAAAATAAACGTGCTGTAATGCAATGCAGTCTTAGTAACAGTCGGAGAGGACCAGAGGCTCATGGGAAACGTACAAACTGAAAATAAGAGAAGGGAGATGGGAGTATCAGGTAACAAGGAGCCAGCTTGCCATGCAACAGGCACGCATGCTAATATAAAAGATGTCACCATGCGCTCGCTCAAATTGCAAATGCTTAAACAATACATCCAGGTGCAATTAAGAAGACATATGTAAACTACATTTTTTTTTTTTTGTCTTCGACACGACACCGCAGCTCAGGGAGGAAAACAAGACTGATTGACTGTGCATTCATTCAGTGAGGTACCGTTAGCCGGCTCGAACCACGCTCTTTCCCCTGCTGTGTTCCGCGCGGGACAGGTTTCCGCACGAGCCACAGCTTTGACAGCTACGGGGTCACGCTAAGCTATAATCAATGCAAATGAAACCCGGCGAAAACTCTAACTACATCCCCCAGGCTTCTCCCTCCCACACTCCGGGGACCAGCGGCCCAGCCACTGCCCATAAATACATGAGAATGATCGTCTCTGTTCCGGGCTGTGCATTAATGGGGCAAGCAAGCGCTGACTGCTAAGATTGAGGAGACTGACAGTGCTCAACTGTGCGAAGAGAAAGCACAAGAAAAAGAAAGAATCACAGATGCATCTTCCAGTTAGCCTTTCGCACATTTCTAATGCAGATCCATTTTCAGAAACTTTAAGCAAAGAGTGATCTGCCAGAATGACAGAGCCATTTTACATCAGGATTTTTGGAATGGATCCATAATTTGAAGGACCTCAGGTGGGTCTGGCTGGCAAGACTTGCTTGCTTTGTAATTAGTATTGTACCTGTGACAAAAATGATGTCATACACATTTGGATATAGATAATTATTATATACACATAAAATCAGACGCATATGGTCTCAACCTTTCCAGACTATCTGTTATCCAATTATCTAGCATGCCAGCACAGGGGGGAAAAAAAAAGGTACTGCCAACGACATTTCATTCTAATGCTCATTAGTGGTATGCTTCTGCTGCACTGCAGCTGTAGCTGTCAAACACATACACTGCTAGAGGACAACGAAGGAACACCGGATGAGGATAGGGAAATATTACAGGTGATTTTGCAGCCGGCTTGAAAAAGTCCACCACCTTTTCAATCTTCCCAGCAGCTTCGGTGCTAGCTGGCCTCATTACGCAGACAGCTAAGCTAACCCACGGCCTGCTCACAGCCAGGCCAGCAGCAGGGCGGTACAGTGGCGATTGTGTCATTGTGCATCGTAGCCGTTTCACGCTTGGCTCTTGCGAGCACAAGCCCGGGCAGCACCACACTTGGGCCACTGAGCCCGGTTCCTGTAAAACAACAACAGGAAAAGGGTGCTGGCTTGTCCTCGTTAGCGCCTCTCTCTCTCCACCAGACACGGGGGTCCCTGCTGATTCAGGCCTGCTACTCTTACGTTTGTTTTGTGTAGCCTTTAAACCACGCCCGGGAGAGTACAGAGTACCCAAAGTCAAGCCTCTATCGACCGCCAGCGTTCCGGAACTTTCCAGCAAACATTAATTATGAGACGCTTACTTGCGCGTGACCTTGGCAGGAAATCGAAATGAGGCAGGCGGGGGTCTGAGAGAGTCTCCCGCGCGCCCCGTCTCCTTTCCGACTTTTAACCTCCGAGCAGAAACGCGGAGGGAAAAACGCAACCTCGCAGAGCGCCCGCGCGGGTGAAGAACGGGCGGAGTCAGGCGCTCCTGCTCGGGAGGACTTCGCATTCGTTCACCGAGCGGCGTCTTCCTCTAACGGCGCAAGACGGACGACGAGACACGCTCAAGGTCTGTTCTCACCCGCGTGATGAACTTTTATTTCTCGGTCTAGAAATTGCCCAGACTTGAGGATCTTTTTTTTTTTAACCTTCAGCTGATTTTGAGAAATCTCAAGAGATAACAGCTCTTCCCTTCAAAAGCATGATGCACACCAAAGAAAGACTCACCATCGTTGCCCTAGTGAAATAACTGAAGCGCTGAAATGTATAACCGCAGTGTTTGATAAGCTATTGTATTATAATTGATGACTGTAATGACTGTTAAATGTTCAAGCAAATTATTAATAAAATTATCAAATAAAATAAACAGTGCCGTGTTTGGAACTACAGTGCACAAACATAAAGCAACCTATATTTTAGCAGGTATTTCGACATTCTTATAACCATCTTATTTTCTTATTCAGCTACTTCCAGGATTTGGAAAAACATCAGTTTACGCATTATTGATATCAAACGTGCAGTATGTCAGAGAGAAATCTAGCAGGCTTCTTACGTGCGAACGTCAAAGTCTCTCCCATAACACTTGTACCGGGGGCTCGCAGGATGAAAACGGAGCGGAACTCCGAAAAACAAGCCTGTTTTCCTCCTCCGCGAATACCGCGACAGCGCGAGAGCGAAGGCCGCCCGGCAGATGTTTGCCGAGCGGCGAAGCCACCCGACCAAACGCCTCAAGCTGTTCCGCAATCTGCCGAAGCCTCGGCAAATTTGTTCTCACCAATGCCGTTTCCTCCACGATAACGCTACTTCATAATATGCTGTGTTAGCCAGCCTGCCGAAGGTCACTGTGTTTAAGCTGATGGTCTGGCATGACCTCCTGAGGGGAAGAGGAAGAGGGAGGAGGACAAGGAGGAGGAGGAGGAGGAGGAGGAGGTGTCACATGACTACACAGGGCCCATTTCCCATGCTTTCAGGCTCATCCAGCGGGCAATCTGGACCCATCTCTGCAACAGCTTGACCTGACACAAGCACTATGAATGCTTCCTAAAAGCCTATTCACTTGCCTTTATACAAAACAGGCTGGTTTATTAAAGACAGGTTTACTGGTCAATTCATGCACTTTAGAATTGTTTTCCCTCACATTCACTCGTATTTTATCCTGTTGTTAAGGTTGAGTATGTACTTAACATTATCTTCTTTTCTCACTTATCATCGTCTTTTCTCTGTTTCCTCCCAAACATGAAATGGAAATGTGAATACAGACCCGTGTCAAAAATTATCTGAAAGACCTCAGACCTGTACACACTATTTCTAACTAAGGTCACTTTCAGCAGTATACATGGAAAACATTGTTTTTTTATAAATCAGAGCATTTTTTGATTTGAAATATGTTTCATTGGAAATTCTCAGGGTGCTTCAGGACAGTTTTTGAATTTCCCCAGAATACGCATTTTGAAGTACATATTTGACCCTGGTCAGATAAATGCAAATGTATATTTTCATAACAGCCAGTGAGTGAGTGAGGAGGTTGAGGGTCACTTTTTAAATGAAATGCATTTTTGAGAAGCTTCTCTCCCCGAGTCTGAGGCACAGCCCAGGCCTTGATAAATAATTTAAAATCCTCTCTGTGAAATCTTTTTTTTTTTTTGGGGGGGGGGGGCAGGGAGCGATCACAGTGCCCCACTTACACCACAAGCAGCCCAAAAAAAGCAACAAAGAAAATATGCCCCATGACTCTCAGCATGTTTACACCAAACATAGGTCTCTTCATGCCTAATGCCAGCTAAGGGGACTCAATGTATCCTTTAGTGTCATCAGGGCAGCCACAGAGAACGCAGCCAAAATGGATTCAGGGCCTGGGTTTCCAACAGGGGACCTATGGAGCACTGGGGGATCATAGAACTTACTGTAGCAGGTCCCTAGGCAGACTAGATATGTAATGACGAGCCTATGTACAGATTTGTCTTTGAGCCTTGGTGGGGTCCCTGGATCAGAAACGGTTGAAAAGCCTTGATTTAGGGGATGGAAATGCGTCCAAAGTGTATTCTGAGCGCGCAACAAGGCCGTTAGCCAGCTAACATGCTAAGCAGTGCTTCTTGCTTCAAAAAGCCTCAGTTAACAGTAATGAGATTTCAGCCAATGGTGACAGATTTCATCACTATGTTTAAGTAGAACGCCATAGTATTCTCCCCCATGTTTATTTATTTATTTTTTTGGCCACCTACAGTCGCTTGCTGCGAGGCAAGTTACAGCAAGGGTTTGTGACAGTAAGATAACTGTCCTGAAAATATCCATGGTAACCGCGGTTTGACAGTTTCAAATTGATTAAGAATGTGAATTTCAAATCGAATCCGATGCTGTGCAGTTAATCAGACAGATCGCAGTCTACCCACTGGAGTTGATTACACGCACCTGTCCTCTAAGTTTCTCAGTAACTTTTGCTTTGGAGACAAATGCTTAAGCCCTTAGCAGTCATAACCTCACACTTAAATGTCTTATCTAAAGCCATAAAGGCCACAGCATGTTTAAATATTCATGCACTTCCTAAGGTTTAAGAAGGACTGACTTATTAAATGCTTCTCAACCGCTCATTCTTTAGCACCTGTAAATACACCATACTTAACCACAACGTGCTCTCCGCCACACATACTGATCCGTGCGCATAAATCCTGTTACACACAATAGTTAATTTACTGTTTCTTGTGCAACGGGATCATCAATTCAATAAACAAAGAGGCTATGAGATCAAAACTGCAACCGGCGCAGCCATATGGCACAACTTCCTGACAAATGAGCCTGACAAGAGATGACCAGCTCACTGCACCAAAGGGATCTAATAATCCTGTCTGTTGTCCAGAGGGCGACATGACAACTGTATGTGAAGCACTCATGTACACACACAAAAAAAAAAAAAACCTTCAGTGATTTAAAAGCCAGTATTATTTTTCTGAAAGGAAATTGAAGCGGCATGTTTAATTTAAACAGGCTTGTGTGAGGCTTAGAGTACCTGACCGCTTCAGCAAATGGCTACAGCTGCCTCCTTGGTCACCTTGATGGTTCCCTGGGAGCGCCGGGGGGGGGGGGGGGGGGTGTCGGGAGACAGGGCGAAAGCAGATTGCTGGGATTAGCGGGGTCGGAGGTGCCGGGAGCTGGTTGGACGCCGCGCGGTGGATAATCCACCCCTCCCCCTCCCCCCCCGGGGACACACGCCTCAGGGACACACGCTCGCCTGTACCGGACCCGAGGACCCAGAGCAGGGAGCCATTCATCGTCTGCACCCTGACAGCGAGTCACCTTATAAGCAGGGGGGGGACCGTCGTCATTAACAAAGGGGTTCCGTGTCCCCCACAATTCAGCGGCTCAAGCAGATTTACGGACTCCGGCGCTTAGCAACTCGCCATTACTCATGAGAACAAAACGGGCAGCAACAACAAAAAAAAAAAAACGCACAAAGCCAAGGTTATTAAGAGGCAGAAATTTCAAAGGCGTTGTAACCTGAGAGGTAAAACATTCAAAAGCCGGGCTTTGATTTAAATGCCACAAACGTCCTTTGATAGACTTGACACAATGCACTTCCGTGGGCCGTTCGGCCCATGCGGTTCACCGCCGACGTCTCGGTGTCCCGGAATGACCGCTTCCTCCTTGGGAGGCGGGGGACAGGGTCACCTGCGGGGACACCGGCGGTGTGGAGGGTATCTGAGGACATCAGTGATTGGAGGGATGGACCTGTGCCAGCTCAGAAGTCCAACCCCATCTGGGTGGGGGGGGGGGCATCTATACACAGAGGTATACCGTGTGTCAATGCCCCTCTCTGTGTGTCCCTTAAGGTTTTCTAAAAAAAGAACCTTAAGGGACACTGAGACCTGATGCAATGCAGTTATCAGCTGGCAGCCTGAAGCATCGTTATTGTTAGTACTGGCTGCTCTCATCTGAGATAATACAATAGAAATAATACAATAGGCAGCTGTGTAGCATAATGGTGAGGTAACTGCGCTTGCAAATCCACTCTGGATAATAGCATCAGCTAAATGCCTGAAATGAAATGCAATAATAAATTGACCTTTATTAGATTCGGTATGGGGCGGTGTGGTGGTGCAGTGAATAGCGCTGTCACTTAGAGCAAGAAGAGTTCAAATCGCGGTCGAGGGCCTTTCTGTGTGGGGTTTGGATGTTCTCCCTGTGTCCACGTGGGTCTCCTCCGGGTACTCCGGTTTCCACCCACAATCCAATGACATGCAAGTTTGGTTAACTAGAGAGACTAAGCTGTCCACAGGTATGAGTGTGTGAGTGAATGGTCTGAAGACACATCTCTTCAGACTGTACCTGGAATAAATATCACTACTCTGAAGGGCACTCCCAATTTAGAATCGTTCTTATCACTTGCATCCTTCTAATTTGTTCCTCTAGCACTTTCATGTTACACTTGCACCTCCATCCAGCACTTATATTGCACTTGTGTCATTATCTTGATGTTGTAGCTCATTGCCATGCCTCTTAGTTTGACTTACCATAACTTTCTGACCTAGCCTAATGCTTACTGTATGAACTGGATTTAATGTGTTCATGGCTATGAATAACTGTTACATAATGAGTATTGTACGTTATGGGACCTGTGGTTGTTCCAATGACGTTTGGTATCCAATGACGTTACGTCGCTATGGATAAAAGTATCTGCCAAGTAAATGTAATGTAATGAATGGTGCATGGGCCCTGCAATGGATTGGTGAACTGACCAGGGTGTATTCCTGTCTTTCAAAGTATGCCCAGTGAATGCTGGCATAGGGCCAAGCCCCCCCCCCCCTCACATCCCTGACCAGGAGCAACCAGTTTAGATAATTGATGGATGGTACATTTGCCATTTATCATGCCACATAAACAAAAGGAGTGAGCATGAATGACCCTTTACAGGGTCATCTCATCTTACTCTAAAGAGCATATTACAATGATTGTTTATTTAGACAATGATTTATCTCCTGCAATATTAAAATTGCTCAGTGAAATCCAGTGTAGCCATGTCATTTTTGTAGCCGTCGTTTAGTAAAGTGACAGGTTGTTTTCAACAAAATGCCTACAATTATGAAGTCACCATCAAAAAACAAACAAAAAAACACACATCCTATCAACAAACAAGTACAGAAAATTAGCTTAAGTGTACAATCAATTGCTCAATTTGTCAATGTTGGTGTCTGTTCCTACTCAATAAACCATAACAAACCCTACAAGTGTGCAAGCCCTGGAAATGACAAAGAACCACTTAGCAGCTCAGGCGAAAGACCGCATTTCCCTGGGGAAAGGCCCAGGTCTCACGAATGCCCCCCGGCCCTGGCCCCCCCTCTCACTCCTCTTCACTCTCATATGGACTTAATGAATGCCCCCCCCCAAAGTTCAATCATCAGATCTAAATCCTCCCATATTTCACCAAACCCGCTCTCCCTATTCCTGCACCTCAAGTTGCTTATCACCAGTTCCACTCCACTGCCAAGGACCTATTATTAAGATCAGGGCCTGGAAGGTGTTGGGTTCAACAGCGAGTGGGGGGGTTGGGCTTCCATCTTCAATTAAGATGCTAGCTCCTCACCCCCGCAGAATTGCCTTAGGCAGGGAGCTAACACGCCAGACTACACTCCAACTGAATCCCCATCAGTACAAAGGCTGCAGCCTATGTTCAACCAATGAGGTTCCATCGCTTTGTCGCCAAACGTTCCAAAATGTCAACTTTATAACCACACCACTTTCTATGGATACTGCGCTGAAATCCTAATTCTAACCCAGACCCATGCACAGACTAAAAAATTAAAAGGGCACCTTTGGTTATAAAAAAAACTGAATAAATCCATGCAGACACAAGGGCACTTTTGCTGTCTCAGTGCAGGAGGCATATGCTCCAGCATATGCGGGTGTCTATCTGTGCACACACCTGCCCTATTCTACACCACAGAGCATCTGCCTTCCAGTCCAGCACTGTTTGCATTACACAGCTCAGCTAGCTGTATTTATGGCAATTAATTCGGTGAAACAAATAACGGTGATGCAACAGAATAGAAGAAGTTTGGCTTTGCTCAGCTGCGCAGGCCAATTGTGTGTTCAGAAGTACTTTATTTTTCTGAGAGCGTAATATCGGGGGGGGGGGGGGATTTGAACACCAAGCTATAAAAGGATGGCGGATGGAAGGTCAACTAGCACATTTCACAATGTCAAACGACTTATTTGAAATTCTAATGCCATCCCGAACACAAGGATATAGCACTTAAAAAGACCGAGCTTGAGAAGTCTGAGGGTCTGCTCGTGAACGACAGGAGTGCGGGCTTCAGAACAAGGCGGAGGGGCTTAACTTTAATCACCAAGTGGTTGCAGCCCGCATATTTTAGCATGGGATTCATAACACAGGCAAACAGCAACTAGGTGCTGGAGGGCCTCATAAAAGTGGGAAAATTCTCAGTGTCTGTCTGTCACAACCAACACCAAATAACCTATTTAAAAGCAGTGAGTAGGGTAGGTATGTGGGTAAATGTATGTACACCAGTCACCACAAACAAGCAGTGGGCTGGGATGGCATGCAGGGTTTTCAAATGGATCTATATATCTAAATATAGGTTTGGGTTTCACAGCTGTGTTGTGCTGTCAATCTCAGCCTGTGTCAGCCACCCTTACATCAATGCCTGCCAAGCTCTGCTGCAGTGGTAGCTTTTGTCAGTAAAAATATGAAACGATGGAGCCCAATGTAATCGCAGACAATTGCTGTCAAAATAAAAGCCAGCAATTGTCAACAAATTGACTCTACAATGCATAGAGGCAGTGTTCCTCTTGATTGTTTACCAGCGAAACAAAAAAAAGTATTAATTTGGGTACAAAACAAATCCATTCTGTTGAGGCAAAGATCCATATAAATCAGAACTTTCAGTAGAAAATGCATGGATTGCTTTTGGAATAGCACCCATTCTGGGAGAAACTAATATTCCCCGGTTCCCCAGGTTGTCACTGTAATAGAAAACTGAGTTCTCATTCGACATACTTGGCTAAACAACGGTAAAATGAAATAAGGGCGAATCCAAACGAGCGTGTGCGCTCCTGCAGAATGCTCGCCCCGCCGCACGCCGTAGGCGCGGACGCCACCGGTCCCCCCGGGGAACCGATCCGAGATCAGACCCGAAATCCGCCGGGCCCGCCGACAGCACGGTGAGCCCGCAAGCAAACCCCTCCCCTTTCTCCGCCCCTCCTCCCCAGCCCAGCCCGGCTGCTCCCAGGCTGCGCAGCCCCTAAGCGAACCTGTTTAACACCCCTGTGCTCGCACCTCGCTCCCTGCCCGCGTCTTCATTAAAACGCTAATGGAAAAACACGCCGCGGCGTCTGGGGAGCGCGCCCGGCGCGCGGGATCCACGGTCAGCGGCGGCGAACGCAGCGCGCGCGTCCTACACGACGGAAACAAACGGGGATGCGGCGGGTCGCCGCCAAGAAGCGCCAGTCTTTTCTGACACGTATCCAAGCAATACAGACGCTGCGCATTTCAAAAAGGGGGTCTAACCTTGACAACAGAAGCGCGGCAGTCGCATTGTAATCCCACTGGTGCTAATCCCACTGTGGAGCCCAACACAGGGAGTCAAACACCAACACACACACACACAAACATTTACGAGGCCATTAAAAAACTCAGCGACAGAATTAAAAACCAGCTGAGAGCAGTGAACCAACAGCCATCACCAATTAAAAAGGCACTTCATAAAGGAGACGGGCGACCCCGTCTCAAATTTTTTCACAGTCCAAAAGCAGAACTGCGTAACCGGGTTCATCACAAAATCACATACAGGAGACCAGACCTGGAATGTCTGCAGGTCTGTAGTACACCGGTAACACCGCTGTTTGCCCCAGTTTAACAACGGGAAAAGAACATCATATGGCAGTTTTTTCCAAACGAGAGACAGCACTTGGCCTCCTCTCAAAAGACAGTGTTGACAGAGCAACATCGGTGATATCTTGGATACGCCTTATGTGCTCATGCTGTAAGCCTCTGAAGCCATCCCGGCTGGACCAGGGCCCGGAGCAGGCCTCTAATGAAATGCGGCTGCGGTTCCGTAGAAAGTAATAGAAGGATGAATTATTTACACTGTTAAGAGGGAGAGGGAGCCACCCCCTTTAACAACAGAGCGTAGAGCGCGGCCAAACGAACTTCCCTGGCGGCTCCTCTTCCCAATTATACTCTTACTGAAGTCATTGCAAACGCCGTTTACACAAGGATTACAAGAGGACACGGCGCAGGATGAAACAAAACGACCGGTTCTTCTTCTGGCCGGACCAGGAATAAGGCGGTTTTGCGGAGGCTAGCTTTCCAAGTCTGGCACGCGAAGGCCTAGGGACGCGGCAGCACATGATAAAATATGACCAATTCCTCATGCCATGAAATAGGCAACGACGCATGAACGAATTCATTTCAGAAACGCCAAATGTAGGCTAATCTCTGAGCAGCGTAAGCAAAGTGGACGATACTGGATATCTATTCAGGAATATAAAGTTTGAATTATTTTTATCGGCGAGGCAAGACGTCGCCGCTGGGGGAGATGGAGGAATACGCAGATTCCACACCAAAAGTGCCGACGCAGGCCACTTTCGGGCCACTCGCATCTCCTCAGTCGTAATATTATGGATACAGGACCAGCAAGCAATCTATAAAATATTATGTGGCTACAGTCTGGCAATTATTTAAATTTATGTAAAGAGTTTTTTTTTTTTGCGATTAAGATATTGATCTCATGTCAGCTGGCAACAGAACTGAAAGTAAGCAGAAAACACCCAGTAAGCCCCGGCCCACAATTCAGCAATGAGGAAGACAATATTAAATCACAAGGGTCAGCTGTCAAAATAAAAGCGCAACCCCAAACACAATATTTGCCTCAATATTTGAGCATGGTAAATCACACATAATTCCCAAAAAGCAGCAGACCTAAAGTTTAAGAGGAACTGTACAACTACCTAATCTTGTTCCACCTTTTATCTTTGGAAAAGCAAGAATTTGGATGAATGCACCCACACTTATGTATCAGTTCAGTTAGCATAATTGATTTTGGTGCCTTTATCTTTTCCAAGGGTTAATTTCCCAGTGCATTCTTAAGGTCAAAGTCTGATAATTACAGTAAGAACATCCATCTGTTCACTAATTTGATCATATCATAAGTAAAGTAAATCACGTGCAGTTTTGGGTTCTGCTGCAATATCCAACCATGGCAAAGCCAAGAATCAATCAAAGAAAACATTAAATGTTTACGGTACTTAATTAGTTTTTAGCCTAACAATCATTTGATTTCTCCCTTATAAAGTTCACAGACTAATTTGATAACGAAAGTATGAGCCAAGTCCTTCTTACAGGCCTTTAAGGGAAAGTGGGTAAATTTAATTCCCTTGATCTGTTTTCTGATTTGAATCCAAGATAAGTGAATTAGACAATCTCGGTCAAGCACATTTAAGTGCCTCTTAAAATAGCCAGTCTGCATTTCTCAGCTTTACATAAAATTTTATGTTATCTAATTCTGGGAATGCAGTACAAAGCAGATGCCCTGAGGCCAAATTGTGATTGCAACAGTGGTTACACATAAACAGTGGAGCACTGTTTCCCCCTAAGCATATATCACATGATCATGATATCATACCTGATAAATAACATGTCATGGTGAAGAAATTTCAAAGGTAAAGCATTCTGGGTATGGAAAACAGCTCTATGCCTGGAAACAAAAGTTAGTTTATTTCAAATTGTTTTCCTGCCATCAGATTGGTTTGATTTCTTTTCTTATTAACTACTGAATAGGTCAATGGCTGAGTCAGCTTGCTACCTCTATTTGGAGCCCGATTTATAGAAGATTATAATTCATCAGAATAAATAAGTGATCGTCGGTTTGTTTGCAAAGCACATCAGTGCCACCCAAGCAGGCTGACCTCAGATCAGTGTGCCAGCCTGGGCAGGCCCGTATGCCTGTAAGGCTACGAGCCGGATGAGCGAGTTTAAGAGGCGGATAGCAGAGAGAGAGAGGAAAAGGCCTTACCGTGCTTTCCATGTCGGAGAGAGAGCATTTGGACAGGGAGGACTCGTCCAACACGGCCGACTCCGTGACGGAGTGCTGGAGGACGGACATCCACCCTTCAGCGGGCGAGGTCTGCGTGGAGCGCGACTCCGAAGACGCGCTGCTGCAGAAAGACACCTCCTTCGCCGAGGAGGAGCAGCGGGAGGTGCGGGGCGGGTCTCCCTCGTCGCTTTTCTCGGGGACCGGTGAGGCGCTCCTCGACTTATGCGGCAAGGACCGGGAGCGGGACACGCGCTGTCCGCCGCGGGCGTGGTCCGGCTCGGCCTTCGCGGGCCTGCCGAGGAGCTGGGAGCAGCTGGAGGACCTCCGCCTGCTCCGCCCGCTCACCTCCGGCTCCGCCCAGCCGTGCGCCTCCAGCAGGTGGCGGAGGAAGTAGCTCTTCTCCAGCTCCAGCTCCTCTCCGAGGCGTCGGACGAGGGCGGCCCGCTCGCCATCCGCCTCCCGCCGCAGCTGCTGGAGGACCCGCTCGAGCCGCTGGTAGGTCACCAGGTTGCCCGGGCAACCGGGAGCCCTCCTCCCCGCCGCCCTGCAGGAGCCGGACCTGCCAACGGGTCCCCGGGCCAGCTGGCGCTGCAGTTCCCGGGCCTGCCTGCGGGCGGACTCTCGCTCCTTCTCCAGGCCGCCGCCGGCGGCCCGCAGCTCCTCCCCTTTGAGGCGCAGGATCCTGCGCACCTCGGCGTGGCGCTCCCTCTGCAGCGCCTCCCGCAGCCTCAGCAGCTCCAGGGCCTTCTCCTGCTCATGCCTGGAGGTCAGGTCCCGCTCCGCCTTCAGACGCTCCTGCTCGGCGGCCTCCCGGAGACGCCTCAGCTCCACCGCCAGCTTCCGCTGCGCCTGCCTGCTCTTGCTCTTCTCTGCCTCTAGGGCGGCGCGCAGCTTCTCCACCTCCCGCCCCTGCTCGCCGCGGTAACGGCAGGCGGCCTTCTTAGACGAGAGAATGAAACCGTTATTGCCGTCCTTGCCCATGGCCGGGTCGGACCCTGTCACAGCACAGCAAGCGGACGGGGAGGAGCCGTGCTCGGCTCTGAGGAGGACATGGGCAACTCAAATGGCGGGCGGGAAATGGTTCATGCAGGACGGTCTGGAGGGGAAGGGGAGGGGGGAGGGGTTAAGCATGCAGCATGCGGTCATCAGGCCAGTCAGCTGTAAAGAGCCAATGGAATGCGTGCAAGGATTTCCTCTTAGTCATTAAGTGATGTCAGCTCATAATTTACATGACAGGCAGAATGTTCATTAAAATGAAAAGTAGAAAAAGTTAAATGACATGCTTAAATTAAGTAAGTGACAGAACATGACCAAAAGGGCAACATTTGTTCCACAAATATTTAAGCACACGATGAACATAAACGCTAATGAAAATGTAAAATGCCTTTAACACATAACATACATAGACCGGTTAAACTAAAATGAATATCATTAAACTATTTAAACGAAAAGAACATACAGGGTCACAGAACTGCTTAAGTAATAATTTAGGGGTCCCCAACCCATTCCGAGGAGCCACAAGGGCAGCTGGTTTTCACTGTTGCTCAGCACTTAATTGATAAATCAAAACAGCTGACTATGCAGTGAACTCTCCCCACCAATTTCCAGGGCCTGAATTTTAATTTAAGCAGAAAAGAAAAGGAGCAGACCCCAGTGGATCTCTAGGGACCATGATTAGGGGACACTTACTCTAAACTATCACCTTGAAAATATATCTGTACATTAACATGGCAGCAGCCATGTATGCTGAAACGTGTATAGTATGACATGCATATTTTCTAACTGCTATGATAGCATATCAACGTTCCTTACCAATTAATTATTCAGAGAATGAGCATACTTGTATACAATGTTCACTCCAACAGTTCCTTCAAAATTCTCTCTAAAGAAGATAAATAACTAGAACAAGTTATGGGGTTTAACCTGCAGTCAAGTGTCCACACACCTGTACAAACCAAAAATCATTTGACAGTCGGTTTTACCTATTGATTTGGAAACATCATTTTGAAATGCTGTCTTGTGGTCCTCACCAGACCTGAGAACAGAAAATAAATACATTAACAGTTCTGTAAGAGTTCATGAACAGTAGGTGACGTGTAGCACCAATTGTTAAAAAAAATAAAATAAAAAAAACTATTTGACATTGCAACCGCGTTTCTATTTGTTTCTATAGAAGAACAAATATAACAGGCTACAAAAGCAATACACACCCATTTAATATCAATGAACAGACTGTGACGCAGGCCGCTGTGAAACTTAGACCACACTGCACCAGGATGCCATATGTCTAACGCCGACTTTAGCCACTGACAAAACCCATGTGCTGCGTGTGTGGTGCTGACATATGGGTAATACACTAGGAAACACCGACAGATCTCTATAGGTCTTTATAGGTGATATGCTATTCCGTAAACATATGTCCACCTAATAGGCAACGTTAGCAATATCAAAGCACGTAACACATCTAGGTATCACACATGTTCCCTCATTTAATTAGCATACCCCATTTTTATTACTGGCGCTTAAAAGCGGCGAACAAAAACTAATATATAATTATAGTATGACCAACATCGCGAGCTTGAGAATGTAGAACCACCTCGATTCGTTTGTCAATGTAGTTGCAATGTGATCCGAAATAACGTTGCTTCTGATAGCCTACAACCATTGTTTCTTAAAACAGAATCCAGTAGTTTAAAAGTACAAATAACTAATTCGCGAACTGCCTAGCAAGCTATAAGAGCGCCCACCACATTTGTCGGTAATGAAATATTCGTATTAATTGACACTGCTTAGTTTTCTGGGTAGCAGTTAAAACCTCCAGGAAAATGAGAACGTTCCTGCCTAATCCAGCTCTGCAAGGATGCAACTGGTGCGCCAAGTTGACTAGCTATTGTCAGGGTGCATTTAAAAATGTCCCCGATGTCCAAGAGCAAATTCAAAAGGAAACGCTGCAGCTAACTGGCCGGCTACCGTCAAGCACACAATGTATGATTTTTTAAAAACCAAGTATATGTAAGTTATGCATATATCATAGAGACGTGGCGAAATAAGATAACGTTTTGCCTAGATATAGCTTGATAGCCATGTTAGCCATCATGTTATCTACGATTCAATTCCAGTCCCTATGGATAATTAGCTTGGTAACGTTAGCTAGCTAGCTATCTTGGTGGCAAGCATGCATGAGTAAATTAGCTAACTAACAACACGTGTCTGCTTTAATCACTTAAAATAAACTGGTTATTTTCGTAGCTAGTGTTATGTATACAAATAATAAAACAAACTTACCTCGTTAAACAAAAGAAAAAACTTTACGAATGCACCACACTGTACATAATGTTTTTCAAACGAGAAGCATTTCAATCATCCTTATTTGTGGCTAGGAAATGTCATAATTACAAACACAGCTTTATTTTTCTGGAAAACGACAGCAACGTCGGCACACCAGCTGCAAGGATCGAGCCAGACGAAAACGTTCATTCGGCAGCCCCAACTTAAGGCACCCCGTCAGCGACGACAAAAATCATTTTCTGTAAACTGAGCGACCGCTAGTGGATGAAAACGATATTTGTTTTCTATAAACTAAAGGATATTTTTTAGGCATGAGCTAATTGTTTTAATTTTTCCCCCGAAACATCCATGGCGTAAGTAGCGATCAAAATGAATTCGCTATTTGCCAAGAGAATGGAATTCATTTCCAAACCTGTAGAAGCAATACTTTTATAAAAGAGAAGATACACTATAATTTGAATATTATAATCAGTATAAATGTGGGGTTAAAATACATTCAGTAAACAAGATATAGTCGATATACGTAGGCTACCATATGACACAAAAGTCATTATTCATTTTCAAACATTAGGAAGTGTTCCAACAGGCCACACCTGTTAATAGTCTCCAAACCAGATTTTTTAAAATCATGAATTTTTACGTTTTTTTTTTTTCGTTTTTTCCTCCAGGTTTTTTGATCCTGGTCATATTGTCTGGGTACAAATAAATCTACTTAACAAACAGTGTTTTCCACTGGATTTTCAAATCCCATACAGTTTTGGTGGTTTGAATTTATGTTTGATCCACCATACACCATTGAGGTTGGTCATTGTTGTTTAGTATCATAGCGTAACTTGGCGGGATGGCATACCTGCCATCCCAATAAGTGAAGTAGGAAACATCTCATATACCTTTGCAAATTGTCTCGCACGCACGCACGCACGCGCGCGCGCACAGTCAAATGAATAGTCAGGGCCGCAGACAGGGGGCGAACTGGTATAGCAGTTTAACTAGTTTTCATCTCTTATAAAATATATTGGGGCGGCTTGGGGGCTGGGAGTGAGAATTAATGAGCCCTGTGCAAAGGTATTGAGACGGTTTTGTCAAATTGGTTGTTTTTCGTCTGTACTATTCAAATTTGTATTTTACAATCAAACAATGACTATGAGGCAAAATGCACAATGTTTGTATTTATTTCATGTGTTTTAAAACAGACATTGAACTGCATTACAACAATGCCATTCAATGACTAAAGTCCCCCTCCGGTCAACATATAAGTATTGGGAAAAATGACAGTCAGCTGTTTCAAACTTCACAGGTTTACCGTATTACTCTAATTATTTATAAATTGAAAGCAGTGAGTATCAGGGCAAAGGTTATATCTTTTGGAAGTGTGTGCAGAGCTTAGTTTATAAGCTAAAAAATACAGGATAATATGAAGGCCAGATAACTGAGTATAACAACAAAGAAAGCAATTGTGAGGATGGAAGAATATAAAAAAAACAATTTTAGCTATTGCTGAATGTTTGTGTATTCCAAAGCTAACATTATGAAGTGTCCTTAAGCAGAAACTAACTACTGGAGGACTTGGGAATCACCAGCATCAGGCCATCCACAAAAGACATCAGAACGTGATGGCAGGAAGAAAAAAATCCTCAACTGGCAGTTTGAGTAATTGCTGATGATCTCCATACATTGGGGTGAAAGTATCACAGGGCACTATGTGCAGAAGGCTGAGAGGCAAATCACAGAGGCTGCACTTCCAGATGTCAACCTCTCATCAAAACCAACAAAATAAAAGAAAGATTTGCAGATAGCATACACGAATGAGCCTGTTGAGTTTTGGAAACAAGTCGTATGGACAGTTGAGGCAAAGATAAACCTTTGCCAGTGTGATAGAAAAATGAAAGTGTGGAGATATAGATGGATTGCTCTGTATTCTCTGTATGCTTCTTCCTCTGCCAAGTGCAGTGGAGGCAGTGTGATGGCTTTGGCCTGCATGGACGCATATAGAACCGGTTATTTTTTGATGATGTAACCTGCGATGGCAGCAACAGAATGACAGCTAAATTGTACAGAAACATATCATCCACCAATATTCAGAGAAATGTCACCAAAGTCACAGGATGGAAGTTCATCATGTAGCAAGACAGTGACCCAAAACTTAACCAAGGGGCTTGTCAGAAAGAGAAGATGTTTTTAACATGGCCCAGTCAGTCACCAGATTTAAACCCTGCTGAGCATGTTTTTCACTTGCCCAAAAGGAAACCGAAGTCCCAAGCCCCAGGAAACACACAGCAACTGAAAGAGGCAGCAGCAAAAGCTTGGCAGAGCATCTCAGAGGAACACATCATGAACCTGATGATGTCCAAGAGTAGCAGCAGTCAGCAAATGTAAGGGGTATGTAATGAATGATTGATTTAATGAATGAATGAATGAATTAATCAATCAATCAATCAATCAATCAATGGATGAATGAATTAATGAAACAATGTATTTATATAGCACTTTATTCCAGACACTCAAAGTGGTTTACAATGATCAGGGGAAAACTCACCTCAGCCACCACCAATGTGTAGCACCCACCTGGGAGATGCACGGCAGCCATTTTGCCCCAGAACGCTCACCACACATCAGCTGAGGTGGAGAGGAAGAGAAACATTTTTTTTAGTCAATTAAATCAGGGGACGATTAGGTTGAGTGAGCCAAATTGCTCATTTTAGCCAGGACATCGGGGAATCCCCTACTCTTTGCGATGAGTGTCATGGGATCTTTAATGACCACAGTGAGTCAGGACTTCAGTTTAACGTCTCATCCAAAAGACGGGTAGTGACCTAGTAAAATACTGACCTTGCAAGTCATTACTTAAAAAAAAAAACATTACTCTGTCCCAATGTTTATACTGGACTTGGAGTAGAGGGACTTGACTCATTAAATTGCATTGTTATAATATATTGTTTAATGTCTGCTTAAAAAAAAAAATCAAATAAATGCATATATTGTCATATAATATATTGGCATATATTGTAAATCATTGTTAATGTTTGATTTGAAAATACAAATGTAATTAGTACAGAGGAAAAACAATTAATTTGACACAATACTTTTGCATTTAACTTGAACATGAATTGAGCATATTTCACTCCTGAAGATAAAGGTCAATACATTTGACCAATAACATGACAGGGTACATTATCATTTATGGTTCAAAACATTAATTCCGTTTCATAACAATCTAGGTTTTTTGTTTGAAATTCCTTGAAATTTACTTTGAAATTCGAAATTGTTTGAAATTTCTTATTTTGGTTGAAGTTCAGTAACCACCACAATAAAGGTTTCAAAATGTATTTTAATACCATGTGATGACCTAATTTAATGGGTTATGCTAACATTCTGATAGATTCTATAATCTCTGAGAAGATTTGTAGATAAACTGAGCCATGACTGAAATTCACAAGAGATACAGTAACTGACAGTTGCTCTTGGACATTATTCAACTAATCACCAGAAAACAAAATGATCACCAGCCATATAATTACACTCATCAAGCAAAGAACTGCAAGCGTACTTAAGCAATTATCAATTATTTAAAACACGCTCTTTGAATTTCTCCCAACATATTTATTGTAATGAAATGAGAGCGAGCAAATTCCCTGGATCATGTTATGTGGTAGGCTGCTAACATGTCGTTTATTTGTTTTGACTTGACTTCACTACAATCAATCATTATGTTTTACAGGAGCAGACTGCTACTCAGTTTTGCATGTATCCAAGAAGCCATTTAATTGGAAATTTATGGTCTTATTTGTCATTTATAAGAAGTGAGACAAGATTAACATTTTAGCATGCCTCATTAATTGTTTACTCATGTTGAAAGAACAGTGCCATATCATATTCCAGGCAGTTACTTATCCAGTTACGGATACAGTCAGGCATATGCATGTGTACATGCATTACTACATATACAGACATACAAACACTTGTGCCCTCTTAAACATTTCCACAGTGAAACTAGTTCTATGTGACTTTGAGCTGGGCTCATTCTTCTGACACAGGACTCTTTGGTTTGGCTGCTTTGATTTCCTGCTGCCAACACAGCCCTATAAGTTTTTCAGCCCAGTTGTGTCAGGTGTCATGGCAGGTGACATGGAGAGACATGTCACTGCGTACATTTTCTATTCTCACATTTCTCACTCTGGATCTCTACCGTCCTCTCACATTCTTCCCACACTCACTGACCGAAAACCCTCACTACCATGTCCCCACCCCCTCCAACCCCATCCCCGCCGCTCATCACTGACAGGAGGAAAATACCCTGATTTCCAGTAAACAGGTTTGCATACCATTCTTTATTTTTGCTTTTTGTTTTCGTTTTGTCCACTTGACAATCGATGCTGGGCTCACCCAATGACACGTATTGTTTGTTGGAAGAGAGTGAAGGGCGTCATATTTCTGAAGGAGAGGCGTCCAGGTCGTGCCCTGTCACTGATCTCAGTGGGATAGGTGGCTTCCACTGCACAGCAGGTGGGAAGACAGGTCAGCAAAGGTCACAGTGGGTTTAAGTTCAGCCATTTGACCCCATTGTGTTAGGGGGAAAAATCTGAATTGGGTCAGTTGTACTGGTAGAGTTCAATCGGTGCACTTCTTCAGAGGACCAATCACAAAGCAAGGACAGGCAGAAGTCAGACTTTACTGCATGAGGCCACTTCCCAGTTCCATCGACATAGTTCAATTTCATGATTGACTTATGAGTACAACCTAAATCCTAGTACTGAAAATATGATAAATAGGAAATAGTGTCTGAAATGTAGCCAACTTTGAATAACAAGTGAAACTTTTTATGGCAATTGGAAAAATCCACTGGATTGAACTATACCCAGTTACACCAGTAGAGGGAGGTTTTAGTCAGAAAAAACAGATTTAATCAGTAACAGAATGACTGAGTAGACACACTTAAAATTGTACATTTGAGGTTAAAACACAGTCATTTATTAGATGTTACCATTAAATAAAATTATATGACACTGCACCGATGATTTATTTATCCATTTGGTATTTACAATAGGGTGTTTTGTTAGGCTGCCAATCAAGCCAGCCCATTTATGCAGATTAGGCTGGGTTCCGCCCCCTGGCCTGCGACTTGCGAACCACCGCACAGAGAACTTCCTGCTCTTAGCTTGGGAAATGATTTATTCCCACTTATTATTCCTCAAACCTTTCTCACAATTTAACACATTTTAAATAGGTGTGCTACACTCCGTTTGCTTTAAAATTACATTTACAATTGCCTTTCAATGTCAGGCATGATTATTATCCAGCATTATCCAGTGTGATGTGCAGGAGTGGAGAACTCTCAGTAGTACTATAATGCAATAATACAAATAAGGCAAAGTGACCAATTTATAATTGTTGTAATGTTAATCTAACACAAAACAATTTGTACTGTAACAAAAAAAGTAACTGGACACATTTCTTTACACACATCTAACAATATCCTAAAATTAAATCCATAGAAAGAAAAAAGAAAGAAAGAAGGAAAGAAAGAAAGTTAAATCTCTGATGAAAAAGGTTTGTTGCATGTTTTTACGGGGGAATGTTGCGAGAATGATAAAAGTTTTGTTATTTTTGTTGACCTTCTCGGTTATTGTATGTTCCTGAGGCTGCTCCTTTGTTTGAGGGCGCCATTCAAATTCAATAAGAGAAGTCCCACAACTAATTAAAAAACAGCTTGGTTAACCTACCAAAGAAATCGATGGAGAAATCGATAATGAGGCTGCACAGTGCCAAGACTTCGTTGCTGACCTTGTTTGTAATGTATATTTCAATCTTCATTTTGTAGTTTTTATACCCCATGATTGCAATGTTTGTAAATCACATGAGGTATATTCATAAAATCTGTTTACAAAAATTTACAATGTAAGATAATATGCTGTGTTTGTTTATGTGGTGTATATGTGTGTGTGCTATCACAGCATCTTTGAATTGGTCCTTAAAGCCTTGCTCTTACCTCCACTCTTGGTGTGGCAGTCAGCTGGCAGAAGGAGATACAGGTAGAGCCTCATATTACAGCATGGTAGATCAAGTCCCCACTGCACCTGCAGATCTCACAGCGCCCAGGAAAATAACATTGTAACTGGTTTCAAAAGACCCAGACAGGTGGATTAACTGTGAGTGGTCTGAACCAACTATAGCCCTTCAAAAGCCCTCAACCTGCTACTGGAGAGTGGACATCTGAATATAGATTGTAATAAATGGAGGCAGACACCTCATTCCTTCTGTACTCTGTGCACCCAGTGGGGTAGGGAGGTAGGGTCACTTTTCAACAATGCATTGCAAAGGAACCCCAAGTAAATGTGTCACACTGACGAGGACGTATAATGAAAACATAACTTGTGAGTAAACAAGATGAATCACAAGGTTGAAAACACCTGGTGTACATACAAATACCTTTTATCAAGAAGCTAGATGCCTTAATGGTTAATATGTAATAAGAAAATATGCCTGTCCTCCACAAGAAAAAAATACAGTTGTTGATGATGGATAATGATTTACATTGTGCTTCTGGTGAATTTTTATTTTCCTTGTCAATACTGGCTCCCATACTACTGTATGGGAAGATAATGCGGATTACAGATTACAGAAAAGTGCCAATAAATTTGGCCACAGTCTTTTCCCCTCTTTTTCTCCCCACTTGGAATTACCGGTTCATCATTGCAACCTCCAGGAGAGTGCAGAGAAGCACATGCCCTCCTCCGTAGCAGGGCTCTTATCACACTGCATTTCAAAAGTCTGATTTGCGCAGACACGAATTGGAGCATGCGTGGACCTAAGAGGGTATAAACAGGGAAAGCTTTCCCTAGAGGAGGGAGGTGGGGTGTGTATGTTCCCTTTTAGGAGGAAGACACTTTTCGTGTAGATCAACCAACCAGTACCTTAACATGATGAGTAACCCAGCAGCCGAAAAGAAAACGGATCATTCAAATTAGTGCTGGAAAAGAGAACGACTGGTTCATTAACTTCAGTGAGGTGGAGGAGGAGGAGGAGGGTAGGGTGGGGGTGAGGATTAGGAAGAAAGGATGGAGGGGACTGTGGGTGCCAAGCTAAAGCACTGGTTCTTTGTACCACGATCCATTTCAGGGTCTAGAATCAAATTCTGACCGCAGTGCCAACTGTGGCTATCCCATGTGAAAGAGAGAGAGAGAGAGAGAGAGAGAGAGAGAGAGAGAGAGAGAGAGAGAGAGAGAGACAGAGAGAGAGAGAGAGAGAGAGAGAGACAGAGAGAGAGAGAGAGGATGACAGGACATGCGTGCAGGGCTCACAGTATAACCCGAACGTAACTCTGAAACCAGATCACGTTATAGATTTCCTCACTAAATATCCAGCAGTGTAAAGGGAAACTATGTAAAAAATGTAAGATAGCTATGTAATTTATCCTGAGTAAAGACATTTGCCAAGTATAAAAATAACAGTACAGCAGCATCAGAGAACATTAAGCTCAAAGACAGGTCCTGAAAATGTTCATTGAGTGAAAAGATATAAATGACCTGCTCATTGCTGTAATAAACAAATGTAGATGGGCAGCCAGGGTGGTAGATGTGGTGCATTAAGAGGCTGACAGCAGTTTTGGTTGTGTTAAGTACCCATGCAGTTCTGCTTGCTGGCTGAAGGAACATGGCTTTTACGGTCGGGGGAAATGGTGAGGTGATGGGTAACAACATGATATGGAGAGAATATGGGAGGAAGGGAGGGGATGAGAAGAAAGGGTTGGCATTGGGAGTTGGCTGGGAACGTCCTCCATTTTGCATGCAAACTATAGAATTACAGTGTAACAGTACCAGTGATCTCACCATGACTAGCTTGCACCTGCTTATTTTTCCCAGTTTTTTTCTTTTTAAAAGGTGACTTCCTTCTCGTATGCCTTCCTGTACATTCTGGGAAGGCAACTGGATTGGGACTATTGATACCGTCTATTCACAGTTTCAATACAACCACAAGATTAGAATTAAAGTATAATTTGTACACGCACACCTCTTAAGAGAACACAGCCAAATAGCTTGAGGCAGTTGTTGAGCTTTCAAGCAGATGAATGGATATATTTGTAATCCTTCACTTGAAGATACTTGATTCTGAGTCTTGTTTTCATACCTCTTTTTAATCCGCAGCTGCAGTGCATTCTTTTAGTTGACCATTGCTTTGATGACTTCAGGATCAGTTTTCCGAAACTGTGGTCTTTAAATGTAACCATAACCATGACCATGGTGGCTGTTTGGCATTTTTTTCAACTTCAAAGGTTAACAATAATCCTGGCATGTCTACTTAATATTGTTTAGACAATATCGTTTTTTAAAAAGTTTAATTTAACCATTTACAATAAAACCTGATATTAAGAACACTGCATTCATGGGAATGTGCCATCCAGTCATCCTGTCTAAAATGAAAATGGTAAATATTACAAGTTGAAACATTGTAGTATGTGTAGTATAGATTTAATTTTCCAATAAGAGCTTTTGTAAATTGATACCAATGCTTGTCACGCCTCTCAGACAAAGAAGGCCAGCCAGCCTCATCATATGATACACGATGATGGGCATCTAATGCGTCACCAGTGATAAACCTAAGTGTACGAGGATATACTGAGTCCAGCGGTTTAAGCATGGTAACAGCCACATGCCTATAAATGACATCAGCATAATCCAGCACTGACAGAAATACTGCTTTAACAATTGTCCTCCTGCTGGGTTGGGTTCTGCTGGGTTCTGTTTCTATACAGGAAGCCAGTTCTTGCCGCAATTTGCAATATGAAATTTAAATAATACATTTTCAGCAAGCCAAATGCCAAGATATTTGTACTGTACTTCTGTACTGTACTTCTCAATGAAATCTCTATTTACTGTGGAGATATGGGGGTTGTCATAGTCAACATTTCTAGCTCTACAAAATGACATGAACTATGTTTGATGGGAATATAGCACCAATCTAAGGTTGATAAGGGCACCCTGCTAAGCATCAAAAGACAGCTGCAAGTCTGCCCACTGTATAGAACTGGCAACACAATACAGAATAGAGTCGTCCGCATAAAGATGGACACCACAAATATTTAAAACAGAAGCAATATAATTAATATAATTAATATAAACAGTGAACAGTGCTGGACCCAGGATTGTACCCTGGGGAACTTCTTTAGTTATGTGAATGCACTCTGAAATGACATTTCTCACCTTTACACAACCTATGGCTAAAAGCTTGTTTAAAAGTTGTGAGTGATCAACAGTGTCGAAAGCATTTTACAGGTAAACAAAAACAGCAGCACAATGTTGCTTATTGTCCAGAGCAGACACAATGTCATCTGACATAAGGAAAGAGGCAGTTATTATACTACGATTTGCCCTAAAGTCCGATCGACAGGGACTCAGCACAGGGTTCCTGGGTAGAAAAGCATTAAGTTGTTCATTTACAACAGATTCCAATGTTTTTGCTAGACAGGAAAAATTCGAAATTGTGTGATAGTTTTTTATCTCCCCCTTTATGTAATGTACAGTCCTCCACACCATAGGAATTATGCAGGGAACTAGGGTTAAATAAAAAATGTATGATATTACCTCACATATAAAGTTTACCTCACTAAGTTTGAGAAGGAAAGGGTCAACATTATGCTCCCCTATTGAACTCCTAGTATCATCTGGCTGAAAGACAGGGGACCTGAGAGTGAAAAGATGAAGAGTAAAAATATGGGAACATCCTCTGGTATCATTAATAGGAATGGGCTTTGGGTTGTCCCTGGTCCCTGAGTCATCCAACTTCTACTGGAAAAAAAGAAGCTGGCCAGCTGAAGCTGTAGTATTTTCCATCTACATTGTAAACTACTGTAGGATACCGTGTGACAAAGACACCTTTATATATATATATATATATATATATATATATATATATATATATATATATAATTTTTGGATATATTTACATGTGATTTCATAGTCCTGCAGAAAATGAATTTACTGTACCCTTCTTCAGCTGAATAAAGAAACCAATTAATAAAGAAAGTAATTAATAATAATAAAAATGATAAATAAGGGTCTGATAAAGCACTATTAGTCATGCTATGACTAACTTCTGGGTGTGCTTCGTGTGTGTTACTGACTGTGCCAGTGTAACTGACCATGCTAGAGTTACTGACCATGTCTTGTATAACTGTATGAGAAACATTTTAGACATAACGCAGTGGATGATACAATATCACTTACAGTGATTCCTCTTGAAGTGTTGATTTCCATGTACTTTTCATGGAATTACAAGGGTAGCTTATGTTTCATAGTTCAGCATATGATATAAAAGCCTAGAATCAAGATTAGATACCGCTAGAGTTGTCTTATACTTGCAGCAATTGAACACATCTGCCTAATCAGAAACACCTGTGACACCATTTGTCCCAAACATTAGGGTGCCCTAAAATGCCCTGGAGGGACCTGGAGAGGGGAGAGAAATTTCCATAGGGACTGTGAGCGGATCAGCTTGAGTAAGAGCAAAACGCGAGGAGTTTTCACCACACAACCTGTTCCACAAGCGCACAGCAGGTCCAGAAAAGTAGGTTATGTTAAAAAAATAACTACCCAACAAAGGCACTGGGAAACACTGACACGGTGGATTGTTTTTCCTGTGCTAAACTTGGGAGCTGACACAGTGTCCTGTGTCCAGGGGCTCCAGCTGTGGAGGAGCCGGTGTCCGGCCTGTGAAAGGCAGTGTCTGCCCCTCTGTCTCTCAGTCTGTGTGTTTGCCCCTGAAGTGTTGAAATCATTTCAGATGTGTGAATCACTAAGGGGTGTGGGGTAGACACGTTCATTATTTTGGCATGGGGTGGGAATTAAATGTTTTTGGTGTAAGGAAAAACTGTTTATACTGATTTATTCACAAGCATTCATGTGATATATTAAAAATAATAAATAGAAGTATTATTAATATTGTTATTATTGCTGTTTCTTTTGGTATTTTTGTTACAATGCGTTGGTTACAATGCTACACTGCTAGTATGCTTGTCAAACATTTAACTTGTCATACATTTATCACAAGCTAGCTACATATTTACATATACAAACAAACACACAAACAGACAAACACACAGACACAAATAAGCTCATTGATAAGTATGATGATTTCAATAAATCTGTCATTATCAGTGCCATAATTTTGTTGCTTAAATGAATGTGCTGTAGAACTTAACACAATACATATGCATTAAGAAAACATAGGTCAATATGAACTATTGGAAATTATATCAGGTTTAATTTAACAAAGTAAAAAAAAATCATGAATACTTGTTGAGACTGGAAGCATATTAAGACTGAGGGTAATGAAGATAAGTACTTATAAGTTAATAACAGTGCTGAATCACTGTAGTAATAATTTGTTTGTAAAGTAAACAACCCTTCTGTCCAGTGTCTGACTCCATGTGTTCAGATGCCAGGGCACTCAAAAAGGTTTACACATTTATTATTTAATTTTGTTTATACCAATATAAGTCTTTGCTGGCATGGATTATTCTGCACTACAAAGCCTAACTGCAGTAACTACGCAAAGATTAAAACTGAGAAAAATGGCTTTAAAGTGTTTTAACTGGCCAGCCAAATGGGTTATAGGTATATAAGTGATATTGTACTAATTGTACATGTATTCATGAGCTAATTTTTATGCTCAAAAACCATGACGGCTGGCCAGTTAAAACACTTTAAAGCCATTTTTATCAGTTTTACCCTTTGCGTAGTTACTGCAGTTAGGCTTTGTAAGGCAGCATTAATAGACCCCAAAACTCACTGTATCATGTACCATTATTGATGTCTATAATTTATTGGGTTATACTTTATACTTATTTGGGCTGTCTGTGCTCTTTGTGTTTGATAGTAATACAGTTTTTCAGACTCTGCGTGTTTGGAAATGAACTGTCCTCTTTCTCCTGGTTTTCGATCCACTATGGATGTCAGTTTAACATTGTGTTATGTAAATGTGTCCCCATCAGGGCCAGCCCGACCCAATAAACAAAGTAAACATTTGTTTAGGGCCCCGCGATTGGTTTGGGGCCCCCTCCCTCCAAGATATATATAAATATATTTATTTATAATAAATAATTGTGTTCCCTAAGACAATGGCTTTTTCATTAATCTAAATATATTTTTATTGGTGCCAAATCTTGCTGGTTGGGGCTTGGGGGGTGGTTTTCGACCGAAACAGAAACATATAGACTTTTTGTTTAGGGCCCCCAAAAACCTTGGGCCGGCCCTGGTCCCCATGATGGGCAACCTGTGGCCCTCTCCACCTCCACAGGTTGTGTGGATGTCCTCATGCCATATTTGTCACATTGTCGATTGCCTCTGATGTGGATTTTCATATAACTTATAGACAGCCCTGTTTTACGCTGATCTTATTACAAAGCAATGTGATGACCCTCTACCCTGCTACCAGTGGTACTTGTTTTGGTGTTTCTTCACAAGTGCCTGAAAGGGCGGAGCGGAGGGTCGTTGGTGCAATTGGGAGCGCCTGTGTCCAGTGTTCCCAGAGAGATTAAGATGGCCTGTCTCCAGTTTGAGGGGGAGCTCTCTCCCCACCTTTTGGCTTCTGTTTAGCCGTTGGCTGTGTTTTTAGTTTTACACCATACATTGCTTCACCATACCTTTCACACATCCGCTCACTTACACTACTGATAATTCTGACTTTCACACACCACGTTCGTCCTGTTTTTTAATATATTTTTTATTAGGTCATTTAAAATAAACGTGAACTTTCTTTTTAAATGCATCGGTGTGCACCTCCATTTTGGTCACGGCCATTGAGCCCGGTCATGACACAATCTGTAACAGAACACCTGTACGTCCATCGGTTGTTCAAGTAATGTCAATGCATTATATACAGTACCTTTTTTTCTCTGAAATAATGTAAAAATTTGTAACAAAAAGAGAATGGCCACCTGTCTGACATGATAGACGACAGTTTAGTTAACATGTCTGTCCAGACAATGGCCTAAATGGTTGCTATGCTTACCCAGGCTTTGTATTATACTATGCAGTGTTGCGTAATATGTTCACAAAAGGATGTTATGGGGCACCTGTTTCTTTGTCTCAATGTGTTATGTGTTAACATGACATATAACCACATGTTGGCTATATCCTGTCACTATTCTTGAACATATGTTAAAATGGGTCAGTATTAGGCTTCTTCAGATGTTTCCCCATTTGTCTCAGTGGAATTTATCCCAAGTCTCCCATGAATCCCATTTTTTCCCCAATCGCTTTCTTATTGTGGAGTCATAAAAACTGACCTTAGGTGAGGATGTTCTGGGATCTTTCGTGACTTCCTGGATGAGTTGTCGCCGTGAACTTTTGAGAAATTTTGTCACTCCTGGGAAGATTCACCACTGTTCCAAGTGTTCTCCGTTTGGAGAGAATGGCTCTCGCTGGGGTTTGGTGGAGTCCCAGGGCCTAAGAAATGGCTTTGGGACACTTTCCCGACTGATACATTTCAACACCTTTGTTTCTCAACTCTTCTGGAATTTCCTTTCATTGCGGCATAGGGGGCTTTGTTGCAACTTCACTGTGATGAGAACGTTCGATATGAGTGAGGTACTGTATATATTTATCAGGCGTGGCTGGGTTCAATCAGCTGAATACAATTACCAGTTAAATTTGTTTCATGTTTTGTTAATTTATTTGAGTAACTAAGGGGGCAATTACTTTTAAATAAATGAAATAATAATTTTAAAAAGGAGTTTGTGTTTACTCAGTTTCCCTTTGTCTAATATTAACAGTGGCAAATACTGTGTGTGTGTGTGTGTGTATATATATATATATATATATATATATATATATATACAGTGAAGTACATACTGGCAAATGGTAAAGAAGGAATTATACAAATATCTTGAAGTGTTTAGCAAAAGAAACTGTTGTAAAATTGCACCACAACTACAGGAAGAACTCCTTGCAGCTGGAGAAAAATCAATTCCCTCGAATACAGTGAAACTGCAACGGTGATCTGGTGGTCTAAACGGATGAATGAATCCATCTTGCCTTGTGTCAATGGTACAGGCTGGTGGTGGTGGTGTAATGGTGTGGGAAAAGTTTTTGTGGCACACATTAGGTTCTTTAATACGACCTGAACATCATTTGAATGCCACAGCATACCTAAGCATTGTTGCTGACCACGTGTATCCCTTTATGACCACAGACTACCCTTTTTCAAATGGATCCTTCCAGAATGATAATGCACCATGCCACAAAGCACACATCATCTCAAATCGGTTCCATGAACACAACTGTGACTTCAGTTCGCTCCAATGGCCTGCACAGTCCCCAGTCCCCAATGGAACTGCAGGAACTGCATGATGCCATCGAGTCAGCATGGACCACAATCGCTAAGGAATGTTTCCAGCACCTGAATCCATGGCAGTAAGAATTCAGGCTGTTCTGGAGACAAAAAGAGGTCCGACCCAGTGCTAAAGAGGTGTACCCAATAAAGTGGCCAGTGCATGAGTGCATGCGTGTGTGTGTGAGAGAGAGAGAGAGAGAGTGTGCATATGTGTGTGTGTGCGTGTGTGTGTGTGTGTATTAAATGCAGTTATATTTATGTTATAGTGTTTAAATAAATACTATGGTGGCATGGTGGTGCAGTGGGTAGCACTGTTGCCTCACAGCAAGAGGATTTTGGGTTTGAATCCCTTTCTGTGTGGAGTTTGAATGTTTTCCCCGTGTCCGTGTAGGTTTCCTCCGGATACTCTGGTTTCCTCCCACAGTCCAAAGACATGCAGGCAGGCTAATTGGAGACTCTAAATTGCCCATAGGTTTGAGTGTGTGAGTGAATGGTGAGTGAATGGCATGTGTGCTCTGCCATTGATTGGCGACCTGTCCAGAGTGTATTCCTGCCTCTCGACCAAATCATGCTGGGATAGGCTCCAGCATCTCCGTGACCCTGACCAGGAATAAGCAGGTATAGGTAATGGATGAATTGATGGATGTTTAAATAGTAGTGCTAAGGTTAAAGTAATTAAATGTGTTTTAAAAAAACAAAAAGAATAAATGACAATGACATTACAATTCCATTATGTAGCTACAACATCACTCTAATCTGCTTTTGTGTTTCTTGAGCCAAAATGGTCATCGTAATTACCAGCACTGCATAAATTAGAGGTATTTTAAATACCTTCATCATTTATAGACTTTGGATTCAATCAATATTTTCTGTTAAAAACTTTATGACTCACAATTTCATTTTCCTCATAGTTTGTCGAGTGAATGAAAAACAAAATTCGCTCACTAAAATTGTGCTTTGGTTGGAAAAATTGTATTTGTAAGTCAGTTGAGAAGAAATCTTGACTGAATTCTGACCTTTAATTGTATTTGCATTCTTCTTTGTTTATTCGCTTCAATAATAATGGCCTGTGCTATTTCAGGAACAGTTACTACAGACAACCAATTCCTCATCTATCACAGCAGTGTTTCTGGGGTATCTTCAAACCGAGGGCAGGTACAGTGAGCAGAAAGATTAAGTCCAGGGGAAGAAAGGGGTCCTGGAATTTGGGCTGAGGAGGTTGCCTTTCCAGAACATCAGTTCACAGGGTTGAGGGGATTAGTCGTTTGAAACAGTATCCTGCCATTCTGACTTGTCAGATGATTCGGGTGACACCGTAGGAAGGAACCCCCCGAATTGGCCCTTGAAAACCCAATAATGGACTCGAGCAACCAGCACGCTTCTTGGCGGCTCGGTGAGGATTAGCGTCTGAAGTGATCATTGTGAGCCGTCGCAGAGCCCTCGCGGGAAGCCGCAGCGGCATTCGCCTCGACCCGGGTCCTCCCCGGTGCTAGGAAATGACACCGTCCGCGTTGCCTGACATGGTGAATTCCCACAGTGACCAGTTGTCGCTGGAGACAGAAGAAGAAAAAGAAAAAAAAAACATTGTGTTCTGTCTTGGTCAGGCTGAGTGCTGTGGCACGGAGCAGACAGTAAAGAAAAGGAATCTGATATTCCATGAAGGATTACAGACCTGATTTTTTTATTTGATTACAGTCTGGAATTTCTGGTTTTGTTGTGATTTGCCTTACCCTCTTCTGTGCAGTTTCTGTACCCTGAACTACACCCCTGCATTCTGGATGGCACACCATGGTCAGTGCTTGTCATCGAATTTGATTGAGATTTGGATTCAGTCAAATCATAGTATAACCACAGCTGGAAAAACTATATTGAAAATGAATTCTTGTTTTAAACGGTTAGTGTTATTTAAGGACATGTTACAATGCAGGGGGGAGGGGGTGGAAGAACTTTTTAATATGTGTGTGTGTGTGCATAAAATTTTTTTTTGGTTGTCACTAATTAATGGTGTTAGAAAAGTGCATTACTTTGAATTGAAGAAGCAGCACCCAAAATTAATCAACCAGTTTCAGAAGCAAAAGCTGATACTGTAAGGTCAAAGTGGAATCTACACATAGCCTGACACTGTTTACATGATTAAATTCTCTGTTTACTGTAATCTGTGGTCTCACCAGCGAAGTTGCATTCATCTCCTAAATATATGTATGCATACGGGACAGATCTATTTCCTGCACATAATCCCTGTACATAATTTGTGGTATGTATCTGTGTACGTAATGGAAAATCCTTTTTTCCAGCCCAAAGACCTGGTGTTCCCAGATCAGGATCACATTACAATCCAGCTTCCACAACTACAAATGATCATCCCAGACAACAATAAACAGCTAATAATGAATGGGGGTTGGAAGGAGTTCATGTTGTGATTCTTGGTCACAGATCAAAGAGATTTTGGAGAATATCATAACACTTTAAAACCATGCATGCTTTATTGAGCAAGAAGCCAGACCAGGCTCAGGTATAGCCATTGGCTTCCTTTAAACTATTATTTAGAGAGAAAGAAGGATACATCATTTCACGACTGGCACTGCGACTGCCCCCACTACTGTTACTGCACATCAGGGCAACGATGGAAACTCAGACCCAGCAGCTATTTCAAGCCCAGGGAAGTGTAGTATGTTTCAGTATTGCGGGCTATTAGTTGTAGTCCTTTGTGACAGTGTGTGGCGATGCACTACCCTCCCTCCCACCTGCTGCCACTGCCTGCGACTACAGTCCTTTAGATGAATCTGACCACACCTTCTGTAAGCACCACCGAAACCTGAGATGCTCAGACACTGTGAAGGGCTGGCTTTCAGCTTTGTCTTTTTCCTTTAGACACAGCTAAGGAGAGATATTGGGTGTTAGCGTATTAGCATACAATGTTTATTAATTTTTTTTTTTTTTTACGCAATCGCTGTCAGCGAAACCAGGTACTTATAGTCACGGAAGGTTAAAGAGATGAAAGATCTGGGTTCAACTGCAGCCGGATGAAGTTTTTTTTTCCTCCTTCTCCCCTTTTTTCCTCCACAAAGTTCCTATGTTTTTCTGTATGAATCGGAGAACAGTCTTGTGAGTTGCCAGTCATTTGAAGAAAAAGATTGACGCTGTTTGAGATCATTTTTCTGGAAATTTCCTTTTTTTGGGGAGTACATAATTAAAGCAGTCTTATCTCAGGTAAGTTTCTAAATCTAAATGATGTTTTTATATTTTCTTAAACTATAAACCCTGTATAACATTTTGTTCTGCAGATGAAAAACAATATTTAAAAAAAAAAAAAATCCAGTGTTTATTTCAATGAATTTTAGATTGTGAATGCATTTTAATTATAGCAAAGAATTTTTCGTGAAATAGAAATCTTATTTTGTCAACGAAATACAGATTTTAAATAAAACAGCATCTGTGACACAAGCTACACTGGCTTCACAAAGGATACCGTGAATAAAGATATATGATCCTTCTGGGGTTATTTTAGATAATAATGGAGATCATCAGAATTATTGCTGGAGTAATTAAAGTAGTTAACAATAACCAACAAAGAATAATTAACAAACAAACATCAGAGGCTGAATATTCATGACTATGTTTACACGAATGTGAAAATCTAATTTAGTGAACGTTTTCCTGGTTTTTGTCCTGATCATTGAAAAAGAAATATTTACAAACTGGGCAGTATTTAAAAAACGTTTAACAGGTGGAGCTTTGCTGATAGATACAACAGAGCTGAATTTTTCGAAAAGGTGAAAAAACAACTAAGAACCTACATTTTCACAGTTTGAGAGGATGCTGTTCTCCCGGATATGTCCGACTTTGAGGGGTATTTTGTCAGGGCTGAGATCTTTCAGCTATTCCTCCACGCAGGCAGAAAGAGGAGGGAGGGGAAGCGAGCCCGACACAAAAGACAACATTATTCCCGGGACGGAGCCGCGCTACATCCCACATGAATGGAGTATTGAAAAACATAACATTAGGGACTAGATTATTTTTCATCCTTCATAACGAATCCTTTCGTCTGCGAGGTTTCAAGTGGTTTGTCAGCGGGGTGTGCAAATATGGCCGACCTGGTTGCCACCACAGTGAAAATTACAGCTACTAATTGGACGCCTAATTACGCCTCAAAAGTCCCCTTATTACCGCACAGCCACCATTTTCACCTGGCGTGGGTGTATTTCACCACCAAACAGGACACACAGCTGTGCACACATAAAGCACACACACACACACACTCGTCTGTGTTGTGTAAAATGGCTACCAATTCCATGGCCATTATACGACCGTGCAGAGCAATAATCAGACCCAATGACTCCCATGAGACGACTGGTCATGCCATTACAGATACACTACCATGTTTAACAGTTGGTAACAGATATTGTGGGTTAAAGGCTTCCTTTGGTTTTTTCCAAAAGTAAAAAACACCTCTAGACATAGAAAAAGAGTAAGACCACTCATTAGACCATATTCCCATTGCTCAAATTTTCATGTTTTGTGTTCCTTGCACCAGGTTGCTTCTTTGCGCATTGGCTTTGGAAAAAAATGGTGAATGGTGGCCCTGCCATGAATTCCAATTTTGTGAAGCTCACGGTGTGCAGTTTTTATTGAGACAGAAAATTTGCGACCATAATTTTGGGCTGTTTAGCAACTGTAAGTGTCCATCTGTTCCAGTCGTTGAGCTTCAATTTGTGACCACTGTTCCTCTTTGTTGATACAGTCTGTTCATGTTTGGCATATGTTGTCAAAGTTTTTGACATTGTTTCCCTAGCCACGTTAAATTTTGCTGTTTTTTTTACTAGTTCACCTGCAATTCAGGCAGTGACTATTTGGCATCTTTGGAACTCTTATAGGTACCTGATTTTGATTTGAAAACTTAAATAGGAAAGTATTGATTGGAGGACCTCTTTCATAGCTGAAACATACTGTTAATTGGCATTCAGCTTAATGACTTACCTCTGTTGACTTGCCATAGTAATTTAGATTTAGTTACTTCAATGTTGACGTCTTTCCTCGTGTGTGTTGAGTGCTGTACTTTAGAACTATTTATATTGGCAAGGTCACAAAAATTAATGGGATCTGAGCCAATACCCACGTAAATGCAATTACAAGGGGTGGGATCATGAAATTTATCCATGTTATTCCAAAGTGAAATATCACTTTAAAAGTCACACCTAGAACCATTCTAAGTGGAGCATTTTTTTCCTTTGGAATTAGTCATAATCATAAAATAATTTTATAACTAAATCAATTTAAAATAATAATAATCTTCTAAGTTGTCCCCAGCAAGCATAGATCAAGCTAGGTAGTGAACAGCTATAGCTTACGTCCACCTCAAAATTGTAATGGGATACTTTAATATTTTGCATGCTTCTCCTCTTGCATTTTTCATTTATTCTCAAATTGGGCACCAGGTGTCTTTGACCTCTTCCTGTTGATGCAGAATTAATAAACTCTCTAATTGCTCTATGCTCGTGACCCTTGTTTATGCCCACACGTACGGTGGCCCACAAGGACGGCTGTGCTTCAAAAGCGAAAACACAAACATTAAGGTAAATGGCCTTCAAACCCAGAAACAGTGCAAATTTCAAAACATACAAAATGGCAGTAAAAAGGGAACGAGCTGCAAGTTCTGAAATTATGGTAATTCAAAAACACACACGCAAAAATGAAAACAGGTCCAACAGAGGGGGATGGATAGTGGGGTGCGCATGCTCACTGAACAAGAGCACAAGCCGACCCATACACGCCCTGCAGCCCTTAGCATTTTCTTGCATGAGGCAACTGCCTGTATTACATATTCCTAGAATGACTACTGCATGCGTGTGTGAAAATGAGTAATTGGTTAATAGAATTCAAATTTTTCCACCAAAGAAAGAATTTAGCAATGTAAACAAGCGACTTTGGAAATTTGTACAACAGCAAATGGGTTATAATCACTGTCTAGCTGTGCCATCCCATCAGGGTTAGCACTGACATTTTCTGCTCTGAGGTAGAATGTCCTCTGCCTCTGTATTTAATGAAAACAACACCCTAGCTGCACTCCACCAGGATATTGGAGATGATTATAGCATGCACAACAAGCTGACCTTCTCTTCAGTCTTATAACAATGTGCAGTGTCATTTTCTCTGAGTTATAAATATAAGCTTGTGTTACTTTCTGATTAAAGTGCAATGTATACCGAGCTTAGCATTTGATTACGCCTTTTTTGGCAATTATAGCAAAACCGCAGGGTAACTTTTGATGAAATTTTGCACAATGGTAGATTATTGGAGACATTAGATGTGCAGTGAATTTCACCCCAATTGGCCTCATGCCAATTCTATAGAACCCATAATGTCCATCATTTTGGTATTTCCACAATTTTGGATTTTTTAAAAAACATCTCCAAGACCATTTGATATATTAACATGGAACTTGCATCAACTTGTTCATTTAAAGGCCCTCTAAAAAAGTCATGCAAAGAAAGTTAATCTAAAAAACATGGCCACAGTAAGCCAATGAATATCAATGTGGGTGTGGCTAAAAAAACTTACAAGCAGTTTGACATAAATTGATGGAAATTAGTAGCTATATTGACACTCCCATCAAGAGCATACACTTGAAGTACTGGCCCAATTGAAATACATGGTGGCGCTACACAATATTTTTTATTTTATTCAGAAATTCACAAAAAAACCACTGTTGTATTTTAGTAATTAAACATATACTGTAGTGATCAGCTTCATCATCAGAAACCTATATCTTTACCTTATTTGTTGCTCCAATATTGAATTGCCACCATTATGAAAATGCTATTAGCCATTTTCCTCTGTCCCAGGTTCTGGCCTAACCATGTGGGTGAGACCTATGAAACTTGGTGCAGTAGTAACGGGTACCTCCTTTTGGAGATTTTGGCACGGAGTGACCACTTGTAAGGTGGCATATAATTGGCTGCGTGTGCTTGGACCCCGTATATCACTGCTTGCAGCTGTTTTTTAAAAATAAGATATTGGCCTAAAATTTGCACATAGTATATTGTTGTGTGTTATGATGAAGAATATATTCCAGGATGGCTATAGCTCCCCTCACCCCCTTGGTCTCCCAGAGGAGATAACAGGCAGGCCTATCGTCTCATCAGGTGGTTGAGCGTTTGAAGAGTTCCAGTGACAGACACACAGGAAACAGCGTTTAGGGAAAAGATGAGGAACACCGACAGCAGAAATGTCTTTTGTGTGCTGTCAGCTTCGGAATGTCCACTATCTCCGCTGGCGAATATCAAATTCTCCCCTTTCGCCCGCCCTCCATCCCGAACTCAGCCACATTCCAGCATAAGGTCGGGCCTTTGGGAAGAGCACAAAGGCACGCATGTTATAGGTCCTGGTGAAATTATAAGGAATTAGCCTTGGGAATTTAAATATGGATGCGCTGCATTTGCAAGTCTCGTTGGAATATGCTGAAATTATTTTGAAATAATTTAGGTCCTGAAAGGATATTTTTTATATTCTTGTCTGGAGTCTGGAGTATATTTTGAGTGCACACCGAGAGCCAGTAACGATGTACTTGAACAAGGACAATCTGTGCAATTGGCATTCATTGTTGTTGTTATTATCTGCTAGAGTGCTATTTCTTTTATCATGTTAGGCAGTGCAGAGTATTCTTTTGAGGTATTATTTGGATGGATTCTGACAATATAATGAACTGGTACATTGTACTGGTACAGTCTTTAATTGAACAGATAAATCAAATTGGCACTTTTTAAAATGGCAGCAATCCTTTCACCCAACATGTCTCGTTGTCAGTTTTCTAATGCAGTGCGGAACACCCAGGTTGAATTAACCTGCAGATGTATCACGTCTTAATCCGGCTGCACTGGGAAAGGCCAAAGGAAACACAATGGCTTTATGCTCCAGTAGACCCACGCACCTGGGAACTGTCAATCAAATGTTGGATGTAACACACGCAGTGTGGACTCCATTACACTTTTATACTAATGGATTCACCTCATTACCCGTGAGAACGAACTGTGGCTCCCATTTTGCATTAACCATTTACATTACCGCTGCATCGCATAGCCCCAGCTACACTAAGCACCACAGCCATCAATTCTGACTGAAACAAAGTGAATTTACCACAAGAGTTTTTCATAGCCTTCCGGTTTCACAAACCAAAAAAAACATGGTGTTTTTCTGGTAGTGTGAGGAGGGCCCAATTTCTCCAAAATGAGCAAATATAAGCACTTTTCTTTGGATATGCAGGTAGATGTTTTCGTGAGACAATAATGTGTGTGTGTGTGTGTGCTTGTGTTTGTGTGTTTGTTGCGTGCCTGCATGTGTGTGTGTGTGTGTGTGCGTGTACATGTATGCATGTGTGCATGCATGTGTGTGTGTGCGTGCATGCGTGCATGTGTGTTTGTGTGTGCGTGTGTGTGTGTGCATGTGTGTGTGTGCATGTGCGTGTGTGTTTGTGTGCATGTGTGTGTGTGTGTGTGTGCGTGTGTGTGTGCATGTGTGTGTGCGTGTGTGTGTGTGTGTGTGCATGTGGGTGTGTGTTTGTGTGCATGTGTGTGTGTGTGTGTGTGTGTGTGTGTGTGTGTGTGTGTGTGTGTGCTGCAGGTGTCCCTGCTGATCTTCACCAAACATGAGAATCCAGAGGGCTCTGCGGGGCTCGTACCTGGGCTGGAGGCGCGCCACATGGCTGCTGCTCTCCCTCCTGGTGTCTCTGCTCCTGGTGGCTGTCAGCGTCATCCTTCAGTTCGGTGAGTGACAGGCGGCCAGGAGAGCCCAGAGGGCGGAGCCAGGGGCCTTTTCTCAGGCCTGCCAGCCCCTCCGGGAGGGAGAACGGCCCCTATCTGATCTAATGGGACCTGCAGACCAGCCATTTTACTCTGTTCGTTTCAGACAGGTCTACTAGTCAATAAAGTGATTTCAGATATAAAATGAAGTGAAGGAACAAACAGAGCATGATACAAAATAAAAATTAAAATGGATTTTAGTGAACATATTGATGACACAGATCAAGCTCTTTGTGATGGTGAGATAATAAATTAACCCTTGGCAGGCATCTATGAAGGGCCACTGACCCCAAGACTGACTGGCATGTCAGATCAAACAGTTTCTAATCAAGTGTCTAATGAAGGAAGGCTGCTATGATGAGTTAAACTATGTCAAGACACTTATACACATGAATTGTTGCCATTTGAACAAAAATAATTTGATTTAAAATTTGCTGTTTTCTAGATTTCTTAGCTGATAACAAAGGAGTCATATAGTACTAAAAATCACTGGATATAATAAATCATGGTGTGAATCAAAAATGAGAAATGTAATGTATTGTAGCCGGTCAACATCGGTACGATATCATGCCAGCAGTAGAGTAGCATGACTATTTAACGATGAAATTATTTGCTTTGTCTAAAATTTTCTTTTTCTTTCTTTTTTTTTAAATCTCAGGAGACTTTAAAATAACAAAGAGATCCCTTACACGTGAGTATCCTCGGCGATGACTTTGTCTATTTAAATGTGTCGTTTTCTGAGTTCTACATAAGTACCTAAACCACTACTTGGGACTGGTGTCAATTGATCGCACAAATAACCTCCCAAACAATACCCACGGTATGACTAACCTACATAATATTGTACGACGTGTTAAGACACTAAGGCGAAATTCAAGGTTTCGGTGAGCAGACCATTTTTATGGGCAGAGAACCCTGTGAAACGACCTATATTTAAGATTTTTGAAAACACCTGGCCTTTGTTTGGGCAGGAAACTGAAAACCATGGTAAGTCATAGAATAAGACTATTGAAATACAAGTAGTAATCCATAGGGACCTATGAATATCTTCTGTTCTTTGCTATAGAGATGCATGAGGCCATCCTTAACGCAGCTTAACAATGAGCTATTCTGGTATAGTTATTTTTACAGAGCCAGTTACTATGTCCTGTGAATTCATCTAGTAACCGAATGCTACTTAGTATTAACAATAGTTTATGTTAGTTTGTCTGATTAAGTAATTGGAATGTGCATATTGTGTCTGGGACTGTTGATAACTTTATGGAGAAACTGGTATTGCTAAAGTGAAAGTTCCTCAGTCGTATAGCAATTTCTACAATGGTAGGTGGTTGATCGTGTGTTAATCTACCCATTTCAAATGTGAGCTGCAAGTCAGTACCCCACAGTCTGGGCTAAACTGCAGCAGACTTCCTGTTGCAAGCCGAATATTAAGTTACAGGGAGATGTGGATATACAGTAACTACTGAAGGACTGCCATAGTCAAACTGTGCTTTGGCCAAGAATCTCCTTTCAACAAATAATTTAACAAAAGTATCTCTCTCTCTCTCTCTCTCTCTCTCTCTCTCTACAGTCAATGTTACAAATCCCATCCACGTTCTTTCACTTGGTAAGAACAACCTGAAAGTCTCTATTTCTACTTAAATATCTCTGTATCAGTTTCTCCCCCTTTTTGGCGACCTCGTAGGTCCTCATTGTAAACACACTAGTCTGCATGCATTCCAAGGAAAAAGTCACCGTTCTCTCGCTCTGGAATTTGACCAGGCGGCAAAGGGTGCGACAGCCAACCCCGTCCTGCTGTCGCTGCCACCGCCTTTGCGTGAAATTTCTGAAAGCCAATGGTGAGAGAAGGTGTATCTATCAAGTCCAGCCTTGAGGGCAATAAGAAACAGGGTCACTTCCCTTAGCTCTCAGCTTACCTACTGTAATCCCCTCAGTTAGGCTTCTCACATCCCACGGTCTCCTGCTGCGTCCCACCGCAGTCCGCAGGGTCATGTGTCCTATTGTGCTCCTCAAGTTGGATGTGATTATAGCCATTCTGAAGAGCAGGGTTTTTTTGGAATGGTTTTTCAAAATTCCAAGTCGGTGTTCTAGAACTTCATTGTTTTCAATTACAAGTAACGATTGTGATATCAGCATCAGAATGTTCAATCAAGAACAGTCTAATCACATATTTGTGATCTTACCCCCTAAAGGGTCCCTGTCAGAATTAATACAACTAACTGTCATTGTGGCAGTGCCCATCTCTTTCCTCTGCATCTTCAGACAGAAAACAGGGCTATGAGAACAGAGTTTAGACAGACAGTGATCCATCCACTTATTGGTGCATAGTAGGAACCATGTGTGGTACCATTTATGTGGCTACTTTAGTTCAGATTTGGCATGCAATACCTGTACTTAGATACATCAGTCTATTATCACAACCTATAAAAAGATTCAGAAGAGCCACAGATCTCACCTCACAACAGCACTCTTTGATACCAGAACTGAAAAATGTAGAGTCCTTTAAAATCCTAGGTGTAGAATCCTTTAGAATCCTATGTGTAGAATTCTTTAGAATGTGTAGAATCCTTGAGAATCCTACATGTAGAATCCTTGAGAATCCTATGTGGTGAATCCTTTAGAATCCTATGTGTAGAGTCCTTTAGAATCCTATGTGTAGAATCCTTTAGAATCCTACGTGTAGAATCCTGTTGAATCCAATGTGTAGAATCCTTTAGAATCCTACGTGTAGAATCCTTTAGAATCCTACATGTATAATCCTTTAGAATCCTACATGTGAAATCCTTTAGAATTCTATGTGGAGTATCCTTTAGAATCCTATGTGTAGAATCCTTTAGAATCCTATGTGTAGGATCCTTTATAATCCTATGTGTAGGATACTTTAGAATCCTACGTGTAGAATCCTTTAGCATCCTATGTGTAGAATCCTTTAGAATCCAACGTGTAGAATCCTTTAGAATCCTACGTGTAGAATCCTTTAGAATCCTACGTGTAGAATCCTTTAGAATCCTACGTGTAGAATCCTTTAGAATCCTACATGTATAATCCTTTAGAATCCTACATGTAAAATCCTTTAGAATCCTACGTGTAGAATCCTTTAGAATCCTACATGTAAAATCCTTTAGAATTCTATGTGGAGTATCCTTTAGAGTCCTACATGTAGAATCCTTTAGAATCCTATGTGTAGGATCCTTTATAATCCTATGTGTAGGATACTTTAGAATCCTACGTGTAGAATCCTTTAGCATCCTATGTGTAGAATCCTTTAGAATCCAACGTGTAGAATCCTTTAGAATCCTACGTGTAGAATCCTTTAGAATCCTACGTGTAGAATCCTTTAGAATCCTACGTGTAGAATCCTTTAGAATCCTACATGTATAATCCTTTAGAATCCTACATGTAAAATCCTTTAGAATCCTACGTGTAGAATCCTTTAGAATCCTACATGTAAAATCCTTTAGAATTCTATGTGGAGTATCCTTTAGAGTCCTACATGTAGAATCCTTTAGAATCCTATGTGTAGGATCCTTTAGAATCCTGCGTGTAGAATCCTTTAGAATCCTACGTGTAGAATCCTTTAGAATCCTATCTGTAAAATCCTTTAGAATCCTACGTGTAGAATCCTTTAGAATCCTACGTGTAGAATCCTTTAAGATGGCTCCCTGTCGTTCGCCAGTGCGCCTTGTGAACGGCCAGAACAGGTGCGAGGGCCGCGTGGAGGTCCAGCACAACGGCACCTGGGGGACGGTGTGCGACGACGACTGGGACATGGTGGACGCCAACGTGGTGTGCCGGCAGCTGCGCTGCGGCTCGGCGGTGGTGGTGGCCAGCAGCTCGGCCTTCGGCAAGGGCTCCGGGCCCATCCTGCTGGACAACGTGGACTGCAAGGGCGGGGAGCGCGACCTGGGCCAGTGCGGGAGCCTGGGCTGGGGCGTCCACAACTGCTACCACTACGAGGACGTGGCCATCACCTGCAAAGGTAAGGGGGCCGCCCGGGGCCGCAGGGGCTGGGGAGCGCGACGTCCGTACGGCGCAGGAGGCCAGGGCAAGAGCCTGCAAGTGCTGCTGTGATACATTTAACAATTTAGATAAAACTGTGGTCATTTGAGCCCTGCGATAGAATGGCGGCCTGTCCAGGGTGTATTCCTGCCTCTCGCCCAATGCACGCTGGGATAGGCTCCAGCACCCCCTGCAACCCTGCCCAGGATAAGCGGGTATAGATAATGGATGGATGACTGTAATCTTTAGAAATTGAACATAAGGTGCACAGTCAGAGGTCAGCTGATTGAAGTGATGATGTGTTGTAAGCTATATTAAGAATGTTTAACGTTAATGCAGGTGAAACTCACAACTGTCAATATATAGTGAGGGTTATTATTATTAACAGTAATGTCAAAACCTTTTGAGTAAGGCCAACTTGTGTACAAGTGTTTTTTAAGGATGTGAAAAAAATTTTTAACGCAGGATGTGACAGTTTCATCAACTGCTGGTGGACTTGGAGAGCAACATCATAAAATGGTCTGTGCAACACAGCTGAAAATGTACCACACTTGGGGAAAAAAACTGTGATTTTCTTCATTCCTTTCTGTGAACAGACACGTCGGGGCTGGAATCACGAGGACACGCCGACTTCACGACCCCCCCTCGGAGGAGCAATGTCCTGAGTAAGCGAGCCTCTACTACTTCCTGTCCGTGCCGCGGTCACATGCGCAATCTAGACCCGTTACGCAAATCACGACCGTCTAGGTCCAAGAACTGCTCCTTTTCCACCGTCCCTTTGCGTGGGAGTCAGGTGTGAATACAGTCTGGCCAATCAGCAGCACTATTTGCTCAGCCAATTATCTGAGGGAGAAGAAAACAAGGGCTGGATTTGGATTCGAGGTCCAGATTTCAGTATCCATAAACTAGACCAATGAGATCTTTCGATACCAGCCACTGGAATTCTACTTCTGTGCAGCCTGCACAAGGACCTGGGTGGAACTGCAATGTATATTCATAGAACACCCTACCTTTTCCCTCGTACTCAAATATAGTTTCTAGGTATATATTTTTTTCCCGGGTTGTGGGTCATTGGACACCGTCACCTCTCAATGGGACAACACGACATATGCACATATGCACATGCAGTCTCGAAATCCACTGGGAGCCAGCTTGCCGCCCCTGCTCCCCGGGAGGAGGAATCGGTTGACGCTGGCATTGTTCCCGAGGGACCGTTCTCGGGAACATGAGAGGGCCCATTGTTGCGTCGAGCCACCGGGGGTGTCAACATCTGTTCTCACTGCGAATAACGAGCCTGACGAGCCTGAATTTACATGTGATCCACTGCATGGTTAATTACACCAACACCCCATGTCCCTCATATACACTTATAAGAACAGACGTAGCCCACAGGAAAAACTGGTATGGGAAAGGCAAAACAAAACGTAATAGCCACTTAATTAGGTTTGTGACACGTTACGAACTTTGTGTTCACAATCATTTTCACAAAAATAAGCATAGACGATTTACAGTATGTATTTATATGCCCTTCTCGAGTGAAGGCTATGCTTAAGAACCAGTGCAATTCGTGTTGGCATATTTACAACATCCTTTAAGCACCAAAATAAAGACATTTACATACATTTTCCTCAAGTGTAAACAGAATAATAATAGCATTTCATTTTGATGTACAGTTCTCATTGAACACAGGCTAGGGATCTTACACAGACTGCCTGTTCTGTGACATTGATTGATGATAACATCTGATTGGCAGCCCACTGAACAGAAACACTGTTGATTGTTAAATCTACATGTTATTTTCGTAGATGGCCCCAAAAACACCAATGCCAAAATCTTCTGTTGTCAACAAAACAAAAGAACTGTTTTCAGAATATTATGTACTCATTTATGGTAAATGGTAAATGGACTGCATTTATATAGCGCTTTTATCCAAATTTATTACAATTGATGCCTCTCATTCACCAGAGCAGTTAGGGGTTAGGTGTCTTGCTCAGGGACACTTCGACATGCCCAGGGTTGGGATCAAACCGGCAACCCTCCGATTGCCAGACAACCGCTCTTACCCACTGAGATATGTTGCTCATTTAAAATATCAACTTAATACCATAGTAATTTTGTTTTCCTTGAGTTTTATGTATAATACAACTTGAAAAACATGCTTTTGATTACACATGTGCTTTCATCAAATCGCACAAGATGTTCCAATTCTGCAAATGTAACCTGTGTGGAAACATGGAAGGGAGTTTATCGGCATGAAACATGGACTGCCAATGAAGAAAGGACTATAACCAAGTTTTTCTTCAACACGTATTTTTGAATATAACAAATCATATTTAAAGATAATCTACGGAAGTGAATAGATATAAATTAATTTTTATCCCCAAAAGCGGCTTGCTTTAAAGCATGGAGATCACTGATCTTCTATTATTCTGGTTAGAGGGCTTATTTATTTAGTTTATGGACAGCACTACACTTTGAAACTACACACTACACTGCACATTAGTTTATTGTTTGCTAATAATTTGTAATTCAGTATTTTGAAAAGATTATGAAAACTGCAATCTTGATTGTCTCCTCAATGGTAAAGGCACAGATCAAAATACAGTTACGACAGGTTTCAATAATGTAGAAACAGGGGTTCTGACGGTGTCCTGCAGCTTAGTGGTGTTTTAGAACAGAAGAAGATAGCCTAAAAGCCGGATGTGAAGCCCAGGATCTGACGTTCGGGACAGTAGTGACTGGGCTCATTTTGTGTTCCAGGGGACGGCTCTATCCGGCTGATAGGAGGGCCAAACCGTTGTCAGGGGCGAGTCGAGATCCATTACCGCGGAAACTGGGGCACAGTGTGCGATGACGACTGGGACCTGGCGGACGCGGGGGTGGTGTGCCAGCAGATCGGGTGCGGCCACGCCCTGTCGGCCACCACCAACGCGTATTTCGGCTACGGGACGGGCCTGATCCTCCTGGACAACAACAACTGCGCGGGGTATGAGCAGCAGCTGGCGTCTTGCTCTAGCCTGGGGTGGGGCATCCACAACTGCGGTCACCACGAGGACGCTGGGGTCGTCTGCTCAGGTAGCTGCGGTCATCCTCGTGCATGTACACACACCTAAAGACACAGACACAAACACATGCACACACCCACACATATACACGCCCGCATACACAGATACACGCATACCCACACACACACACACCCGCATATACAGAGACACGCATACCCACACACACACACAGACACACACACCCGCATACACAGAGACACGCATACCCACACATACACACAGAAACACACACCCGCATACACAGAGACACGCATACTCACACACACACACACACACACACACCCGCATACACAGACACACGCACACCCACACATATACACACATGCTTGAGAACACGCACTCACACAAACACAGAAAATATATATTTTCCAGTTTTTTTTATTTTTATATTTACATTACGAGTATTTAACACTTATCCAGAGTGATCTAAACAGATATTGCACTTTTACATCTTTTACAGCTGGATACACACTGAAACAATTCAGGTACCATGCTCAAGGGTGTAATGGCAATGTCCTACCTGGAAATGGAACCTGCAACCTTCCAGTTACAAAGCCCAGTCCCCTAGTCATTAAACTACGCTGCCTGAAAGGTCTGCCAAACAAACTAATCCAAACTGCAATCCAGGCTCATTAACAATTAATTAACAACCAGTCAGCTGTTTAGAGGTGGTAGATTTCTTAAGGAACAAAACTTGTAACAGGAGAGGGGCAGGCTCAAGTCCAAAGTGGGGCCCCAGCGTTATACCCTTGAGCGAGGCACCAAAGTGCAGATATCATTCATTTATTACGGACAAAAATGCGTCAAAGCTATTTAGGTCGCCTCGTTTTAAAGTATCGCTGTCAAGCAAAGAAATGATCACAAAAAAAAGAGCCATTGAACCCGTGAAGAGTGTTTGTTACAGTTTAAAATGGACGCTCGCCTCTCTTCTCCGCACCTCCAGGGACAGGGTCTACAACAGCTCCGCCTCTGGACACCGCGACGCTGGGGAGGGGAAGATTCTTCGACACGTGGAGCACAGCGAGTAAGCCTCGGAAAGACCCTCTCCACTTTCCGTTTCCTGTTAATACCCAGTGTGAACCCAATGTAGAAGCAGGGTACAGTCTGTGCACTGTGATTTTTAAAAAATTGACTAGGTAGTCCGTTTTTTTAGAAAAATATCATTTTTCTAATCTTTTTTTGGAAATTTTGAGGAGCCAAAGTGCAAAGTGAGAGAATAAACATTTTTGTCCATTTCCTCAGTGCAAACAAACAATATAACAGGCAACACACCGTGAAAGGACAGGTGTTCTCTGTTACAATCAGGTTAATGAAATACAGCCTCATTGGCCAACATACCTGGGTAGCTGGGAAGTCACACGATCTACACAGACACATTGCTGGACCACCTAGTCTTCTGCAGTAAAAACATCTCACACGCTTGCTAGCTAGCCAGTGCATATGAAAATGTTGGGGGTGACATGACTCTCTGTCTCCTCCCAAACCTACATGTATGGATCCAAGGGTGGGTGGTGGAATCATTCTGGAAGTGGGGGGTCCAAACATGCAGGAAAACATTTCTTAGACATACAGTTTTTTTGGAACTGGTTGTGACTCCAAACAAAATGTGGGAAGGAGCTGGAGGTTTTGGGGAGGGACAAACTGAGGGTAGGGAATGGGGTAAGACAACACAATTGAAATATACTTTCTAAAATCTATTTTATTTAACCAATTAATTATCAGCGCTAAATTGAGAGACTTGCTGATGTTAAAAACAAATGTGAGAGGATTGAAAGGGGAACCCTGCTCCACCCGCCCCACGCACATCCAGTGCTTCAGATGCATTCAGAGAACAGCGCCTATACCCACTCTCAGAAGTTTATTTGAAAAAAGTTCCCTGTAATATTTACCTGCATTTGACTTTGCAGACTTTGTAGTTGCATTGCCTAATACTTGCCAGCAGAGGGTACAATTCCTGCTAAATTCCAGATTGCTTTGTTGTGCTGAATGCAGGTTGTGCTTCATTGTACTGGCTACCCAAAGATGAACAGGCACTGATAGCATGCCTTTGTTTTGCATGTAAGAACTATTACGGAAGAAATGCGAAAACTGACATGTAACGATACTAATATTTACCATTAAATCTTTTTTCACTGTAATGCAGAGGCAGGCCCTGTGTCAACAATTTGCTTCTTCCTTATTTTAGTGACAGATATTACTGTTGCAGTCACTGAAAAACCAACCACCACTCAGACTACCACACAGTCGACGACAAAAGGTAATACAGCCTACATCAATATAACAACCAACACACTGTCTGTAGCAGGAAAGCATAATGAAAGAGGTATTAGAGCTGTCTGATCATTCCGATCTACAATCTCAATATTTATGTGCTCATAGTATTTTATTCATATGTTTAATTCATTGTCTCAAAATAACTTTATAGGTAATTTCTCCATGCATGAAATCTGTGCATCAGTGTAATTCTCCCTGTTTGCTACTCCCAATACATACCAGATTCTTTTTTTACCCTGTAAAACTCAAACTCATCTTTTCTCACAAGGACTGAAAAAGGTTTCTGAAAGGGGGGAATTTATGTGGACTATAAGGGAGTGGTCACACTTCAGGCTTGCTTCCACTTATCCTTTGTCTGTCATGAATGCAATGTGGCTTTGCTTGGTGGAACGTGCAGAAGGTTCCCATCCTGGTTACTGGTGGCCTAATCCCGTCAGCATTAGCGCTCACCGCAATAGCATCTGCCGGTTGGATGATTGCCAGTGCCATTGCTGGCAGACAGTGTAGGTGTCACAGTCACATGTGTACAGTGATAGCCATTCTAAGGTCTCTATATGGTACACAGACAAACAAATACATGCTGATCACCGCTAAGTAAAAACAGTGCTTTGGCAAAGAAAAAGCATTCTGACGGATGCTGAATCTAGAGCTGAAAGTACTCCCCCAATCAAACTAGAACATAGTGCATCTCGGCCTTACTCTGAATAGGCGGCATTGCATGACTGACAGAACAGAACGCTATTGGGTCTAAGATGAACTCAGTGGAGATTTTGGTGTTAAAAATGCATGTTGTCCCTTTGCGTCGTGTGACCACGGTTCCGTGATCTTCTTCCTCCTTCCCGCCGTCCCGCCAGCCCGGCCCATGATCCGGGTGGTGAACGGGAACAGCAGCTGCGATGGGCGGGTGGAGGTCCTGTTCCACAGCATCTGGGGCACGGTGTGCGACGACGAGTGGGACATGACCAACGCCCAGGTGGTGTGCCAGCAGCTGGGCTGCGGCCCCGCCCTGGAGGCCAAGGGCCTGGCCTACTTCGGCTACGGCTCGGGCCCCATCCTGCTGGACAACGTGGACTGCAGGGGCAACGAGCGCTCCCTGACCGACTGCTTCCACCTGGGCTGGCTCCAGCACAACTGCGGCCACCACGAGGACGCCGGGGTCGTCTGCATGCGTAAGGCGCTCCCGCGGCAACGGCCTCGCGGGCCAGCGACACGCGCGTGCACAGACGCTCACGCTACACAACCGCGCACGCCACACAAACGCACACTACTCAACCACACGTGCTATACAAATGCTCACGCCACACAAACGCTCATGCCACACAACCGCTGACACTACACACACGCACACTTCACAAACACACATGCTACACAAACACACGCTGCACAAACGCACACTTCACACACACACACGCTACACAAACGCACACTTCACACACACACGCTACACAAATGCTCACGCTACACAAACGCACACTTCACTCACACACACGCTACACAAACACTCACACTACACAAACGCACACGCTACATAAAGCGCACACACTACACAAATGCACACTTCACAAACACACACGTTACACAAATGCACACTTCACACACACAGGCTACACAAACGCACACTACTCAACCACACATGCTACACAAATGCACACCCTACATAAAGCGCACAAACTACACAAATACTCACGCTACACAAACTCACATGCTACACAAACACTCACGCTACACAAATGCACACACTAAACTAAAATTCTATTAAACTTAATCCATAATAAGGACAAGCCACATATTTTGTGTAGTTTTTTTTTAGCCAGTTTAAACTATTTACAATGAAATTATAAAGTTGTTCAAATAAAGAATTAAAAGTAAAACAATATCGAAAAAGATCTAAGTGATTCATTAATTCATTTCATATCCCTTTCCCAGCATTTGTGAGCAGTCCTTCGATCTCACGAGATTTCAACGTAGGCAAGCCTGCCACTACAAAGACACCAGTGGAAGGCAAGTACTGGTGTAGTCGACCATGCAGATGCGATGTTCTCCAAATAACAGTACTGTGGGTGGTAAACACTCATCAGTTACAGACAACCACAAGTTGAATGGTACCCTATTTATGTACTCATAAAAATGGTAACATTGGGTTGCCTTTAATACCTCAAAAACCTTTTAGTACCTCAAAAAACAAAGATAATATTTTCCCTCTGAGGTACTGTGCATTAACTCCTGTTGAGGATATAGCCCTGTGCCATTTGATGTTACGGTACATTCATAATGTTTGCAAGTGCATATTTTAGGCCACTCCTAAGGACACAGCTAACAAAACTGACTTAATGGCCACAATTGGTTTTTACATTGGATGAGCTAGGTAGATGAGCTTTTAAACTGCACATCACAGTGAACAGAATTGTCAGATACATAAAATATGTAACACTGAAAATGCTTTTGTCTGTTCTCAACTAATTATTTATATCCGCATGATTACCCATATGCACTTTGGATGAACTTTGGAATACCAAGTACAGTGTCAGGCTGCATACAGTAGCCAGAATTGATAGCCTTGATAATACGCTGGCTCTTGATTGAGTGGGTGGCTCATGGGTCTGGCCTGAGTTCAGTCGGCTGTGGTGTGAGGTGCTATTCGTCCGCTCGCCCCCCCCCCCCAGGGTCCCTGAGGCTGGTGAACGGGCGGCACCCCTGCGAGGGCCGGGTGGAGATGTTCGTCCAGGCGCGCTGGGGCACGGTGTGCGACGACGCCTGGGACCTCCCGGACGCCCAGGTGGTCTGCAGGCAGGTGGGCTGCGGGGAGGCCACCCACGCCCGCGGCGAGGCCTTCTTCGGCCGGGGGAACGGTACCATCCTCCTGGACAATCTGAAGTGCAGCGGCCTGGAGACCTCCCTCCAGGAGTGCTCCCACATACCCTGGAACGTCCACAACTGCGACCACTCGGAGGACGCCGGAGTGACCTGCGTCTTGTTGTGATTCACCTCCGGCCAAACCAGCTTCTGGCGATTAAAAAAAAGGAACCGCGGACTTGTAAACACTTGTAAATAACCACTGACCCTCCTTGAACAAAAAAAAAAAAAGAACAAAGCAAATATGAATATGAAACAAATTATAAATGTTATTATAATTATATTCTTATTGTGCACTTTATAAATAATTTATATACAAACATGGGCGCACACATAAATATAAATATATATATATATCGACGTACAAACATTTTTCAGATACAAGGGACACCAAAGGTTTAGACTGATTTTTTGCATTGGTTCGCTGAAATACCTAGTGCACATGCCATAACATCTGAAATAATTTGATAGTTAAGCAAGTTATGCTGAGGCAGGGACATTGATAATTGTGAGCTCAGATATAAAAGTTCTCTCTCTATGCTCTTCTCTTCCACACAGACATTCTGTAATAGATTACATTCTGTAACAGTCAATCACAACAAGCAGAGTCTAGCCTCGTTTTTACATTCAGGAAAGTGGACAATGCGTGTCCTCACATGAAGAAAGCACCAGCTCACAAACTATCCGCCATGTTAATTTATTACTGATCGGAAGGAGCCACATATCTGATCAAAGGATCAATGGGGCATTTCTTTCCCATATTCTGGTCTTGTGCCGTTTAAAATCAGCCCTAATCCTTGTAAATAATTCTGTTGAACGTAGATTGTTTCCTGTTATGAATTACGGACACTCTGGTTTTTGTGACTTTATTAATTGGGATCAATTAGGCTTGACAATTAGCGCTTGAAATGCACAGGTATCCTTTCTGACGTTGATCTCTCAGCGTAGTCCACTGTCAGACCTTTAAATCAAAAATAGCTGTTACCCTGCAGCCTGCTCCAATGAACGCCACCGATTAGTTTGTGCTGTATTGTTTATTATTGCTATGTTCATTTTGCAGTTGAGTATGTAATATGTGTGTGCTGAATTAATTGATCAAATATTCCAGCTATAATTCAGTCACTGTCCGGTAAATTTCTCACAGTGATTTGATTCTGGACAGTGTCTGATAACTCCAGGGACATCCAATCCTACCTATTTACCACGCTATTGTACAGCTCGCCTAGGTCATCCAAGTAATTCATCTTTAATGTGATTGATAGAATCAACCAATGTATTTCATAGTGGATCGTTTGAAATAGGACTTGAATGCCTGACTAGAACTAGGAATCCCAAACGCTGAATCATCCTGACATTTGAATCACTGGTTCTGAAGTCATCACACTGAACTAAGCACGTGTTCTGCCGGAAATCTCATTTTCTTTATTTATGTCTTTCACTGAAATAATTCATTCCGATTTTCTCATAATTGATCAAGTCTTAGTTAATTTGACAATTCTGCCTTGGAAGGATGGGTTTCTCATTTTAGATACCCACTTTAAAAAAACTTCTTTGGATGAAAAAATATTCAGTTGAAGTAAATATTTTAGGATTATCGAATGAAACCTTTTTTTTTCCAGTGCTTGAAACTTTCAGTGATAGCCACAGACAAAGAAGGAAATAAAACAGTAAAACATGTCAATTGAAGAAGTGAAAGCTCTGAAGATTCTCAGGTTCGAAGCATTGACACCAGACAGACATGTCCAGTGCGCCCTACTTAGACTCTACAAGATACCGCAGTGTTTTCATAATAGAGACGATTGGACCACTTCCCCCATTTCCTGTTATATCATGGCACCGGTCCTTTCCAAATTTAGGCCAGGTTAAAATGGTTATGAACATATCGATGGCTTGCAGTAATCAATTTACACAACTTGTCTCTCGCGGCAGCGATCTTGGAACAGTACGTCGCTGAAAAGCAGAACAGTTGAGTCATGTTTGATGTGATGAGGAGACTCACAAGCTTGTTCTGAAGATTTGAACCTGGAGCATCGGGCAGTGGTCTCATTCCTGGAAGTCAAACCGTGTAAAATAGTTCCTCCAGCTTCCACGGTGGTTGGAAACATCACTGCAGCTGAATTATAGTATAGCCATAGCAACGTATCTATTTCAACTTCAAGTGAGGGACTGGCATTTCCTCCATAGGGGATAAGAAAAATAACGTGTGTACTGGTTTAATTGTAATCCATTGCCTCCATGTACAGAGTTGCAGAAAATGTTATGGTCTCTATGTAAGGTGTTAATATATTTAACTGGGAATAAAGCATGTTATGTGTCAATCAAATGTTCATATGGAAAATGTCATTTCGTTTGTTTTTTTACTTCACCTAAAAAAAATTTGTGACTCAGTGAAAAGGCACCCAAAATCAAGACTGATATTCAATGTTTGAAAATGCAAATAATAGAGAGTATGCACAACAATGAACAGACAAGACAGGGAGCTATACAGGTATTGTTAGAGTAAGTGGGAAAATGTAAAAAAAAAAGGGAACAGATGAAAACATGGCTTCTCTGCACAGTTGTATTTTAGGTGTTTTTTAAGTGGGCTGCTTTGGGGAAAGAGTAGGTTACAAAGCCTGTGTACTGAGGAGCTGATGGCTTGAAATGAATTTCAGTAAAGGCCATTCATATATTTAAATAAAATGAATGAACATGCAATGTAATTATTTTGTTTTGGCTCTTAATGTATCTGTTTTAAGTACTTCTGTCCGTGCACAAGCCGATTAAACAGGGATCACAATACATCTACTCTATTAACAGGATAAATACCAGCCCACCCCATTGGTGGAGTATGAGAACATGTAGTTGCTGAGGCTGACCAATGGTCAGCTGCAGCAAGAGTTTCCTCACTGAACTTGCTTTGCTCATTTCATTCACGATGCTCATTTGTGTAAATGAATTTTAGAATTGGAATGAATCTTGAAATGCCCCCCTAGTATACATCCCTACGGTATACACTTATATAAAGTAAAATACAGCTTTACTATGGGAAACTGGAGCACATTCTCTCTAATTCCATTGGTAGACAATAAACACTGTGCTTAAAACCCAAAAGCAATATGATGCATCCTGAAATACAAACTTCTTTTCCTGACATGATTTTTAAAATGAGCAAAATATAACATAACCAAATAAATTTGGTACTTTATGAGAAGTGGATTGGTTTTATACTTATTTCATTGGTTTCATGTGAACAGCTCTTCATATGCATGCTCAGAACAATAAATATTGCCACCTACGCAAGTACTTTGTTTCCAAGGGAACCACTACAGTAGACCAATACAGTGCATTTGTAGAGTAACTGTATTGATATATTATGTTTTCATTCCAAAACAGGAATTCTTCCTGATATGGCCCTCAGTGTGTTCCTTTTACTTAAGCAAACAGGGCTTCAAGGACCCTGTCCCTTGAGAGAGTTTTTAAAGATCTGTCTATACAGTATATGTCATCCTACACTCCTGCATAAAGCCTAACACTAAAACTACCATCTACAATGACCAGGAAAACAAGGTCCATCAGATGGAGAGGGCCATTAGTCTGCACTGCGGCGCCACCCAGTGTTCAACAGCCACATATCATTTATGTGGGAGTGCACACTTGTCTTGCAGGAAAATGTACGAAAGCAATTACACACGCCGGGAATTATTAAATCTGACATTTTAGTTAAAAATGAGTCATGAACCTAAGAAAGCTTTTAGTTAGGCCCTTTTCCTAAAGACCAGGTTAAATTGTGCATACCTTTAATAGCAAACCCCACTAAAGCTTGATATCTATCCCATCTGTAGGAAGGAACCTCTGTTTTGTCTGCACACTGGGTTCCAGCGCTGCATTAAAGTTACTTTAGCACGTCAGGTTTGATAGTGCTGTTATCGTTATGTTATGTCTGACATTTGTGATAGGTACTTAATGGTTTTGGTTTGTGAGAGTTAGTGGGATAAAGCATTAAAACGGTACAAGTGGATTCCCTGTTTTCCTGAAGTCGATTGATCACTCAAACACAACACCCTCAACTCAAAGCCAATGCAATGCACCCCAAAGTGCACACTCACACATGCTGCCTCATATGCCCATGTAAGGACAGTGGCTGAAGGCTGCTCTCTAAAAGCAGAGAGACAGAGAGCTCCAGAAGCCATTTAGTGCAGTTTCCCAGCTAAAATCACTAATCCATGTGCAGCTGCACACTGGCTTCTTATGGCAGATGGAGCAACAGCAGTGTTGCACAAAACAGGGCTCATCTCCATGCATTTTTGGTCTTTGTGCACGGCTGCAGTGGTTCATGAACTGGGGGCAAAGCGTTCAGCATCCACATGAAATGTCACTTCATCGCTTTAATCTCGATAAGCATGACCATTAATCTCTAGGAAAAACACAGATGGGATCTCTGTAATAACAGTCGGTCCGAACAATACCTTGTAATATTACGGCATTAGGCTATTCATTTTCTAAAATAGAGATTTAAATATGTTAAAGTAACCGCAATCATTACGCTGTAATAGAAGAAAAGCAATTTCTGCAGTGTTTCATGCTTCGTGTTTTGTGACTGCTCCAATAAGTTCTGAAGAATCAAGATAATTTGCGGTTTTCATGTACCAGTTTTATTAATGGTGGAATGCTAATAATCACTGCCTATACAAATTAATGCATGATCGCATTTTCAAGACATCCGTGATTACGATCCCCTTTTTCTTCATGAGTTTCTGTATTGAAGAATCTAAAAGGAGCGCCATATTTGATTCTTCCATCGTTATATTTTGTAAAAACATCAGATCATCTAATTCACTTCACAAGAGTCAACAGGGCTGCCCTCATTTCATCACACTAGAGCACATTCTCCAGTCAATGGGACCCATGCAGTCAGCCTGTGCGGACTGTGTATGACGTGGATGCAGTAACAGCTCAACTCCACTGCTATGAATATGCAAAACAGCTGGAAGCCCAAGTTCTGCGGTCTCTCTTAACATACGACAATGAGATGGGCTTAAGACTATTATTTGGCATTTCAAATTAGAGAAAAAAGAAAATCAGGTTATACAAATCAACAGTGAGTCAGACCATACTTAAGTTAGCACATGGCATCTATGCTACAGAGTGCTGTAACTTGTGTGAGAAAAGAAACCATTGAAAGACCTCACTTCGCCATGGTTAGGAGTAAATGTGACCCGGTTAGCCCAATGTTGGTCTTATGCCATTATTATCAGTGAGCCAACAAGCACGTTCCTACATCGGTCATCTGCAACAACCCATCAAGGCTGGTCCCAAATGTGTCTTGCTCTTAGGAAATTGTTGGGCTATTCTCTGTTCAGCATACTTTGCATATTAATTGGATGTATCCAACTGTGTGCCACTGCTGGTAGCTGGCACACAATAAACCAACACCCTTGCATGCCCAATGGCTTGGAATAGTCGGAATATGGCGATACACGTTTGGACTCACAGAACTGGACATTGGACATTGGAATTGGAAATGGACAATAGACACAATTTAGACTATTTTGCAATACAGCAGCTGAGACCTTTACATTGTTGGTTTACAGATCACAGATGCCTCAGAAAGATTGCTGATGCCCGGCTGAGCAGAGGAGTTGCTATTGTTTAATTAGGCCACAATGCTGACTGTACAGTTCTTGGCAGATTGCTAGCTGACTTAGATATTTAATGCTAGGTAACAGCAGTCCTACAGTTCATTTTTATTGCCCATGGTCCACTTTTTCTGTTTTTAGCAGAACTTCAATCCTATGCGTTTGCATGCATGTATTTTTGTATGTGTGGACACAATCTTTGTTGTCCAAATACTTATAAACAAAAATGATGTCACTGTCCAAATAATTACACACACACACACACACACATATATATATATATATATACTTCCTATCTTTCTCTGAAAACTAAACTCTTTCGAGTTTCAAATGTCTCACGCTATATATTTATTGCTTGAGCAAGAGCTGTATTTTGCTGCCATCTATTGCACACAAAAGCACACATACCACGCATGCGCGACAAAAGCATTATACTCATGCTTAAATATCATCAATGTTCCGGGTGTGCAGAACTACATCCAGTTCCTTAATTTTTAAAGAAGTTGACTAACTTGACTGCCAATTTCTAGCCGCATTTGTGTGGTGCAAATGAACACTTATCGACATAATTATTATTGGCCGTATAATTGAGCATCAGTCTCAAAGAAAAGTATGTTCAAAAACCATCATGAATATTACATAAAAAATTTTATCTGTGAGGGGAAAAAAACACATAAATGCTGCTTTCCAGTGCTCTATGCTCTAAAACTAACAGCAGCTCATTTCTTGGGTCAGGCCTCCCCATTTAATTACGGAAAGCCTTATTCTAGTAATGATGTAGAAACTGATAAAAGCTAGAAGAATGTATGTCCTGGACTGCAATGCTACACTCTGACTGCCCAATTCGCACAATTTTCTCCACCTCTCTCTGAAGTGGATATACCATCACCTGCTTAATAAACATCTTAAAATGGTTCTGGGCCACAGACAGAAATTGTGTGAAACTGGCGCTGCTTTTGAAGTGTGGTGAGTGTTTTCCCTCACTGTTAAAAAAAAAATGTTCATGCTCTTGATGGGAAGTCCATTATGAGAATGGCAGTAAGATGAGACTGATGCATGTACTCCATTGCATTGTATTGCATTACCCAAGCATTTCCAATGATGGATTTTCAAACTTTAAGTGCTTTAGCTCCTGCATTTATATTCCAATATCAGGGCAGTTGTGTTCTTGTAAATTGCAAATGCAGCACACACACACACACACACACGCGCGCGCGCATGCACAATATTTACTATGTAGTAGTACTGAGAACACAAATACATATGGTACTTCATCTGAATAGCTTCTATAAATAATCGATGCATTTTATGCAATTTGTGTCAGGGAATCTGAAAAGCAAATTAATATATATATTTTTTAATCATTTATACAATCCACATATTGGGGTTTATTAAAACTGATCCAATAGAGAGGTTTGAGATTGTTTTCTCTTTTTCATTGTTCGTGAGCAGGTTTGGAACAGGCAACAGAGACGACAGATTGCAAGAATGAACCAATCATTGGAGTTGATAAGAATACGATAAGAATAGAATGTTTGTTGGCTTCAGACAGAGTGATGTCACAGATGAGCACCAGACTGTAAGAGCTCTGACTCCTGCATGCTCCAGTTGGCCTTTCTGAGTTTCTTCTATCTGGCTGTACCAGGTGCATGCTCATGTGTTGCCCAAGTGCAGCTAATCAGTTTAACTATACATAAGAATGAATGTATTATCAGCTTCTATTGATGTTCAAAGTGTTTTACATAAGTCATCGCATAATGGTGAGCATGAACATTTTGGGCTTTTCCAGGCAGTCCATCTTCATGTATTTATTTTATGGATGAAAATAAGCATCCTCTTTTGCTAGTTGTTTAGGAAAATAGCATCAGGAAAAAGGATGTTAACATTTGGTCAGTGACATGTGGTTGACTCAAGTAAAAAAAGTTTTTTCGAGTAAAATTTCAATATCAATATGTTGGTAAATATTACAGATTATCAGTGTTATAATGTGGTAATAGCTGTTTCCTGGGTGGGGCACTTCTTCCAGAAAACAAAAAAGGTACTGCACATAATAAACTACATTTCCCATTTTGCTTACGCTTACACACAAGCTTCCGATGTGAAAGGCTATCTCTGATTCGCTATAACACTGTCACGTTGACAGTCCGAACTCCCAAATAAGGATTGTTACATCACGACCAAGAGGCACGCCTTTTTAGAGTGATGACGCAATCTAGAGAAAGTGTAAGGGGGGGAGGGGGTGTCCCGTCGGCACGCGCAGACAGCAGGGAGCAGCTGCAGCAAGAGGATCGCATTGCATTTCACTGCATTGCAAGTGACATTTTCGCATTTCCTCTAAAAACTTAGAATAACGTATTCACCAACGACACTCAAAAATGGTAGATCGCGAGCAATTGGTGCAGAAAGCCAGATTGGCTGAGCAGGCTGAAAGATATGACGATATGGCAGCTGCCATGAAATCGGTAAGTTTCTCCTTTCCACAGAATTATATTTCTGTATTTCGATAACATAGATTTCTGTCTGTCCCTTTCCCGTGTTTCCTAATATGGAAATATGTATACTGCACCGTTATTGCATTGTCACCACCTTATTCATAGTCGTTAAGAATATTCCATATTGCTCAGCTGGATTTTCAAAATTGAAGGCATTATGACAATTGAAAAAAATTATAAATGGTGCATTGCTGCTGTCGGGCCGTTAAGTTACACGTATGTCAGTTTTTCATATAAGATTGTCTCTATCTACACTATCGAGGCCCAAACACCGTAAGAAAACCTTGAATCGTTGACAGGTAGACATCGTAATTGAAAATGTCAGTATGCTGTTAATTAGTGGAATAAATAAATAATCCATCATATCGATTGCATTTTCTAATATTCCCATATAATATTTAGCGAGAAAGCGATTGATTGCCATCTGAAAGGAAAGGCAAATGGGAAAAGTGCCCGAATGCGGACTGTTTGATCTTGGGGCGGTGCCTTCTGCTGTCTTTAATCAACTAGGACTGAAAATAGGCGTATAACACGAAAATATTAATGAAGTATCCTATTTCATGTTACTGGGACCTTGCTACGAAAGTCTGCCTAATAGTCTATTGATGTTTCGCTGTTGGCTTAAGAGAAAATGTGGTGTTCATGTAATATAGCTATAGCTATACGTGATGAGAGGACACGCAAGGCAATGGGAATCGAGAACGAAATTGGTGGGTTTGAATGGAGCTTATAGCTTGGCAGCTTGGCGAGATGTTCCATTGTGACAGAATTTTCTTTTTGCATCGTGTGTAGCGGTGTGATGAATATTGGTTTAGAATACATTTGAATACATTCCGCACTGTTGTAAACGATTTGCTTTTTTAGAGGGGAAATCAAGAAAACGACAGTTATGTGCAGTTTTAGGGGAAAATGGTTTGTAATCGAGATTTTATACAATAAATAGTATTAAACAAATAATCCCGATAGAAAAATAAAATAATATACACGTATAGCCTATCTGAACCTTACACTAAACAAACGTGGGTGGCGGCAGAAATCCTTCCAGAATGTTCCGTAGTTGTCATAGTGCAGCAAAGCCAGTATTCAGACGAGAACGTGGTAATGATTCGGTTTATCTCATTACCCGCTGAGGTTTAATGCATTTGTACCTATATCTTGGACAGGTCTTCCCCATTGGAAGATCTCTGGTATCACACAAGGCGTGTCGCAGCGTGTGCCAAGGCGCAGTGGCCGTGTTGCACCATTCCGTTCTTAGCCAGCTCGTATAGACCTTTGGTCGGTGTAGTTGTAGCCCACGCCCATGTATGATCCTAAAAACGACGGTGTTTTAAAGGGGAATGCTGGGGTAACCAGAGCAGTAAGATTCATTTGCAGTTTTTTTTCCCCCCATGTCATTAGGAAGAATGTGTGACATAATTAGGATATACCAAAGCATATAAGAGATGATCAAGCACATTTGCCATTTGCTTCTGGTAATCATAGGAACAAATCACAGTTCTGGCCTTTAACCTTGACCCAATATGTAGTCAAGGCTTGTATAGATAAGGGATTAAGGAAATGACATTCATACCTCATCCTACCACCAACCTTCAGCCTGATTTTGGGTCTCTCTATGTGGCCTTACAACTGAATTAGAAAGCAAATCGTACAGCAAAAACCCAGCTTCTAAAAGAGGACTGCTCCGGAGGTTCTGCTCTACCCCTGTGAGGGTGAAAGCTGTGACATCAGACCTGAGTCAATTTTTTGGTGTCAATTTCCACGAATGTCTCAGCATTACTACTGCAGGCATCTGGGGAATTCAGTACCCGGTTGAGATTTACGTTATGCACGCCCCGGATTGAGCAGTGCATCCCCACAGCGAAAAAGTGCATTGTCATCGGACACTGTCGGCATGCGAGCCTTTTGTGCCGCACAAAGGGTGGGTGTCTTCCACCAATCAGGGCGCAGGGAGCCAAGGGGCTGCCGGTGGGCTGCGATCAGTATCAGAACCAACATTTTGGAATTGCATTGCCATTACCACATGCCCTTTTTTGGACGTTGGGAGGCTTGATGGAGTGACAGATTATATGCATACGACCATGTATGTATAAGAGGCCAAGTGACTGAATTCTTTTACACGTCTTTTCATTTTATGATCTAGGTGTGTGCTAGCTTCGGCCTGCCCCTGGCTATGGGCTATGCCTCCATTTTGAAGTTGGGGCTCCTGGAAGCGGCAGTGAGGTGGTGTCTGTCTATGGGATACAGTACATGTCGAATTTGTGCTCTGTCAGAGCCTACAGGCACTGAATGCAGTACTGGGGTGTGTCTGTGGCCTCACCCAGTTGCTGGGGGGGGGGGGGAATCCCTTTCTGCTGCAGCTATCATAACCGCCCTGTGGCAGCTGAAGAATGAATGAGTACATAAATAAATGAATAATCAGTATGACACCTTGAAAATACTATTTTTTTGGGAATGTTGCGAGGTGTGATTTAAAAAAAATCATTGCCTGCTATGAACCGCCACCACTACTATACCTGGTGTTGCTATTACAGCAATTTTACTGCTGCTCCTGCTGCTACCAGCACTGTATTACTACAGTCAATTAATATTACTGAAGAGGGATTGGACCATTTTACTTGATTGTTCTTAAGGACCTCGAATGACACTCTCTACTGGAAATCTGTATCAGGCTTCAGTACGTGCAGCTGGTATGGGGAGGTCTAGTTCTGGTCTAGACAAACCTCCCACATTTGCTGTATGAAAATGCAGTGCTGATGGAATTTGTTTTTTGGAAAGGTACCCATAGCACTAAGGGCACCTTGTGTCTGAGTCGCTTGCTTCTGGAGTGAAGAAACGTGCTTAAGGGAACTGAAGGACTGTTTTTCTGAGGGGTCTTACACTGTGGTTGAGGTGTTGTAACAAGTGCGTTTATCTTAGGCCTGCAAATGTGCACCTTCCAAGCCTTTTTCAGTGAAGGCCCATTTACATGCTGAGGTTTAATTGTGTTTTTCAGGCAATGATGAACATGATTAAGAGAAAGCAGTATGTGTGGCACATGGTACTTTACAGGGTAAATCAAACTGAGAGTTTTACATACAGTTACAGAACATGACTCTTTTATGTAAAGTGTTTAATGGTGTGCCAGAAATTGATTATTTGTCATTCAAAAATACAGACAGAAAGGAGCCATCTTGTATTATTAGGACAATGATGGTATCAAGCTAAGGACCGAAAAGGACACACCCGTGGAATAATATTGGTCTGAAGCCACTGCCAGCTGCCAGCTTACTTGCAGTATCACCTTCCAACCACAAGGGGTGGAAGAAAAGACGAAGTCACATTTACTTTTCTTTCCACACTTTGTATTAATTTATACTAAGCAGTCTATTCATAATGATAGACTGACTAAAAGGCATTATAGGTAGGTCTAATGCTTTTCAACTTTACTTTCTGTTTCCTCAGTGACAGTGTCTCTGTAAAAAAGCACTATACAAATGAACAAATGAAATTGAATTGAATATAAAAATACGCTTACATTCATTTTGAAAATTACAAGCTTTTTTCTGCTGTTCCACCACAAGAGTTAATTAAATCATTTTTTAAATAAAAAAAGGAACAGCAATACTTCAACAAAATTTGAATGCAAAAAATTTCATAAAACTCTACCAAGTAGTTTTCATTTTTAAATATTAGCATTTTGATACTTTTTTTTTTGCACTCCTCTTAAATTCTTTTGTCGTGTTGAACAGTTTCTCACCTAATTAGGACACACCCTAATTTTAAATGAACCAGCGTACTGGTGACTAATTCAGTCATTTGGTGTCATGGTTCTTATTAAATCTGAGTTTTCCAGAATACTTCATGTGTTGCTTTAAATGAAACAGTCACTATGCATTTAGCAACTGTGCTATGATTTTTCACACGAGCACGATCATAATGTATCCACAGTACGGCTTGCTCGCACACATTTGGCATTACATTCTGAGCCGTGTAATGAGTATTCTTCTATTGAAGAAAGACTGTACTATATGACCTTTTGCTCCTGTACAGTACAATTTAAATGTGCTCTGCTCATACTCATGGAATAACCCCTCCCCCTTAGATTTTCTGAAATAACCTGCGTGGGCTTTGCGATAAGAAACACCGGTGCAGCAGTTAATTTTTCTCCAGCGCTTTGATTCATAAACCTTTCATGCGTTTTATTTTTAGAAGCCTACATCAGCAACGAAGGGGGTGAAAAAAAAAACGTGAGATTCAGTGAGAAACTGCAGTCGTTTAGTGTTATATAACGACAAAGAGCTACTTGAAGCTAGTCCACCCCCCGCCGCCAACCCTGTCTTTCCGTGCTATCCGTACTCAAGGTCTGTGATGTCATCAGGTGTCACTCATTGTCTTTGTGCATGGCTGCATGTCACGGAGGGGGGCGGGGCTGTCACATCTGCTTAGGGAAGGGGGGGGGGGGGGGTCGGGTGGGCCTCTGTCTTCCAGCCCCTGAATCCTCCCCTCTTTTTTTCAGTGTAAGCCTGCGTCTCTCTCTCTCTTCTCTTCCTTTTGGCACTTGCAGGTGCTCGGCCCCCGTAGTTCTCGAGCGCGGTTAGATCAGAGCCTGACCCTGAATGCCCGGTTAGGTCACTGAGCATCCTTTGCACTGATTAGAAATATATCTGCTCTATCCAGGGCCTTTAGCATTGGTTTTGTTGGGAGGTAAGAGTGCATTATGGGATGCCTTAAGAGCCTGAGCAATTGATTAATTTTCAGCAGTGGTTTTCTCCAGTGATGCCTAATGCTTCTGTCAAACCACCCGCCTTCCCAATAGTGCTGAAAGATAGTCTTTTTGACCTTCATAATACTCCCATATTCAGTTAAAGATGCAGTAAATGACCTCTCCCTATCCCTCCCAATTTCATGGTGTAGCCTTTACCTGTTTAGCATTGGATTCAAATCAGATGTCCCTGGAAAAACATGTGATGTGATGCCAAAAAAGCTTTTGGTAGTTCCACAGAACTGTGTTTCCATACATGTGGAGTTTTCTAAAAATAAAGCCCTTAGATTCCACAGGAAAACTGACAAGAAGATTAGGTAGGTGTGTGTGCACGTGTGCGTTTGTGCGCATGAATGCGTGAGCAGATGGGGTTCTAGTTATTAGATCTTTTGTGATTTAATCATTTCCAGAAGCTGGTCTTCAGCTCAGGTACCGTTTTCAACTGCTGCCTAGTTTATGGTGCAGTGTGATGCAATTCATATTTATAAAATGCGTTGAAATGGCTCTGTATGAATCTGTCATTTTCAAAGCTTGAAATTCAAGAGTATGAATGGTATGTCTAAGCTATAATGAAATAAAATTACGATGATGATGATGATGATGATTATTATTATTATTATTATTATTATTATTATTATTATTATTATGAAGTCACTCAGTATTAGATATTTATCAGCTTCCCCCTCCAGATGTGGCACATGATTGGTCTGAACATGGCGGCTCTAGGCGGGCGGGTCACTTCGCGCTGGGGAGGAGGTCATGGTGCTGTGACCTGCCAAGGCGGGGACGGTCTCACGCTGCCGCCGCTCTGGAGCATTTCGAGAGGGCGGTTCTTCTCCCAGCCGTCCGTGCCTTTGATGACACTCTTTCCTTCTGGCGGGCTGCAGGAAGGGCCATCTTTGTGACAGCTGTGAAGATAGACTGGTGCACTCAGTGAGCAGATTGCTTTGTTTCCATGGAAACAGGGGATTGTACATGAAGAATCGGTTCTTGCCCACCCCGGTCGGAACTAGGCATTTTGCCGGAAGGTGCTGGATTGGGTGGGTGGGAGGTAGTAGTGGTGGAATAAAAAGTCTCATTTTGAAATGAAATAGGTTAATATAATTAATTGCGTAATTGGAAAAAGTGAATTGAGTGCAGTGGGCGCAGAATTAATTTAAATATTCCTGCTGTTTTTGTACTATGGGTTTAGGGTGGTTCACTTTGTTCTTAAAGTGTTTTCTCCTGTTTTTTCCAATAACCCACGTTTTTAGTGTCAGCAATGTTTTTTTGTAAAAGTTGCATAATGCATGAGACTTTTTTAATTAGTGATTTTAATAGTGGAAGGTAGGACAGGTAAAATAACTGAGGTCGCAGCACATAAAAAATGAGGTCATGTTAATTCTGTTGTACACAAAGATTAATGCTGCATTAAAGCACGTCCCCTCTTTGGTCTTGGGGCTGGTAGCAGCAGCAATGTACTGTAGGTGGGCAGGGTTACCATCCCAGCAGGCACCATTGTGAGTAGGGCGTCCATTTTCTGATCTTGTATTGATATGAGCAGAGTGGGGGAAAGCAAAGAAGGAGCTCAGCATTTTCTTTGTTTTGCTGTTATAAAAACCTGAATTACTACTGTTCTGAATATTTTACATTGAGAAGGTACTTTATGTTACTCTCATGACTGTGTGCTTGTGTTCGGAGATACGAAGGAGAAAACAGGAATTAAGAAGGTGGATTAAAGGAGTGGAGATTAACCCTTTGAAGAGTAGGTTTTCTGGAATGTTTTTTTTCAAAATTCCAAATCAGTGTTCTAGAACTATATATTGCTTTCAATCATCAGTAGTGATTGTTACATCAAATGGTAAATGGACTGCATTTATATAGTGCTTTTATCTAAAGGCGCTTTACAATTGATGCCTCTCATTCACCCATTCACACACACACTCACACACCAACGGTGAAAGGCTGCCATGCAAGGTACCAATCAGCTCGTTGGGAGCAATTAGGGGTTAGGTGTCTTACTCAGGGACACTTCGACATGCCCAGGGCGGGGGATCAAACCGGCAACCCTCCGACTGCCAGACAAACCTCCTGAGCTATGTCGCCCCCAGCATTACATTGGCATTAGAATGTACAGTTAAGAACCTTGTGAACACATATTTGTGATCTTACACCTTAAAGGGTTGATGGCCAAATTAGAACTGTCCCACATGTGATCTTCATCAAAATGCAATCAGAGATGCAGACACGCTGGAGTGATTTGGACACTAGCATGGGGGCTGGATAGGGGAGGTGGGTTACTTAAGACCCGAGGCACGAACCAGCAAAGGCCCTTGTCAAATTACGCGTGTACATTTTGTTCAGGGAAGCAGATGCCTCAGTCCCGCTCATGTGATCACTGTGCCAGTGGAGCTCCTTCAGTGCCAACAGTAAACCAAACCCCTCCCTTCGGATCCAGTTCTCGTTGCGCGGAACAGTACTTTCTGTGCAGAACGAATGATGGATTTCCTCAGGTAACGGCGTGCTTTTTGAGTTTGGCCGGCTGACAGCAGGCTTCTTCAGCCTGCGTGTGGACATATTGTAAACCAGACGAGTACTCTCGTGTGGAACTTCCAAGGTGTGCGGCAATATCAGTCGGCGCAGTCGTGTTCTTTTCTGCCTTCTTTTTTTATGAATATTGTAATTTTGTGGGCGGTTACTGGGTTGATAGAGCTGAACGTTAGCCGCCGTAGTCCACGGGCTGAGGAGGTTTGGAAGGCACCGTGCGCAAGGGGCGAATAAGTTCCCGTGCCGGGGGGTTAACGAAACGAGCAAAATGTCTTCCCGTGCGTAGGCTGACGATGCGATGGCGTCGGGGCGGAGCTGAGCGCGAACTCTCGAGCGCGGCGTTGGGCCGGCGGGCTTTAGACTCTGGCGGGAGCGATCCGAGAGTGCCGCTCTAAAAGGGCGAAGATGATGTCATTCGGGCAGGGGAGGTCGGGCCAGTTCAGCCAGCCAAAAATCCACGCAGCACATGGCCCAGTGATGACAGATTCATAGCAGGTCTTAGCAGTAGCTAGCCTTCCTCCTGCTCCTGCCAGACACCTACAAAGCTTTTCTTTTATCGGCTGTCGCTCTCCGCGGCGTTAAATCTGTCTCAGTTCTTCAAGATTTTAATTAAAGTTTTATGATTCCGGAGCTGCAGGCTTTTCAAGCAGAAATTCACCACATGATCCAAAATCAAGTTCGGTGGATGAGGCAGAATGAGGGATGTTTATATGGAGAATAAAAGGGAGACTTTATATGTGTCCTTCAGTTTGGGGCACTCTCATATAATAAACCGCAGTCCCTTTTTACTTGGCAAAGATAAAAATAAAATCTAGCAATTTCTTAGTCCTAGCTGCTAGATTGCAGCTAATTAATTGAAAAAATAACAAGTTAGCAGTTGGCAACAATGATTGATTCTGGGAAGGAAAATGTTATGTTCCCCTGAGTACATTTATTGGCCCAAAAAAATATGTTTCAGGGGAGTGGGGTTATGGGTTAGATTGCAGTCTAGATTATTGACAGATATAATGCAGTTCTGATTCTGGCACAAGTAGCATTAATCTTGGGCCAATGAAAGTTTTTCAGAATTTCATCTTATTTAAAGAGGGAAATCAATTTTTGGAAAAGGTTTTCTTTTTCACTAAATCTGCCTCTCCTGTTTTGCCCCTCCCCAGGTTACGGAGCTGAACGAGGCCTTGTCCAATGAGGAGAGGAACCTGCTGTCGGTGGCCTATAAGAACGTGGTGGGGGCTCGGCGCTCCTCCTGGCGGGTCATCTCCAGCATCGAGCAGAAGACCTCGGCCGACGGCAACGAGAAGAAGATCGAGATGGTGCGGGCCTACCGCGAGAAGATCGAGAAGGAGCTGGAGGCCGTCTGCCAGGACGTGCTCAACCTGCTGGACAACTTCCTGATCAAGAACTGCAGCGAGACGCAGCACGAGAGCAAGGTCTTCTACCTGAAGATGAAGGGCGACTACTACCGCTACCTGGCCGAGGTGGCCACGGGCGAGAAGAGGGCCGCCGTGGTGGAGTCCTCCGAGAAGGCCTACAGCGAGGCCCACGAGATCAGCAAGGAGCACATGCAGCCCACCCACCCCATCCGCCTGGGCCTGGCGCTCAACTACTCCGTCTTCTACTACGAGATCCAGAACGCGCCCGAGCAGGCCTGCCACCTGGCCAAGACCGCCTTCGACGACGCCATCGCCGAGCTGGACACCCTCAACGAGGACTCCTACAAAGACTCCACGCTCATCATGCAGCTGCTCCGAGACAACTTGACACTGTGGACAAGCGACCAGCAAGACGACGAGGGAGGGGAGGGCAACAATTAAGAATGAACCCCCGCGCGCTACACACGACACGTACACATTAATAAAAAAAATTAAAATAAAAAGGGCCGGTGGACTTTGGCAGTCGCTTTTGCCGATGACACTACCGCAGCAGCAGTTCTTTATTTTTCCACGAATTTAAAGAAAAAAAAATCAAATAAAAAAGAGCGGTTAGAGGGGGAGGTTAAATATTAGTTAAATAAGTATAGTTAAAAAAAAAAGAAAAAAGAAAAAGAAAAAAAAGAAAACCCTCCTCTCCTTGATTGCCTCTTCGACATTTGCCAAAACACCACTTAGAGGAAAGATTCAGTCAGTCAGGAGTGGCTGTTGGTTTGGAACGGCAGCCTCACACTGGCACATGGACTGTTCCTGTAGTGCAAACAAAGTGGAGCTGCTTATTTTAACTTTAGGGGTGAGGGAAAAGTATTAGAGACGGTCGGGAGGGATACAAAGCTTGAGCAAAAACTTGAATGTCATCGCCTCAAAAAACAAAACTATTTGCAGTGGTTCCAGTACGCACGAGGAAAGAGTCCCATTTTAGGTGTTTTAGGAGTGCTTTTGCAATTGAAAGTATGCCCGGTAATGGCTTAGCTGTGGAAAAAAAAAAACACTATAAATGTGTTTTGATGGTTAGAGGATGTATCAATCTCAGACATAGGAACTGAAAGCTTGAAGGTTAAGGTACAGTGATGATCACTTTTTCCCCCACACTAATTTTAGTCAAAATATTTAAAAAAAAACATTTCTGGCTCCAAAATTATTATTATTATTATTATTATTATTATTATTACTATTATTATTATAGAATTTTAAATGTTATGCAATGCATATGATATCAGTTGCAATGGCAAATATATGGCATCAGGCATAAATATAATTATATTATGCAGATGCAGTATTGCATTTACTTAAACCAAGTCAAGATTAACACAAATGAAAAACATTTAAGTTAACCACAAAATGCAAGGGTTAAAAGGGGATTTGCCAAATAGAATGTTTCAGGAAAATAAAACAAAATGATTTTATTCCCTGAATTTGGTCTAAATATTTTTTCTGTTCTTCGAGGCCAGACTCCGAACCTGTAATAGCACAGGAAGACAGAATATACTGGAACCACAGACTCAGTGAGAGGACAAGGTACAGTTGAGGGCAGAGCACTGGCAGTGTTAAAATGGAGGACGATCTTAAAGCAGCTTCGAGGTTTGTGGTTTACTTTCGTTTTGTGTTTGTTTTTTTATTTAAAGAAATGCACTTGCCTATTATACTGTTTCTTCAGTGTAAGACGATTACTGCTCAAATATTCTCGGAAATACAATACTGTGCATGCTGGTGATGTATTTATATACAGTAGCTTGACTTTATTAACTTATAATGTAGGTGTTATGTATTCATATGAACAAGAAATAACTAGACTTCAATCTGATTATTTTCTATTTATTACTTTTTTTGTTGGATTGTTTCAATTTATTTTTTGTTTTTTCATTTGCTAAAGTACGCTATACCAAAACAGTGATTGTTAACAATAAATTGATCTGTTATGGACGTTGCTATAGTGACATGCAATTCTTGTATTTGATTTGTTAAACAAAAGAGGAGGAAAAAAGACAAAAAACACCAGTGTTAGCTTAATCATACTGTCTGGTGTTTTGTCATGGTGAAATTATAATTATTACATTGTAAAACAATATGTTGTTCTTAGAATGACTTCTGTTTGTGCTTTTTTTCCTGTCAAGTTATGCAGTGAGATATTTAAGGTTGAACAGTGTTTTTTTTTCTCTCCAGAATCAGTGTTTCTGTAAGGAATTCTCACACGGACCATTATTTATTATACTTTTTTATTTAAAACTTTTTAGCTGTCTCCTGAATATCTTAAATGTGAGTCATGTAGCGGTTGCACAAGAGCAAAAATAATAATAATAATGATAATAAAAAATGAATTCAAATATGGCAAAGCTCCTCTATCCACCATTTCCCTGTTGTTCTGAGTTGTGTTGCCTTGGTCTGATATCTGTTATGGATTTTAATGTTATTCAAATCATGTTCGTAAGACAAAATAATAGTTGGACAGTGTATGTAGATATGTTTTGTTTGCCAGGGACTTGCATTATAGAATTTAACATTCTCAGTGAGGATAACTGAATTTGTTCCCATTTTTTGGCTTCATTCCTTTTAAACTAAAGAGACGCGTGTTGCTATTGCACAGAATCTCCTCCATACAGCTTCAGTAATGCAGGATTAAACTGATCTACAGACAAATTGGAAATTAGGAAGAATTGCTGCTGTAATTCAAACAGTTTACACAGCAGTCTCTGCTCTCTAGGCATTGCTATCATTTTTACTGGGGCCGTGTACAACACTCTGTAGCACATTTATTCATTACCCTACAACAGTATTTTATAATAGCGTAAAAGCATGTCAAAAGTCCGCTAGTAGCAATGGTAACATGCAGCCCGACTGAAGTCCCAAAGGCTGGCCGTTCTCACTCCTAAAATCATGGCCAAAGAGGACATAGCCTTCGGCCGGATGCAGGTAGACTGTTTGCGTAGGGGCCCTCAGCACAGTGCAAGGTTTCTTTCCAGCAAGTGTAAGTTTGTGTGACTGGCAGTTGGTCTGTCCATAGCTACGTCCATGTTTCTCATGTAAATGGAATGAACAGTCTGGTTTATTTGACAGGCAGGGAAAGGTGCACAGTATGTGGAGGAGGCAAACGTAAAAGGACGTTTTAGCTTAAGATGCAAGACTGCAACGTTTATGGATTTTGGATTTATGGATATATGTGGTTCAACAGCAACACTGGCAAGGTAAGAGTTGAAACTGCACCTGCACAAAATGGTTGTCATGAGTAAATTAAACTAAAGATTCTTTACTGGAAAAGAGAGAAATGTTTTATTGTCATCTAAATGACCTGGGCAGTTTAGTCATACTAGATATTTTGTACAAAGTTAATGTAAAACTCCACTAAATTAAGATGCCTTATGTTCTGACCAAAGCCTTCTGAGCCAGATGGGCTCAAACAAAGGCATAGGAATTCAAAAATACATCTTTTATATATATATATATATATATATATATATATATATATATCTCTTATGAAATGGAGAACTGGAGCTGCTTTAAACTAGCCTCAACAGCACACACCAGCACAACATGATGTGCATTATATGAGGCAGTCCTGGATTCATCTTGTAGCTTTGGTCATGGGTAGGACACATTTTCTGGTTCTGCCAGGTAGGTGAACATTCAGCCTACTGCACAAATATTATTGCTATACATGCTGGGGTTCATCTGATAGCAAAGAAGCTGGCCCTCCTTCATGTAGTCTAAAGGGACAAAATTGATGCAGTAATGCATATACAGCATTAATTCCACTCATTTCTATCATATGTACTGGCCAAAACAGGTTGCATGATGTGACTCACAACTGAAGCTGAGTAAGAAATGTACAATAAGCATAATGACGGACATTTTGTTGTTTTTAAAAGAATGGGCGCAACCTTCAGCCTCACCTTGAACACTAAGTTAGTGAATAAGTCCAGTGTTTTCCTGATGTGTCAGGAGATGAACCCTCAAACAAAGAAACGAAGAAAACTATGATGCTGGCGTCTTCAGACCATCTCCTGCACTATACCGTGAGAACAGAGGTTTGCTTAGATACTGCCATGATGGGAGAGAACACTGGCCCAGATGGAAGAGTAATTTTCACTAACCTAAAGTATGCAATTACCAGTTGTTTGTTTTTTTGTTTGTTTTTTTTTACAGATGTTGCAGGGCCAGGTTTGCGATTGCCATGCCAGTAGAACATGGGAGAATAGGCATTACAGTGATTGCATGGGGGGTGGGGGGGTGGGGGGGGGGTGATGGCTGTGTTTACGTTCACAGCAGCTCGTCTCCCGGCGCGATAATGACGATGCTAACGCCTCAAGCCCTGACAGCTACACATTTGGTTTCTGTAGATGTTATCGCGGCAACCCGCTCGCAATGGCGCACAGCACGTTTTCACGTACGTTTTTTGTGTTCCTTTAGACGGTTATTACAAACAGAATTTCGACGTAAACAGCATTTTGATAGCAGGCTGCTTGTGGTACAGTGCATATTCCACCACTTCATTCTATAGAGGGAGCACCGAGCTCGGATAATTACAGTTACCACGGCAACAAGAGTAGGAAAATTCAGGGTTGCTTTGTCTGCGAAAACAGTGATGGCTGGACTGGTCAAGGTGCTAGGAAGTAATGATGGAAAAAAAAACAAAGCAATTTTTCTGTGAGGGAGGAAAAATGATGAGAGAAGTAGGTACAAATTATTGAGAGCAGATGTTCCCTTTCAGGAGAGCTGGCTACCTTCAGTCACCCGATAGCATAAATATGTGTATATATGTGTGTGGAGAGAGCCCTGACAGCATTGGTTTGGTTGTCAAGAAAAACAAAAATACTTCAACCTGATAATTCTACACACACACCCACGCACACGCTCAGCGTGACTACATAAATAAATGAATAAATTATATGTTGTGTATATAACGGCAGCAGAAAATGACTGTTGCTCTCCAATGTTCCTGTGCTGCCTTGGGTTTCCACTCCTGGGCGCTTGGGTTCCCCTTCTGAGTCTTCTGAGGGACACTGATGGAGCCATGCAAGGTCGTCCAAGGTCAGCAGCATAGGCAGGTGGCAAAAATGACCTCAGCCTCAAAAAGGATATGAGCTCAGGATGCAGGATCAGGAAGGCATTAATATGTCAGCATTAAATAAGAAAAAATGGCACAGGCTAATCGGACAATAGACGTGTTGGGACACAAACAGGGAGGAAATGAGCTGTGTGTTTAGTAGGACAGTCTAGAGCAATGGAAAGGGGAGAGAGAGAGAGAGAGAAAGAAAGAGAGAGAGAGAGAGAGAGAGAGGGAGAGAGAGAGAGATTGAGGGGAGGGGGAGAGAGATATGAAGGTGAAAAAAAATCTAAAGCCAGATTTGGAGAGATTTGCTTTTGTCTCAAGGTGTCTGATTGACCTACTGCAATCCAACTAGAAATCTAAGAATGAGAGATAAGATTGAGTGAAAATGCTCAGGTTTTTGTGCATAGATTTAAGATATAAAGCAATGGGAGTCAGCAAAGTAGACAATTAATAAGAGGGCAAACTTAAAAAAAGAGTCATTTTCTCAGAACTATTTCAACTTTCAAAGGAATCGATTATAAAAATGCTTCTGTAGCAGACTGTGATAAACAAGATCTGATTTTATTCTTCCTAGCAGTGTTCTGCAATGGACTACAGATGCTCGAATGGTAACCATGGAGACAATCTGTTGCCACAGAAGCACAGAGCCGCACAGGTCTGTTGTAACTTGGGAGGATCTGTGCACTCTCGTATATTGTGAAATGGCTACCGTGCAAAATACAGTTACTTGTGATAAAGATCTGTTTATTCACTGCACAAACAAACCAGTCCCTGTAGCCCATTACACGGTGGTGCAATGTGATAAAGTAAAATAAAAAACAAACTCATTAGGTCCAAGGTCACATTTCTCCAAATGAATCTAACAAACATCTTTACAACATCCTTTACCGCAGAACAGAACACAAGGAGCGGGACTAAGCAACACAAGGCTTCCATTGATGGTAGCTTCTCACGCCACATAACCGCATAGCCATTCTGAATGCTATGGGCAAATTATGTGTTTATACAGGATGCACTCATACAGTAAGGGCTTCGTACTGGATAGCCACAGGATAACGTCCAGACGCCAGCCAGTCTTTAGAGTAAGGGTCTCCCAGAGTCACTCTGAAAATGCTCAAAACCCAGCTCATTCACTAAAGCAGCCCTGATACTTCTTCAGAATGCCCTTGCAAGTGGGCACCAATGGAAAATAATGATCCAATTTTACTAGCTCTCACCCCCAAAAGAGCAGTTTTCTTGAGAGAGGTTTAAGAAGCTGCATTAACATTCACAGGTGGGTTCTCAGGCACCCCCTCCTTTGTTCAACAGAACAGATTTGTATGGTGTCTTTCTCCAGTGAACAGTGACCGTTTCCCCTTTGCCAAACAATGACTTTTTAATGACTGTTTTATGTTAAGTGTCAGTTCGGTTGACATGTAAATTGAAAGTTCATTGGTGGCCTCCTGGGGTGGAATGTCCAGCTAAATCACTAGAATCAAATCCTGAGCATGCCAGCGAGGACCATGAGCAGGAGTCAGATGAAGGGTGTCAGATGGCTGGGTACATGCTCTCTCGCTGGCTGGGTACAGCCCGTCTCACTGGCCGGGTACACCCTGTCTCACTGGTCAGGTACAGCCTGTCTCAATGGTCGGGTACAGCCTGTCTCACTGGCCGGGTACACCCTGTCTCACTGGCCGGGTACACCCTGTCTCACTGGCCGGGTACACCCTGTCTCACTGGTCGGGTTCACCCTGTCTCACTGGCCGGGTACACCCTGTCTCACTGGCCGGGTACACCCTGTCTCACTGGCTGGGTACACCCTGTCTCACTGGCTGGGTACACCCTGTCTCACTGATCGGGTTCACCCTGTCTCACTGGCCGGGTACACCCTGTCTCATTGGTCGGGTACAGCCTGTCTCACTGGCCGGGTACACCCTGTCTCACTGGCTGGGTACACCCTGTCTCACTGGTCGGGTACACCCTGTCTCACTGGCCGGGTACACCCTGTCTCGCTGGTCGGGTTCACCCTGTCTCACTGGCCGGGTAGACCCTCTCTCACTGGCCAGGTACACCCTGTCTCACTGGCTGGGTACACCCTGTCTCACTGGCTGGGTACACCCTGTCTCACTGGTCGGGTACACCCTGTCTCACTGGTCGGGTACACCCTGTCTCACTGGTGGGGTACACCCTGTCTCACTGGTCAGGTACACCCTGTCTCACTGGCTGGGTACAGCCTGTCTCACTGGCTGGGTCCACCCTGTCTCACTGGTCGGGTACACACTGTCTCACTGGTCGGGTACACCCTGTCTCACTGGTCGGGTACAGCCTGTCTCACTGGTCGGGTACACCCTGTCTCACTGGTCGGGTACACCCTGTCTCGCTGGTCGGGTACAGCCTGTCTCACTGGTCGAGTACACCCTGTCTCACTGGTCGGGTACACCCTGTCTCGCTGGTCGGGTACACGCTCTCTCTCTCACTGGGTACGCCTTGTCTCACTCTGCAGGTGTAGCTCTCTTCACACATGCAGAGCAGCCATCTAAAGCAGTAACTGCGCAGCTCTGCTGGTGGCTGGTGGAGGCAACAGGACCGATTGACAGCATGCTATAAATGCAAAAACTGGGGATGCAAATTGGAGCACCTGAAGCACTCCAAGTGCTGCGAGGCCAACTGTACAATTGGCAGGAACTTTTATTGGCAGTTTTGGCGGTAGTATATAGTGCACCTGTCTCATAAATAAGACTTAAGGTATCTGGAAGACATTTAGACTGCAGCTGAACTACTGCAGTACAGGGAGGGGAACCCCAGCCAGAATGATAAAAGGACATTAGCTATGAGAATCCTCTCCCAAACCAAGGCACTTTCTGCTGTATTCTTACATACCAGAATAAAATCAGCAAACGGTAGCTTAGCTGGAGTGCAGACGAGTGAAAGAAGCATAGTGCAGTCTTCATGAGATCAAAAAAAACAGAGGCCTTAAATTCTAAATGCTAAAATTATGGATGGCTACATGCTTAGGCGTAATGAAGCACCTTTGGCAGGAGACACCCCCGCCCCCCACGCAATACTGAGGAATGCCTCATTTGGCCCCTCCAATAATGGATGAATCCCTGAGAGAAATTCCCTTTATGGGACCGTAGCCGGTCCTGTCCCCTTCATTGAAAAATACCCTGTACTCCAGGTCTCACTGAACGAGTGTGACTCACAGTCACATGGGTTTTTAAAAACAAATCAGAGACTAGTAGTCACAGTGTACTTGCTCACGTAGTGAAATCATTTATTGGTCGACGTGTCATTCACAATAGCATTCCCGCCTCCATTCATTCAGTTTTTTTTTTTCTCCCAGCAACACTGCAGCGTCCAGCTTAGTTTGAGCTAACAGTTTACAGCGTCAGTCTGGTGAGGTGGAAAGCCGACGACCCACCACTCCGTACTTCATCTCTTTGATTAAAAATGAAAGCAAAGCATTTATTAATGAGCGCCTTCATTCCACGCTGTTTATTAAAAAAAAAAAAAAACGATTGATTGAAAATCCAGAGCGCATTACAAGCTTGCAATCATTAGCTGGGTAAGAGCAAGTCAGCTAATACCTAATTAGACTCTTGTACATAATATATATACCTCACACACCAACTGTACTGTGGTGCTGTGTAAAATTTATCTGATTAAATTTGTCAAAAAGCAGCTATGTTATGGTGGTAGGCTACCTTAGGAAGCACTGTTCCTTAGTGCCAATTTAACTCACGCTTTAAGTGCGCTAACTGTACAGGAAAGCCACATCCCTCATCTTTACACCAAGGTTATGCCCTTGAATGCATGCCTACATAAAACAAGACTAGATATACATATATATTTTTTTAACTGGCTTGCTGGAGTTTCCCTGGTAATGTACGATTACATGATTACCAGTTCCAGGACATATACAACAAATAATCAGCTCAGGTCTGTAGAAATGTTTACAGATTGTCCCTGGATTTAGAGTGATGACTGTTACTGTTAAATAAAGATAGCGAAAGGCTCATTCAAACACCCACATACCACAACAGGACTAACCTCTTCAAAAATCATAAATAATTTAACTTAAGAGCTCATCAAGGTGCTTGAAAATTTCTTCCACTTGGTACAATTATGGCGAGATCAAAGGCATTCCCTATGCCTTTCATCACAAGGCGCATCCGCACTGTAAGTGCTACACTGGGCTTTTAGCCCGGATTTGATAAAGAGAACAATAATCGGCCCTTCATCATTTCATCCTGCTTTGTTAAGGACTGATTGGTGGGCACTCATTGTACCAGCCTGTCCTTCTAATTGGCCCGTTTACCCCGCTCCGCGTTAATTTCTCTCCAGAGCCAACGCGACTCTCCCGGCTCGCGCGCTCAGACAATCCGCCCGGACCTGCTTTCCTGTCACCTGACTGCCCCGCGCTCCGCCGCGCCTAAAAGCCGGCGTCTAATGGGCCGTGCGTGAAACCAGCGCTCTGACGGCTACTCGAGCTCGTCTGCTAATGAAGGAGGGCAGCGCGCTCTCTCACGAACCAATGTTAAAACTGCAGGGTCTGACAAGCCTGGGCAGCAGCAGCAGCTCCACCACCACCACCACCCCACTCCGCTCCCCTCCCCTTCCCAAGAGTGACTCTTTTCATGAAATGAATTTCTACGCTCGGAGCGGTCTCCCCGTCTGCCTCGGCCAATCGGAGCCCGGCTCAGGCAGAGCCTGCCGCCAATCCCGGCTCTGTTGCTAGGGCTATAATAAGCATCCCATTATTAACGCGGCTCCCCACCGCATTGCTCAGACACCTATCACATCCTGCAAAAGATAAAGAACTCTGGCGGCACAGTCGGTGCATTAAGATTCTACAGGAACCTGGCTCGCTCGCTGCACCGTGGCGCATTGCTGCACCACCGCGGCTGTAGCGGGGCCGTGCCGGGGAAAGCCTCGCGCTTCAGCGTTCTCAATGACCCAAATTCGCAATTGTAGCAAATTAAGACACTGTCATTAGTATTAGCGGTAGCAGTGTTGCGTGCCACATAGCTGGATTAACCGCAATATCGGGCAAATCCCCCCCCCCCCCCCCCCCACACACACACACACAACAATTTGCGGCTTATAAATAGAAACAAATGATTCCACTGCGCAGTCACTCGGAGATCACATGGATAAAGAGGTCATTTGACTAATCCCTGCCCTCTATCTTTTTATGGTGATGTCCACTTCTGTTTCAACTCTGTATTCCCTTTGGTTCTGTCGTCCATGCAGACCAGTGTGCTCCTTCAATAAACGTCCATATCTGGGGTCAGTCTTTATTGAGCGGGGTAAGATCTTGAGTTTCTGGCTGGTTATATCTCCCTATAGCTGGTCCATACATCGAAACTGTCAAATCCCACAGCTTTCCAAATCAATATAAAATGAGCAGAGAGAGGACCCACTTCCATTTTGTGTAACTCTGCAAAACTGACAGTATCTGTACATCTATATCTGTCTGGGATGGTTTGTTTCCCCAAGATGCACTGTCCCAGTGGTCCACACACACGCACAGTTGCATGCGTGCACACACACACACACACACACACAAACAGAGCACTCTAAAGACCACGGTAGCTGACATTCAGTACTAAGCAAAGCTAAGGGTGGTAAAGGAAGAATAACAAGAGAGGAAAGATATTCACACTGATAGAGTAGTGCACGGTACACCAGCATACACACATGTGCACACACACACACACACACACACACACACTAAAGGCCATTACAGCCTGCTTGTTTCAGCAATGAGCAAAGCTGTGGGCAGAAGAGGAGGAGCTAAAATCACATGATTGTGAGGTCTGCATTATCCACAGAGTATTGCATGAACATACACAGATAGAGTATTGCATGCACATCCAATACGTACACATATGCACACCAACCCCACACAAGCACACAGAACAATCCATATGCACACACACCCACACACACACGAGTACACAAATAATTGTGGCCACCCACCCAATTGCACCCACACACACCCACCACACACACATAAATGCACTACAGCAGTGCCCAACTACTGTAATATATGGCACCATGCTAGTTCCCAGCCCACCTTAAAAAAATACATCTGACCCTGGGAGCCATCCCAGTCCAAACATGGCCTCCATCCATATGCCCAGTGCTGTTCAGGTCTGAGCAGCAAGACCAGACACAAAGAGCAGCAGTATGCAAGCTGAATGAGCTCAGTCATTTACCACAGCTCTTCAGAATGCAAAGGCTGAAGAGCTTCCACTGACAGCCCTCACAGAAATAGAATACACGGCAATATATTGTACATTTGTGGAATTTTCGTTATATAGTGAGGCACACTACCCAGCAATTTATGTAAGAAACTGCAATATCCGAACACGGCAGTAATTTGTACATTTTCCCACATATGCTGAGGTGTTGCTCGTATCTTGATACATTTATTGCGATGCATTGTGGCATATTCCATTTTAATAGGTGTTCATTCCATGATGTCATAATGAAGCATGCAGGCTTCCTTTAGCGTTTGCTGGATCAGGAAACGGTCGAGCCAAGACAGGCCCTCGGTTGAGACCCTGGGCTTTCTGCGTAGCCTCTCCCGCTCTCTCTCCACCGGCGTTTCCCTCCCGCCGCCGAGCCGGCCGCCCATTAGGCGCATCTCGGCGGCTGCATCGACGTTTCCCCTCCCGCCGTTCCGTCGCCGTGCTCCGCTTCCCCCACAGGACGGCAGCAGCCGCCATTTTAGCTGCCGAGCTGCCGAGATCTCCCCCTTTGTCTCTCGTTCCTCCGCTCGCGGGGCCCGTTCTTCCCATCCACGACCCGCCACGCTTTCCCCAGAGGGGCCCCGCTCTTTGGCGGCGGCTCACCTGCAGAGGGCGCGGTTGTCAGGGGAGGGGAAGGGAGGGGAGCGGGGGTACATTCAAATCGTCTCTGATCTCTGAGTCGGAGAGAGGAGGATTCAGTTTGGAATTCAACCATTGTGTCTGTGAATAGGTGGCAGCCTCATAGCTGGAGGCTAGGTGGCAGCAGAAGCCATACTGGTGAGAACACACACTAGACATAGGTCAACCACCGCAGGATCTTCTTTCAAAAAGCAGCCATTGTGCTTCTACCATTCACAAAAGCTGAGAAACAAGGCTAAGCTACAAAATATGGCAGATAGCTTACTTAGACCGACTTGCTAAATTTCCAGATATACACTACATTCTCACTCTTGGTCCAACAAAAGACTACAATATATTTTGCCAAACATGACTCTAATGCACAATGTTGTGTAGGATACCCCCTCCCAGGAGGCTATGGATGTTCTTGACCTGCTGGAAACTTTTCTGATTGGTTGGTATCAAGCATTTTCGTTTTGAGCTTTTTACTCTCTTTGGGTTAAAACCTCTGAAATAACAAACAATAAATTAAGTAACTAGCTCTCTGATGGAACAATTTCTCTATTACAACCATCAATCAGATGATTCTTTTTTGTTGAGACCTTTATCTTTTGTGTCATCATTGAATAAACTGTAAAATGCAAACCATATCACAAATGAAATCATACTTTATTTCTATCCACAAAAAGGATTGAATCATTAGATACACTGTAAATGCCCTTATAAAGACTTACAGACTGAATGTCTATGACTATTTGGGGACATGAATGTCATCACATAGCCTATACCAAGCATTCAAATTTTTCTACAATCAGAATTCCAAGCAAATAAATGTACTTATTTATTTTAAATGTACTGCCCAATGTAAAGCAAATGCAAGCATTATTGCCGTGGCCTTCTATAAATGGTGGTTCATGTTTATTTTCAACAACTGAATACCAGTCAAAGGGAAGCCACTCCAGTGGGAGGACTGAATACTCATCCAAGTCCAGGTTGTATTTTATAATTATCGCTGATGCATAAATTGATTTTTTTTTTTTTTTTTAAGATTCAGACTACTGATTTTGTAATCTTAGTAAGCTTCAGGGATTGGAGGTGCTTGCCAGCGGGTTTCTTCCCACCCAGCATAGTAAACTTCTCCAGATCGCATTAAGAGCGCCTTCAGAGAGCTGGCCTACTTAGTCATGACAGCTGAGGCAGGAGAAGCCATTGTGGGGAGGGGGGGGGGGGGGGGAGTGGAGCAGCCAATCAGAGCGCGCGCTCATCATACTACTGCACGCAAGCTCGGGAGTCAGAGCAGTGCTGTGGCTTTGGGTTGGGGGGCTGGTGAAGTGATGGGGCTGAGATGAATAATTTAACGCGCATTAGATACAAAAAAAGGCAACGGTGAGACACACATTTACTCAGTCTGGAGACAGGGAGGGGTTAAAAACATCAAGGGTCACTCACACATTATCAGCCCAAATTTGAACCAGTTACCTCAATTTAAAAAGAATCAGACTGCATTTAACATGGCACCTTTTGCAATTATAGTAATCCGCCACTGACCCAGTAGCACCACACCACATATTGTAGACAAATGGTTGCATAATTATTTGAAAATAGGATTATACAAGCAAATGGGAAGTAGTCATCACTGAATAAACACAAAATAACTACAAGGTGTAACAGCACTAATATAAAAGGGCAAACCAGAAATGAAAAGCAAAAAAAAACAAAAAACTTTTAAATAAGTTATATTATAGCTATAAATTGTGACATTCATAAAGTTTGATGTTTTTAATTCAGGGCGACTTTATACTTTGTTGAAATCCACTTAGTAGTCTCAGCCTTTGAAAACCTTGGCCGGGGTTGTCATGGAACATTCTAGGCAGTAAATTGTAGTGCTCTCAATATGAGCAGCCTCAGTGCACATTAACGGCTGAATTCTTGTGTTGGAAACATACTGTTGCTCCAGACTGAGTTCATTTCAACTTTAATTTCAATATCTGTTCGAGCCATTACAGGTAGTCGCTTAAGTGCTTTGTCTAATTGACGTCAACTTTAAATGTATACAAAGAACGTTTGACATTTACCCTGTAATTATTAACCTATAAATAATACATTTGTTTTAAAAATGTTGTAGTGATTAGTTCTTCAGGCAGTTCCCTTGTGTAAAGCATTCATGCATTCACTGTGTATGCAAACACCCGACACAAGCTATATGTAACGTAACACAACGTAACATAACACAATGACGAGAACAGGCCATTCAGCCAACAATGCTCGCCATTTTCCAACCACAATAGGGTTACCTAGTGCTTACCATTTACCCAAACTAGATAGTACCTGTGTGTTGATTATACAGTCCTGTTACTTTCCAAGCACCTCCAATAAGAGACCATGTCATTTACTCTATTGTGTTACTACTGTAAAAAGTGAAGGACAAAGAGAGTTGGGAAAAAATGGCCAGTTGTTCCTTTCAAGCTACTGCTGTTCCACCCACACCTTTTGCATAAGGAGCATTACAGCAGACAAACGTGCTCTCCTCTGGTGAATTTGCCCGTGCACCAGTGGCTATTTTCCACTCTACAGGTCACACAGTACTACAGGAAAGCAGGCGTGAAATGGAAGAGAGTCATCTCTCACTACTGATAACTGTTGGCCTGTCTGGTGTTAAATACTAATGCTGTAGTAACCAGAGGAATGCTTACCAACTTGGCCACACCCTACCCCTGCAGTCTAACCCTGAAGCCAACAGAAGCCAAGCCGACATGAGAAACAGCTTCTGATCTGTCCATACGAAGAGAAAAATAAGGATTTCAAATCGTTCAGTTGAACGCAAGAAATAAAGAAAACAGCATTTAAAGACTCTCATTCTGGCCGTGTTCTCTCTGCAGCGATCATACGTACAGGATGTTCACACGGTGCTATTGTTAGGGTCTTGACAGCAGCTGCCCATCTCACATGTATGTTCAGCCTGCAGCACATTGGACATGGTATGGGATGGTATGGGCCACGCCCACTCTTTGTGGGGTGTGGTTATTCGGGGAGCAGGCGTGAAGTTCAGTTCCTCAGTGTCAGCACTGTGAACACCGATGCCACGTAATTGTTACACGGTGCAGTCTGGCCGGCAGCTGGTGCCGACCCTTGCGCTCCCTTCCTCGGATTAATAAAATTCCATGCATTCTAGCGTACCTCAGAGCAAGCACAGGCCCGGCCCTCCGAATCCCCCACATATCTTTTACCTTCTGCTAATCTCTCTCTCCTCGTCTCCATAGTACTGCTCACATAATGCTAAATACATTCGTATCAAAGCACCGGTGCTGTCATTTGAAGGGTCCCTAAACACACTGGTTCTGTGTGCGATTTACAAAGCCTCTCTCCACACCGCAGCCACTGACCACATGTCTGTCTGACTGTCTGTCCGTCTTCATCCTAGCCATTTGGCAAAGGCCTGACAATTGCTCTCACTGGCTACTCGGGTATAGAGTGAACCACTCCTCCATTGTCAGAACCGCAAATCCATCCACAGTGTACTGTTGACCTCTGAAGACGAGCTTGCTCAGCCACCTCTGTCCAGCAGCTGTGTGTGCTGCACACAACTTGAGAAAGTGCCGTGCCACTGTCTTAAGTTCTCCAGTGTTAGGCTGTTTTTGCAGTCAATCTAGGCCTGCGTTACACAATATTCTGTCTGCATGGCCTCAATGTGCCTGTTCCTTTGATGTCTGCGCAGTAAGAGTTTTGGCATCGGCTACTGCAAAAGATCTGCACAGTGTCTGTGCAATGTGAACTTTACAAAGGTGCACTGAGCTGCCTCGCCACAAATGCAGGGGACCAGAGGAACAGAAGATGCGTAGGGATCACTATCCTCTTCAACAAAAATAACAAAAATGGGGCTCATATTGAGAGGGCAGAAATTGACTGTGGGGAGTCTGAAATATCCAGTGGAGGGGGGAAGTGGCATTAAACTTAACATTTAGATGTCAAACTGAGAAGAAAGATTTACTGCTGCCAACTTCTCCTGGGTCTCACAGAATGCGAGTAATATGCATCAGCAATCAATAAAAACACAAAGCAAAGCATCTGTCAGAGTTGTATGCAAAAGGTGTAAATGAGTGTAGCAGTCTCCCGCAGGTCCCACACTTCCGTAGTTTTCAAACTAGCTTCCACACAGACAAACTGTAAATAACAATCATTTGGGGGAAAAAGATAAACTAAACAGATCTGTGAGCACTGCTGTGCTGCATTGACTGGTATGCATGAGGTAAAGTGCCAGCAAAGAGATTCAAATCTCTTTGGTGCCAGTTCGTCTCTAATGACCCGGAAACAAAACCACACTGTACCTATGGATGTTCAACAGAAACATGGCTTTAATTATGGATCTTATATACTCATCAGTGCTCTTCTTCTCCTTGGCTTTCATTGTCACAACAATAGTCCTCATATTAACAAATGCCAATAGGCCTACAAAGGCAATAGGAAAAGCCTAATCAAGACTAGATACTGAAAGCTCTCTTATACCTGTGCCAAGAGAGCAATTGAGCTCACCTGACTTATCAGAAACACCAGTGAAGCCATTTGCCCTAAACATTATGGTAGCCTGAAATGGGAGGGTTGTGTGTGAAAAGTACTAATTTCTTAAAGCTGAGAATCTGCACTTTAACCACGTGTGAATAGTTTTATTACAAATCTAAAATTGCAAAGAACAGAGCCAAATAAATAAAAAAAGTCTTTCTTCAAAACATTATGGAGCTCACCAGCATCTTTAAATGAATTTAAATAAAAATATCAAGACCCAACCATCGAGTTAAAAGTATAGCAACAGCCCTGAGTGGCAGAAGTTCCAGTGATGTCACCAGCAGCGTGTGACCTGGCTCTGAGCTAACTGCACGGTGGAGATACTGAACTCTGTCAAAAAGGTAATGCATTATACTCTACCCTTTACACCAAACAGAAAATATTCTTGCTGGAGTGAACATTTAAATCTGTATTTCTGTTGGGAAAATCTGTGGTGATGTGTGGATGGGATGTCTGCAAAGCTTTTTTGGTTGTAGATTAAATGGAATTTTCTAGACTTAGACTAATTTCATGCTAGCTCTTGGTTAAAGTTTGAAAGTCCCCCAAGCCAAAAATAGCATTGGTAAAAGTAACACTTTTTTTTTCCCACCAAGTTATTTTCTTCATTACAATGTGTCAAAACACAAATTGCAAAAAGTTAAATTCTGCATATTTGGATATGAACTGCTGTTTCTTAAACTTTTAACATCTTACGCTGCCAAAATAAACAGCTCTGGAGATCAGTGAATTTCTGCACACTGAAACCAAAGAACATGCCAGAAGCACAGCAAACAGCAGACAGCTCCATAAATAGTTTCCTACTGAAGCCTGAGTATACAGATACAGTTGTGCTACATTAGTGCAGTTAGTACAACTAGAGTGACAGCAGGAAATGTCTTTACATAATGGATCCTACAAGCATTTTGTTCTCTCTCTCACTCTCTGATTGCCAGAGCTTTTCATTGCCCAGCTTAAGCTTTAAGACCATTGAACAAATTGCAGATGGCCACAGTTATTTGAACTAACTGGACACTGCAAGCATAAAAATATCACCTAAGGCTGTTCCTGAGGGGATCGATCATTTAAGGTGCTTGCCAGAAGCATAGGCTCAGCCCTTATGACAAGGGCCACACTCTGTCACCAGCAAACTATGGCTACTGTGAGGGAGGGGAAGTGTGAAGACCAGACGCGACCAAACAGGGGATCTACAAGTTACTGAAGGGCACTCCGGTAACCACTAAGTCTTGTGAGAGACGAAATAGGAAGAGGGTGCTATACTCCTAAGGGACGTATCCCAAATAATGAAAAATAAACCCCTAAACGGGTAATCGAGGAAGGAATATAAAAAATAAAGGAACAGGGAAACGAGAAATAAAGAACAATAACCGACTTCGAACCGAAGCTGAGAAAAAGAAAATATCTTTCACAACCGAACAGAAGACGTTCCGAGGCCACTAAAACCAGGGGAAAACTGGTTAGTAAGAGGCGGAAGGATAGTGCCCAGAAGGTGACACAATAACCCATAAAAACCACCAAACCCAAAAAAACTAAAGTCTGAATTCTTTATAATTCGTTGGTTCCTACAATACTTCCTATACCTTGCGCAGATAAGAGACAGGGAACTGGCTAGAGCGAAACACGTTACACTCAAGCACTGTTCCGCTGCCTACTGACGCTTTAAATACCCAGCCACAGGTGTGGCTGGTAATCAGCGGAAGACGTGAGCAACCAACAGGTGAAACAGATCACCGTGGTAATCCTGCAGGAATGCAAGGAATGTTAGGGCGAGAATAATCGTCCACAGGAACAAAAAATAACAATTAGCCGAGTGGCTAATCTGCAGGCTAGAAACTAGTCGTCCCCAAACACCGAAATAACGATTAGCCGAGTGGCTAATCTGAATGCTAACAACTGAGCCGGTGCAGGCACGGAAAAATGATCTACCCTGCACAGAAACCGTGACAACTACTGCAGGACACAATTAGCTTCATTCTGTCAGCATAGGGTAGACTTACAGTTAGTCAGCCAGGATTCCTATGGTTGCTTTTGCATACTGTAGCTACCTATAGGCTGCCAGTTGTCAATGAAAAATGCACATGCCCCAGCTGCACTGTTCCCTGTGGATGTGTGTGGGGGGCGTTGTGGTGACAGTATTGTACAAATGGCATTTCCTAAATTGAAGGGGAAAGGTGGAGAGGGGAGGAAATGGTGACCAGATAGGGTAAGAATAATGTACGGTAATAGAATTCAGAATAGATATTTCTCAGTCAAAACCTGAACCTCTCTGAATGCTCTGAGAGCGGGAGGCACGCGGATCAATCTACAACGGTAAAAGGCAGTCTCCCTGTAGACCTACCTGTAGCCATGGAAACGTTTCCATGGATCAAAAGCACTTTGCTGGCTCTATGTGTCTGCGTGTGAGATTTATTTTGCATATTTGTACAAAGCAGAGAGATGTATTTTTTTTAGATATCACAAATAGTGATATAAAATGCCCTTAACCTCATTTACTACTCATTTATGAATGCCACTAATTATGCAGCATCCAGGACACACTCGCTTAGACTCCAACTTACTAACCTATCGAACAATGGCTTGGTCGATTTTTAACTAGCTAGGTAACGCAGGATATTCATGTTATGGCTAGCTAAGGAAAGCCAAATGGGTCATAATTATGCCTTAAACTCGATGCGTTTTACTTAAAAACGCACGTCTTGTGGAAAGATAATGTGTGTTTTTGCGTGTATTGTGCCATTAAACCACATGGTTTTTATGCATGTTTTGTTTCCACATGTGTGATGTGCATTTTGTTTCCACATGTTTGCTGTGCAATCAGCACAGTACATTGTTTGTTTAGGTACCATGATGTTAATTCAGGTAATGTAAAAGATCTGTTTAAACAGGAGGTACCACAAATTCTGAGAAGGTAAACAAAAATAAACACCATATATGTCACATTAACTTGCATATGGCATAAGGAAAAGTTTGGTAGAAATAAAGTCATAATTTATGCCTGACTTTCTAGACTTATCTGATGAGAAGGCACTCAATCACTTCACTGAGATACCAAACATTCAATCACACCTGTTGTAGATAGTGGGCTAGAAATGGATTGTGTGACAGGGAGAGAGCACTCAGCAATCTTAATATCTGTAGCTTTTACATTGCTTAATCACGTTACCTAAATAAATAACATGCAGTGGTGAATGCACATCACGCAGATGTTGGGATGGCAGGTATGCCATCCTGCCAGGTTGCACCTTTCTGTAGGAAACCCTGAAAAGTGGCATCGAGTGTGGCACTTTTCAGGGTTTCCTTCAGAAATGACCACAATTACCACAGACTCTCAGCCCTTAAAAACATTCATTTCTGTACCTTTTAACCCCATTTCAAGACAGAATTCACAAACAACTTCACACGTCCACACAATAAAGGCCCACGCTTAGGGGATTTTGTGTTTTCTCCTTCTTATTTTTCCTGCCTGATTACATCATCACAATGCTGCAAGCCCACAAACAATATGTCTCCCTATTGGACATTTACCTACACCTGTCAATCAATTACCTACACCAGCCAATCAAAATGTTACACACACGTAGAATGGACTTATATCTTTTTGTCCAAGAAAATTTCCAGTCAAGCCAGCAAGTTCATGGCTCCCTGGTAAGATGAAAAAACACAGGGCCAAGTTACTTGAAAGAATTTAGGAAGCATTGGGTAGCAGCATTGCTTTGGAATGCAGCATGTTTTATTTGTGTTAGCTAAGGTAGCCAATATTGTTTAGTGTAGTTTTGATATCAGTACTTTTAATGGCAGGCCTAGATTTTGTAAGTGTTATTGACTTACAGTGCTTTGTACGTGTGAGTAACTTGGCATTTTGTATGTAGAAAATGTGTTTTTTTTCCAGATGTAATTTAATAGGCGCAATCATTTAGCAACAGATAAGATCTGTAATGAATACTGACCTTGATCATCATTTTATTAGCTATGCAAATCACCAGGGGGAGCTTATTTGACTATTAGGAAAACATGTTTTAAGTGGCACAAGATGGCCTGTGAAAAAACGTGCGTCTTGTGGAAAGAAAACACATTTTTATCCACCATTTTCTGGACTTAATATGTGCTGTGAAAAGAAAACGTGCGGAATTTGGTATTCCACAGCTCGCCATGTGCTAGATAACGCCAGCTAACTATCGTCAACCAATGAGCTCTGGGTTAATGTTACCCAATTTTAGCTTTACTGATGCAAGTAAACAGAAATGTTTCGTGCAAGTAACATGACTTAAGTTCTTGTGATTTGTTTTACTAAAGTTCACAATATTTTTAAAGTTGCCTTGCTCACTGGGCTGTAGAACCCCTAACATGTCAATACAGATGATCCTCTGTCCGTTCATCTGTAGCAGGTTTTTTGGTGGATTAAAAATGTGCTTAGATTACATTACTCCCACTTGCTGCTTTGTGGTGAGCGTAGCCATCCCTGTCAAAGCAATTAACTGCTTCGCTGACACAAAGTAAATATGTATTTAGTACACTTGCATCAGTGAACGACATGAAATGTGTAAAATATAGATTGACAACTACAATACATCATGTTATGTATAGTATAATACTAAAGTACAATGATTTACATTTTACTCTTGTAAATGATCTAAGATGTCCATTTACAATGTCTATTTAAGAATAACTCAATCCATCCATTTAGAGCAATCTATTCTGAATACTTTAAATAGAAAGGTAAAGTAACTGAATAGGCATGTTCAGTTAACCAGTTAGGCCTACTGGTAGACGTAAAAGAGTGTGATGTCACAGGGTTCATTGTCGATGCAGTACATGACTATTGGAGACTATAGCAGGAGACTATTGGTGAACCTGTGACTGATGCTACTCATGTAAAGCTGATTAAAACGGACCTACCTGGTTTCTGATATTTGCTACAGGTGCAAAAATCAGCTAAATAAAATTGGCATTTTGAAAGACACCAAAACACTGGTCAGGTTCAGGGAAGTGAGGTCAATGGCAATACGATATTTAATTCTTGTATTAATTACATGCTGACGGTTTTTTTTGAAATGTGATTGTTCATTCAAGTCAGTCAATCCAGTGTCCACAGGAATCAAATTCTTTATAAAAATCAGGCCATTTCATGCTTTTGGCATAAATATTCAAAAGTGTTTTTTATGTAGAGGACAATGCATTTCACTGTGGTAATTTAACAATTAGACAGATAATTTTGTTAGCAGGGGGCGACATAGCTCAGGAGGTAAGAGCGGTTGTCTGGCAGTTGGAGGGTTGCCAGTTCGATCCCCCACCCTGGGTGTGTCAAATTGTCCCTGAGCAAGACACCTAACCCCTAATTGCTCCCAACGAGCTAATTGGTACCTTGCATGGCAGCCTTTCACCGTTGGTGTGTGAGGCATATATGTGTGTGTGAATGGGTGAATGAGAGGCATCAATTGTAAAGCACTATATAAATGCAGTCCATTTACCATAATACTGTAGATTCTGAGAAGTGTTGTCTTGTGATGGCAGTTACTAGACATGAGAGGAAATGCACAGACAGGATTTTCATTGTTCACTTCTCTGGTTTACCACAGGCCATAAAATATACAGCACATACAGGGAAAGGGGGGGACTTTTATGCATGACTGGATTCAAAATGTATAATTAATCTAAGCATGTATAGACATTGCAATGTCTATTATTTAAAAAGAGAGCTGTGTATTGTACCCTATCCCCTGTCTCTCTGTAGTCATGGTTTTTCTTTTGTTTCATAATCCAGTGCAACATTTCATTCAGTTTTCTTCATATGATTTAATTCAAGTTCCCGAGCAGGTCAATGTATCATCAAAATAAACACGTCCAAAAGTGTTTGTGAGCATGTTTGAAAGACAAAAATATCAAATTAAAACCTACTGAATATACCATATACTAAAAAAATAATGCAACAGAAATACATTTTTTAAGCCAAAAAGTTTATTCTCTGTATGCATGAATAGAACTTTTCAATTGAAAGGACAGATGAAATTGGCATTGGCTTGAGTCAAAGTGCAAATGTTAGTAGTTTAGAAATTTTGCAACTGCAATCCAAGGAACATGCTGTGTAAACTACAATTTGAGAGGCTAGTTGGATGTCCTTTGTTGCACAAATTCAGCAAGTTTAGACTTAGTATTAGCAGTCCAGAAACATAACACTGTTACCATTCTCAATGCAAATGCACTTGAGGTGCAGAACTAATTCAATGAACAGATAATGCAGGAATTCACCCAACATGCCAAATCTAGTGAAGTTGGAGCTTGTTTTTGGAGCACTGATGTAATAAAGGTTTCGGGGTATCAAGAGGCAGGCGGTTTAACTGACGTGCGCGATGGTCTTGGGGGTTTCCACTGAAATCCGGCCGGTGGAGATGCTCGCTAAGCACTGAGTGACATTGGCTAACGACAACAACGCAAAAGAAAAACCGCTTGCGATGTACCACGCGTGTCTAATTACCTTCATTGCCTGGTAAGCAAATAACGTTGGGGACTGGGTGGGAGGAGGGGTTGCAGCGTGGGGCGGTGGATGTGTGGTAATTTGAGTTTTCTCAATTCAAATGAAGAATACAATTACCGCAACGGCAGCATATGGCGCTCGCGCAGATGAGTTTACACAGCGTGCGCAGCCGGAGCCGGCTCATTAGCTGGAAAGGAGACGGGATGAAAATAGCGATATGTCTTCGCTCTTAACAATACGCTAATCGCTGCGGAAGCGAGGCACGTGGGCGTTTGATTATAAATGGTCGATCTGCACTCAAGGCTCAGCATTACTTCCTTTTCTCCCCCTGATCGCAGCGACGCTGCGGGACCTCGGCGAAAGCCCCCTTTTTTATTTCTTGGCTTCGCTCACAGCCTTGGTCACGGGGATGGTGACCTCGGCTGACTGAATCGCCGGCTTGGGCAGAGGGACCTCCACGGTTAAGACGCCCTCTGGAGACAGGGAGGATGAGACCTTCTCAGCATCGGTGCCAGGGGGCAGTCTGCAGTCGAGAGAGACAGTAAAATGAGGGGTGCTGTAGGCTGCTCTCCTTAGAGTGGTTATGGATTTGGCTATAGACACTGCACATACAGTCCTCACACAGAAAGCTTTACCAGGGCACCGCAACATTCATGGACAGTTAGCATCTGCCAAAATTAAAAGCAATGTAACGGATGGCAATTGTAAGGTTGCCAAATTGGATATTTGCCCAGAGCTTGTCTGCACTGTCCTTTTAAAGCAAGTTCCTTCAGATCCAGCAGGGCCAGGCCGTAAAGTAGCAGCTGCAGATTGTTAGCGCATGACCACCGCCCAAAACTGGCCCGGCAGACTGTTCCAAAGGGGTGTGAAAGGGGCTAACAATTGACAAAATGTTTAAGTATAAAAAATAGATTTATGGATTTGTGTTGTTGTTTTTTTTGTTTTACATTTCTTATTTCTTGTAAACGATAAATGCATTGAAAGATGTTTACTGTGTTGGGTGCGATCCAGTCTTAACTACATAAAGGATCATCTGCTACTGCAGCGCAAATAATGTGACGCTTTCTTTTAAATTATTCAGATAGATACTCACGTGTACTTTCTGGTGAAACATCTGGACACGAAGCCATGCTCGTCCTTCCTCTCCTCGTGTTTCCCTGTAGAGACAGAATAAATCACAAGACATACGAGCTTCAGGGCGTGTCCCTGTGAGAACATCGTTTCAAAACGTAGGAGGGGCTAATGCATCGAAACGCGCGTGGGTTTACGACTCTCCCGTTCGGCCCTCCGCTGTTTTCCACCCACCATCCCCCCCCCACCCCCCTTCCGGGCCGGCGCGGCCTCAGACAGATGTCCCCTGACACCACCGTAATGGACGATGAGTCATCGCCATCCCGCCAGACACACGCGGGCGCATACTAGCGCTGAAACACAAGTCCGGTCCGGGCTCTGTTGTGTCTGTTTGTTGTGACAACTAAGGGACATGGAGGGCAAAGTGTACTCAGATAGGAGGTCATGGGGACCAATCGGAGGCCTGTATCACAAAGCAGGATTACTGAATTAACTGGTGAACTGCGCTGAGTAAAATCCAGGACCCTCCCAAATATGGAAGAGGGACTGAAGTAAACAGAGCTGCACCGGGTTTTTACTCAGTGCAGTTATCCAGCTAACTGAGTAATCCGGCTTGGTGATACAGGCCCCAGATCTGTGTGGAGTATACACAGACCTGAGCCACCTGCCACATGCTAAAGACACAGACTAGCCACAGATGCTTTGTCCAGCCAGCTGTCGTTTCTTAGCTGCGCAGCCAGGAGGACTGCACTATTTAAGCAGCTGGCACAGGCAGACCACTGACGTCCAATCAGATGCAGGAGTCTCTATTGCAAAAAAACTAAACACTAAAACCTTCCCTCCCTGGGTAATAAAATTATTAATAATATCAATTATAAATTTCCCTTCAGGACACAGTAGGAGCTGGAAAGGTCATGAATATATGCTGGACTATTAGGCACAAAACAGAACTGAAATTAAAAACGGAAAAACATAAACTTTAAAACTAAGGGATAAGAACTAAAAATAAACTAAATTATGACAGCTCTATGCACTCCATGAGTCCACACAGGACTCCTGATTCTAAACCTGAATTTGGGTGCAGTCAGAAAGTCTGAGGTGAAATTGCCTCAAATGCCATAAAGACGGAGATCCGGCTCTCAGCATATCCGTCTGTGATTAATGACATTAACAACGAGCAATGAGTATATATTAAAAGAACATGAGACAGCATCAAGCTGACTGTTTATGCGGGCTGTGCTGATCCAAGAGTCAGTGAGTAGTGATGACGTCCTTCCCTGCAATGCTGAGGATGTCATCCTCCTCTGGACATTTACCAGACGCCTTTTTATGAGCCTGAGTCACCGGCGACAGACGCAGACGCAGACTTCGGTAGCCTGTTCGTTGGTGTGAATATCGACTGAGGGCGTAACAGGCAAAGCAGTGAAAGAATCTGGTGTTGAACTGGCAGTCCCCACAAGCAGGCAGATATCTGCTGTATAAACATACTTAACTCCACTACAGAACTCCACGCATCAAGCATTCAGGTTTCAGAAGTTTGAACTTCAGTACAGAAACTTGGCACCTTCACTAGTATACAAGGTGCCGAAACTGTGGTTTGCTCATTGCTGGACCAGTAATCAATTTTATGCACAGCTAGCTCATCCTTTATTAAAGCAAAGCTCTGAGTTTGGTTTGTCTCGCTGTAAATCAACGGGGAGCAAGGTTTTGGCAGTGATAATGCTACAAGTGCACTGTTCAAGGACCTCAGCCAGCGTAGAACATTCCGGAAAAATTTCACAAAAGACTGAAGCAGAGATTCAGGCCCAGCTTCTGATTCCTTAAAAAAATAAGTATGCTGCTCCAGTATGCGAGCACATGCTAAGTCAGGAATGTACAGAGGGAGGGACAGGTGAGGAGAGACTGTTCTTATGTTGCCAGTAGCTCTGGATAAGACGGTCTACTAAAGGGATGTAATGAAAGAGAGGGACTCACCTGTGATCTCCACCATCCCATCCTTGGTCTTCACCACCAGCTCCTCGGGTGAGAAGTGATTGACGTCCAGGCTGACCTTCCACTGCTCGGGGGTCTGCTTGATCTCGGACACGCCGCTGCTGAGCTGGCGGGACAGGGCGCGGGCGTAGGGGGACGGAGGAGGGCCCATCAGGGGTCCCCCCGCTCCCGCTGCCGCGGCCGCCTCTACCAGGGGGGCGGCCGTGCGCATGTACCCGGGCCACTGGGCGCCCGGCCAGTTGTACCACTCCTCCGGAACGGCGGGCATGCCGAAGGACTGGTCGAAGAGCCGGCTGCCCTGGAGCCAGTCCCGGAAGGGGTCCCAGCTGGGGGTGCGCAGGAAGGTGAAGGGAACACGTCGCTCCATTGCTTTCCAAAAGACGGAGACCCTGACTCTCTCTCTCTCTCTCAGCCGTCTGCGAGTTATGGCCTCTCTCTCCCCCGCCTGCTGGCTTTATAAACCCCGCCAGCCCCCCTCCCAGATATTTATAGAAGGGCCTAGAATGTCTATTCATGGAAGACGTACCAGTAGAATGGAATTCAAGGCCAAGGCCCACCCTGACACGGCTCTCCTGACGAACTGCACTTCACCTCAGCCCCCTGCCAATTGTAATCTCCTGCGTTGCATTACACTCTTGAAGAGGAATCTGAGATCCCGTTGTAACACGGACCGCGCGGCTCAGCGGATCCGGGCGTACGTGGGAGCGACCCGGGCGGACGGCGACTCAGCTGCCTCGCCATGTGGCGCGTGTAATCGACCCGGCATGTTCCGCCGGGATCCAGACGCAAGGATTGTTCTGGAATGAGGGAATGTCCAAGCTTTGCTTTACAGTTGCTCCAGTAAGTCATTCCTTCATATGCCCATTGCTGAAGACGCTGGTTGACTGGCCACTGTAAAAGCAACAGAGAACCTCTGGACAAAGTACATTTCTCCCAGCTAATATTTGCCAAGTTACACGTCACACTGATTAAACTTTGCATTGGTTTTTCCCTAAATAGAGCTGTCTTTCCAGGGTCTATTTGTCATTTTCCAGACATGTGTTTCTCTTGGCTTTTTTTTTTTTTTTTTGAACGAGAGCCTAAAGTTTTATTTATTTATTTATTTTTAGATTCAGAATAACCGCTTAACTTACATGCATAAGTTAAACATCACTTTGCCGATTATGATTATGAATCCTACATGGCCCTCGGACTCACAAGGGAGAGATGATCATCTTCATTGTGAACTGTTTAAATTTGAGAGTTTCTCTGAGACCATTTCGTCCATTCAGCGGCAAATCAATCTGAGTAGACAACAATCTGAAGCATGTGCATATTCACACTGATTACAGTACTGGCTGACACAGAGGCCCCTTCCATAGCCAAAGCACATGGCTTAAGACTGGAGTGCTTCTCAAGCACATCTCATCATGTTGTGTAAGGCCAGCATTTCTGGGCCTCCTGTCACCTCCAAAGCTGCTGTATCATTTCAATTAACTCTGAAAGGTTACCGGATCCGTTCTTTACTTCCAAATGTCTACCTTCTTTCCAATGTAATGGGGCATTCCACTCCATTTAGAGCTTAATCCCTATCCATTCAAATATTTGTACATATGTCAAGGCTAGGTCTTCTTAGTGGTCTTAAGTGTACGTTTACTGATCTGTTATACTTTTCATGAGTGTTACTGCCTCTTTCCACATACTGTCTGTAATCAGTGCTTGGCTCCAGGTGCCCATCAAGTCCACATGCTAACTCAATACAACATGCAGTGCCCAGTTCCAGCATGTAGATGCTACAGCTATTTCCATTCAGACATGTTGCTGAGCATGGCACATGCCCGGTACAGGATATCATTATGTTTCTGGCCTCTGATTTTCCACTGTGCGTGTTACAGTACATTGAATGTCCGCATCGTTGTCAGCACTTGCAAGGGGAATTTTCTCTGTTACACAAGATGTCATGTAGATTAACAACCAATCTTGCAATTCCAAACCGTGGAAATGTATAGATAATTGCTGCATGCCCATATCCAACATCCATCATACGAGGGTTGCAGTCTTGAAATGAAAGCGGCAAGCATCGCATGCCCTGGGTCAGTATATGGGCCTAGAGGGAGGATTAGGGCCTCCTTTACATTCTTTGCTGCCCTTATCAGTTATTCGGAAAGCTTCAGTGAAGCAGTGGGGACAGTTCATGAGGTGGCGAGTCGTGGCTGGTATCTAGAGAACAGAACATAATCACTCTCCAAGGGGACAGCATATGACTCTGTCATATTCCTCTTACCCATTCATGGAAAAAATGTACATGTCCCCCTTACAGTAACACAACGATAGCATGTCCTCCTGTTATAGCCCAACTGGCCACTAAACTAACTGGGGTGAGTGCTTCAGCTCTAAGGGGAAAAAGAACTTGCTTGTTATCTCTCTTTCAATCAAAGGATTATGACTGGGGATCAATACGGGCATGTTGGGCAAGCCCTGTGCAGATAGACATTTTAAAGGCATGAATTTACCATCGCTGTCATATGTGCCTTTAGCCTAAGCCTCGGATGACATCATTCTGTCAGTGTGGGCTATCCACCAGACACACTCGGGTAAAACTCCAGGGACTGTGGGAGTCTTGGCATTGCATACAGTGCAGTGTATGTTCTGAGACACTGCCTGCTGTATTTCGGGAGTGGATGCTCATGCGATTGGGTAGAGCTGCCATTTTCCGTGTATCAGATCATTTGCTCCCGGGTGAGAAGAATCAGTCAAGAATGAACATGTCAATAACAATGTTAAAATGTATTGGATAATAATCAATACAATTGTCTTAAATGCACAAGTGCTATGTTTTTACATTGATTATATTGATTTTGATTGTTCAGTCACCCATATTGCACACACTGTATTTATGCATTTGAAAGTTGAGAGGTAAGGTTGTTTCAAAAAAAAAAAAACTGCTTTCTCTAAAATCACCCAGCAGTTTTTAATGACTGAGACATGTGGCTACGGATACATTTACAGTTCTTACACAAGTTCTACCAGAAACGTCGATGAGCCTGTGCCTGAGAATATTACTAGAATATTCCTTACCATTTTGCTGGGTGTGAGATTCCATGCACAGCTCCAAATTCATGCACATTACCGCCCTCTGCTGGTTGCTTTGGTTATTGTGTAATCTGATCGACCGTGCCTCTCTCTCCATATTCATCATGCTGTCACCAACCCCACCTAACAGTTTTACCTCCAAGAGACATATTCATCACTAATATTAAGTGCATATCAATTACCTCACCTAAGGTTTTCTAATAAATTATTTAAAAAACAAATTATATTGCGTTTTGTAGCCATTTTCATAAGCTCTCAAATCAATGGCTTCATCTGAACATTACAGAAAATTAATTTTAGGTTAAACCCTCACATTAAGCAATATCTATAGTGTGGTATTTTACTGGCATTATGCATATATTTGTATGATGTATTTGTGTATATATTGTCTTCTGGAAGCAGTCTTCTGGCTGAGCTTCTAGAAAGAGCTGGAACGTCTGGATCAAATCCCCACATGTCTTTCATAATGTGGCCACCCAGTCCATGATTGACAACCCTGCATTTCCAACCAGACTCATTCACCTGGGACATCAATGTAAAGGAGAAGTTAGTTGTGAGTGGGCCTCCCCAGTCGGATAAATACGAATGCTTTTAAATGATAAAACCGGCAGCTAATTTTCCATTGGTATATACTTTATTGTTCTGTATAATAACTAGTACACTACAACTACTGACTTTTATACAATCCAAAGGATGAATGCTGTAACTTGTATTACTCGACATTTTGTTTACTAGGTATAACTTGGGTTACATTTTGAATGTAACACTGCGTGGGCAACAGAGAAATGAGCAGGAAGACAGAAGGTTCCCTGATTGCACCACCAGCTTTCGTATCTGTACAGTAAAACGTCTTCCGCAGAGACAAAGAATGTGTAAACGGGTCACGCGTACATCGCCTGCACATAGTTTTAAAAAAAACAAAAAAACAAGCTGACAAAAAAAGCCAGTTACTGGGAGACTCTTGACGAAGTGAAGTGTCGGGATGCAGGGGATGTTTGGTCTTAATCGCTGCGCTAACGCGATCCATTAAACACAGGGCCTCGCTCTTGAATATTACAGTGCCTTGCACACCTTCTTTGTTCCACTGGCTAACCCTGCTGGAGAACAGGAATCGTTACGGGGACGCATCATCGATCGCCTTCCGGTTCAAATCGATAATCAGCCCGTTCGTTTACATTTATTTTTTTCTTCGTCTCGCAATTAACTGATTACCACGTCAAATGGCGATGGTCACGTTACAATTAAAAGGCTTAGGATTTAGCTTCTTTGAAAATTCAAACTGGAGATATAGTCAGTCGTTTATGTTTGCGGTATGAAATCAGGAACTGCTTCCATAAATTTCGCATAATGAAATATAAATAGTTGGACACATAAATAAATAAATAAATAAATAAATAAATAAATAAATAAATAAATAAATAAATAAATAAATAAACGCTTAGCATGTGGACCCACAGAAGTGGCCTGCATTATGTAGTATACACTGCACTAATTTCAGGGACACAGTCCGATTGCCAGAGTCACACATAATAAATAGTCCCAGAAATAGTTTGGTGCCGAAATAAATAAAACACATTGCACATCTTTTTTTGTTGTTTTTTGTTTTTTGCGTGCCTCGGACAGAGGGCGTAGATCAGAAGTCCGGTATAAAGGTGGACAGACAGGGATGCAGAGTCTTCCCGGGCACCAGGGGTGGCAGATGGGTCCAGGATTCTCGGCATAAAGAACGAACCTTCTCCAGGGTGTGACACGCAGGCCCAGTCTCTTAAATAACACGGTACATATGATACAGTGCATAGTTTACAGCCGGAACTAGCCGCAGAGATCTTACACACCACATCCTGACGTACAATGTACACCACTGGGAAGGAGAAAAAAATACGTTTGACGGCTCAGTTTTGCCGATACGAACTCCGTTTCCATTCTTTTTATCCTGTTGCTTGATCTCTGGTTTTGAAAAATTTCAGTCATTCGAAAGAAAAAATGAAAGAAAAAAAAACATCGAACCATCTTGTTTTTTTTTTTGCTGAACCTCTTTCTTTGTCCTCAAAAAACTTGATAGGGAAGAATCCCGATCTTTGATTCGTACTTTAGTGTGAGCGTGAGTGCGTGTCTCTGTGTGTGTGTTTGTTCTCTTTCCTCTGTGGAGAAATATCTGCAAAAGTGCTTTTTTAAAAATTTGTTCACCAAGTACCTCAAAGGATCTCTGAATTAGGAGTCAGAAGTCTTTCGTGATATCACCCACACTGTACGTAGAACAGTGTGGGTGATCTTGAATTTGTTTTCAATTTTCAAAAATCTTTTCCCCCCTTTGTGATCCTGGCTCATTTTTGATAAGATAAAACATAAGTGTGTTTCAGTGATTCTCAAATTGCATCGCTGTTTTCTCGATTACAGAACAGGAGAACGGCGTGGTGGCAGTCGATTTTCAGTGGTGTCTGCAGAGAACCCTGCAGGCTGTTTTGACACCTCCGGGCTTCCTGTTGGTATCGGTTTGCTTTGGGTGCGTCTGGGCCATTGTTGGGGTTCCCTCCCTGAACAGTGTCCCACTGAATCCTCTGGCTTTGTTTACACGGTTCCATGGAGACAAAGGAACCTGAACAATGCAGCCACTGGGCAGCTGGCCAATGTGATTGTAGGCCTCGGCTGCAGCTGCCATGCCTGTTAAAATCACCAGTGTGTGGATGGATGACTAAAACAGGGGTAAACTTGCACTGTGTGCAGTATGGTTATCAAAGGATCTAAGGATCAACTCAAATGTGTTAGCAAATGTATTTTAGTGAGATGGCGGTTTTGTTATTCAACCTCTGGCTCGGCTGACCAATGGAGCCGTTCTAAGAGGGCTGAAGGAGGGAACGTTCGAGAACGAACTCAGGATTTCGGGGAAATGTGATCTGGGGCCCAGAGTGGGGGGGGGCGGGGAAAAGGCTGACAGTGGGTGGGGCAGGGGGCGGGGCAGGGGCAGGGGCGGGGCGGGAACACAGCCGGGGCGGGGGCCGTTCAGAAGCCCGGGCTCTCCGAGCTGCTGCGGCTGTAGTAGCTGTCGTTCCGGCTGGCGCTCCGGGATCGGCTCCTGCTGACGCTCCGGCTGACGCTCCTGCTCCGGCTGACGCTCCGGCTGGCGCTGCGGCTCCGGCTGCGGCTGGGACTGCGGCTGTAGCTGCTGTAGCTGTCGTAGCTGCGGCTGCGGCTGGAGGCCGACTGGCTGCTGAGGGAGCTGGAGGAGGAGGGGCTGGGCCGGTAGTAGGGGATGGGCCTCTTACGGGCGCTGAGGAGAGAGGGAGGAGACGTCAAGGCCCCGCCCACCGGAGGCTAAGCGCACAGCTACTGTGCCAGACCACTGCCATTGACAGCTGGGAACATTTCTGTGAACATTTCTGTCACAGCTTATCTTTGTTTTAAAAAAAAATATGAACAGTATATCCCTGTCCCATGAGCGTGGTTTGTGAGTTAAGCCAAATTCCAAAATTACCCTCCCAATACAAAGTTTGTAGCCCGGATTCAATTGCCGTTTGTCCTTAACTTCGTTTTCAAAAACAAACGAAAACATGAGCCTTTATTTTTTTACCTTAGAAACACAGTTTGGCAGGTCAGTATTAATGACTGATGAATTTTCCAAACTCCGCTTGTAAAGACAAAAACAACTAGCCATTCGCCTTCATTTGAAAGTGAACGCTGAGGACAGACGGTGGTTCAATCCGGGCTCGTTTCCCACCTCATGCTGCACTGATATGACGCAGCTGTCAATGCAGGGAATCTGAGGCCTTCGGTGGCGTAGTGATTAGTCGCTGCTGTAAAGTTAAGAGGAGAGCGGCTGTGTGTGTGTTAGCGTGCATTCACACCCGCTCTGCAGATTAAGGAGGTTAAAAAAGCAGACGGCTCAGCTAGCAACCGCAGGTTCGATCGCACCCTCCTCCCAGAGAGTCCCCTTGATTTACCCGCGGCCTGCAGGTGGTGAGTAGAGAGCGGTTAGCCAGTTAGCCAGTGAAGACAGAAATCTGAGGAGTTAGCAACCGCAAGAGTCCGCCCAGAAATCCATGTGGATGTAGACATTACGAACTTGACTCAAGCACTATCAAGGCACTGTTGTCAGAGTATAACTGCAAACACAGTAGCACCGTCCCTCACATAAATCGCCTCCTGACTGAATCCAACATCTATAGATTTTCATCAATTTTTGGATGATCAGTGAAGTCAAGTCAAGTCATTTTGTGCCAAATTTGCATAAAAGGCTACATAGATGAATCCTGTGATAATGTGGTCACACTGTTTAAATGACTCAAAGACAAACACTGATGTACATTTAGTCACTGCAGTCTAATCTATGCTTTCCTCAGAGCTAATGTTTAATAACTCAAATAGGTTCTATTTTTTCCAACCGCCGTTGGTGAACGCACGTCACTCGTTGCACTGATAAATAAATAAAGTGATGCGTGTAAAACAAAGGAAAGCACGCAACCGCGAAACGCTTGCGCAGAACAGACTGCTATCAGCCTTGACAGTACTCGCATCAAAGTCTTCATTTTACGCTGTATTAGTAGTCATCTGCAACAGTAAATCTACACGTGAGGTGAGTCGTGTTCTGGCGGATTTCAGAACGGGAGAGGACGCAGGAGTCGGCAGTACTCGGGGGAGACGGGGTCTGTACGTTAGCCGCTTGGCGTAGCAGGTTCAGAAGAGAGAGCTAGAGGAGTCCTGCTGCACGGCAACTGTTACCACGGTAACCTTGCCTGCAGCTCAGTAGAATTCCTTTCTCTGTAGTCTTCGGGGCACCTTAATGCAGGAGTGGGAGAAATCGTCAAGTTTAAAAAAAAAAATGCAACCTGACATTTTACTCACCTGGAATTTTATGGAAAGATATCAACACGATTTTGTACCGAATAAATACAATTTTCTATATTTTCAGAGTAGTTCTTTAGTTCAAAAAAAAAAAAAGTGTTTCGACTGGTCTGATCTAAAAACAAGTAGAGCACAGAATATGCAAATGTGACTTGACTTATCCAGAAATTAAAATACATCAGATCCATTTAGAGATTTTTAACCAGGGGCACTAGATTCAAAGCAGAAATCTGTGGTATAACAGGCACGTACAGTAGCTCTAAGGTATCTCTTATATCGCACGTGCTGCTGGTTGTGTCATAATGAACCTCAGTGTGATAGACAAAGGGAAGGGGGCTGTACAGGGCTGCTTAAACCTGACAGGAGCATCCGCTCCTTAGAGAAACGGAGGAAAAGGGAACTGCAGAAGAGGCTGGGCTGCAAGAGGAAGCTGACAGACTCTCCCGTAGATGTCAGTGTTACTCTGTAATACAGTGGCTGGGAGGAGAGACTCTTTGTACCGAGCCCAGAATCAGAAGCATCGCATGAGTATTACAGGGAAGCTTCCTCTGTTCGTTATAGCTACGCGACAGCAGGAAGGTGACATTGCAAAAAAAAAGTTCACAAAATGGAGGCAGTCAAATTGTAAAATACCAAGGGATTACAAATACAAAGCAGAAGCACCATATTAAGAATTTCCCAATTGGATAATGTAAAATGGGTTTAAGGGTATAATTTTTCCACAGGAAAAAAAGCCAACAAGGTGCACTCAATATATCAATATAAGGCCATTTGAGATGCACTCAGTTTATCAATATGAGGCCATTTGAGGTGCACTCAATATATCAATATGAGATGCACACAATATATCAATATGAGGTGCACACAATATATCAATATGAGGCCATTTGAGTTGCATCCAATATATCAATATGAGGCCTTTTGAGAACGTAGGGCATGTAACCTAATGTAGGATGATGCCTTTGTGATGTCATAATCAAACACCGAATCAAATCGTCTTGCGATTGGTTCTGCGATTTTCTCTGCTCCTCAATCAAGGAGCTGATAAATGTTGGTTGTTAAAATACAGCCTCAATACTGGCTGTTGCTACTAAATATCAACGTAGAATTACAAAACTGACAAATTATTTCTTCTATGTTGGCGGTTCATTTATTACTTTCTTTCCAGCATGGGCTGTAATGAGCCGTAATTTGGAGAGCTGCTCTGGATAAAGATGCATTCTGAGTAAATGTACAATGTCTTCACCTGTCAGAGTGACAAAACAGCTCTATCATGGCTCTCTGAAGCGGATTACCAATTATCGTCTTGAACCGTAAAACAAAACCAAAAACAAACAGCAGCAGTCGAGAGAGTACAGACAAAATCGTTCACGATGCTCAAGAAACCAAGGGAGCAAATCCATTTTACATATAAGACCAGCTACTTGTGAGCGTTTGCGTATTCTTTTCAAAGTGCAACGAAATTCTGCCGTGCTGTCAATTTGATTTCATAAAATATTCATGTAGGGAGAACAGCAGCATTTGATGTTCTCTTGTTCCCGATCGCGGCGTCTCAGAGATGCAGCTGAAATTGGAAGCCTGTAGCGCACATATAGGTCAGGTTACTCAAGGATACACTGAGGGGATAAAAGGCACACACATCCAGAAGAGCCATTAATTCTGATTGGCTCAGCGGAAGGCCAATAAGCAAGTCCTATTCAGAAAGGCCACGTTCTCTTTTGAAATACGACCCAGGACCCACTGCCGGCCGAGCTCACACTCACACTTTTTCCAGTGGATGTGTGATACCTATTTTGCCAGACTGTGGTTGGAAGGTGGTAAAAAGAAACAAACGCAGAAAAATGTTTCAAAATGTTGTGAAATAAACATTTTCACAGCACTGTTCACCGCAACTTTAAAGAACCAAACTGCGATGAGGAATAGGGGGCGGGTGGGTCACCCTGGGTTCCGGCTCCCTCTTACCTTGTGATCCTCCGCGCCTCCATGAAGCTGGGGGAGTCGCGCCTCCTCTTCCGGATGGGGGAGTAACTCCGCGAGCGCCTCCGGGCTCGGCTCTCCGAGTCCGTGTGGTGGGCGCTGTCTTTCTCCCTGTAGACCGGCACAAACGGGCGGGAGTGAAGCTGGCAACCCCTGACCGTACGGCCTGGCACCCCTGACACCATCACACACATGCCCTCCCCCGCCCCCCGCAACACCCCCCCCCCACCCCCCCCGCCCTCGCCAGCCTAATCGTACTGTAAGCCAGCACCCTGCCGCCGTGCTCCTCTGTTACCAAGGCAACCACCTCGCACCTTTCAGCGTGCCGCAGCGCAGCGCCGTGCATAGATGGAGCATAAAGAGGGATTCGCTGCGAACGAGCACGCTAGCTATTTCCAGCAGCGCGTAACGCCGCCGTTATCCGCGTCGCTCGCAAACAGAGCTCCAGGCAAAAACGTTTTCCGGAATCTTTCTCTAATGGTGCAAACGAACAAATGTTTATTCACATTCCTTGAATTGTGCTTCCCGAAACCAGTGTTAATCAAGTGATAGTTGTTGGAAGTAACACTTTTACACTGCGTAACATCTTGTACGTGTGGCTGCTGTTTCGTGCTCCTCTATAATGTCCTACCGACGAACCCTTGTGTATTGCAGTCAGCGAGTTCGGGAATCACTAAGCCGAAGAGTCTTAAGCTTTGTTTAGACAGCAGGCCTTAACGCTTTAAATACTCATTTGAAAAGCAAATCCAATCTATTTGAGCAACTGTCCACACAATGCTGTGGCCGGTGGCTAGATTAGAGTAGTGGGTTTACACAAGCTACGCTTAATAGCTTTTAGTTCTGTCATAAAATGATCATGTAATTCAACCCCGAGTTGCATAGGGTGAGATGAGAAAAGCTTTTAAGAGGACAAAAAATAATATTCGACCGGTTAGACACAAGTCGCACGACCAAGTATCGAATATGCATTGGACGTAGGACCACATACGACAGTGGTACAAGTCTGAATTGAAAACTCCTGATTCCTTTCGATTATCTACTGTTCGGACTTCAAGAGAAAAGATCAGATACATAACGAATGTGTGGAAAAAATCACTTCAAATTAACCAGTCTAAACAAAGCCACATTGACAATTGCCGAGAGTGGTAATTCAAACAACGCAGGAAGCAGGCATGTGTTGCAGGGTGCCTGAGCATGATAAGTCTTGGAAAAAGAGCCATCTACATCTGAGACGACAAACAAGTTCTGGATTGATGGTGCGCTGCCAAGAGACGGGCAGATGCTCGGGCGAAACTGAATAAGCTTGTTTGTGTTTGTCAAACTCATTTTTTTCCCAGAAGATGCCAACAAATGCTTTGCTTTGAAAGACTCTGAACCAAAAACTATTTGGCCATGTTACCACCAGCAGTTCGCTGATGGGTGAAGTTCAACTTGAATTATACTACTATAATCTCACAGATTTGAACCTCAGAGTTAGGGGCTGGCTGGTCAACTGAATGGGTTATGAAACTGGAAACAGTATACAATTATTTACTAAGCTCCAAATTATCACTGATTCAAAAAAAAAAAATTCATTTTGAAAAAAATTCCACTGACAACAAAAACGTGAAATAATCAAAATTAGAAAAAGAGTCATGCCTTAGCAGCTCTGAAAAGAATACAAGGTGGGAAAAGTCCATGTTCGTTATGAAGGAAGGGAGAACAAACTCGCATAGTTTGCATAGGAGACCAAAAACAGCAGGTATTTGAAATGGAGATGCATGCTGTTGAAAGCCATGGAAGGGCTGTGCTGTTTTTTGTTCTGTTTTTTTTTCAAAGGAGAGCAGACAGTCTGGCCTCCTTGTGTATTTTTTATTTTAAGCAGAACCAGCAGGAAACAGAAAATAGATCCCATTACAGAAGGTGATGTGGCAAGTCATGTGTGGCGTGCTGGTTGGCTGCCTTGTGGACTGTGTTTGAAGGCTTCTTTCAGGCATGCAAGTTCTGTGCTCCAGGCTCAAGTTAACCCTGACCTTGCACCTTGCTACTGGGAAGGTTGGGATTGATGTAATTAAAAAATGTAATTAAAAAATCATCCCCAGAACTGAATGTCTGGTGAATTCTCTGACATTAACCTCAGTAATACCTTAGTTTAACTGTTGAGTGTATCTCATCCATTTTGTCTACCTACCTATCTAGTTCAGGCTGCTGAAAACCATAACAAAGAATTTTTATTTAATCATGTATCTTTTGAAGGACACTTGTAGAAGACACAGGGAGGACAGTGGACTGGCACGAGGGGGGGGGGCTGCAGGGAATTTGGGGCTGTACCTGGAGTGGTTCTGGTGGGAGTGGGGGAAGGGGCTGTACCTAGAGTGGTTCTGGCGGGAGTGGGGAGAGGGGCCATACCTGGATTGGTTCTGGCAGGATTGTAGGGGGAGGGGCCATACCTGGATTGGTTCTGGCGGGAGTGTAGGGGGAGGGGCCGTACCTGGATTGGTTCTGGCGGGAGTGGGGGGGGGAGGGGCCATACCTGGATTGGTTCTGGCGGGAGTGGGGGGGGGAGGGGCCGTACCTGGATTGGTTCTGGCGGGAGTGGGGCCGTACCTGGATTGGTTCTGGCGGGAGTGGGGGGGGAGGGGCCGTACCTGGATTGGTTCTGGCGGGAATGGGGGGGGAGGGGTCGTACCTGGATTGGTTCTGGCGGGAGTGGGGGGGGAGGGGCTGTACCTGGATTGGTTCTGGCGGGAGTGGGGGGGGAGGGGCCGTACCTGGATTGGTTCTGGCGGGAGTGGGGCCGTACCTGGATTGGTTCTGGCGGGAGTGGGGGGGGGAGGGGTCGTACCTGGATTGGTTCTGGCGGGAGTGGGGGGGGGGGCCGTACCTGGATTGGTTCTGGCGGGAGTGGGGGGGAGGGGCTGTACCTGGATTGGTTCTGGCGGGAGTGTAGGGGGGAGGGGCCGTACCTGGATTGGTTCTGGCGGGAGTGGGGCCGTACCTGGATTGGTTCTGGCGGGAGTGGGGCCGTACCTGGATTGGTTCTGGCGGGAGTGGGGGGGAGGGGCCGTATCTGGATTGGTTCTGGCGGGAGTGAGGCCGTACCTGGATTGGTTCTGGCGGGAGTGGGGCCGTACCTGGATTGGTTCTGGCGGGAGTGTAGGGGGAGGGGCCGTACCTGGATTGGTTCTGGCGGGAGTGGGGGGAGGGGCCGTACCTGGATTGGTTCTGGCGGGAGTGGGGCCGTACCTGGATTGGTTCTGGCGGGAGTGTAGGGGGAGGGGCCGTACCTGGATTGGTTCTGGCGGGAGTGGGGGGACTTGGCCTTGCTGCCGTGCTCCCGCGAGCGTGAGCGGGAGCCGGAGGGCGCGCTGCTCCAGGAGCTGCTGCGCTGGCGGAGGCTGTGGGAGGAGCTCTTCTTCCGGCCGGACGCTCGGCGCCCGCGCCGCGTCGGGGACGCCGACGAGCTCCGGTGACGCGCCTGCGTCCGGTTGCGATGGCGCCGCTTGGAGGAGCGGGCCCCTCTTGTCCTGGGAAGGGGACAAAGGTCAGAGGTCATTACGGGACAAAAACCCTAACCCTAACCCTAACCTATCCTGTATCAAATAAACTTGATCAATCATCTATTGGAAGTCACATTAAGTGGTTTGCCAAAACAACAAATAATTTAGCTTAATGGGATCTTTTTCTGAATTTAAACAACAAAACTGCTGGGTAAAAGCCTCCCATACAAAACAAGGGTTCTCTTGCGTGAAGGTCTTACTGAAAACCACAGTACAAAATAATTCGGAGTCGTCAACAGAACTGTCCAATCCTTCAGCTTAGCAATGCCCCCTACAGGCAGGGAGAGGCATCTACAGTGCTGAGGAGCCCATGGGAGGCACGTGGGAGGCGGGGGCTGTTGGCAGGAGGCCGCTGCTCACTTCTTCTGCTGCGAGCTCTTGTTCCTCTTGTTCACCGGGAGGTCGTGCTGAGAGTGGGCGGAGTCACTGCTGCGGGCGGGGGAATGGGAGCTCCTCCCCGGCGCCCTCTGGCGGCTCCTGCGCTTGACGGGGGGCGGCGACGGGGACCGCTTCGCGCCCTGGCGATGGTCGTCCCCGGACGCGGCGACGCCCGGAGGGACCCCCGGGCTGGTGCCGCTGGCGTCCTGGGCCTTGGCCCCTTTCGGGTGGGGGGAGAGCGACGCCCGAGCTCCCGCCAAGCCCGCGGATGACCTCATCGCCTGGAGGGAAAAGGAAAAAAAAACAAAAAAACAAAAACAAAAAAAAAAAACAACAAAAAAAGAAAAAAAAAGTAAAAATTGTGTTAGAGTGTTCTGGCCACAGCGCGTGTGTGCAAGGGTGTATTTGCCAAAAAAAGAAAAGGAAAGGAGAACGTGATATCTAAAGAAAAACAAGATCTAGAGTTTGTCGGTAAGGCTCAAAGACAGTCCTCTATGGTGCAGCACATGCAATACTTGACATGCAAAATTATAATGAGTCAAAGAAATCATAAACCCGAAAGGAAAAAAAAAAATAGTAAGAAAGAGGAAGGAGAAAATGTAAATTAGGAAACAAAATGAAGTTTAATTGAAGATAAGAGAGCAGAAAGCAATGTAACAAATACAGAGAGAATCTGTACAAAATAGTAAAAAAAAATAAAACGGAGGACTTTTCGTTTAGGTAATGATTCAAAAAAACAAAAAATGAAACCAAATCATAAAGAAATTAAGAAACAACTTGACGGAACATCACAGAAATGGAAGGAACAAAATAAAGATTCACAAATATAGTATCAATCCAATCAAAACAATTGCCTTTACACTCAATAATAATTTCGTTTGTGTATTTTTTTTTTTCCTGCAGACAACTGCGGAGATGTGAACAGCGACCCATGTCTTTTTTTTTTAATGGATAATCTTTGTTTAACTCCCTTTTGGTTAACATCCACTTACCAATAAAGTGGTATTCCCTCCTTTAGTAGGTTAGGTATGAAGAAAAGGGAAAAGTGGGGTAACATAAGTGCATCATTAGAGTCACAAAATGCAAGAGAAAAAGACACAAAACCCTTCCCTGGTAGTGATATATGAACAATGTATGATTTCTTTAGAAAAAAAGAGAGAGAAAAAAAAAACCACAATGTGCAAGGAACTCTCACACCAGAGTACGTATCCAAACCACTCACTCCCGCCCACTGTGACACAGGCAAGGGCCGGCGTGGGCTCCCGCAACCAGGAAGGACCTCGATCGTTTTGGAATGGCGCGTAACCCCAAAAAGAGGGGGGGGGGGGGCGGTCCGAGGTGGAGGGTCCTCATGTGCTCTTTCATGATTGACATGAATGGTGTCAGCTTCCTCTGGGAGTCCCTGACCTCTACCGCGTCTGCCGTTCTTCCACAAATGACCTCTGGCTCATGATTCAGAGTCGTTAGGAGGGAGCCGGCTGAACGTTTCACATAGAAACAGTTTCATTATTTGTGTTAAGACCCTTATGGTGAGTTGGCGCAGGGAAATGACGTTCAGTACAATCTTACTGAAGAAGAATGTACTTTATTTAAACAGAAGTTCTTCATTATAATACCTGGAGTTGGCAGTTGTGATCTACAACTTGAAGCAGGGTTGACAATAATACTTCATACAAGATGTGTTTGTGAATGAATAAGTGTTTGTGTGTCCATGTGCATGCACGGCTGAATGAGTGTGCATGTGTACGTATGTATGCATATGTGTTTGTGTGTGTACATGTGTGTGTGTATGTGTGTGTGCGTGTGTAAGTGTGTACATGCGTGTGTGTTTGTCTTGCGTTCATGTGGAATGGGTGGGTGTGTGTATGTGTGTACGTGTGGGTATGTATGTGTGTGTGTGTGTGTGTGTGTGTGTGTACGCGTGGGTATGTGTGTGTGTGTGTGTGTGTGTGTGTATGTGTGTGTACGCGCGTGTGTGTTTGTGTGTGTGCGTGTGTGTACACCTGGGTGTTTGTCTTGTGTGCGTGTGTGTGTGTGTGTGTGTGTGTGTGTGTGTGTGCACGTGTGTGTACGCGTGAGTGTGTTTGTGTGTGTGTGTGTGTGTGTGTACGCGTGGGTGTTTGTCTTGTGTGCATGTATGTGTGTGTGTGTGTGTGTTGTGCACCTGTGTGTGTGACTGTGTGTGTGTGTGTGTTTGCATGTGGGTGGGTGGGTGTGTATGTTGTGTGGATGTGTGTGTGCGTGTGTGTGTGTGTACACGCGTGGGTGTTTGTCTTGTGTGCATGTATGTGTGAGTGTGTGTGAGTGTGTGTGTTGTGTGGATGTATGCGTGTGCGCCTGTGTGCGTGTGTACGTACGTGTGTGTGTGTGTGTGTGTGTGTGTGTGTGCATCTCAGGGAAGAGCACATGGGAGGCCTGGGATCTCTGGTACTGGCCATCAGAGGCTGTTTCCCCGGAGCCTGGATATGCTACACAGTAACGGAGCAGAACGCCAGAGAAAAGCAGGGAAAAGACAAGAGCCAAGGAACGTTTTCTCTCACCTTAAAAACGAACCCCTCCCATCACCTTCTGACCTTTTCACTAAAGAAGTAGAGGGGAACAGGCCCTGACAGGTTTCTCCAAGGAAACTGCACCATAATTCTAAAATATTTTATTGCTTCCCTTTACAATAGTAGGTATTCATATTGAAAAGCTCCCAATTAATTTTTGTACTAAGAACATGAGATCATTTGAGTCATCGCATCACGGTTCCCATTCTCAGTAAATGACATTGGTACGACACCACCTTCACAAAATGAGCTGAGCTCTTTTAAGCATAAATACATAGAGAAAATACTCCACTGTATTATACATGTAGTCTATTCATTGCACACCGTGCTAATTTGTGTCTGCGTGGATCTTTAATTGATATCTGCTTTTCAACGTGCTAACCTTTCGCTAACAGGCAGACGGGGTGCAACCATCTCCCAATCTTCACAGTGAGATATTTTAAAATGAAAAATGTCAGCGGGGCTTCAAATAATATTTAACACAATATCGCTACATAAATTCTTTGTTAATTGACTTGGAAGGCTCACACATGGGCTGGAAATAGCCGTGAAAACTGTTGATAAAAATGTAATGTCTATTCTTCACTTCGAAAGGATTTGGCACACTAGTATAACACTGACGTACGACGTGTGACTTTCCTGTGGAAGAAATGTCACAACTGGGATCACAGGCTCTTGCTTTTCAATATGAAATACCCAGGAATCTCTCAAGATTGAAAAAAAAAAAAATCACATTTTAGTTTTTTGGTGGAGTTACCTTTTAAAGCCCATGGAATCACCCACAAACAAGTTATGTGCTGTCGCTAAATGTTAGGAAGGAGTCTTCCAAAAAAACAAACAAACAAACAAACAAAAAAAAAAACACATGGAAACGTTTGCAGATGAATCCCCCTGGGTTGAAACACCAGGCGCAATGTTGCGAGCGACAACAGTTTAACGCGGCCTTTACTGCACTGCTGCTGCGACTGCGCTGGGTCAGTGTCTGTTAAGAAGCGGTTAAGGACGTGTGCCAGACAAACTGCTTTCCAGTAGGGGGGGGGGGGGGGGGGGGGGGGGGTTACTGAGTGGATTGAGATAAGTGAAGATAAGTCAAAAAGGTCAAGCATCACCTTCAAAGACTCATTGATTCGGTGTCTGTACACTCCAGTGTGACCCTCTCCGTTCAGCCAGGCAGTCTAGGTTTCGCTTTAAGGTCAAACGTTTCACTGCGTTCTCAAATAATTCCCTAGCTTTAAAATAGCATTTTTTTTTTTCTTTTTCTTTGCCAGTCTGCAACGATCCTTTTCACTTAAGCCATAAAGGTCACAATTATAAACACCATTCAGTAACATTTATCAAAAAATTCACTGATGATTAACTTATTAGAATGTGACAGGGTTAACTCGCAGCACTTATCCATCAGCTCTGAGTGTGGATGTGTGAACAGAGGAGCAGTGGATAGGAGGGGCACGCATCTGTATTGTAATTGCAGGCCTACTGCAAGGGGAATAAAAGGTCAAAGGTAATGAGTGGTTTCCATAAGAGGAAAATGGAAAACGTGATGAATTCTCTTGCATGCATTAGCTTTGCGCTCACCAGGTCCGATTGTGTGTTAGGTACTGCAGGAAAAAATCAGGGGGTAAATACCGGGGGATCCTACTGTCCAAATCTGCCCTTGATGTCCAACAACCACACCCATCCCTTTCCCTCTAAACAACACAAAAAAAAAATCTTAGCTACAGCTATGAGAAAACAGACAGCCACTAATGCCAATGACAGTTGGTAGAACGGCTATTACCAAGAACTCAAGATAACGAAATCATAAGATGGGCTGACCATTCACTGAGGAACAAAGTAATGCTAGACAGACAGGAATGCAGTATCTATCAAACAGAAAAGGTGAACAGGGAAATGACTGGACGAGAGTACTGGACTTAAGTATGAGTCATAAAAAGAAAGGGAAAAAGAAATCAATTCGCAATTGAAATCTCAAAGTAAGCGTAATTTAAAAGGAACAGTAAAAGAAACCACCGGAAGTTTTAAAAAAAAAAAAAGAGAGAGAGAGAGAGAGAAACATTGAAGTCAAGCTAGGGTGCTTCTCACATTCTCGTTTGCATAATGAGCACGTGCGGAGGCAGACCGTTACCTACCTTCCATTTCAATCAGTGACACGTAAGCAATATCGAAAAAAGAAAAAGAAAAAAAGAGAAAAGGATAGTCTCCGCAGCGGAGAGCAAAATGGGAAGAAGACAATGACTTTTTTTAGTACTGTGCTACTTACTGTCCCACAACTAAGGGAACTGAACAAACAGAACTAAAAATATATATTCAAAAAAATAAACAAAAAAACTAAAACCAATAAAAAGGAACCAAAAGATATGGTGTGCTATCTTTTCTTTGCTCAGACAAATGCAGCCATGGTAGGAAATAAAGAAGAGGGAGGGGTGAAGGAACACGTAGCTTAATAAGTTACAGAAACGAAATCCGGTGAACAAAACTGCAAGGGCATGCCAAGTTTCGCTAATGACGAAAGAACGGGGGGGGGAGGGGGGGGGAGAGGAGCATGTCAGGCCAACAGAGAAGGCAAGAAGTGAGTCACACACAACACAGACGGGTGGGGAGGGGAGGGGAGGGGGGTCTGGGTGGCAGGGTAATCGCTGCCAGGATGGACAACTAGAGTCAGCAAATTTAAAAGGGACCCAAGCCACATTTCTCGAGAATCTGTCGAAAAAGGACTCGTGGTCCAGATGTACTCGCGACACTTAAATCTTATTAGACCGCGCCGGGGTCACCACTCTCTCTACTCTGGATGCAGGAAATAGAGAGAGACTTTCCAAAAGATCTCTGGGTGTGAAATTCAGCATGTTTCCTGGTATAACAGATAAAAACCTTTAGGGGGAATGGTGTTTGGCACCATATTTCATTGCAACATACAGAAACATGCCATTTCTGGTAAGGACTGTCACGTATAATATACAGCCTTTTTTTAAATCCAAGGGATTCAGTAAAGTGGTTTATTCAACCCTTGGCTGCAAACTTTCTCAAATGCTAAATGTAAACTATGCAGTTTTGACTGAGCTTTAGTCTAAAGTGGCTTGGGTTCCTTTAAAACAACAGTTACCAGAAACTGTGTGTACTGTGTGGCACTCGCATACACATATGCACCGTTTAAGCAGCTGAAGATAATTAAAGGAAAACATACTCTGGTGTTGCAAAGATAGTATACCCTAGCTGTTGAAGATATGCTAATCAGTAACTGTGTGCAGATGATGCATCGGGTCTTCTATAGCGTGAGCGTTCAGAGATCTCTATTTAAAATCCTCCCAAAAAATAAACCTCAGTGCAGCTGCTATCAGCAATGGAAGGACACCCATTTAACCTCTTGAATGGATCTGTGTGTAATTATAGTGCTGCATAGAGTCAACATCAATGGACAGTCTGACGGAAGTGGTACTGCCATCAAGAGGCATCATGCAAGTCAAAAATGATACAAAAACAGGAAGCAAAATATGGCCTGTTCAACACCAGGGAGCGGTAGGCCCTTTTAAAGGTTTGGGACTATAGTTGAGCAGAACATGTGCTTGTAAAGACAACTGTATCAACAAGAAAACTAGTACACATACCCATTAACCTACTTGATCCAGTTCCAAATCATATGAGTGCTTTTTACATAAACAAGACAGAAAAGTTTGGGTATTTATTGGTAAATGCCACTCAAATCAATGGTAATATGAAATAAACAGGAAATGACGAAAGAAACAAAAAGGAGAGAAAGCAAATGGCACATCCTCGTAAGCATGCAATCTGGGACGAATCTCAGACACGAAAGCATTTGTCAGTCATTTTCTGAAAGTAACTTCCCTGAGACCATGGCAAACTCCTTTAAAACCATCTTCTGAGCAGTTCATCTACTGTATAATAATGATTTAAACACAAAGCAAACAGCCGGTCTGCTTTTTACGTGGATGTGGGGACACTTCATAGGAAATAGAAATAATCACAGTAAAATGTTTAGCCGACGCAATTTCATTGTTGTCACAAATGAAGCGACAATGGAATTAGCAATTCAGGCAACAGACACAAAATGGCCTCTTTCTCTTGGTCAGGAGGAGGAGGCCAGGATTTCAGTACTCATTTCTCAGTTTCTTTTTCCGTGTTTGAATCTAGCATTCTAAATTATATCAGTATTATATTAACTTTTTTGGTTTGGATGGAACATGTTTTTTTAATGGGCAAACCTGAGAGACAGAGCACGGCAGAATAACATCCAGAGTTACAATTAAACCGGTGACAATATGGACAACAGCACTCCCACTTTCAAAACTCCAGCTGTCCAAGATCATAGCGGAGAGAAAATCAGATGCACTCTCACTCAAGAAAGACCTATTTTCTGTCGTGATTTCTTATTACAGTATTACTATGGACTCGGGCCAGCATCAGCTGCACTTGGGGTCTCACTGCACCTCCAGTGAGGTTGATTCCTGCAGTCCTGAGCAGATTGATGTCAGAGAAATTCGGATCTTTTAGAAGTAAGTACTGACTGAAATCCTTAGGGCCTGGAGTGGAGTTATGCCGCGTTTAATTAAGGCCTGATCACATGGCTTCCAAGACCAGGAAGCAGACATCACGTTGATGAGACTCCCTCAAGAGAGATGCAGAACCCTGCAAACCTCTGGATAACCTCAAACACAGCAAAGCTTGCTTTCTGAAACTTTAGTTTTTGTTTTTCCATTGAGGCAATGACACACAGTGGTTTAGCTGTATGTCTTTCTATTTGCTTTTCCTTTACCAAGAGATATACCCTGACACTCCCATTCAATCTGAAGTGTGCTATTTTAACCTTGACTTGACCAGATGCCTTATAAATCAAGCAAGTCACAAACAAGTATCCTTGAGGATTTAAACCTCATGCATGTATGTGGAAATTGACACCCTGCGACATGGCCATTGTATCCTACATTCTCGCCCGTATTTAAAACTGTGGCTTGATGGGGCCTAGTGGCGCAGTCCGTAGAGCGCTATCCACGTGTTCAACGCGAGCCGAAATGTCGGCGGTTCGAATCCGATCGCGTTTGTCGCATGCTTCTCCCTCTCTCTCCTCCTAGTATTTCCTGTCTCTCTACACTGTTCTATCCGAAAAATATATTTTTTTAAAATATGCCGTGATGTTAGCTGTGTTGTCATTTAATCTAGTCAGGTTTTGAACTCGTCATCATGAGCTGGGACCCTCCTTAGCCAACCGACGAAACGGGCCTTTCAGAAACACAAGAGCACGTACCACAGGTTCAGCCTCCAGCTGTGTCTTTTGAGCTCTTCTGCATTTGTGCACTTTGCAAATGTCTTTAATATTCATCATTTTCCCTGCCTCATACGGATCAAGGTTTTTGTTTTACATATCGCTGCAAGGAGGCTTTTCAGAGGAATCCGAACTAACAAAAGCAAGAAGAGCTCAGAGAGCCTGACTTAGCAGCTCGATATTTGTAATGCTAGCGTGCTGCGGAAGCGATCGCGCCGATCAGCCAATAAAACGAAGAGCAGATATATCTTTTTCTGTCCCTCGCCAGAGAGAACGAGTCGAATCTTTAAACGTTTCCCTGCTCTCTCCCAGGTCCCTGGCCTGCTTTCTGAGTAACAGAGGAAGACGAGATGACATGTAAATTGAGGAGAGCGGAAAATAAGGAGGAAGCACGACTGCGCGAGCAGAAAGGAGAGTGAACTCGACTATGAAACCCTACTCCGTAAACAAAAAAAAGGAACAATTCTTAGAGAAATACTGAAATGGAACCATGAAAAGAAAAGCAGGAGTCAACCTACTTGTACGTTGATTAAAGTGGGTTTAAAAAAAAATTTAAAAAACAAGTCAGCACGGACGGGCAGTTTAGGAAGAAACCAACAGAGAGGAGAGAGAGAGAGAGAGAGAGAGAGAGAGAGAGAGAGCGAAATAGAAGAGACTACATACATCCTGCGCTTTGTCTCCGCTGTCCCTGCCGTTCCGGGGGCCGTCGCGGTGACCGTTCTGCCATACTGCGGCGGGGCTGGGGGCGTGGCCGGGGGACGGGGACGCGCTGCGAGCCGACGCGCTGGGGCAGGCCTTGTGTCCGTCCGCTCGGTGCTTCGAACTCGGCCTGGCATGGGGGGGGGGGGGGGGGGGGGAGGCAATCACACATCGGCAGTCGGCTGACAGTTCGCTCACGAAACCACGCTGCCGCAGAAAGAGAACCGTTCGCTTCTCTCTGAACGCGTGCGCTCTTCATTTTTAATGCTGTTATGTTTGGTGTAATTTCATTGGTTACAGATTATGGCTTCCTCGGTACCATGGAAATGTGAAAACCTTTGAAGTGTGTTCAAAAACTCCAACGCCCAGCACCACGGGCGTGCTCTGTGTCCTTTGATTCACGAAAGCCTTGGGCCAAATGTTTAGCCTCCTGCGAAACAGGGTGTGCACAGAGTTTCTCCGCTAGAAATGCTCTGGAGTGTTAAGTACCCAGAATTCATTGCATGTCAGACACGTCAAATGGCATCTCTGTGTTAATCCCCTGATTAAAAATACAAGTGAGCCACACTCAAAGTCAGAATGGCTCCGTGGCAGTCGGTCCGCCAGAGAAGCGGATTCTCAGTCTCGGCTTTGCCAGCTGGTGGAGAGAGCGCGCGCACCTGGGTTGCATTAATTAATCAGCCCAGGTGCTTAGAGGGGGGGTGTTTCTCTCCACAGTTTCGGGGCCGAGATGGAGAGCTCAAACCGAGAGCGCCGTGCTTTATTCAGTTTTTGTTCGCGTGTTTGTCAGAGCACAAAACGAAAGCAAACCACCGCTGAAAAGCAAGCAGGAGCTGGGCTGCTGAAAAGAGGACCAGCTATGAGCAGTGGACTGAAAAGTTACTGCTCACTTTTACTTCCCTTGTCTTTTCATTTATTTTATTTAACCTTTATTTACCCAGGGTAGGTTCACTGAGCACGAATGCACTTTTGCAGGAACGCCCTGCTGCACACTCATACACATTCACACCTGGGAGCTGCCCAGTACAACCACAATCCCCTATTGGTGGCCACTGAGCAGCTCCACTGGAGGGAGAGAACATTTTTTAGCCAATTAAATCAGGGGATGATTAGGTGGAAAGTTTTTTGCGAGAGCCAGATCTGGGTCTTTGTCTGTTTTAGTTTATTGTTTTTGCCTGGAACCCATGAGGGGGAAGGGTGAAGGTGTTCATTTATTTCATTTTGTGTTTGTGTGGGTGTGCTCTCTCTCTCTCTCTCTCTCTCTCTCCGTGCGGCAACTTCCGGAACTGCCGCATCTCCCTCCCAGGGGTGTCACACCAGCGTGTGACAGACTCAAACTCATTTTCTTAGCAAGTTTAATTGTAAGAGGAGCAGGAAGAAGGGTAGCAGTCCCTTTGAACACAAGCTCCTGGTCTGTTTTTACCGGAGGCCTTTTACAAATGCTTATTAGGGTGGGGAAGCAGAAACAGATTTGTGCAACACCCACCTACATACAGAGTAATGCAATGAGAGAGCAGCACACACAGACTCAGGCGAGCACTTTCTTCTGGAACAGCTCACTCTAGCTTGCTTTGTGGCGGCCCTGCTGTTAGAATCTTACACCTGAGCAAGGATAAACCTGGCGGTTTAACTGAGCTACGATGGCCAGAGTAATCCATCCCACACAAGCTAAGTGACAATGAACTAAAGGTAGTGGCGCTGGTATGAACTTTAGCTGTGAAACTGTAACTTAAAGTTAAATGGTAAGACTATAAGTGGCATGTGTCACACAGGCTTAGTAAGAGTAAGTGGAGCTGTAAGAACATCAAATCAAGCGGCTCTGATGAGTTACTTTGAGAGTTTATGAATAAAGTAGTCCTAACCTGCCAGGACAGCATAAATGAGGCAGGTCTAACGACATGCTGGAACAGGTTACATTATAAATGAAGTAGGTCTGATTTGTGAGTTTATATATTAATAAGTAGTGATGAGACACTAGCTAATTTGACATTGTAAATGTATCAGGTCTAATGACCTTGGATAGCATAAATGAAGGCTTTATGTGACTGTCTAGAAGCCAACACTAGTATTACACACAGACTAGGAGATGCTGGGTGAATATACTGTATCATTGTCACTGGTTTGGTGAGTTTCTGGGTGGATGCAGTATCTTACCAGTCCCAATCGGTGTCATGGGACTTGGTAAGATACTGAGTGAGTATACTGCATCAATATAGTAAGTGTGAGAATATACTGAATGAATATACTGTATTGATGTATTGGGTGTAGTGACTGTTGGGTGTAGTGAACTGTTGGGTTAATATACTGTATCAATGTAGCAGGTCTAGAGAGATGCTGGGTGGATATGTACTATATCAGTGTAGCAGGTCTAGAGAGATGCTGGGTGGATATATACTGTATCAGTGTAGCAGGTCTAGAGAGATGCTGGATGTATGTACTGTATCAGTGTGGCAGGTCTAGAGAGATGCTGGATGTATGTACTGTATCAGTGTGGCAGGTGTAGAGATATGCTGGATGTATGTACTGTATCAGTGTGGCAGGTGTAGAGAGATGCTGGATGTATGCACTGTATCAGTGTGGCAGGTGTAGAGAGATGCTGGATGTATGCACTGTATCAGTGTGGCAGGTGTAGAGAGATGCTGGATGTATGCACTGTATCAGTGTGGCAGGTCTAGAGAGATGCTGGATGGATGCACTGTATCAGTGTGGCAGGTGTAGAGAGATGCTGGATGTATGTACTGTATCAGTGTGGCAGGTGTAGAGAGATGCTGGATGTATGTACTGTATCAGTGTGGCAGGTCTAGAGAGATGCTGGATGTATGTACTGTATCAGTGTGGCAGGTGTAGAGATATGCTGGATGTATGTACTGTATCAGTGTGGCAGGTGTAGAGATATGCTGGATGTATGTACTGTATCAGTGTGGCAGGTGTAGAGAGATGCTGGATGTATGCACTGTATCAGTGTGGCAGGTGTGGAGATATGCTGGATGTATGTACTGTATCAGTGTGGCAGGTGTAGAGAGATGCTGGATGTATGTACTGTATCAGTGTGGCAGGTGTAGAGAGATGCTGGATGTATGCACTGTATCAGTGTGGCAGGTGTAGAGATATGCTGGATGTATGTACTGTATCAGTGTGGCAGGTGTAGAGAGATGCTGGATGTATGTACTGTATCAGTGTGGCAGGTGTGGAGAGATGCTGGATGTATGTACTGTATCAGTGTGGCAGGTGTAGAGAGATGCTGGATGTATGTACTGTATCAGTGTGGCAGGTGTAGAGAGATGCTGGATGTATGTACTGTATCAGTGTGGCAGGTGTAGAGATATGCTGGATGTATGTACTGTATCAGTGTGGCAGGTAGAGAGAGATGCTGGATGTATGTACTGTATCAGTGTGGCAGGTGTAGAGATATGCTGGATGTATGCACTGTATCAGTGTGGCAGGTGTAGAGATATGCTGGATGTATGTACTGTATCAGTGTGGCAGGTGTAGAGATATGCTGGATGTATGCACTGTATCAGTGTGGCAGGTCTAGAGAGATGCTGGATGTATGCACTGTATCAGTGTGGCAGGTGTAGAGAGATGCTGGATGTATGTACTGTATCAGTGTGGCAGGTGTAGAGAGATGCTGGATGTATGTACTGTATCAGTGTGGCAGGTGTAGAGATATGCTGGATGTATGTACTGTATCAGTGTGGCAGGTAGAGAGAGATGCTGGATGTATGTACTGTATCAGTGTGGCAGGTGTAGAGATATGCTGGATGTATGCACTGTATCAGTGTGGCAGGTGTAGAGATATGCTGGATGTATGCACTGTATCAGTGTGGCAGGTGTAGAGATATGCTGGATGTATGTACTGTATCAGTGTGGCAGGTCTAGAGAGATGCTGGATGTATGTACTGTATCAGTGTGGCAGGTGTAGAGATATGCTGGATGTATGTACTGTATCAGTGTGGCAGGTCTAGAGAGATGCTGGATGTATGCACTGTATCAGTGTGGCAGGTGTAGAGATATGCTGGATGTATGTACTGTATCAGTGTGGCAGGTCTAGAGAGATGCTGGATGTATGTACTGTATCAGTGTGGCAGGTGTAGAGAGATGCTGGATGTATGTACTGTATCAGTGTGGCAGGTGTAGAGATATGCTGGATGTATGTACTGTATCAGTGTGGCAGGTGTAGAGAGATGCTGGATGTATGTACTGTATCAGTGTGGCAGGTCTAGAGAGATGCTGGATGTATGTACTGTATCAGTGTGGCAGGTGTAGAGAGATGCTGGATGTATGTACTGTATCAGTGTGGCAGGTGTAGAGATATGCTGGATGTATGTACTGTATCAGTGTAGCAGGTCTAGAGAGATGCTGGATGTATGTACTGTATCAGTGTGGCAGGTGTAGAGATATGCTGGATGTATGTACTGTATCAGTGTGGCAGGTCTAGAGAGATGCTGGATGTATGCACTGTATCAGTGTGGCAGGTGTAGAGAGATGCTGGATGTATGTACTGTATCAGTGTGGCAGGTCTAGAGAGATGCTGGATGTATGTACTGTATCAGTGTAGCAGGTCTAGAGAGATGCTGGATGTATGTACTGTATCAGTGTGGCAGGTGTAGAGAGATGCTGGATGTATGTACTGTATCAGTGTGGCAGGTGTAGAGAGATGCTGGATGTATGCACTGTATCAGTGTGGCAGGTGTAGAGATATGCTGTTTGGATGCACTGTGAGGTGCTGGGATTCCTGTACCTGCTGGGGGACTTGGACAGGCTCCCAGTGGAGGAGAGGGAGGCGCTACGGGAGCTGCAGCTGCCCCTGCGGTGTGACCTCCTGCCGGGGGAGTCGGCCGGAGACCTACAGGGACACCAAGCGACAAACAGAGCGTCACCATCACCTTCACAAGCGGTGGATCAGCTATACTAAGACTTTCACCTGACCTTCACCAAACTCTGAAACAAAAAGTGAACTCTGGGTAAAGTGTGCACACCGGCATGTGTGCTGACAGTATATATATTTGAAAAAAGCTTATTGAGGACAGGAATACCCTGGGAAAAACTTTTTTTTCCCAAAGGGTATTTTCTGCATTTTGAGTGGTGCATTTTGGAGTGCTGCTTAAATTTGCTTTTCGGTTAGTGGGGCCAACTGTTATCGGTTAAGCCAGGGGTGTCCAGTTTTATCACGAAAAGGGCCGGTGTGGGTGCAGGTTTTTGCTTTGGCCTAACACTAAGACACCTGATTCTACTTATCTACGTCTTGATTGAAGACCAGGATTAGTTAATCAGTTGAATCAGATGTTGTAGTGCTGGGCAGAAGCAAAAACTTACACTCACAAAAACTTTCGGGCAAGACAGAAAACCCTGGGTTACCCATTAACACAATATCTGATGATTTTCTCAGGCACTTTTTATCACACATTGTACTAAAAGGCATAGGGTGCTATTGATTTGGTTTATTTATGCTTTAACAATAAAATATTATCCCACTCCAGGGACAAGACACTCCTCGCACAAACAATTATTTCATTCTATATAAAAACTAGGGCTGGGTATTGCCTCAAGATATAATATGTACCCTAATATTTGGGTCACGGTACAATTCATATTGCAATGCACATGGGGATATGAATTTAGAAAAAGTTTTTAAAAGTTGTGAAACCAAATCAAATATCGCAGCTGTTTACTGTGAACAGTAAAAGCCAAGAACAATAAAAAATACACAAAAGCCTTTGGAGCTTATGAATGCTTCGATTTTTGTTTTTGCATTTAAACTTGTCCGCGTTTCGTGGAAATTCATTTTAAAAACTATTAACATATTGATAAAGCAATCTCTGTATTGATGTTACAAGTTAAAATATATTGCCATATCAATATTACGAGCACACCCCCAATAATAACACATTTTTTCATGAAAATGAGAGGGGGAATTAGGCTAGGTTGATGAACGTGGCAGAATAATTTCTCCTCTCACACTGGACTTGATTATATTTCAATTGGTTTTTGGACACAATCTGTTGTGAATCAGGATTTAGAATACATTTACATAATACAGATTGCACAAGAAAAATGCCATTAGGATAGATTTCACTGAGTAAGATATTTGGAACGCGCTGGATTCCGGTGGTCTTTCATATGCATATTGAGCATTTTGAAATTCAACAGATGGCCTGGACCAAATCATGAAGCCTGAAGCAACATTAATGAAGATCTTTCTTCCTTACAGACACGGGGAAAAAAAACAACAAAAACCTTTCAGCGCGCAGTACAGTAGGAACCGAGAACCTCGTGTTTGAAGGATTTTATGATGGAGGAATCTTAGGGAGGACGGCTCCTTACCTCTTTCTCTGTTTGTTCTTTTCTTTGTGTTTGTTCTTTTGGCTCCCAGATCTGATAAGTGAACAAAGTCAGCAAGAAATTAGGAGCGTCTCGCCAAAAGCCATCGGAACAAGTACGGTCAACGCGCCGTGATTCGATCGCGGAATCAAATCAAAGTGGATCCTTCGTGGGCAAACAAGGGGCATGTTGCCTAAACAACACCGAGGCGAAACAGAGCAATATGCAGAGATGAAATAACTACCGACGCACAGCGATTTCAAGCCACGCCCCAGTCTAGCCACAGACAGGTGAGGGTAAAGAGTTGAGTATTTGGACGCTCGCACCCAGGAAACACACCTTATCGTAGCAAGACCTGGAACGGCTCAAAGTGCCATGCATCGGGAGTCATTTTCAATTCCGAATATGACTGCATATGATTGGGGTAGAAAGTTTTACATTCATATTCTATTAAGACCTGGAATGGCTCAAATTGCTACGCACTGGGAATCATTTTCAATTCCGAGTATGACTGTATATGATTGGGGCAGAAGGCTTTACGTTCATATCCTTGTAAGACCTGGAGCAGTTCAAACTGCTACGCCTTGGGAGTCATTTATATATTCCAAGCATGACTGAATATGATTGGGGTTGAAGGTTTTTGCACTCACTGACGACTGCAAAGGGCTAAATGCTAAATTAGTTTTTTTTTTTTTTTGCACCACAGCCCTGTGCTGAATTGATTGGCATCAGTGTTCAGGCTCGTTACTGTGTTCAGGCTGGGGCGTTCGTTCGCTCTCACCTGTACCTCCTCTTCTTCCTGGCACCCGAGGCGGACCTGCGCACAGGAGCAAAGCGCTCAGTCACACTCCGCTGCGCAGCCGAAGCAGCGAAAACCAGCGGCGGTGTGCTAACAACCTGCGCTTCTCATCACATTCTGTACTGCTCTAATAGACAAGCACAATGTCTTCCGTGTGCAGACTCCTATCGCTGTTTTATTCCCAGCAAGCTTTTCACATGACTGGCGAATGTGAATGTGCCCCTGTTTGGAAGCACAACCATTCTACATACCTTGTACACGCACGTGCGCGCGAACACACACACACACGAACATGCACACATACGCACACGCACACACACACACAAAGTCCATTCTTGATTCATTAAAGCCTTTTAACATTTTCACAAATATGACTGCAGTGTTTTTCTTGAAAAGTAAGACTCGTAAAGTAATACGAAGTAAGAAAAAAATGCAGTCTGTACACATTTACAGGAGAAAGGGTAAAGGCTATTTGGATTAGGTGGCTCCTAGACGCACAGATATCCTTATATATGTATTATACATATAGTAATGTCAGAGACTGACTCCTGATGCGGCGCTGAATCCTTCTGGATAAGATGGACAGGAAGTGAGTGAGGTGAGGGAGTGAAAAGCTGAGCACTGTTATTATTCTTATCAGGAGTCCTTTAACAGACACCATCATTCAACCAGGATGTATTACACCTAACGTTGAAGCCAAATAATTAAATTGAACACTTTTTTGGCATTTACTGCATGCAAGATTATAAGGCTGGGGTTGGTTGATGAAATGAATACGAAATGCTATGTGCTACAGTCGGAAGAATAAGTGATCAAAAGATATGGCAGCACTTAGTTTTTCTATTTCAAGCCTGTCACTGCAACGGAAGAGCATCTGACACCGAATGCAATCTGCAAACCTGCACTGTCCAAGTAAATGGCACCAAATGGTGACTTACTGCCAGCTTTCGTGTCATGGACATTCCAAAGGGAAACCAATGCAAAGAAATAGAGGTACAGGAAGCACAAATCCATTTGTCACAACAAAGGTATTGCTCAAGTTGATCTAAAATGAAATGAGTACGCTCCCATACAAAGCCCTGACTCTATAGCACGGGTGTCAAATCTTATCCCAAAAGGGCAGGCGTGGGTGCAGGTTTTTGTTTTAACCCAGCACTACGGTACCTGATTCAACTAATTAACAAATCATGGTCTTCAATCAAGACCTTGATAAGCAGAATCAGGTGTTTTCGTGCTGGGCTAAAACAAAAAAAAGCCCACACGTACACCCACACACTGGCCATTTTCGGATAAGATTGCTCTATGGGCAGACATTTCAAATGAAAGTTTCATTAAAGCTGAGCACGGTCCAGGATCCTGTCATCTGTTCTGGGATGAGTGTCAGGGCGCAGTATCCAACCTCATAAATGTGAAAAAGACAAGCAGTGCACTGTCTGCTGTTACCAAGCGCATTTAATGAATAAAGTTTTGACACTGTTTCGACAAACTCCTCCAGGTAGGTACATTGTATTTTAGTTCATTAAATACACGGGGGCTCATAATTTCACTCCTACAGTCGATGTGCCTCACACTGCTGTTTTCTATATTTGGAAATTCTATTCAGCATTTTTATTCTGTTCGAAAGGCAGGTTTCTCTGAGAATATTCTCAGGGAACAGGCTTGAATGGCTAAAAAATGTAAAGGCCATGTCCTCAGTTGGCAGGTTCACCTAAAATCTTTTCTTCTATATAAACCTTTACAAGAACATTCAAAATCAATTTCCAGGTCTATTTTTAACATATTAAGTTAAAAGGCAAAGGACTTTGATCCAACGATGTCAGAATCTACCAAGCTCCTTCAAACAGGAGAGGCCCTCTGATAGCAGAGCTCAGCGAGGCCCGAGCCCAGGCGTTATTTAGGACCCAGCTGAGGAGCCGGAGCGGAGCCCGCCGCAGCCACAGACGGACCCGTGCGGGGGAGCCGGCTGACCCTGGGGAAGAGGCCGATTCGCCCGCGCTCTCGCACTGTTTTCCCTCAGCCAATCGCTCCATGCATTATTCATCCCCAAACATGTGCAGGACAATATCTGCAATGCAGGGCGCCTTTTTTTTTTCTTTTCCTGAAATGTGAGGATGGGGGGGAAGAGACTGGGGGTGAGGGTGGGGGGGTGGGGTGGTGGGGGGGGGGGGTTGGTGGTAGTCAGCAAATGAGGACGCTCAGCAATTTGGCGAAGGGATCGTTTTTCTTGTTTTGCCGTCCGTTCGCTGGCGCGGGTATTAGAGGGAAAATCTCCGGGCACTATTGTGAGCCGGGGTATGACGGGAAGGGATGCACACGCCCTGGAGACTTGCTTCTCGCCACTGCGATATAGTGCGTGCTAACACAAAACAGCAGCGACCGCCGAACTGGCTTCTCCCATTCGTTTAGCGCTGACGCTCTGCTTTTTAAGTTACTGTGAAAAGAAGCACGGGATGACATCACAAAAAAAAAATATAAAAAGCATTCCTTTTCAAGGAATTAAACGGCATCTGCATTGAATGGTTTTGGTATTCAGTATTTTACCGGCTCCATGAATATTTGAGCCTGCGCTGCGGCTGCTTAAAATGAGGAGGAAATGAAAAGCAGTTGACTATCGTGCGGCCTGGAAATTAATTCGTAATACACATACTGCAAAGTGTAACCGGAGACTTTCAGAAATTCAATTTTACCCCAGTACTTTTTTTAAATTCTGGGACGTTTGGGAGAATACATTATCACACCAAAAAAAAAAAACTGAGCTTAATGCGCGACTTCCTTTCCTGAACATGAAACGATAACAGAGGATGAAATTTGGAATGCCAATATTGACTTTATATTCAGGCAACAGATGCCGGGGCCTGGCAGTCATGAATATGGATGCCACGCACGCCGACATGAAAAGGCTTTGGTCCCAAAAGCCTCGCGCAACACGCGCGCGCGTTCCTATTTCCACCTCAGTTACGAAAGGCTCCATTTTACAGAACCGTGCGCGGAATCGCGCGGCCTTGTTCTCGAACGAGGTGCGTCTTATTAAGTTCTTATTCTGGGTTGTTTAATCGCTGAAATGCCACAGGAATTGGGCTTAACAGGAAAGTCAGAAGGGGGGGGGGGGGAACAGCGCATGTGACCTTCAAAGTGTAATACCGCTAATTAGACATGATATTTAATTAAATCTGAGGCGCACAGATAAACAAACATGAAAAGTTCTGTCCCGCAGGAAATGCACCATCAGATAATATGCCTATTCTTGAAACCACCCGAAGTCTGTGTGTGTGTGTTAATTAACTAATTATCTTAATGACCTTAAAAACTGGACTGCACACATCAGCATCATATTCTGCTTCCTCATTTGACCACGTCTGCAAATTTTTTTTTTTTTGCGGTGGAGCGATGACTCGATCCGTTGTTGGAAAATAAAGCAACCGACAACAATACAATGCAGCTGGGTGCTCCAGCGTTGCAAAGCCCCGCCCTCCCGGCCTGTGTAGCGCCCGTGAAGTGCGCAGACTGAGGGCCCCCTGTCGGAGGATAAGTACCTGTCTCGTTTGTGCTTCTTCCCGCTCTTCTTCTTCTTCTCTTTACGGGAAGGAGACGCGCTGTCGAACCTGCAGACGAGGAAAATAGAGACCGCTCAGAGAGAGAGAGAGAGAGAGAGAGAGAGGGAGAGGAAGAGAGAGCTCACGAGGTAGCCAAAAGCGGGGGTATAATTCACGAGAAAGCATAACGAGCACGCCGACCGGGCCCTTGTGCTGTGAATCTGTCATCCTGGATATCCGTGGGTAAAATGCTGCCTCGCTCGTTTTCTCTGCCCCACAGTGTTGGTCTTTTCTTCTTTTTAATTGCTGTTGTCTGTGTGATTTCTATGTCTGGCGCACCTGGCAGACTCCTGCCCCTCCATGTTGGCTCTCTATTAAGACCCAGTCGCTCAGCACGCGGCTGCTCTTTCCGTCTCTATCCCTCTCCCTCGTTCCCCGCAGTCCTCTTTCATTGACTTGGCCAGACGATGGGAGGAGGCAGGGCGGAACGCACAGCCATAATGGCGCGCTGTCCAGCCCGGCTGAAGAATCAGCCTCAAGCCTCCTGCCGCTTGCTGCAAGCAACTGTGCGGCTTCATCCAACTGTCCTCTCACAAATCAGCCACTAATTCAGTTTCCACCGGCAACAGCGCTGCAATGACCCGCAACTGTGCCGTTTCTATGGTTTTTAAAATTTGTACGCGGATTCATGCTGAAACTACCAGCCGGACGGTTAATTCGGGTTAAGGCGCCACGCTGCGGAGCACGGATCGAATCCGAGCCAGTGCCGACAGTGGCCGACGGCTCCATAGAGCTACATGCATATGGCGAGTGTGTCGCCCACGGTACAGGGGGGATCAGCCGGATAAGGGTCTGCGTTCATCGCTATCTAGCGACCCCTGCTGGTTGATCGTGGACGGTGCACGCTAAAACCGCATGTGAAAGGTCTTCCTCTGACTCTTCTCCATGCAAGCTGACGCTGTTGTCTGTGGTGTAAACAGGAGTAACCCGGCAACACCACAAAGTTTGGGGAGGAGAACCGCGGAAGTCTACGCTCTCTCCCGAAGCAGGTGGGTTCCAGCACGGGCGCGTCTGCAGCTGCAGAGAATTGGCCATCCCAAATTGTGGTGGGAATTGGTTACGATCAACCGCACACTGGGTTTAAAAAAACCTAATTTATTTTTTTTAAATAATAAAGGAAAATGGCTGCACTCCAAATTGCCTGTAGGAATAATAAAGCCTCTCCCCCACTGATCGTATTTTACTGTGTTGCATTACTGTATGCCTCAGTTTAGTGTTATCGATATTTCAATACATTTATATAAGAAGATATTTCAAAATAAAATATCTTTAGTGTTTGCAGAAGAAACGCACCGGCTCCGTCGACGTCCAGACCGTTTCTTCTTTCTCTTCTTTGGAGGAGGGGAGGGGGAACTACTCGATTTCCTCTTCGTTCTGGGAAAAGGCACATTCAGGTACGAGGCAGAGATAAGAGACAGGCAAGACGGGAAAAGTCAAACAACCGCACGCATTTCAAATCTGAAGCCATCTTTTAGTTCCGATTTCATTAAAGCACAGGCACGCGTCGAGCATCTCAAGCACAAATTCGGAAAATTGCACCGTTGCCGAAATCCTCGACGTAAGCCCGTCATTTACCTGGCAGAGGCCGCCGCTCGCACGGTACAATCTACCGAACGCTCATTCGTCCTTGCTTTATTGTCTTTCCGACGAACAAATAGCAAACTGATATCCAGCGTGCGACGGATATCACAGGGATGAAACCTTAAATTCAACCCACTCTCATCTGCATTTATATTAAACTTCAAAGGCTCTGAGAAGAAAAAAAAAACACCGCAAACGTGAATTACTGCTTTCAAGCAAGTTTTTGGCTTTGGGGGGGAATCGGAGATAAGGAGGGCGAATAGGCTACGAGCGCTAGCATCAGGCATCCCAGACTTGCGGAGTGGAGGATTAAGCAGCTGATTTTGGCAGAGGGCCACATTCTGTCATTATCTGTGTGTGTGTGCGGTTGAGGCGTGCGGTGTTGGGGAGCGGCTCACCTGTAATCAGTGTGGCAGGCCGATTCCCTGTCGTAGCAGTCGCCGTAGCAATCGCATCCCGCCACGTACCCCTCGGCTTCCGCGTGCTCCTCCCCCTGCCCCTCGCAGCAGTGATTGACGCTGCACAGGAGGACAAGGACGCATTAAATGACCACGTCTGTACCAGGCTACCCCTACGACAGATTTGAGTGACAGTTGCCCCCCACCCACTTTTACTGACAGGTGGGTGAAGACATGGAGATGTTGTGTGATTCAAACCTTAATGATTCAAACCTTAATCTTGAGCATCTTTTAGCAAGTTTGAGACCACCCACCTTGATTTTAATCTACTGTACATTTATGTAGCCAATAACACTATAAAAATGTGTTGAGAAAGTAACTATCCATGCATCCATCCATTATCTATACCCGCTTATCCTGGGCAGGGTCACAGGAGGTGCAGGAGCCTATCCCAGCGTGCATTGAGCGAGAGGCAGGAATACACCCTGGACAGGCCACCAATATATCACAGGCCACACACACCACTCACTTACCCACCCATGCCTATGTGCAGTTTAGAGTCTCCAATTAGCCTACCTGCATTTCTTTGGACTGTGGGAGGAAACCGGAGTACCCGGAGGAAACTCATACGGACACAGGGAGATCATGCAGACTCCACACAGAAAGTGCTTTGTGAACTACATTATGTTAATCAGATGAAGGAATGCTAAACAAGCACGCATAAAATATATAAAAACTCACAAAACAATGATCAGTGCATTATTTTTTAATGTAGAAGTACGCGCTTTTCACATTGCTTTCCATATTAATAGCCATACATGAAGACAGTATCAGGCTACGTCATATTCACACATAATCACAACTCACACATTTTTCTTTTTATTCTTTTATTTATTTATTTTTTTGCCCCAGTGCTAAATTTCGCAGGGTGGCGCAGTCACCCTCTCCCCCCCCCCCATGCAGATGGTGTTCTGTTCCGCGCTAATCCAGGAGCGGCACGTGCTCTGCTGATCTCCCTCGCGCAGGAGAACGGCCCAGCTATAGGGATATCGGATTAGCGCACTGCGCTTCGCGTTGCCGTCTTCGGGGGCCGCGCTACACAAGCTGACAGCCAAGGCAAACCGCTGAAAAGATCTTTGAGGGGTAGCTTTCGTACGTGACTAAGATAAACCGATTAATAATAAATGCGAGACAGCATCCGTCAAGAGGAAATGTCCGCAAATTACACTGATACGCACTCCCAACAGTTACACCGGTGGGCGGTAGCTGCTCGCTTCGTTTGCTCAGGAGCATCGGATTCTTAATTGGTCACGGACTGCTGCACGCTGCAAGCTCACGTAAACAAACAAAAACCAAAAACTTTCGACCTTTCGTACTTAGTTTAAAGAGCAGAACGAAGCTGTAGCGGAGAAAAATTGCGCGACGTTGACGTAATTTAAGACCAACCAGTTATTAGTAATCCGCAGATGAAAACCCTTTCAAACGGGTTAAATGAAGTTCGCTTCACACCCGTAGGACGGACGAGAAAAGCGCACTCTGATTCAGCAGCTGCTATTGAACAGAAGTTTCAAACGACCAAAGGCTGGCTTTCAAGAAAACGAGGCATTGACATTGGCACAAAGCACTGAGACATGTACTCAGCCTGATCCATACGGGGCCAGAGAAACCACAGAGGGAGAATCTAAATACCTGTAGGGGATACTAAAGACCTTCAGTCTGCAAAGAAAGTCGAACCAAAGACAGGGAGACAGCTGTGTTCCTGCACAGTAACAGGAAAGTTATGGGCACTTCTAAACCAAACTTCCTGGGAAAAGAGCTTGTAAGGTAGCTTTGCCACAACATAAATTAGAAAACAAATTCTGCTCAGAAGGGAAAGGAGAAGGATTTTGAAAATAAATTCATAAATGGCCATAAATTATTTGCCATTTTAAAATGCGGGCGTTATAAAATAATCAAACCATTAAAATCCCTTGTCGTGTCCGTTGGCAATGTGACCAAAAAATGGTGCTCTTTGCATTGTAAGTACCGCTTGACCTGAGCATTCACTCACCATTGCAACCATGGTAACTTAAAAAGCAGTGTTACCATTGACAGCTCCAGATTTAAATAAAATGCACCTGAACAACAGAATGCCACATTCCATAATCAATACCCCTGCATATAAATGTTTTATTGGCTCAAATGGCAGATTGAGTGCGGCTGAGAAACAAATAACAGCACGCGGCATATCAGATCCACTCATCTAATAGCTTAAAAAAAGATAAATAAATAATCATTTTTGTAACCACTTCTTATTGTTTTTGTAGCCAAACCAAATAAGAACAATACAAAAAGTGAGGATTAACCGATTGGTCACAGAATCATCCATCAAAAAGACAGGAACTGCAATATAGGTTTGACAGAGGAGAACATTAATACCATAAATAAATCAATATATTAAATTTTTTGGTTAAGTGAAAGCCCTACAATAAACAAGCTGAAGCTGTTAGCATGATTTCCTGTTTACAGACTCATGAGAGTCTACTTAATGTCTATGGCTGGTGGGGGTTACTGGTTGGTGAACATGTAATATCACATCCCCTTCAGGTTTCACTACTAAATGGAATTGCGGTTGTTAGCCATGGCTAGCTTTCCTGTCCTCAGAGCCAGGAGGGACCATAGAGTTTCTTTTATTGTATCATGACTGTGAAGCTCCTCTGATATCCCAGGCCTGTTCATGGAGCTGCCCCCCCCCCCCCCAGCTTCTCATCCCACTGATGCTCTGCTCCTGTAGCTGTCCGCAGTGTGACGCGTCACGGCGACCTCACATGACGGGAGTTTCCCGCCCAGGGCGCCACGGACAGCCCGCTCCATTCGCCCCCCGGGTGGAGCGTGTTCAGATAGCAGGCCGACTGAGGAGACTCTTCCCGTGTCCTGCTTCCTCTTTCCTAAAAAATAAAAAGGCCTGCGAACGGTCCCCTCCTTATGCCAAAATTCAGAGGTGTTCCATCGGTCGAGCATTGTGAACCCGCACACGTCCGCGTAGCCATGCGCTGGAATCCCCCGAAACCCTCCCTCTCCTTTTTAATGGTAGCGTCCAAGCTTTGGAGCGGTGCGGCTCTATAACAAACGAGCCCAGGGTCTGTGGAGCCCTCTTATTAAGTTAGCGTCTCCAGTCTTGTCTGTGATGTACAGTCACTATAGGTTGCCTCGGGGTTGCAGTCCTGAAAAACACAGCCATTCATTACGTCCAATGAAGTGCAGCAGCGCCAGACTTTTCAGCTGCTAGTTTAATAGTAGTATATTGTCCTGGCGGTTGGGGGGGAGGTGGGGGGGGAGGGTGGTGTTGGGATTAGATGACAGTGACTTCATACTACAGTAGCCAGAAGAAAATTGCCTGCCCTGGATCAATGCCCCCAACATTCCACTCACGTTTACGCCGCCATTCTCCGCGTACCACGGGCTAACGGCTCCTTTATCCGAACGCCTTGCCAATTAGCCACCACGGCGCACGCTGCAGAGGGAGCGCGAGCGCTGAATTATCCCTCTTGTCTCACGCGCGGCCGATCGCCGTGTCATAAAAAGCAGCAACACTTTCCCTCGCAGTAAATCAGCACCTGCTCCGGCATATGTCTGCTACGTGACACAGCCATAGATCAGCGCTGCCATTGAGTCACAACCGAAGTATGACGGGATTTACATTCTGTCACACATTCATGATACGAGCACCGCGGAAACAGAAACGAGATGGCACGTGATGGGACCGGTATACTGTAAAAGCAAGCGACCGTATGAAAAAAAAAAAAAAGTTGGACAGTCGGACATATTCACGTGGTCAGGCCCATGTGAGGTAACCATCGATCGAGATCAGGATTCTGACATCTAAACTGTGAAAGATTTATAGATTTTAAAAGCTTCACGTGCTATGTGCACTCTTGGGTGCCATCAGCAGCCAAGGACCTGATATCTGCTGGGTGTAAACATTGGGTGTGATGTCACAGGAAGGACTGGGAAATGCACCCAGGCTGCTGTAACAAATACCAAGGACATGAGGTGCAGAGGCAGAGCAGCAGTCATTCATATGGGTTTCACCTGTGCAACTTTTCAAGGTCATCCACATCCAACGTCCTAATGCCTAATGCAACTAATCCATACTCTAAGTGAAGAGGCAACATAGCTCAGGAGGTAAGAGCGGTTGTCTGGCAGTCGGATGGTTGCCGGTTCGATCCCCCGCCCTGGGCGTGTCGAAGTGACCCTGCGCAAGACACCTGACCCCTAATTGCTCCCAACAAGCTGATTGGTAGCTTGCATGGCAACCTTTGGTGTGTGAATGGGTGAATGAGAGCCATCAATAAAGTAAAGCGCTTTGGATAAAAGCGCTATACAAATGCAGTCCATTTAAAATGAGCGCTCGCTTTAATACATCACCACGGCTGCAAATACAGGAAATGACATCGCGTGAAACCAACGTATCGCACGCCGCCGTCCCGAGTGTCGGGAAGAGGCCTCGCTGAGTCGGCGCGGGTCCAGCTGCTGCTGAGAAAACGGAACATCAAATACCGCTGGTGATGCACGGCCCGTCCGTCCCCGCGGACGAGGGGACCGCAGGAAACCTTTCCGGCGAACGCTCCCGCCTTCAATTACGCCGGCCAGAAGCGATGACTACCCAGGATCCCCGGCCCCACGGGCCCGCGGGCGCTCGTTTGCCGGGAACTTGACGGATCGCCGCGGGGTGCTTTCTCTCCGCCCAAAATTGCCGCAAGTCTTTTCCCCACTTCCCCGCGGCGCCTGTAAGCTTTGGACCTTATATATAACGGGTGAGACGCTGGGGAGCGCTCGCTCGCCTCGCTGTCAGACCAGAGCAATTTCGGTCGACCGTTTTCGATGCGCGACTCAACTTTTAAGGGCTCGCTAAAAAAAAAAGTCCAATATACTGTCCGGTATTAGAGTATCTAGCTCTATGTGCATGGGTGTGTCTGGGTGTGTGTGTGTGTGTGTCTGTAGGAAACAAACCTTCGGTCTGAACTGAACAACAAAAACATACTTGAGCAGTGCGGTACAGACATCTACCTCTTGAGTGCCCATTCTTTTGTGCACCCTGCCATTTTGGCTCAGACATTTCTAGTTTCAAGCCCTTAATAAGCTCCCCTGGGATGTGTCCTACCGGTGTGAGAAATCAAGTGCTCTCCGAGAGCACCTGGTCGCATTACGGCCAACCCCTTGCAGGTGAAGGAAACTTTGATTAATATTGACCGAAGCGAAAAGCTAAATCCAGCTGCTTTTCGGCGCCGGAGCAGAGCCGTTATTCCCGAGCCAGATGCTGGCGGCCGCATTAGGAGAGCAATCATTTCCCCTCCCCCGGGCGGCGGAACATCTGCGCCCAGTCAGAGTTCCCCCCCCCCTCACGTCTTCACTTAAAATAAAAAAACAACGGCAAAGGAGACAACACGGAACAAACAATCGCGTCGCGCGGCAGAGAGAGAATCCGGGGGGTTGCTTTACGGCGTCGCGCGTGGGCGAGCCTTCGTGGGCGGCCTCGCCGTGCCAAAGCCTGCTTCACAAGCTGTGAGTTCCCTGCGCCCTCCCCATCCGCAGAGCTGTTATGCGTCACCCTCCCTCTCGAGAGTTAGCCCCCAGATGCGGTGAGAATGTCCGGGGGCGGGGAGGCTGGAGTGGGGTTGTCACTGAATATCTAACGTAGGGCCTTGGTGTTCCGTGTCTAACCCCTTTCTTCCAGTAACCCACCCAAGGAACCCCAGACACGAGGACGGGGGGCCATTGTGCCAGGCCTCTGAACTACAGCCCCCACAGCCCCCAAATCCCAGTTTTAATCAGCACAGTGGCACCTGCTTCAGCAACACGCCAGCCAGCCCACATCGCTCTGTACAGCAAGTCTTTCAGTTAAACCCTGAAACGTCATGGGAGCGGCACTGCTTGTTTAAAGAGGGGACTGTTAAAAATACGAGCAGATCAATTATTTAAATACAATTCTAGCATCATTTATTATTTCGTGGAGTAAATCCATATTCGACAAGCATGAGGTTGTGTTTGTGCATTAACAGAGACTGCACTACTTCAACAAACCAAATGAAGAAAGAGATCTGCAACTCCTAATATGTTTGATCTCAGGAAATCCTTCAGTATACAGTATGCAAACCTACAGCAGTTACTGCACAAAGCATCCACTAGATTAGAAGGATGATGAAGGTGTGGTACTGAGAATAGTTATAGAGGATAGTTTTGCAAAGACAGACCACAAGGAAGATAACCTTGTTCCGTTAAATCCATGGCAACTTCCACTTCTGCTTGTGTGGATTGATCCTCACTCGATAGCAACGCAAGGCGGTGTGGCTGGAGCCCGGCATGTGGTCAGCGGCCGCCTGGAGTGGCGACTGTCAAAGAAGACGGATCGGAGATGTCGCTCGTCTGCGGCGGTTTCCCGTACCGCTGACGCATCGCCAATTACGACGAGGCGTCCATCCGGAAAGACGGTCGGGCGTTTTCAAAATGTCAAATCGCAACACCGCGGAGGAGTCATCAGTCACCGGGCCGCCGTCTTCGCGCGGGCCGTCGCAAAGCGCCGCGCCCGGCTAATTAGCGCGCTAACAGGAACGCCGAGCGACGGGAGGAAGTTAAGCTGACGGCCCCCGCCCGCCCGCCAGACCGTGAATTATTCATGACGAGCTGGCGGGCCTGGCGAGACGGGCCGTCAGCCGGCCGCCGCCCGGGCTGCCGTGGAGACCTGCGGTGCGGACGTAACTCCTGGGATACAGACCGTATCGCTTAGCGCCCCGTTCGCTGCGCGGCGAGTACAGTCGCAAAGTTCACGTCGTGTTTACTTTTTAACGCTGGTCGTTGGGCAGGCCTTTGAGACGTCTGACTACGGGCAAATTTCACCACAAGCAGTGCTGGACTTAATAGCAATCAAGCTGAACAGTCTCAAACAATATGTTCACCACTCAGCTTGTTTAAATTTAATCGCAACTACTTAGTCCCAGCAATGAAATTTCAACACTGCAGCTATGTAACTTCCAGAGAGAGGTACAAGGAGCGCTCCGTCTTGGTTCCTGTCTCCGGCGGGACACGAGAGCAAGCCTAAATCCACACGAACATTGGCACGTTCCTCAAACAAACACAAGAGCATAGCTACGCATAAAAACCGTCTCCAAAGTCAGAGTGGGAAAGGCAAAAGTTTGCCTGGCTCATTCTCCTCCTCTCGCCCTCCACAGATATTCCACACATCTTACTTGTAGTCGAATGTGAGTACAATAAAAACACAGTTTGTCATTTATATCAGGTTTCCTGGGTGCAGTGAAATAAGTGTTCATTTCTAAGAGTAATGCTCCATGGCTGAGAGAATGTAATGTTTCATCATGAGGGGTAACAGCAATAGAGGGATAATAACAGTAATGATGAATGCAAATAAACAGACATTTTTATTCACAAACTATAAATTAGATTATGAATACAGTATTGAAGTTTGGAGACTTTAATGCCAAGACTGGCCAAGTTTTAATACATTAAAATGCTGCATAATTATTCTTAGGATGTCTGTGACAGGTACATTTTTTTGGCCTGCTAATTATAATACATTGCCAATTTTACAGACACAAAAAAATATGCTAAATAGCTCAACCTATTTGCAAAAACACGAATACTTCATTTAAATGTCAATAGAAACATACATAAACACATACATAAACATGCAAAAAAATATCTGTCAAATAAACCAAGTGAACGGGCACTTGTCCAGTAGGATATTGTGTACTTATTTACAGAAATGGCTTCCTGCCTTCCTTCCTTTCTACAAACAATGCACCCAGACATCCAATCACCTTGCAGGATGTAGTAGTGCTAGAGCATATGCTCTAACCAATGAAGGTCAAGGGCTTAAAGCCAGTCAAAACACAGATTAAGCCTGAACTGAGATCAATTAACGGTTGTCCATAACTTTGATTTATCAACATGTTCATTTATTTTCTTCACACAGTTTGGATGGTTAGATTTGGTGCTTGCTGTACTTGCCAAACTGGATTTGTGGAGCAAAATTAAAATAAAAAAACAGGCATTTGCTTTTTAACTGTGTGTCAACATAGAGAGAACGCTGACTGACTTAAGGCCTAAGAATGTTATCCAACACACACACACTCTCTGCTGCAGAACTAAGAGCTGAAATCACATGAGTGGTCCAGGCCCACGCCCAGAGACGGCCCATGTGCTGTAAAGGGTCCACCCACCCAAGGAGGGGGTCAGGGAGGGAGGCTAGCGTTAGCATGAGAGGGCCGTGTGGTACTTACACTGGGCGGCCCTGTGAGCCCTCTCTGGTGATCACGCCCTCTTTCTCCATCAGCATCTGTCGAAAGGTGCCCACCTTCTGCCGGATCTCCTCCTCAGAGTACCTGGCCCATGATTTAAAAAAAACAAAAAAAAAAACATTCACATCATCACATCATTCAAAGGCTGGTAACTTATACATCTCACACAGGTAAAGATACCATAGAACCACACAGGTTATGCACAGACACCATTAACAAGCATTATCTGGGTACAGTGGCTGCTACACTGGACTCCAGGTCTGTGGGGTGTGTGTTCAAACCACGGACAGTGCCATTTAACCCACAAAGGAACCTTGCCTTAACCCTTTCAGGGGTAGGACACACTGGTGTGATTGTAATTTTGATCGCTCTGGATTCTAATGATGACATTTTGCTACTGCTCATTGAAATCAATAGAGTCCTAGAATTGTGACAGAATTCCATTGTTGAACTTTCTCATAAAACTGACTTCGGAAAGAGTTTTTTAAACATCCATTATAATAAATGACTTATGCATGGAATGTATTCCCAACTAAAATATGCCAGCATTCCACGCGTGAAAGAAACACAAATAAATAACGCATGGCATCTGGACTCCACCTTCATCAGCCTGCATATAACCAGAAGGCTTTTTGTGCTGTAACCTCTTTTTGCGTCGCGGCTTCACTCAGAAATCGGTTTCTGCATAATAGAAATCAAAACACGACGCGGTCGTGCAAACAGCGCGCAGGGTCAAGAGCATTTCTTCGTGTTGTGTTGACACAAATTTAATAAGTGGTCGGGGAAAATAAACTACCCAGTGGGATGTGCCATTTTCACTTTTTCGTGTTTTTTTGGTCGTTGAAACAAAACAATACGGGGAGACGAATGTTCGATTCGATGGGGGGAAAAGCGCAAACTGCAGCCGCGTGATGCCGATCCCTCTCGGCATTTGAAGCGCTGGTACAAAAACGAGGTAAAAGGATGTCGCCCCGTTTTCACTCTCAACGGAGCCCCGAGGTAAACTGCTTAAATCGCTGCTGACATGTACAGCGGGTGGTAAACGGGCCACCGCAATGCTATCTAAATGGAAATCCACTCCGAGACACAAACCCTTCTGCCTGTCCCGCATGGTTTCGTGATGCAGTGCTGAAACACGGGTGTACTCCCAGTCCAGGTGTTCAATTAGGAGTGGAATTTTCCGCTGTAGACGGGAAAGTAACACGTACACTTTTTATGTGCACGCACGGCATGGAGAACACTGATTGAGTATAATATCACTGAGCATATAGACTTTTTGGAACGGTTTTTCATTTTTTAAAAACGTGAATTCCACTAGTCTTGCGTGGCCACGCAGTTCACCGCTCACTGTGATTCTGTCATCACTGCGTTCCTAAAGCCTCTTACAACACTCCCGATGCTGAAAGTCAAGTTAAATGGCAGATGTTAAACAGCAAGATAGCAAGAACAGATTTTGTTTGTTACAGACAAGGGGAACTGCACAGTAGGCAGGTAATGTGCAATATCAGAAGTGCTGAGGTGGTGAGAACAAAATCACCATGTGTAGGTTTTGGGAATAGAGGAAAATTATCCATCAGTTTTACAGAACCTTTTCAAAATTAATTTTAAAAGCAAGAACAGCACTTTCTATTGTTTGTACGTAATTTGTTCATGCAGTAGAAACAGGATTGCAGACTTTAAAACTAAAAGTGGACCCATCAGTGTATAGAAGTTTACAGTTTTCTGTTTTAGGTATTATGCATTTGCTACACAGTGTTTACTTAATTTCCTACTTCTCTATGAATGTTCCGGAGATTAAACAAAGATGCCTATTTCCTTAATGATGTTAGGATTGTTGTTTATTGCAAAAGTCTAATTTTATTGTACTAATTTTATTGCATTGATTTGTTACATTTCTAGAATGCAATACTCATAGTAATAATAATTAAAGTGGTAATAATAATACAATATTTTATACAGGTTTCAGAAAATGTCAGCAGAAATTGTATAGATATTGTGCTACCCTAATAATAACAATTATTATTAGTGTTAGTAAAAATATTAGTATTATACTTAATAATATCATTAATTTCTGCATCCATGCACAAAAACACAGTCACTCATTCACATACACACAAACACACACACACACACAGATACACTCACACACACACCCCCTGTCTCTCTCATATAAAGCACACAGACACATATTGGCATACTGAAACTGCATGGTGCTTTATGGAGCCGTAGGGCCTCATAAGTAGACAGCAGGGAACAGAAAATTCTGTTGAATTTCGGTGGGGTGAGCCATTTAACATACAAAATATGAATATTATCAGCACGACCAGATAACTAATTATCTAACAGGACATTAACTCTGTGCATACATGATATGACAGTGCTAAGTAGGGGCTGTGTTGGCAAACTCATGCAAAGGCTCCTCACCAGAGAAGAATCTGATAAGCTGATTGGTCAAGGAGAAATACTTGTCCATGGCACTACTTGAACATGCACTTCTTGTGAATTGTATCTGCTGGTGCATGGGAGACCATCGAACCAGAACGCTTGAACGATGCTTCAGACCAAACATATTGCACCTTTTTTTTGTCCATGCAGTGAAAAGTTTACTAGAGCCTTTGGGTGGATGTGCTACTTATGACATAATTGCCATTCACGATCAAGGACCCTATTTTTATGACCCAGACACAATTACTTGGCGAAAAAAAAAATGCAAAAAATTCATGTCTGAATCAATTTCGACATTAATTCTGGTAATGCTGGTGCAAGCCCAGAGAGGGAAGGTCACACAACAGTAGTGTAAGGTGTGGTAGAAGACTGACCAATCAGGATGCTTTCCACATTCCCGTGAAGCAGTGCCATGCATTCGTATTCTTTTCTCTGTCAGACCGGCGCATTCTCTTCACTGCTCTCACAACCGTCACGGCTGTCCACCACTTCCTGACCACAGCATTCAATCACCTTTCAAACATTTCTGTGAATTAATTCTCAAATGTTTTCACGGAGGTTTCATTGAGACGTACGCTGCATTTCAATGAAGCTGTTATCCAACAATTTGTCCGTTAATATGTAAAAAATATTGCTCACATGGAGGGCTACGACTCGTATTACCTTAAATTAATATGTGAAAATTGATTTTTTTTTCTTGCAGTGGGTGCCATGTGTCTTTAATGCTTTCTGAACATATCTATGCAGAGGTCAAATGTAGCCGGGAGGGAGTTAATGGCGCATGAGCAGATCCACTGTAACCGCCAAACACACGTGTTACGCAATCCATCACAGCACCGATCGAATGGACACCCTTGCAGTTCACATTACACGCCTCTGTGAGGTCATGTGACTTAGGCAGACAGTTAAGGGACTGCATTAGGGTGCTTTTCAAGGTCTGCCACAAAGATACAACTCTGAGAAACAGGTCGCAGAGGGAGGTAGAGCCGGCTGCTGAACGGCCTCCGTTATGTTGAAATATGACGGTACATAAAAGGCAGGTTTATACAGAGATCCTGGCCCTTTGAAGGTTTATGTGATGTTTGTGGTTCGTTTGCAACCGGCCTGTATTCCACAGGCCTCTTAAAAGAGTGAAAGTTTTTATAAAGGTAACAGAATCCTATGCCTCTCACATCGCCAGGGAAAACGTCTGAGTTTTCTCTCATAGCTCATAGTATAACGGCCCTCTCTGTGAGGGGTGAGTGTGAGTTTCATGAGTGTGTGTGTGGGTGTGTGTGTGTGTGCGTGCATCCACCTGGACTACACAGATGTGATTAAATGCATTTTCTAACCATATGTATATAAATAATAAATATTTATTTTAGATTATTTATACTAAAATTACACATATAATTTTATCATAAATAATCTAAAATAAATATTTATTAAAATTATACATATAATTTTATCATAAATAATCTAAAATAAATATAATTTAATAAACATCTATATTACAATAAACATCTTATTATATTCGTATATTTGCCATAGCGTGATACTACTGTGCTGTATGTTTGCTCCAATCCAAACTAAAGATTGATAGGACCACCGTTCCACCCACTCAGTCTTAAACCTTCCACCCCTGCAAATGCTAAAAAAAAAACACACAAGGGTGAAAGCAGCAGCTTCAGGGCATCCATCATGTTCAAAAACACCAATACAAAAGCCAACCAACAGCGTGTGCACCTCAGGCCATCTTTTTTACGCTGTCAAGATATAGTACCGGGCCTCATCGTCCACACAACTTCTAGAATGTACAGTACGGCACCTTCAAACGAGTCGTGATTGAGGCTCAGCTAGCACATACACCAAGTACATCGTGTCTTGGGTCCCTTCCATGTAATATGACAGCTAAACGGGATCGCGGCACGCAGAAAGGGCGACAGAGCGTAGCTCCACGGCGCGCTCGTTTCGATGTGCTACCTGACTTGTGCCGCGCTGAGGCGTTTCGGTTTCATTTGTAACTGACTGAAAAACTGCTCCCCTGTGAACCAAAGCTTTACAGAACACTTAGAACATTCTGCTTCAAGGGACAGATTGGAAAAAGTGTTGCACCTGCAAAAAGAAAACGTCTCAAAAAAAAGTTACAAAAAGGTTCGGGAGAAGAAAGCAGGCACTTTAAACTCCAGAGACGGCCCCGTGTGTGAACCAGTTCAAAGCCTGTTTAAGACTGCTTACGATTTCTCAATTTCAGATACGCCTGATAGCCGTGAAGTCAAGGACGCCCCACAACATAATCAGCATTTGTGTGTCCCCGGCTTTGAAATTGAAAGATACATCTTTTGCTGGAAATCCAAAGTCCCTGTATGAGGTTCTGATAGCGGTAAACCCACGTATACGCTCCGCTTCAAGCTTTCAATAAAATGGCCACAGAGGTCATTCTTTAAAAATGGAATGAGGGAGCATACTGAATGCAGTATTGCAGAACGCGGTATTATACTCTGAGTCACGGCTACGTGCTCCGCTGGCCCCACCGCACGGCATAAATAAAGTATTTCGCTTCAAAGGGAGCGTCCCCGTCCGCCAGAGAGACGCGGCTGCTCGGCTCTGTGATCCGCCGCGGATGCGCTAGTGCGGCGCATTCGGGAGGGGTTTCCAGAGAGCCGAACGTCACACGCGGATTTCAGGAGGACGCGACCTGAGCGTTTTACGCTGGGTCTCGAGGCTAAGCGAAGAACCGGCGTTCTCGGCTGAACGAAGTCACGCGGCGACGCAGTCGCATCTGTGGTTTTACTAATGTCCGTAGGAACAAGACCAGGTCAAAACCCTAGTATGTGGCTGGACCCAACACACTTCATCCGGCCGACCAACGGTGTAACTTCATAACTCGACCGACCAATGGAGTAACTTCATAACTCGGCCGACCAATGGTGTAACTTCATAACTCGGCCGACCAATGGAGTAACTTCATCACTCACTCAGTCACTCACAGACATTCGCGTTTGTAGGGCTGGCCCCGCTGTTGCGGCCCAGCCAAAAAGACAGCAGAGAAATCAAGTCTGCAGTAATTCAGCATTCTTGTTGTTATAATTACTATTATTATAACACGACTTACAGAGAAAAATTGAAATAAATTGCTGCCACTGCTTCACACATGAGTTTTACCAGATTTTTTGGTATCAGCAAAACTTAAATGCGATATTACGGCTTTTGTTAAATAATTGTGTTTGAGCTCAGCGCAGTTCCCGGCTTGTCTTAGCTGGTCGTTTCTCCTCATCCAAACTGCCGTTTTCTGCAGAAAGAGGGTTTGTTAAAGGTGCATGACTCGGGTGAGAAATGGGTGAAATCAGCTTTGTCTTTGATACGAGGTGAAGTCATGTTTGGGGTAAGATTTAGATGCTAACGCAAAGACTAGGCTGGAAGAAATTGCTTATGGTTTCATTGAACAGAGTCTGGCTGCTTTTCATTACTCTTGATTTTTGGTAATGTTAACATTGCTTCCTAACAGAAGTTGGCTTTATGAACAGTTTCATTTCAGGTTCCAGGTTTACATCGTGCAGGCGATTCAACTACTGAAGCTCGCACAAGGAGTACTGCAGTGTTCCAGCATAGGGGAGCTGTCCGGGCTTGGGTGGTGCTGAAATCCACAGAGGATTCATGACGCAAGCATCCCCATCCCTTTTCCACTGCAGTACAGCCTCGCAATGCAAACTCACAACAGCAATCGTGAATAAATGCATACATTTGGCGCGGAACAGGCTTTGTAGCATGTGTCTTGGGTATTAAGCAAAGCTATTTTTATGACCCCGGCGTACCACTGCCTCCTGCTCGGGAATCCAAAGACCAGAAAAGGCATAGCTGTGAAAGCAGAAGCCGACATAAACATGTTTCTGCATGTTTCTCCTGTGCCTTAGTCCTTACACGGTAGCGTGCTAACAATCCAGAGAAGAAGACTCCCCACAGGCCGCGCCCTAGTGTAGGAATACCTCCATCGGTTTATATTTCCACACATTCTATACCTGTCAAGAACGTGACGAAAGAAACCATCTGTAGAACATTCAGTTACCAGTTAGACGGAAAAGTTAAATTTTGGGTTAGTTGGGGGGGGGGGGCAAGAAAACACGTCACCTGTGCTTTTGGTTGCATGTCTAGCACTACGGACATAGCACAGCTGGCCAAAGATATGTGAACGCAGTCCTGTTTTTGGTAAAATGGTAAATAGTAAATGGACTGCATTTATATAGCGCTTTTATCCAAAGCTTTACAATTGATGCCTTGCATTCACCAGAGCAATTAGGGCTTAGGTGTCTTGCTTAGGGACACTTCGACATGCCCAAGGTGGGGGATCGAACCGGCAACCCTCCAACTGCCAAACAAGCGCTCTTACCTCCTGAGCTATGTCTATTAACCAATAGAATTTTTGATGCACAATGTGAGATAGACTGAGGAATTTCATTGGGTCTCAACGACTAATATTGGAGCAAAGTGGGTCTTGGGGTTGGGATTACGCACGCCGTTCTCAGTAATAAACGTTATTCAGAATGGTGTCTCTTCGGTGCTATCTTTACGAATAAAGGGATTCAGGGCTGGAATAACGGCCTTGATTTTGGGGAATAGCAGAATGGGGGGCCAAGGTTATTATAGTGGGTAGAGAAGAACACAATGATAAGTTAGCAGTCTTGAGACAGAGCCAGAAAAGCTCATTTTGTGGCCCTGCTTTGTGCCTACACGAGACACAGTATGCGGCTACAGGGACCTGGTAGCTTCCGCGTATGCGTAAGTCCTGGCTCTTCCATCACGCAGCCATGAAAAATTGTCTCAATTAAACAGGCTGATTGAGGCAATTAGGCAGCACTGAGGACCGCGAAGTGGCACCATCAGTACGAGCTTTGCAAAATGAATCGCCGGCTTCCCCATTATGAAGCTTTCCTTTGAACCGATAGAAATCAGATAAGTAGGGGGTAACATTAGAATTGACTCGCCACGACAATTTCCTTTTAGCTGTAACCACGAATTTACAGAGCTTCAGCCCACATGCACTGTGCAACTGTGCAACTGTGAACCGGTGAACTGGACATTGCATTTCTAATGCTTGTACAAAAATCATTATAAAAATATATGCATGTCATGACAACTACCAAAATGTCCTTCAATGACTGAATGCAAAACAAAATAAAAGACTTGTAAACTTACTATATAGGGAAAAGACAATTATTTGGAACAAGAGAACTTGCTTGTTAAATTAATGAAGCAATTGGTTAGATCAATGCTAATCTCAGATGCTATCCCTGCCCTATATAATGTGTGTGTGTGTGTGTGTGTGTGTGTGTGCACATGTGTGTGTATGTGTGTGTGTGTGTGTGTGTGTGTGTGTGTGTATGTATGTATGCGTGTGTGTGGGTGCGTGCATGTTTGTGTGTGTGTGTGTGTGTGTGTGTTTGTATGTGTGCATGTGTGTGTGTATGTGTGCATGTGTGTGTGTGCATGTTTGTGTGTGTGCATGTGCATGTGTGCGCCTATGTGTCCGTGTGCATGTGCATGCGTGTGTGTGCGTGTTAGTGTATTTGTTTGTGTGAGTGTGTGCGTGTGCATGTATGTGTGTGTGAGTATGCGTGTGTGTGTGTATGTGCATGTTTGTGTGTGTGTGTGTGTGTGTGCGTGCGTGCGTGTGCCTGTGTATGTGTATGTTTGTAATATGAGACAGTGGACAGGGATGCAGCACACAAGCCTGGATGAAACATGCATCAATCGGTGGAGATTACTATCAGAAAGAGCAGTGACACATTTTCATGCCAGGCTGCTAGCATCACTTCCAACAGGGAGAGCCTTTCCCTTTCACCATGCATCTAGTCCCCACAGCCAAGCCAAAACAGGGCTGTGATTGGCCAGGCACCGGCACCGGCAGTGCTATTCCAACACTTTCCCGCGTGTCACTTCCTCTCGCTTCCTTCTTGAAAAATGAGTGCAGGCAGACACGCCACATCAAAACGTGTGCTTCAAAATCTCCACCGGGGGCGTCAAAAAAAACAAAAACAACCTAAAACCATGCACAGTGTAACGCGAGCTGAGTAGTGGTCCGAGGACAGCCATTTTTTTTTTAGTCTCTGGGTACCTCCAGCAGCGAGGCTGAAGGAAATCTTCCAAAAGCAATCTCTTTTTTTTTGTTGCTGTTGTTCATTTGGAGACGTATGCAGAGTGAACTCCTCCCGCGGCTGGGATTAATTCCTGCAGACAAAGGCTATTTGCGGGGTGCCTGAGGAAGCTGCTCCCTTCAGCAGACCGAATCAATCTAAACGCTCCCCACCCGCCCGCCCTCCTCCTCCTCCCCCACCCCCCTCGGATTAGGACGGTCACATGACTGTCAGCTGCTAGATGAGACTCAGCTGCCGTGGAGGCCCCAGAGTGCTCTAGCACGGCCATATTGGGTCTCATCTAAAAAAATAAAAAATAAAAAAAAACTACATTTACACAATCACCTCGTTGGTGCCCTGAAATACTATCAACAGTATATTGCAAGTATGATTGCTTATCTGTGCAGAAATCCAGACTACCATAAAAAATCCTAATGTATGCTCAGTGATAAAAAATCGGCCGCAACAAATATCCAACAATACCATATATCTGGAAACGCTCACTGCGAAATCTGATATACGATGCTCAATGTTGCCAAAGTGCAGAATAAGGGGTAGAATTTCACACAGGACATGATTCTTCGATCATTACGATGCAAACAGGAAGCTGTAATGCAGTTGGAACACACGGAGCGTTAAGATATTTATTACAACAAAGGGGCTGGACGGTGAACCTGAAGATGAGCAGGAGGGGAGGGCAGGACTTGCCCGCCCCCCGCCCCCCCCCCCCCCCCCCCCGACTGAGGTCATCGGCGGCAGCCGTGCGCCTCAGAGGAATTGTGGGAAGGGAAGGCCGGGGACGGAAATGCCATTTCCCCAGTTAAAAGCCGCTTTTCATCTACGACTTCTCCCGTCCTTTCTCCCTCTCTCGAACGACCTCAATTCATTTCACAGCGTGCGGCCCGGACCGAGGTCGGCTTCCCTTTTTCCCTCTCTCCGCGAAAGAGGCGAACTCTGACGGATGTGAAGTTCAGCTGGAAAACGGCTCAGCTAAAAATGCGTGTTTGTGTTATCGGTCATACCTGCCGAGGTCTCCATTCACAGGGACTCGGAATAACATTTGGTCATTCCGGGTTGCGCGGACCAAAATACATCTTACCAAGGCAAAAAGTAAGGAAGGGAAGCTTCTCTTCCACTAACTGCAGAAAACATTACATTACAGGCGTTTAGCAGACGCTCTTATCCAGAGCGACTTACACAACTTTTACATAGCATTTTTACATTGCATCCATTTATACAGCTGGATATATACTGAAGCGATGCGGGTTAAGTACTTTGCTCAAGGGCACAACGGCAGTGTCCTTACCCGGGAACTGAACCGATGACCTTTCGGTTACAAGCCCGGTTCCTTACCCGCTGTGCTACACTGCTGCCGTACAAATGCACTCCGGTGGGCTGCCGACGGGTGGAAACTGGCGCTCACGGGCAGACCCCGGGAGGGCGCGGCCTGCGGATCTGGAATGCAGCAGAACGGACGACGACCTGAGAAGGGATTCACTGCGAGAGGGCGAAGCCCAAAAATCTCCGGGCTCGGTTTGCCGTGAAAACGCTGGTCCTTGAATATCCCTCATCGGCGTTCTCCTTTTTTATTCATTAAAAGCTCAAACTGGGCGGGGGGGGGGGGGGGGGGGGGAGAAAGCTAAAACTAAGTTAAATAAAACGCGGCCTCACATGTCAGACCCCGAAACTCCGTTCGGAAATGGAGACTAATTAATGTGGGACTTTGTACTGAAGGAAAAACCGGCATGTTTATTTTTACACAGACCCCTCTGTGAAGTGGTGCAGGGAATCTTAGGCAACATTCAATCAATAATTTATATTATATTGATATTCAGTAATAATTTATTTCTCACTCTGAGCTGATTTTTTTTTTATTTCTGTTCGCTGTACTCGAAGGTGCTGTGCTGTTTCTCTCAGTGAGCTGTCAATCAGCCAGCGGGGCGGGAACAGACGCACGTCCGTCTTACGCTGGGGTCTGAAGCGCCATCTGGAGACACTGTAATCAGGAGAGGCCGATCTGGGGTACGTCTGTCTGTCAAGCTGACTTATATCCCATCGCCACCTCCATTCAGACACTTACGTTGGCTGGGACAGACTAACACCTCTTCAAAAGGGTTATAAGCTGGGCGTGTCACTCACTCATGAATACCGCCCCCGAAGGAGGTGATTGGCGATGTCGAATGGAGCAGGAGGCATAATGAGATCACCAATCTCCAGAGCTCCGCCTCTTTGATAAAGGTCAAGGTATTGGGACGCTGTATTCTTAAAGGCACAGGAGCAGCTTTTCATAATACCGTAAGCTACACAATACACATTCTTCTTTAAGTTAACAAAAAGTGAGCCACGCCGGTCACATCCGTGTGCCCTTCAAAAGCTCTCTGCGTGCGCAGAGATGTGTGTTCCTGCAAATATTCGTTTCTTTTAATAGAGCACAATCGGTTCCTTAAAGCGCCACATAATCACCTTATCTGGAGACTAGACCGTGACAAACAGCTTTCCTCTGCTCATACTGTGGCATCGCTGCAGTACATCCTTGGCTGAAGCCGGTACCAAAATGTTCATGCTTTTTTTTCCTTAATAAAGAATTCAGTTTCTGAAAAACTGTCTGTTTGCTGGAAATATAACCTGCTTTTTTTTTTTACAGGGCAAGCTATAATTACATACCCATTAATTATTTCACACTGACTGGGATATGATGGCTGGTAACACAATTAAAGTTTCAAAGAATACCTGCACATTTAAACACACGCAGTTTGACTAATTAAGTGGTTGTTTAAAGCACATTTGCAATACGACCCCTGTGAAGGTCATAGAGGCTGAAGAAGGGGTTGCTCCCCGCCCCCACCCCCTCACCCCCTCCCCACTCTCTGGGCTATTTAATCATGCTACAAGCGCAAGTCCATGTGCTAAGGGTAGATAGTCCCTTTGTTTTAATTCATTATCGTGTCATCAGCTAATCTCCGTTCTTTCGCTGGAGGGACACGCCACTATTCCCTGCGGCCTGGGCGGAATTCAAAGCAGGCTCCCGCACACTCGGGAGAGCCCGGTGGCGCGCGAGGGTAATCTGCGGCACGGCGAAGGACGTAAACGAGCGCAGCGGCAGCCTCCGCTCTCCGGGTCGCACGCACACAGCCGCCCGGGGGGCCGGACGCCCGGCGCCTCATTGGCTGACCTCCGGGGACGCGGCTAACGCGGCCTGTCCTGAACCGTCGTCGCGGGCGACGGGCCGCCGCCCCTTCGATGTTTCCGACAGGAGACCGTCCGCGCCTCCGACCCAGCGGCCCCGGGATCGGGGCGCCCGCAGGACGAGCCCGTGCAAGGCTCCCCGAAATCACGGCGTCTCCGAGCCTCGGAGGGCTAACGAGCAGACCCGCTTAATTGGCGCAGGCTTTTAATTGGCTCCCAGGGCGACGCGATCGCACGCGCTAGACAATTAATCCCCGCTGTTAGCGGTGCGGCGGGTGGCGCTGGGGGCCGCGGGCAACGGAAGCCGCCGCGACCTGCCTCCCGGCCGAATCTCCCAGCAGCCTCCATCCTGCGCGGCAACCACTTTACATCCTCAGCCCAAGAAACCAGGCGCCAGCCATGTTAATTGCACCTAAATGTCTCTGCCACTTCTCTACTCTCTCTCTCTCTCTCTCTCTCTCTCCCTCGCTCTCTACCTCATTCTCTCCATTTCTCGCTCTCTTTCTCCCTCTCTCTCTCCCCCTGTCCCTTTCTCTCCTTTTCTCTCTCTCTCTCTCCCCCTGTCCCGTTCTCCCCTTCTCTCTCCCCCTCTGTCCCGTTCTCTCTCTCTCCCTCACTCTTCCTCTCCCTCTTTCTCCCTTTCTTTCTCTACCCCTCTGTCCCTTTCTATCTCTCTTTCTCCCTTTCTCTCTCCCTCCGCTTCCTCTCTCTCCCTTTCTCCCTCTGTCCCTTTCTCTCTCCCTCTCTTTTTCTCTCTATTTCCCTTTCTCTTTTGACATCGTTCCATGCTACAGGCATCAGGGTCGTGTGTGAGGTTGAGATACTCAGCCTGCTGACAGACACAAGACAAACCGCACTTTAAGGGCATTGGCTGAGGTACAGTAAGACCGGCCCCTCCCCCCTTCTGCCCAAGCTCTATTCAGATGCTATGTCTAATTGAGTTATTCCACCATAGACGACTCTATGTGTCACCTAACCACCAGAGCACGTTCCCCCCCTCCGGGAGCGACGGTCTCAGCGAAACTCTGCGTTAATTAATACTGGCAGAGGCTTGATTGCAAAGCAGCATTTCTGAGAGCTATCCGAACACAATACACGCTTCACATTACACGCAATGCTAGATATCAGACACGTAACAGACAGCAAATGCATCGAGCCAGCAGCTACTCTTCAATCTTATTACGAGGCTAACGCTAATTCTTTTTTAAACATGATGTCCTAGGTATGTACTTAGGTACGGCCACTGCAGGTATGGCTGTCCACTTTAATTAAGGCACTCCTAAATAGGGGTGCAGTCACTGGACTGTGGCTGTAGGGCCAGAGCCTCATATCTGCTCTTAATTAGGGGGGCCTCGGGGACACGCCGCCGCTGGCCGTGCGCCATATGGGCTCTTTTACGTTAGCCGCAGAATGAGGGCAATTAGCGAGCGGGGCGGAATCGGCGGCAGATGGCGGCGTCGGCCTTCTCATCCGGACGTCCGACCGTCGGCGCATCAATCAAGCGGACATCCGGCCCCGCCTTAATGAGGCGTGCTTCATTCTGAATTGGGGTGGGGTGGGGTGGGGGGGAAGGGGGTCTCCTTCTGAAGGGGTGCTGCGAAGCACACAAAGGGACAGGTGCACAACCGTTTTCCGCAGCGCTGTCGGGAGCCAAATAAGCCGTGCGTTAAACAGGCCAGGGGAACGGGGCAGAAGCAGCGGTGTCATCGCACCGAGTGCTTACACTCAGCACCTAAAGGGGGGTGAACACGTCTCACTCAATCCTGAGACAACAGCTGCAGAGTGGGGGGAAAAAGTATAAGTGCAACTACAAGCACGGATACAGGCACAAGGCGTGCGTCGGGCACAGATACAGGTACCTGCACAATTACGCATACAGATACCAACACCATGTGGTTATGTGTACAGATACAGGTACCAATGTCTTTATGTGTACAGATACAGGTACCAATGTGGTTATGTGTACAGATACAGGTACTGATAAGATTATGTGTACAGATACAGGTACCGATGTGATTATGTGTACAGATACAGGTACTGATAAGATTATATGCACAGATACAGGTACCAGTGTAACTACAGATAAAATACAGGATCCAATGCCTTTACATGTATTGACACAGGTACCAATGCAAGTATAGGTGAAATGCAGCTTCCAATGCATTTCACCCGATTTTAGAGATACATGCCATGAGCATTATTTATTAAAGTATATAATAAAATAAAAAATGTAAATTCACATCTCTCGTAAGAAACTCCTGCACAGAATGTCTATAATGTCTCATAAAAATATTATTTTAAAAACATTCAATCACTTCAATATGACTAATATTACTATCCCTTCAGGATAGAAAAATATCTAATAACCTGGCATAGAAGAATTACTGAATTGATCTACTTTCAGACATTTTACACTGAATTTGAGTAATTGTCGTAGTATATTGTTGGCTGACAGGGTGTTTAGAGAATTTGCCCAAACATTTTTTATTTCATGTCAGTCCCGATTATGTGAAATATGTGACACCGTAGGGTAATGTGCGATAACAGGATTAGCCCGTCTCCACCATCGCCATGGTTTCAGCTGCAGCGCTGCGTCCTGAGGGTCCGTTCTTCGTAGTGCTGCACTGGATCGAGCGGCCGTCCTCAATCGATCTTACTTAATATAACTTTCAAATAATAAATTCCCCCCGTTCCCTTTTAAGGGGAGGGACCAGCCCAGGAACAGGGGCGCGCTTCAAAAAACATCCTCAAGTGACTCCTGGCGTGGAATCGTGAGAGACCTTCCCCTCGTGAGTCACCGTTGTGGCAGAAGACGTATTACCGCTAATGAAATTAATGAAGCCGAAAAGCTGGACTTCATCCATCTCGCTTCTCAGGCGGTGAAAACATGCATCATCATAGGAGGCCCGACAGCGCAATGTTGTATCGGACAGGGACACTGTCCTCTGCAGGGGGGGATTATGGGATATTAATATAAGTGATGGGATGGGGAGAAATTGTGATGGGTTAAACGGACCGTTTCCTTGTAGCCCAACCCGTTGTACATGGACACTGTCAAAAAGCGTTTAAGAGGGATGCCAACCCCTGCTCCTGTTCCCCTTTTAAAACTGGACACACTATCCGTTTGCAATTGAGCCATTATTATGATTATTATTATTTTTCTAATTGGGATTTAAGGCTGGCAGTAGCCATTTAAAATCACAGCAGGCCTGGAGCAAAGCTTCATGCCAGGATTAACGGGTGGATGGTCAAAGCTTGTCCTTAATTAGTTCTTCTTCTTCCATCTGGTTCACCCTGAAACCTCTTAAGATGCAAAGTGTGGCCAAAGCTAATGAGCTAATGTTTGGTACAGCACAAATGAAATGGCAGTCTCAACACAAATCTTTAGTGAGGAAAAATCTGACACCAGGCCTGATCTAAGCCGTTCTTTCTGAGATTTTTTGGGGAGTTCTTTTTTTTTTTTTACCTTACTTGTCAGTTTATTTTTTTTTTTTAGGAATTCAGGAATGGTGTTTCTTACATTTCCTCTTTTCCCCCATTCCCTTTGTAAAGCAGCATTGTTAAACAGTTTCTCTGAAAAGTGCGGAACAAATAAAATTACACTGAATTGAATCGAAGCAAAAAGAACACAGTGTTCTTAGCACCAGAGGGACCAAGGCTGTTTTATACTGAGAGACGGAACACAACTGAAAACATATGCGAGTGGAATTGTGGCTCAAAATGGCTGTGGTCCATAAATCACACCTCTTCTCCTTGCGTTTTTACATCAGAACTGAAGCTCTCTGATCATAAGATTGCGTTTATAGATTGTGCTCATCATGATTTACTTCCGTCTAGTTCTGATAATGCATATTGCTGTATTTATTCTTCTTTGCTGTTGAGCTTTAACTGCTATTAATAATTTCCCGGACAGAAGTTTGAGTCATCTAGCTGTGGCCTGAATTGGGTCACTTATCGTCCTTACTTTTCGCACTTTTTTAGTGCGAAAAGTTCTCTTTTCTGTTCAAACACGATTTTTAAACCTGTGAAGCTACCCGCGAGGGTGAGCACTGAGTGGACCCACGGCCCGCATTATTTTGAGACTCACCCTTGCTCCTCCATCATCTCCTGCAGCTCCATGCACTTGAGCTCCACCCTCCTCTTGCGCTCGTGGTCCAGGATTTCCCGGTGCGCCTTCTTCACCAGCACGGGTTCCGGTTTCGGCTCTTCCTCCCCGTCCGATTTAGGCCGGCCGCCGGACGCCCCGGGCTGGGGGAACCCGTTGGCGCTGTCCTGGGGGGAAGGCACCCTCGCCCCATCGTACATGGCCCCGGCGCGCTGTGGGACAAAGAGGAGGTGCGGGGGGGGGGTCAGCGGAGGTCGACGGGCCCCGACGGGGTCGGCTAAATGGGACCCGACAATCCCCCCCCCCCCCCCCCCCCCGGGGGAAAAACAGCCCCGTTAATCCGTCTCTCCCCCCCCTCCCCAGCTCCTCGCTGTCCTTTCTCAGGCTCCAACCTTGCCGCTCATACGGAGCCTTCTCTCCTCATTAACAGCCAGCCGAAAAAAAGGTACACAAAAAAAAAAAAAAGTGGGAACACGACACCTTTAAATAGTTCCACACACAAGGCACAATCTGTCCTCACCTCTGCTTCTGTGTGTCTCATTTGTGCTTGTTAGCGCTAAGCATCTCAGATCTAACACAGCAGAAGATGCGCTTGTGTGCGTATGTCAGAGGAGCGAGCTGTAGGAGGTTGACACTTATTGCCTCAGATTGGGCGCTGCTGCAGTGCCTCTCACAACTGCGCGGTAAAACTGGCCCGGGTTATTCTGGATCACAGGCCAATGTCCAGCCCTCACCATCCCAGCGTTGCACTGGCAACAGTCGCCCGGGGCAGAAAAAAGCAGGGGGAACAGAACCCATCACGTTGAACACAGGAACACGTCGGAGACCTGGGGCGCGTTTGAGGGAGACAACAACATGCAGAGCTCCGTGGCGTCTGAGCGGAAAAAGTCATGATGTTGCAGTCCGAGTGCTCTAGCTGACCACAGTTACATGTGTGCTACTTAAAATATATTGACATCCATTTCCTTCATAGGCTCATAATTGCCAAACAAAACTCCAAAATGACGTCCCTAATATGTATTGCATTTATAGTATGTTATGTTTAAAACTGAAATAATTGACAGGCAGTTCAATTGAGCTTCTTCCTCTAACACAAAAATAACTCTTGGTCTCAAGAATGTAAAAAAAAAGCCATGAAAAAAAAACATGTGCTTTGAAAATCGGCAGCAAGGGCTTCCTTCATTCATTCGCCTTCCAAAGTTCATGACTCGCGTTAAAATGATGGACTGGGTAACTAACAAACCAACTTTTGACTTGAGAAAATGCATCCTGAAGTGAATGAGGAAGTGGTATTGAATGGTGCCCAGTGAACAGAGAAATTCTCTGTGCACTGTTCTGGCTATTGAGCACAGCGGGAGGGCTGATGGAAGTTCAGTTGGTTTTAAACCATGGACTTAAGAAAAAGAAAAAAGAAAAATACATTTTTTTTTACTTGATGGTGCTCTGTATCCCACAATTTTTGATTTGTAATCTAACAATTCGTATGTCGTTAAAGTGCATATTCTCAAGTGTATTTTATACATTTTGGTTTCACCATGTAGAAATTACGGCACTTCCCCCTCAAATTCCCCCCATTTCAGGGCACCATACTATTTGTGACAAATGGCTTCACGGGTGTTTCTAATTAGTCTGGTGTGCTCCTTAGTGCAGGTAGAAGAGCTTTCAGTATCAAGTCTTGATTCAAGGCTTTTGATTGCCTGTGGAGTCTGTTAATGGTGTTTGCCAACATGCAAACCAGAGCTGTACGAATGAAAGTTAAAGAAGCCATTAAGAGGCTGAGAAATAAGAAAAAACAGTCAGAGACATATGCCAAACCTTATGCTTTTCGAAATCAAATGTTAAGAAAAAGAAAGCACTGGTGAGCTCATTAATCGCAAAGGGCCCGGTAGGCTAAGGAAGACCTCTGCACTGATGACCAAAGAATCTTCCCCATAAAAAAGGAAAAAACCACAGACACCTGTCCAACAGATCAGAAACACTCTTCAGGGGGCTAGGAGTGGATGTGCGAGTCACTGCTCTCCACAGAAGACATCACAAACAGAACTACAGAGGCTACGCTTCAAGTTGCAAACCACTGGTTAGACAAAAAACAGGATGGCTAGGTTACAGTTTGCTCAGAAGTACCTAAAGGAGTCCTCAAAAAAAGGCCTTGTGGACAGATAAGACCAGATGAGGCCAGTATCACTTGTATCAGAGTGATGTCAAAGGCAAAATGTGGAGGCAAAAAGGAATTGGTCGAGATCAAAAAATATGTCTTTGTCCCAAACCGGTAGCATAATGAGTAAGGAGCTGGTCTTGCGACTGAGTTGCTAAGGATAAGATTTTACACTGCAGTACACACATATACATATACACGAACATGAAACAGGAGTGTAGTACAAGAAAGGCTTTTTCATAACATGGGAAAAAAGCTTGTCTATGATGGTCAAACATAATGAAACATCATGTCTGACTATACATATCTGCTAAAAATACCATGGGTGTAATTGCTGTCAGAAATATGTATGAGAGAACAGGATGATCGTAGAGGCTGGGTGGGGGAAGCGACCTCGCAAATGAGCTTTCTGGTTCGAGAGCAGCATCGATGTGAACTGATGAAGACGAATTAGGCAGTCACGTCCAATGGCTGAGAATGAGTCCCGAATGTGCTTACGGGCCCCTTCCACACAGAAGCGAGGCGACGGGTCTAATGAGGTCATCCTTCACGGCGGAAAAGGGAAAACAGACCGAGCGCTTAATCAACGCCGTCGTTCGCGAGCCTCGCGGCGGGGGGGGGGGGGGGGTGACGTTTTCCCGCCGGGCCTCCACCCGTCCGGTCGTCGCTCCACCGGGTCGCGACTCGCAGGGAACGCGACCCGAGAGAGAGCTCCCCGCTGTCCCGGCGGCGGTCACCGCTCATCGCGGGCGGTCGCGTTTCCGTTCCTCGAGGAGCGAGCCCGCCGGGCGTACGTAAGATGGCGGGTAAACCGCGCTGGCCTCGAAACGCTCGCGCGGTCCGCGCGCCAATCCGAACGCGATGGCGAATGTCTTCGTGTCGCACAAATAGCATTTTAATGGCCGAACAGGTGGCGACAGCAGGCGAGATCATCGCCGGATCTATTTATACGTCGAATCCTGAAGCGCTCCGTACACCCGGACGTCACTCCTCCCGAGAGAGCGCGACATTCGCGCGCCGAGCTCATTAGTGATCGTTGGCTTTTGCCTGAAGACGTCTGGACTTACACAACACGCTCACCGTGCGTTTGACGGAGTCAAGGCGAGGTGACTGCAGAAGATTGTTTTTGCCCGACAAACTCCTTGAAAAAATATGTCCTCCGTCACGTAACAATGCAAATGTGTTCAGCGCCTTGTCAAAAGTCAAGAGGGTACAAATGTCTAATGAAAAATAGCACACACTTCATTACCTAATTGGAACAGTTTATTAGAGTGCGATGTGCTCGGTCTGAAAATTTATGCTGGATGAGGTTGGGTCGACGTGCAAAGGAGGTTAGGTATCTCTGACATACCTTCATTCATCTTCTATGCATTGATATACACGATAGGAGTCTACACAATGACAAATGAAAGACATAAAAAAGAACCTTTTTCCAAGTTGGTGGTTAACAGTGATGTTAAAAACCTGTTAAGTTTGGAGCTGCAGTGAAAAGTCAGTTGTGCGCCCTTCGGAATAAGGATGGCAGTGCCTGGCGCACCCTTCACTCATCGGTAATGTTGGGTAACCACCAGAGAGGATTTAAGCAAGACCGAATGGGGTGCAGAACGAACGCTATTCTGCATGCTAATTACGTACAGGCGCAGCAGTTCTGCGGTCTGAGGCACAGCATAGCCTGCGGTGACATGCACACACACACAGCCTCACACATGCATACGCACAGCCTCACACATGCACAGCCTCACACACGCACACACGCACAGCCTCACACATGCACAGCCTCACACATGCACACACACACAGCCTCACACATGCACACACACAGCCTCACACACGCACACACACAGCCTCACACATGCACACACACACAGCCTCACACATGCACACACACACAGCCTCACACATGCACACACACAGCCTCACACACGCACACACACCGCCTCACACATGCACACACACCGCCTCACACATGCACAGCCTCACACATGCACACACACACAGCCTCACACATGCACACACACCACCTCACACATGCACAGCCTCACACATGCACAGACACACAGCCTCACACATGCACACGCACAGCCTCACACATGCACACGCACACAGCCTCACACATGCACAGCCTCACACATGCACACGCACACAGCCTCACACACACACAGCCTCACACAGCCTCCGCGTGCCAGCGGCATTCAGCACTGTGTTCAGCACTGCGTTCAGCACTGCATCAGCAGTACAGGGGAGCCTAACTACACCCGACAAACCTGCCAAACTCACGAATGCCGGAAATAAATAAATGTGAAGACGGATAAGACGCGACCGCGAATAAACAAACAAATAAACGAAGTCGTGATTAGCACGTATAAAAAGAGCCCCATCTGACAAAGCGCGGCGTCGACATCTGTGATCTGAAAACAAACGTTAGCAGTCCTCAGTCCATTTCCTTTTGTTCCACTAGGGGAAAGGCGAAATCTGTTTCTCCTCATGCACGTAAGTAAAGCGCTTAATCATCTAATGAAGTTGTCGAGCCGAGCTAGCGCTCCTCAGATCGCAGATGCGGCGAGGCGGCGGCACGAGCGGCTAACTGCACCCGCTTCCACTCCACCGGGACGGCAGGGCTCTCTAAAGCCATTGAGGAAGGAGCCACGATCTCTCTGCCACGGTTTCAGCGGGAGACCCAGTTTAGCGGACGACACGAATGAGTCAATGACCCGGCCACATTCGGTACACTGTCGCTTCTCATCCAATGGCAGCGGGTGGAAATGAACAGCGGTCAGAGATAACCCAAGAGGACCGGACAGCTTCCGTTTATTACTTGCTCAACAAAACAAGTACTAAATACGCACCCAGCAAGCACTATCCTTCATACGGTAATTAATCTTTCAGAGAGAACCCGAGAGGTCCACCTAGAGTCAGCAGATCGAATAGAGGTGAATGCGTAGGTACGCGCATATTCGCAAATGAGCCTGCACACGTACGTACCTATGCATGCATGCAGTATTTTTTAAAATAACAATGGAGCAAACAAAACTTCTGAGAGGATGCCAACAGAGTCACCAGCTGTGACACCGTAACCTTCCTGAGTGGCCTTGCACATCAGAGAGTGGAGCAGAGCCAGACTGAGCCCTTTGAAGGGTCTCACCAATCAATAGGGCCAAACTTCTCTGCTAATTACGCTTATGGCCCAGGGGGTGGGATGTGGGGGTCTTTGTAATGACACCTTAGGGATGAATAAATGGGCAGGGGGCGGGGGGCGGGTGGGGGGGGGGGGGGTGGCTATGATAGAAATGACAGGCAGATGATGAACGCACAATGAATATGCCAAGAAATATTACAACCCATTGTGCTCCTACTATAATTTGGTATCCGCATTAAAAAAGTGGTATTTTAATTTAAGTGGAGGTGATTCTGAACAATGAATGCAGTCAAATTTGCACCGTTCATTCCTCCGTCTAGTAGGCTACATCATTAATAAAGATTGTAACCGAGGGCAATTCATTAAGCCAGGTTAAGTTTAGTCTTACATCATCTTAAATGCCTTTCATTAAATCAATACAGGTGGACAGATTGGTTTTGCCAGTTTCGGGGAAATTAATTTAGCCCAAAGCAGAGATGAACAGGAGTGTAATTAGTCAGTGAAATGTTCTTTTGAAACGTTCTCTACAAAGCTCTACATTTAGCATTAAATCATGTAAGAAAAGGCAAGACGAAGAAGAACAAGGCGGAGGAAAAATGAGGAAGGACACTGAACGCACGTCCAGTTTGTAACTCTGTATTTAAAGAATAGAAATTCGACCGCCACAATGAATGTGGCCATTTGTAACGATCGCTGTTCTGACAAGAGAATGTGCCTCCATCTGTGATAAAGGGCGGGGATCCATTTTATTTTATCGCACTTATTTACAACTAATGGCAGACTAATGAAAAAACAACCGCAGGGCCCAGCAGAAATACAGGAGTCATGAGAAAGGACAGCAGCTAGAGAGTTCTTTTTTTTTTTTTTTTCCCTCTCCGGCAGTTCAGATTGTTCTCGGGGAAAATCCCTAGGGGAAGTGGCCCTCCTGTAAAGCATTCTGGGATAGCTGGGTAATTACATCCTGCTGGACCCGCGGCTCTCTCCTGCAGGTCCCCTGCCTCTCCCGCGCCGGAGCGACATTTTTAGCAGCGCGGAGGCAGAGCGCAAACACATCATCGGCGACAGCCGCCGCACATATCATAGCCAGTTTTTAACGGCGCCCATTTTTCTCACCAAAGCTGCTCCTAGCGCGTTTAAGGTAGCGCAATTCCCCAGCGTTACGGCGCAGTGTGTCTTCCGTCGCGGCGCGGCGCTAGCAGTCTTAAATACAACAGAGGGTTCTCCCTTACTCTCAGAATCCAGTCTCAGCTTACGCGCAGAGACTAGGGGAGGGTACGCACAGAAAGGGGCTACGGCGCCTGCATCGCTACGACGATCCAGGTGAAAACACCTGCTACATCGTAGCGCTTCTGTTCACGGTGGCAGTTCAGCTCAGGTGCCAGAGAGGGGTAAAAAAAAAAAAAAAAAAAAAAAAAAAAAAAAAAAACACGCTCATATCCGTTCTCCGTGTTGTATAACGCGCGCCCACGCGAACCGGGAGCTTACGCCGTGATCCCACATCTGGCGCTTAGCCGCCGCGGTTGTTTAAGCGGACGAGTGAGGGCGAGGGCTGTTTGGAAATACCAGAAAGCAGATTTGGGGCCCGGGAACAGAAACGGATGGCCGGCTGGAGTGAGAGTTCGGAAATGAATGTTAGTCATCGCCCCCAGGAAAGAAAAAAAAAACTCTCTCTCTCTCTCAGCGTGCTCTCTGACACGGCCTGGCATGGGGAGCGGGGGGGGGGGGGTGGTGAGAGAGTGGGCCTTATTTAATGCAGGCAAAGTCTCCGGCATGAATACAGTGCTAACAAGCGCGGGGCTCCTGACCTTGGAGGAAAGACACAGCGAGGAGGCAGACATCTGGTGAAGGGGTTTTTTTTTTTTGTGGGTGTCTGTCTGTGTGCGTGTGCTTTTGTGTGTGTGTGTGTGAATCTGTGAGTGTGTGTGTGTGTGTGTGAGGGAGAGTGTGTCTGTGTGTGTGTGCGTGTGTGCCTGTACGCAGGTGTGTGTGTGTGCGCGTGCATCTGTGTGAGCGCACGTTGGTATGGGTAAGGTACACTGGGCTGAGCTGTATTTGCGGGTGTGTCTCAAAGTGGCCTTTCTGTTTACTTTACAGGTCACAGCTGGCACTCGAACCCACAGTACCTCCCCTCCATACTAATACAAGGCCCAGGAGTCATTCTGTCCTCTACTGACGAACACGCTCTCTCCACAAGGTCAAAGACCATTGCATTCTACGCACATGGATCCCTAGTGTTGGATGGTGGGCGACCTGAAGATGACCAAGAGCAACTTCGTTCAGTGGGCTGTGTGCCCAGCGTGCGGCTGGGCCGAGCGTTAAGTAAATACAGATAGTCATAAACATCAGCCAGGGCAGAATCTGCAAACGTGTGCAGTAGTGCGTAACGGTGTTAGTCAGCGACTGAGCTGACCCGAGAGTCAGGCTCGCGTTATAAAACAACGGCAAAAAAAAGAAATGCTGATCTCTCCTCGTTTTCCCGTACGCTGCTCCATCTGCGCCTGAGGGCTTCCAGCGCCGCTCTCTTCCTGCCTATCACCCAGAGAGTTCTGGGTATTTTCGGAGTAGCTGTCGCACGAAGTAGGCCACACGACGAGCAGAGCAGCACGTCGTCAGGTGACAGGCTCCGACTACCAGCGGGAAGTCTCTAAGATTAATTCTGAGTGGCCTATACGAGAACCAAGCGTGAAAAAGCGGCCAATGATACGTAGGATATTTAGCTAAATAGTTTGAGGGATCCGAGGATGCGAAGAAATCAGATGACTTTCGCACAGGAGCCTCTGCGATGGCGGACTCATTAAAAAATGACATGGATTCCTGGAAAGAAATAGCACATTCATTTCGGTAGACCCTCTGACCCGAGGAACTAAAATAGACTGGAGAGCGGGAGAGGCGGCAGGGAAATGGAGGCCCGTCGGCAGCAGGAGGCCGCGCTCGTTCGGCGAGTCCGGGGGAACGAGGGCGCGGCGCGACCGACGCGGCGTCCTCAGGAGCCCGGCGCCGAGGCCGGAGCCGCCCGTGGCTCTCCGCCGCCGCGCGATTCGCTCTCTGAGGCTCGTCCAAGGACGCTCCGGCCAATGACGTCTCGGGAGGCGGCTCTTAAAATTTTATGGGAAGAGCTGGTCGGGATGTCCGGATGCTCTCGCAGCGCTGGCATCCAGGGACGGTGGCGGTTTATAGCTGTTTCGGCTCCTTTGCCATGCGTTCGGCTCCGGAGAACCTTCGGTTCTTTTCCGTGCGTCACGCGCCGTGTTTTTAACAGGGGTTAAAAGGCCCGCGGCGAAGGACAGACGGCAAGCGCGACCCGCGAGCTTATTTTAAGCCGCTTCGCTCGCGAGGGAATACCGTCGCGCAGTTGGCGGGAGTTTGCCGGGGGAACGCGCCACCTGAGCAGAAACTGGGGGGGGGGGGGGGGGGGGGGGCGCCAAACGGGATCTGCGCGTCCTTAATCTCAATCGCCCAATCAGCACACAGGGCTGCCGCCACGAGGATTCGGTTCCTCCTGCCAAAAGCAGCCCGCGTTTCTCTGTTCTGCAGCTGCGCGTGTAAGCAGGAGGCTAGGCTCCATATTCGCGGCGCTAGAGCTGGTTAATCTGCGCTGAGCTATTGAAGGCTTCTCCACTTGGACAGCGTAGCCACTTTGCATTCGTTTTTCCTGGGACTTGCCCCACGATTTATTTCCTCGGTCGTGCCGGTGCTCCGACTGTCACCTCTCAGTCGGTACTCCGCCGAGCTGTCGCTACACGCTAATGCCTCTCCGTTAGCAGGGAAGACCTCGGAGTGTTCCGACCTTCACGGAAACTTTAGTGCCGTCGACGGCACTCCGCGGAACTCTGTTTATACTTCCGGAGAGAAATATTTAGCCGCCCCACAAGAGCCTGCTCCACATTTTGGGGGCTGGAGCCATTGCAAACACGGAGATTGCTCCCCGGAGGCGCGCAAAGCCTCCAACTCAATTTATAATAAATGTCGTCAATTTAGAACTCATTTAATTAGATATATGGGAGGACAAGCGCCCATGAGCAAGGGTTCGGGAAGGATGCTTATAATGAGAAGGTCACAGGTCCAATTCCCATGTGTGCCCAGCCTGTCGTACCCTTGAACTTGGTGCATAAAATATGAATTGTTTCAGTAATTACCCCGCTGCATAAATTGACATGTCAGAATGCGAGTGATGGACGCGTTGCTCTGGATACGGGGTATCTGCTAAGCTGAGAGGTCACGTGATGCCATGTGTTCCGTTCCTCTTTGATCTTCCTTTCGATTACTCTCGTCTCGCAAATGAATCTCGTTCGGAATTGCAAGTAATGGACGTTATACGGCTTTTTTTTTCCTTTTTAAAAGCGTTCTCGTCTCACGACTCTAGCGGGTGACGGACAGCGACGTGGACCGCGCCATATCCTGATCGCGGCGCATTTCGGATTTACGACGGCCGGGGTTTAATAAGATCAAAGACCTTACGAGATTAGCAAATTTCTGTAATTGCTGCATGAATCGATGTGGCCCGGTCCAGATGGTCCCGTTCCCCTCTCAAATCACTCGCGCTGATCAAGCCCACGCAGTCGGAAGAGCGAGGGAGAAAACAGGAAGCCGGAGGGACCGTGACGCAAATGGCGCCGTCCCCGCCACGAGAACCAGCGTGAGCAGCATCAGTCAGTCCTGGAAGCGTTTTAAAGCGAAGGGCGGAAAAACACCGACGCCTCACAAGTACGCGCGAGCTTTACACTTTTCCTTCGCAGATTCGGCTTTGGCAGGTTCGTTTTAGCGATTACCGCACTCACCGAAATGTGTTTGTTGGGGTGGGGAAAAAAAAAACTGAGAATTATTGCTTTTAATGGTTAGTCAAAGTTAAGGGAAAATATTGATGGAATCCAGGCTGATAGGTCCCTTGGGCAGCTGTTCATCTTACTATGAAGACAGCGAGAAGAGGTATTCGGGATGAACGTGCAACACCTTCCTATCGAAAAAGACGGGAGCGAATGGAATAAACGTTCGCGTTCACGCTGCCTCTCTCAGACAGTAATCTGCGCCATCGGTCCACAGAGCCATTAGTCTCTTTTCTGCCCCGACCTGCCAGTCGATCTTCTTACCCGGGCACACTGGCGGGGAGTGAAAATCAATGGGCTATCGGCCGCGAGCTCCGCGGCAGCTTTTGTACCGCGCTGGTTCACGCGGGGACGAAGGGCGAACGGTATGCGGACAACCTGACGGACGACGTGTCACTGAAAGTAACTGTGTGAAATGTTATTTTTATTTTTTAGTTAAGTTATAGCGCTCTTAAATTTACGTTAGTATGTATGTGTCATGAGCGCCACAGAGCCCTTGAGCATTACTTTACTAGAACGTTACTAGAATGTGGAAACACTGTGCATTTCCCAATGTTAAGACTCACATTTTTGACTCTTTGAATCATATGCACAGCAACAGAAGAAGAAATACAATGTGACACACAGGATCTAACGAACAACACTTCAATCAAACACCAGCAATCAACAAGCCACCTTGCATAACTTGCCGCATGTAACGTGTGTAATCTATGTGTATCTGACCGCCAGTAGACTGTGAGAGGATCTGTATGCTAGTGTTGCAAATTAGCCTTGGCAGCCCTGGTTGATACAATATATCATACTGTGCATGGCTTTAAATAGAGGTGGAAAGTCCAGAGGTCAGAAAGTAAAAGTCCTGTAATGCGTTTCTTCTGCCCATGAACTCAACCAGCTGTTTCCACTAATTAGTTCTACCTCCTGGCTGAAGAACTGTGCTCATTAGCAAATCCAGGTGGAACTTTTACTTTCTGAACCTGGGTTTTCCACCCCTGGCTTTAAACGATACCATCAGTGTAGATAGGAGCGGCTGTCTTATTAACCAGGGTATATAGCAGGTTTCAGTCCATGCCTGAACAGACACTTGTATAAAACGTATCTTCCAGCCTTGTGTGTAACTCACCGATTGCATGGAGCAAGTCTATAGGCCAGAAAAGTCAGTAGAACCAGTCACTAGCTTAGTTAACACAGTGGGCATGACTCTACAAGTCCTCTTCCCACACCGCCTAGCTGCAGAGATTACCAGGAAACGCTGGGGTGATGACCCCAAATCTGGCCCTACCTTTCACCTCCCCAAGCCACCAACTCATCCAACCACGCTGACAACACAGTCTAGTTCCCCATGTTTGCCATGTCCAAAATCTGCCCAAAACTATAAGCTCCACCTCTACACCTCAGCTGTCTAATGATTCAGTTTTTAATGGGGCCTCCCCATCATATGACCCATTAAAATAGTTTTCTTTAATAAACACAGTCATTTGCCTCTCCAAGTGGAAAAAAATACCATCCCCAAAAATGTGTGACATCACCAAACGCTGGGCATCTTCCCAGGTGATGCTCTGCCAGGCCTGCACTGCATCCACCTTCAGTTCCTGTTTGTTTCTGGGATGTTTTGCCTTCAGTCTTGTCTTAAGCAGGTGACTGACCTGGCCAGTCAAGAACATTCCACTTTCTGGCCCTGAAAAACTAGCAGTATACTTGGGGACACTGTCCTGCAGCAAGGTTATGTGCTGTCCAATGAGTTTTAAGGCACTTGGTTTGATCTGAGCAGATAAGATGTTCCTGTACACTTCAGAATTCATCCTGCAGCAATCAGCAGTCAGATCGTCACTGAAGACAAGTGAGCCAGCTCGAGTGGCAGCCAAAAATGCCTAAGCCATAACACTACCCCTACAGGCACTATAGGTATGAGATTTGCAAATTGCTTTTCAGTATGCATGCATTTGTTGAAACGGCACGATGGTTCTTCGAAGTACTTGTTTTCCGTCTACATCATAGTAGAAATACCCGCACAATCATCATCATTAAATCAGCTCTAATCATACATTTCTCGGTCATGTTTATAGGCCATAATCATCGCCGCAATAGTTTCAATTATTATATGTACCAAAAGTGCAATTGCAGCACTTCAAAGTTAATTAACAGACATGGAATTATTTTGTATAGGCAGCTGAACCCTACATAACCTACTGAGTTTCTAAAGTACTATGAAAACAGGCTTTTCCTTAACCTTCATTGCCTTATGCTCAAATACACATAACAGAATAGGTAGAGACATACACACACCCCCACCCACAGTAGGCTATGTCTAACAGAGTTTTAGGCAATATCATTAAAAGCTAAGGATAGCTAAAGCCAATTAGAGACAGCATTAAAGCCTGCTCAGACGAGGTTAATCTGTTCAAAAGGACTGGCTCCTGCAATCCCTGCCATACCTCAGTATCTCAGTAGCTCCAGGGATTCTGCAGTTTTTCCGAAACTGAAATTTAGTTTACGGTGAATAAGGTCACCCACAGAGTACAACCGTTGTATTTGCAAAATATTCCATTATTGCCTGATATATTTGTCAAGATTGCTCATGTCCTTTTTCCCTTACATGCAGTAAAGAACAGCCCCCCTCACTTCTGTCGGCACACCACTGCTATACATTATTCATTCATTATTCTAATCAAATCCTTTTATACAAGAAGGCATGCAATATCTTCTTAAGAGCACACGGAAGAACAAAAGCTTATGCCAGCACAATAGCCTTTATAGTCATGTTTTGCAAAAGTAAGACAGAAACGAGGTAAAAGGTAAAGAGAATTTGGCCACAGATAAGTTTAAGAACGGAAGGGGGGAGCTCTGACGACAGAAAAGGGAACAATGATGAACGAAGGTTGAAAACCTAACCTGACAAGCCTGGGATTGATAAAACTGCCAGTTCAGACATCAACTGAAGGCACTCTACCCTTTTCAAAGAGACGGCAGGCATCAACGATGCCTTTGCCCAGAGGAGCGTCCATGCTCCGGCAAACACAAGCAGACACATTCATCAGGCCTGGCTAGGATGCTACGAGGCTTCCCTGTCCAACACCAAAACATCAATCCTGGCAGAGTGCGGAAGGACTGTAGCCGAAAGATGGCAAAAGTTTCCTAAAATTAATGATTTCTCAGCCAATACAACAGATAAACACAGAAAAGTGCCCCAGGAAGAGTCTAAGGGGTGATTTAATTTCACCAATGAAACGGACGCTAGAAATACACCGTCATCCATTCTGTTCGAATTGTGCTGTTACAAGCCTCACTCTGTTCAATGGGAGAGGCCGGTCGGTTAAGAGCCATTCCTCACAGGAGCTGTTCCGCAGCGCGCGTGTTTTTCCGCTGGCTCATGTACCGACGCACCAGCCGGCGTGCTGGGATTGAGCGGGCGTCCAATGGCAAGCCACAAAAACAGGGACAGGAACTTGGTTTGCTCCTGAGATGTAGCCCTTGTTTGCGCATTTCGGTTTTCCAGTCAACCCCCCCCCCCCCCCCCCCCCCCCCGCCCCCCCCCCGGCTGAACAGCAGACAGAGACCAAGGAGGCCCAGTCCAAGTCAGGAAGTCTGTGGGGACTCGTTGGGCCTACAGGAACTGGGGCCATGGTCTGACAGCAACCCAACGGGGACCCAACCGGACGGTCCTTTCTGGGTTTTTAGAAAGCTGACGCGGACACGGAAGGCTGGCACCCCGCTCGCTGCTCCGCTGGCTTGGCCCTCGCTGCTCCGCTGGCTTGGCCGCCACTCCACGCGTAGGGCTCTCACGCCGCGTCTGCGCCGAGCCTGCGCCGGGCGGACGCGCCTCGCGGCTCCGCTTGATATTCACGCCGCGGCGCTCGACTGTGGGGTTTTTTTGCATTTAATCAAAGTCAAGGATCCGACTCACCTGACAGAGTCCCGCTCCGCTCTCTGAATAAAGACGCGCGACGCGGAGAGGACGGCGCCAGGTGCTTTTCCCCCCGCGCTAAGCCCCCGATCCGCGAGTGTGGGGTGGTTGGGTGGGGGGGGGGTGCGGAGACACTCGCCCGTGACAATCTGCGCCCGATTCCTCCCCCCGAGCCGAGAAACACGAAAGACATCCGAGCTGACGCCGCCGTCCCGGCAGCCTAATCCGGCCGTGAGCTGTAAACCTGGTGTGGCTCAGCAGCCAGGAAACATTATGCGGGGAATCTGAATATGCGCTGATTGGCAATGGGCATCAGCGAGCAAACCGCCTCGGAGACACAACTGAAGACTGTCAGCCAGAGCGCAACAAACCCCCCCCTCCCCCCCCACTGTGTTCGTTAGCCAACCACCTTCGATGGCCACCCACACAGTGGATCAGAAGGGTACCAAAGATTTGCGTTTTTGGCTGATGCTGTGAAAACAATCCCGCCATTCAGCTCCGGGCAGACGGCGGGAAACCTCCTTCTCAACAGACATCGGAATCTCACTCATTAGCGCCGGAACATTCTGGTCGCGTTGTCGCTCTTGACATTCCTTTTCGAAAGTTTCCCACCTTTTCTCGGTGGCAAGGAGATACCTGGAAGAACAGTGCAGGCCCGGACAGGCAGAAGATAAGAGTGAGAGGCGAACTGTTTTAAAGTCACAATTACCTGCCTGTCCTTTTCACATCATGCCCCTCAGTGTACTGTACGCCAAGGACTTCAATTCGGGGAAAGTCAGAGCCCGTCAGGTTTCACGGAAGCCTGTTAATTAACAGGTGATTCACACCTGTGACACCCGCTGAACTGACTTTCCATCTCAATGCTAATTTCCACCACGCAACTAAAAGACAAGGAAGCGCTAGAACCCAGACAGCTCGCGGCCCTCTGGGAAGTGGAGTTGCTTATGTTTCAGCGGTTGCACTTATCACTTATGCACCCAAGCATGACCTCGATAGCTCGGCAGCAGGCTAAATCCCTCATCCGTCACATTAAAATGATCTCTGCGACGCAATCATACATCTTAGTAATCTCACATGGTAGAAAGGGACAGCGCACGTATGGATGGCAGCTGCACTGTGAAACACATGCACGTCGTACCTCAGGTTTTTTACGTTTTTTGTTTCCCCAGAAGGGCACTGCTTAGGTGTCCGCTGAGCTGACCCAGTTAAAACGAGCTTCAGCATCGCATTTACGTCAGCACACAAAGGCCTCTGGGTTTAAGTCGTTGAAAGTCACTGTTTAATTAATACACAAAGGCGGTGAGGACTGCGGGGGGGGGGGGGGGGATCTTTACCGTTTGATGAAAGATTAACACGTTCAGGAGCACGGAGCACTCGTGCTCACGCGTTAATGGGCGAAGACAACGCGGCGCGCGGCAGGGCGATGGAAGAGCCGAACGGTGAACGCAGCGGCTCACGTGAGCGCACTAGTGCCGCCTCCAGGACGGCTCTCACGCCTAATGACCCCCCCCCCCCCCCCCCGAGCAGGCCAGCGGATTGGTCGCGCCCGAGTGACTGACAGGCACCGCGGAGAGCGCGCCTATTATTTCCCCCCCGGCGGCTCTGAAGGGAAGATCTGGTTCGGCGAATAATGAGAGAAAAAAAAGAGAGGGATGAGAAAAAAAAGGCAGGGGCGCCCGTCCTCAATCATCCCCCCGTCTCACGTAGCCCGCCAGGCCCCGCTTTCGCAATTTTTACGCGGAAAGGGGCGTTCGCGGGCGCCTCGCTTCGCCCGTCGCGTTAACGTATTTCCGCGAAGGCGATTTAACGAGGACAGGACTTCGCAAAACAACGGCGCGAAGCCGCGGGGAAAAAAAAGGAAGAAAAAAGTCAAAGATGAGAGGGAAAAACAGACGCGATTCCTGAGAGATGAGAGCTGGCGGAGATTAAAATGAGAGGTTCGGGGCCTTGGCGCGCCCCGCTTTCGATGGGACGGCGACCTCTTTGCGTAAATGAAAAAAAATGCGAGGGACTGACGGTGCGTTACATGAGCAAATAAATGTATTTGGTGAAAGGCAGCATTCCTTCGTAACCATTAGAAACCCTGAAAGCGGATTGAATTGGACCACTTGAGTCTAATCGGGAAACTCTGAATTGATTGTTGAGCATATATGCTGACTGGACCAAATGAATGAGATAATATAACATGAGCTTGGATTCAATAAACATCTTCTTTAGCTTTGACTCATAGATTCAAGTGTTTTTCCTTCACAAACTCCTGCAAATTAATTTCAGTGATTAATATCTTGATGAAGATTATGTCAGATCAGGTAGCCAAGGCAGATAGCCTTGGGGGATTTAAGTCCAAGCTTGACACTTTCGGCACTTTTTAGCTTGCAGCTAAATTGCCTTTTCTCTTCATTATGTTCTGATTAAAACTAAAGCATGCACTTCGTTTTCAGTCATAGAAAAAAACTTCCGCCAATCGTCTATCACTTCTTTCTGTGTAACATCACAGACTGAACCAACTGACACTGGCAAATCTACCAAACAAATGCATTGTTATGAACAGGGAACTATTGGGATTTCAGTATTTAATTGTGAAGTATGGTCATATATCCGCCCACTTGGTGCAGTCATATTTACTAATAAGAGTTGTGAACAGGGGACCCCAAGGCAATCAGCCACTGCCAACGGCAACCCATAGGCAACTATTACAAATCTTATCAGCAATGTAGACAAACTTCAACTTGGAAAATTTTTATTTAAATACATTCTGTTTTTATACGTGCATGCCTATGAAACTGTTATGGAAGCATATGGCACATAGGGGGAAAAAATGAGAAGTTTCCAGCACATTAATAACAAGCGCAAATCCACAATAGCTGCGACCGCACACGCGCATGCATCCATGCGTGCATGCATCCACGCACACACCCTCACGCAAACACGTGACCTCTTCTTTGGCTCATGACCAACCTTTCCACAAAATCTTGTGCAAATCTGTGAATCCGTTTGGGAGTTATGCGCCTTTTTGTGATAGGCCACGCCCCCTCTTGGTCAATCGGCCTGAAAGTTACTCAGTTCTACCTTCGGTCTTGACCGACCTCCACGCCAAATTTCAGCCTCTTGGGGTGAAAACTGTGGCCGCTACGGGGTGGGACACATTTGTGGACCGACCGACCGACCGACAGACAGAGCTATAGAGCTGCGGTCGCAGCTAGAAAGACGATCACCTTCAGCACAATATAAACGCAGTTTTACTGACGGTCCCCTTAACGCACCGGGGCAGAGCTCGGCGCTCGTTAGCTTCCTCCACCACGGCCGAGGCCGCAAGTGCTTCTGCACGCGCTCACAAATCGGCGAGGGGTCGGGCCAACGTTTACAAATCCAAATTGGACGGAAACGGACTAGAAAGCAAAAAGGAAATCGTTTTAACGTTTCCCGGGTTTGGCCGAGGCGGCGACAGTTCCCGGGTCTCTTGACTAGCGCACAGCACACGGAGAAGGCAAAGCAAATACAGCAAAGCTATGGATCCTGAGCGAACGACGACAGCTAAAGCCTGGGCATGAATAATACATCAAGCCCGCGCTGTGGCTTGTGTAAGTTTGCCTTCTACTGTTTCCTACCGTTCTCTCTGGTCTCTTTTAGAATGGAATTACAGGCTACACTGCGGTGGTGTTCTCTTGCCACGCTACACCAACGACGCCTTTACGCGTTCAGAGAGAAACGCCTACGAATGCGCAGTTCAGATGGGCCAAATCCGTAAATAAATACATAGCCCGAAATTTTAAGCGGTTTAAAGTAGCTGCATCTGTCAAGGTAAAGCCTGCCGATGGCATCCAGCTCCAGTCTCTTCCCCCTGACGTCTTTGCTTAATTAAGCTAAATTAATTGGAATCTGACAATCAAAATCAAATGAGTTTCATTCTGAAACATCCCAGCTTGTCACAACCGTGATTTAAGCATGTATGTGTGTACGTATGGTTATACATTACGACAAAAACGACACTGGCAAAATGTTTATCAGTGGAATAATTTGTTGGTTTGCTTAAGAACTGCATGGTGCATAATTCTCTCTTACCCACTACGGCGAATAATCTCCAATCACTTATCCATTTTTATTTAAGTATTTTTATGAGTACATATGCAGCATTCTACAGGGCGTCCTTCAGGATGAAAAGACTTTTGCTCATAGTATTTCTGTGTCTGTGACCTTTGCAGTTAACTCAACTACGGTATTCACAAACCTTTTGTTCACCCTTTATGAGCACCGTGCAACTGTTTCACGGCTGAACATCCTGGGGTCTTTTCTGTGTTCAAAGCGAGTACTTTCACTACTTACATCAATACGCTCGACCCCCGCCCCCAAACAACAGACACCATTTTCCATTTTTCAAAAACAGAGATTTGCTCCTTCAACCCCTCCCGGCACGTCAGCGTCGGTTTCTGTCGCGCGGAATGTTGGCGAAGGTTTGAAATGGCAGATGGGGTTGCTCGGTGTCAGAACAGCACTCTCTGTTCCCGGTCCGGGTTCGAGGATGCACCGAGCGAACGGGCGTTCGCAATTCGCCCCTGCTGTTGAGAAATCGCGAATTCCGAGCCCCTGTTCACGGAGGATCGCCCCGCGGGGTCCCAGGTGGCATTTATAACAGTGCCGGATGCCAACGGAAAAGGGCAGTGGGCTGCACTTATAAACCCACTGTTTGGCCTTTTGGCCACTTCATTATTCATTTATTTTCCAAAATATCGTCAGAGCATGCGATGTGGTGAAGATGGAGATGCAAATTTATGCTGCACGCTTCCATTCTCACACACAGGTTTGGGCAGCCATTTCCAATGGTCTTGTGTTGTCTTTAAAATCCTAAATGTGAAATAAGAGAACGCTTAATCAAATTGCTATTTCATTCTATGCTGCAGGATGCAAAGGATGAGTAGAAACGTACAAGTTAGAGACACTCACCATAAACTGAAGGTATGGCCGAACATTTCTCTATAAAACAAAGGGGGGAAAGAGGACAACAAAAAAACCTGATTTTTCTAACTGGTGTTTCTCCCCTGAACCTGAATGAAAACATGCCGCACTGCATAAATGTGTGAAGGTGAATGTATTTTCGCTTGTTTTCTGGATGAGTGCATGCCCACGTGTACACCCTACGATGAGTCACCACTGCTAATATAATCCTTCAGCACAAAGTCATAGCAGGAAACAGGCTGCACCATTGATTTAAAAAAAGAGCAGTGATTTTTTTTTTTTTAAAAAGCACTTGACAAATCTGGTACAAACTGTAGCGATGGTGAGAAGAGGAGTATCGGAAAGTGCATTATGGAGAATACGCTGACACGGGGGTGGCACCAGCCAGTTATTTCCTGACATGCGTGGTCTGCCGGTTCCAGGATCTGGGCTTACAGATTTCCAGCAGACCCAAAGGCTAGAGATGCTTTGCAGGAAAAGGTACTGCTCCTGGTCAAGATACTAAACTTGAATTGCCTCAGTAATTCAAAACTAAATCAAGCTGTGTGAGACAGATAATATTCAGTTCAATTCAACTCAATTTTATGAGTATAGCGCTCTTTACAAAGGGGTCGGCTGTAATAAGTCAGCCGTGAGTCATTCCAGGATGAGGGCATCTGCTAAGAAAATAAATAACGTAATCACAGGAAACACATTTTGGGGTAGACGGTGCACTATCAGGCAAAGTAAATAAAAACGTAAGTGGAAATGTTATATCGGACAACCGATATATTGGGTTGATATTTGCATTTTTTTAACCATATTTGTATGAGTAAGAAAGGTCAAAATTCAGTTTATATATACACATGTGACATCTCTACATCTACAGTAAATGTATTTCTAAACATAGAAATAGATACAAATCGTTATTTTTGTGAATATAATTTTTTCATACTTAATAAGGAACATCTGTGAGGACATGATGAGCTCTCTGCCAGGTGCAAACGCAGAGAAGCTATGCCTCTTGTTTCAGGTGTCACTAACTGACTGGTAGTATTGATGGATAGTAATTAATTGACAGTCAATGTTCAATGTTTACTTGGGTCACAAGGTTCAGTGTAAAATATTGACATAATTTTAAGTCAGACAGGACAACTCACGTTTTTAGATTATATTTGAAATAATATGTACGTGCATTTTTTGGTTTGGCACCGAATGGATCTGCTTCAGGTACTACAGTGCATGCACCAGCGTGCACTACCCTATCTAACAGGGAATGTGAAGCATCTCCCATACTAAACACGAGGAATACCAGAAACCCCCTAGTGCCTAGAAGCAGATACAAACAACAGGTGGTAGAGTGGGTGGTGGAGGGTGAGTGCAATTCTGCAGTAGTAAGTGAAGCATGTAGAGCAGTGCAGTAATGTGTTCTTGTGATTGGACGGGTATGAGGAAGTATGTTGTGTGCATGTGGTTGGCTGATAATAGAACTGCGTGAGCTTGTGATTGCTGAGGCTGATCAATGGTTGACGCAGCAAGAGTTTCCTGCCTAAACTTACTAGGCGAATTCAATGCGTGTCATTCATTAACAAATATTCTTCAATAAAAGTTATTTAAGAAAGCACCCTTCTACTTTGCATCATCATATCATTGCAAAATCGGTGCACAATCCTCGCAGAATAAGGTCTATTTTCATTCCAGCTCTAATAATTCTCTTTACTGGCCACCATATCGATAGTCAGTGAATTATTCCCATTTTTCGGTCTTAAAAATCCCATATCAGTCAAGATCTACTATTCACCTACAAGCCAGCTCCTTACTGCTTATCTCAAGACATGAAAACTATGGATTTCCTGATTGTCTATAACCACAGTAAGCACGTGACTGTGGTCCAAACCCACCAAATGTTTCTGAATGTGTTTCATTTCAAAGGAGACAAAGCAAATAATAAAGAAATACTTACAGGGACACAACATTACATCACTGACTGTAGCAATAACGCCAAGGTCAGACAGTGAGTGAAATAAAAGTGTTGAAGACTTGCACCTGCTTTCTCCAACTGATGTCATGCAACTGTGGGCTCATCAAATGTATCCCAGTTGAAACCAGTTGCTTTAGAATCGTACAGCACAGAACAGATGCTGGACGCACGTCACATGTGACGGAAAGTAATTAAATGTATTGCTAGATATTGTTAGATAATCGTTCCTCAAAAAAAAACATAACATGCTAGCGACGCGTATCCAAGGCAAATCCCCCTAGATAGTTTTCCTTCAGAAAAACATCGACACAGACCTTCGGCAGTAACGCTAGGAAATCTGTTCTGGCCACACAGCTCCTCATTCCTCCTTCCAATTTCACAATCCTGTATACGGACGGCGAGGAGGAGGAGGAGGAGGAGGAGGGCGTGATGAAGAAAGTAAAGCCAGCAGACTAATAGCACAAAGGCCTGGCGCTCTCTCATTTTGGGTCGGCCCGCGAGCACCCAGGTGGAACAAACCGGTTAGATTAGGGGCTTTTTTTCTCTCGGAGTCTGGGGGCCATTTCCGATAAGATGGGCGGCAACGCTGCCTCCAGACCTTTTAGAGAGCGCGCGCGAGTGGGAGCGAGATGGAATGCTTGCGCACGAGGGATTTTCATTTTTATTTATTTATTTATTTTGTTTTTTTCAAAATCGCGGTTCGTGGCACGGAAAAGACGCAGTTTCAGAATTCCCTTCGCGACGCGAAGGCAGTCGGCGAAAAGGCAAGACCGAGCACGGAAACAAAAATCCCTCAACCACCGAAACCCTTGGTGTGCGATTTGTAAAAATAAAACTAAAAAAAGATCAGACGTGTCCTTTCACACGAGTGTGAGTTCTACTTCATGTTCCTCGTGACGAGAGGAACCGCATCTCGAGGACTGCAGACGAAAACAAAGCCTTCATAAATTATGACTGAAACGCAACGAGAATCCGTTTCTCCCCGCCGTTAATAGTCCTCAAGTCATTAGTCAGTCCCGTAATCGCTTTAGCAAAGATACCTTCAAATTACCGCGCCTCCCCGAAATAGCCCGCATAGCAATGGCAAATACATAGCAATTAATGCATTGAAATTACCAAAAGGGTAGGTAAGCGGAAATATTAAACATAAGCCAAATATTAAAATCCTATCAAGGATATAGCCTCCCTTTGATCCTTTATATCTATATTACAGTAATTATTTGCTCATTCTGGCTGCAAACCTAATTACATTCCTTTGACCTTTCGCTGCGCTTGGTTCTCATTCTGACTTCGCTCTTCATCCTTAGGATCAGCTCAGCGACAGAAACGCTTTTAAAAAATATTTAGCGATGCCGAGTCCTCTTTTTTAATAGTCATGTTTAAACACACGGTGTGCAGAAGCCGAATGACCTTGGGGTACGAAGCCAACCTTGCCCCAGTTACCGTCAAGATCTGATTAATCACCTGCATTTTCCCTGACATCGGCCTACCCAACACGTCCCCCAACCCCTCCCAGCGCAATCCGAAGAAACAAAAGGAGGGGGTCTCGAACGCCCCGTTTGCAAGTCTTCGCCCGAAAAGCCTCGGCGCTTCTCCAAGGCAACTCTGACATTCCATCTGAAATGAGCGCCTATTAATGATGAGCAGCTCAGCTCTGCGGGGTCCCAGAAGACCTGGACTACATTCCACCATCACTGAGCGAAACGGGGAGCAAGAAGGACCAATCAACTCAACACACAGAACGAAAGACCGGGACCGGGCCTGCTTGACTTCATAATACAGACACGTGAGTGTTTGCTTTGGATCTCCAGGCAACTGCTTTGCAAGCTGTTATAAATAGATTTTCCGCCATGATAATATCTGTTTGCGTCAGCAGTTGTGTGTTAGAATCCAGGTCTTCGGTGTAACTTTGACACTTTTTCGCGGTGTATAACAGCACGCCGCCACGCTGCAGTAGAACGCCATTTTGTCCCACCGCAGTCTTCGAGCGCACGGTCCCTGCCACACAGACGCTCGGACAGGGCGACGCGCCGGCGTTAGCCGTGTTTAGGCAGCTTGGTCTTGTTTGCGTGCGTGTAACCTCCAACTAAACACTTTCCCTCAAGTTTTATCTTCAAACACTGTTCAAGAAAAGCATTGATTAATGCTCATTTTAAATAATAACGGTCAGGTAAAGTACATAATTGTTTTCTGAGAATAACCTTACGTTCCTATTAACTCTATTACTCAATGCAACCCTAGCAAAAAATTTACCACACAAAAAGGAACTTGGGATAAAGTTGATACGATCTTTTTTTATACTTAAGCTATAATAAAGCCCAAGCAAAGCAAGACCAATCAGAAACTGTAGTTAGGTGTCATCACACACACTACCATGGATGGCCCAACGAGATCTCCAGGTGAAAATAAAAGGGGGCGGGCCCTGCCACAGAGCTGCAGCGCTCTAGACTCGCGAATCGCGATGAGTTCAAAAATAAGCGAATTACAAACGATCAGACAGCAGCTCGGTGGAGCTCGTTTATAACCAGCCCGTTAATCTTTTGTTAACATCAGGCGGACTGTGATTCAGACCCGCACTCCGGGCCAAACGACACGCGTTTGAGATGAGGAGAGTCCGAGCGGCCTGTACACGCAAACAGCGAAGGCAGCTACTGTATTCACAGAACCACAAAAATAATGATGGGGGTGCACCGTCGTACACATTGAAAGCAACAAAAAAAACGACTCAAACTGTACATACGCAAAGAAATGACTATTTTTGTTCTGAAATCCAAAGAGCAATTTTGCTTATGGTTGAAAAAAAAAACATATTTGTAGACACTCCATGAGTCACCAGGTGTCACAAAAATGAAAGCGTAAATGCTTCATCCGTGTCAGATAATCACCTCCTAAAACTCTTGAAGCGCTTTTTACGGTTTCCAAAATTGGAATGGCAGTCTGTTAGCGCCTTTTAGCACTTCGATGCGCACCGCTTTACAGCCGAGAGGTAACGAAGTCTGCGGAACGGAACGAGAGCCCGGCAGAAGAGATTCCTGCGATATAAAAACGCCTGGAATCGGTGTTATCCTTCAAAAACACCAACGCTGTTAGGAAAGGTCCATGCCCATCTTTTCTTGTAACGAGAGCATTGATCTTCGGGGTACGTACGCACGTGAGAAAGGAAAAAGGACAGATTGAGAGAGAGAGAGGGAGAGAGAGAGAGTGATGCACTGAAAGAGAGATCAGCAGATAAGGCAGGTTGGAATTCTTTGACAGCTTATTTCCGACGGCGCCCTCCACGACCCTGGCCTCGGTAACGTGGAAGACAGGCGCTCTCCCTCGCTCCCCTATTTATCCACCCGGCGAAGACGGAGGACGCGCAAACGCTCTCGCCCCGCGCCGAAGGGAAGCCCGTTCGACAGGATGCGCCTGACAGGAAAGGCTCGCCATCTGTCACGCGCTCATCTCACACTTGATTTCTCCGCAGTTACCATGATTGGGGAGAAGGGGGGAGGGGGGAGGCGGTATTTTATTATTCGACCGTGACTGCCGAGGGCTGTTCATCTCTGATATTTAGCGACGCCTCAATCTGCCGGCCTTCTGCCGTGTCCTTGCGCTGCTCGTCGGCAGAGCCGTTTGGGACAGGAAAGAGATGGCGGCGCGGTGGGCGGGGCGCTAGCGCGCGGCTCCCGCGTTCATCCGCTCCCGGTCGCCGCGCGATGCGGTGCGGTGGAGGGGAGCACAGCCAGGTCTCTAATAAAGGCCCTACTGTTCACACAATGAAATGCACTACTTTATGGAGCTGGAAAGTAGGCCCGGCAGGAAATGAGCGCACCTGCAAAACTATAATAGAAATCAATGCACCTGTAAAAGGTAAAAAAGCAAACTGGGAAATCTGCACAGAAAAAAAACAAAATGTCCACCCGTGAATGGATGATCACAGGCGTGGTCATCCATTCACGCTGCAGCTGTGTGGCCTTTCAAGGTCGAGTGTAACAAAATAATTCTAACCCAAATATGGATTTCCAGTTTCCCCCTTCCGTTACATTTCGCCAGCATGTGGGTTATTTTCATTTATATATGAGCTGTGAAAATGATCTGGATGTTGGGACTCCTAGGGGATAACAGGGACTGGGGATATTGAATAAGATCCTTCAAAGCTGTCATAATCTTTGGAGTTGGATGGGATTAGGAAGATGCAGCTTGTCATGCAATCCGCCATAAATAAAAAAAAACCTGAAACTGTCATAAATAGGAAAAAATAATCTCCACTGGAGTGAAATAATTTTCCATCAGAGTCGGTCCAGAAATACTGCACTGCTACAAGCAAGAAGTCTGGACCTGTACCTGTTTACCAGTACTTAAAGCAGAGAAGTAAAGGTGCTTGTAAATTCTATCCTTCCTTTGATTACCAATCAATTGGCCTGATGAGCAGTTTGTGTGCGAAAGTCAACATAATAAAGGCCTGAGCTTTCCTTAATCAAACATCAATACAACAGCTACTCTGCAGGCACAGCAGTGGACCAGCGTTTATGGGGGGTCTGGTGGAACAACGGCGTCGAAGGAGACGTTTGCTCAGCCAAAGAGCGAATGACTGACAGCAGTCTCTCTCTCTCTCTCTCTCTCTCACTCTCTCTTTCTCTTTCTCTCTCTCTCGCAATGCCACAGGGGAGGGGAAGGGGGAGGGGGCGGTCGCCCACGGCGACGTGACCTCTGTCTTCCCTCAGTGAGTCGGGTTGGACAGCGGCTGTCAGGGAGCAGGTGATAAGTGGGGAGAGGCGATGCGAGCAAGGTGGAGGATTGAGAGTCTGAGTGGGTCTGCAATATCAGGGCCCAGGGCTGGGGGGGGGGGGGGGGGGCGGGGAATGAGAAGAGAGGGGGTGGAAATAAATGTGGGGGCGGGACCAGGCACACTTCATATTCCCCAGGTTCCTGTCTATTTTTTTCTTCTTTTTTTTTTTTACTCCTGCTGAGTGCAACGGGCCTGCTGACAAGCCCAGAGTGAAGCATGGAGCCCCAGCCTTCCTCCTGGACCCCAGGCCCCGGGCCCCGGGCCCTGGGCCCCAGAGTGCTGGCCCCTCTCTACAGCAGGGCGGGCTGGAGGAATCCCAGTGCTGGCCTCTGCTACACACAGGCCTCGCTGTACACTGTAAACAGGCAGTCCGCTGACCCCTCCCAGAATCTCACGGCTTTAATGGATTTCATTATATTCCCCCCCAAAAGGTGTTGATCACCAGCAAATTTGAAAGCTGTGGCAGTTTACAGTTTACTTGCAAGGAAAAAATATCAAGGGGTTTCTGTTCTGATGTCATTGTGTTGGGTGGATGAAGCAAAATTGTTAATATCAAAAAAAATGGTAAAAACCTCTCATAATCTCATAAACCAGGAAAATACAAGAAAGGGCATGTCTTGTTTTAGCTTTGAAAAGGTCTGCTCTGAGTTCCCTGGCCCCATCACACCCGTCCTTCAGAGCCTCAGTACGGTCGTCATATTCACATTCACAACATTCGCCTATTCATTTGAACCGCGCCGGAGACAGCAAGACAGACCGTAACCGTCTCCGACGGCGTTTCCACGCGCTATATTTGGACAGCTCTGCCAAGGAGCGCACTCGACGAAGCGCTCTTTGTAAAAAAAAAAAAAAAATCAAAACATATCTGCCTAAATAATTGGACGCTTGCGGCAGAGCAGCCGCAGAGCTGTCCCTGAGGGGAAGCGGAGGAGAGTTTAGCGATAAGGAGCTAAACTTTGCAGCGCTTTGATAGCCGCGACGCGCAGGTACGGAGGCGTGCCGCGCGTCATCCTTAACGAAGCCCCGCGCTTGTTTTTCAGCGCTTTGAGGTTCTGAGCGCCACGCCTTTCAGCGCTTTAGCTGTCCAGCACCAATCCGCTCTCGTTGCACGCCGTTCAGAGATCCCGCATTCAGACATACCGTCTTTGGAAATATACCCCATCGCCCCCCCTGTGAGGCATGAAATAATAATGGCTGTCTACATTTTTGTTTTTTCCATCGCGGAGTCTCGGGGAGCGGCCGCAACGTTGCATTATTGATCGGGTCGGCCGACGAGGCTTTCGTCGGTTCGTATTTACGCACCGGCGCCCCGAAGCTCGGTTTTTTGTGGAAGCAATTTCGGGTCGAGACCGATACGCGAAACCTGGGGACGTGACCCCGAAACCTCCCGGCTGCAATCTCACTTGCCGAACCTGGAAACCCGCGCTTTCGAAAAAAGGACGGCTTCGTCCCGATGTTTGCGTCTTTTCAGGCAGCTCCGAGGCTCTGTCAGGAAGGACGCTCTCGCAGGACGTCCCTTCGGTCTTCTCTCTTTGCCCGCCCGCTCCTCTACATCACGCTGCCGTTAAAATGCGGAAGCTTCCGGAAGAGAATTCCTACCTGCACCGGCGAATGTGATCCAGCAGGACAACTGACTTCAAGGAATTATAACAAGCGAGTGGCTGGAGGTACAAGAAACACTGGCTCTTCCTCTATTAAACACAACTCTGAATTTTAAGAAAACCAAAATCAAAAAAAGCTGAAAAGGATTTGCGTTTCCTCTGTTTTGACCGGCCATTCGCGTTACTCAAAAACTCATTTGCGAGAGCAAACACAGGGGAAGGGCAGAATATTATTTTCACCGTCTCAGTACGCCGAAGCACACATTTCTTGCCCTGAATTAGCGCACTGCCACTTAGAAGGGCCCACTTTATTTACGACGCACTTGAATCCAAAGTAAAGATTAAAGGACTCAGAAGCAGGACACCAGCCCCCGTACAGTACCAGCATGACTTTAATTAAGCAGAGCCCTTGATGAGGAGCTTCTAGGCGGCCGACTGTTCTTCTAATGCCTGGCCTCTGCTTGGAGAGCTCATTAGGGATATCTGCTCTCTGACTGAACTCCTCGTGTCATAAAAGGCTCACGAGGTAATCAATCAGAAGTGTGTTTCTGATCTGCATTTCCTGCACAGCCCCGTACGCTTCCCTACATGCATCCTGATTGGACTACCTCCGGACCAACAACATCAATCAAAATTTTTAACACCTTCAGTTTCACTGGCTGAACCAGTAAGAAGCTGACAAATTAAAGGGGACCTGGTTTATCTAGAAAAAGGTGCTGTGTAAAATTCCAGAAGTGTAATGAAAATATATATTTTTTAATGCTATGTAACATTAATGGTTTAATGTTACTGGATCTTCAAATAAATGATTTCTGGGAAACAGACAAGGGCCATAATAATAATAATAATAACAATAATAATAATAATAATAATAATAATAATAATAATAAAACTTGGTTTTTACAAACGTTCAAAGTGCTTTCCAGAAATTGATAATAAAACTGGCCCTCAGATAAGGCAGTAAAACATTCTTCACGCGCTACGACAATGACCCTTACAGATTATCAGCAAGCTTCAGGGAACAGTACTGGGCTCCCTTCAAAGAGTGATTACACTCTCTGTTTCAGCCTGGCTCCGCCTACCACATTATTTTGAAGAATGCTTCCTGGGGTGGGTGGAGTCGGTGTGTCCATCTCATTTGCATAAAGTATTCTCTATGCAAATGGATTTGTACAGCGTAGCTGCGCCGGCTCACGAAGCCTCACGGATAAAACTGTCAAACCAGGCGTCGCAGATCAAATATAAATCAAGATTCAAGCGATGGCCGAATTGCTCACATCAAATGTTTTCAGCAGGGGCACCACCAGGGATTCTGGGCCCCATGAAAAGAGGTCACGTTGGGCCCCCCTCCACCCCAGAAAATCCTATGTTCTAAGGGGTACCTGGAACCTATTTTCTGTGGGTACCTGTCACTCAGGGCCCTTGGAATCATCCTAACTCCCCCCCCCTCCCCCGGTTTGAAAACGTTGGGCTGAAACAAATCTAGCCAATCAGTTGCCATCGGTGTTCCGTAGTTTTGAAAGGTACACAGACAAATTTGTGGGCAGAAACAATTCTACCACTCAATGTCTTGATTGACATCCACATTAAATAGTAATACCTCCACAGAGGTACTCTGCCATCACGATTGGGGCGGGGCCAGAGTGGAATGCAAAAAGCCTTTTTTTCTGGCAAATGATATTATTTCAGAAATGGCGAAATAACGGCATTGAATAAAAACATTCATTATAAAGTAGGCACAGAAACACTTTTACGGCTCAAAAAAAAGTGATCTAGGGTGCAATTACCCTTTAAGAGGCATTACTGCACAACCGCATTTAGCCTAACTAGCTAACTGATGCCTTTCACTGCACACTCCTCGTTCGAGGACACAGAAGCTTTGTCTCAGACTGTGGTCGTGAGTCCAAAGCTCTCGCCCCCAACCGATCCTCCAATCACAAGGCAGAGTTTACCCGCCCGGTAAACATCCTCTCCTGCAGCAGAGCTCTCACAGTAAGAGAGGCCAGCCTGGGCGATAATGTGTACATTCCCCCCAGCCCCCAGCCCCCAGCCCCCAGCCCCTGGCCGCAGGACAGCTCAGGTTGTGCCCGAGACCACAGGAGATGATGTAGCCTAGATGATGCGCCCGCGTTGTGTGGCCGACTGTCGTAAACAGAGCAATCACAATCAAGGGAAATTCAGCGAATGCTCGCCCCCCCTCCCCCATACGGTCTCCCGCAGACCCGCGTGGCGCCCATCCCGATTCGACGAGGCTGGCGCACCGAGAGCTGATCTGGGGGATTATTCTCCAGTGCAATCACCAGGGCTTATCTCCCACTGTCTCATTGGCCTTCCCCCAGCCGCCAGTGCAGCTGCTGGAAGAGTGCATGCATCAGCCAGCACGCTACGCTGCTTCTGTCCCCTAACCATCTATCCCTCCATCCTCACTGATACCACCTGCCCCCCACCCCCACCATCTACCCCTCCATCCTCACTGATACCACCTGCCCCCACCCCCACCCCCACCCCCACCATCTAGCCCTCTATCCTCACTGATACCACCTACCCCCCACCCCCACCATCTACCCCTCCATACTCACTGATACCACCTGCCCCCCACCCCCACCATCTACCCCTCCATACTCACTGATACCACCTGCCCCCACCCCCACCATCTACCCCTCCATACTCACTGATACCACCTGCCCCCACCCCCACCATCTACCCCTCCATACTCACTGATACCACCTACCCCCCACCCCCAACATCTACCCCTCCATACTCACTGATACCACCTACCCCCCACCCCCACCATCTACCCCTCCATCCTCACTGATACCACCTGCCCTCACCCCCACCATCTACCCCTCCATCCTCACTGATACCACCTGCCCCCACCCCCACCATCTACCCCTCTATCCTCACTGACACCACCTGCCCCCCACCCCCACCATCTACCCCTCCATCCTCACTGACACCGCCTACCCCCCACCCCCACCATCTACCCCTCCATACTCAGTGATACCACCTGCCCCCACCCCCACCATCTACCCCTCCATCCTCACTGATACCACCTACCCCCCACCCCCACAATCCACCCCTCTATCCTCACTGATACCACCTGCCCCCCACCCCCACCATCTACCCCTCCATACTCACCGTCACCGCCTGCCCCCACCCCCACCATCTACCCCTCCATCCTCACTGATACCACCTGCCCCCACCCCCACCATCTACCCCTCCATACTCACCGTCACCGCCTGCCCCCACCCCCACCATCTACCCCTCCATCCTCACTGATACCACCTGCCCCCACCCCCACCATCTACCCCTCCATCCTCATTGATACCACCTGCCCCCACCCTCACCATCTACCCCTCCATCCTCACTGATACCACCTACCCCCCACCCCCACCATCTACCCCTCCATCCTCACTGACACCACCTGCCCCCACCCCCACCATCTACCCCTCCATCCTCACTGATACCACCTGCCCCCATCCCCAACATCTACCCCTTCATCCTCACTGATACCACCTGCCCCCCACCCCCACCATCTACCCCTCCATCCTCACTGATACCACCTGCCCCCACTCCCAACATATACCCCTCCATACTCACCTGGCAACAATGCCCCTCCACCCTCACCATCTACCCCTCCATCCTCACTGACACCACCTGCCCCCACCCCCACCATCTACCCCTTCATCCTCACTGACGCCACCTGCCCCCACCCCCACCATCTACCCACCTCATCCACACCCATACCGCCATCCTCCCCCCACCATCTATCCCCGTCTTCACCTACACCGCCTGTCAGGACACTTGCTGATGGATGCAAGAGTAAGACATTATGGAATGAGGACTGTCCACCGCCTGTGTGTGGGCGTGTGTGCGTGTGTGTGTGTGTGTGAGCTGGTGTGTTTGGGAGTGCAAGTTTCCTGGAACATTATCATGAGCTCAAGGTGCCCTCGTCAAATGTGATGAACATTTTATGTTGCTCACAGCCTCCTCTGGGCAACAGGAGGATACAGCAATCCCGCTATGCGAGATCCCGCTACGTCACCGAATGAGGACGCAGTTCTGGTGCTCCGGTGACACTTCGAGGTGACCTTTCACTCCCAGTGACGTAAAACCGCCTCTTAGCATAGCTAGCTAGCGAGGTTAGATAGCGAGGTTGACTGGAGGAATGGCGCCGCTCTCTGAAGGCTGATAAAGGGCGGCCCTGCGATCAGGACACCCCTGCGGGGATCATATTTTAATATTAATAATAATAATAATAATAATAATAATAATAATACATTTTTTTTATATAGTGCTTTTTATGGTCTCATCCCTCCAAGGTCAGATGGAACAGCCCGGAGATCCAGGGCGAGGCCAAACACTATACGTTTCTGGGCGGGGAAATGATGAGAAAGTCGATAGCCAGTCACAGCAGCCAGCTCTGCTGGGAGCACATTTGGTCATGCAGCCTGCCATGGGGGCTGGGGAAGGCCAGGCCAGGCCAGTGCAAAGAAATTAAATCATGTTGTTTATTTATTAAAATTTGCATACAAATGACTGTGTGCTCACAATTTTAAACCCCACAAATGGACAATTTGTCCGAAACTCATAATCAAATTCAAGTGTCCTTCACAAACACCAGCTTCTCTGGCGGGTTCAGCTATCAACAGAATTAATGGGGAAAAAACTGCTTCCATCTGATTCACTTTCATTCATTTGTAACAAACGGCACAATGTGGATACATGTTGGCTGAATACAGACTGATCTATTTTTGTTGTACTTTCAGCGTAGGAATTGGGGGCGGGTGCGTTGCTCGTGGTTACCACCGCTGTGTCTCCTGCCACATAACAGCCAGCCCCCAAGCCCTCGAGAGGCCAGCGGTCCCACTATTTCATCACACCTCGGGCCCAGAATGCACCTCTGCGAACCCGAGGCTCGGAAGGCAGCCCAACGAATGCCTGCTGCCAGTCGAAGGACACGGGAGTAACCAAGACCAGCGTTCAACCGAAAGCTGCCAGCGATCTGACGAACGGGTCAAAGGGCGGGCCTCGTAACTCCCAGAATCCCCCGGGACGGAACCGAAGGGACGGCCGGCAGCTTTGGCACAGCCGCGCGTCCCCTGCCTGCTCTAGCCCACGTCCCCCTCTGCCCCGGCCATCTGGTCCTCTGTCTTTCGGGGGCCAAAGTCCCCGCGGAATATCTTACTCATAGGTTCTCGGGTCATTAATAGATTGCACAGCTCGGCTCTCGTGACCCCCTCGACCCTTCCCCCGAAACACCCAGGATCTGTGATGAGCACCACGGGAAGGGAGCCTCAACCTCTGCAGCTTCTCCTTGGTCATTCACCCAAGAGCATTCAGCGGCCAGGACATAGGCCTACTACGGAAAGCAGGTGAAAAGCAGCCATTGTCTCAATCTGACCTCATCCAGTCAACAAGTCTACCTCGCTTTATACTACAATAGATATGTGCACTCAATGAAATTACATTACAGAGTCTATTCACAAGATCCTTCCTCTCTTGGGACTGTGTAAAGGTTTATGATAAATGTAACGAAGCAATTACTCACGCGGTGTAATAGCCGTCTTAATTTCACCGCTAATTCTTTGAAAGACTTTTGAAAAACAGTTCCACCAAGACCTTAAGAAAGAGGTTGGTTCAATATGTAACATCCCAGTCGAGTATTGAATCGAATTAAATAATTAGATCGGCCTTGACTGATTCCTCGAAAAAAGGATACCACGAAACACAACGAAAACGTTTAAGTTTCACGTCCAGCCAGCCGCGAGAGTTGCAAAGGAGAACGCGACGAACACCCTCACAGGAGAGTCAACCGGCGTTGCGTTTCCTGCGCATTAGGGGTCGTCCGGCCCCACCGACGACCCGCTTTAGCATTCTTCTATCGTCATAAAACTGGCGTCGCGTGCCGAGAATGCAAACGAGGCGCTCCCGTCGCCGCCGCAGCGTTTCCTCGCGCGGGAAACGCAAGTTCAGGGCCGACGCGCGCGGCCCTCTGTCTCCGCGTCCGGGCGCTCCCTCGTTAAATCCTGAGAGCTTCCCGGACAGGAGCCCCATTGTTTCGAGACGCGAAAGGTCGCCCCGGAGCGTCGGGCTTTATTAACCAGCGGCGGCCGCTCTCCCGTCGGGGGGGCAGGGAAGTGATTTCCGGCGGGCTGGGAAAAGGTCACCGCGCCGCGGAGGTCTCCTCCTCCTCCTCCTCCTCCTCCCCCGACCTGCCTTTTCCGCTACGCTCTGAGAGGAGGTCACCTGATAAACAACGTCCCGGGTTCTCTGTCTAGTAACCCCTTTCTCCTTTCTCTTCGCTCGTGCGCTCGCGACGACCGTGACGACCGTGACGACCGTGACGACCGTGACGACCGCGACGACCGCGGCGAACGCTTCCCCGGCAGCCCGGGGCGACGTAACCCTGTCCTGCCGCAGTCCAGAGAAACCCGGTCGCCGAAATCAACCAACGCCTTACCGTGCGAGTGCCACGCTTGCGAATTAAACACAAGGGGGGAAAGGTACCATCAGTGTGGCGTTTTTAAAAAAAAAACTGCCGGTGGAATGCCGACGAAGAAAAGCCTCAGCCTGCCCGAAGACGCAATCGGCACGGAAACGGTTCGTAATGGACAATTACGGCGCGAGTGAGATCTCATTCCGTTTAATTGGCGTGACAAGGCTCTTAAGCAAATCCGGTAATGGATGTGGCTTTGAGGCGCGGACGTGCCGCGCCCGGCTCCGATCGGACCCAAAAGTAAAAAAAAGGAGGGAAAAAGCTCTGGGTAAAAAACGTACGGGCTATTTCACGGGCAGCAAAAACGGAAGGGGCTTAGCAAAGCGCCGCGCCCCGAAGCGGGGCCGCCCGCTCGCCGGGAGGCTATCCTTTCCATCGCCCTGTCATTACAGGAAATGACACGGAGGAGCCTCGAAAGCTTCCCCTCAGCGGTATCCCCCCCCCCCCCCCACCCCAGTTGAGTCCCCCGTTTCAAAAGCGCCCCGGCTATTTCCAATTCTCGCAGGGCCGAGTCGCGGGCGGAAGCAATAAAAAGCAAACGTTCCCAATAAAGCAAATGCCAGCTAGAGGCCAAAACAATTCTCCTGTTTACATTCATTCCCCACCTCTGCATTTCGCAGGCGGAGCGAAGCCATTTCTTCGGGATCAGGACAGATTCTCGGTTTCGCTGCGAAAACCTCCAGGGATGTTTGTGTTTGATGGCTGCGACGCTGGCAGCCACGCTGTGGTGCTCGGTGAAAAAACATTCACCACCTCTACGTCTTGGAAAATAAGTCGGTAGATGAGCGTGCTTTCATCAGATCCCAATAACAGAATTTACACTGAGAAATCTCTGTTGAAAAAAACCTGTACCGTAGGCCTATAACATAATGACATCATGAAAAACATTGTAGGTGAAGGTGTGACACAGGAACAAACTAATTTCCGTTAAGGATCAGTTCACAACAGCCCATTCAGTTCAATAACGTACTTAAAGCAATTTCCAGTAAATTCTCATCTCCAGTAAATTCTGATAGGCTGTCTGAGCGTCCTATGTTGTGTGCCCACGTGTCAATCACTTTCCAGTGATTTAAAATATTACAGAGTTCTTGTAAACCTGTCTCACACTTCTACGTCGCGTCTGTTATTTTTGAATGCCTTTAATCTTACCCATATTCATCCCGGTCTTCACAAAGACACTGCGGCGACCTTCAAATGGCCACCGAGGAGGCATGTCAGTAACCGGGAACCGTCACAATGAGAGTCAAAGCCGGAGAGCGCAGGCAATCCTTTTAAATGTTTTTTTTTTTTCTCTCCACAGTTCTCACGATCAAAACACTTGTTCGCGCCTACCCCCAAAAATGAGTGTTAATTGATAACCTGGGGGTATCAGATCATTAGTTCTCTGCACTCTGAACATCAAAAAAAACGGGCGGGCTTGAAGTTCTATCGCGCGCGCCGCGGCGGCACCGCCGGCTAGCTCTGATCGGGGCTCGGCACAAAGACAGCCGCGTCTCTCTGGACTTGAGCCAGCGCTGATGTGCTGAAGCGCGGGGTAAAGAACAATCCCAGAGATTTATTTCTGCAATTCTCACAACCAGATGCCGATTGTTTATCATCATTCTGAGCTTTAACTTTAATGGAGAATATTATGAATATTTCTACAAAAAAAAAAAAAAAAGTGTTTTACACTTTAATGCAATTCCAACAATCGCCTAGCCTACTTTTGTCCAATTTGCAAGCTCATTGCGTTTGTTAGTTAAGTGGTGTTAAGAAAGAAAAGGCAGCGGTATGTTATTTTATTGCCAGTAAAAAAAAATATATTGTTATTTTTTCCATTTAAAAGAGGCTGATTTTAAAATGTATTTTTCCACAAAGAAATTGAGATCTTCACATTACATGAAACAATTAATGTGAAGCAAATGAAAAAAACCATTGTTGTCAATACGATTAGCATTGATTATGTTTTAAAATGTGTTTCTCAGTGGATATACAGTATATTAGGCCATTAAATGGACAGAAGCCCAGATTTTTAAATGCCAGAATATTCAACTATAGCTGGTACAATGTGAGATATCTTATTCACTTGAGTATAAAATGTGCCAGTCTAATTTAGAAGTGCTCCCATGAGCAACATAATACCTGCTAGCTGGAAATGGATACAAATTAACTGCTTGAATATGAACCGTGTACAACTTGGAGCTAAATGTGCTGAGGAAGCCTATCGATGGAACAAAGAGTGTTGGCAATTCAAGCCAAGCATCGTTGACAAACACCCACAGCAAACACCCGCCCAAACACCCATCAAAATTACTTTGTGAAATATCAACTGCCGTGGCATTTGCTTGAGAGTGGCAATTTTCCACTCAAAGAGCCGATCTTGAGGGCAGCCAAACCTGCAATTGGCCTTTCTCAGAAGAAGAAAAAAAAAGCAGGGGGCAACAGAGCGATTGAACCAGAGCCGCGGTGCGTGGTTAGCGGTCTCGCGGCGCGGCTGACACGGAACGTCTCCGCGTTTCGCGCTTTCCGCGTTTTCCGCAGACAACGGGCCTTTCCGGCGAGCTGTCACTCACGTCCGACGACGACGCCGCGGAGCTCCCGCGTAATTACAGTAATCCTGAAAATTACACGGGGGGGGGGGTAGAGGAGATGCGAAGACAAACATAACCTCCGCGGAGAGCGGGGCAAACAAACAAACAAATCGCTCGCTGGAGCTCAGTCGCGTGCGCATGCCGTAGACCTTCCCACATGACTGAGATTCCCAACACGTTGTAGTTCCTCTCCCTTGCATTCCAGGCAATCCCTCAAGTAACACTGGATTTAAGTAGCACGCTATTTGACAAATAAGTAACCTGCTATTTAACAAGAACAAATAGGCCTAATGGCCAATACCCTTTTATATGTATCCCACCAAATCATTTTTTGCGATGTAAGACCGTTGACCTAAGCATGAAATGTATATTAAAAAGCAACATATCAGATATCAAAACTAAACCGAGAAACAACACAAAAATTTTAAGAACGAGTCAAGTTTAATCATCTCTAATGACAAAGCACAGACCACTACTGCAACCGTATTAGCTTGTCACATGACATTTGGCAGGCAAATAACGCAGCAAACTACCACACCGGTCACTGAATGTAGCTAAATAACTGCAAGAAGCTAATGGTGTTAATGATGCTTATCCATGCAGAATATGGAGAAACTGAAGGGGAAGTGAAGATGGCTGGACGGAATGCTAATAGCAACTTGTCAGGAGGCCCGAATGGTTTTACGACCCGGAAGTTGCTGCTCCTGCGTTAAGGTCATCGCAGCTAAAAGGTTCAAATGACCACTTTCATTCCGGAAAGCTTAAATTTTCACTGCTTTTGTTCACATTCGTCTACGAAGAACTACTTTTTGTACCACAGAGCTTCTTAATCCTGGTTCTTGGAAGGAAGGCCCCGGTATCTAGTACAAGCTTTTGGACCCGTCAACAATCTGATCTAAACCGACCGATTCAAATAATCACCGTCTTGATTGCGCCAAATTAGCACCAATCACCAGCCCCCCGATAGCGCTAATGGGTTAAAGAGGCCTGGGAGCCCTGCTGTGTTTGTGGCCCTGCAGGACTGGACTTGAGCAGCCCTGTTGCCTCACATGCCAATGAAGCGACCTCTCGCCTGGAAACCCCCGCACGGAAACCGGGCTCATTATTCCATCCGCCCACCCCTCAGATGCCTGTTTACATCGTCATTTATCTGCTTAGCAGGCATATAATCTTAATCCTGGACTGCCTACACATTGCTTATAGTTCACATAATGTCCATACACACAGCTTGCATATGTACTAGATATTTAGCGTTACAGGTATTAATATTTAATTATTTCATATTTACGAATAAGTAATTTGGGCTGAGTACCTAACTCAAAGACCCAACGGTACAGTGCCCCACCTGGAACTCAAACCAATAATCTATGGGTAAGAATCTTCCCTCCTGTCCCCAATGGTCGACTCCATGCTTCTTATTCTTAGGATGAATGTGTTTTGCCACATCACACTTTAAAGAAGGAAAAAAGTATTCATGATTAAACTATTACATTTATATTCATGTAATATTAATTATATTAATTATTTCCCTATGCTTTAAAGGACACAGCTGCTAAATCATTTTCTGGAAATTTCTACTGCTCTTGGCTGCTAAAAGCCAAATGAAACCTTGTCATGTTTAAGTGCAATACAGTTACAATCCAATAATTGTGTTTTTCTTACGTTGCTTTTCAAAGCTATTTTTTTATTAATGTGTACCTCTGAGTAATTCCACTCGTGATGAATACACCTGCATAAGACATTTTGGACAATTCCCCCCTCCCCCCATCCCCATTCACCAGACCAAATAAATGATTCACTAAGTAACGGTTTCCATTGCCGCAATGATGTGACAGACAAATCAGGTGGCTGAGTCATCCAATCAACACGCTACATGCACCACTCCTGCTAAAGAAGGGCACACAAAGCACTCACGGGCAGGCAAGCACTCAAGCGCTAACACCGCGCGCACCCGCACACGCACACACACACCCGCCCAAACACCGCGCGCACCCGCACACGCATACACACACCCGCCCAAACACCGCGCGCACCCGCACACGCATACACACACCCGCCCAAACACCGTGAGCACCCGCACATGCATACACGCACCCGCCCAGTCACACCACACGCACAAGCACACGCATACACACACCCGCCCAAACACCGCGCGCACCCGCACACGCATACACACATCCACCCAAACACCGCGCGCACCCGCACACGCATACACACACCCGCCCAGTCACACCACACACATACATACACCCGCCCAGTCATACCACACACACACGCATACACATACACACACCCGCCCAGTTACACCACACGCATACATACACCCGCCCAGTCACACGCACACCTGCCCAGTCATACCACACACACACGCATACACATACACACACCTGCCCAGTCATACCACACACACACGCACGCACACACACACCCGCCCAGTCATACCACACGCACACGCATACACATACACACACCCGCCCAGTCATACCACACGCACAAGCACACGCATACACACACCCGCCCAGTCACACCACACACATACCACACGCATACACACACCCGCCCAGTTACACCACATGCATACACACACCCGCCCAGTCACACGCACACCTGCCCAGTCATACCACACACACACGCATACACATACACACACCCGCCCAGTCATACCACACGCACAAGCACACGCATACACACACCCGCCCAGTCATACCACACGCACACGCATACACATACACACACCCGCCCAGTCATACCACACGCACAAGCACACGCATACACACACCTGCCCAGTCATACCACACACATACCACACGCATACACACACCCGCCCAGTCATACCACACGCACAAGCACACGCATACACACACCCGCCCAGTCACACCACACACATACCACACGCATACACACACCCGCCCAGTCATACCACACACATACCACACGCATACACACACCCGCCCAGTCACACCACACACATACCACACGCATACACACACCCGCCCAGTCATACCACACGCACAAGCACACGCATACACACACCCGCCCAGTCACACCACACACATACCACACGCATACACACACCCGCCCAGTCATACCACACACATACCACACGCATACACACACCCGCCCAGTCACACCACACACATACCACACGCATACACACACCCGCCCAGTCACACCACACGCATACACACACCCGCCCAGTCACACGCACACCTGCCCAGTCATACCACACGCACAAGCACACGCATACACACACACACACCCGCCCAGTCATACCACACACACACGCACGCACACACACACCCGCCCAGTCATACCACACGCACCCGCACACGCATACACGCACCCGCCCAGTCACACCACACACATACCACACGCATACACACACCCGCCCAGTCACACCACACACATACCACACGCATACACACACCCGCCCAGTTACACCACACGCATACACACACCCGCCCAGTCACACGCACACCTGCCCAGTCATACCACACACACACGCATACACACACACGCACCCGCCCAGTCATACCACACGCACAAGCACACGCATACACACACCCGCCCAGTCATACCACACACACACGCACGCACACACACACCCGCCCAGTCACACCGCACGCACCCGCACACGCATACACGCACCCGCCCAGTCACACCACACACATACCACACGCATACACACACCCGCCCAGTCACACGCACACCTGCCTAGTCATACCACACGCACAAGCACACGCATACGCATACACACACCCGCCCGGTCACACCACACGCACCCGCACACGCATACACACACCCGCCCAGTCACACGCACACCTGCCTAGTCATACCACACGCACAAGCACACGCATACACACACCCGCCCGGTCACACCACACGCACCCGCACACGCATACACACACCCGCCCAGTCATACCACACGCACCCGCACACGCATACACACACCCGCCCAGTCATACCACACGCACCCGCACACGCATACACACACCCGCCCAGTCATACCACACGCACCCGCACACGCATACACACACCCGCCCAGTCACACGCACACCTGCCCAGTCATACCACACGCACCCGCACACGCATACACACACCCGCCCAGTCACACCACACGCACAAGCACACGCATACACACACACATGTTCAATTATCCCAACAGGCTCGGGAAGGTCTCTGATTATTTATCGCCGTGGAGACGAATGAAGGTGAGAAAGGTGGCGCCCTGCTGTTCTCCGCCCACTTCGACGCGCCAGACAGAGACGTGATTCACGACACGGAAAACAGACAAGGGGAGAGAAAGGCCAGAGACCTCTCCTCTTCTTCTTTTTTTTTGTTACCTTACCGCAGTTCTGCCAACACGGTGTGCCCAGTATTCAGAATGGGGGTCACATCTGCGAATGGCAGCCGCAGAAGAATTCGCATTTCAATCCCCTGAATATTACGGGAAGGAAATCCAATTTTCAGCAGATATGAAATTCAAAGTGTACGTTTAAATCCATCTTCACACTTCCGTCTTTATGCTCCTGTCCTCTCTCTGGAGCTGTAACCTAAATTTGGCTATAAAATTAGAATTCAGGTGTGGCCATTTTGTTTGGTCTGTTTCTGAGCATTCCCATACTGCTGCAATATATTATGAACCAGTCAATACCTTGTTTAACGATGCCTTTATGACACAGACGTATGAATAAAATGAAACATTGCAACTGGATCCACTAAGTTGGCCAGGTCCTCCTTGATAAGATATTTCACTTTTTTTTTTTTTTTTTAAAAGTGAAATATGGCCAGCATTAATGTTTAGAAAAAGAAATCAGCTTCTCCTCAGTTAAAATGGCTGTCATCCCTATGGGCCATTTATTACTGAGTAAAACGAATGTAAATATTTTTGTTGACATGGAGTACATCTGCTGCTGGTTTTGTTTGAAGAAGATGACAATCACCGAGACCTTTAGTCATTGTTACAAGCACCCATTGAGAAAGCAAAGTACACAAAGGAGACAGCGTCCTCAGTTCAATGTCCTGCAACAGAAGAGAAAAAAAGTCTGGAATGATGGATGCTTTCTTTAAAACAAATTCACATCCCTCGCTATCAAACACGGCCATGGACTCGATCAAAAACGTGTCCTTAACTTCGAAATTAGTTTGTTCTTAACTCTCGAGTTAAATGCGAGCGTTAGTGCTTATCTTCAGAAACACAGTTTGCCGAGCTCAGCCTCCAAGAAAATGATGCCACCAAGCTGGGTTTGTGAGGAAGAAAAAAAAAAAAAAAAAAGGAACACTTTAATTTGTTTGCACATCAAAGTTAGGGACAAAAGCTGATTAAACCCAGGCCTGGGGAGAGTTCCCATCAGCCGCGGTGTTTATTTGCAATCCTGAGAAATACAGCACCGCACAGTTTAGGCAATAATTAAACCTGGGAGAGCCGACGCCGCCATCGCTAAGACGGAGGAAACGCGCGCGTCACCCGTCAACGGCGGCGTGAGACGCCGCCTTCGCCGTCTCCCTCTCTCCGTCTCCCTCTCTTCCTCCCTTCTGGCTTCTCTCCCCCTTTCTCTTCCTGGCCCTCTCCCTCTTCTCTTTCTTTTGTCTCTCTAATGAGACGCCGCACCTCGCCGGTTATCGGGGCAGGCCTCGCACGGCGCGGCGTGAGCCAGATGGCTCCGGACGACCATTTAGCCGGGGCCAGCTGCTCCGCTCCTCCTCCGCAGACGGCGAGAGGCGTCGCTCGATCCTCCCTCGCTCGCGTCACCCCGTCCCGCTCGCCCGAAACCCGAACCCCGGGCCCTCATTCGATCCCCCTTTTTTTTTTTGTACGCCTGGAAATCGGACACTCTCCTCTTGCATTATTCAGCGGCTAAGCTTGGGAGCGTCCGGACGCCGCGGCCGCGCCCTTAAAGTCGAAGGGGGAACCTGGTGCCGCCGCCAATGGATTTTTTCGAAGGTTTCGGTTTGCGACGACGTCGCCTCCGACCGATACCCAGAAAGCGAGAGACTCCAGGCTGGATCTGCGCCCGAGTCCGGCCCGGCGGTGCTGACTTCGGGCCAGAATCGGCCCAGAATCGGCCCAGATTCGGCCCGGAACTGAACTGGAACTGAAGACAGGAACCGAACACCCTGACCGCAGGAGTGAGGTCCCTAATGCAGGCACATGATTGGACCACGCCCTCTCACCCAGGGCTCCAGGTTAAGAGAGGGAGTAGGGAGCGAGCTCACAAGACTGGCAGGCCCGGGCCAGCTGAGATGGCCGCCGTGCGGTGAGTTCAGGAGACGGCGCTCTGTTTGCGCTCCTCGTCCTGCACGTCTGGGTCATCCCCAGGAGGCTCAAGATCTCTCACGAGACAGACGAGATCAAAAGATCATTACTGCATTGCTGTTGCCCGTGCTCTCGCTCTTCCTCCCTCCCTCCCTCCCTCTTCCAACCCACCCCCTCCTCTCTGTCTTTGCTGGAACTTCAAAGCTACTCTGAAGTTGGGGGGTGGGGTGGGGGAAGAGACAGAGAGAGGGAGGAGAGAGAGATAGAGAGAGAGAGAGAGAGAGAGAAATATTGGTGTTCATTAAAGACTGTGTGTGCCCTTTCTGTTTGGCCATGAACACCCAACCTTTCATCTGAGTTTCAAACAAATTTCCCAGTGCTTCCCGTCAGAAAGCTGATTTATTTCATCCCTCTGAAGTTTTTACGGCACGGAGTTGAATAATGCAGTTTCATCAAATTCCATAATTAAAATAATATTATCGAGGACAGCTCTGAATGGCTTTTGTGGAGATATATAAAGTAGAGGTTCCATTATTTATTTGTATTATGAATAATGCTGCAAACAAAAATGAATAAGTAATAATAAATGTGCAGAAATATGAACAAATGACAGCATATGTGATTACCAGCCCATTAAATAGGACAAACATTAGCATAATGCTCAAAAATAAGGAAATGTAAAAGTAAATCATTTTTACCTTGCAATTACATTCCACTGCAGATAATCCCATCAAACAGGAAAATAATGGTCTTTGAGATGTACAAATTTAATAGTGCTCTCCTGTTTATAATCTTTAACATAAACAAGGAAGATATACAAAGAGAGGACGATTTGAAGGGAGGAGATACATTTCTTAAATATGAAAGATATAATCAAGATGTAAAAACCTTAAATAAATCAAGCCCTCCAAAGAAGTCTGCATAACTCGCCATCATCAAAACTTCATAATACATAATAGGGAATGACACCTGACATAAAATACCACAGAAGTAAATATAAATCAAACCCCTACACTTAACCATACGGCAGTGCTTGTGGTTTGACATAAACACGCATGAGTGCTTATGAAATGACTATGATTTGATATGATGTTCTTTTCTAATATTGAAATAGTAAATGGGCTTCTGGTGGGACATGAAGAATTCTTCCAGGACTCATTGGATTGCACTTGGTGCCAACTGTTGACCTTTGGGTGGTTGAATGACAGCATAGGACAATTACTGATTCCAATATTAGCACAAAATTCCCCTCCACCGCCCCAGAAATAAAGACAGAGTACAAGGCACACCATATAAAAAGCATCATTTGAGTGGATGCTGGATGCATTTAATGTGTAAAATCGTATCACACTTTTTTCTGTTTTTTTTCCTCTTTGTTTTTGGAGAGAGACAGCATGAGATATTTTTAATTTTCACTTTTCAATCTCAAAAGTACATCAAAAAAAAAAAGTGCTTTTCATTTTCACCTTCAGTTATATTCAAACAGATAATACGATTTTATCTTGGACAGGTTGAAGTACCATTAGCACATTTAGCTTCCTGGTGAATTATTATTTTATTTATATTAATAATTATTATTTACCTAATTTTATTTTTTGCAGTCAGCACCAAAACATGCTATATAATAAAACAGCTTTTCACAACTAACCATTTGACCATTTTAGTGCATGGGAACACGTGAAACATCCATGACTGGTTTGAAAGAATGTGATGTCAGGTGATTCTAAGGCTTCATACATATGAATGTCATTCCACACATAAACGGTGGGGAAAAATCGTTTTACACGAAACAGATACACTTGGTTACTCCTAAACCCAGTAACAAATGAGAACAAACATCTATTACCCAAAGTAATAAATACTGCCGCATAATAGAACAGTTAATTGATGAATAAAAAACATGATGTAGTGCTACACTCTTACTGCACAGAAGCAATCTCATTTTTGCACGCAACAAGAAAAGACTTCAAAAAGTAAAAAAAATAAAATAAAAAAATTAAATTAAAAAACTTCCCGTTGAAGAGAAATCATAGCGTATATGGTAATTGTACATTGCAAATGCGGGCATCTGTCCAGAATGCAGATATTTAAAAAACAGCGAGGAGCAGAGAGGTACGTTCTCTCATCTGCGAAGATGGCTTCGGTAAGGCCACGCACAAAATATTAAAACGCTTGCACGTGCGCGCGAGTATCAAAAGCTGCCTGCCGGTCAAAATATCGCGATTCCACATCCTTTCACATTTTACGCAGATACCAATGAAAATTATCATTGAACCGACTGCGAATCCATAAAAAGGCTGGTCACATATGGAATAATTACGTGCTTTAATGAGACGTGTTAGGTTAGCTGTCCGCTCTCTCCGGTGATATGCCCTTTACTTGGGGGACATGTTTGGAATCTTTTAACCCGCCACTGCCGCACAGAGCTGATTCGCGTTTAGTAACCAAGTGGAATACTACAGACCTGCCGAAACAGGGCTTAACTTTACTGATAGGAATTGTGATTGCAGGCCATTCATCGTAATGATAGAATAGGCCTCATCCATCGTATTGCTCTACACTCTCTACAGGCATGAATCAACCGCGAGCAAACAGTTGAGAGTGCAGTGTTTCCACTGGCACTGTTAAAGCAACAGAACTGCATATCAGGGAGGGGACTGAAAACAGCAGACACACCCCCCTGCCCTCCCTGGAAAGAAAGGAGCATCTTAAGAGCATCTTCTTGCGCCTATGTCTTGAATAATTGAGAAATAAATTTTTGCACATTTCTTTTCTGTCTTTTTTCGCCCCAGCGATGAATGGTTTCGATTTCAAACAGGAGGTCAGACCAGACAGGCTTGCAGGAAAAATACGATCAAGTGATGTGGTGGAGGACAAATGTGCAGTGTTTGAATCATATTCTTTTCTGATTTTTTTTTTTTAATTGTACATTTTATATGTTATATGTATTCTATTGTTTTATACTAGACACTGTGTTGGCTGCCACCTTGGCCAGGTCCCTCTTGAAAAAAATACTCCGGATCTCAATGGTACTGGTTAAAGTAAATAAATCAATAAATAAATAAATAAATAATCCTTGTGGTAGCTGGAAGCTTCATCTGTGTTTCTGCGCATACACCCCCCCCCCCCCCACCCCCCACCCCCCCACTCCCATCTCATCCCACTTGTAATTCCCCACCCCTGCCAACACGATATGTCTTTCAGGGAAGTAGGACAGGAGGTAGAAAGCAGCGCTCCGAATCAGGGCACAAAGTGTGGAAGAACAAGGACAGCGAAGGAAAAGAGAGCATCTCTGTAAAGTTCAACGGCAAACAGCTCCTGTAGCTAGAGAGCACAACGTAACAGAAGTCTGAGTCAAGAAAAACAGGAATGTTTGATTATTTTCCAATGACAAATATGCATACTCTCACTCAAACACACGCTCTCTTGTCAACACTTGCATAACACATGTATTACACATTACTCAGCCAGGGAAAAGTGCACTGACACTTCATTTTCCCACCTGAAACTCAAGCCCTTCTGGCCATAGTCCTTTAAGGACTACTTAACCCCTATACCTAAGTGGTTAGACCCTGTTACTATATGACACTAAGGCACATTTTAAGTACCCAGTCTGCAGTAATGTTACACTTAAGTGAAAGATATCCAATTAGTCAAAATCCTTATCCAAATACAATATCCAGTCCAAAACCATTTTTAAAAGTCCATATATGAAGGACATAAAAAATGTCCTCCACATTAGCCAGGACAGAATAACAGTCTCAGTTTGAAATAACAGTTTGAGGTGAGACCACATTTTAGTAGATTTGGCCATTTCCACAATGCGTTCCATGTTCAGCTGGCTCCACATGCACACTGGTATGCTCGATTATACCCTTCTGACCAATGAATAAACTGGGTGATTGGAAAAGATACAATAAAAGAAGGGAACTGTCACCCCCGTTTCCTGTAAAGTAGACCTTGGTCTGTGAATTTGCTTCATCTTTGAATAAGACCTTTGTGAATGAGGAAAGTTCACAGAGTTCCTCCACGGCATTTTACCGCATGAAGGACAAATGAATCTGTGGATCCTTTCTTTCAATGGGCCCATCCTGACCAATCCAGTTTCCCGAATATTATGAAAGCATTTGCAATTTGTTTTTAAATGCCACGCTCAGGTTCAAGGCCTGCATAACAGTTGCAATCAGGACAGAAATGTTTGCTAGGACAGAAGTATTTGCACACGGTTGATCTCTGCCTGTGTATGAGATCTGAGGATTCAGTGAGTTATGTGCAGCATTAGCATTAGCCAAGCTTCTATAACAGGGTGCATGGAACTGGGTCATTTTCAAATGCTTTCTCCTCTGCTATCTATTCCCAGTCGTAGCCACATGACACACTCTACTCCCATTGCCACTGAGTTGAATCATCCTATTTGGTCTCAGATTTCTTGGGTAGAAATTAGTTTGTCACCTGTGTATTACAGCAGATTGCACTGGGTGGGGAACAGGTGCTGAATGAGAGCATTTTGCGCCATGTGTTGGGGAGCTGTCGACTGTTTAAGAGGGATGTGCCACAGAACAAGCACCAAGGTGCAGGCCCCCTCTCAATATTTCAAGATCTCCAATAACACGCAAGCGGACGCGTTATGCCTACTGAATTTCAAGTGTAGTTTCCTCCCCGGTTAGCTGTTTTAAAATTAAATACTTTGTTTGCACAGCGTATCTTGTCTCTTGCACCGTCTTATGTGCTTGTTACTACCTATTAAATTTGGGCAATAATTATCATGCTTCTGTGCTTTTGTGTCTTCACTCCAGTTATTATAAAAGACAAATAAAAGAGAATAATTATTTGCTAATGTGAAATGTCTTCCAGTAGTGCTCTGATTAAATCTACAAAATTGTTCTAAAAAATTTAAAGGAATGGAAACAATACACAATGCAGACCAAATATAAATTAAATCACTTACACATCATAAAGGAGCTACACTTGGGTCCAGCTGTGAAAGTGGGTTGCTGTTTATATTGGCCAAATGGTAGGAGGCTAGGGTTTTGAAGAGAAAAGGGATGATAACTTCTATTACATTTTGAAAAAGTGAAATGGTTTCTTTTTGATTGTCAGACACTGATTTGTGGTCAGCATTAAGACAGCAGTTAGGCTACAGAAAAATGGGAAAAAAACCAACCCTACACCTTTGAGAGAAGTTGAGTTGAAACCCCACATGCTGCAAGGTTTTTCCATTTTGCACATTTTAGGATGTGTATGACAACACACTATTCATATGCACAGGAGTGCAGTATTTTATAAACAGGCTGAATCCATCCATCTGATATTGCAGACAGACATGATAATTAAATAGAACTTTCCAAACCATACATGTCAAAAAAAATATTAATTTAAATTATGGATATATGAGGTTTTTTTTTTGAGACACTATTTATTATTGATCTGACTATTTTTAATGATAATAGCTCAGCAGCATTTTATTAACCATATTTATACCAAAAAAGCATTGTTTCATTATTATTTTTCAAATGTAAACTGGTTTCATTTATGTCAAAAACACCCCCTTGGGAGCACAGTAGACCAGACAGTCTGTAAAATTAATTTCTAATTTGGCATTAAAATGAAACATAACACCAAGAATTGAGCCAGCTGTCTCGTTCACTCGCTACAATGTTCTGTGGCGCTATTCAGGATGCACACATAAATTAGGCTCAGCGACACACATTTACCTGTCTTCTCATAGGTAAGGACTGTCAACACAACAAAATGACACGCTCATGCTTTTTACAAGGAAAAGTACTAGCAATGGATGCATTAGTGTGCTAATTACTGGCAATGAAGGAGCACTAGTAGGGTTCATTGGAGCAGGCCCTGATTGTCCACAGAGTAGGCAAAATCACACTGCTTTAACAGCTAAGCACATGTAGCATTAAACAGTCCTTGCGAATTCCCCACACAGTGTGTTCCATTACACCAGAAGCCTACTACAAGGCTTTCACTCTATCATCTATCTCAAGCCCTGCAGGTTGCCTAAAGTCAGCCTGATGGAAAACAAGCCATGTGTGTCCAGTGCTTCTAAGCAGCCAATAGACTTCTACAAAAGTTGTCAGTGAATGCAATCAAGCATATGCAGTGCCAACAGAGTTTTGTCATTCAATATTGAAAAAACCCACGGGAAATAAAATCATAAAAAATTTGAATAGCTCACACACACACATTTATTTCACAATTGCAGACTTGCTGTATTCTCAGGTTATCACTAGCTTGGCACATGTGGCATTGAAAGATTGCAAGCGCTATCACATTATTTGAATGTAGCATCCATTAAAAGTAATATGAGACGGACCCGACCAGCCCTTACCAAAGTTAATGTGTTTTGCCAACATACGGCCTCCAGCCATTGAGTAAACACTAATAAATCGTCAAATGGTTTTCGACCCAAATGAATGTGATTGCCATTATAGAGATTTGAGGTACATCTCCGATCTTCGGGTTATTGATAGTTTTGCTCTGCTAACCACGGGATTGACAATGACAATGGCGAGGACTAATTTGCCGAAAATATATATGTATCACACCTTCCCCAAACACCAATATATGACAGAGCTAACGATTGTATATGTCAAAACAAATACGTTGAACTGCAACTGTTTTTCCATGACTCAAGTATAAAATATTTTGTTCGACATTTGCTTACTTTCAAATATAAGTTGGACAGCTGAAGCAGCGTTCCTAATGTTTTTACGATCCATTTGTCTAGTTGGTCATAATCAAATGACAGACTACAGGAGTTTCTCATTCGGATTAAGGTTCAGGGATAGATTACGCTGCCTCTCGAAATAATCACCGTAGATCGTAGGCTAAAAAATGTAGTGCAAAACACAGATGCGTACATCTACCTGGGAGAGTCTTTTTTCATAACCTCGCTAAATTGCTTCCCATTCAATCTATAGTTTCGTAATCGCCATATATTTTTAATCCTACAAAAAACATTCCCGTGTCGAAATATTCCAACGCAAACTGTTTCTGCAGACAATAACATGTTGGATAATCGGGTTTCTTCTAGCTCCGTTAGCTTGCTAGCTCGCTACCTTCAGATGCAAGTGCTTACTGTCGCTAACTTATTGCTGATCCCATACAAAGCGGGGGACGCTTTTCAGGCGATCTCACCTGCTTCTGTCTCGTAGATGTACTGAGCTGACACGGCGGTCCGCTTTTTATAACAACGGGTACTCAGTTATTCTTCAGATTACTGTTGGTGAGCCGTAGCCTGTAGTTTCGTATCCTCCTAGGCTCCTACCCTGGTTTCTCAGGCTGTGTTCAGCACCCTCTCTCTCCCTCTTCAGTGCTGAAGTGCTGGACAGCGCATTAGGCAGGAGCGATAATAGAGGGCGTTGTGCGCAACATATTAAACACCACCCTCTGCAGTATCGGAGGCGTCCTTGCATCTCTTTTATCGTCCAAAAAACACTACCACTTCAATCCGACGCTCGGTAAAAATGTTTTATACTTTATTCCCTGAGAATTAATTAAACGAAAAAATCATTTTATTTTAATTATCATGGCTTTGTATGCAGATATAAATCCATGATAATGAATGATAATTGACCAAGCTCCTTAATAATAAGAATAAGAATAAACAGATCTCACCAATCAAGTGACCTCTGGTAAGGATTTGTGAACTTGGATCATAAAGACGGGGCCGGACCCCAACGAAGATTCTATTTGGGAATTTCCATTCTAACCCCGCAATGCTCTGCCCAATCATTAAGACTCCAAATGGCAAGAGGCCCGTAAATCAGATTTAGTACCGTTAAAATAGACACACTTTGCACAGCTACAGTTTGTAGTGATTTGCATCGCGGTTAGGAAATGGTTTCCAATACACGATGCAAATCAGCTGCTATGAGCTATCTAGGCGTACTGTGTTAGTCAAATCCATACGCTCGCGCAATCTAGCCGCAGTATGCGGCCATAGGAGCACAGCGAGAGGCTACTTTCCTATTGTTCAAAGTGTATTTAAACATGCAGCCATCGCTCACATCATCATGTGTACCAAATGCTTGAACGTTTAAACTATTTTTTGACTGTTAAGGAACTTGACTTGCTAGCAAGGTATAGCATTTTTGTATGAACTCATAAAATTAGCAAAACCGTACCGTCGCTTAGAACCATTTTTAGCGCAATGAACACATGGCGGCTTTGATGTAGGTTTGCCAGATGTCATAAAATGTCGGTCCTTGAAACGTAAATTGAAGAGTTTCAGAGTACAGCTGTAAGAAGTTAACGAGTGCTTTGTGATTAATATGGTCTGTGGTAATGAAACATACACCTGGCAACATTGCTTTGTGAACAATCAACGTTCAACACCCCGTTCCCTTTATGGCCACTGTCAATAGCTTTTATAGCCTAAACTTCAAGCTTCACCGTATTAGCCTACTATTGTCGGTCATAAGCCTATAATTTTCTTCAACAACTATAATGAACATCTGCATCTTTTATGCAACTGTGAAAGCAACCGAAGACTATTAAGGACGTATTGTAGGCATGTCACTGAATTCCGGACATAGAAACAGGTTGTTAGCTGGATTATGCTTGTTACATATATAGTGCATTCAGCCATTTCCTTTTTAAGCAAAGACAGGATTGTTTATTCTAGTTCGCCTGCATCACGCGCATCCACAATCCCAATGTCAAACAGACCAAAGTGCCGAGGGCACTGAGTGTAACGTTTCACAGTCGCCATCTAGTGTAATTTATATGCAACCAGATGTAGAGGGTTGATTCGTTGTGCATTCCCTTTTCTGTGGTTGAGGTTTTTTCCTGAATTATTTCCGTTTTTCATTAGCATCTTACTAATACATGTCCAAATGGGTAGACGGGTAGTCAAGCAGGCACAAAATTAACAATTTCACAAAACTGCAAACACACAATGAAATAGTAAATCGAAAAAAAGAAATTTCCAATCGAACTGTTTTCCACTTCTGTAAGTCACTCTGGATAAGAACGTTTGCCAAGAGACTAATGTAAACTGACAATGGAATGACTATTCATGGGATGAACGGTCTTTGAAAAGTCAGAAGAATGAATCATTTTTGCATTGGATTTTATTGAAAGAAATGATGTTGCCATACATGTGAAAACATTTTATTGTTTGAGAAGCAATGTGGTGTATACTTTGATTTGAGAAACACAAAACAAATGCATCAAAATATGTATACTTAAAGATAGACATTTTAAATGAGATTTATACCAACAGCACAAGATACTTCACTGCAATCCTGAGAAATTACAATAGGAAAGCATTGGAAATGTTATTGAATCTATCTGCACCGACTATTATAGACATTATCTGGCAAATATTCTGTATTTCAAATATTTTAAGGGAGTGAGGGGAACTTGGTGGGATTTGAATCTCGACTGTTCTACACCTCAACTGTTCTCGCAACAGTCTAGCTATATAAATGGGAAACTTCTAATATAATCTGGTGCTGCTGATAAGGAGCAGGTAGAAAAAATGGTTGTCAGGATATATTCATCATTTAAAATATTGAATAGCTTTTGGTTAGAAATGGATCCCTTTATAAATAGAGAACCTGCCTGCCATGTACTCACTGTTTGAAAATTGAATAGAGCATTGTACCATGACTTCATACTTGTTACATTGGGTAGACCACATGAAAATGTTCAAGTTAGGACCTATTGCTTTTGCATCCTTACACTGGCCTAAATGGCAGATTGTCCTCAGATGGTAACAAGCTGGCACACCCACAAACTTTGTTTGGGTGAGAGATGTGGCAGACACACTCAAACCACAGAAAACTGAATTAAATTGCAGATGTATTTGATAAAATATGGAGACCTTTTATAAATTATGCGTCATATCAAGTAGACGACAGGGTGTCTGTCTCCGGAAGAAGAATTTCATTATCATGTTTTGTAAACTTCAAATACAATGGAAGATACTTGGCTGTATCGTGGGCATACAGTCACATAGTATTACTTGTAGCCACAGTGGATAATAATGTTACATGCAGAGTACAAGAACAATATGTTAGAATAGATGTATTCTCAGTTCAATTTGTACACAGCTTATATAGAGCATAAAAAGAACAGCACAATTGAGGAGATTTCCACATAGCTCATTCTGCCAAGACACAGGGTTCCAGAGTGTGGATATTTACTGGGGTCTGGTATTGAATCTTGGCCGAGTCAGTGACTGTGGCTGGATGCTATGGAAGGCAGCTTTTGTCCGATAATGTGAATATTCTTTTAAATGTGATATATTTGAAATGGACACATACTTCATCTACAGTGAGCTCCATAATGTCTGGGACAGGACAACAAACTACGATCCAGGCCAAATGCCCTCAAAACACTTGGTGCGTGAATACTTTGGCACGTCCTCTATCAATGTGCCAAATTTCACAAAAGTCGACGATAAAATATATACCGACTATACAATAAAACATAACATTGATGTGATCTAAGAAAATCCACAAAAATCAACTATAACATGCCACTGTTAGCATGCTAATGTTATAGGATGTGCCATGCTAGCATGTTCTTCCGTTGCATGGCTGTAAAAATGATTGCACTAGTATACTGATACTAGCGTAAACATATGCATGAGCTTACTGTTGTCATAAACATTAGCATGCTAGCATTAGCATGTTAATCTTATAGTATACCACTGCTAGCTTATGTTCCCATATGTGTTAGCTTGCATTGTGTTGTCATAAATGTCAGCTTGTTAGCATTAGCATACTAATGTTATCACAGTATACCAATACTAATCTCTAATACTAATGTTCTTGTATGCATTAACTTCGACTGCGTTCCTGAAAACATTAGCATATTACGCTGACGCCAGCATGTTCACGTTCATATTATCTCAGGGCTGCCAAATCCTGTTCCTGGACATCTACAGTCCTATAGGTTTTTATTTCATCCCTAATTGGGCATACCTGATTGTACTAATTAGCAGCTCAATGAGATCTCCAACTGTTGAATAAGGTGTGATTTGTTGGAGTTGTAGAGAAAATCTTCAGGGCAGTAGATCACTGGAACAGGTTTGGTCAAGCCTATTCCAGGAGATCTACCATCCTGTTGGTTTTCACTCCCACCCAAACAAAGCACACCTCATTCAATAGTTATAGATCTCATTGAGCTGCTAATTAGTAAAATCAGGTGTGCTTTGTTTGGGTGGGAGTGAAATCAACAGGATGGTAGATCTCCTGGAACAGGTTTGACCAAACAGGGTTGGGCAGCCCTGCTGTAAATAAAACAGGGTTGGGCAGCCCTGCTGTAAATAAAACAGGGTTGGGCAGCCCTGCTGTAAATAATAGCATGTAATGTTGGCACAGCATGCTCATGTTAGCACAGTATTACATATGCATTGTGCTTAGTTATGTTAGCATAAACAGCAACTACTTGCTAACACTTAGACTCAACATTAAGGGCATCCCAGACTGACTTAACATCCCTCAGTGTGATCTGGGGCCTCTAACATGAAGCAGGATTACGGAGTTCGCTGGAAAACGGCACCGTGTAAAACCGGGAAACTCACCAAAATCTGGAACATAGACTGAGATGAAACAGGCTGTCTGGGTTTTACTCTGTGCAGTTATCCAGCTGACTCAATAATCCTCCTGTTGTCATTAAGCTCAAAGTCTTGTCTAGCTCTGCTGGTTTTTGTTTTTACCTTCATATGAGCAGCCAATTCAGATGCAAGAAACCAGATGAGGTGAGTTAACTGCGATGACTGCTTTGTTTGTTCAATTAGGTGATGGATAACAACGAAAACAGCAGCTCTCCAAGACCAGGAATGAAGATCGACAAGTAGCTTGACAAAGTACAAATCAGACTGAGGGGTGTTGAGCTGAATTTCAACTGCTGTAAATGTAGAGGATTAAGCACATTACCTCACTTTGAAAGTTGAATAAAAACACAAAAATAAAGTTGAGCAATGATATGCTCCCCATCTTCTATTGTAATCCTTAATGCGAAAAACTAGAAGTACCTCCTGTTGTCTTGGCAATTATAACTAAGAATAAACAACCTGCAAAATGTTGTATTTGATATGTTACTCACTTCAATGTTGAACACATTGCCTTCTGATCCAAACATTTGCTTTGTTCTTCCATTTAGAGTTGAACCACAGGGAAAAAACCCCATTAAAGCCAATGAGCTTCAGCGGTTGTCAATTAAAGTCACCAGCTCTACTCTAGCAATCCAACCTTGAAAACACTTGAAAAGCTTCACAGGTTGCTTTCATCTGCTGATTTGGCTGCTTAGTCACCAGGGCGGACTGTAGCCATTTGAAGAAATGAGGAATATGCCAGAAGCATATTTAATTTTACTGATTTGTTGTCAACTATAAACCTCAGTAAACCAAAGAAACAAGAACAAAGGCTTAACTTTTTAAAGCTAAATTAACCAGAAATCTGATGATCAAGGATGCACTTAATGGGTTTGCTTAGATTTTTTAAAATGAGTTTTTATTCAGAATTTTCTAGTAAGAAATTACTGACTTGTAAAATATGCCCACTTTTCCATAAACTTTAGTGAGTTTGTACAGATCAATTTAAAGAATGTGACAAAAATTGAGTGTGTAAGCTATTAATCTGAAACTTTACCCAGTTATTTTAAGATACTTGTTTCAGGTGTCAAAATTTTTGTGACGATTGCACAGTGCATACGTGTGATTGTGGTTTGTACAGTATGGTATTCTTTTTGCATTTTCATTCATAACTCCAATAATTTTTACGGTATTGACAAAAATATGCTGTGATTCCTGTGAGCGATTTTGGTGTAGATTGGACCTACAATCAAAAAATGTCATCAATTATTTATGCTTTTTTTTTCTGAAAAATTCAGTGACGGACTTTGGAATTCACACTAGGCTGCATGGTACGAAAGATTAATCCCACTTGGGACTATAGCCTCACAAAGTATTAGATATGTAGCAGAAACTGATTTTTAATGATTTTAATGATGTCTTAAATTTGTAAGCAGTCTTTGTAGCACCTCCATTCAGCCAATTGTTAGTATACATTGTCTGGGACCAGACTGGACTTGAATTGAATGCAAAGTTTCATGAATTTTTGTTCTTTGGAAGGATGAAACGCTAGTAAAAACAAAAGGGTTCCAGCAGTTAATAATAATTTTTTTTGTTTTAATGGAAGGGGGGATTACACAGCACACCGACAGACGGTGTTTCTGAGATAGGCTTTGCACTTGGTGAATCCAATTCCAGGGACAGTTGCTTTCACACTATACAGATTTTAACGATCTGTTCCACATTTCCTCATTCCCTAATTCAAGGTTCCATATCAATTGCCATCCCTACACAAAGTTATACGAACAGGCCTGGAACACCAATATCTACCACACGCCATTGCCCAGTTTTCAATAGGAAAATATCAAAGGGAATAATTTGTGCTACATATTCAGCAACCTATGCCTCTGCCTCATGGTGGTGTATTTTGTCATCCTAATGGTGTGACCCATGGCGCCTGACTACAGAAAAAATGTTGCATGCGAACACACATATAAAATGTACAGCTGACGGCTTTATGGCTGTTTTGAGATGTGTAGATAAATTGGCTGTGGAGTGTTAGCACTGTGATCATTCCTTCTGTACTATGAAATCAGTCATATGAAGCTTATCAGTTTTAACTATAATGAAGATTTTCCAAAGGCTCATTCAAAGTGAACATTTCACCATTTCTCATTTACGGCTTTTTCTTTAAACATATGGAACTGATTTTTTTATAGGGTCGTTTAAAGGCTGCTACAGTAAGAATAAAATCGGAGCAAAGTTGTTTGGAGGAATGTAATTAAGTCCTCTTCCCCTAGTTTCTAATGACTTATAAAGAGTTGCCGGGTTATCCTCAGGATGATCCTTCTGGACAAATAAAATAATTAAGGAGCACATAAGTAGTGTGCAGAATATATCTTATTTCAATGTTTATTATTTTTTGTCCTGTACTTTTTGTTAAATTTGGTGGCGATGTTTTCTTGCTTACAGATCATCCATTTTCACATTAAGAAATACACAAACGTTTACCTCCTGCACTGTAGACCAGTGGTCACAATTCTTAACTTGCAACTTCAGCTTGTTTTTGATTTTCGCCAAATTGAGATCACAAGAGAAAGGGGTCAGTGTGAATAAGTGAGCTTGATTTTTACCAAAGGAGAGACTGGAATTACCAGAATATACTGTATTAATGTAATATACCATGCTGATTTGAACCAAAATCAATTTAATAAAATGTTCAAACAGTTGCAAATTTAAAAAACAAAAACAAGTCAAATCCCATGATAACATTCAAGAATGGATAAAAACATTTTAAACATCAAAACAAAAACAAGTTTTTTTGCTTTTTGAGTCAGATTTGCGTGTGTTATTCACATTGTACCGAACTATAAAAAAACAAAAAAAAAAACAAACGTTTCAACAATCATTCTCAACGAAAATTTTCAATCAGATAAATTATGTATACTTTATACTCAGAAACTCCAATTTTAAAATAACCATATGAATTTAAACGATGTTACATGGGACTTCTGACCCCAAAAAAAGAAATGACTCAGGTCTTGCATACAGTGTCTAATGCAGGTACACAAGTACACATTCTGTCCGATGAGTTAAACAAGCTGGTGCTAAAATCAAGCTCTACCCTGCCAAGAGAACAGAAGATAAATAACCCTCGTAACTGCACTGTGTTTGTGAATCTCTTCACTAATATTTAGTGGCTTAGCAGTTTCATTGATTCATGGGATGAACCATACCCCAGCTGAAATGAACAAAGTGGGTGTTTTTTTTTTTTTACATCAAACAAAATATAGAAACCACCCAGCATGAAAGCTGTAAGAAGTTGTACAGGGACATACTTTTAACAATGAAGACAATTATGTGGAATGTTAAGGGGAGGAGGGGGGGGGGGGTCAGAGAGCAGCTAGGGGGACCTGTACGGGTGATAAATCTGTAGCCCTTAGGTTTAACAGCAGAAATAACAATCAGAACTGTGAACAGTTTCCCTGTTGATGAAGTCGCCGGTGGCGTGAAGGCCACTGACACAAGCGCCCCGATGGCGCTGCCTGCCCCGCTGGCCGCAGCAGAGACTCGTTTCCTAGGAGTAACCGTGGGCTGGGTCGCTCTGGGTGACCGCCCGCGTGGCCTGCTCCGGGACCAGGGTGGGGTCAGTCAGAATGGAGGTGGAGGTGCTGAGGAGGCGGAGTGAACTGAGGACGGCTGGGAAAAGAGAAATTAGGGGCAAGAGAGGGGAGGAGAGAGAGAGAGAGAGAGAAAGAGAGAGGGGGGGAGGGAGAGAAGGAAAGAGGGGCCACTCATGAGATGCCGACTCAGGAAACTGTGGTAAACCTATACAATGATTTGGCATTCAAACACACAAACTCACTGCTTTACACATACGAGGGCAAAACACTGACATTCAACCACCATTTGATAAAGATGGCTAACTAGGAAGCTGAATCTAACAAAAGAAACATAAAAACAGCAAGCATAGATGCTTTTGGAAGGAATACCACACATGGTAGCGATGAACCAGATTATCAGATCTGTATTTTTATTAACATTGAAAGTTGTCACTCTGCCACTGCAGTTGAAACGTTCACCTAATAACATTCAGTACCGGTAATAATTAACTTGGCAATACTGCTCAGTGGACGTTTATTTTATAACAATGTTTAAAACAACAACAGGAGATAGAACATTTGTCACAGAAATTATATTGTGTCAGATCCAAAGTCATATTTATTCATTTATGATTCTGGAAAAATCTTATTTCACAATCTTGCAACTTCTGCAGCTTCCCCTCCTAGTCTGCTGTTTAAAGAGTTGTAACTCTTGCAACACTATTTGTATTTTATGAGGCCTTATAGTGAAAGACTCATAAAACACCTCCAGGAAGCAGTGTTCTTCAGAATTGTCTGAAGCTGCCTTTCTTTCCTTGAACCAGCACTCAACTGGTGAATTCGTTAAGCATTTTACTGATGCAAAATCATTCACCTACCCATCATACATACATGATTTCAGAACTGTGGGTCCACTGCTTAGGTATTCTAATATATTTTGATTTCATCATGTAGATATAACAACATTTTTTATACATAGACCCCCATTTGAGGGCACCATAATGTTTGAGCCAAATGTTTTTTATTAGTCAGGTATGTTTAATTGCTTCTTTACTGCAAGTATAAAACAGCTTTCAGTATCTAGTCTTGATTCTAGGCTTTTGGTTGCCTTTGAAGTCTGTTATTGCTGTTTGTGAGCATAAGGACCAGAGTTGTGTCAATGAAAGTCAAGGTAGCCATTATGAGGCAGAGAAACATGAAAAAAACAGTCAGAGACATAGGCCAAACGTTAGGCTTATCAAATTCAACAGTTTGGAACATCATTAAGAAGAAAGAGAGCACTGGTGAACTCAGTAATCGCAAAGGGCCACGGAAGACCTCTACAGTTGATGACCAAAACATTCTCATGGGGGGAGGGGGGGGGGGCGGGCTATGTATAAAAAGTTATTTCTACATGGTGAAACTAAAATGTATTGAAATACCCTTTAATAAAAGCTGAGACTCAGCACTTTAACATTGTCTGTCCTTTCTAAGGTCAAGTTTACTGTATTGTGAGAGACCTCAAGGCCCAGGGCCAAACCGATTCAAAACCAGAAAGTGGGGATAGGAATTCTGTATGTGAAACCCTCTGTGTCCCTTCTTTAGAAAGGCTACGTGAATGTATTGCCATTAAGAATGCATTGCAAGGGCTCGACTCTGTAAGTATGAATATGCTTTGATTAAAACAATACCTAGCATTTAATGGTTCAGGATAGTAAATGTCCTCCTTTTGTTAGTGCTAATATTTGTGCGTGACTGTGCAATGTGGCTGAATGAAGTGTGAGGCTCGGACTGCGTGTGCGCGCTCTCACTGGGTCTGAGCGCTGGGAGGGAGCAGTGCTGGTCCAGCCAGGACAGGGTGGTCCGACACAGGTCCTCCACGCTCGCCGTGGACACCATCCCATTGTAGGACTCAAACAGGGGCTCGATGATGATGCTGAACTGGGAAAGCACGGGATTAAGGAGCATAAGGAGCAGGGTGTTTTAACGCGTTGGTCCCAAAGGCGTCTTAACGCGTCAGCCACAAAGGGCGCTGCAACAAAGGCTCACCTGGAGAGGCGGATCACTCTGAATTTCAACCAGCATTAATAAAAGCAGTCAAGTGCATTTCTAAATTAGACCACAATCTGCGTTGCCCCCACTCCTAATTTACTTAAAAAACCCCTCTTTTAATGATAATTTTAAAATGTAATTTGACGCTGATAGATATCGCTCCTAAGTGCTATCACTTTACAAGCTCTCCGGCTGCAAATAACGTTGCCCTTTTGAGCTGTCATTCCTAAGTAATTATTTTACATCGCACCGAAAATCTCGGCAGCGGTGGTGTGAGTACGGCCAGATGAACGTGTAAATGTCATTCCGGCCCCCGCTTCTGAAATTGTCCCATAGTCCTTTGCGGTAGACGAGAAGGATACGATCCAGAACTTCCAGTTCTGCAGCGTCTGGGCCCTGACGTAGTCGCGGAACATCTCCCTCATGCGGTCGAAGCGCTGCCGCGTGATCGGCACTCCGGTGGCGGGGAGCTGCTGCTGGCACATGCTGAGCAAGGACAGGAAACGCATCACTTACGGCGGAGCGTGGCGGTGAGGCCTTTCAAATGCCGGTCTCCGTACGAGTGGACCTATACCAATATCGCCACTGTAGAAACGTAGTCCGCACCTCTGAGTCGTGTCTGAGCCATTGAGAGGTACTTGAAAATGTGTGTGAACAGTACAGAATGAGATGGAGCTTACAATATAAAAACTTATTTTAAAGACACTGTGCAATTAAAATAATCAATTTAAATGATGCAAATAACTATTATTATATTTGCATCATAAGGAAGTAATACTATTATAAAAAGCATATTTTTAAATCCTGAAACCAGCAAAGCACTTATACATCCCACTATAGGAAGATTCAGCATTGGTCATTTGGAGTGATTGCAGAGGGTCCTTAACTTGTGAATGGGAGAGAATGGGAATATTCACTGCTGAAAATCATATGGAATCAGCCATTTTGTTGTGTCAAGGGAGTGTCATAGCAGGTGCAGTGGCAGAGCTCATTGTATCGCAGGTCAGAAACTGGGTGTGGCTCTTACTTGATGGTGGAGTTGAGGCCTACAATCTCCTCCCGCAGCCTCTGGGCCTCCTCCTGCAGCTGGGATCGCTCCTGCTGCATCTTGCTGATGTACTCCGCTGTCTTCTGCAGGGTGGTGGCCTTACTGATCTGTGGGCAGACAAACTCACAGTCATGCAGACAGAGGCCTGGGAGTCCACCTACAACCACATTATTATAAACACCTTTCTGTATCCCTTTGACGTGAAGCTGTACAGTATATAGTTTATTTAGTATATAGTATACTAAATCTAAATCATTTCACAATTGGCCACATAATAAACTGGAAATTTTAAAATAACAGGAGCCCATGTGATCGTTGTTCTCCAAAGACAGAAATTAAGAGGGTTCTGTGAAATTATGAGCACTACCATTTCCTCTCCATTACTAGACCATAAAAAAATGAGGTAAACTTCTTGCAAAGGAGAGGATAACTTTTTTTCCTAGCAGCTTCTACTGAACATATTTTTTAGAAACATACCTTCTCACTTCTACTGCCTGTTTTTTTGTGTGCATATTAAAAACAGTCATTTCATTCATCATGTCATTGATCATGAAACGAGAGCTTACTGCTCAATCCAAAATAATTATTGGAGACAGCAATCCTCCAACTGATTTTAAAGCCTCTAACTGAACCTTACCTTAATGCTAGGCTGTGAACTCAGGGTCGTTACGAGGCTGTGCAGCGTGTCGAATCCCAGCTTTATGTTGAACCGTCGCTTCTGCTCTGCCGAGATGTGAGTTATTCTTCTGGTCTCAGTCTGAAAGAGTTACAGCTTTAGGCTTCGCATATCATGCGCTCTGCCGGAGTTTTAATTAGCCTGACAAAGGCCAGTGTGATGCCCAATCAAAAATATTAGTTTATAACCAACTGTCAGTCAGGTGTAAATGTGAAACAAAGTTCCTTTATCAGTCTTTTATCTGTTTTAATAGAAAACCCCTCTAAATGATTCATGAGAAGGGTTGCGCAGGTAGAGCAGGGTTACCTTGGTTGGCTCCAGCTTGGCTGGGCCGGGGAAGGAGTGCGGTGACTGGGGGTTGGAACTCTTCTCTACGGGGTTTGTTGGGGACATCTGGCCTGCGTTCCGTGTGAAACTCGCTAGAAACAGCGGAGTAATATCCAAGTCAGCAACACAAAAACAGACGCAGATGTTCGGTTGAAATGATAGGGAAATACATTTCCATGTCTGCAGCCTATTGTCACAAAAAACAACTATGAATAATACGGATTATCTGGATTTAACCCTTGTGTTGTCCTCTGGACCAAATATGACTTACCATGCTGAGTTTAATAGTGGTGTAAACCCCTGAAATTACTTTTTTTAGCATTAAATTTGATGACTTTTCCTGGAATTACCCTGCCATTAGAAAAAGTTAAACATCGTCCTTTTTATATTTTTATAAAAAATGCTACACCATCAGGGTATAAAGATTGTCTTATGAGTTTTTTTTTTTTTAAAACCCAGCAGTTATGAAATCAGAAGTTATAATCATAGTTAAGTGCCACACATCTACTGTGTTACAGCAAAAAAAAAAAAATAATAATTCTGTTTTGTAGTAGAAACAAGTGGTGTTGACTGAAGAAATATAGTCTCTCTGGACTATGAAGAAGGAAAACAGTTTTTCACCCATTTATTGATGAGTAACAGGTTGTTTCTACAAGAACAATATTGATATAAGGTTTAAAATTGAATGCTTTATCCCAGAGGATCTGGCAAAGATGAGTCATTATTGACCCTGTGAAGACGGGGCACATGCATAATATGAAGACAACACAACGGTTAAACAAAACAGTTACATATTAAGCACTTTGTTGCCTCACTGCCCCAGTTAAATGAACACACAATTTAAAAAGCAGACATCGACATGAAAGTAAGATTAAGAAACTAAATGCAGACGGGACCCACAAATGAGTGGCTTCTCACAGATGTCTTAATATTGTCAATGCCATGTGGGTAAGAACTAATTTAAAAAGGACCACTGAAATTACAGTGTGGGCCCTGGAAAGACAAAAGCTATGAATTTTGAATGAAAACAAACTTGTATCGTGTGTGAATAGTATTCAAGTCTCAGTGATGAGACTAATAGTTTGGTAAGTACTATTCATGGTCTACAGATTTTCAGGTCCAGAGTGATTTCAGACCTGAAAATCAGTGATTTCATTGATTTCAGACCTTAAAATCAGTGATTTCATTGATTTCAGACCTTAAAATCAGTGATTTCGTTGATTTCAGACCTGTTAAGCTGTTTCTGTCGCTGCTGTAGATGTGGACGGGGGACAGCTTCTCGGTCTTGGGGATGAGGAGCGGGGTCTGCGAGGGCAGGGGGCCCTGGGTGAGCAGGGCGGACACCGCGGAGCCGCGCGAGGAGCCCGCGAGGCCCTCCGCCGGGGGCAGGAGGGCAGTTTGGCAGTGCAGCGGCGGCACGAGCGGGATCCCGGAGGGACAGGAAGTGCCGTGGTGCATCTGGCCCGAAGCCCCGCCCACATTCATTCTGCCACTCTGCAAAAAAATAAAAAATATACAAATGTGTGTTTACTCAGCACAATTCTCCTCATTATCTTGAGGATTTATAGCTACTCAACAAAAATCCTGGTCCCCCTTGCTTGACAAATTGTTCTGCCACATTCAAATTTGGAAGGACTGGTGATCTTCATTTGATTGTTAGAGAGATGACACTCCTCAACTATATGTGGAAACAAAGGCTCATACTCACCAATCCAAATCAGATTGCTCATTCAAGCTATGACAAACACAGAGAGGTAAAAAGCTGGCGGCTTACTGGAGAGTTAGGAGACAGGGAACAGTGACCCTTTGCCTCAGCTAAGGTAGGATCAAATCCTGGTGTTGGTTTACCTAAATAATAAAAAACAAATATGAAACAATAACTCATTAAGCCTAGTCAGGAATGAGAAAATTTGAATGTGACACTGACATTTGAGTTCAAGGTTGCACTGGCAGCCCGAGATTACTTAAAGTTTAAAAGTTTGATTTTATCTTTTTTGTAAGCTTATCATTAAGCGATCAGGTACAGTTTCCAACTGACCATTCTGACAATGAACAGCTTTCATGAAATGGCATAAGAACAATTCCATAACAGTCCTCAATACTACAATACATTATTGAGATTAGCCAGATTACCATGTTTGTACATGTACTCCCTGCATATAGAAGTGTGTTTTCATTTAAACACTGGACAAAATCAATTAATTAAATAACCATGCAATATTGTTTTTGTAACTGTAGCAAGCATTGTCATACATGGCTCTCACCCTCCACATGAGCCTATGTCACAAGACATTCAGAAATGGTTACCTTCCAATAAACTAAGAACAGTAAAAACAATTCATGCAGAAAATAGCACACAGACTTTAAAAAATTAAAACTTTATGAGGCAGCTGGGCAAGTAAGTCGCCATTAAATATTAACAGGGAAATGCACATCCAAGGGAGAGGGGTGAAGAAAGGTCGAAACGCACGCTCTTGTGTGCCCGTGGAAAGCAGCTTAGCTAAGCAGCTGGTCTGCAGAGGGGAAGTGGGCGCAGCCGACGACACCGTCTTCACCCCGGACGTCTTCTGCCTGTACTTTCCCCGGACGCCCACGTCCGAGTGCTGATGAGGGGCGGGGAACGAGGCGCGGGACACCGGGACGGCGTGGGCGGCGGGGAGGGGAGGGTACCCCACCGACACGCAGGGGCCCGGCGCGAACAGGTCCGGCGCGGGGTAGCCCTGGTCCGCCGGGTCCGACACCAGGGCGCCGATCATGGAGCCGGTGTGGGTGATGACGGAGGACGCCGCCGCCGCCGAGCTGTACCGGTACTTGTGGCACGGGGCGGGGTAGAGGAAGGGGCCGTCCTGGGGGCCGGGGTGCATGTTCGCGGAGGCCATGGCGGCGTTTGTGTAAGGCTGCTGCCCGTACGCCGCTTCCCCCGCAGTCAGCCCGTGGGCCTGGTACTCGGAATGCGGGCCGTAGTCCAGCTGCGCTTTGTACTTGTGTTCCGGGGTGACGCCGCCGGTGCTGAAAGCCATCTCGGAGGTCAAAGGTTGCCTGTGATAGCCCTGGTCCGACAGGGAGTCTGACGACGATGGGTGAGACAGTCTGCTGTTGCTTCCCGCAGAGGGTAGGCTAGCCTGCAAAACATTCACCGCTACTTACCAAACCATAAATATCAACTACGGCTGTAAAACAAGCACTGCTATCAAAATCATACCCACAACAAATTCAACAAATACAGCAAGGGCCACAATGGAAATAAGTCCTGTGACTTTTTCGTGTTATCCCTGATGCTCTTTTAATTGTGCATGTACATTGGTGTTTGCAACCATGTAATTGTCCTTTTAAAGTGAATCGTCAAATAAATAAACTACACTAAATTCCTGGGTCTCTTACTGTTTTACGATAAAAAAAAATAGACCCTTGGATAAAAAAATAGGCCTTCTGAGGCATGGTTTACACACATGGCAATTCACTGTGAAATGGATTTAACTGACCTGTGCCAGCTGATTGTCAGGATGGAGTACAGGCTCGGTGGACATAGTGGAGAAGGCACTCCCAGACATGTTTCCAAAATACCCACACTCAGTGTAACCAGCCTGGTCCACTGGCTGACCACGGTGACTCATGAAAATATCTGGGGGAAAAAAAAGTGTAAGGCAATTCTGGAGAAATTGGAGGATGTGTTTAAAAAAAGGTACATGAATAAAAAAATAAATGGTACACAACCCCCTTCCATTGCTAAAAAAAAAAACTGCATGCTGCACATTTCATAGAGGAAAATGATTATCTAGCTGACTTAAAAGGGAGTGTCACATCAGGGGAGTTCTGCAAACTAAGCCGTTAGATCTTTCTTTTATGTATACAGTCTGTTGATTCAGTTGCCTTGGGAGAAAGGGTGTTTACCATAAAGAATCTCAAAAAGAGGAAGCTGAAATGAATTTTTTTGGTTTAGTTTTTTTTCCCGAATGCCACTGTACTTCTTGGTACGTATATAGCCGGTGAGTACTTTTGGTATGTAATCACTCACTCACCAACGAATGAAAATAGAATAGAAATGAAAAGAGACAGCAACTTGTCTTCCTACCAACATACAGAATAGGGGCTAAGAGTGAAAATTCCATATGTTCCATGATTCAATATCCAATTTAGACACAAAAAATGAGGGGAAGCCTCTGTCTCTCCATGGGACATATGTGTGACCCTACTACTGTCACGGAAGATGTCAACATTCTAAAAATGGTGTGACAATGCCAAAAAATGACACTGCACACACAGACAGCCAGATCACTCTCCCAAATAGTGTGCTACAACCACAAAACTCATATGACAGGTTTGAAGAATTTGGAAAAAGGATGTAGCTCAGAAAGCCTTCCTCAAACACACTGCACTCCAGTGGGGTCATGGATAGCACTAGTTCTCAGTGCACCGATTCACCCAAAGGTCCAAAATGGAATTGTGACCGTGCCAGAGCTGACTGTCATAGGGAGTTCTGTGAGGTGCTACTGGCATAGGAATGGGTGAGTCAGGGTGGGCCATGGCCACCTAAATATTATCTTGGCCCACCCATGTATCTAGGCTGAACCACCACACCAAACTGCCCACCTAGGTCATTCTGGCCCAGCGACTTCTATACAGGCCAAACTACATGAATATTTCTGACTACGCTGCTAACTAGCCATAGCATCCCCCAGAGAGAGTCTTATTGGCAGAGAACAACAACCTATTGACAATTCTGGTCAAACAGGCACAGCTGTGCAGCCCTCCTGCACAGTGGCTGAGGAGGTCAGATGGTAGAGTGGCCAGAAGCAGCAGTCGGCTGCAAGAGGTCTGAAGGACACACATGCTATTCCATGTTCTCCTGAATCGATTACACGATAAGAGAATTTTGCGTTGCAGAGGCAGGCTTACATGTGCAATTGTACATTCTAAATTGGATAATAATGTTTAAAAAGGGAATAAAAAGGCAGTCAACTTAATATACAGTACAGTACCAAGCACACATTTTTATATTAATTAAATGTACATGCCATAAAAATGTATAGATATACAATATTCTGTATTACACATTAAAGTAACATCCAATCTAGTATGGATCTTTCCATTGCTAACAAAATACATACATTTTATTTAATCACTAGCCTAGATTTAAATAAACCAATGACTATGGCAAAGTGAACAGATCAAGTTCAAAATGACACACCTGTCACAGCCTAGCTTTATTGGTAAAAATACATGCGACACACACAGAAATTCTAATTAAAACATACTCACACAAACAGAACGGGGCACATGATTTTCCTTCCCAAAACATGACAGCAAAGCATCTGGCTGACCAACCTCCAATTATTTCCATGCACTCATAAAAGAGGACTCAAACATGTTACAAGCATGCCTCCAGAAGAGAACATGTCATGAGAAGTATTGTTTTCATTCAAAAAAGAGTACTTTCCACGCTCTTCCAGAAGTCATCCAAACAAAGCCACTCCGGTTGTAGCAGTGGGTGTCCACTTGGGAATGGACCTCAAAAATATGACCAGTATGACTCGGAAAAACAGCAGACCTATTCCTCGTGACGGACCCAGACAGCTGATAGTCACAGCCCTGCCAAGGGGCAGGGCACCAGTGGGCTTCCAAGCATAGAAACAATTCATGATCTTTCAACAGTCTGACATGGCCAAGAATATATGTTAAGGTGGCCATAAAAAAGAATAATGGCTTGCTTGCTCACATCGGTGGCTTATATTATACTGCAGTTACGTAAATTACATAAAAAAAGGTTTCTACAGGAATATACACCACAAGGTGCCATTTTTCTCTCTGAAAACACAAAACCTGACAAAGACAGGTACGTTCCCTTCTGGTACGTTGGGCAGGTAAACTGTCAGAAAACAAGCCTCTGGAATTTTCAATTCAGAATGTCTGACCTTGCCCCAGCTCAACTCTTACTTTTAAAATAACACAACACTGATTGAAAATGTGGATCAGATTCCAGTTCCAGGTGTTGCAAGTCATGATGTAAGACACCTCCAAAAATATGGAGTAAAAGTTCTGTAATACATAAACATACATAAAATATCCAGGGTGCAGTGCATGGTCTGAAATTCAGAACTTCAGAAATTCACATATCAAAGCTTAGCGTCCCATTGGAATGGATTTTAAACAAGGGCTCAAGTAAGTCTCATACTGTAATGACCTCTAATCAGACACCATCTTAATCACTGCGTTGGCATCTCTGGCACAGCTCATAACTGGTTCTCCGCATTTTATCACACATAATTTTCTCTGTTGCTCTTGGGGAAGACAAGTCATCTTGATTCAATTGATTTTCAATATACGTATATGCACCCTCCGGGATATGTAATTAGAAAACGTCAAAACAATGTCAACTTCCACTTTAACGCAGACGACACTCGCCCATAGGTCCTCATTAAATCAGGCGATATGACAGAACTGCCCTCTCTAAAAAAACTGCCCCTTGGACATTCACAGCTGGATGTCCTACAGCTTAAACTAAAACTGGATCTCCTCTAATCAGTAAAGACATTCAAAATCATCTTGGCCCCCTTTCTTCCAACATAACAATAAGATGTAAAAATCTGGGTTTTATTTTTGACTGTAGAAGACTTTCCAAAATTAAAGCATTTTTATCTTTTAAACACTTATACATTGTTTCACATGCTTTTATTTCCTTGCTACTTGTTTACTTAAACTCACTATACTCCTGTGTTAGCCACCAGAACATATCAAGGCTACAATTAGTGCAAAATCCTGTGGCCAGACTCCAGACCGATGTGACTGCAAAAACGGTGGACCTGCAAAACCTGCATCAATCTGTTTCCAGTTTCAGTGTCAGTTAGACGTATTGACCACTTTATTGCATACAAGGCTAATCATGCATAACTATGTGCTTATTCATGTAGGACTGTTGGACATCATTACCTGTTATTAGCCTGCTAGCTAAAGCACTGCAAGTGGTCAGCTAAAGCAAGTGAACATTGCAATCGCTACCCAGATAGCCAGCGACTCCAGGCCGGATCCGCGCCAATTCTGGCCCGGCAGAGCTGATTTCGTTTAGCTACAAAGTGTGACATTTCCATTACAGGAATCAAACTGAATTTAACGTGGCTTTATCATCTGGCTGGTTCGCAGCTAGTTAGCCAGCTAGTTGGTAACTTCTGAGATGATAAAGCCAGCTACAGACCTTCATAGCTAACAAAACAAAAAGCTACATACGAGTCTACCAAGTTAATTAAGGCACCAGTAACTTGTACGCACGTATGCGCAAAACAATGTGCTGAAGTATACAAACATGTGAAGGCCCTGTGTCTAATAAGGGGGTCGATATGTCCAAATGACACCTGAGCCAGAAACAGATTGACAGAGGTTATTCAGGTCCACCGTTTTTGCAATTACACCGGCACTAAGAAAAAGCAGCACATAACACACATTTTAGCCTCGTTCCTCTGGCTGCCAGTAAAATTTAGGATTGATTTTAAAATTTTATTAATCAATTTTAAAGCACGCCTGAGGCTAGCTCCATCCTATATCTCAGACCTTTTAATTCCCTGTAAGTCAAGGCAGAGCCTGAGGTCCCCAGGCAAGGCTCTTTTGGCTGTTTAACAGCTTAGGCTGAAAATAAAGGGTGATTGTGCTTTCTCTATCAGGACCCATAGACTGTGGAATGACCTGCCAGAGGAGATCAGGCTAGCAAATTCAGTATCTTCTTTTAAAACACTTATTTTATTTGAAAGTTTTACTTGGAGTTTTTTTTTTGTTAGTGATTACTCTTGCCATCACTGTATTTCTACTCTCCAGCTTTCCGATCCTGTGTTCTTTTTTTGCTCATTTGTATTATTTGTAAGCACTTTGTGATCCGTGTTATGAATTTTTGGTCAATTCATTTCATTTTATTCCTTTTCTATGTTCTCTTAAATTTGTAAAGTACTTTGTAAACATGTTTTGATAAGTTCTACATAAATAAAGTTGTTGTTGTTATTTTTATTATTATTATTATATTATTATTATTATTATTGTTAAGGGGCGACATAGCTCAGGAGATAAGGACAGTTGTCTGGCAGTCGGAGGGTTGCCGGTTCGATCCCCCGCCCTGGGCGTGTCGAAGTGTCCCTGAGCAAGACACCTAACCACTAATTGCTCCCAACGAGCTGATTGGTACCTTGCATGGCAGCCTTTCACCGTTGGTGTGTGTGTATGGGTGAATGAGAGGCATCAATTGTAAAGCTCTTATTACGCTTACTAGAACAGATATCCAGAGCTGTGAGTGGCAGTTCCACTTCCACATTCAGCTGTGCTCGACCCAAAAGCCGACCTCCCTGTCACCCGCACGTACAGGATACGGGCAGGCCCAATAATTTCCCCCTTTCTTTCTATACACAAGCTCAAGTTCCTCTATCAACATCATAAAACCCCTGCTCTGCCCTTCTGAAGAAAAATAATTTTATTACGATGATAATTTACTCTATTTTATCGCTATAATACTACAGTATAAGTGTGACGTACTGAAATTAATTGACATGATACAATTATATTAACTGTGATGTACTGTTTTCTTTACTATAGTGCTACTTTATATAGTGTGGTGTACTGTATTTTATTGTTATAACGATATTGTACTATGTATGCTGTACTAAATTTCATTGCTATAATACTACAGTTTTAAGTGTGATGTACTGCACTTTATTGCTATAACGCTATTGTAGAGTGATGTTTTTAGCTGCCTGAGGACTGCAGACTTAAGCTCAGTAGCTACTCTGGTACCACTGACTTCTGTGTTGTACAAGGCCCAGCCAATTCAATAAATACCCCAAAAATATTAGTAAAAAAAGTCTAATTCTGAGTCAAGACTACCTCTTAGAATTATATTCGCTCTAACTCTTAAGACTTAGCACTTGAACTATTGCTTCATGCACTACCAGAGTGATATTGTATTTGTCATAGGCTGTAAGAAAGACATTGTCACAACCAGGAATACCAGGCTTTTTGGCATATAGCTCATGCATTACCTATTTTTATTATGAGGCAGTAAATCATATGACCATAAGATACATATGATAAAATGTATTCAAATACAGTTTCTACTGACTTTAATGTATTTCAATCAGTTGAAATATGAATTTTGCATAACTTTAGAGCAGGGGTGTCAAACTCCAGGCTTAGAAGGCCACGTTGTCTGCCTGTTTTTGCTGTGTTTCAGCAAGACTGATTAAGTTATTGATTGGATAAAGAGTCCACACACCTTGTTTTCAAGGCCTTAATTGGCTGCTGATTGAAAGGAAACCACAAATAGCTCCAGACACTGCAGCCCTCTGGAGTTTGACACCCTGGCTTTAGAGGGTTTCATTGTGAATAGAACTGCTGCAGTGCACATAAACTGTTAAAGACTCATATTTGATATAACAGAGATAGTATAGGAGTCAAAATGTACACCGTAAAATTATTCTCCAAACTGTTGCGCTGAAGCCGTCGCCCAACAGTTTATGAAACGCAAATAACTGCTGAGTAAGCATTTCAGCTAGGTAGCATTTATTCCTTGCCCTCCTGTGGCAGAGAACACATGAGAGAAACCAGGGATATACCTCCTTACAGGACCTATATATTTCTTCCATTTTGTTCATCAAAGATTTTCTGTCACCACTCATAAAATTAGGCATGGAGCCAATATTATGGGATATGATGAGAATTAAATTTCTCGTGCATTCATTATCGAGGTTAAGCCCAGGAGAAAATGTCTCATAAGTCCCTCAAAAGGGAAAGGGAATCTTGTGCTCACCCTAAGTATCCTGGGACAATCTCTAAGAAGCCGATGGCTTTCAGCAGGAGAACAGCGAAAGTAAGCAGGAGAGGCAATAATGCAAGCCATTGCTATCCTACCATTAATGGCAGCTATGTGCTGTGCTATCATATGCTACAGGTAGCAAACCTATTTTGCAGTGTTGGTTGCCAAACTGTCAGTTAGGACCAACTGGTGGGCATGGCAGGGGGTAGGTGGGTTGGGAGACGACACAAGAAAAAGTTTACCAACAGAAATTTAAACCAGTCAAATGTACCAAAAAGAAAAATAATAAGAGTGAGTCAGAAAAAAAGGACTGACTCTTAAAATAGGATGTGGGTCAGACAATTTCAGAACCACTGTCTTACAGAGCAAGTGGGCATTCAGGAAAAAGAAGAGCACTTTCAGCAGAGTGTAGCTGCTGCTGTCACCGACGGACAGACGGAGAAGACGGGCGGAGGTGCGGACGGAGGGCGCCTTACCTGGGATGTCCATGAAGTCATCGAGATTGGGCTGCAGCGGAGTCAGGCCGGGCTGGATCATGTCAGCATTGCTGGTGTAAGCTGTGGAGGGGAGGTCGCCGGTGAGAAGAAACGAACCGCACATTTGAACGTGTCCGAGCGAGCGAGCGCGAGGGTCCACTAGCTCGAGGTGACTCATCTTTCACCTCATCCATTCATCTGCTAACTTCCCCAATGAGCGTCCGCTTCCTCTGGAGGGAAGTAATCTTCTGACGAGCGCCCATATCCCCTCAGAAGGGCAGTGATGGTAAGAGGGTGTGCCTGACCACGGCCACAAACTCACACCACTGTCTCTGCTAGTGGCTTTTGGCATATGCAGATTTGCATCTGATATACTTTACTCCTCTAGTAAAGTGTGCTTTGGATTTGGAAAAAATGAATAATAAATGATTATGATGATGATGATTATTATGATTGTTATTATGATTATGATTATGATTATTATTATTATTATTATTAATTTCTACATTCTATTAAGATCAGCATAAAATAGATTCTTACTTCTGAACAGGAGATGCTGAACTCATTTTAAAAGTGTTTTGCAAGATGACTAGCTGTGACTGGCAAAGCAACTGTGAACCTCAGGTTCTGCCAAAAGCTCCACTGGGTTTCCCAAGAACAGGCCCGTATTACATTACATTCATTCAGCAGATGGTCTTTGCCAGAGCGACTCACAATATTAGAGAGTATAAGTGCATCTGCCTGATTTATAAGAGCAATAGTAGCAGACCTTGGCTAAGAACATTCCCAGACCAGCCAGCGTGGGATTGTTGTATGGGTACAGGGGAGACCGGTTGCACTTACTCTTGTGTCTGTCTCCCGTCCAGGGACAGGGCTTCTGAGTCATGGTGAACAAGGTGTCTGAAATGTCAGACAGGAAGCAGTCCAGATCAAACATGTGTGCGTCCTCTGGCATCGGCATGGGCTCCTGGTACATCTGACTGGACCATTTCTCCAAGCCTCCCCTGAATATCGGCCCCTAGGACAGACAGGGGGACAGAGAGCGCCGCCATCTTGAATGTGTGGCTGATCCCTATGGGGCAAGTGTCCACACGGTGCACGTCACACACTACATTCTGCATGTTCGACTGTAGGAGTTTAAACGCATTTAGCAAAAACAAGGGGTGTAGTCAATCTAGTTACAGTGTGCACTACGTTTGGCTAAGAGTCCCTAACTGCAGCATGTGTTGCTTACACAGCTTTACGTATGGTGGATGGTGGCCAGGAGCACACATTTTAAATGTGAAATAAAATACAACACTTTTTTTCATCGACCAGGACCGTGATTCACACGGGGAATTGGTATAACGACTAAATTGGGGAGAAAATGGAAGAAAAATGGCAACAACAAAAAAATAAAAAATAAAAATACAACACTTTTTAAAATAATTTGTTGCTCAGAGTTAAGGACAGATCATTTCATGGCTAGATTGAAGAAAGGTTACAGTGAACAGGGCCAGTGAACAAATCTAGAAATGATAGATTTAAAATTCTATTCCAGGACTTCAGCCAGTTTCATATTTACAACAGGAACAGTGTGTAAAAATTGCATCCCTCACATCTCCCAAGAACCGTATTTATAAACTCAACCCTACCGTGAACATTCATGCACTGCAATATATTATAATAAAAATATTAAACATTAAAAACCTGCTCCTCTCATTGCTTGCCTGTTCCAAAGTCTCCGCCTCCATAGAAGTATGCATCTTCTGACTCATCAAAACAGTCCAAATAACACTAGTAAGTCACCACACTGCCACCAAACGGAACAGGCTTAAATGTAGGTCAGTGGAGTCAATCAGTTCAGCAGGTCAGTTTCCTTCATAATAAATGAACAAAGACTTCCACTCTTCCCTGATTTATACAAATAAATTACTGGGTTCAATAATTTGAAATAAAACATGGAGCAAAATGAGTGCTTTCTGTCTACTTGAATACCTATCCCTAAAAAAAATGTTTAAAAAAAAAAAATACATTATAATAATAAAATTTCCTAAATGCAGCATTTTTTTTTCTACCGGACAATAAAATACTAGAAATTTTACGGGCTATTTGGTTTGAAATTGTTTAGTGTCTTCAGACAAACCCGCGATTCACAAAGCGCAATCGCTGTGATGTGAACTGCAGTAAATACATTTAATGCAATTCCCTTTCAGCTTTTCTCACAAATAAGCATATGCATTCTGTTAAACAAAGAAAACAGCTTTGGAACTGGAACGCACTGCCCCTGCGCTGCTACAAACACAGACCCAACTCAGTTCACCTCTCAGTATGCTGACAGCGCACTTCTGAGCCACAATAACTGAATGACAAACAGTACGGATACTGTACACTGAGGGCCGTACAGTCAAATCCCTCCCAACTTAAAGAGCTCTCCATATAATAACAGCCAAGTAAGTAAAACCAAAAATCAGGCAATTAGCTGTGTGTTTCTCTTCGAAGGCAGCCTGAATAGTTAACCTGAGAAACAGAGGTACTCACTGCAGTAAGAAATCCCAGGAGAGCTGCCACTCGCTGCAGACAGGAGTCCACCTTTATAATTTTATTTTAAAGATGCAATCTGAGACCACTGGACAGATATAGAGTTGCCTGGGCACCAGGCGGAAGTGCGTCCGATTACGTCTCAAACTCACTGACCATTTTTTTCCTCTATCTAACAAAAGGGGAGAAATTATAGTACAGGTCTGTGTTTATCAACAGCCAAAAGGAGGTGGATGGTGGGGGCAGGGAGCTGTTGGAAAAGCAGGTTCACAATGAAGCATAAATGTCACCGTTAACTTGGAGAAAAAAGAAAGGTTGGGGAAAAAAACCCACTGCTGAGATCCAATTATAAGGTTTTTATTCTGTGTGCCTCTGTTTCAGAGAGTGTGTCACTGTCTTTTGTCCCTGACCTAATTCAAGCAGTTCACAGCTCACGTGCAGAGAAACTAGAAGTCTGACTCCCCCTACAGGCAGATCAGTGCCCACCACATTGGAGTCGAACCACCGGGACTCCAAGGAAACTCCCCTGTTCAAATGTCAGCTGTCATACACATTTTATGGTCACAATACTCTTGTGGGAAAACTGTGCAGTTGTAGAAGATCCAGCTTTTTGGTCAGGGATGGTGTTATAACCTCTGGACATATGCTGATAAAAATTGTTTTATCACATTATATACAATTCAGCCATTTGGACAAAGCAAATCATATGACTTCAGCCGGCTGACTAAAATAAAATTATCATCCCAAGGGTTGAACCTACCACTAAACTAGCCTCACTTTGTTTTTCACAGCCAGAGTGAAGACTAAAAGTGAAACTGTAGAATTAGGATTTGTATCACATAAGCTATTAATTTCTCTGAAATGTTTTTATTATTATATTGGAATGTTTATATTTGGTCAGTCACATACAGATCATAGACAAAGGGTCTCTGTTTTTTATTTTTATTTATTATTATTATTATTATTATTATTATTATTATTATTATTAATAATAATAATAATAATAATAATAATAATAAATATAACATTCTAGTTCCCATTAGTTTACAGTGTCAGTGTGCCTGAGACCACAACATGAAGCGTTTTCCAGTGATTGCAGCAGCCTTGCCCCACTTGCAGTGTGAACCATGACACAAAGGTCAGCAGTCCAGAGATCTCATTCTTGCACTGATAAAAATCTAATTTGTTGTTGAGGGGAAGATTAAGCAGCAAAACCTCCTGTGTGATTGTTCTGTCAACCAATGTGTCAGCTTTGCGTAATGCTGACCACCAAATTGATAAAATTAGAACAGGACTCCAAATATTTTCTCAACACTGTTACAGCCGTTATCTAAGGTTTGTTTACAGCCTTTTTGGCCAGCCCACAGTTGTAAAAACTCAACTGACACAAACTGTAGATGCACATTCAATGAATGTCAGGACAACCGGGAAGAAACTTTGTTACGTTTGTAATATAGTGTTTACTTTTTCCAACAAATCTCATCTAATATGGTCAACTTATTCCATATATATATACCACTAGAATTATGAAAAGTGTTTAAATTATTTTTTAACAACTAACAGAATTATAACAAATAATGATATATCTTTGCTATCAGATATATCCACAGGCGAAAGGTCGAACGGTTTTGGGGATTTGCTGGTGGTGTGCTTGTGTTTGAATGCATTTGCCAACGAGGCTGCAAGTAAAAGGCATTCGTTTAATTAGCTTCATACAGCCAACCAAATATTTTGTTTGTTTCCAGATGTTTGTTTCAAAATTTTCAGGAACGCCAGGCAGCCTTTGGGGTGCTGTACGTGTGCGCGCATATGCGGGTGTGTGCACATGCACGTGTGTGTTTGTGTGTGTGTGCACATACATGTGCGTTTATACGTGTGTGTGTGTGTGTGTGTTTTCAAGCATGTGTGCATTGTACAGGCTACTAGATCAGCACAGTACAGTATAGTGCAGGCTACTAGACCAACATCTAGTTGCAGGATCAGGAGATTCTGGAAGGGAACAGTGTGGAAAAGGTGAGACCTGCTGCTGGACAAATCTAACCGGGAAATTGGCTTTAGTGCGCCGGCACGTGCAAATTCATTAATGAATCAACCCTGCCTGAGAACCCCCTGGGATGACTCACTGTCATCAGTTTGTGTGTTTTGTTAATGTGTCGCTCACATGTGCACGTTTACAAGAGCGGTCTGCCGGTGCCTGACAATACGCACCAGGAAGTGGGTCAGATTTGATTAACTGACATTAAAGTCTGAAGACGGCGCGGAGGGTGCGAGCCTCGCAGGAAGATTAGCTGCATTGTCACAAAGGCAATCAAAATATGAGTCACTTGTGCCGCGGTGGGACTGTGACGCAAGTGGCCTTACATGTTTGCGTTTATCTGACTGACCCGAGGATTCAAGTCTGAGGGCCTCTATTAATAGACAACCGGACAGATTCAGCAAACATGACCTGAGTTGCTAACCTACAAAGACAAACACAATGCTGCGGTGTCGCAGATAGGCTACAGCTACACTTCCCTGCCCCGTTCCCAGTTTAAAAAAAGACCATTAATGAAGCCTACAGAACACGGATACTCCAGGAACCGTATGGCAGTGTAAGAATCCACATCAGCAAATAAAATGTCAGCGGAGACGTGTATTCACAGGTTCAACTAAACCACAAATATTTGTTTCATATACAGACATCTGAATTAATGGAATGACAATGTGTGTTTAGAGACACGTGTGGTATTAGCAGAACGTCTGAAAAAAATCAAAAAAGTACCAGCCCATTAGGCAGAATGTCCTTCAAGAGCACATAAAACACATATTACCATGCTAATGTACAGATGAACAACTGCAACAACAATACTCTGCACTTCTTAATTTTTTCTTACCTGTTGCAACATTGACAAGATGCCATCTTTGTTTTTCTGAAGCTGAAAATGAATAGTACGTCATTAGCATTCATGAATGCACAAATGGCTTTTCAGGCTCTGAAATTTATATTTCTTACAGTTTTTCAGCTCAACACCTTCTGTGAAAACTCTTTATACAGCTGGATAGCTGCAGGATGAAAAGAACTGAACCTCCTTACAGGCACAATAGCCGCATGACCCTCAAGTGTGGAGGTCTTACAGCGCTACACAGTAAAATCAGTGTATATTCAACTCAAACACAGATTTTACGAGTCCAGCGGTGATCGCGTGTACTCTATTAAAGTTGACACACAGAACATTTTACGTTGTATAAGCGTAATATCGCGCCTTGTCCTGATAAAAAGGGTAAACGGTGCTTTATAATATCATATAAATATAATTCAAAATCATGTAACAATATGCTAAACAGCTAAGGACTTACCGTGTTCACCCTAATTGATTTAGGACGACGTTGGCGCACCTTGTGCTCATAGGGTCGTGTCAATTTCAAAATGATAACAAAAACATTTTTGCGTACCATGTTAAGGTAAAAAAGAAGTTATGTCACTCACAGCCTTTGACTGAAAACATTTATTATAAATAGTATATTTTTGCCTTTTTTTTCCTGAGGATTATTTTATCATTTTCAGTAGTATGCAAGTAAGGATTTTCATTTAAAATACTGTCCAGCTGTCTGAATATGAACAACTTAAATCTTGCTCATATTCAAATGTGAACAGCTGTATCTTGAAGAAATTAAAGGGCAGTCAAGATATTCACAATGATCATAACATCACTATGTACATACATACATTTTTATGTGTTGTGGAGAGCATCACTGCACTAAGTACTGTGTTGAATACATCACCAGGAGCCTTCAACTATATACACTTTTGCAAGCAGGATCCCCCTAATGACCAAGAGGGCTTTTTGTGGATACTTACCCTTTTCTTGTGGTAGATCCTCCACTTGTGATATTCTTTAATCACCACTTCAATCCTACGTTTCCAGTAGCTGCCTTCCAGAACAATAGCCTGGTAATGTAGAACAAAGCACACTAACGACAATTACTGTGGAGCTACAGGTTGGCGTTCAGATTACATGGAACTAACACAGCAGTGCAATGCATACTGACTTTACATAGGACGTGTTTATGTGTTGAATTATTACAACTTTGTCATCCATTTCCATGAATAGGCTGCATCAGTAGATTAGCCCTATGTTAGTAACCCAAAAACCAACAGGGGCTGTCTGTGGGACAGGGGGCGCGCTCACCTCAGGTTTACGATGGGCCTCTGCCTCAGACCCCTCCAGTGGGGTGACAAAACCGCAGACAGGGTTCTTCCTCTTCTCCACATCTAGACACAGGACACAGGAGACCCAGTCATCAGACCCACTTCCCTTTCCACCCGTGATATTGTTATTTTCTCAGTTTATGCAGTTCATAGCTACGCACCTCACGCAAACAGCTATTAGCATTTCTTACTCAACATGGAAAACAAGCTCATTCTTTGGCTCTAACAACGTACAGTCCAATAAGATGTTTCAAGTGAGGTTTTTTGAATATTTCAGTTTCTGTAAGAAACAATAACAAAAATATGACAACATGGGTATATTAATCTCTCTACTTGTAATGTCATTAATATGACAGCTGTTTAATTATTCCAATATTGTCACTGATGTGTGATGCATGTGCATTGATTTGTGTGATTTCACCCTTTGGTTTGTATCCCTTGAGTCATTATCTGTGAGTTAGCATGGTTTTTCTTTTGAATCCCTACATTCTTCAGTGAATAAAGGCTGGCCTTTCAATAGAAATCTTGCACATTAACAGCAGAAGGCAGGAAGTGCATTAAACTGCAAAGGTTTCCAGGGGCGATCCACCTTGCTGCGCGTGTTTTTGTCTGGGTGGGACCTAGAGGTCCATATGATTTCCCTGCATGCTACCAGACAGTATAATGAACCAGACCCATAACTGAACACTTACATTGTATGTACCAGGCTCTCCATATGCCATTGTTCAGACGGATCTTGTCGCGCCAAAGCAGCTTAAGGCCTTTGAAAGACTTCCATTTTGGGGAGACAATTTTCCCGCTGGAAAAAAAAAGAATACAAACAACTAAATGGCTAACCAAATGTTCCTCATAACACAGAACCTGCTGGCTCTTACGATAAAGAAAAAAATTAATTAAAAAAATTTGCATTACTGTAAATGTGCTCATTCCATCCCCTCTGATAAAAAGGAGACCTATGACCCGGAGCAAAGTGCTGCAAGGCCACTCCCATTCATGACAGTCCCAGTTACACTGAGGTATTGATTTACTACAAACTGGAACACACGGATCTCAAAGCAACTGTACGAGGGGATTTAACAACCTGCACCGCTTTGCAAAAACAAAGCGCTTCGGTTCACCGAGCAGTCGGCAGGTCTAACGTAGTAGCACAGCTCATGCAAAGCATACCCTAATGCACTCCTCGCATTTTTACCGCCCAAATGGGCTGACTCTGCCTGGCTTTACTTGACATAATCGTCTTCATTTGGCACTTACAGATGGGTGATGGGAAAGAGGCAATTCATCAAACTGTTGACAGCCATTTTCACAGTTTTTGCTGTATTCAGCATCCCAGGTGGTGAAAAGTGCAACTTAATGACTATTATTTATTTGGTTGCTAGGTAGGAATTGCTTTGACGGATGTTCCAGGAATTGCTTTCCGGAGTGCTGTTTGCATTAGAACCGTGAAGGCAAAAACACGTCAATGTGCGCAGCGAAATAGCGAAAGCAGTGCATTAGCCATGATGGCTAAATAAACCGTGAATGATGTTTGTCAGGAACACGGGACGGAATTGAGCCTTTTCTCAAAACATCAAGACCAGGTCAAAACCTAGTATATGGCTGGACCTAACACACGTGATCCGGCCGACCAATGGTGTAGCCTAACTTCATCACTCAGTCACTCAGTCAGTCACAGACATTTGCGTTTGTAGGGCTGGCCCCGCTGTTGCGGTCCGGCCAAAAATACAGTTTAGAGATTATAGGCAATTACCGATCCTCAGTTCAATGCACATTGAACTTAACTTTTTATTTTTCCTTGACTAATTTTTCTGGAACATTTTTAATTATTTGGAGGGGGGTGAGTTCAGGGGATGCTGGGCCCTGTAGTGCGGGGCCCTGTGGGTAGGGGTGTGGTGGGAGGGAGGCCTGGGGGAATGCATGTGTACCATAATGCTGTGTTCATCACTCAAATGTAGCATGCTGTTACAGGTTAACACAGTGCCTTCATTGTTAATACAAACATGTTAAATACTTATCTTTTTCAGGTTTTTATTTTTTATATAATTCTGAACCCATCAAAACACTTTTAGTATAACACAGAGTAGAACACCATCTATTTAAATAAATATTTAATTTGACTTTGCAACAAAGCAAAATTAGAAATAATCAGTTAAGGTGATAACTTTCTGAAGACTGTGGAAATAAGTGTGAAAGTGTGAGTAGAACGACAAAGACTGGACTGCAAGGTGGTGGGGCACCATGCTCGTACAGTATGCCTCAGAGATGGCATGTACTTGGCCTTTAACCGCCGGTATAGTGCGGGAGTACTGCATCTGGATAGGCAGCCACCTTGCTTTTTAAAAGGCAAAGTACACTATATGACCAAAAATATCTGGTCTGGGGCTGTTTTTCATGGTTTGGGCTAAGCCCATTAGTTCCAGTGAAAGACAATCTTAATGCTAAAGCATGCAATGCTATTCTAGAAGATTCTGCGCTTCCCCAACATTTTAGGGAAAGCCCTTTCCTGTTTCAGCATGATAATGCCCCCAGGCACACGGCGAGGTCCATATAGAAATGGTTTTGTCGAGAATGGTGTGGAAAAACTTCACTGGCATTCACAGAGCCCTGATCTCAGTCCCATCCAACACCTTTGGGATCCAGTTGGAAAGACAATTGCGAGCCAGGCTATAATCATCCAATCAGCCCTTAACCACACTAATGCTCTTCTGGCTGAAGGGTAGCAAATCCCTGTAGCAATCCAACATCTAGTAGAAAGCCTTCCCAGAAGAATGGAGGTCGTTATAGCAGCAAAGAGTGGACCAACTCCATATTAATGCCCATAATTTTGGATGAGATGTTGGATGTCAGTTGTCCACATACTTCTGGCCATGTAGTGTATTTGAGCCTCCCAAATGGGACATTCTGCTTAAGCTCAAGTCATTTGTATGGTGACATGTACCATGATATAAAATTTAATCCTGAAGGTGCCAGTGCCATCTGTGGCCAGGAGTCCCATTGGGCAACGCACAATTTTCCATTGTGTTGACTGGGGAAGGATGCTTTTAGTCAATGTACAACCGGCCTCGTTTTACAAGATAATTGGGCACCTGCAGTCTACCTGCAAGTATAGTCCTCCACCCTTAAGTAGGCCGTATACTCCAAATGATGTACATACTTTTAAACTAGAAATACCGCCTAGCTGTTGTATGCCTCTGCCCACCAGTAGTCAGTTTGGATATAAAATGTTATCACTTCATCATTTTATCCTATTAGACATTTGTGTGAAACTTCATAATTAGCGTATGAATTCTTGAGTTATGGCCAAAAACGTGTTTTGTGAGGTCACAGTGATCTTGACCTTTGACCACCAAAATCTAATCAGTTCATCCAATGAGTCCAAGTGGACGTTTGTGCCAAATTTGAAGAAATTCTCTCAAGGCGTTCCTGAGATATCGTGTTCACGAGAATCGGGACAGACGGACGGACGGAAGGACAACCCGAAAACATAATTCCTCCGGCCACAGCTGTGCCGTCGCGGAGGCATAAAAACAAACCACCAGCGAACACATCTGTGAACACTGTGGTCAGTATAGCCAAAATGAACTCCGTGGTCTTTGTTTCATGCCAGTCCACTTTTGCACAACATGTAGCATCGATTTTTCCAAGTTGCTCTGCACAACTGAGGAACTCACTGACACCAGAGAAACTTTGCTAAAACTGTCCCTGTTGACACCCAACTTCATAGAAATTTTGGGACAGTAGTTTGAGCACATTTCGTTGTCTTTAAAAACTCAGCGTGTTCAATCACAAAGATGATGATATCCTTGGCTAACAAATGAGGTCAAACTTCCCTCCTGGAAGGAGGAATAAGGCATGATTTCATTCTTCTACTGTGGCAAACCTATTGGACAAGGACACTACTTCCCAAAATATGCATCTCATCTAGCCAGGACCAGGTACGTGACAGTGCAGTGGTGAGATGAATAGGAAAATAAAGTTGAACTCTGACCCTGGCCGGCCAGCCATGATGTAACCAAGCATGTGATATCTGGATGGACTAATTACTGAGGTCTGAGAACTTGCGAACTGCTTGTGAACAGTTTGCGCTGGAGGTTTGCGGCACAAACTCATAACACTGCGTCTTTTTGTTCGTCTTGTTCTAAACGGGTTGTTCCGAACAAAAAGTTCAATTTCGTCTTCAGTACACTGGTACCTTTGCTGTCACTCAGGTGGTGGTCTGCAGTGCAAACCAATACAGTTGCTGGCTTCATGCATTATAGAGGAAATGTTTACCAGTCTGAGATCTCCCAAATTGAAATGAAAACTGAAATATCGAAAGAATATATTTTCCAAAAAGCCCATTCACTAATATAAACCTTACTTGTAAAAGGAGTACACTGAGGACAGATGACAAAAAAAAAACAGATTTGTTGGATTTACCTTCATATTATGCCAAGCTAGTTCAGGGATCCTCAATTTTGTCCAGAAAGGGCACTGGGTACAGGCTTTTGTTCCAACCAAACAGTAACACACCTGATTCTACTAATCAAGGTCCTGAGCAAAGATTCTAGTGGTTAATTAGTAGAATCATGTCTGTAACTGTTGTCAATGGAATGAAAGCCTGTATCCACTCCAGCCTTTTCTGAATAAGATTGAGGACCCCTGCTTTAACACTTTAAAGCAGTGATTTTAAAACTCGATCCTGGGGGTGCCCTATGTATACTGGTTTACATTTCAATCACCATCATAATGCCAGAACTTTAAAGTTACAATCTCGAAGATTTCCATTTTGTTCTGTTGGGGGTACCAATGGCGAGAAGCCGTAATAGCAGGTGTGTTTTTGGACCTCACTTCCCATAGATCCAACCGGATCAAACCAGTGTCGCCTGTGTGATGTCAGTCAGTTGGCACCTGGGCCACGCCAACTATAACATTTACTATTTACTGAATGAAAAATGGTTGTTAAAAAAGTAACGTTATGTACATACTCATTCATTGTCTAACATTAGGCTAACTTAAGCTGTCTTTACACTGCCGAGCTGGGTTAAAATGCTGTAGCAGATCTGGGGTAGAATTAGTGATGATCAATTTCCACAAACGTTCTTTATCCACCTTTTGCCCGGTATGAACATCTTTACACTGCAGAGAAGAATTTGCGGGATTCGCTGTGGCTCGTGCAATTATGTATCTCGTCCACAATAAACAGTCTTTTTCGTGAATGATTGTTTTGTGATATTTTTTAAACAACTGCCTTGCAAAATGTTACCCCTGGTGTTTCTGGTTTTGCTAGCTAAACTGTTTGAGAATAGCTGACCTTAGCTGACATTAGATTATGTTAATTACATTAGCTAGCTAGCTAACGCAACGTTACCTGATATGAGAGATGGCTACTGTGCGCAACGTTGTCTTAACTAATGTTGCCTTTCTTGACATGGTCCGGTAGCTAGCGTTACCTGTGCAAATAGCTATGTAATTTCGTAACGTTGCATTGTCATCAAATGTAATATGAAATCTACATCAACTAATAATGTGACCTCTCATGTTACACAAAAACTTTTTAGGGTTCCATGTTATTGTAACGCTAGCAGACACCAGAAAAAACAGTACTCCGCTAACACACAAGAGAGTTGAAGAGCGAGCCTGTTGTGTTAGCTCCGCCTACCCTCTCTGGCGGACCAACCACTGATGGGTGATGGAAAACGCGTCACTAACTATGCGCCGCTTGTGATTTTTTCCTGGGAATGTCGCCACAGACACCCAGTTCTTTAATCATAAATCATAATAATAATAATAATAATAATATAAATTAATATAATAATAGGCTGAATCACCATTGTGTTACCTAATTCGGGGATAGATGACTTAACAGACTTAATGAAAATCTTCGAGATTATTTCTTTTTTTTCATTTTTCTTAATTTTGTAATTACACTTCTCATGTTTAAGGGATTATTTGCCCTAAATTATGCCAGACATAGGTATGCAAAAGTTCTATATTCCCATAGTGCTATATTGCATTACATAAAGAGAGGTAAAAAAATATTTAACTGATCAAATTCAAGACTGAGGTGAATTGGTAAAGCAATTAGAAACCTATTGATTCACCTCAGACTTTTATTTGATCCATTAAAAATATCTTTATTTAATCATTTGCAATATAGCACAATGTGAATATGGAGCTTCTATTCTCCATGGCATGCATAGCTATTTCTGACATAATGTTGGCCATGAGGGAACATAATCCCACTCAAATGAGCAGCATAATTAAGAAAAAATAACAGCTTGTTAAAATTCTGAAAAGCTTGAGATTGGAATGAAAACCTGCAAACATAGGGTTCCCCTGATCCAATGTTAAAAACCACTGCTTTAGAGACCAGAAAAGTTCTACAGACAGTTATTGAAGAAATATCTATTTTCAGCAAAATTCAGAACAAAATTTCTTCCACTGTTGATTTTGATTAGTAACATGTTTTATTGAAAATTATCAGTGATCTGTTGGAGTTTTTTCATATTTCACCAGCATCTTAAGAGTTAACATATTTTAAATACATATTTTGCTGGTCTGGGCCATAGGACCATATTACAGCCATGACTACATTAACCGCAAAGTTGGGTATAAACAGACAAGCCACTTGTTTTTGTAAAACATGCACACCCACACTCAATTTCTACAGGGTCACAGAAACCTGCTTTGAAGGACTTTGGTTGACATTTGTCTTTTGCCTATCATTAAAAGATACTGCTAAGTCTAGAACAGAGTTCCCTTTTACAATGACAGAGCAAAAATGCTGTTTTGATGACACGAAAGTTCTTATCCTGTCAATTAAAAAACCTACATGTTCAGAATATAAAAGGTATGTTTGTGAAGGCAAACATATTGATTACATTAGTCATGTCATTATGCTGACAAAGAGCATAGGTATCTTATTTACACTAAAGGATGTGAATGGTTGTTTACAACATTTATTTATGACTTGCCCTGGCCATACATTCACAAGAAGGTGGCTGCGCCATGTACTACACATTGTGCATTTTGAATTTTTTACTTTTCAACAGCTTCTTTTGGTATATAGGTCTACACCAAACCTGTCATTACAGTGTAGGTTTACCCTGCTTATACTCAATCAATGGTGAGGAGAAGGCACAGCAGACTGTTTTTGTGGTACAGGTCTGAAAAAATGTGTGCATATCACCATAAAGATAATCTAACAATAAAGTTTCACTGGCCAGCAGAGCAGTCATTGAACTTTTGCAACATACCTTCTACACTCCCATGATTTGCTCACAGATAAAATCTGGGATTATTCTTGATACAGAATAATAACTGTGCTAAAGACTTAAGTTACTTAAACTGCAAATAAATAAATAAATAAATTCAACCCTCAAGTTGTGTTCATATCATGCATGCATCCTTTGTCCACAAGGTCAAAAATGACCCATCCTTTCCGACCCCTGTGATAAAACTTCTTCATTGAATCTTAAGACCACATTCCTAAACCCAAAAATCTATATTTTTCATGTGACACTTTGCTGCAATAGATGTGTGACACTTAACTTTGATTGTGACTTCTGATTTCATGACTGGAGGTTATTTTAAAAACTCATAAGACAACCTTAATACCCTGATGGTGTGCCACTTTTAAATATGTTTACTTCTTTTTCTAATGGTAGGATTACTCCAGGAAAAGTCATCAAAGTTCATGCTGAAAACATTTTGGGGGTTTTCACTGCAGTTTGGGATAAGGTCCTTTTTGACCCTGATGACAGCACAAGGGTTAAATTGCCACTGTGTACATTGCCATCTAATATTGTAATTAAGTCTTATAAATGACATGAATGTATTATTTATGGTGACCCATATTCACAATTCAATATCCCCAAAATATGCTTTCAGCGTTAAATATGACCTGCTTTTTATGCTAATGTTGGCCTACACCAGACACTCAAGCTGTGTGGAGGATGGTGCAAAGCAGAAAAAAACGAAAAAACTAAAATAGAACAGAGGTTACATTGGTCAAAACAAATAACTGTGTACCAGTGAGGACTGAAGGGGAGATCAGAAAGCATCTCTGATATATCTGATCTCTGATCTCAGTTTGACCACAATGCACTCCAGCTGCATCCAACTCAAACCAAAAGTCCTGTTTTGTTTTGTTTGGAAACAAAGTACATGGAATACTCGCATTCATCCGCCTCAAAATTGGCCTCGCCATTGCATACTGCAGATGCCAGCAGCCGTGACAGCAGGCTTGGAAGGGGAGCAGAAAATTACAAGGATAACAAATCAATGACTTAATAATTACAGAGGGTCAGTACCCAATGTGCTATTTCCAATGGGGTTACGGCAATACTTTGCTGGCGTAGCCTACACTTCAACGATAGAACCAAAAGAGACTGTCTGCATGTCCCTGCAAATACGGTGACACCACAGACGAATAGGCTATAGGTTTCACATTGTTATAGTTTAGATACTGATTCAGATCATGCCAGAAGTAAATAATAACTGAGAAATTAATCGCAAATCATGTCTGCAATTTCGAATCTAAATGGACTGTGATAACCGTCGCTTTACAGCTTGCGCGACAGATGCAATTGCAAATGCTCACTATCAGCTCTGATAGTGACCATTCTGCACTTACGGAATTTCCATTGTATACTCGGGACAATTTCCAAATCTAATAAACTTTTTATGACCGACTGGCCGATAATGAAATAGGTGTTTTAGCAATACTCAAAACCACTTGGGTAAACAAAGTTGGATTTTGACATTTTGGACTTTAGAATGTTACATACACTGTAGGACTAGTTTAGCGCAAACCCTGTGGTAAACAAAGCTGTAATTTAAGCGTATAAACGTCGTATAGTTACAGAAATGAGAGAAAAGCGAAACTGTCGTAATTAAAAACCAATGCATTTTGTAGTAGATTATTTTTCACTGTGCAAGTGCTAAATAAAATAATGATAGGGAAAAAGTTACCTGTAGGCCAGGGTCATGCACTCAAATAACCGGGTCAGCGTTGGGTCAATGCTAAGGCTTCCAGAACTTCGAGGACCGTACTTGTAAGTCTGACACCACGTCCTGTTCACAGTATCGAAGTCATACCCCACTGATGCTCCACTTTTTCTCCTTCGTGGTGCGGAATCGCTGTGCGGAGACGACACCATGAAGTGTCCGCTGTGGATGACCTGATTGCGCACAATGGTCCCCGTGCATTGCCCAGCTCCAGTGTTCGACGCTTGATAGTCCTCTGGATCAGAATCTGATTCCGAATCGGGAAGTTGGTTCTGCTTGGTCCGACCCAGGAACTGAGGTGCCACTCTGTCTGCCTTTGCCATTGTAGAGGTATTTTCGTTATTTTGCAAGGACCCCTTTCAGCACAGTGCAATACTGCAATCCGTCCAGATGCTCAACGTGCAATGTGTGCTAAAGAGCGGCAATAGTGCAACTGTTTTTAAGAACAGCACGCCTCTCCCAAGTGCATAACTGCAGTGCAATACCGTACATTTTTTTCCCATCAAAAACTTTGCTCCAGCAGTGTAAAATGGCCAACTATTGAAAATAATCAGAGATCAGTTTCAATATAGAGCGGTATACTTTCGGCCAATGCAGTGCGTTTTGTTTGACACACCATTCCGGTTAAAGTTGAGCTGGTTACAGGCGCTTTGAATTATGCAAAGAGACCTCTGTCCTATCTCAGTCGACTAGACAGTATTTAAAGGAGAATGGACATGGCTCGCTGCACAAAGTGCGGTTGAGCAACTTGGCCAGGGAAATTATTTTCGTAAAAATAAATGTTACGTGAAAAACAACGTCTCTAATATTTCACTGTGTTTAATGTAGGCTAAGTAAAATACAGATAATAACATGTTGAATGCATAATATGAATTTTTAAATGGAGGTTTGTGACAAGTTATCAATGACTGTCATTCATCGTTTCATCGATGTTTTTCCCCCGTTTAAAAGAAATTAACGGGCACTTGTGATTTGTATATATATATATATATATATATATATATATATATATATATATATATTATTTGTAGACAAAATCTAGGACAATGACAGTTAAAGACCATAGGCTACAATCTGATAAAATGGGTAGATGTCAGGGTAGGCCTCAAGAAGGGTCTTTTAACAAAATGAACACCCAACACAACACAGTAGTACGCACATATTCCTCAAGTCGGTGGTCCTGTCTTGTGATGGCAACTTTGGCAGCGCAAATGATATTGAATGCATGTTTTTGTATGTGTCTGATATCATTAGTATAAACTGTAGTTGTTAAACAATAAAACCTAGTATTTATTAGCAGAAATGCATGTCTATCTGTTTATAATCATAAATAACATATTTGAATACACTTGATGTTTGCACTTTGTTTGGTAAATAACTCTAGATAAATGTCTGCTGAATGGATGCAAAGTGACTGTGATGACAGGTACGCCACCTGCCAAGTTTGGACGAAGTGAAAAAAGAGACTGGCTTGCGAGGCTACCCGCCAAGCAATAGCTAGGTGAGGTATGCCTCATACCCATACAGCACCAAGAGTTTGGCACTTTTCAGTGTGTCCTAAATAAATATGACCACAGACTCTCACCCCTTAAGAACATTAACTTCTGTACCTTCTGACCTCATGTACACACACAGAACTCAGATTCAAGATAAAGCCCAAACTGGTTATATTGTGTTTTTCCTTCTTCTTTTTCCTGCCAATTTCAGAATCACAAATGCTCCAGTTTCACAATCAATAATTCACCCCATTGGACATTTAGCTACATCTGCCAATAAAAACATCTGATCAAAGTAATCCGATCAAAGTAGCCAATTGCATGATACTTGGATAAACAAACAAAATGGACGTATTAGGAAGTGAACATGTGATGCTATTTCAGCCAATAGAATGCGTTTTGAACAACTTTGTGACCATCAACTTTGTTTTGTGTGGAAGCTAGTTTACTTGCTGACTAATAATTGGCAAAAAATTAAAACAATTGCTTTTACAGTGGTACAATTTTTGTGGGAAACTCATTTATATGTCTGAAATTCATTCTCTATGATTTCACATGCAAACCCCACATAATATCTTTTCATAATTATGGATGAGAATCATTCATATTTTGATGAAACCCATGCTAAAATGATGCTTTTGAAACAGTACAGTGCCTAAATTGTGCCTGAACCATCTACCTTTTTTAAAATAGCAAGCGAACAATGACAAGAACATATTCTTTAATGTAAAGGCATGTCCCATTGTTTGAATTCGTCAGGGTAAAATACAGCCACACTTCAGACAGTTTTGCCTTTGGCATTTTGAATGAGTTTAACATTAGCTAGCTTGCTAGCAGTACTGACTGTCACTGACTGAGTTGACACTGATGGGGTGAGTGTAATGTTAATGGAGACAGCACTGACATGAAGCACCAAAATCTGCATTGTGATTCGGTCTGGTAGATACCGGTCATATGGGAACTAGTTCCATAGTGCTACCCAGTTTGGAATGCATAGTACCAACTGTACTGGCCCAAATAATGCCAGATGTAAAGTTTGGTGGAAGAGGAATAATGGTCTGGGGCTGTTTTTATGGTTTGGGCTAGGTCCCTTAGTTCTAGTGAAGGGAAATCTTAATGCTATGTTGCAAACACCACGTTTCTAAATTAATGTTAGCTAGGCTTATAGATCATCTACCAACATACAAACAATTAGTAGTTCTATCGTGTATACAATGAACCATTAAAAACATTTACCAAAATTTGTTTAAAAATATGTCAAACACTTTCATTTATTTGTAATTCATGGTAATAGAAAAACGTACACTTATGTGCTTCTTTGAGCTAGAATGTATGTGTGTTTGCATGTATGTATGTGAATGCACGTCTTTCTCAAGATTTAATTATCTTATGTTCCATAAATTTATATGCATAATAAAGATATACTTTTATTGAACCCCGTGGGGCAATTTGTCCTCTGCATTTGACCCATCCTAGTTACCTAGGAGTAGTGGGCAGCCACAGTGCAGCGCCCGGGGACCAACTCCAGTTCTGAGGCCAGTGCCTTGGTCAAGGGCAGCTGCAGGAGCGCACCTAACATGCACGTCTTTGAGTGTGGGAGGAAACCGGAGTGCCCGGAATAAACCCACACGAACACGGGGAGAACATGCAAACTCCACGCAGAGAGGATCCGGTCGGACCCGGATTCGAACCTGGAACAGACCTGGATTCGAACCCGGAACCTCCTTCTTGCAAGGCAATAGTGCTAACCACTATGCCACCGTCCCCGCCCAATATCTAATATGCATATAGATTAATAAATATTGAGTTTTATAGACCTACCCAGACATATATTTGCCCCATTAATGTATTATATGTTTGTGGGCCAGATAACGTTTAGCAGAATAAGTAAAAAAGTATAATTTATTTTAAAATGTGAGCACAATTTACTGAACAAAGTAAACACAGGGCCAACTTACAGAAACATTGTATAGCATTGCTTTGGAATAAAGCATGTTTAATGTGTGCGAGCTAAGATAACCAATATTGTTAGCAGTAACTTCACCTTATTTTGATATCAATTCTTTTAACAGCAGGCCTACATTTAAGAAGTTTGAATTTATGCCTCACAGGCAGTGCTTTATATATGCGAGTAACTTGAAATATACTGGCCTAACATGAGTCCAGACGGATGAAGTGAAAGGGCTGACAAAGTATGCTGGGAGAGCAGGACGCCTCATTAGACAATGGTAAATCTATCCGTCACTTCAGCGTCAGGTCTGCTTATAGTTAACCTGTTTTGTTAGCACAGCTAAGTACCTATTGGGCCTGGTAATGGATCTTAGAAAAAAAGGAGTGATGATTTGTTCCATCGGAAATGCCCTTCATTGTCAAAACAAAGAACCATTTACAGAACATTTGGTCAATGGTCGTTTGGTAGTGGTATAGCTGACTACAGGTCTTGGTGCCTGACCACACACTACTGTACAGTGTGTTCACTCTGGCTTACAAGATAGTGTCTGAATTCAACTGGAAATTACTCACAAACCCTTTAGCATGAGCATAAAGTTATACTCAAAGTAGGCACTCAATAATCTAACATATTTTTGTCAAACAAATATTTTCTGAAAATTGCCTCTATCCTATTATGTCTGCCATATGTGCAAAAAAAACTATCAGACAGAGTATTGAATTGCGTTATTGCATTACACACAGAAGCATTGCAGATTCTGTCTGAGGCATGTTATTGTGCCATGCAAAATAGCTTTAAAATAATGAACCGATATTACTTAAATGTATTAGGAAAAACATTTTTTTTGTTGTTCTTATGATCATTTTGAACATCTTTTTTTTGTTATGTTGTGAAAATATATATGATGGGGCACAGCCATTTTTACCCACTGAGCAACAGCAATGATAAAATGTAATTCTATTTAGTTTTATTGGTCCATTAGTTACTGTCACCTGGAGTGTCTAATAAACAGAGCCTGTTTGATAATAAAAAGGTGTTGCTGTTTGTTTCATTAAGTATGTATAGAGTGAGTGTTATGACATGAAGAAAAAATTGCCATGAGCAGCTTTTCTAGGTTGGATGATCAAAAGCTCTTGCACTGATATTTATATTTGTCATACAAGTAAGTAAATCAGTACGCAGAAACACAGATAGACTAATTGAGATTATCACCATAATTGTTTTTTAAATACAAGCCATCTGCATGGTCTGTAAGCCGATGCACGGAATGTTTTATGATTATACTTTTGTCATTTGCATTTCAGTGAGTTTATTTAAATATTTGTGTTTATATTCAGCAGAAACGGGTTAACCTAAATATAGATTTATAAAAATGAATCTGACAAAGTAACCTGAAACACAGCCTTTCAAATGCAGGATAATAAGTAAATAATATATATGCCAAATAAAAAATAGAAAAACCTGTATACTAATGAATTATGTAAAATTAATAAATTTTACTGGCATATGCCTCCCACTATTCCGAGAATATTGTGTTTTGTAAAATATAAAAGTAATGCATAATTATTTTATGTATTAACTTTACTTTTCTGGTGTGAATTCAATATTAGTAAATACATGTTCATAAAATCGTATTCACTAGCAGCGACTAGTTATTTTATGCAGGCTGCTTGGACTACAAGTCCCAACTGAGCTACTTCCTGGTAATTACGTCGCCTTGGAAAAGGTTAAAAGTCGCGAACCGGGAAAAACAAGACGTGTACTCATGTGTTGTTGAGTAGTAAGTTTGTGTTTGTCTTCGGTCTCAAACTCGTTTTAAAGGTGTTAGCTAAAATAGATGGATGCTCTACACAGACATCGCTCCATGTACAAGGGTACTACTCCGCCATGGAAAGAAACTTACAGGAAGGTAACAAACATCGGCGTTTTTATTTCGTTTTGTATCCAAGGTCGTTTCAAGTACCGTGCACTAATGTTGTTTTGACAACTTTTAAATGTCCAGCGGCAACATCTTATATTCGGCTGCGCCAGAACACTCTGGTTGAGAACAACCTGTGCAAAGATTATTTTATTATAAGCGTTGAGTTCATTACACTCGTAGTAGCACTACTACTAGCAATAGTACCAATATGGCTAAGATCAGTGTCAGCTTTTCTGCATAAGCATATTACATATAGAAAGGCTGTAGCAAGTAATCTGAATAAAATGAATTTTATTCGAAAGAGAAATGCTATGGATAGGGATACCATTAATAAATATAAGGCCAAGTGAGGTACAACAGACTGGAGTACTGGTTGTATATAAAACTCATTGCATAACTATACACAAAACGCCAACACATTTCATAAATGGTGAAGGCATTGTTACTGAGCTTTTTCGTTTTGCCCGGCAGCGCTGTGTGGACAGATTAAAAAACAGTCGCTCACGGTTATTGGAGAAGTACCGGCAAATTGGAGGGACTCTACGCTGCGGAGCGGACAGATCTTTCCTGGTCCAAGAAGTGATGGAGGAGGAGTGGAATGCGCTTCAGTCTGCGGACAGCAGATTGCCCTCGCTCTGGCGTAAAGACGGCATTGGGGAGGTGAGTCTCTGTGCTGCTGTTTCAAGCAGTTTATTCATCGGTTAATTTCATTATGTGATAATCATCCCTTTGTCTCTACAGGTGTACAGTTTCATGCAGGAGAGTGATGAACTGGCCGTGCTTGAGGAGATCCAGCAGGAGCTGGTTTCTCAAGGTTGTTTATTAATCATGCTGACATCCTTCTCCTTAAAGATAAAACATTTTTAAAATATTCCAAGGAATCTTTAATTAGATTCTATGTCCTTCTATTTTCAAACTCTGAGTAGTTTTAGAGTTTCAGATCAATGAAGGGAAAATTTAGGGGATTTAAATTTTAGATTATAAACTATGGTTTATACACCAGCTGTTTATACTTTTAAGGGTTTACCCATGTTAGTACATTGGCATAGTTAACCTGTTACTCGGCAAGTGGGATTTTTCAAAAGGGCTTACAGATTGCTTTACATATGTTGTTTATACAGCATCTAAATCGAAACTGTTCTTCCCTCATCAGAACTGTTGATTATTGAGGAGTTTGAGAAAAGCATGCAGTACGAGGAGAGGTACTTAAACGCTGTAGTGGAAGGAATGGAGGAAGAAGGACAAATTGTGTGTCCGATTTGTCGCATGTGAGTATGGCATGGACCTGGTCTCATAACATGACTTGGATATGGTGAACCACCACAGTGTGCGTACCTGTTTGTTTTCATTAAAACGATGCATTTTTATTGCATTATATATATATATATATATATATATATATACACACACACACACACACACACACACACTGTGCAGGGCTGTGCCCATGTGCCCTGGACTGATGTTTTTCAGACATGATGCCTCGATTCACTTTTACATAAACAAGGGTTGTATTTTTATGGCAGAACTGACTGCTGTTCTTCAAATAAATCAGTCTTGAAGGACCAGCTGGAGCCCAACACCGTTCTGAAATCAGTTTTGTTGTCTTAACATTTTGGTTGGAGAAGTTGATGGTGAGGTTGCGTTGGGCAAGTTTTGTTGCTTAAACACTGTTTAAATGTGTTCCCTACTGTTCCAGGAACTATCTGACGGTGAACAGCCATTTTACATCATGTCTGTGCGGGGTGTACATCAACACAAGGGTAGGCTTTTTGTTCATTGTCCCTCTTCTATTTCTCACTATACCACAGTTACATTACATTACATTACAGGCATTTGGCAGACGCTCTTATCCAGAGCGACGTACAACAAAGTTGACGCACCTGAATCTGTTTACCCTGTGATTCTCATATCCAGCACAGGAACATTACACCTACACACCTGCAGGCTCTCTTGGAGAGCAGGGTCACAGAGCACATGGAGGAGTGTCTGCATAATCCAGTCTTCTCCATGGCCAGCAGCACGGATGGATCTCCAAATATGGTCATCAGTTGCCAGGTAACTGGCTGAATTTTTAATGCCTTTGTCTGAATTCACATTTTCTACTGGCAGCTCATTGACAGATGATTTGAGCTTCAGTTCAAGCATGTGGTACTGATTTGGGAGCGGCATGGAAACAAATGATTATGCCAGTACTGAATTTCTCAGTACTGCCTCCACTAAATGGCCAACATGAAATTTGTACACAAAAGCAACTGAAAAATAGTTTTGCCATTGCCAAAGTATGTAACTGAGTAAAATTTATTTTTCAGGTGTGCGACTACTTGTCAGTCGTTTTATGAAGATGCTCCAGAAACATAGTTGTCTGTAGCGACCAGTGTTGTACCTTCAAATTTCAGTGTTTGGAAACTAGGATTTAATTTCTGTGAAATAAAGATAATTTTAAAACACAATGAGCTTGTTTTGTTGAATGCAAGTTTGCAACTCATAATCGTGGTCATTGATTGGAAAACAGGATGTGGTTTAGTCTAGGGTAAGTGATAAGCCTAGGTGTTACTACAAGCAGTTATCAGCTGTGCAGTACTAGAAAATCTGTGCAGAAAGACTGGTTCTTCAAGCCCAGGTACTGGTCAAGCCTTGCTTAAATTATCCAAGGGGACAATTTGCATGTAAAAACACAAACTACAACTTCTCACTGTAAAATTCACACTAGAGAACTGGCATTAAAAATACAGTCAAGCACTTGATAAGTAAACATATTTATTGATGTTCCAGAAGAATTCTAATTTACATTTAAATTATAAGGCTATGCTTAAGAACTGGTACATTTTGCCCTTCTTTAATTTTGTTCCACCACACTGCAACAATAGAGGGGAATTCTGTGATTTAAGTGCACACAATTTTTTTCCCATTACTCAAGCCTCAATATTAAAATGGAGGACTGAACATGTACTCTTCAAAAGGCTCAAACTACTCTGCTGGAGTTTACTTGAGTGGTAAAATATTAGAGTTGCCATCGACTACTTTGGAGTTTGAGATGCTTTTCTTTCAACGAAACCAGGGCCATGTCCGAGACCGCACACTAGCCTACTACTGCGTGTGCAATTTGTATACAACTTTTATGCAGCTTGTGTACTCAACAGTAGCCAAGTGTAACGATTCAGACATGGCCCAAGACATATGTTAGTTATTTTGTTTTTGTTGTGCAATATCCAAAATTCCAGCTTCCAGCAATGAACCCACAGTTCTTGATACTACATATGCCTTCACAAAGTTGCTTAAGGACAAGTCCATCATTGCACACAATTAACAAGTCTTGAGGGTCCAAATTGACTATTTCAATGTGTGACATTCTTACATGTTAACTTCACTTAAGGGACAACAGAGAACAATGCCTGTTTTCTCTTTTTGTGGATTCTGTAGAGGTGTTATGTGAGAAAAGGTTGTCTTTGTTGGCCATTTGATCTTAATGGCACTTGACAAAGCCACTGAGATTCTCCAGGAATGAAATGTACTCCTGATGCTCCAGGGCAGTGCTCAGCTCGATGAGCTCATCAGCAAAGGTATTATCCACTCCACGGTCAGCCAGGAAGTCCATCAAATGGTCATACAGAGCCTAAGGTTAAAGGTCAAAAGATCACTAATATTTCTCTCCATTAATTTATCAAGCACTACATAATTAGCATGTACACCAGCTTTAAGCACTTGGAATATCAAAACCACTTGAATCACTAAATCATTTTGCTATAATCACAACTTACATATTTCACATAAAGATACATAGTATGTGTTTGTGCATTTAGCATGCTATGGATAAGTAAAATATAATCGCTTTGGGTGGCACAAAAACAGGCTGAATTAGCCCTGATCAACTAGGTAGTAGAATCAACATTGTTTTTTATAAAACATCCTTATAGAACCCCAGGTGAGTTGCATACCCAGTCCAGAGAATCTGTGTTGAGCGTGTAGCTGGTCTCCTTCCAATCGGCCTCCCCTATGGGCTGGAAACTGACCTCGCGGATAGCAAAGATGTCGCTCTCCTCCTCTCCTTCCCCATGACCGGACTGAGAAAGAAAGCAGTGTCCCCATTGAGAAAAAACTTTTTTTTTTAGTCACCAACATCCACACCAAGACTGCCTAATGCACAGCCAGCATATTCATGTAACCACATGCACCTGGGCAAAGAAATGAAAAGCAGATACATACGAGTCATTTTACTGGACTCTGAACTCAAATAATCAAAATGGTCCAAAGGAAAGCACAGAACACAAGAAGGCATTTTAATAGAGGACTGCTGACAGCTGCATAAGTAACCATTAAGTCCGGCAAAAAATAACAGTCAAAAACATGCAAGACTCACCTCATCTTCTGGATAGTGACAGTCGAACACCAAGGAAGTGTTTGAGGCCTGTTTGGTTACTTCTACCACAAAGTTGGGTGTTGACACTATTTCAGGCTAAGGAAGCACACAGACATAATGTATTACTCACACATTCATAGTCAAATAGGACAGCAAGCCAAAAAAAGGGCTTAAATATCTAGGCCAGGGGTGGGAAATTCCGGTCCTGGAGGGCCAGTGTGCATGCAGGTTTTTGTTTCCACCAACTACCCTGAACAAATAAGCTAATTGGTACACACCAATACTAGTTCACTCGAAGATTACATCACAGCAAAACATTTTATACACAAGAGACACAAGAGCAATTTTCCATTAACACTCATGGCTTACCAAGAAATGTAGCTAAAACGTCAGATGGCGTAAATGTTAGGGCTAATTAAATAATTAAAGCCAGCTGGTCGCCCACCTCAGGCATAGGCCCACTGATTATGAACGTTAAGGACCGACAGGAGAACAGCAGTGGCCCACCTCAGGTATAGGCCCACTGGTTATGAACGTTAAGGACTGACAGGAGAACAGCAGTGGCCCACCTCAGGTATAGGCCCACTGGTTATGAAAGTTAAGGACTGGCAGGAGAACAGCAGTGGCTCACCTCATTCTCTCCACTTTTCTGCCCTTGATCCGCTTCTTCCTCCAAGTTGGGAGGGATGCTGTTGTTGATGTTAAATGTGATGGACACTCTAAAAGATTAAGAGGGAGAGAAAAGGTAGGAAGCTGTTTAAGTTTTAACCATCAATCATCTCTGACAGTGTGGTTAACAGTTAATGGTTAGTCTTGCACTGCGCACATAAACTATTGAATAGAAGACTGCAGTATTTCGGAGAACTAGTCCTTAGCGTGAATTCTGTTTCACTGACATTTAAGACAAGAAAAACCAAACATTCAATTTAACAGTTCTGAGTCTCCTCCATTTTATGACTAATCGAAAACATGACGTAAAATAATACTTGCGCTTGGAGTCTTACTTTTCTCCAGCAAGGTTCCGAATTAGCTTGGCTTCTGTGCCATTCAGTTCAATGTCCCACCCGCCAGACATCTTGGGAAGTGACTGATGCTTCTTAATCTTCTTCTCCTCTTTGATTTCATCCGAAAGGAACTCTGCAAATGCTTTATCCCCTAAAACAAAGGCACCGTGTATATTGAACCATGTCACAAGGGTACAATTACACGGCTCACAATTACTCCTGCTGTGAAACACAGGACATTGTAAAATCAGAAGAAATACAGTAAACATTTAAAGGCAGCAATATTAAGATTACTCACCATGTGATGGGGGTTAAATTAACGGCTATATATTAACTCTAACACAGAGATTAATTTAAGCTATATGCATCCTTGTTTTGTTATTCGATCCTTCCTAGATGCTTTATACCACTGTCGAACGTACATCTCCATGCTTATCCCAAGGTCACGTGTTTCAATCTCTATCTTGCTGATGCTTCTACACAGCTAACGCTCCAGTGAACTCTAAAGTAGAAAACTAGAGATCGCAGCTCTTCATCGAAATAGCTAGCGAGTTAAACAGTGGCTCCATGAATCAATTCAATTTAGCTAACTATCACGGTCACCAAAGGCAGCAATCGTGAAGCAAGCAAGTTCGCGGACAGCTAGCTAACTAACAGCATGACACATTAGCTAAAACAGCCAGAAACAATACGTATCTAGACTTAGCTATTAAATGTACCGACCTTCTGTATGAAGCCCTCCACAACCACATGACACAGGTGGAGTATTACGACTTGAGGAGAGTAATGTTGGGCTGTATCCTGAGGTAGACCCGCTGTTTCGCATCATCCAAATCGACCGGGTGAAAGGCCGAGTTGTTGCCGAATTTGGAATACACAGCGCCGGTCGTCCAAGAGGTTCCACTGCTCGGGCCCAGGACCCGGTGGTTGTCCTCGCTGAGAAACGAGCCGCTGTGGTCACCACACTGGCAAGAGATTTTAACATTATTGCGGACAAGCAAACGGTCTAAACACTCTCGATGTCGCTCTTCCGACGCAGAGTGCTCACTGCTCAGAAACTGCTGGAAACACGTGTGAAAGGACACCTTGACCTCGTCGTTGAAGTTAAACTTCGAACTTTGCCCCGGATATCGTTTCCATTATAGTTTTTACAGTCTATGGTACTGACGGTTGTATTATCCCAGTGCACTTCTATGGTTAGCGCTCACACTGATGAAATGTACTGTTTTGTAAATAACTGGAGTTTTGAAAATGTCTTAAGTATTCGTATATTTCACAAGCATGATACAACGTTAGTAGGTCAACCATACATACACGGATTCCCACAGTGAATAGAGGAACGCAACTTTCTGTACGTTCACATTTATTTTCTTAGTGTAATTTTAGTGTAAATGAGATTCGGATATCCACTAGGTGTCAGTGTCAGTGTTAGTGTTTTTCACTTAAGTATATTCCTTTATAGTCAGCCGGTGTTAAAATGGGTGTCTTGTGTGTTTGGTTTTTTAAATTTAATTAATTTATTTATTTTTAACTCTTTTAGTCATTATGTGGAAACCAAGTGGCAGTGCATATGATATACAGTGAAAATGAGATATTTGTGTGTGCTGCTTTTGAATGTTTTTCTTATCCCTTTGTAACTAATCCTTATTTCACGGCTTTCTCTATTGTGTGTGATGAAAGTAACAGAAACAACAACATGCCGTGGGAAAATGAAACATTTATTTGCAAATAACACTACAAAACATAACATAATGATGAGACCAGGACATTCAGCCCAACAATGTTTGCCATTTCCTACCACTAAAGTGTACCTAATATGTCACTCAATGACCACTTTCACCAAGCACTTTCATTGTTTGTCGCCTTGTTTTTCCTCCTCTGTGACTGCAGGTTTCTCTTCATCAGGACAGAAATCTGTAAATGAGAATAATGATTGTCATCAAACCATTGAATTCCCATGTTTGATTTAATGGTAATTTTTTTTCCTTCTGGTTCAGACACAGATGAGTCTGTAAGGAAGGATATTTTGTTTTTATTGTCTGTCATGTGCAAATTTTGATGATGATTAAATATGTTGGTTGTGTGGGTTCACTGTGCATGCTTCTTACATTCTAGAGCAGACTTCTGTTGCTAGATATTTACTACAGCAGTTGACATACACTATGACCAAATTATTAAATCATTAGTAGATAATTCATATAACAGTGTACATAATTACATAAAGTATAGTATATAAGGCCATTTAATGTCATCACACTGTCTCACAAAACCAAAAAAAAAAAAATCAAAATCAAATGGACTTCTCGGAAAATAGGATGCAATGATGACAAAAGGAGAATAGTATGCTTAAGGCTGTGAACAGCAACAGGAAGGGACAGAAGAGGAAGGCCTTTATGTGACCTAGGTCCTATGAAATGAAATGCCTGTAAATGCAATTTGCACAGTTTAAGATGAAGGCCCTTAAAACGTAAGCATAAGACATAACATGTGAGTAGTAACATAGTGGTCATGTGCACATGAGGTTAAGACACTACTATTATATGGTTCTTCCAGACCTGTTGTATATGGTCTGTGTTATTGTTAAGCCAAGTTTTGATGTGGCAGTTGCAGAGCTGGAGAGAAACACAACTGATGATGTGGTCACTGACCTTGCTTTCCATCGTATTTGAAGGTTGGCTGTGGTAACCCAAGGCACTCCGCTTGTTTCTGGTGCATCTCCAAGTCGGAAGGACTTAACTTTGTTGTTTTTGCTGTAAAAAAAGAAAATATATCAGTTTGATTGCCTGATGAGCTGGCAGGAGACTGTGGAATGTGGGAGACTGATCCAGTTTAGGAATTTGGAGAGCAGGTAACTTTACCTTTAACTCCACCTGTACACTGATTCAGAACTGCTTTTGAATGGTCTCACTTTACAAAAATGCCAGTTAAAGTGAGGATTACCCATCAGCACCTGAGTCCTTTTCACTTAAATTGTGTCAAATATGCCGGTGTGTATCCGTTCAATATTATGTTAGCATTCACGTCACATTATAACATAGAGGTTAAGTTTGCTGGCTGCCTCCAGAGTGGACATACCATAGAGTTTGAGTGCTCTGATGACGAGTCCGGGCTCCATTCTTGTGAAGCTCAGGGCGAGACAGTCAGGACAGGCGGGCAGGACGGTGATAGTCATACTACCATTTTCATCTGAGGAAGAGAATGAGCTTTACAGAGCCATCTAAAACATGTCACCAATGTATGCCATCATTTCACTTAAATACACCGTTACGTTGCTTGCCTACTTAAAGGTAGTTTTATTAATACACCTAACTTATGCTGCAATTAACTGAATGTTGCAGCCCAGCTGCAATCCTTTTCTGTATCATGTATCTTACGGTTAGCTGTCACACTGAGTGGAGAAAAACACAGACAGCAGTCGCTAGTAAACTCCAACTGATAATTTATTCCATAAATGTATGAAGTACAATAAGCACCAATGTTTCAGCAACAGCCTTCTTCAGTGTGCTGAATGTGCAAGAAATCACTTCCTGCGTCTACTTTAGATACACTAGGAACATCATAGAGTGATCTACCAACCCACCATCCCCTTCACTTGCTAAATTCTGTCTACAACCAGTGTACCCAGTAGAAAGCACCCTGAACAAATGGCCTCAATAGTTTTAACAGCAGAGAGGAACCAGAACTACCCTGAACAATTGCCTCAATAGTTTTAACAGCAGAGAGGAACCAAATCTACCAAAGTAGGAAGTAGTTAACAGATTTTTTGAAAATGCGGTTTAAATCAAGTATCTCTGTTTGAATAAAGGTTATTCACCAGTCTTTCAAGTGGAGATAAACTTGTTTATGTGTGCTTTATAGTAGTTGTAGTGTATGGTTTTTCATGTGCTCTTCATTAAGTGCTCCTATAATAATACTGAATGACAGGATAACAGCAGTTTGCAAATATCTGTCATGACTGTGTGGCCATGTAGTTCTATGCCTCTCAAGTAAAAATTCCTACTAACATATACTACAAAAAACAGGGAGACAAAAGTGTTACTTACATAAATTACGCATGGTGTTGTTCAACAATATCAAATTACGAACAGCATAGCGACACTTTCCATTCCTGCAATTGAAAAGGAACCACATTAGTAATGGTGAAAGTGAGTGAGGCGGGTTGCCTTCTTCAAAGTGGTGTGAATGAATTTGAATTTGAAGCCGCTTACAACATGTGTTTCTGTTTGATGACGGCAGTGCCATTTTGTGGCGACAGCACGATATCCATCATTGAGCTGTTCAGGGTTTTCAACACGTCAACGTAATGCTGGTGGTCTGTTCTTGCTTCAGTGTAGATCCATCTCCCTGATATCTGAAAACAAACATCGGGTGAGGGAAGGCATCAAATTAAATGTTTTTCCCCAAACACCTTTGACCAAATATCGCCTCTCTTTTCCCTCTAATCCTGAGAAGCTGTCCACTCCACTATAGTTACCAACAGTCACTATCAATTGCCACACTTTGCTGGTGATCCCCAATGAGCTGTATAGTGGTTCTTCCCGTGAGCAAAAATAAGGCATTGCTGAGCATTGTGTCTGTGAAACATGATAATGATCATTTTAAAATATTTATTTGCAAAGTAGTTTGAATTTTTTTGAGTGATTATAGTTTTGCAAGCTTCATTTCTCTTTAGTGCAACTTTGCTGAACTACTTTTAGTGTGAAGTAATTGGCAGTTTGTACAGTTTGTACAATTAAACTTTCAGGGTAGTTTCCCCAACACTAGTATTATACTGTATGTCTACATGTGCTTTAGTTTGTATTACAAGCTCTTTTAAATTACTGTATATATCCATGTGTGCTTCAGTTTGTGTGAAATATCCCCAACCTGCCTCAATTTCTATTATATGCTGACATTTTCCTTATTTTGAATTACACATACGGTTAATATAACATTATATGGTTAATCTAAATTTATGAACACATTTCTTTACTCCAGGCATCTTCATCTACTTCATTTACTAAGTTACTACTGACCTTGTTTGCCGTTTTTGCTATCACTGAGTAATCTAATTTTAGCTTTATCTCTTCTTTTTTTGTTGTTGTTTAAAGCGCATCGAGTTGTAACCATAACTATGAAATGTGCTACGCCACTAAAGTTTGATTGATCGAACGTGTCTCAAGTCGGAATGCAGTGGCTTACCTGAGTTTCATTCAGGGCCAGAGGCTGAACGAGATCCTCACAGTTCAGGGGTTTAGCTGCACTCACAGAGAGGAGGCTGAGGACAGCGGCCACAGTAAGCACATCCATGCTGAGTGGGCAGGTTGCAAGAAAATCTTCCAAAGGTAGCAGCACCCTCCTGTCTTATATATTCACTTGTCCTGAGGTATTGCAAGCAGGTTTTTCCAAAATTTTGTAACTTTTTATGAAATTAGAAAAGAGTTTGGAAACCCTTCCAGTAAAACAAATATTTGAAAACACTCACAGTATCGGGGAAGTCTGTCAGAATTTACTCAGCTCTGCAATCAGATAGACTTTGACCATTGACGTTTATTGTTATTAACTGCTTACTGTGTCCTGGTGGAATTATAGTGCAAATCACGATTGGGTCTGCTTTTAAAAAATCCCAATTAGGATTTTATCATGAAATCTTGTTTTTGAAAAATAAAAATGTTATAATAAATAATAAAATAATTAGGTATGCGCACACAAATAAAAGTTGGTGTGGAAATAGTTTATTATAAACACTGTAAATGAATGATACAAAGTTTTCTGACCAAATCTCATACAACTGCAAAGCAACATTCTCCATTATATTCTGCATTATTTTGCACCAAGTTCGACAAACTAACAACAAATTCTGTTGCTGCCATCTTGCCACACACAATTCATCCGAGCAGCCATGGACAAAGCATGAGGACAGATACTCTATGTACCGACCGGAAATTCCCTTCAACGCTCAACACTATAAGCTCAGTCTTGGCCTCTTAGTGTTTGGTCATGACTATTAATTGAGTATGTGTGGGAAATCTTAAAATGGGGTTTCAATGGGATAACATCATGGTAAAAAAGATTTTTTGGGGATTTGTGGGATATCAAATTTAAATATTGATTCCACAATCTTGTGCTGCTTACAACTGGAGTGGTGCCAGTGGGGACAAGGTTTCATTAGTTTCGCGTAAATCAATGTGAGTCAGTGTCTTAGCATGAGTCCCCATTTAGCTTCTATGTGAATAATCATTTATTGAAGCAGAATGTTGGATTTCCAGTTTAAGAGGATACTGAAGCCACAGTTGGCATCATTTTAATAAATACCGAGGTTTTAACGTAAAGGTCTTGTTTTTAAGAAATCACTACAATTATGTTTAACAATGACTGTGATTGCAATGTTTTTTTAATTATGAAAATATTATGGTAAACATCCTAGGTTGTCATGCAAACGAATGGGCTCTGCTTAATTCAGTGGTGGTCATCGTTAGTATGGCCGACAAACGCGTCCTCCTTAGATTGCTCAATTACCGGAATCGCTTGATGTACGTTTCCAAAATTTCAGGAATTATCCTTTCAATATGAAATATCTAGAGGTCAATATATTATTATTAACTATGCATGCACAAACTCAATCTAATTCGCAATGCCATTCAGTTAGAAGACAGTATAAATACCTGTAAAACAGCTGTATAAAATTGTCCGGATACACATCAGTAAAGAATCTTACTGCTGCAAAAACTTTCTGCCGCATACTCTAATTGGCTTTGCTTTAATTTTTCCAATCATACATATATAAAAGTTTAAAGACAGCGTGCAATATATATTCTTCAAAAGAAAACTTTTCTTCCAATGTGCATCACATTGAATGCCAATGTACCATGGAGATAATTTTTACCATCACCTACTCCACATTTAAATTTACCAAAAAACCTGAGGTTCATCTCTACAGCACATAGTCCATGTATAGCATCATCTATCTACAATAAACTGGCATGAACAAACTAGCACTGTGCAACAGCGCTCAAAGTTTACTAATATGAATTCACTGATAAAATATGTCAGGCCATGTCTAGATCAGCAGCTAAACTTATGAACATCAGCACTTTTTTTTCTAAAACTAGTTTAACTATAAAACTACAAAATAACATGCATTTGGTGACTCAAAGTGAAGCCTGATCATTTCCTGGTTCCTCATGAGAACATTGTGCACTACAATCCAGTGGGCATGTTCCTCCAAATGACACTGTACTGACTCATAACCTCATTCACTGACCTAGAGAGACAATATGCTCATAAGAATACTGAGAAATCATTGGGTTAGTGGCCTATATTTCATGGGTGTCATGAATTTTTAGTCTGGACATAGTTCAATTTCACAAAGGGTTTCCGCAATTTAGGAAGAAACGTGAATACTCAGTCAGCTCAAATGAAACCCAACAGAGCCAAACGTCAACACATAAGAAGATTTTTGAGGTGGTTCTGTTGCGGAGATTAACAGAAGAAATAAATCAGCTTTTTAAAAGAAAAGGACTTCCTCTTTCCTGCAATAAAAACATACAGAGTTGACAGTCCTACCAGACATTGCCAGGTACAGGAACTGTTGAAGTTGTAGTCAGGAGTACCAAACCATGTGATAGAACATTCCGGAAAAAGAACAGCAACCAATACATTGTTTGAAAATATTCCAAAATTTTGGTAATGCAGCGTTCAATTAGCAGATACAAGACTGTAAACAGGCAGTTAAATGTACTGTATTGGACCTTAGGGCTGGGACAAATGATTCGCATATTACAGCGGGTGGATCATTAAATATAAATTTACTGGTCCACCAGCTTAGGTTTTTTTAATGGACCCATAAGTATTAATATGTGCATTCACTGCTGTTCATTGGTGGAAACCAAAAAAGGAACCAAAATAGGAAACTATACACAGTTTTCAAAGGAAACTTTGAAAAATATTCAACACATTTTTACCTATTTTATGCAGTTAGCAGGAAAGCTGGATGTAATCAGAATAACCAATCCAGTTTACAATAGTCTCCATAACCGAATTTCTAATAATTTTCTGCATAACTTGCCCTATGAAATCACTTTGCTACATTACATGCAAAATAAGACTTGCACCATAAATTAATCAATGTATCAATCTGAAAAAGTCCCAGCCCTACTGCACACTAAAAACAGCAACAGAAGGGTTAACCAGAGGTATATTCATTTGATTTAGTCCTGAAACTGCAGAGGTAAGCCATCACAGACCACCCCTGAAACTTAACACATGAAGCCTAAAGGCAATGACAAAGAAAACCCAGTCAATGAGCTTCTGCCCTGAAAACTACTCCATCTTTTCCCCTCTCTCCCCCATTAGCCTTGCTACAATGTAGGTCTATCTGACCAGACCCAACGGCCCACAGTGAACCAACTTTAAGAAAACGAGTGTACAGATCCAGCAGTTGAACAGAGACCAGGTGGAGTCTGGCCGCCGCGCTTCCGGGCCGCCCGGCGGCTAGCTCTTGCCGGTCCGCAGCTTCCGGCGGAAGTACTCGGGCGCGGCCTCGTGGAGCCAGTCGGCGTCCACCAGGCAGAGGTCCCTCATGTAGCACTTGGAGGTCTGCAGGAGCTCGTTGAACACCACGTAGGCCGGCTTGGCCTGGAAGAGCACGGAGGACGGGTGGATGGCCACCGGCTGGTGACTGTCCAGGGCCACGTAGCCGCCGTCCGGCTGCAGCTCCGCCGCGTTCATGAAGAGCCCGTGGGCCAGGCACCGCCGGACGTTCGCCATGTCGCCGCGAGAGGACTCCAGCGTCATGCCCAGCTGCATTTCAGGAGAGAGAACAGTCACATGGGAGAACCTGTCATCTCCAGCTACATTTCAGGAGAGAGAACGGTCACATGGGAGAACCTGTCATCTCCAGCTGCATTTCAGGAGAGAGAACGGTCACATGGGAGAACCTGTCATCTCCAGCTGCATTTCAGGAGAGAGAATGGTCACATGGGGGAACCTGTCATCCCCAGCTACATTTCAGGAAAGAGAATGGTCACATGGGAGAACCTGTCATCCCCAGCTACATTTCAGGAGAGAGAATGGTCACATCGGAGAACCTGTCATCCCCAGCTACATTTCAGGAGAGAGAATAGTCACATGGGAGAACCTGTCATCCCCAGATACATTTCAGGGGAGAGAATAGTCACATGGGAGAACCTGTCATCCCCCGCTACATTTCAGGAGAGAGAATGGTCACATGGGAGAACCTCTGACACAGACACTTGACCAGTCAGCAAACCTTCAAGACAGAGAATAGGCACTTGGGACAACTATCTAAACTTAACCGGTCACACAGCAAACTAACCCTTACCCTTCTCTAGTCTAGTGTATGGTGTTGTATACACAATGACATGCATACTCAATACAACACATTTCTAAAAGACTAACAAACGATGTCACACAGAACAGGCCATTACTGATAAAAGAGAGCTCATTTACATACCTTAATACAGATCTCTCTTAGCTGAGAGCGCACCTCAGCCACCAGCCCCATATTCCTGCTGTTTACAAAGTTCTCCCGACACCACTCCTGTGACGAGAGAAGAAGCGGATCAAGTGAGAGGTTCGGCCATGCCACCGGTACACAGTAAAATGCGCGGTGTCCATATGTACTCAGCAAAAATTGATTTAACACTGCACACTTTACTGTGTACGTCAACAAGATGTAGATCTATTTCCGATATGCAAAGGTCTTTGGTTTGAATACAGCACCACACACTGGGATAGGCTCCAGCACCCCCTGTGACCTTGCCCAGGATAAGCGGATATGGATAATGGATGGATGGATGGAGAATTTCCCCACATGCATGAGCGCATAGGCTAATGCTCTTCCTCACGCCTTAGACCCACCCACCTTATTTCCGCCCACATTTTTGAAGCCCCGGTAGATGCTGAGGAGGGTCACGTGATCGCCCTCGCTGGAAACGAACTTCCTGCGCACGGACTGGACTTCCTCCCGCCGAGCCGGCGGGTTGTACAGCACGCTGTCCACCGACAGGAGGGACACGATGGTCAGCACCTCCTCCGAGCAGGAGAACTCGGGAGAGATGAGCACGGTCTGCAGGCACAGAGAGAGACAGAGCGTCACTGGGAGGGGGCGGGGGGAGGTCAGTACCCTGGAAGGGGTGTCACAGAGTGGCCCAGTCCTGTCCGAAATAAGCATACTGTAATCTTAATAGCTATGTTGTGCAGTGAGGTTTGGTCAGCTTTATTCAGAACAATGGAGTTGAACAACCAATCAGAATTTGGTATGTCTGTACAGCCTAAATTAGTGAAATAACATAGACATGACAATGGTTTGGAAATAAAGGATATTAATTTACTGGTTGTCTAGGGTTATCTTGGACAAGTCTTAAGTCGCCTATAACCTAAAAGAGCAGTATATTTCACCAGTGGCAAATGGAGGAATAAGATGGTGGGATGGGCTTGTATCTGGACCAACCCGTCCCTATGCTGCCGACAGCGGCCAGCTCTGTTCATTCGGTACCGGGTTCAGTTTATCAAAAGGGTGTATAAAGGATGTATATACAACGTTCTGGATGAAAAGGGGAGAAGTGTGTCCACCCACCAGTATCTTGTCCAGGTACTTTCTAAGGTGCCATTTAGAAAGTAAGTACCTGGACAATTTTCCTGGAAGACGCCCACACACTACAAAGCAAACACAGGTAAAGCCACGCCCACCCCTCTATTGCCACAGTTGTTGGGCGTCTAAAAGACGCGCCGCTCTAACGCACGCGGTACTACCTTACCGTAACCCTGGTAACACGACAGACCAAACGCCCTTCTGTACCTTAGCAAACCTGGGCTCCAGGGGGAAGCTGGCCATTTTCTTCCCCAGCGGCGTCAGCGTCACCTGGTCGTCCTTGCGCTCCACGGCCCCCAGCACATCCAGCTGCTCGATGGCAGTGCAGATGGCCTCTGTCCAAAACAAATGGAAACACATCCCGTAAGTCACAGCACAAACAATGTGCTCGCATGCTCGCTGTGGCTTTGCTTAAGCCCTTCAGGTGTACATAAACGCACCATTGTAAGCTCTTCCAGATGTGAGCTCGCTCGTTCAAATGTACTTTTAGCCATATCATTTTCCTTGCTGTTAAACAGATCAAAGGCCACTGTGTAGTCAGGGATATAAACTGCATGGTTCATTTCTAGACCATGCAGACTGGCTGATCAAATCATGCTTACGTCTTAGTTTAAAAAAATTGTTTGCATGTTTTTTACAAAAAGAATGGATTTGGTAACTGATCCCGACGTATTTGTCCAAGGGCAGAAACTTGAGGTAGTACATGAGTTTAAATATCTGGGACTCATAATTGATTCACAACTTAATTTTAAGAAACATACAAAAATAAACTGTGAACAAGGTGAAATTTAACCTGGCTAATTTTAGATTTATTAGAGACAGAGGCTGCAAAATTGTTTTTGAATGCCATGATTATCCCTCATATCACTTACTGTCAAACTAGTTGGACACAGACATGTAAGACAACTCTTAAACCCACTGAGACAGTATACAAACAAGCTCTAAAGGTCCTAGACAAAAGGTCAAACCGACATCATCACTGTGACATCTTAGCCAAGTATGACCTCCTAAATTGGGAAAATCTGGTCAAATTTGCAGACGCACGTTTAGTTTTTAAAATCCTTAATTGTCTTGCTCCTCCTGTGCTGACAGAGTTTGTGAAGAAAACTACAAGTAGGTCCACTAGGGCATCCACAAGAGGGGATTGAATAATACCATTAAGGAAAAGCACTTTTAGGCAATCAGCCTTTTCTTTGAAAGCATCACATATTTGGAACACCCTGCCTGCAGACTTGAGGGACCTGACAAACACTGGCACATTCACCTGAAATTTAAAAATTTGGTTACTGGGTAATCAACAATGTCAACATGATATCTAAATATGCTGTCAGTATTTTAAATTTTGTTTATATGTGTATACTGTGTCTATGTATGTGTGGATATATGTGTATATATGTATGTATGTATGTATATATATATATATATATACACATATATATGTGTGTGTATATATATATATATATGTATGTGTGTATGCGTGTATGTATATATGTATGTATATTATGGCTGTTAAGTCACCACTAAACTGCATGTTTGTTGTGTAATATTGTGGAGTATTTGCATGTCATCATGTAATGCATCGTTTTGTGCTTTTTTATGCTTTAATACTTTCTGTATGTGCTTGTTTTATGCTGTATATGCTTGCCTTATGTGCTCCATTGTTCCTTTGCATGTGCCTGCTTCTGTGTTGCTAATGCTTGCTTACAAGCTCTGTGTGTCTGTTTTTATGTGCTTTTAATGTTGTACTATGGCTTCTAGTCTGGTCTGCTTGTTATTAATGTGTTAACATCAGCCTGCCCAGGGACAACAGATGGAAATTAGCAATCTAGCTAAATCTGGCACATTTACATCACATGATAGTGATGTTGATCAATGTGTATTGTAATTAAATAAATTATATTATATATATATATATATATATATATATATATATATAAAAAATATACTTACCCGGGGATGGTTTAGACACAAAGTCAAAGTTGAGGACGTCAGGAATCCGTAAAGCCAAAAGCTGCAGCATGACACTGGCCAGATTACACCTGCAGAAACAACCAGGATAGTACAAACTCACTGGCTTTACAACAACCACATCATCAACCCTCAGCCAAGTCATTTAAAAGCACTTTCAGTCAATAATTAGTCACTCACCTCAATACAACTGCAGTGCATCTTACGTTACATGAGCTAAAACAAACAGGGCGACTTAGAGGGCAGCTCTGCCTCCAGTCCTCACCTCTGTATCTCGGGCACGGTCATGCTGGCGAAGCTGTCGAACTCGTCCTCGGTGTAGAGGCGGTAGCAGAGGCCGCTGTCCTCCCTGCCGGCCCTGCCCGCACGCTGCCACGCCTGGGCCTTGGACACCCGCTGCACGGCCAGGACCTCCAGCCCGCTGTCTGGCACCACAAAACGACAGAAACCGCCCCACCGGCCGTCAGCGCCAGGCGCTACCCGCGCAAGCTCTTTCGTCGGCAGCCTCGAAGCGGGCGCTTCGTTCTGCCCGTCGCTGTTGCGTCAGCGTGACCGCGCGCGTCATTCTGGGCAGAGGGGGGGGTCTGAGCTCCCGTCTCCCGGACTCAGAGGAACCTCACCTGGGCTGTACTTCTTCGCCTTCACCATCCCGGTGTCGATTACGAATTTGATGCCGGAAATGGTGACCGACGTTTCTGCGATGTTGGTGGACAGGATCACTTTCCGGCAGCCCTGAAAACACACAGAACAGAAAGTGTGTTCAAGGCCATGTGACTGCCGACTTATTTACAAAGTCAAACGTATAATTTATGAACCTATAAATTAACGATTTATACATTTTAAATGACTTGAATCAAGCATAATGCAAGCACTACATTACAGGCATTTAGCAGACGCTCTTATCCAGGGTGACTTACATAACTTTTTACATAGCATTTGCTTCCATTTATACAGCTGGATATATACTGCAGCAATTCAGGTTATGTACCTTGCTCAAGGGTACAAGGGCAGTGTACAACTCTGGGGCGACATAGCTCAGGAGGTAAGACCGCTTGTCTGGCAGTCGGAGGGTTGCCGGTTCAAACCCCGCCCTGGGTGTGTCGAAGTGTCCTTGAGCAAGGCACCTAACCCCCAATCCACTCTGTGATGCGCTACTATGTCAGGAAGGTAAGCTGTATTTTATTACCATTGTTCTCCTGGGAAGCAACATGTAAAATGCAAACCCCCTCATTTACAATATACGTGTATTGTAAATGCGGGGCTCTCCCTCAATGCTTCTCCAAGGTTTAAATAAAGCATTGACACTGAGAGAAACACTCTGATTGTGAATTATGAATTTAAAACCTCCTGAAAGTGAGGGATTAAGGAGTGAGGCAAGGAAACTTTCAGAAATGTTTCTGATTTGCTGAAATCTGATTGGATGAAAGCCCGAGCTATTTCAAAATGTTTACAAAAGTTAGCCAACCAACCGCTAAATTCCACTTCGGGAAATTCCCTGTTATCAGGCTCAAGGAACAAAGCGGTGAAATGTTTGCAGTGCCCTGGTTGGGCGGGCTTACCTTAGGGGCCGGCTGGAAGACCCGCAGCTGCTGCACTGGGGGCAGGGAGGCATAGAGGGGAATGACCGTCATTGGCCCACAGTTTTCGGGGAGGTGCTTGGCAATGTCACGGCACGTGCGGGCCAGCGCCTCAATCTCCTCCTGGCCGGTCAGGAACACCAGGATGTCATGTGACAGGGGTGCTTCCTGCGCAGAAAACACACAGCCACCGACCATCAAGCTTCACGTCAAGACCGCAAAAACATGGCTGCTGTACCGAAGGTGACGCATTAAGAAAGGTTACTAAAGGGTAATTAAACTGGAATAGCTTATTAGGGCTGTAAAGCAAACAAAACCAGGTTCATATTTATCATCCCTTTCCCCTTTGTGTCTCACCTGACACACTGGTCACTGGTAAGAACACTCACCTGATGGATCTGAAAGATGGATACCAGCGCAGCCTGAAGGTAGTCTGACTGTTGCTGCTTGGTGTAATAGATCTGAATGGGATGCTGCCTGCCTTCCAGGTACAAAACTGGGGCCTTGTTGAAGTACTGGGAGAACAGGTCCACGTCCATAGTAGCCGACATTACAAGCACCTGGCATTGGAGAGACGACAAACAGCTTCTTTCAGTTCAGAAGCCCAGCTGCAGTCAGCGTGGTGGGCGGTGTCCTACTTTCATCCGAGTGTTGAAGGCCAGGACAAAAGGAGTGGGGAAATGCAAATGAAAAGGGAGAACCTTTGGGTCAGCGCATGTATAAATCTACACCTTCCCTCTACAGTGTCTGGAAGGAGAAGCTACAGCGTGTGTGACTGCTTTCCTCAAACTGACCGGTTCTACCCAGTTTTAACCAGCATTATGTTATAGGTCTGCCCACAACTAGAGGTCCACTTTACACAAGATCACATTCATCAGAAGCAGCAGCTGAAAATTAGTTTATTCCAAAAGCGCATTCCCAGAATTTAGGTGGAATTATCTCACATCAGAATGTTCAGCTAATCAGGCTCACTGTAATACAAGGCTGCGAACCAGACCTGGGTCAAATACGTATTTGTTTTGGATTCAAATACTTCGGATTCTACGCTTCACTGATCTTGTCTGGTGTATTGGAAACAATAGCCGCGTTTCCACCAAAATTACCCGGAACTTTCAGTCCCAGGAACTACTTTACCAGGAACTAAAAGGTTCCTTCAGCCAATGGTTGTCTGCGTTTCCACCGGGGTCTAAAGTACCGCGAAGATTAGGCAAATTACCACTGACGTTGTCGTCGGTCCATCTGTCATATGATTTCTTCTGTAACCCCATACTACCACCGAAGTAGCCTACATTATTTTCTAATAACCGGGACAGCCCGGAGGGGTTTATTCCACTTATATACAACGGGTTACCAACAATGACTATATATGGTTACTTTTGTATTTATTGATTTTCATATATCCTCTCAAACACATTCATTAACAGCAGAAAACATGCACACGTTTTATTATTTCTCGTCGTCAATTCCATATAGGCTAATCGCAAAATGACAAGAATAGAACGAAAACTCGGACTTGCGTGAAAATGTAAATTAGTAGTGGTACAGCCACCGTTTGCTTTCCTTCGAAGTTACTGCTAGCCGAGCAGCGAAGTGTGCCCTCCAGATGCGAACCATGCACCATAAATGAGTCCATAGTCTTCCTGGTCTTTTCGTGGAATTGAAAAATGGCAGTAAAATTGAGTAAAATTACGGCAGTCTGAAAAAGCTAAAGGGAAGATTACTAGAATTAACCTGTTATTTTACCCGGATAAAAAGTGCGGAAGGTGATTTCCAGTTTGCTTGTACTGTATCACCAATGTTAATTATGCAGAACTACCGCATACCTCACATAACTGTATCAAACGTTTTGAGTCAATTACAACGGGCTAACAAAGAAAATCCGGAAGAAAATATTCAGCAACCGAATTAATCCGTTTGAATGTTTTGGTAGCCTACGTAATATGCTGTCCCAGCACGAATGCTTAGCATTTTATAAAACGAATACTAAAGCAAGAAAAGAACAGAAGAGCACACGTTATAATTCCAAGACGTTGACAGGCTATAACCAAAAGTAGGCTACTGCGCCGCATAACATACAAGTTTGATTTGTTATTATGAAAATAAATTGGTTTGCCGCTGCATATTTTCAAACATGGCGGGTAATGGCGGAAAATAAATACAACACAAATGCTACGAGTACTCGACCAATCAGAAATGTTCAGCGCTGCAAGCTCCACCCAAAAGGTTCCTGTACTTTCGGAAAGTACTACCCCCCGAGCAGGAACGTTTTGGGGGGTAAAACAAAGCCCCCAGAACTAAATTTAGACCCTAGTTCCTGCGGTGGAAACGCACTGAGTTCCTCAAAAGGTTCCTAGTTCCGGGGTATAGTTCCTGCGGTGGAAACGCGGCTAATGAAATACTCTCAAGAAGTGCAAACCCCACCTTCTGGTCATATTGGCAGGCTCAATTACACCAGGCAAGATCAATAGAACACAGAAAATTATTTGAATCCAAAACTAATATGTATTTGACCCTGGCCTGCTGCGAACCTTACAAGTGAAGTTCTCGTCCTCACAGCGCGAGACAGGTTTTACCTTCAGAGGGAACTTGTTTTGTTCCCGCCGTTTCCTCTGCGCCGTCTTAACCACTCCGAACAGCACGTCAGTGTGCACCGTCCTCTCGTGCGCCTCATCAAGGATCACCACCGTGTAGCGCTGCAGCAGAGGGTCACCGATAGCCTCCCTCAGCAGCATGCCGTCCGTCATGAACTTTAACTTTGTCTCGGCGGAAGTAACATCCTCAAACCGCACTGTGTATCCCACCTGAGCAAAACAGAACATGAGTCGAGGGTGACACCACTCAAGGTGACTATATGCATGGAGGCCAACCTGACCCTAGTTATCCCTCCAGCATAGGCACAATTCTGTAAGCATTAAGAAAGGAGTCTGTCCGTGAGGCTGAAATCATGTTATAATACAACAAGCGCCATCGCATTTAATTATTTTAAAAAGATAACCAAACGTCATTAAACTAACCAGTTTTCCAAGTTGGGTTTTTTTCTCCTCTGCCACCCTCGCTGCCAGCGAGATCGCAGCAACCCGGCGAGGCTGGGTAACTGCCACGACTCCCTGTCGCCCAATGCCAGCTTCGTAAAGATACTGTGGAATCTGTGTAGTCTTACCCGAACCAGTTTCACCTGTCCAAATAATTAGCACGTAGGAAAAACACAAACGTTAGTTCGCAGAATAACGTGCACGTCAAAGGCTACATAATTTATCCAGGAAACATTTCTTTTTAGCTACATTCATACGTAAACAGATACACACATCTGAAAACTCAACTTAAAACTGAGTAGTCAGCAAAATTGCTTGCATTAATCTAGTAGCAGGATAGTGTAAAATCATAGACGAGCCAAGCAGCAGCTTTAGTCTACGCATTTGGCTGGCTGGTTTGCAATCTACTTAAAAAAAACTTGTTTCGTGTTCACGGCTTACCTATGAGGACAGCATTGTGCAGCTGCCTGAGTTGGCTGATGAGCTGGGATTTCGCCTGGTAAATAGGAAGATGTTTCCGTTGTACGTCTATAGGCAATGGTGCGTTTCCTTTTCTGGGTAGCAACATCCCAGGTTTTTTATTCAAACGAAAAAAAGGAGACCCCGGCTTAAATCTTTTTGCCGGAGGGGGGTCAGGGTCGTGGGGCATGGTCTAGAATCCAAAAAACTACAAAATACACAGTCTGTTTTGATCCAACAATCTACCTTAAAACAAAAATATCTATCGCTGGGCGGTGGTGAAAAAGACAGCAGTGCGGCTATTTACCTCAAAGATGCACTCCTTCCCACGTGGTTCGTCAAGCACCCAGTCGCAGATATTTTGCGTCATTTTTTCCTCTTTTTTCTTATGGAGAGTGCCCCCTTGCGCTGGCCCCGTTAAAGCAACTTCAGATCAGAGGTTTGCGACAGATTTGTAATAGGCCTACTCTCGGCATAGATGGATTGAATACTGGACGATTTATATTATTTGGCCCATAAATATTAGAAAATAGTGGACTATTTTCCTCTTATTTGATGAATATATATATATATATATATATATATATATATATATATATACTCTCTCTCTCTCTCTCTCTCTCTCTCCATATGTATCTGATAAAAACGTTCAATTTGCAAACATGCCAAATTACTCACACGCACAAATCACTGTAACTCGGCCCTGTGTTTTTTAATCTTACCATCTGAAGACAATTTGGTAATTCAAACTTTGTGTCACATCAAAGTGTCAAATAACAAAAATTGCCTCAGGCAAAACGTATGAAACCGCTGGTGAATAATTGTCAAGTTCATTTTACTAAATGTACAAGTTCTTGTATATTTGCAACTTAATTTCGGTACCTGTAGGCTACTAACGTTATACACTCGGTCTCTGGTCTGGTTAGAAAGGTAGCTATCGTTAAATGTTAATGTTAAAAGTGGAACTGTCTAAAGTGTGGGTGTATTTTATTTGGATTGCAGAAATATAAGTGGGTTTCCTGAAAGAATGTACAGATGCAAAAGCAATAGTTTTAGTGTTTTATTTTTCCTTACCCAGCTGGACAGTGCAATGAGTTATTAAAGTTTTGCTTGAGTCCAAGGGGGATTTGAACCCAACCTGTCGCTCGTCCAAAAAGCTACATAGACAAATGTGCTACCCATTGCACCACGACATAGACATTGTAGTTGTGCACTTGTATATATGTCCATTTTGTGTGTGTATCCAAGGTTTTATTGGCTGATGTACCTAAATGTCCAATGGGGAGACATTCTTTGTGGGCTTGGAGCAATTGTGATGGTGTAATCATGCAGGAAAAAGAAGAACACAAAGGAAACAAACGCAAAATCCCCTCAGTTTTGGGCTTTATTGTGTGGAAGTATAACATTTTTGATGAAATGGGGTCAGAAGCTACATAAATGAATGTTTTTTAAGGGCTGAGTGCCAAACTCTCAAGTGTCTTAGTAGGGTGTTGGGCCACCACAAACTGCCACAACAGCTTCAGTGCACCTTGGCTTAAAATCTGCAACTCTCTGGAACTCTCCTGGAGGGATGGAATACCATTCTTCTAAAATATAATCCCTCATTTGGTGTTTTGATGATATATGTCAGTCCAAAATCTCTCATAGGTCGAGATGGGTTGAGATCTGGTGACTGCACAGGCCATAGCATATGATTCACATAATTTTCATATTCATCAAACCATTCAGTGACCTCTCGTGCCCTGTGGATGGGGGCATTGTTATCTTAGAAAAGACCTCTTCCATCAGGATAGATTTGCTTTATCATAGGATAAAGGTGATCACTCATAAAAACTGTATTGATTTGCAGTGACACTTTCCTGTAAGCAGACAAGTGGACCCAAACCATGGTAGAAAAATGCCCCCCACAGCATAACAGAGCCACCGGACCCCCTCAATGTAGGGGTCGAGCATTCAGGCCTGTACCATTCTCTTGGTGTACGCCACGCATGCACTTGCCCACTTGTCAAGAATATGGTGAAGGATTACTCATCTGATCATATAAATTTTTTCTACATCTTTGTAGACCAGTGCCTATTGTTTTTTCACCACTGAACTCTGAAATTTGTCTTTGTAATAAGGGGTTTATGCACTGAAACCCTACTGTAATATCCTTATTTATGTAGTTGTCAATGAACTGTTCTTGCTGACACATTGATATTCTCAGTCTCCTGAGGAAATCTTGCTCTTCTGTTTTTCGTAACATATCACACTAATGCATGAGCATGATGCTTTATTTTTTTGTCACTCGTTTGTACATATAAATAGTGTGTGTGTGTGTATATATATATATATATATATATATATATATATATATATATATATATATATATATATATATATATATATATATATATATATATATATATATATATATACACACACAGTATATATGCGCTAATGTTGCAAGACATAGAGGCGACAGCTCGGGAGGTAAGACCGATTGTCTGGCAGTCGGAGGGTTGCCGGTTCAAAGCCCGCCCTGGGCGTGTCGAAGTGTCCTTGAGCAAGACACCTAACCCCTAACTGCTCTGGTAAATGAGAGGCATCAATTGTAAAGCGCTTTGGATGAAAGCGCTATATAAATACAGTCCATTTACCAAATATGGCAAAGAAGAAGCAGTTAGGCTTCGATGTTCAGGGCCAAGTAAACACTTGAAATGAAAAATTTCTCACGGGGAATAACCATGCACATCTAAGCCTAGTGCCTTCTTCTTTGCCATATTTCTTGTCTTGGAATTTGAAACTGAAAAAAAAGTTTATACTGCGGGTTGTTATTCAATAAATACACATATTAACTAATCTTCTCTTCTCTAAACTTTGAGTTCACTGTGACTGGACACATATATACTCATTTAAACATATACATTGTACTCAAAGCAAAAAAAAAAAAAAAAAAAAGCAACAAGAAAAAAATGGGGGACAAATTAATGCTCTTAAGCTGTTCAAATATTTGGACAGCATCAGTGCATGCATGACTAACAGAAACAATATACTTATATGGTGAAGGGGATTTACAGACACATTACACTCACTTCTTCTTTGAAAAACAAGAAACAGGAACACGTGACTGTGATGAGAGCACATTTTTAATTTCACTTCTCACTGCCAATCCAAACACTATTCATGAAGTGCAGTAAACGGTAGAAAACAGCACAACATTCCAAGACACACAGTTTACAGTGGACAGATGGTGAATGCTCCACCCTCAAAGATAAAATTGCAACAGTACACTCACCCTACTGCCTTAGTGAAGAGACATGAATGTGTATATATCTGTGTCTGTGTGTATGTGTGCGTGTTAAAGAGAGAGAGAAAGAGAGAAAGAGAGAGAGAGAGATAGAGAGAGAAAAAAAAGGTAGGGGTGGCAAATTAGTGACCTGACACTCCCCTCGAAGCATCTCAGCCGCGTGACAGAAGAAGCAAGACCACATTATCTGTGTGCATGAATGAGCGCGGGAGACAGAAAGAGGAAGTTGAGCGCGCGTCAGACCCAGGAGACCAGCGGGGACTGCAAGATGAAGAGCATCCTCACCGATGCCCTCTCGGACTTCTTATTCGAGTACGAGACCCCCCGCCAGGTGCTGGTGAAGAGCAAGCGGGTGGGAATCGTGTGCCGAGTGATCCAGCTGGTGGTCCTGGCTTACATCATCGGGTAAGCTCCAGACCGACCAAATCTCGTACAGCTTAAAGAGGTACGGCAAGGAGAGCAATGAAAGGGGTCTGTAGAGCTTGTTCCAGCAAGTCTGAAGGCATGCTGAAAATTCAGTGAGGATGTCGTAACTGTTTCGAAAGCACAGTTTTTGCATGTTAGAATTTAGGTAGCAGACACACCCTGAAAGTGGCAAAAAAAACTGTAGTGGAGGAGATCATACCTAAGCAGTTAAACCTGTAGTTCTTAAGAAGAAATTGGATCAAGTAATTTGCAATTAAAATTTGGGATAATCTGGCATAACGAAAATATCTGGATTCTGCTGAGGCAACAGAAGCCAATATTTTGAAGTACAAAGGCAACAGAAGTAATTATTTGCCGTAAGAGAATTAAAAATGACTGCTGTTAAGTAACTGAGGATATGGGAAACCAATTAAATTGAAAGTAAATTTCCACAATGAATCTCAACACTGATTGTAATGAATTAGTTGACTGTTGTTCTTCAGTACTCACTGGTCAGGGAATCTTATTAGCCAGATCTGGCCCTGTTGTTCTTGAAACAATGAATGACAGTGTAAATTGTGTAAAAATACTGTAAGCTATTTAATAGGCCTTCATAAAAATTCAGCATCATATTTTGTGGCCTCCAAAATATATATTCTTCACCTGTTATGCTTCTGACCAGCCAAAATGGGCCAATGCACACTACAGTAGCCTCTTTTTAAGGGCTGTTCTTGTTCTGTAGCGAGGCTAAAATTCGAAACTTTATTTGTAGGTTGACCAATAAACCACCACAATGTCTTTGTTTACTACATGGGCATTCTGAATATCCGATATCTCTGACTTTCTTTTGTTTGTCCCCGTCTTTATACAAAACTCTGACATAATGTAAGCTATTCTTTAGCCATAGCGCTAGCCTGCTACTTTGGGTTTTATACAGATGTTGGTGAGTTTCTACTGCAACTGTGTTACTCATCGTCATGCTATTTAGCCTGTGTTGCTTTTCAATTTATCCAAAATCAAATGTTTCAGCGGACAGCTTTAACTGTACTTGGTACACATGATGGTGCTGCTACTGCATGTACAGTGTAGAATCTGACATAGCATCATATTCAGTTTGATGTGGTCTTTTTTTTCTTTCAGCTTTGAGATATGCAAACAAAGCCCACATTCAAGTGACAGTGTTGAATGACAACTTCACGTTAGGGGTTATTTTCATGCTTGAATAATGCCTTCAAATGCACTACATAAGGCAACAACTGCACTCCTATCCATTTGCAAACATTCGTAGAAGTACTTAGCAGAATGAATTGTTCATAGATATTGAACTTCATATGTATTACTACCTGCTGATTACTGGAAGGAAGTGGAAGAAATCAATAAATTACATAGTTTACATGCAACAATTTACAAACAAAAGTGCTTTACATATTTTTTAATAACAATAGAGAAACAAATATAATAGAAATAAAGACTAAAAAAACTGAAAACTGAAAAAAAAACAATTATAAAAAGGCAATACACAGTGAAAAGTAAAATGCACAAGACACAAACTCATTTAAAATCCAGTCTAATGTGTATGATAATGAGCACGCGTGCCAATAATTTTGCCTAAGGGGAACATGTATAAAGAGTTGAGGCCTGATAACTAAGCCTTGTGGAACTCCCACATAATATCAGTTTACTTGGATATATGGTCATCTAGCCTGACATAGAATTGCCTCTGTGTCAAATATGATTTAAACCAACTGAGCACATTGAGCACAGAAGGTCCAAACCAATTCTATATATAAATATTGCACCGGTGATGGTGTAAAATGCAGCACTTAAATCTAATGGATCAAGACCTTATGCATAGTTTGAATAAAATCTGAGGTCCATTACTCAGAAATGTGTCAGCAATTTTGCTTTGGTGATGATAGAAACCCCATGGCCCTGGCAGCCAAACTAGAGCCACCCCAAACAGAACCATTTCCTTGGAAACACAGTGAGTCAATTGCAGTGTGATTAGCTGGAACTGAACTGTATTACAATTGGAATGGCTATCAAAATATTTGAAATTAGTATTAGCTCTTCCAGTTGTAACTCGGTTTTGTGCTGTAGGCATTTAAACCTGAGGTTTAAATTCTAGCTGAGCTCGCTGTAGTTGACTCAGCAGGACAAGAAAGAACATGTGAAACAAACACACACAGGCACATGCTACGACAGATAATGATCAAAGGTGAACCACAATGCAATACCTGACAAGTGTATATTTGTTGCTAGACATACATAGAGCTAACTGGGTAGTCATTTCCCCTTGGGGTAAATGACCATATATCAATCTCTGTTTTTAGTTCAGTCCAGTTTAAAATGCAGGCTGAGGGTTTCAAAACCCTGCATGGGAGATTGTAACATATGATATGCTTTGTGCCATTTTCATTTTCTTTCGCAAAGTTTCACCTTAACCTCTGGTTTGGTTTTGTTTAGCAATGCTTTACTAAAGAGAAATTCAGCTTGAAAAATTCCAATTACACATAAAATGTAGTTCAAATTACTATAGTAAAAAAATCATCATTATCATGTTCCCCAGGCATGATACATGTGTGGGCAAGGCCTTCTTTTTGAACAGGGCGAAAACCACTATACAGCTCAGTGAAGAGAACCAGCAATGTGTGGCAAATATAGTGGAGCAGAGTGCATATCAACAATCAAGATTAGAGGAAAGAGAGAGAGAGGAGGTATTATTTGGTCAAAGGGGTTGGGGAAAAAAAATGATTTAGTCCACAAGTAGTTGATAGTTCCTGGAAAAAAAGTAATTTACTACTACTACCAATACACAAATTTGAATGTAGTTAAACTACCAGCAAACTGCTGCAAAAAGTAATGAAGCTACTAGTTTAACCACATTAGTGAAAGTACTCCCAAACACTGGATGTGTGATAACATTAGTTAAGACTAGATAAAGTTTTGCTCTCTTTCATAGTATACATACTGTAGCACTTTTCTCTGAAAAAAAAATAAGGAATCTGCCTTATAATTGTCATTGACCATGCACATCAGACTGCTGAGGTTTAAAAAAAAAAATTGTTTGAAAAGTCAAGGAATACTTCAAAATGAATGGTATGGAAACCATTTTTTGAATGTACCAAGAATGTTTGGGACTTTATTTCACTGGCCTTAGTTTTATTGTTACAAAAATACAACAGGTCGCATCTCAATTTTTCAAAAAATAGAATGTGTTATTTGGTTTTAAATTCTTTTCAGCGTGATTCATGAATTTGTTTGGATTGCTTTTTTTTACTACTTTTTACTGTGCACAGTGACAGAGGACATAATTCCACCAGTTGTCTGGGAATATTACCGTTCGCTGTGACATGTTGTTGCATTAGATTACATTGCGTGTCTGTCAGGGACTCTGATGATCAGGGTGTTGCCATTTTTTGACAGATCATATCAAAAGTCACTCAACCACAGAATATATGAGGCGATAAGGCGATTTTGAAACATGACTGTGCAAGCCTCTTGAACCCTGGGCCTTGGGTGCAGAACTATTAGAGTACAGCAGATTTATTCATCATCGACTGTGATTGCCCCAGATGACACATTTCTCTTGTAGATAGATTTTCCTCACAAACTTAACATCAAAAAGTGTTCATAGTGTAGCACAGTTCAAAGTCTCATTTTATCAGTAGATAACAATAACACAAAGGAGAGCAGCTTCAATGACCAGACATGCTTGAATGGATTCGGTCGCTGTGAGCAAACAAGCACGTACAAGCACGTGACTTACAAGCATGAGGAAACAAGTTTTCTTGTAGCTTGTGTGTTGTTGATTTTTTTGTATTGCGATTATTTTACTGACCCGTTTGTCCCGCTAGTGTGTAATACTCATGTATTTTTCCCTAACAGGCCTAATTAGTTTACAGACAGTCCTAGGTTTTCACGTTTGTGGTCTGAGTATTTACCACCCATCTCTAAGGTTACTGTTGCTGTTACCCCCAATTTGTGTGCATGTTTTTTTTCATTGTAAGTCACTCTGGATAAGAGCATTTGCCAAACGCTCACCGCCCACAGGTCGGTGAGCGCGTACAATAACCCCTCCTCTGCCGTGATGGAGGCCAGCGATGGCCCTGCATGAGAGCAGCTATGCGTATCAGGGCCAGCTGACTGAATGCATCCGGCTCAGTGACACGCTTCCAGGTTGTCCTTGCTTTATTTTGTAATTACACCCCTCATAAATGAACCTGCCTCTCAAGTGCATGGCGCACACTGTGACGGTGTGACCTCACCAACAGCCTGGACTCCTACCTGCAAGCTGATGCCCCGATGATAAAATGTGTGCATCTGCAAACAAAAAGATTGCTCAGACACAGATAAGTGATGTGGTGTCAGTCTGAAAATGCTCACCTTCTTTCGTGTACCGCATGACTCTTGTGTGAAAGAAATCTGAAAGAGACAATTTGTGTGTTATGCTACCCATATTTTAAACCTTAAAACGTCAAATACCATTGTCACTATTACATTCCCTGGCATACCTGGAGAGAATAATAGTTACTAGCTTACTATATGTTGCTTTTGTTTTCAGCATTTTATCATTTTATGGCAAATGCATTGTATTATTCAAATATGCAAATATGTGTGTGGGAGTGCGTGTGTATTTTGGAGGCTGTGTAGATGTCAAATACTTTGAAATATGCATTTTATGCAATTCATGGATGAAAGTCTGGATACGGTACTCTGTGTCTGTGTGTAATACTTCAGACGAGTAAAATTGTGATGCTGTTTGTGCAGCGTCATCTGCAGGTGATGTGATGGGGATGTGAGGCTGAGTGTCTCTGGCCTGCAGGTGGATGTGATAGGGATGTGAAGCTGAGTGTCTCTGGTCTGCAGGTGATGTGATGGGGATGTGAGGCTGAGTGTCTCTGGTCTGCAGGGGATGTGATAGGGATGTGAGGCTGAGTGTCTCTGGTCTGCAGGGGATGTGATGGGGATGTGAGCCTGGGTGTCTCTGGTCTGCAGGGGATGTGATAGGGATATGAGGCTGACTGTCTCTGCTCTGCAGGTGGGTGTTCATCTATGAAAAGGGTTACCAGATCACGGACACGGCCATCAGCTCGGTCTTCACCAAGGTGAAAGGCGTGGGGTACACTCAGGTGGACGGCAAGGAGCAGGTGTGGGACATGAGTGACTACGTCTTCCCAGAACAGGTGAGCAAGTCAAATAATGAGAATACGTCACGTCTACAAATACGTCTTCATTCGTGCGTGAAACCGCAGACAAGACGTTGAGCCGAAACAAACCCGGAGGTCCCTGTTTGCGAGAGAAGCAAATATGTTGAGCAGTGTTGACACTGGCGAGGCCACACAGATCTTTTGTACACATGGATGTGATATCAAGGTTTAAGGTGTGGTATGTTTTTGCTGAACTAGTTTGACTGATATGCAAGAATTAAGTTAGAATCTGAGTGATGTATTAATATGTGTAAACTTTTTTCTTACAAAAAAAAGAAGTAAGCATTAAGGGTGCAATGTTAGGGACTGTCAGAAGTTGTGACACAACGCTGGGAGGGACGAAGTATCCGGGGGGTATTTCACGAAGCAGGGTTAGCTGGATAACTGCGCCGAGTAAAACCCGGAACAGCTCTTTTTACTTCAGTCCGTGTTCCAGATTTGGAAGGGTTCCGGGTTTTAATCAGCGCAGTTATCCAGCTAATTTATTAATCCCACTTTGTGAATCTGGTGCTTGGAAAAAGAGATATGGTTGTTCTGGTATGTTTATCATTTTGAGACCAGCAATCAAGGAGACAGGTAGCAAAAAACTTCACCTTCCTTCCTCATGATTCAGACTCAAAATAATAATACAAAATCAAAAGGAAGGAGAAAAAACCAAAGTAAAACAAAAGAACACTTTTAAGCCATTGTGTGGCATTTCATGAATGTATTTCATCTCTCATGTGCAGTCCATACTCTCCAAGTGCAAATAAAGAAGCACACTTATAAACCCTCAGGGTGATTAGATAATGCATCCCAGGTGAGTGCACCTGCTTAACCAGTAGGCGTGGCTCCAGGTTGCTGAAATTCCCTGTCCCATAATGCACCCTCCCTACCCCAGAGACTTTATGGGATGAGATTGATGTTTGCCCAAACACACCTGCTCACACCATTGTTTTAAGGAAACTCGTCTTTGCTGGGTGACTTCAAATACATTTTCTCGGCAGTAACATACCCATGCCCAAACTGGATTTTGTCATACAAATCATGAAGTGGAAAAAGGCCTGCTTCAAAGGCCTTTGTGCCTGAATAGAATGTTAAGGTCAGAGGGAGTCTCAGCCCTATATGGAAAAACCTATTGTGCTGTAATTCACCCTGGGAGCATGCTGGCCAGCAGCAACCGAAACCTTCACGTCTGATTGAAGTTTTGTGCCAGTATTTTCTTGTGCGCTGGAGTAAAAAAAGATTGCATGTGTTACATTGATTTCATTGCACTTTTTCATGTTTAAAATGCCACTTACCTTGGCCTTGCTGTGAATCCCAGAATTTCTGTGCATGTTGAACCGCAATTAAAAAAAAAAAACATCCTCAATTCAGTGTGTGCTGAAGCTTAGCATGCGGATGTCATACATGTTCCAACATCTTCCATCTTCCCATTTTTAGCACTGTCATGTTGTTTGTCTGAGTGTGTGCTTGTGGATATTACTTTATTTTGGGGGGGGGGGGGGGGGGGGGGGGGTTCACATAATCCTATAATCACACATAATTTCCTATAATGAGATGGAAACCCAAATCTTCAAAGAAAGGCAAGTGACATCTCACTCAACACGTTTTCACGAAATGCTAGAATTTAAGCTGCAATAAGACACATAAGCACATAAGCCTTGAGTTTGGGTGGAGATACAGCTGATAATGGCAGAGTAGTCATAGTGAAGTAATGTTTCATTATGGGCATATTCTACTATCTGGCAGACAGCTCATTTGTATCTGCTCATTTGCATCTGATTTCACTACCTCTACCAAACATAAGGAATGTTGAGAGGCTGAACCACAGGTTCCTATCGAGGCTTACATCTGCAACAAACAAATTTTAATATTTGCATTCCGTAGGCCCCCAAATATACCAGAAGGTAACACAACACACCAAATGTCAGGGGTGAGGCTTGATACTCACTAACAGCTTACTGCTCTGTAAGTGGTGCCATTTATCATTGTTACTATATATAATATGGACTACATTTCCAAAAGTATGTGGACACCCCTTCTAATTAGTGGGTTTGGCTACTTCAGCCACACCCATTGCTAACAGTTGCATAAAATCAAGCATACAGCCATACAATCTCCATAGATAAACATTGGTAGTAGAAAGTAGGATGCCAACTTTGCAACAAGTCAGTTTCACAAACTTCTTCCCTACTAGAGCTGCCTTGGTAAAATGCTGTTATTGTGAAGTGTAAATGTCTAGGAGCAAAAACAGCTCAGCCGTGAAGTGGTAGACTCTATATTAATGCCCATAATTTTTGAATGAGATGTTCGACAAGCACATTTGCGTGTGATGTTCGTGTGTCCTCATATTTTGGCCATGTAGTGGATGTCTTCTACTTTTTCTCTCTTAGGGGGACGGTTCTTTTGTGGTGATGACAAATTACATTGTGACCTTGGGACAGAAGCAGGATAAATGCCCAGAGGTAAGTAGGTTTATTAGGGACGCAGGTCGGTGATTGGAGTCTCCAGGGTCATACGATCTGTGTACCTTATACACGACAAAACGGCACAACATCTATCTTATTTTTTCATGTCCAGCTTTGATGAGAGTTTAGCATCACACTGTTTCCAGACAAGAACAGTTTTCCATTTTGTTTCCTATCCAATGAGAGGGCGATGAATGTGCAAAATGAAGTGAAAAAACTATTGGAGAAAAATAATTGTATTTTCATACAGGTATGCTGAGACATAGTCAAGGGGGAAATAAATTGCTAATACACACACACACACACACACACACACACAGAATCTCAGTACTTTTTTTTCAGCATAACCCTTACCCTTGTGCACTGACGCCTCATTAGAGCCTGTTATGTCTTTCAGCTTCAAGGGAAGTTCACCTGCAAATCTGACGAGGACTGCAAAGAAGGAGAATATAAACGTACGGGACATGGTAAATGCACAACACTTTCTCAGTCTGCATGCAATGCCATGAGATCAAAAGAGCTCGGCCACATACAGAAATACCAACTGATGCCTGCATGGTTTTAGCTTCACGGCTGATATTAGCTTTTGTACAAAATGCTGTGTGAACTTGAGCACATAACAAAAACCAAATACAGAAGCCCAGAGAAAGACTGTAAATGTTTACTGCCTTTTGATGTATTGCAGAGGACGCCGGCCTCTGTATAATCTTCTCCATGTCACTTGCGCAACATTAGCGAATATTTGTCAGGATATTTGGCTCAGCTTGGGACTGCAAAGACTTTTTTTCTTCAGTCTTTCATCTGTAAAACGACTGCGAAGATCAGCCAATTCCTTGCTCATGGCCGTAAGATGGTGTTTTCACATTAGTGTCTGACTTCAACTCATTTGCGCGGCATTTGCGAAATGACAGGAAATGAAAAATTTGTATGGACAATTGCATAAGCAAGATCAAAAGGCTGTTGCAGGCTGCCCTTGTTTTATGATGCTCTTTCATGTATCTGTTTTCATAAAGAGTCTATAAAAGGCTTGTCTGTTGAACAAGTTGGCTTTGTTTGTATTATAACAGTTATGTTTACGAGGGACTTCGACGTGCAATTTACACTTTGCAATTCGCTCGCTTCCTATACTATAAAAAATCCACAGGAGGGATCAACCAATGGCTGCTGAAGAACAGCAAGCAAATCTTTGCATTTGTGGAAAAATTGTTTGTGACATTTTCTGTTTTCTTCTATTTTATCATATTCATCTTCAGAGGTTACCAGAAAAATATTGCATTTAAGACTCTCTCTCTCTCTCTCTCTCTCTCTCTCTCTCTCTCTCTCTCTCAAATTCAAATTCAAAATGCTTTATTGGCATGAAATACATTTGTACATATTGCCAAAGCGTACACATAGAACATACATGCACTCTCTCACTCTCTCTCCTTTTTCTCTCTCTCTCTCTCACACACACACACACACACACATGCAGGAAATGAGTTTGGATTGTTAAGATGCTGTTGACTAAGGTGTTGACTGGTAAGATTGTGGACAAATTTACAGGATTTCTCCATCATATGACAGGCGGATCCTTTTCAATACTCCTTTATCTCTGCAGGGCTGATGACCGGAAAATGTGTGCAAGAGACCGAAACTTGTGAAGTCTTTTCCTGGTGTCCTGTTGAAGATGACACTAAAATCCCAGCGTAAGTTATATCATGGTAATTTATGCAAAAAATAATGAAATTATCATGATAATTTATGCAAAAATAATCTTATTGTCTCAATGCGTTTTAACCTCTATTAAATTGCGACATGTTGGTTTGTTGTGTGCTGTGTGTTTGCAAAAGTTGCTTTCATTAACATGCTTGGATTTTCTGCTCAGTCCACCTCGTTTGATGGCAGCAGAGAATTTCACGTTGTTCATCAAAAACTCAATCACCTTTCCAGAATTTGAGGTTGTACGGTAAGTGACTACAGGTTGACAACCTGCCTGAAATGCTTTTCTGTGAACAGATGTGGCAGGGGTCTGAGTGCCAGTTGCCTTCCAAAGAAAGCAAAAGAATTAAACGCATAGATGGCCTTAGAACGTGTATACTCAGAGCAAAGAGAATGATATGAGAAGATGCGTAACTATCTGTTTGTTTGATGTGCACTGGTGTGTGTGTTTGTGTGTGTACGTGCGTGCGTGCATGAATGGTATTTCACACATTCATTTTTTTACTTTCAACAATGGAACATTGTGCACGCTCACGACACATGCATATGTCTCCACTCAATCATCAAATCATTGCAGTTTTCATGGTGATCTGCACATTATAGGTGTTGCGGTTAGGCAATTTTTCACCTCTCTAGTTTTGCTATACAACAAACACAGTCGCTGGATAATTTTGCTCTGCACATTTAATGGGGCTGTGGAAAAAGGTCTCAATCGCCAAGATAGAAATGCAACAGAAGATTAGTTTGAGGCTGTGCTTTCTGCAGAACTCTGGCCTTGTCTTGTCTTAGAGATGAGCGTTCTTCGTGTGAGCAGGAGACGTCGTACACAGCCACCTCTTCTCATGAGTTCTCCTCCTCTGGTTTTTCAGAAGCAATCTGGTGGAAGGCGTGGACAAAAATTACATCAACACGTGCATCTACAACCAGACTAGTGACCCTCTGTGTCCCATATTCAGACTGGGAGACATTGTGACGATGTCGGGATTCAGCTTTGCTCAGATAGCACCTGAGGTAGTCCTTTCATGAGCCAGATCCTCATTACTTGTCTTTTTGGCCCACCATTTTTCCACCTGCCTTAACGGGGATTGGGGGGGGGGGGGGATTTTGTGATGGTGAGATTGTTGAATGTTGTGACTGTATTGAGCGTTTGGGTCAAACTACAAAAAAAATTACAAAACTATGAACTGTAGAAATACGAAACATGATAAGGTCTCCGTACTCATCTTGTCTGGTAGGGTGGAGCCGTTGGGATTCTCGTTGACTGGACCTGTGATCTTGACTGGGACGTGAAACACTGTAAGCCAGTTTATAGCTTCCATGGACTGTATGCGACCGGGAAAGGTCCGGAAGACATGCAAGCCTCCATGGGCTATAACTTCAGGTAGAGTACACGACTGAGTTCACACCGTTCCTCTGTTCCTTCCAATGGCTTGTGACCATATTTCTTACTGTTCTCAGGAAAGCAAAATATTACATGGACGGCAACGTTGAAAAAAGGACTCTCACCAAAGTATTTGGAATCCGGATAGACATTTTGGTTCGAGGACTGGTAAGCTCTTATGTTTAGTGCAAGTCCAAGTCCAAGTGTCTGGGAGTCTGTGTCCACCTATTTATTGTATATCAATTTTAAGACCTGTAGCCCAAGATAATTAGCTCCTAAAGAAAATACATTGACTGAATGTTTTGTCTCAGGCAAGAAAATTTGACATCATTCCAACACTAACAGCCATTGGGTCAGGTGTGGGAATTTTTGGAGTGGTAAGTTTCAGAGTGATTTCATAATTTAAACATTTAAACATTTAAATCAGACATATATATATATATATATATATATATATATATATATATATATATATATATACATATATATATATTTTTCAATTATTGAATCATTTCAGTCACGTTACAATTTTGCTATATTAATTTCTGATATTTCTAATATATTGTATTTTATACATGTGAATGTAATTTCTTTTACAGGCAACTGTAGTATGTGATCTGGTGCTTCTATATATACTGCCCAAGAGAGACTTCTATAAGAACATGAAATTCAAGAACACTACCATCCAGGAACAGGTGCGTTGCTGCTAAAATTAGAATTCAGAAATTCAGACATTGTCTGCACTTTCACGTTCTAAAAATTGCCCTTACGTCATTGCGCTATGTTGACATTATAAATACAATGAACACTATTTCTTCAACCACAAGAGAGCAGCAGAGACACGTCAGTGGACGTTTGAGGTGGAGGCACAACCCACTGCCTGGAAACGCTTTTCATTCGCACTTAACAATGACTTTGTGCTTTGACTTATTATTCTTGAACAGATTGGCCTCTATTGTGCTTAAAAATCTGAAATAAAGATTCAAAAGAAAACTGCCTTTCCTGTGAGAGGCAGACCAGCTCTGTTATTTCTGAACATGAAGTACAGGCTCCTAGAGTGCTGTTAGCGCAGTGCGCATGAGGAGGGAGCAGAGACTGGCCAGTTCCTCTGTGTCAAATGGCTTTCCTTTTTCTACTTACGTGCAAAGCCAAGATCTTGCACTCTCAAACGATGTCATCAAATCGAATGAAAATAAAGCTGAACTTCAGAACAATGCTCTGCTAGAACAACCTTGGAAGGCTTTTTGCATGTCTTATTTCTTAATTCTAATCTTCCCATTCCCCCCTGAGTATCATATGTGTATGTATATTCCATTTGCATATAACAGTTTTTGAGTGTGCAGGTACATATGACAAAAAAGCATGCTACTGAACCAGTCCTCAGCCCTCCTGGCAGTGGTTGCTATGGCAATAGAGACTTTGCTCTGATAGAACTTGTTTTTCGTTCATTTTCCATAGAAAAGAAAATCTGAGGGCAAATCTTAACCTGTCACCCTCCTACTCAGACACTCCTTCTATGAAAATAAGAGCGACAGATTTGTTTTAAATGCCTACATGAAATGCTTTGTGGAAGTATTATTCTCAAACCAAGAACCAAGAACCTTTGTTTGACAGATGGACTTGACATGAAATAATCCTGGTTTTCCGTTTCTCTCCCTCTCCAGGCACCGGTCATAACAGACAAGGAATCAGATGAGGTAGCAACGTTTCCCATTGTTGTGGTAATTATTTATATAGCTATGCCAAATGAGTGGTTTTTTAAAGAGCTGTCTTGTAGATTTTGAATCAAAAAACCCATGGAGCTAGTGATTAGAGAGTTTTTGAGACTTTTATGGTTTGGAGAAGGGGTTGTGAGAACCTATTCCCATCAGCACACATCCAGCCTCCAAAATTATATAGTGACTTACCTCCCTTCGCAGGCAGTAGCTGATGGTGGTATTGGGATTTCAGAGGGTGACCATGTTTTGTCCTCTTTTCCCAGAGATGAACAGGAATGAAGGAAGAAGAGCGGAGCCTTGCTGCTCTGGGCCTTTGGCTGTGCACTGATAGATTTAGCACTGGACACTCAAGAGGGGGCAGCAAGGCAGCGATGGAATTTGCCACATGGAAAAAAACATTAATATACTGTGCCCTCCAAAAGTATGGCAGCGCTAGAGTGAAATTAGTTATTTTTGCTATATACTTACGATTTGGATTTGAGATGAGAAGATGAATATGAGACAAAAGTACAGACAATCAGCTTTTATATCATGGTATTTATGTGTGTATGTTTTACCACAAAAACATCTTTTCGTTCGTGTTGAGTCACTCCAATTTTTCAGCTGTGCTAAAGTTAACGGATGACTAACTGGTGTTAACTGTCGCTCAGGTGTTTTCATTTGCATGGATTGTTCACACGTAAAAGAGCAGTGCGTGTCTAGTCTTGGCTGAGACCTTTGTTTTCATCTGTGGAGACATTTGGAGTCAGAATGTTACACCATCAAGACAGCCGGAGGACCAACTATGGCTGAAAAACAACTGATCTGTAAGCTGAGAGGACAGAAGAATACATTAAGAAAGATAGCACAGAAACTGAGTATATCAAGTAAAGCAGTTTGGAAAGTGGCAGCTGCAGGCCACCGTACGCAAAAGACTTTGAGAGCAGAATTATAGAGGCTGCACTGCAAGTTGCAAACCTCTCATCAGCAGCAAGAATCGAAAGGCCAGATTAGAGTTTGTTCTGTGCTGGAGGAAAGGAGGTGTGAAATATGAAGGAGGTAGTGGGTGTATCCTAATTCTCAAAAAATGTATCCTCCTTTCCTGCAATACCATGTCATCTTCTCCGAAACCGATCTATGTGTCCTACCTCCCTCCAGTATCCCAGTATTGCAGGAAAAGAGTGAAGCCACTGAAGTCTAAGTGACGTCACCGTGCTCATGCCCACCGAGATTCAGAGAATCAAAAAACAGTGATGGCAGAGAACTTGAATTTCCCCAATTATGCAAGATATTTAGCCAAATTTCTGTGTGGTTCAGTAGATTATTATTATCACACATAGCATCCTACCCAAAGGTTAGATTGTCTACAAAGGATAACAAAATGTCAGTTTTGTGGTTTTAATCCAACAGACAAATTCGGCAATTTAAGACGGAGAAGCAAATTTTTTTATTTGCTTGTATGCATGTTGCTTAAATGAACATGACTAAACATATGACTCTGTACGTTCAGACATTGGGCAAATCAAGATTCTGAAATTACAGTACATTGTTACATTTGCATATACTGTGAGATGTTTATTTTGATCTAATGTTGCTGATTACACGTCAACTAGTGTTTCGACGCGAACCACAATGCCAGGTGTTTGTACAGCCTACTGTACATGCATCTACTTGTAGGCTACTTGAAACGTACAAGCTATTTTGCAGCTTTCAATTGGACGACCACGTGTGAAATCTATGATTGGCTATGTGACTGTTTATAAGGCTTGTGATAGAACTATTTCATCAATAGTCGGCTTTGATAATGAAGACCATTGGCTATCCCGATTTTCTTCACGCCTCCTTGTTCTCTCCTGTCCTCCACTGGTCTCCTCCCCTCCTTTCCTCCACATACTTCTGGGGAGGAGGCCAATGGTAGCTGGGGAGTGGAGGAAAAGAGGTGAGGAGTGAAAAGTAATGGGATGCACCCAAGCTCATGACTTTGGCCTGTATGGCTGCTTCAGGAACAGCCTCACTCACCTTTTGTCTGGCTAAGTACAAAGCAATTCCTCCAACCTCACCAGCCTGCTTCATCCTACAGCAAGACAATGACCCCGAACACACTGCCACTGCCACACTGGCATCCAAATCATTCGTCAATGGGAAAATTTAGAAAGTTATGACATGAGAAATCATAATCAAAGTTAAGCACCACACATAAATATTACAGCAATAAAATCTATTATGATGTGTGGGCTGAAGAAGTAGGAACAGTTATTCACCAATTTTTGGATGAGTCACAGGCTTTTTCTACATACAGAGTTTAAATTTCAATGAAGAGGTTTCAACTCAGAGGGTTTAGCGAGGGAGGGTCATTTTTGACCCTGTGCACATGGACTGCATACATACATAATATGAGGAAGAAGCAAGAGTTAAGTATATCGGAAAAAGATAAAATTTCACTCTACCGTTAGCATACTTTTGGTGGGCACTGTAAATATACTTTTCATATTTCATAGCGTGTACTAGTTTTGTCAGGGTTGTGCCTCCTCTGTTCCCGCCTGTCCCCGCCTCCCCGTAGTTTTTGTCCTGTCTCACGTCCCTTAGTTTGGTCTGCCTGTGTATGTCTCATTATTCAATTATTTTCTGTCTCGTTATTTAATCATTGTTCCCACCTGCCTCTCGTCATCCCGCACTTCTGTGTTAATTGTGCATTATGTTCTCCTGTGTCTTGTTAGCCCCTGTCTATTTAAGTTCTTGGTTTGCCTGACTCGGGTGCTGGTTCCTTGTGTTTCTGCCCGCATTCCTGCTTGTGTTTCCACCTGTATGTATCTGCCTGCCTGTGTTTCTGCCCGTACTGTGTCTGCCCTCGTCATTTGTTTCTTCATTCTGAGTTTTTTAAGCGTTTTGTTCCTCTGCTTGTTACCTGTTACTAGGATTTGAGTTTTTTTGGTTTTGCCTTTCGTGGCCTCATTTTGTTGCCCTGGTTTTGTCTCTTGTTATAAGTGAAGTCTTTGTTTTAAAATTACCTTTTGAGCTTTGTGTGTTTTCTTTGACTCTGCACTTGGGTCCTAACCCCTCGAACCCTGACAAGTTTATTGTCATTGTCACAGTGGACTACTGGACTCAAATCTAGGAGCCATAGAATTCATGCATTAATATCCTCACAGTAGAAATCTACATAGGTACATTTAAAGCACTAGCTGTGATAATGACATGCACTTAAACCAGTACACATAATTCACATTTGTTCTCACTGAGCAAGTCAAACAGCTTGTTTCTCGTTTGGAATTTGTGCACTGGTTTAGTTGATCTTCTTAAATCATTTGTCTTTGTCCAACAGACTTTGTCCTGTCAGATTGTACAAAAAAAAAAAGCTTCAAACACTTGCTTTTCTGGTAAATGTTCCTCCAAATGTATATATACACTCCCAACAAATCTCATTGTATTCAGTGCATGAGCACAATGTGTTAGGTGTGTGTGCATGGGGAGGGGAAAGCCTCTGTTCAAATATTACAATAACTGGAAGACCCTGGAGAAGATATCTGACTGACTCTGTTCAACATTTTGAAAGAAAGCATAAGATAAACACTTCGGTCAGAGACATAACTCTTGTGACTTTTATTTATTGTCTTCGATTATGTCTAGTGTAGAAAAGCATGCAAAAAATAGCCTCTTATTATTAGTACATATTTACATTGTAACGGTTGCATTTCAGTACAGATGTGCCATGCTTTGTGGAACTCGACAACCTACAGGTACATTCATAGTAACGCGGTGCAACACATACATCCATTGAAAACATACTGCAACAACGGACACCTCAAACACACAAAGGGCTGACAGTTAAGTAGAACACACAACAGCGATGCTAAGATTACAATGTCCTCATCTATTTACACACCACCTTTTCATAGCCCTCTGAATTTTTTTGCAAATGACAAAAAAGATTTTGAGGATTGACTCTTTCGCTGCCTGATACCCCATAAAAAATGAGTCCTCCAATTTTATTCATTACCTTAATAAACTACTAAATAAGATGAATCAAGACAAGACTGACTTGAAATGTCCAGTCAACAATTTTGCAAGTATATATGGAAATCGTGTACCCCTTTTGCACATATTACTACACAGAGCAACATGTTTTACAAATATTTTTTAAAACTGTGATTAAATTCATTCATCTCACTGTTGCTGCCTTTAAATGCAAAACCTATATTATGTTTCATTGTTTGGAATAAATTGAAGCTTCTAGAACCTTACAGGACCCAGCCTGCAAATATCAAACAAAAAATCAATGCAATCGCAGAATTCATTGCTTCGATTTAATTCAAAATTTAATACTGAAAATTTCAAAATTTCACCTGAACCACATTTCCACTGTACCACAAATTCCTGGGATAATCATTTCCATTCCAGGAAGATCTTTTAAAATGAGATATGCCGTGAAAAAAATTCTGTAGGGGGAAAATTTAATCAAAACCAATGGCAATGATAGAGATAAGAGGTTGGGAAATTGCATCATCACGATTGAAAATTTCAAACCATTATGACCAATACTATTTCCACCAAGCCACATGAGTTTTTATGAAGTAGAAGCTCAAATGACTCGAAATGCATCTAAATCACATTAAGTGATTAGTGATCAGAAGCTTGTATTTTGAAATAATCATCACTTGGAAAATACAGAGGCTCATTTACTTGATTTTGGGCAGATTGATATGTTCTGGTTTCTGCATCTTTGAACACATGCGACAAATGCAAATGGATCTCAACTCACACGCGCACACACACACGCAACAGCACACACACACACACACACACACACACATGTAAATCAAACAAGACCCTTAGTAACCCCATCTAAGAAACTCAAGCTCAATTTGCATTCCAGCATGCTAATGACCCAGGGCTCACATCAAAGCCTACAAGGGAGTGTTTGATGGGAGACAAAAATCAATGGCGCCACCTGCAGACTTCAAAAAGAAAGAACATCACAGGATCAAAACAAAGAGATCCAAAGAATCAGGTGAAATTCGAGCAGAAGCCATGGTCAAAACTCTCGATGGTTCAAGTTTATAAACCCAGCCCAAATGCTAAATGAACATGAACGAAATACCGATTTCAGTAGGTGTGAGTAAACAAAGCATGTAAAACAGTATTTGTAAAACATGTGCCATGGCAACATCAACTTTTGCCATATTTTAATTTATTTATACAACCAACTGATTGCACATTTTCTTTACTTATGCTATGTATTTATATTTTTCATTGCAATGTTATAAGGATATGAATATAAGTGGAGGCCACCAAATGTATATATATTATATAAAATAAAATAATTATAATGAAACACCATCTCAAACCAAAGTCATATTCCAAGATGGTGACCTTCTGGAATGTTATTTTACATTAGAAGACAAGAGTACATTGGGATGCTGAAGTGAAGTGTGGGGGGGGGGGGGGGGTTTGTGCAAACTCATTATAGGGTGTAGGACTATGAATGCCACTGGAACCAGCATGCACCTGATATAAGCATCACATGAACACAGTAGGCCAGAGAGACTCAGGGGACTAGGGAACACGTACATGTGCATAGAACAACACATAAAGACAAACAGATAAAATATTGCACTTCTGACAAATATGTACAACGAATGTGTATGGCAGACACACCATAGACGTTGATATTAGATTCTTAAAACTTTTCAGGATATTCATTCACTTGATGGTGTCCTGACTAAATCACTTGCATTTTTTTTGTTTGTTCTTCATTGATGACTTAGCCCTGATGGATAAATTTCCAACAATGACAAACACATGATGTATCATGGCCAGTTATCTCATTGTGTTGATGGCCCTACACGCACCTAACTGAAGCTTGAAATGACATTCTTCGGTTCAAGTAATGCCAAGTGTCAAGGAAGGACCCTGAAGGAAGGAGTCTAGTTGGCCATACCAAGCACATACTGTACCTTGGCTAATATGCTCCAAAACAAATGCTTTTACAGTATGCTACAAAGTGCATATAAATAGGTATTCACAATCTTAAATACAATTTAAATATTAACCATGCAAACAAGCCTGCATGCTCAACCAGTCAGGTGAAGTGCACTGAAATACAAAGTCGGTTAAAATAACCAGTTAGTACTCTAGGTTGTTAACTGCCTATCGTTGTGTATCAAAGTAAGCTTCACGTACAGGTGTAATATTGGTATTTACTTTTTTTAAAACATAAAGCTAGGTTACTTGCTGAATTGCGATGCTAAAGTGCATTTCCAATCTCACATGTCCAATGCTGTCACTTCACTCACACCCTTGGTCATGGCTTTCCGGAGTACACTCAAGAGTGCGCACCAAACAGTGCACAAATTATAGCAGCGGGATGCATGCGTTTTGGATTTGTTTCAGGCAGATTCACGAATGCTTGCTACAGCTAATCAAACCCTTCCCAGGAGTTTTTTTTTTTTTTCATGACGCTTAAAAAAAACATACAATGGGCAGTACAAAAAAGAAAAACACAATAAAGAACATTAAGTAAATCGATAAAAAGACACAATAAGCACAAATGGAATTTCACAAGGGACAACAGCTTATTCACATCACTGGACAGGTACAAAAGGTACATCACATATTGTTTCCCTCTTAAAACTCGCACCATTCTTAATAATAAAAAACAGGACAGATTAAGAATTGAATTGTGTGAAAAAAACCATATATTCCAACAGAATATCTGTACAATACACATTATAATGGCCAGCAATACACTGTTCCTCTCTTTGGCATAAAATTGCTCTTAAATTGGAACTTTCAGATCTTACTCATATACAAAGGACTGTAAAGTAACTTTATACAAGATTACTAGAAAACAGAAAGTGTCTCAGGTTCTAAAGAACCAAAAATTCCAGAAATAACCGCCCCAAAAATGTGACCGTCCTTGCAGTTGGACTCTTTACTAACCATTTCCAAAGTGCTCAAAGTAATCCTTATTATCTTCATTTGAGTGTTTTGTACAAAATAAGTACATGCATTTAGGGGGTAATAAATCATATTTAAAATGAATGAAGGGTATTGTAAACCATTCCATGTCTGGAATCCAGACGGTACTGCTAATCCAATCCCAGGACATATCTGTTCAGCCAGTTCTTGATAATATAGTGACATGAAAAAGTATTGGCCCTCTTCCAGATTTCCAGTGTTATTGCATGTTTGCCACACTTTGTGGTTTCAGATCTTTAAATGAAATGTACTATTAGGCAAAGTGAACCTGAGTAAACACAAAACACATTTTTTAATTATTCATGAAAAAAGTTATCAATCACCCAGGTGAAAAAATAAATGCCCCCTTAAACTGAATAACTAGTTGCACCACCATTGGCTGCAACAACTGCAACCAAATGCTTCTTATAATTCAGTATCAGTCATTTACATTGCTGTGGAGGAATTTCAGCCCACTCTTCTCTGCAGAACTGCTTTAATTCAGACAAACTGGAAGGTTTTCAAGCACGAACTGTTAGTTTCAGGTCCTGCCACAGCATCTTTATTGGGTTCAAGTCAGGATTTGGCCACTACAAAACTTAAATGTTGTTTCTTTTCAGCCATTCAGATATGGACTTGCTTTTGTGTTTAGGATCGCTGTCTTGCTGGCTAACCCAATTATGCTTCAACTCCAGCTCACGGACAGATGACTGGACATTTTCTGTGGTATAGAGCAGAATTCATGCTTCCTTCAGTAATGGTCGTCCAGGTCCTGCGGCAGCAAATCATGCCCACACCATCACACTACCACCACCATGTACGACTGTTGGTACTGTATGATATTCTTATTGTGAAATGCTGTATTTGTTTTATGCCAGGCATAATTGGACCCATGCCATCCAACAAGTTCCATGTTTTGACTCAACTGTCCATAAAATAGTAACCCAAAAGACTTGGGGATCATATTCAGATGCTATTTTTTGCCAATGTGAGTAGTATTGATGTTTTCTCTTAGTTAGCAGTGGTTTCCGCCTTGATACCTTCCCATAAATCCCATTTTTGCCCAATTTCTTTCTTATTGTGGAGTCATGAACACTGACCATAGCTGAGGGTAAAGATGACTGCAGTTCTTTGGATGTTCTTCTGGGATCATTTGTGACTTCCTGGATGAGTTGTTGGTGTACCCTTGGAGAAATGTTGGCAGGCCGGCCACTCCTGGGACGATTCACCACTGTTCCAAGTGTTCTCCATTTGTAAACAATGGCTCTTAACAGTGGTTCGGTGCTGTCCCAGAGCCTTAGAAACGGCTTTGTAACCCTTTCCAGACTGACATATTTCAACAACTGTTTTCTCATCTATTCTGTAACTTACTTTGTTCATGGAAAAAAAAACAGGATTCATGGGAAAGCAGATAGGCAGAAACCAAAGTGCTTGTAGAAACACTGTGGTGATTATTTCACTCTCATAGGTAAGGTTCAATATGAGTGAGGTTTTGATTCAACAGGCCTGGCTGAAATAATAATTAGAAAAGAAAATGATGTTTACCTTTGATTAATATTACATTTTGTCTAAAGACCTGAAACCATTCAGTGTGACAAATATGCAATAATAGAGGAAATCCGAAAGGGGTCAAACACTTTTTCACGATACGGTGTTGAAACTCGCCTTCTCTATCTGTACTTCATGGGAAAATGATATGTTATCGGTGTCAACAAGCTTTCAGTTTGGCACAAGATACAATCACGAGCACTTAGCTGGAATGACAGATAATCCCTTTAAGAGTTCAGAATTCAGTCTGCAAGGGAACAGTTACACATTTCCTGAATTGGTGACAAAGTTCTTAAAAGCCGTTCTCTTTGATTTACAGTACATTTTGATCTGTGGAATTATCATAGCCAAAAACTGCCGATGGCTGTTACCGCAATATGCATGTCAAAGAAAATGAGAGGGAGGGCTGGGGGGGGCATGAGAGATAGCGTGAAAGAGAGAAAGAAGCTGGCATACTGTACATGACTGTTTCACTGAAACAAAAACATTTTAAGTGACAAGGGTGCAGATTGTGTTCTGACCATATGTAAATCCAGTCAATGCATGGCAGACAATGTTTCTTGATGAACAGTACTGGATGTGTGACTGCAGCCTTCGAACATCTACAGAATCTATTTTTTTTTTTAAAGCCAATAGAAATGGAAATTCTAAATGTGGTTGTTGAAAGACAGCCTTCCTATTGAATTAAAATGAAAAGGCAGCTAATGGAAAACGTGCTCTGATGTCACTGCGAATCGCTGCAAGCTTGGTGGCGGTCATTAATGCAATGGATCGATCAGGTCAAGCCTCCGTGGTGACTGACAGACACCTTTCCCAAAGAGGGACACGACTCTTCTGTCCTCAAACGCTCGACTGCCGGTCAGAGAGCATGTCGGTTGTTTTGCTCAGGTCAGTGCGTGGTCTGTCTCAGGTCGTCTCTGACATTTACAGTGTTACCCCGGCAGTCTGTGGTTATGAGCTGCCTGTGCATGCTGGGCTTGTGTAAGGCTACACAAAACAGAACAGAGACACAACCAGTCCAGTGCTGCAAAATGCAAGCAGCAAAGAATAAAATAAAATGTGATTTAAAAAAAAAACACAAGCAGCCTCAAAATGCCTGTAAACCATGTCAGAAAATGCCACCTTGCACTGCCAGAAGTAGTCATTCTAGTCAGCTCTCCAGGTAAAAAGAAAAGAACAAAAAAACAAAAGTTTTTTTTGAGAAGATCTTTTTTCTTTTTGCGTTGGGAGGGGGGTGGTGTGACTGGGCGGGGTGCTGAGGTCGGAGGCGTGGCAGTGGGCGGGGTTGGGGGTGCTAAAGGGGCGGGCGCGGACAGAGTTAGGCGGACGGCTCGTCCTCGTGCAGGTCCTCCAGCTCCACCTCCCTGCTGCCCTCTCCACTGCTGCCCTTCCTGCACGGGGAGAAGAACACAGACACAGGGCAGCTTATCAGAACCTGCGCGGAGCCTTTGCTGATAAGAACCTGTGCTGAGCCTTTGCTGATAAGAACCTGTGCTGAGCCTTTGCTAATAAGAACCTGCACTGAGCCTTTGCTAATCACAACCTGTGCTGAGCCTTCGCTGATAAGAACCTGTGCTGAGCCTTTGCTAATCACAACCTGTGCTGAGCCTTCGCTGATAAGAACCTGTGCAGAGCCTTTGCTGATAAGAACCTGTACTGAGCCTTTGCTAATCACAACCTGTGCTGAGCCTTCACTGATAAGAACCTGTGCTGAGCCTTTGCTGATAAGAACCTGTGCAGAGCCTTTGCTGATAAGAACCTGTGCAGAGCCTTTGCTGATAAGAACCTGTACTGAGCCTTTGCTGATAAGAACCTGTGTGGAGCCTTTGCTAATCAGAACCTGTACTGAGCCTTCGCTGATCAGTACCTGCGCTGAGCCTTTGCTAATCAGAACCTGTGTGCCTTCACTGCTACAGGGTAGAAAACACTGCGCTTCCCAAGGCTTCCTTATGCAACCGACCCCCTTTCCTGTGAGCAGTGACTAACTGAATCTCTGGTATCGACACAGCGGAAGAGCAGGGTAGGTGGCTACAGCGTCCTCTGCATTACAGTGATCTGGGCCAAGCTGAGACTGAGCAGTTATTAATAATTTTGATCTCCTGAACAACCTTGAAGAAATGACACTAATTCTCCCACCTGGAGTGTGCACTACTGGCCTGAATGAGAATTTATGTGAGTCCAATGGTGGCTGTGCTCATTCTGTGAGAAAATATAACCACAGGAAAGTGGGTGTAAGTCAATAGATAGATCTGACTTACAAGGGCCATTTTAGTTGAGGCGCGCTTGGTGCAGTAGCCAAATGCCTTGCCTGGGTAAAACAATGTTTCCCGAAACAGGCCTGAATTCACCTCAAACTCCAATTTGTTTGTCCGTGCGTAAGATTATGAGCGCGCTGAAAACTGCTACAGCAGCCGTACCACCTTACACCCTGTTCCTACAGAAGGGCCGACGGTGAGCAGCTGTGCGTTTGGTCAATAGCTGGATCAGACGCCTCCTAGGAAAAATAAGTGTTGGCAGGCTAGTAGGGGGCGGTCTTCCCTCTGAACCAAACAAACCCCAATGCCCCTCCAGTTGGATGTTATACGCAGGGTGAAGCACTGGTTGGGTCACCGCTAGACGGTCACCCCAGAGAGGACGGAAGACCCGCCCAAGTCGCGCAGACAGCCGGATCTCCCGTCAGTGCGTAAATATATTACGTTTTATTTTGTCAAATCCTTCAAGCAACCCTTTTTTTACATTTTGTTGAGACTAGGGACGTCTAGCAGTTGTGTGAATTCGTTTCACTGCTGAAGCTAAGATTCGTTTAGAAAAGTCTGAAAAAAAGAGAAATTAAGATTGCCCTCCCCCCAAACCCAGATGATCTATGCTGGCCCTTTCCAGGGTAGCTTTCTAGTGGCAACCAGCTGTTTGGGATGGGTTTTCCCAACAACACTGTGAAGTGCATTGAGATCATGAGAATAAGGGCCTGATTTACTTTTACGTTATCTTTCAACACATGCAAAACCAATAACACGATCAATGATTGGTCACGACCTTTGTTTTGCACCAATAATTGATTGTGTTATTAGTTTTGCGTGTGCTCAAAGGTTTAGCATATGCTAAAGTTCTTAGTAAGTCAGGCCCCAAGAGCGCTTTATAAAAGAGAGAGGAAGACGCCCAAATCAGCTCATGAGAATGCCTGTTTTAATCTTTTTAACCCTGCTAGTGACCTTATCACAGTCCTTCAGTGGCATGAAGCAATTAAACTCTCTTCGTTTGTTCAATTCACACACATAAAACACTGAGAATTAAAGATCTAGTCATGCAAGCAGCCAGGGAAAAAAACTGCAAGAATTACCTAGGCACAGTTAAGGTGACACTAGAACAGGAGGGGAGAAGTGAAAATAAAACGTAAAGGTTAACTGTGACTTTCTTATCCTAATTTAATTTAATGCGATGCTCCTCAAACTGTTGGCCATTTCCTTCTTGCATCCAATATTTAATATGGCAAGTTAAAACCACAGGTGACAACGCACTCAAGAACACACACAGTCAGAAATCAACAAAAAAATCTAAATGCTAATGACTAAAGGTAGTCAAGTACCATAAAATTATTACACCAATTAAGGTGAGTGCACCACTTTAACTGGTTGTATAAATTATCTGAATTATGCAGGGACATTGACAAGAAAAGTTTAACCCTTTGCACGTCCTAACCTAGTTTTATATCCAAGAGTCTTACACACATACACCACACGCACTACATATGTATAGATGTACACACACACAGCCAGCTCCATAATGTTTGGCACAAAGACATATTTTTTTTATTGAACTGGCTCTGTACTCTGCACATTTTCAGCTTTTATTTAAGGGGATTTTTTTGGTTTCGCCATGCAGAATAAATTCTGAAATGTACAGAAGCATCTTATCTGCTGAAGTTCAACCGAATGCCTCAAATTGAACGCTGCTTGATCCTACAGCAAGACAACAGCCGCTTTTCCACCGTCGGGCCGAACCGTTACCAGGACCACTCCGCGCCGTTCCGCGCTGCTCAGTACTCGTGGGAACGGTTACGGTTTCTGTTTCCACCGTCGGGCTGCTAAAACCAGGACTAGGAAGTATCTAGTGAGGACAGCAAGTGACGCGGTGGATCAGCGACGGCGTCCCGTTGTGAATGTAATCTGCGCCAGTTGTTGTCGTCGCTCCCCATACTGTTTTGTTTTTGTTATGTTATGTTTCGTTGGCTGACGAAACGGACAAGGATTCTGTGTATTTTGGTCTGTTTTTGGTTTTTTCTTCTTAGCGTATCCTCCACTGACCATCACTGTTGCATGCATTCAAAAAACTACTAACGCTTACATTACAGTGTGAAATATCCACATTATATAATACCACTAACCTATTTAAAGACTCTCAATCCAAAAATAACGTGTATAACTGAAATATTTTGAGCAGTAATACTTACATAGCAATGATGAAATTGTATCTGTGTTCAGACAGAGACAGTAAATCAACGAGTTCAATCCGCTTCTGTTTTGCTCCAGAAAACGATGTCAGATAGGTCTATTATTAAAATCGGCCCAATTATCCTCTAGTGTGGGGCCAACATTAGGTGCAGTGTCTTAATGCGTAAGTGAATGCGATGATAAGAAAAATTTTGGTTATGCTGACCTATAAAACGCTATTCCAAAAGCAAAATTAGACATGTTATACATCGTTAGAAAGCTTATAGTCTCACCTACTGAATAAATTAATTGTCAATCAAGCCAGACTGTACTAAAAACGGCAACAACGCCGTAAACGATATGTGTGGTATTATGCACAGCTATTTTGAATGTACCCAGGCATCAAAAATGCGCGAAATATATTTCATAAACGGATTGTCCAAGACAATATATGACCACTCGGTCTCAAAAGGGACATCTCTACGCGTAAAACCAATGGTAAGGTTATGTAGCCTATTTATTCAATATTTAGTCCCAAATATTGACTGTAGAATGACATGGTAGGCTATCATTTTTTAAAACTTTGTCCCGTTTATTTCGTTATTCAGTGAGCAGCGTTTTCACTGCTGTATATCTTAAAGCTATTGTCGGGTTTATCTTGTTGCTATGACGGAATACGATTTTTGATTGGCATTTTTATTTATATTTGCTTCTCCACTGACCTAGCTTACGGAAAAGGACGTGAAGAGACCGTATGCGGAGTCACAAAACTGACGTAATGTGAAACCAATCAGTGAACACGTCATTAAGCCTGCCCACCCAAACGGTTCTGCTGCACTGAGCACGGTTGTCTAACCGTGCCGAAAATATCCTGCAGGGCACGGTTTGTAATCGTTCCGCGCCAAACCGTTTCCAGGTGGAAACACCACTGGAACCGTTCCTCTCCGTGCTCAGAACCGTTTGGCCCTGCAGTGGAAAAGGGGCTAAAGATCCCAATCATACAGCTAATTTGCTAAAGCAAAAAAGGAGTGTTCCAAAGCCAAAAACTGGAAAATGCTTGACTGTCCAAGTTATTTACCTGATCTGAATCTAATTGAACACACGTTTCATATGCTGAAGAGAAAACTTAAGGCAACTAGCCCCTGGAACAAGCAGGAGCTAAAGATGGTTAGAGAAGAGACACTCAGCACCTTATGATGCCTATGGGTCACAGACTTCAAGCAGACATTGAATGCAAAGGATAATGCAACGAAGTACCACAAATGACTACTTTCATTTACATAACATTAGTATGTCCCAAACATTAAATATATGCCCTGAAATGGGGGCACTACATAGAAAAAGAACGGTAATTTCTACATGGTGAAACCAAAGTGTATGAAAATACCGTTACATGAGAGGGAATGTGCACTTCAACCACAAGTGAATTTTCTGATTACAAATCTAAAACTGAAGTACAGAGCCGAAATCAAGAAAAAAAGGTCTTTGTTCCAAACATTATGCAGCTCTCTGATTACACACTTTTCCTTCTTGAATCAATTTTGAATCATGCTTTTCTTTGCCACTCCCCCCCCCCCCCCCCAATTTAGAATAACCAATCACATTCTTAGGTCCATCATACCACCAGCCGCGACAGCCAATTAATTCAAGAGAGCACAGACAAGCACACCTTTACCACTGAAGCACGTGCGACCAGGCGCTGCTTCTCTTAATCCACAGTCCACCCACTGGGCCAGTGCACTGCGGTACATTGCATACACTGCTGATGCTGAATCATTGTGTTACATACTGGACGTTACATTCGGAATCTGACCAGGACCGTAGACTCCAGTCTCTTTGACGACAGAATTATAACTAGAGCTAATGCTACCAGAGGCAATACTACCAGACCAGACATTGACCTGCTCCTTCACACCGCAACCGTAAGGATGCCCTTCGGGCAACCGTGATAAAATTTTGTGTGTGTGTGAATGGGGACAGGAGGTGACCGTGGCTGTGTATAAGAGCGCTCCGATGCTCCACGGTTACCAGGGTGGGGGGGGGGGGGAGGGGGGAAATAGACAAAAAGAGTTATATATGGCACAGACAATCAGACTCAACCACAGCAACAGCCATTAGCACAGGAGGAGACGTACAAGCACAGGGAGCACAGCAGGGGAAACACAGCACACCCCCCAAACCCCTCCCCCCCCACCCCCCCAGTCCAAACACCCCCCCCCCCCCCCTTCCCTCAAGCCAAGGACGACATGGGCTTGACACTGCACTGGCACGGCACACAGTTACCTTAATGAGGGGTGATGTTTTAGAGAGGAGCGGAACAGCCACGTGTCCCTGCAGCAGACAAGCGAAGGAAAAGCAGAGTGTAAACAGACGGGCACAGATCAGGCGGCTCGTCCCCGGGGAGGTGGGGGGGGGGGGTGGTGGGGGTGGCGGCGGTGGGGTGAAGAGGTGGGGCGGAGGGGGGGCGGGGAGTGAGCTTCGGCCCGATGCGACATCGCCGCACGCCGCTCCAGCGTCTGAGACTCCCGACCCTCACGACGTCCGCCCGCCCGGTCTCTAACCCGCTTATTTCTGGTCAGGGTCGTGGGAGGGGGTGCTGGAGCCTATCCCAGAACGCACTGGGCGAGAGGCAGGAGTACACCCCGGACAGGTGCTCTGACAGCATTCAGTGATAAAACAACATGCCCTTTCGACCGTGACTGAAATGTCACCTGCTACCACGTTCGCACACTGTAAACGGACGGAGATGCTTCTGCGCTCCTGTTCGGAAGAGGGACGATATGACGCAACCTAGTTCTCCAAATCAGCACAGCTGACCACAAGCTAAGTTTCCCAACAGATATTGCTGGGGTAACCACCGACCGCTTGTGTATCTAAAGGTGTCCCTTTCAAAATCATTGCTAAGTCAGTCAGTTCTTTTATGAATTTGCAATTACAAGGGTATTATTTATTTTTAAAAAAATCAATGCTCAGGCAAAGCAGTTGTTGGTCATAATATGGTGGGGCAATTCAATCAAAGACCAAGCCAAACTTTGAATATCTATCCACAAGCCCATGTACTGTACAAGAGGCCATTACCTTAGGAAGCAGCCCTAACTGCCTTACAACATCTGCCTGACGTTTCTGATTTGGCTACTGACTTCTTGGACCTGCTGTGTTTGTAAAACAAAATGGCTGTGTCATAGTTAGGAAGTTAAACATCAAATAGTTTAAAAAAAAAAAAAGCAGATTCTATTAGAGGCCCCAGGGGCAGCAGCGGAGACAAGCAGCACGCCTTCATCGACGACATTACTGTGTTACGACACGTTAATTAAAATACTGCATGCGCTGCTGGGAGGGACGCAAGAGGCGAGAACAGATTGTTCCATGATTTAAACAAAAAAAACAAAAAAAACATTATAAGTAACTGAAAATTTGAAAGCGAAAAAGTTTAGTGTCCTGAGGGCTGTACTGTACTTGTTCTCACGCTCCTGACCGAAACCAAAAAAAATCACCCTGGGTATTTTTAAACAAATTCTGCATGTCAAAAATGTCTCATCAGAAGAGTCCGCCTGTGCGCACAGAGGAATGCAAACAGAGCAGTTTGAGCGCCGCAGCGCAGGTGTGCGATCACAGCAGAGAGCTCTGTCGGGCTGCACGAATAGCCGCGCGGCTCATGGTTTTTATGCGTGAGTCACTCTTCGGCAATTACACGAAGAGGTTCGGATAACCTGAATGCATTTCATTAGTTTGACGGCCGTCGCAATCTGCAGATTCACTGCAGATTCCGTCATTCAGAAATGCGGCACGTGACTTTGAAGGCCTAACCCCCGGGGTCGGCGGGAGAACGGCCGTTAGCTCAGGATTAAATGCTAAACTTTATGGAAATGAGCGGTGCGTACAGGCGCCGCCACGCCGAGCGGCTTAAAGGGCTGGGCTGTGAGCCACCTTGGGAGAGGGCAGTCTCCGCCCCTGCAGGTGTGAGAGCTTCCTCCAGCAGGGGGCAGCGTTGCGCCACCCCCCCCCCCCCGCCCCCGCAGCCCGGCGGGGGATTTGCAGCGGGGCTTCCTGCCCGGCGCGCCACCAGGGGGCCGCGATTCGGGGGCTCCCCGCGATTCGGGACGCGCGTCCGCCCTTCCCTCTCTCCGCCCAAGGCGGGGGGAGCGCTCGGCGAAAAAAAAAGCCGTTCCGAGTCACAGAGGACGCGCCGGTCGGTTTCACGCGGGGAAAAAAAGACGGCCGCCGCCGTCCGCGTCGTCCGGCGATTCAAAGCAGGCGGCGAACCGTCTCCGGGCGGCGATGACCGCTGAAGTGACTCACTCCGTAATCTCTCTGAGCGGCCGGGTTCGGTCTGGGTGTCTAATCCAGGGGAAATAAAGGCAGGCGCTTGTTTGTCGGCGCTAAAAGGAAACCACCCACAGCGCTCAGAAAAGCTCTCCTGCGAGTCAGGGAAGAGGAGGACAGAGGTTGGGGGGGGGGGGGAAGGAGGGGGGTGTTCTTCGCTCATGTAGGCTGAGATATTAATTCGGCGCTCAGTGATTACATCGCCGCTCCTCCCGTCTCCTTGCGGTGCGGGGGGGGGGGGGGGCCGGGTGGACACCACTGGAGCGGGCCGGGGCAGAGAGGGCAGAGACACTGAAGGCACTTCTCAAGGGCGGCTCCGAGGAAAACCTCCACAAACCCCAAAACCGAATCCTGACCCTTCAGCGCGTCCAAATGTGGCACTTTTCCCCAAACCCTGCACCCTCTTCCCCAATACTGATGGGTAATGCTGTTTATTTCCCACCTGACCCCCCCCCCCCCTCCCAATTAGTGTGTGTAGCATACAGCCGTCCACCTCTCCTTTGTACACAGAACGTGTGCTGACCACACAAGCTTAGACAGAGGCTTACTGAGATAAACAGGAAGTCTGACTCATCGTATCCGTCGGAGGTTTTCAAACCACAAAATGTAGCGCTAGAAGTTAGCTGAATTTAGCGCTCAATGTTTTTGACAAAGGACACCTAACATCACGAACGCTGCAGGGTATAATTATGCAGGCAGCGTCAAAATGGCCACAGGAGAAACACATTTGCATACATTCCACATCTTTTTTTAAAGAAGATAAACAGTGCTCCTGTGCCATACCTTACAACTGCAAAAAATCCTCGGTCAAAGGTGTGTAAGACTATTAATAATTATCGCATGCAGTACTGTGTTAAAGAATTAATAGCCGCGGAGGCATTACAAAAATCCATAATTTAGGAAGCAAGATAAATAATAAATAAAGAAATCTGTTCGGAGTCTCAATTTTGTACATCTGAGTTACGACAAATATTTACAAAATAAAGCAATGCTATTCATTAGGATGCTTTCATCCTGTAAGCCAACTACCTACTCACCATTAAATGGTATGAAAACATGCGTTAATGATTTCCTAGGCATTATGTATGAGGTTTTAAATAAAGCATGACCTCGGCACTGCTACTTGGACGGAGTGGCGGTGGTGCGTGCGCGGGTGTGGGCGGGGGGGAGGAGGAGCCCCCCCCCCCGCCGGCGTGGTTTTTTTTTACCGATGCTTACATGAGCAGGTTCCCGGGGGCGGACATGGACCTCTCCTCCCTCCTGCTGGGGCACTCGAAGGGGTTGCTGAAGGATCGCTTCCTCAGCATGGCCTTGACCAGGATCTGAGGGAGACAGGGGGCCGAGCGGCAGGACCGCCGCCGACCCGAAACACGCGGCGGTCAAAAAAAGGGTCGCTCGACGCGCCCGAACGTTCTGGCCTCTACGCCCGTTCACCCAGCAAGACCATCCCACCCAGAAAAAAATCCAAACGGGCTGCGTTTACATAGCGCTTGTATCCGAAGAGCTTTACAACTGATGCCTCTCATTCGCCCGTTCACACACACACACACACACCAACGGTGAAAGGCTGCCATGCAAGGTACCAGCCAGCCAACCGCCTCTTACCTCCTGAGCTATGTCGCCCTTACAGAACAGCACATGCAGCATGCAGTTAGGCGAACGCTAGTACAGAAACAAAAATAGACTCTAAGTCAATTACGTTTAAAGGAACGCTAAGCGTGACAGACGGGGTAAATTAATAAAACTTAATAGCACAAGTCGTGCAACATCAGTTATAAAGTACATCAGTAATTAAGAGCGCAATATGTTGGTTCATGAGTTTAGTTCTAGCACACTCGCTTTGAAGCTGTTTCTAAAGTTGGACGATTCTGTTGGAAGGAGACGACCAGATCACAGCAGGCGTGACCGCACTGACAGGGTGAGGAGTGGTTGGCGAAGGACGGAAAGTAGGGGAGGAGCCAGCCATCGCAGACACCGCCCATATATCTCACCGACCAACCTGCAACTGCGATGCATGAGTGAAAACCTGGGGACTGCTGTAAACAGGAAGGCCATTGGGCCTCATCAGAAGGCACGCCAATGAGGCGTGAAGCCCTCACTACAGCTAAAGGGGATCCACGAGACACCAGCCCCGTTCGTCACGAGACTGATATCCGGTTGATATCCGGCGGCGGGTCCGGCTCGGGTCCGGCTCGGGTCCGGTTCTGAGGGTTCTGAACGGCCCGAGGGCCGGGGTGCGGACTCACCACGGCAGAGAGGCTGGGCACGAACTTGACCGAGTTCTGCACCTCCTCCTCCGTCACCTCCACCACGGTGCAGTGCTCCTCCTCCAGGGGCAGCGGGTCAGCGCCGTTCTGGGTCACCCAAGGGTGCAGCTATTTGGGATGGAGAGCAGATTCACACTGGTGAGATGCATACTCACACACACACACACACACCTGCACAGACAATACACACCCACACAAACAGTACACACACCAAAATAAACGCAATACACACACCCACGTAATACAACACACACTCACACAAACACAATGCACACACCCACACAAACGATACACACACCAAAATAAACACAATACACACCCAAACACATTATACACCCACGCAAAAACACAATACACATACACACACAAACACAATACACACACCCACACAAACACAATACACACACCCACACAAACACACAGAAACCCAATACATACACCAACACCCTCACATACAGGCACACACACACACATACGCGCAAGCACACACTGCAGAAATGAGGCATCTGCTGTTGGTGGAGAGAGAAGGGGCTGGCCCGAGGCCAGGAGCAGCCTGGCACGGCATCCATCACTCCCCAGCCTGTTTACCATCCTCCCTCGGCAGCCCGATACTGATCTCCACTCCGCGAGATGGAGGGCACGCGAGGTCCGGCTCTAATTAACGCTCCCGTTTCCACCCCCCCCGCGCTCCGTCCCCCCCCGCTCCGTACCGCTCCGCTGCGCAGCCACAAAATGGGCCCCTCCCAATCAGAGCAACGACCGAAACGAAACCCCGGCTCCTGGAAGAAGTCCGTCTGGGGTGGAAAGGGCCAGTCTGCGGCAGCCAGCTTCGAAATTTTCGTGCGAGGGTCTCGCCCCGCCCGGGCCGAACTTCTACCTGAATCAACAGCCCGGAGCCACGTCGAGGGACAAGCTCGTTCCGCCATGGCCGGCCACAACCGCTAGGGAGGGCCACGCGATCCAATGTTTTTTATCTAAGGTCAATAACGTTATTTTCATATTTACGTCATTCACCGGAACTATCGCGGAACTAGCGGTATAAATTGATAATGGAGTGGCAACAGAACAGTTAATAACAATGTAATTTAGGAAGGATTTCATCATTTCCCCCCCGCTTGACAGACTCACTTAGGGCCACCAAAATCCTAGGGCCGGCCCTGTGTTCCGCCATCCAAATTAGGCCGCTAACCAGCCACAGTGCAGCGCCTAAAAACAAACACAGAATCCGGCAACCGTTTCGACCTGCGGTCTGCCGGGGCTCTCCCCCCAGGGCCCTCCCCCTTCTCCTATTCAGGGCATGTATCGGCCAATCGCAGACAGCCAGGTGGGTCTGGAAGCCAAGCCGTCACTGCTGTGCAACGTAAACCCGCACCTGGTTAATATAACTGCCGCCTGCATATTTACTGCCTCCTCTGGGTTCTGGTGAGGTGAAGCCGGCCGTGGAAGGAATATTCACTTGCACTGCAATAGAATATCTCCCTAACAACCTAACAAATGGGAATTCTCAAACAAAATTCTGTCAAAATAAACGCGTACCGCCTAGCAATTATTCAAAGCCGCTCAGCTTCGACGTGCTCTTAAGCGGTTAAATAGATGGAACGGCGCTTCTTGCGAGTACCCAGAATGCCCCTGTGCTGCCTGGTCTCTGTTCACCTTGATCTCGGGAATGGTGATCCTGTTGTCAGGGTTCTTGTCCAGCATTCTCAGGATGAGCGCTTTCAGGTCCTCGCTGATCGACGGCCTGCAACGCAAAAAAAGCAGAGTAAGGACTGCTCTGCGCACCCAACGTTTCCCGCAGGCGAACGGATCTTCAGAGAACCGCTGGTCATTCTCAACAGTGTTCAAAGGGTTCTACCTAACGCCTTCATAAGTACTACATTAGTATTAATAAACCCTTGTCGTAGGCTGCGGTATTATAACATCCGTGCTATGACAGCATGACATACCAAATGTGAATGTGATGGTGCCACTCATGACATGGATGGTGACAGAGAGTCACTGAGTGTGAATACAATTATTACTACTATATCAGAGTGAATGCTACAACTGCTAACACCTCAGATAATTCATATGCAGGACCATTCACAAAATGTTCCCAGTTAATTTCATAACATGTGTTGCCTTGAACCTTTTTTAATCACGCAAGGAAACACCTTTCTTAAGAGACAAAACCCGCACAAACAAATACTTCGACTGCCGTTCATTTTCTTTCTCATCTTTTCTCACACTTCTAACCCGAGCATCTGGCGCAGCCAGCATCTCATCCAATTAAATCCGCCTTCTGGCTACGCTGCGCGTCCACCTTTGATTCTTCAAATTCTTTTTTTTATTTTGTCTTTGGTTTTTAAAAAAAATATTTTTGTGTTCAGGGGATATATCGAGGCTCTCGGCTATCACAGACACCCCGGAGAGAAGATGAGGAGGAGGAGGAGGAGGATGATGAGGAGGAGGAGGAAGGGCTCCGAGGCGTGCGGCATCGCTTCCTTCTCAGTGCCGTGCGGCGGGATTTCCGCGGGAGGGGGGGGGGGGCGGCGGCGGGGAAGGCGACGAAAAGCGCTCACGTTTCCGGGAACTCCACGGGCCTGCTCCTGATCTTGTTGTGCAGGGCGAGGATGTACTCGTCTATGAAAGGGCACTGCCGGGGAGAAGGGGAAAGCACTCACTTCAGACAGGCTTCGAAATGGGAAGCGCTCTCGCAGCAAGCACATCAGCACATTAAACACACCCTAAATCTGAGGGAAAACGACCCCCTCGCTAAACAAACAAGGTAAATAAAAAAAGATTTTAAAATGGCTGACTTGCCTTCCCGAATACGAAACAGTAAAGGGTCACTCCCATCGCCCATACGTCCAGGGCCTGCAAAACAGAATCACGGGACAGTCAGGTAGAGAGCACTCTGAAAAAACGAAAAAAAATAAGTCGATCTTCACAAGTATTTCAGTCTCATACTAAAAATCTTATTTTTTAAATCTTATTTGTTTTTTGCTAAACAGGACCAAATTAGGCGAGACAGTTGCTCAAGATTTGCCAATGGGGGTAAGACGATTTCACCTGTCAAGCACAAAGGAACTTAAAACAAGCTTTCTCCTGGAGAGAAGAAAGTGAGATTTGAAGTCTGACTGGAGGACGAAAGCGTTTTGTAGAGACGGGCTTTTCGGCAGCTCCCGCGCGGCCCCCAAGCTGCGCCCGCCTGTTTCGAGCGCCGCGGCGCACGCCCTCGCACCCTCTCCCCCGCGGTCTGTTCGGCCGGGAACACGCCCAGGAACGTGGGTGCGCGCCGGCGGCTGCCAGGGAAGCGCGATGGAGGGAGGGAGGGAGGGAGCGCGGCTGACGGCGTGATTGATGGAGTCCGCCGGAGCTGTTCTGACTGACTGACTGTTCTGCGTCTCCGAGCGGCGGGGTGGGGTTGGGTGGGGTGGGGGGGGGTAGGGGGGTTGTGGGGTGGGGTGGGGTGGGGGGGTAGGGTGGGGTGGGGTGGGGGGATGGGGGTTTTGACAGACGGGCGGACGGGGAGCCACCGCGGCGCGACGCGGAGCCGTCTCCGCCCTGCGGCCCTCCGGCGTAGGCGCGGCTTTGGGAACGAGGTCCCGTCTTCGAGGACGAGGACGAGGACCCGTCTTTGAGGACGAGGACCCCTGTCGACCGTGTAAAAAAAAATAAGGGCGCGGCACGACCGAACGGCGAGCGGGCGACCGCGGCGGCGCGCGACCTGGAGCGGAGGAACGAGGCTGATGAGGTCGCGGCGGAGAACGGGGAGGAAGAGAGCGCGGCGTGCACAGCCGGGCCTTCCTCCTCCTGCCGGGTCTCGTTAAGTGCGAATGAAGACATGATGCAACCCGGCCCTCTGAAAATGTGTTTATGGATGGCCCTCCGCTCCTGGCTGCGTTCAGGACCCCCCCTCCACGCGATTCGTGTCAACAAAACAAAATAAAAAAAATTACAAAAAATTTGTTCTGTCAGGACCACTGTCATCAAAATGGAGCATTGCGTTAGTTCTGGCAGGCCACGAGAGTCAAGCGCTCCGGCAGAATCAGCTGATGGCTCAGCTGAGTGATGTTTGCCTATCACAGTACATTCACTAACAGGGCGGTCTACTTAAACAGGCTCCCTCTACTCATTCGGCTGCTCCTCCTGCATGCAAGCTGCTGGACGTTGCTTTGTAAATCCCCTCCACCACCCCAGCTCCATCCCCATGCGTCAAGAATTTGCATTTCTCCATTCCTATGTGTTAAGACATTGCATTGCTCCATCCCTATGTGTTAAGAACTTGCTTTGCTGCTGGATCTGTTCTGTGTGTACCCCTCTAGGGGGGTTTGGCTGCGTGGTTGGTGAGAGAGCTCCAGAACAGAGCCATACCGCCAAACATAACTGTATTGCCTTTATTGTCAATGGCAGAAGTAAGATCTTTATTAACAATAAAGGCAATACAGTTCAGTTTGGCGGTACGGCTCTGTTCTGGAGCTCTCCCGCCAACCACTCAGCCCGCGTGGATAAGGCCGGGAGGCCAGCAGCCAAACCCCCCCTAGAGGGGTACACACAGAACAGATCCAGCAGCAATGCAAAAACTTTTTTTTAACACATAGAGATGGAACAATGCAAATTCCTAACATATAGGGATGGAGCTGGGGTGGTGGAGGGGATTTAAAAAGCAACGTGCAGCGCTTGCATGCAGGAGGAGCAGCCGAATGAGCAGAGGGAGGCTGTTTATGTAGACCGCCCTGCTATGTGAATGTACTGTGATAGGTGAACATCACTCAGCTGACCATCGGCTGATTCGGCCGGAGCGGCTTGACTCTCGTGGCCTGCCAGAACTACCGCGATGCTCCATTTTTAATTTTTTTAAGAGACATGGACAGTCTGCCATCCAGTCTGAATGAGGGAAAGCAGACAGATAGAGTATACAGTACGCACTGAGAGACAGCTGCCCGATGGTCTGTGCTGAACAGCCTCCGTTCGCTTTTTTTTTAATATACTGCAGTATGAGCCGCAACAACAACAAGATCGATTTTTACAGCAAAAGTATTAGTGAGGGCTTTGCAGCGCAAAACCATTTGGCCAGGTTCAGCCAGACGTGACATCACCAGTGGGAGCGCAATTCTCCACAGCGTGGGCAACAACCACTGAGAGTAAGCGCATACCGTTACTGAAATCATAATTCAAGAACACAATGTTTCTTACCTACCATTGTGGTCTTATCAACAAAGTTTCAATAACATAAACCCACAGGGACACAAATAACCCAAATAAAAACTACATCTGTCTGTCTGTCATTCTAGCTAGTGAAAGTCAAAATTATATTTAAAATATACATACTTGCAATTGGAAACAGAAGACTCGTAGTGCTAGCTAAATGTATTCTGTGGCATTCGGAATATGCTACACAGTGTCAGGGAACTGAGGATTCAGTAAAACGTGTTTAGAATGGCATTTTCTGAATCCAGCTGTTCTAATTGCAACTTCATACCAAACCACAGCGTATCACTCCATAAGATAATCCAAAGTTTGAGCAAAGACAAAAGTTAAAAAAGCAACAGACAAAAGAATATTCCATAAAAAGACCAGGGATGAAATGCAGAATGCCTGACACAGATGCAAGATTCAGATAACTTACAACTAAGTAAACTTAAAGAAAGGCCCACATTTTATTTAAGGTGGTACATTCCCTCTGCTCCTGGCCCGTGCATACTTCATTAATTGTCAAGAGAGACTCCAAGGACTATTGATTTCTTCCCTTTAATATATTATTGGTTCAGGTCAATCTACAATACAACATCTTTTTAAGGTTAGAGGAGAAAACAATCCGCTCACATTACGGTGACATTAAATATTAAGGATTTTGAGATATTTCGGGAGTGTAAGCTTTGGCTATTACTCAAATGTTTGTGAACTACCACGTAGAGAGACTAGATCAGGCAATAAACCAACTTACAAAGCCAGTAGTGACACTCTAGTGGCTTCCGCTATATTCTAGAACGAGTGGTGTGAGGTTCGCTAGGCCGCACGCACACACACACCCACACTCTCACACACTAATGCCTCCCAGTTCCTTCCCTCCCCCTCTCCGTCTTATTTCTACACCACACTGCCAGAGCCCACTGAATAACGTGCACAGAGGAAAGGTCCAACAACAGTATGCTAGATGTGAATAAATTCAAAAAAATTAAGCTATACAACAACATTTTAAAACTATATGCTGACTTAGGAGAATTAAAATTTAAAAATATTGTGAATATTGTTGATTATTGAATGCAATTTTTTAATTACCCTTTTTCTCTTTAATTATAATAATATCTGATGCGGTAGTAAACAACCACACTTCAGAGGCCACGTGAAATGCTTCCGGAGAAAAACGTTTATGTACTGGGTGACCATAAGTCAATCAGCAGTAAGGCCTTGAGGCTGCATGTGACTGACAAAAACACGTCACATGATCACATGGATGGTCCCAGTGTGCCACCTTGTGTGGAAATTTAATAATAACCGAATTTCAGCAAAACACCCTTTACAGTTCAGACCCAAAATTGTTCAATTTGATCATCCAATTTCATCAGTCAAATTCCTCAGGGCAAATAATCGATCATCGATTAAATAATTAATAAATATGTGAATAATTTTGGAGGGAACTGTATGCACTTTTAAAAAATTACTATTTTAAGTCTGATTTTAAGTCTATTCTAGAACTTGGTCAACTGTGGTTGTTGTAAATGTGCTATATAAATAAACTTTGACTTGACTTGACACTGTTGAATCATGTGAAAGCTTGGTTCTGATCTATAATGCTGACAGACTGCATTATTGCAGAACTACCTAAGGGAAGGCATTGAATCAATATTTTTGTGACACAGATATTTCATTCTTTCCACCTAAATATGTTGTTTTTTTCTTTGCACTGCTTCTCAGTAAAGCCACAGCACTGGACAACGCAGGTATAAAAAAAAATCAATATTGGAGAAGCACTGTTTTAATAAGAAAATATTTTTTATGCATCTGCTGCTGCAAATAACCGTCTAGCTGGGAGCAGAACAGCCGAAGTCCAGGAGAGCTGGTCCGAGAGATGTTCGAAATTCTGCTTCTTATCTCCGCCTTTGCTTAATGGCTTTTTGAGTAATTGGCGGCGCCTTGGCGGTCGGTTTGTTTGGCGTGCAGGCAGACGCTGCTCAGCTGCTGCCTTCTGGCGTCGAGGGCGAAGGAACGCTCTCCCAGCTCGTTTTAATTTCATGACGCTACCCCGTCTCTCCTTTTGGTGATCCCGCCGCCCCCCCCCCCCCGTGTTCCAGCCTCGAGCGGTATCTTCTGCAGACAGCGAGGTTTAATCCAGCGTTAGCGCGCGGCGCGTTGGGCACGCCGAACGCCCATTACATTACATTACATTACATTTATTTGGCAGACGCTTTTATCCCAAGGCGACGTACAAGAAGTGCATTTCATGGACTACTACTAAACACAGGTTCAGTAAGATACAATACTTATTTTGTACAGCAATTTTTTCTAGCCAAGAAATGGCCCCTCTGATCGGACCGCGAACCTTCAGCTCCCGGCTGCGGTCCGGCCCGCATGAAAATCGACCCATCGCACTGAGATGCCGGAGACGTGGAATTAGCACGTGAAAGGATGACCGCATGAATACAACGCTGCCGAGCGAGGCGAGGATCGCAGAAACGCTCACCCTACACCAGAGCGCGCAGGCGGCCTGAACCAGGGGAGGGGAGGAGCCATGACGCGTCAGAAATCAACGTCCACGTTCAGACACGGCAGGAGTCGCGAGTCATTGCACGATCCCTTTCCGACATGAATTATTAATATTTCAATACGAATAGCTAGAGTTACCAAATCACGCACGTCATCGCTCAACTACAAGGACGGGACTTCTGAACACAGGATATGGCCGTCGCGGGATGCGTTTTGGATAGCAGTTTCTTGTCGAGAAATCGCACATTCTGATTTCCCCCCTTTTGAGTGAGAACAAGCTGACCTGCAGGGTGGCTGCAGAAGAGCGAAGCGCGCAGGGGGCGGAGCCTCACCTTCCCGCTGAAACTCTTGCGGTTGTCAGACAGGGTCTCCGGGGCCATGAAGGCGGGGGTCCCAGCCGTGCTCGAGAGAAGCGCGTCGTTCCCCTCAAACTGATTGCTGACCCCAAAATCGGCAATCTTCACATGGCCGTCGTCCCCCAAGAGCAGGTTGGAGGGCTTGATGTCCCTGTGGATTATCTTCTGGTAGTGCACTGAGAAGAGGGGCAGGAGAGATCCAAATCAGCCCCTGACGGATAGTCATTACAGCCAATCAGAACACACTTCTAATCAAACTAACTTCCAAACCTCCAATCAGCCAGAGCAAGTGTCCTGAACGAGTCAGCCCCCCCCTCAAATTACCACTCAACACCAGTTAGTAAGGTCATTGGGGCCCATTCACAGAATCATTAGCCTGATTACATAAGTAAAGCCTTTGCTTAACAAAAAATCCAATTAAATGCAATTCAAAAGATTCCAACAACCCTTCAGAGAGTATTTCAATTATTCTTAATGAAAGTGTTGCAAAAAAAAAAACAAAAAACAAACACAAAATAGGTTTAATAAACTCTGTTACATTATTCTGCAATAAATGCCCTTTTCAGAAGACACACACTGATCTGTTGTAGATCGACACTGGCAGACCAATTTGGCAAAGTTAACACTAAGCCCTGATTATGTCTGAGGTTGATGTTAATAGAGAGCAATCATGTCACATGTTTCATTAGTATATACTCCGCGCCCACAGCGGATAGAGAGGGCCGCACAAGGCAAACATGAAAAGCTTCTTTCAGCAGAGACAAAAGCCCCCGCAACACAGTCGGGTGGCTGCCGTCTCCCCTACTGCTGAGGCCTCCGACAGCCCTCTCTGTAAAGCCTCCTAAATACTATTCAGCTTCTTATTCTTCATAAGCCAGAAAAGTTGTAAGCGTTTTTCCACGCACTTATCGAAACCTTGTTAACACCTAATAAATCTTACTCAAATTTCCCTCGCCTTCCAGAAAAAGAATACAGAAATGACATTTTGTTGTTGAGGCCGCATTCTGTATTTCTGAATAGAAAACATTTCACTGGTGCATTTAAGCATCCTCCCAGCTGCCATGAGATGTGGCGCTTATTGCTGCTTATACTGAACGCGCACGGCCCCTGCACTTCCTGTTTGTGAAAAGCAGAGGTTTCCGAGGAAGGCCTTACGGTACTCGATGCCCAGGACGATGTCTCTGAAGTAGGTGCGGGTCTGGTCCTCAGAGAAAGGGTTGTCACAGGGAACCTCCATCACAGGGCTGAGGAGCACGCGAAGGTCAGTTTGCACGCCAACCTTCACCTCAGCAAGCAGAATGTGTATGTGCATGAACCAACACACAGACACAGACACACACACACACACGCACACAGACACACACACCTACACACACATGCCAACATATGTACACGCACACCTACACACACATGCCAACACACACACCTACACACACATGCCAATGTACACACACACCTACACACACATGCCAACATATGTACACACACACCTACACACACATGCCAACACACACACCTACACACACATGCCAACACACACACCTACACACACATGCCAACATACACACACACTAACAAACACATATGGTCCTATCACACCCAGGCCATGGTTGCTCCCTATCTGAATATCCTCCTAAGACCTGGCAATTCCTTTCTGTCCCCTCTAGGCAACATGAGTCTCAAGTCTCAGTTGCAAGAACCATACATTCTCCTATGCAGAAAACCTACACTGGGACATTCGATAAAAATAAAATAGGTGATATTTTTGAAAATATTTTCACTGCAAGATGTTTTGTGTCATGTGTCAAGACACTTATATTATGTCAAAAATAAGGTGTCAGGAGGATATCAGAGATGTTCACTCTCAATCCTAACGGCCAATCAACTCAAAGGAAGCTAAAGCCCCAGAAAGCATTACGCAGGAAGAGGCGGGAACGGTGGCCCGAGTGCATATCCATATACAAACCACCCATTTTTCACACTCCGGTCGCGCCATGATTATGCTTTTCACAGATTCAAAGCCATTCGGCGGTAACGGCTAACGGGACGCGCCATTCACGAACACCGCACAGCTCGGCTGGAACCACAGTTTCGTAGACCTTGTTTACGAAAACTGGCGGTGCTGTTTTGCAGACCTTGATTAAGGCTACCGAAGGTAACATGAAGGACGCAGGATTGATTGCGTCGACAGAGCGAATGAATTTCGCTCTGCCGTGGGAACAGAAGTCAGCTCATTATTTCACGCCAAAGCGGGGCGATGGATTAGCCTTCGGAAGTGTTTTCGGTTGAACCGAGGTCGCGTTTGCCAAAACGGACGCTCGCACCGCACGCGCGCGACTGCTTTTTCAGACGCGCTCAACACCGCCTCCTCATAAGCATTTTTGAAATACCGGATCCTATCGTCTCTCCGGAAATCAGAATACCGAACAAATTTGAGGCACTACAGTTGGAAGGGTACCAAGGCCAGCAAAAAAAAAAAAAAAAAAAAGAATTAATTGTCAAGTGAGAGCACAAGCACATAATTAATCCCTTTAGGACTGGTACCATGGAAAGCAGGGTATAGAATAGTGCCTCAGCGAAAAAAGGTCAGACACTAATTACATTCACTAGGGCACACAGAGTACTTACCCCTTCTGCATTAGCTCAAATACTGCACAAAACAAACAAACACAGAGACCGGGGGGGGGGAAACAAGACAAACTATTATTATTCACGATAACGAAAATTATTATTCATGAAAATTACGGAGATCAGCATCCACATCCTACTGGCTAAAAGTGATGGATCTGGATTCTGGAAAAGCTGGCGACACATGCTTCCAACATCTGCTCATCGCAGCTGTACACAGTAAACTGTACTGGGGTCAGTAGACTAGTCGTGCAGCAGAACCAGCACCAGGTATGGATAAGAGCGTCTGCTAAAGGGCAGCAAAGTAATGCAATGCATTTGCTGGGGTCAATGGGTTCCTTCTCCAATTGCACGTCAATGACATGACTTTAGGACCCCATAGTTTTTATGCACCACCTGGCCGGTTCTTTTTCCAGGAGACAGAGAGGGACAGGTGCTGGAGCTGGCAGCTTACCCATGTGAAGGTTGTCTTCAGATGGATCATCGAGAACCTGGAACAAAAAAAAAAAAAAACCCACACTCATTAAAGCTAATTTTGGAGCGCGTGACTAGCCTGTCACGCATTGCGTCAACACACAGGACATCCTGGTTGGAACGACTGACTAACTGACTGGATCCAAAATTTGATCCCCAAAGCCAAGGGCAAACACTTACACTCGAACCCTGTTTGAAAAGCTGACGCCCTGTTCCGCATTTCAGTCTTTCAGAGCAGGGTGTCAAGCTCAACGCTCTAACGAAAAATCTGATTGGACTGCAAATGAGGAGGAGAGGGAAAAATACCCACAATGCAACCTCTTTCACTTCAAGGAGACGTGCCACAAACAACCTTATCGAAATCAGCCGGGAAACACAAAAACCGAGGCTTCAATCAAGATGCAGAGCGGTGGGACAACGGAGATGGGAAAATTTTTATCAAGTGCAGGTCCTTTTTCATTCAAATCATTGGACTGGCAGCAGCAAGTGCCCCGAAGAACTCCTTCCACCCCTGAGTCCTGCACTTGGCCCTCACAGTCTGCTGATGGCTCTTAATTACTGTCAGATTGCTTTAGGGTCTGGACGTGATTGGAGTGTCTTCTAACAAGCCTGCAAGTAGGACGTCCAAGGTCTTCTGTGCTCCCAGGCAGACATGTCTGTGATCAAGGACTTAAAATCCCAGAAAAATCCTCAAAATCCTACCCCTACAGAACAGACTCTGAGCAACTGCTTTAAATCCGTCCTACTGAGCGTTTAATTGAGAAACAGACTGTTTGAAACCCCTTGTCTCTTAATTACATAAGTCATTAAAGACAAGGCCAACTTCTAGCGTCCAGGCCGTTGCCCAGCAGTTTGTTAGCCAGAGCTGAGAGAGCTTGTCAGACCGGAGGGAACAGGGGGTGCGGTGTGGGTTTGCCGTCCTTTAAATACACCATATCTTCATGAGCGATAACAGCGGTCACGCGTGCTGCGGCCATCAACGGCCCCAAGAGATAATACTGAACACCTGACTCCCTAAATGCGAAGGCATGCTAACGCGCTGTGAAAAACGCCCCCGCGCCGCTAACAAATCCTATGAAATTACTGTGATGGGTTCTCGTTTGTTGCTAGAGCCATTTTCCCTCGGGAACAGCTGTAAATTTACAAACGTCACGACTGCGGCGTAGAGAATGAGACACAGTTGTTTCACAGCGGTATTTCAGCATCTGGGGAGGGGGGAGGTGGGGGGGGGGGGGGGTACGGCTAGCAGAAACAAGCTCGCCCTCATTTAGGCCACCAGTTTCTCTGCTTTCATAGTCTGCCCTCACTTCAAATATGAGACACAATCCTCATCTTATGCATATGACCAACTGTTACACATCCCCATGCTTCTGGAGTTACACTGCTGGTTAAATCTCCAATAGATGTGCACCTTGTATTAGTATTATAAAGGGTTTATGAAAGCCCCCCTGTGCTGTTCCTGTGCTTTGTTCTGTCTCTGAAGAAGGCTTCTTAAACACTGGAATGTCAGTCCACCCTGTTCATTAACGGGCACAGTGTAAAGGTCTTTGTGCTCTCACTCTTCTCACACAGTGTTTCCCAGGCTAGCCGCCGCCAATGTCACCCAGGTAAGAATTTCTTTTGTAGTCACATTCCAGACCCTTGGATGCTCTGAGAACAATATTGTGCAGGCTTTAAAACAGGAGGGTGTAAGAACTGGAGTCAGAATCGCTGTCTTCTTTGTGTGCTGACAAAATAATGCAGAAGCACATGAAAAATAAATGCTTAACTCAGAATAAAAGTATTACCATAATAATAAGTCGCTGCTGGCATGTATTCCTTCAAATTCCTTGGAGGTAACCGTAAAATTGCAATTCACACCTTTAATGCACTTAAGACACATAAATGCGAATGTAGAGGGAGTCCTTTCAGCTGAGTGTTTGCCTTTTTGGAGGCAAACACTCAGGCAAATCCCACAATGCAACACTACAGCTCATCATGCACACACTGATCTCAGCAAGTTCACTAAGTTTATTAGTCTGGAATAGCATTAATTAAATTCAGAAATTTGAGGTCAGCCAGCTCCAAAACACTTCCCTTATACCCTGCAGATAAGAACTTCCACAGAAAACCAATGCATACTTATATCAGGTCCTGGATTAATACTTGAATCTGATTGGCTGATTGGCGCAATTGCATAAACTTAACCAATCACTGAAAGCATGACAGAAATATAACATGTGCACAATTAAAAATCTGACTTGAGTAATGTAATCAAGCTCAACATTGAAATGAGAAGAAGAAACCTATGGCATCTTCTGTTCAGAACATGGCCTATTATATCCTGTTTCTCACATTTCTCTTCCTTTGAATGTGGATCAGGGTTCGGTTTACCTCCACCAGTTTGACGATGTTGAGATGGTCCAGTTTCTTCAGGATGGCGATCTCTTGGTAGACCCTCTCCAGAGGTCCCAGGACCTTGGGCTGCTCTCCCTGGGCTGCCTTGGGCCCGCGAGGAGGGGGGCGACCTGTGTACAGATCACCCAGCCCAAATGTGCTCTCAGTCAGGGGTCATTACAGGCACAAATACAGACACACTCACACACACATACAGACAAGTACACACATACACATGCACAGACGCACACACACACACATGCACACAGACACACATATACACACACGCACACATGAACACAGACACACACATACACACACACTTACATAAAAAATAAAAAATATGGAATAAAAAAACTAAGTCAATAAAAAAATAATGAGGGTGAACTTTAGCTAAAGGGTGATAATGGATGCATGCTAAATGATACCCCAAAACATGATGGAAGCCATCTAAATAAATGAATAAAAGTCACCTACGTGGAAATCCATACTGTTTCATCATCTTCTTCTTGGAGACAACCTTCATTGCCTGAAGAGATTGAATAGCATGTGTGAGCTTCAACAGCAAGCAAACTTTAAATGGAATGTCAATAGAACATTTCATAACGATGTACTGAGGGAACCCTGCCCCCGCCCCCCCCCCCCCCCCGCCCCCACCCCCCCGGCTCGACAGACTTCAACTGCACCCCCCACCCCCACCCCCCTCGACAAAATCCAACAGCACCCCCCAACACCGCACTCGACAGAATCCAACAGCACCCAAGGGCCACCAAAATCCTAGGGCCGGCCCTGCTGGTGAGTCTCAAGTATTACTAACTTCCTACGTGGGAAAACTAGACCAGGAAATCAGGAATATCAGGGGCTAATGGCTGCTGTTAATTCAGCCCACTAAAATTCTTCTGTAAGTGTAATGTTGAGGCACCCAGATGCTGAAGATGTACTGTGCATCTGCACTCGTACTCAGTAACCTACAGTAGATCTATCCAATCCTGACCCGGGAGCCCTCCTTCAGAAGCCGTTGCCTGGCTCACTGAGAGCTACATACATTCTCATCTCGAGTAGGGATGACGGCCGGTTAAGAGATCGCTGCTGCCCTGTCGGGCGGGTCCTGGAGACGCAGTGCAGATCTCGGCATCACACTGAGCCACAGCTACGTTTTCGCGCACAAGAGACGGGCAAAAATAACCTGACAAATGCAGGAACTATCAGGAATAACCTTGCCTCTGTCTACCAAACCTTTTCCTATCATTTCTTTACAAGGGTGTCCTCGGTGTTTCTTATGCCTACAGAATGTGTTTCAACCAGTGTGTTCTGTACGTAGCCCTCTCAGGACAAGAAATATATGCTGGCTGGCCTTTGGATGAAGTGCATGAAGTTGACGGCACCCTTACGTATTGACACACACCGAAAAGGGACACACACCGAAAAGAGGCACATGGCAGATGACAACACTGACAGACTCAGATACACAAACAGACCGGGTCTGTGTTTTCACAAGGTCTCGAGAGAGAGAGAGAGAGGGAGCTACACATGAATACAGTTTGGGTCTGAACCTTTTGTTTTTTTGCGTTTCGTCATATTGCCAGACGAACTGATCTGTCGCTCCTGTATTTCCCTCCACTCTCCTTTTCATTACAGACGCTGCCTTTTCAGGTATCAGATCACAAATATACGATTAGAATGTTCTTAACGGAACATTCTAATGCTGATGTAACAATCGCTACTGGCAACTGAAAGCAACTAGAAACATTCCAAAAATGGACTTTTCTTAGGATTGACAAATCACACCCCTACAAGGGGAGCAGTGACAGCAGTGGAGGAATTTACAGTATGACAAGCCAGGGCCCTGCATTCTATTTACTCCAGTTCAGATCAGATAAAACTTCAGTTTATGTGCAGGGAAACACAAGCTTCAACAATTTCATGTGGCCTATTTCATTGAAAAAAGTGCTCTGGGTTTCCACCGTTGCGTAATCTTTCAAATAGTTCAGCACAACTTCATTGTTGTTCTATTAAGAAGATAATTCTTTTCATTAGGCCCTAAATATTACCCTGATGTAAGTTGCTGTAACCTTTGTGAAATCACGTTACGATTCTACAAAGCACTTAAGAGGCATATTTACGGCAGAAAGCATTCGTCGGATGATGCAGTGATCCGGCTTCTTGCGTTTCCTGGAACTCCATATTAATTAAAAAGAAACCCTTTTACAAACTCTCAATTGCCTAGGTTGATTAATTTGCGCTTCCTAATTGCACACTTAAGATTCGCGGCACGGCTGGTGCTTAATGTGAGCGAATGTTAACAGTGAGAGATGGCCGTAGCGGAAGTGCTCTATTAAGACTGCACTCAGCAGTGCACTGCACCCACAGCTCCCTTGATTTCTCCCTTCAGGAAAGCAAACGCACAACTAAAGCTGCAGTCAGAACCCCGACGAGGAGCACAAGTAGGCAACAGCATATTTACCACTGAATAACTGCCAATAACAACTGATCGCGTAGGTTTAAATTCTGGAGCGCTCCCGTTACAGTGTTAAGTGCTGAACCTGAAATGCTTCTGCATGTATTCAGCTGTATAAACGGATACCATGCACAAAGTAAGCAATGCAAGAACTGCTGAATAAAGCTGGGTGTCACACAATACAAGTCAATAAATAATACATAAAAGAAATGATAATACAACAACAACAACAACAACAATAATACAAATAATAATAATAATAATAATAATAATAATAATAATAATAATATGTGTAGATGCTTGACAGAAAATTCCTGGGCTCTGCTGTCAGTGTACTAAGACACATCACTTCTTGTGAAATCACCACAATGCTGAGTGTGTGCAGCGATATGTTTGAGGTAATCATTTTCATTTGTCCAGAGGACAACATGCTGTATTTCACAACTTCAACTTCACAGTGACTCAGTAAGTGTACTCCCATTGCACTAAAGCTACCAGGATAAAAGATACCCTCTTCCTTTGTGTGCGACCAGCTTTCTGCTTTCTCCAGAAGAAGTGCTTTGAAACATTTCCCAGATACTGCTTATTAAGCTCTCAAATGAAAGACTAATCGGGTGTTAATTCTTGCACCTGCAGACCATACTTTTCCTTGGTGGAAAGGAAACAGCTGAAAGCCTTTCAGCTCTTAAATAACAGCATTTCAATTCAGTAACTAGGGTTGAGGAACCCTTAAATGTTATGTAGTAGTGAACAGGATTGTAGTTCATGAGTGTTACTAGTGTTCTTCCACATGTATGTATATAAGATTTACAGCACAGAATGCGGCCCGACGAGGGTATGTTAGTGCGTACGCAGTCTTCTTACTAAGGCTACAGCTAATTACGCTAGCAGTGAATGAGACTGCCTACTAATTGCATTTTGCGAATGAAGCAGAGCTTAAAATGCACAGTTCGAAACACTCCCGGACAGTGCGTCGAATATCCTGACTGGATGTGGGGAATTTGATGTATCTTCTGGTGCAGTGTAAGAGCGTATCCACCACTAGACAGCGCAGGACAAAATGAGGAACATGATATTCCAGATGTGGTGGTAACTGTCGATTGAAATGACCCAGATGCGAGATGCTGCAAGGAGATTGACCTATTGCTGGAATGGGAACGTCGTGAGAGAGTTTCTAGGTCATATATTATTTCTAGGGCTGGGTGTTTGTCACAGAAGTCGCAGGTGCCACTGATTCCATGATTTTTCTCTCTTTTTAGCAGTTCCGTGTCTTTCCTAATTTTTTAGAGCTTTCCATGAAGTTTTCAGCAGTTTAGGATGGTAATTATAACACCGCCCACAGCAAGTTGTGGCAATTAAATGTTTGTGGCAATTAAACTCTTGATGCTGAGTGCTCCTTGTCCCGTGGCTACATGTTGTCAGTAACAACAGGCACTCCATGAAAGACTCACACATTTAAATATAACTTTAAAGAAACAAACACACAGTAAGTTTTCATGAATATTTTCAGTAATGCAGTTTGCTGTTTCATTAAAAAATGTTTGTTAAAGGCAAAAAGCATGCTCTCTCCGTGACGGACAAAAGGAATTAAACGCCCCAGCCTATCAATGTATTTGCTCATATTTTTTACTAGTGAAAACTGCCTGCTGATTTGTTTTGAAAATTAAAGCGCTTGCTACTGTCTCTACAGTTAGGCATTCTATTTAGATCATTTCCCACTGCTGCGCATGAGATCTGTAGGTTAATTTAATAAATTAATTTTCTTAAAACACTCTGTGATTTCTGCCACTTGTTTCAGGTTTTCGTTATTTTTAACAACTTTCGCCAGTATTTTCCGTGGCAAACACCTAGTTATTATTGCGTGGCTACTTAATCTCCACCCTTTGATGATTTCTTACTCAAGGAGTTGAAACAGAGTAATTCTTGTTGCAAAGATTCTCTCAGTGCATCTTAGAGGCCTATACCCCGGTCTCCGTCTTGCTCGCACCTTGATTTACGCCTGCTCTTTAGCAGCAGAAAACCTTCGCACAAAAACTGACCCCCCGTCAATTACTTGAACGTCAGTAAATTCAACTGAACGCATAATCGGCCACACTTACTGTGTAATGTCTCCACCCATGACTTGCAAGATCCTCGCTTAAATGCATATGCATGAAGGAGAGAAGCGCACCTTGCGATGACTGGCGTACGTGACACCGCGCTTCCTGCCACGTGCGCCTGCTTGATACCTAAGACCCACGCTTCTGGAGCAGAATATGTCATATCAGCCGCTGACGCTAGTAGCAAAAGGTTTAGTAAATCTGGCCCAAAGCTTGCTGATTACGTTTAAATGACAGGTAAAATGCAGTAGCATCTTTAATTATTAACTGATCATTTATGATTAACTGAAAGCAATGACTAATATAATGAATGAAAATTTGCATGAAATTTTTAACTGAACATCTCATTTGCAATCAATTGTTTTCTCAGGAAAGGAAAAAAATTGATTGCAAACTCCAACGCAGTGACTAACCGAGTTGCACTCCTTAACATGACAACACACACCTTCCCTTGATTAAAATGATGGTGTGATTAGTGACTTCAGAAGGACTGAAGAGAGACAGAAAACAGTTTAACTGTAACTGCTGCTACAGGTTGTTCTGTAGTTATAAACAAGACTGGATCCATTGCACAACCGAGCGCAACCCCGATCTCTCGGGTCTGTGGTCTTTTCTACAAAAATCCCTTTCAGGATGAGGAACAGAACAATGCAGAGGCCACAGACAACCAGTGCTACAGTATATACTCCCAGGCCTCTGGACAAAATGTCCACTACATCGAGGACCTGTGTGAAAAGGTCTCTGGTTTGCCAGTGACTACACAGTTTCTGACAAAATTGACACTTCAATTCAATGCCACCATTGTGGAAAGCTAGTCATAACATTAAAAAATCTTGCCGACCTTGGTGACAGACTAGGAGCTTGGCAGGCACATCACTGTTACTAGGTTACAGCGCTGCTAGCAGCCTAAATAGCCAAAAAAAAAAAAAAAAAGAAAACGGCGACTGCAGACTCAGTCTGTAAACAAGGAAATAAAACCGCAAATTAGCGAACGTCTCCGGCTCACTGGTTGGCAGCTACGCTAATGTGAACTTCCTCTGCGCATGTGCGACGAAGCACCAGGCGAGCTAAACCGGTTGCTCCCGAGACAAATCAGAGGCTAATGTGTGGTGGGCGTTGGAAGGCAGATGTAGATTACCGGCGACTCCACATCAGAAAGCAACGACTTTTAAATTCATGATTACAGGGCCGTCCCCTTTTCATATCCAGCCTGGGCAGTGTAATAATCAAAGTCTCCAGCTAAGATCTCCCCAGGCTGGAACCAGAGAGTGAGTGAGGAAAGATGAGCAATGTCATTGCAAGTCTATTAGATTCACCTCTCCAAAAACATTTGCTTTGTTACCTTGGAGCTCAATTCTCTGAACAATGCCAGCAAGCATATTGTTTGCGTCTTGTTATTCCACTCTTCTTTTTGGCTACAATATTTTGGCAACGAGCAGCAAACAGTGGCTGTGCACTGAGTCTATTCAATGCCTTATCAAAACGGGCCATTTCCCTGACCACCTTTCAGCTTCATGTCAAACAGTGAAGAAGCCTGTCAGTGTGAATGAGCGCGATTACAGCTCGGAGGATCCTTTTCTCTTTGCCTCCTTATCTCCCTCCGTCCCCCTCACTCCCCCGTACCCAGCTACTCAGGCTAGGCCGGGCTTTTCAAGCCGACGAGCGGTAATGACACGCAATCTCAGAGTTAAAAGCCGCTCTCTCCTTCAGCTGGAGAGGAGCAGAGCAGAGGAGGAAGAGTCCCCCCCCCCCCCCCCCCCCCCCGCCCCCCTCCCCCCTCCCCCCGACCGCGTAATCGTGCGGTACGGCATGCGGCGCCGCCGCCGCGGAGGTCTCGGCCGCGCGCTCCGCTCGACAAAAACAACAAGCGCGGAGAGGAGAAGCCTTGAGTCACTCAAATAACATTTCAAGGCCGGCTGCCCCTCTCCCTGGAGAGGTGTAAATGATTAATCATACTTAATCTGCCTGGGAAAGGTAACAGGAGGGGCGTTCGGGCGCGGCGAATCAGGTTCTCCGCGGTCCGCCCCGAGCCCTGCGCTCGAGTGTTCGCTTCGCGCCCCCGCTCTTTGTCGGCTCCTGTTCTCTCAGACCTCGTTGTCGACGTTGAACGCTTGGAGTTCGTTCTGCACGTCAGATGCTGGTGAATCATTGATTTTCGTGAGAGCAGGACAATAGAACGGAGTTCCCTTAGCTGCTCCGGTGCTGTTGTAGAAGCCGGGGGCAGATCCCCACCCACTCTGCGGGAGCCACGCCCCTCCCGGCGACCCCCCCCCCCCAGTAGGTCTCAGCCAATTACAGGGGCAGCTAAAGCGGTCACGGGCAGGATGTTTTGATCGCACTCAGACGGCAGGGAGGGGACGACACCGAACCCCATCGCGTAAAAAACGGGAAGACGGACAGGCTAACACCTATGCTCCCGAAGGGCGGGGGGGACTCACGTAATACTTGTCGTCGTCTTCATTATACGCCAGCTTCACCACCCCATACGAGCCCTGTGGAAGGAGACACAAGAGAAGGGAGGGAAGGTGGAAAAGAGAAGAACTGAGTCTGGGGACTTCCAGGTGTGACAGCTCAGCCAGCCGCCGAGAGAAAGCAATGGAAAAGTACAAAATCCAAAACATAAGGAACGTGTATTTTAAAATATGTGAACTAAATGTAATCTATTATTAAATGTGTAAATTATTGCCACTTTGACTTACAACTCACTATTGTATACAAACAGTATATGGTATAACATACAGTATATTACATTATACGTTTCTTTACAATATATTCCTAAATAAAAGCATGCAACTGTAATTTGTGTTTAAACATTACTTTTTCAGGGGGACATCTTTCACGGTTCATGGTTTCCATTCGTTACTGGGTACAACTCAAAAATGTAAAAAAAAATTCTCAGAACCTACTCCAACATTCAATTATATACCCTGGCAGTGCTAAACAGGACCACATTAAAGGTATATGAGTGATAAGGAGCAGCCAATCCCCAATCTTCTGTATACCACAAGACTTCACATATTACTTATTCATGATCCAGTAAAACATAATATAACTAGTATAATAAATAAAATCAAATAAAAGTGATTTGTTATTCACAAGACATCAGGTCATGCCATTTTATTGAGTTCTGCCAAATCAGTGCAAAGATAGCGCAAGTCTAGTGTATTTGACTGATGCCCGGCACTGTGACCGGAAGGCAGTATCGACAGCCTGCACTGGAGGAAAGAAATGGACCAGCAGCCAATCAATGCAATAAAAAATGGCAGCGTCATCAAGGGCATTAATTATAAATGGACCGATGGAGGCAAGAATAAACAACAGAACTACAATCTAATGAAAACAAATGTAAACAGAGCAAATGCCTAAATACGTGCACTTCCAGAAACGGTTGCTTTAGACCTGTTACACAGGAATAATAGAGGAAGGTGAAAACGACAACACCGTGTGTCTTTCAGTAATGTAGCACATTTGGATGTCTGGGGTACACAATCAAGGGGTTAGCTCTATATAGAACACTGTGCCAATGAACAGCACACCTTACATCCTGACAACAAATCTGTTGCTAATGTGCTCTGATTTAGAATGAGGGCAGCTTGCTTATGTAAAACCAGTGCTGTAGAAAACGCCGAGTGCTCTGCACAGCACAGAGAGACAGCGGACATGCGCTCACCTTTCCGATCTCACTTTTCAGCTTGTACTGGTTTAGCTGGATGCAGTCCTGCAAGAAAGAGAAGGGGGTGTTTGAGCACACTGCTAGGCCAGATTGAAAACACAAATCAACCCATTAAAAAAACTCCATTAAACGGAAAGTGCCATAGAGGCAGGGTGACACACAGATTAACTTCAGGGACCCAACCAATGAAATCAACTCAACAGATCAGCTGCATGTAAAACAGAAACAGCGCAGCGTTTTAAGTGAATGTAGGTAACAGGTTTCACATCAGCCGTGGAAATTTACGGCAAAGCCTAGAAAAGACGTAGTTAGAAAACAAAAGTTTTTTCTGATGGACGTGAAGTTTTTGTATTTCTACATAATATTCCCCCTGTTAAATGCTTTCCCGAACAGCTGTCTTAGACTAACAGCTGACTACAAAAGTAAACTTGTTTCTAGGAGGCCTTTTTTTTTACCCAGTATAACAACAAACGGGCGTAATGAGGTGAGGCAGTCAGAGAAGGTGGCTTGCAGCTGTGTTCTGTTCACAAGCGGGGGCTCTGACACTGCAGCCACGGTAGCCTGAGGGAACTGCTGGCTGAATTTATATCAACCTGCAGTACAAACGGACAATGTGCAGAGGAAACAACGAACCCCCCCACCGCAACCCCCCCCCCCCCCCCAAAAAAAAACAACCCTCATATCTGAGAAACCCAAATGGCCTCAAGCTCCCTTGCTCTCAGGTTGAGGAGAGAGGAAACCAGCGGCCCAGACTGTGGGCGCATTCCAATGGCTTATTTATTAACCTCCCTGCCTCCTTTCCTCCTGCCCTTTCCTAGTATGGAAGGCCAAACAGGTAAGCATGCGAAACTGACATCTGGAATCACGCGCTGTCGACGCGTGGCGAACGCGCGAACGAGGGGTCGACAGCGCGCCGACAACCCGTGATTCCAGACGTCAATCTCGCGCGTTTCCGACCCGTTCGGCCTCCCGTCATGGGCAAAGCGCGCGAGGCGAGGGAGAGCGAGGACGGATAAAGCAAGCGCGCGGGACGAGCGCGCGGCGGTGGCGGCGAGCCAGAGAGAGAGCGCTGGCACATGCTCAGTGCGAGCGGCGCTGCGGTAGCGCGAGCTCAGTCTCTTCCAGCCCGAGCGGCTCCTGGCTGAGCGCGCAGGCGGCCGGGCTTCAATAAATCATACGATGAGCCGCCAGCTCCATCTGCAACGCCCGCCGCTAACAGCCTTTCCAATATCCCCCTCTCCCCCGCCTGCCTGAGGAGCACCGGCAGCCTGCTCGCTTTATTTAATCCCCCCCTCCCCCCCCGCACGCCGCCATATTTATATTGATTATACTTTCCATCTGAAATTAAACTAGAAAAGAAAGTATGTCAGGGCTGGCCAGCTCTCTCCCTACCCTTCCCCCCTTCCTCCCAAGAAGAGACTGCCAACGGAAACCGGCTCGACAAAATGGCGGGATATCGAGCCTGAAATGAACACGGTGAAACTGCGCGCAGCGCTGCCCTGGCTCCTGCAGTTTCAGGGACCGCGCGCCACACTACGAGATGTACCTCACCCAACCAACCGGGTTCACCAAACAGGCCATTAAGCATTTCCTCATTACAGCCCGCCTGCTCGTTAACGTTCTCCTGAAATTAAATTGTTTTTTTTTTTTATTAACCTTTTTTTTCCCCCCTGGCTGCTCCCACCGCTAAGAGTGAAACTAATTTAAACTGCTGGTAAGCGCTGAGTGAGAAGTGAACCCTGGAGGTCACGACTCATATCCATACGCTAGAAGGCCACGCGCTGAATTTCAACACGCTCCAGCAGTAAAGCCTGGGGGGGGGGGGGGGGCGGTTCTTCGGTCATAAGAAGATTTATCGGAATTGATTCTCATGGTCAGACAATCCTGTACATTTAATATCGCGGCTGAAAAATAATCTACTCCGAGTCTGAAGCGAAGCGTGGCTTTTTCATTCCCTTTCTTCGCTTGCGTTTGACCTTCACAGTGAATCGAGCGGAGCCAGGGCCTCTCAATGGCTCCTGCGACACACTTCACTCCGCTCAGGAGAGAGAGACGAGGTGCTCTGAGGTCACCATTAAGCCTTGAAGTCAGTTAAACTTTTACGGTGCTTTGTTCTTAACCCTGGGTGACTCAATTCAATGGGGAGCTCCAGGAAAAAATCTCATTTAGGATGGCGCACCTTAATCTTATCATTTAGAAGGTACCGCACGCATACTCTTAAAGCAGATCTATTTAAATTTCTTCAAGATCTGATATGGAAATGTGATAGCCCCCCTCTTATTCATCAGATAAGACTGGACCTGAATTCAGTGACAAGTCAGCAGTAAGCCTGCATATGAGGCTTAAAAGGATGTCCGAGCCACTATCCTGATATGCTCTTATTTATTTATTGACTATGAGCATTTTCCTCTATTTTTTAGTTGAAGCCAAATGTGTCACATTCTGTCAATCCCTTCTGCTTACAGTCACCAGAATTCAGGCTACAAAATGAGGAACCAATTTTGAAATTAGCTTTTTGGCTAACTGATAGGCATGAGATGTGCTTTTGGTTCAGATTTGCCTATCAATTAGTGGGGGCCATTCTTACTGGTTAACTGTTAAAAATATAATGTTTTATAATATTATATTTTTTCCATGCCCAGTCAATCAATAGTGATTGAAATATGTAACCTTGCATCACAGTGGATAGGATATATGCTAATGTTACTTTGGCACATGGGCTGTTATTAGCTAATACAACTTTTAATAAATATTTGTGCACAGTACTGTTTTTTGTTCAACCAATAAAACCTTTTACTTTCTAAAAGAAAGAATGTCTTTCAACATGGCTACCCACGAGAGTAAAGAAACGGCATTTCGAATTCAAAGTCACCGTGAAGCACTTTCATATTTTTATACGCAAAGTGCCACAGGAGTTGCACTGAATATTCGCTCGTCTCTACTCCGCGCAGGCAGGTAACCTGCAGGTGAACAAAAACCGTGAATTCAGTACTGCCTCGGAGGACGTGAGTGATCGAAGGCCCGAGAGACAGGAGACACTCCGTCAGATGCTCTCGAACGGGCAGGTGTTTCATCTTCAATACAAAACCGCTGAACTCATTGTACGGTAAGCGGATTATTACAGCTATGACGAATGAAGCGCTTGACAACAATCGCACAAGCCTGAAGCTCTGGTCTTCCTTTTATTTCACGTGATGAAGAATTGGTCATATTTAAAATAAATATGGTAGTTATTCAGTTCCTAAGTGTGCCATAATCATTGTTTATTAACCTCTTAAATTTAAGTACTGTCACCATTTTAATATGGGAAGCTTCAGTTGGAGGGGAAGCGTTTCTGTTTGGAGACTTGATTCTAGGTCTCCAAACAGCTCTACACATAATGCTGATATGCCAAGCCATGCTGGCATTCTATGTAAGCAGTTTTTTCACCATTTCTGATGCATTTGTTTTAAAAGCTAAGAATAAAAAGAAACATAGTGTACAGCAACACAAATACACGAGATCGCATACACACACAAAAACACACGCACAAGCAGACACACACACACACAGCTGCACACACACACACACACACACACACACACACACACACACAAACCGCAAAAAAACAGAACTCAATGTTTTTTTTTGTACTTGTTATTCACAGGTACACTGACTGGACTCACAGTGCCTGTCTCCAGATTATAACAGTTAATCCCAGCCCAAAAATGGCCCACGTTGATTAAAAATCTCAGCGAGAGGCAGAGAGGGATGCCCCATCTGGGGTATTATCCACAGCTCGCTATATTAACCTTTCAAAACCAGAGGCACCCAGAATGATTAGAGCTCGCTGTCCTGTCTGCGGCGAGGCCAGCCAGCCCGCTGTGGGGCCGTGCTGGTCTGGTCAGCGGATGTGCCCCGCGGAAACGCGGCGGGAATGCGACGGAGGAGCCCGTCCGCCGGCGGTATCGCATCATCGGCGCTGCTCAGGAGCCGCTGACTCAGACGCCGACCTCAGCATCTGCCGAGCGATCTCGATCGAAGCGCAAGTAGTAGCACGTTAGCGTGCGCGCCAGATGCTGCTGTCCCGATTAGCAGGCTGCGCGGGATCTGTGAGGGGTGGGGGAAGAGGTGTGTGGGGGGGGGGGGGGGTGGGCCAACACCAGCTTCCCCTCCAGGCTCCGCAGCCGGGACACGAGCTCGGGACAGGTAGAAGGGCTACCTACGGCCTATTCGGTGGGTTCAGCCCGCGGGAACATCTGTCCCTGTTCCCGGTCCCCCCCAAACCGCCACCGCCCCCCGGCCCCCCTCCACCCCCCTGCAAACGAAGCGCGCGACAGCAGCCGTTAGCCCGGGAGAGCGATGGAGCCGGCGTCAGCACTGACAGAAAACCACTCTCAATGCCACAATCCATTAAGGGTCAGTCTTTCTGAGTGGGGTCAGACCCATTTAGATTCACTTACAAAGGGGGAAAAAAATCCCCACAGAAAATGGTGATCCATTTCTTCTTCCAGAAAAGGCAGCCTTGTTAGAAAAACAAAAAACAAAAACAAAGCAAAGCACCTGCTTTCATATAGTTTTCCCATTCTCTATTCATAGTAGAGCTTACTGTAAATAAGTCAGTTGAACCAAGTGACAAGAGATACATTGAACTTAATGCAGCAGATACTTTCATGTCATTCTTACTTCAAACCAAAAAGGGGAAAAAAAAACTGAACAGTGCAAAATAACTCCTTCAAAAAACAGGATTCTTTTTATGGTTCAACAAAAATGTCAAAAGTTAGGTTTAAAGAAAATGGGACATATTCCGTGTGTTATGCAAGACAACTTACATAAGAAGACCCAAGGCCTCCGGTCCTCATGGCTGTAGCCCACACATGATGCGTATCAATTCTCTGACAAAATAGTTTTTATGATATGATATGATATGCTTTTGTGATATGCACTTTTTGATTCTCCCGATAGACTGGCCCCCTCAATTACAAGGAGATGGGCAATCAGAACTGATCAGCCGAGCATGAAGAAGCCATCGCCACTGATGGCAGGCACCACACGAAAGAGCAAGTAAGCAGCCAAACAAATGACTATGCTTAGTGTAAGGGGAATAAATCTCAAAAAATACTAGCGGTGCATTGCCTGAGCTGAATAACAATGAGGATTATCTGCATGATGTTCTTGCAAGATCTGGAGAATAGTAAACAGGAATGTACAATTCGACGCTGTAAGGTGCGGTAAAGCCCTTAGTGTGTTCCAAACCGTAATGCAGCGGATGGGGTGGTGTAGAGGAAGGCATTCCAACACCTCCTTTGTTTGAGCAGCCATTTTGAAAAAAAAAAAATTAAAAAAACTGCCAATGTTTCACCAACCACCAGTTATAAACTATATAATCAGTGAAATATCATTATGAGTTTGAATTTAGCATATTGAGTTTAGGCATTATAACACATCTGTGGTACGATGAGTACCATATATCTGTGGATGCTTTATATTGGAATTTGTGTGAAATCTTCCATACCTACTGGAGGAAGTTCTGGTTATATGTTGAGCCTAAATATAAATATTTCAGGATGTAGGTCATCCTAAAAACACATTATTTTAAATAAGAAAAATATATAAATACAGCATAGTCACCTGTTAAAGTAATCTTGAATTACTCAGCCAGCCTTTTAATGTGGCTTGTGGATTACAGATTTTATTTAAATACATTTCACTGTCAGATGGCCGCAGCACAGGATCTGGGATGGGACCCGCCATAGCTGATGCTGATCTATCTCAGAGCTGAGCATAAATAAAGAAGGATTATCTGTACATAATTTATCAGGACTCAAGTCTTAAGCTAAACTAAAGCTCTGACCTCCTTGCAGAAATTGCTGCAGCACAGCTCGATGTTCTTCTTTTTCAAAAACAATTTCTCAAAAAAAAAAAACTGCCATGCATGTACATAGTCTCTACATGGAATAACACGGACCACAACGTACAGTCATCAGGTGGGGTCGGCCATTTGTTTCCCCTGCAGATTAAAGGCAGGTTCCCCTCAGATATCAGGAAGCATTTTCCGTCTGAATAGCTGCTAATGTATGGAACAGCTTGCAAGGTCATAGAGTAGAGGCAGAGGCCGAGTGGGTGTTCAAGATTAGGCTTAATACAGTGTAGGACACTCTCTGGGCTACAGGTAAAAGACAGGCCTAGATGGGCTCAATGGCCTGCTCTTGCTATTATGCTATCCTTCATTCAATTCAATTCAATTCAATTCAAGAGCATGCCCAGAGCGACAGTGGCAGGCTCATTCCTTTGCTGCGACTGCTCACCTGGGCGTCAGAGATGGACACGCGCTTGGACTCGATGGTGGGCCTGCGGGCCACCCTGGGCGAGATGTGAGGGTAGGCCCCCCCGCCGGCCCCCAGGTAGGTCCCGCGCTCCTGCAGGGACAGCTTCCTGTTGGACAGGACGGGCCGCTGGGGGGCCCGCTTGGCGGCCGGGTCCGGCGTCCTGTCCTTCACGCCGTTGGCGGCCGCGGAGGCCTCCTTGGCGGCGGCCACGTCCATGGCGGCCACCATGTCGGCCAGCTCCGTCTGGTGCTCCGGGTCCGAGTCCGGCGCGGCGTAGCCAGGGTCGGTGCTCATGGCCATCGCTGGTGGAGGGGGGGGAGGACGGGGGGCGGGGGACGGGGGCGCGATCAGGCGGGGGACAGCGGCGGGGGGGCGAGGGGGCCTCCAGCAGCGCGCATCAACCGCGTCACGGCTGCCAGCTTGGCTCCCGGGATCAGAGGGATCTCCGCTGAGCTGCAACAAGAGGAGAAGCGGGACTGAGCGGCGCGCAGAGGGAGCAGCGGGGACCGCGCGGAACAGGAAGACCCAGGATTACAGGGGACCGGAAGACCGCGACGGAGACATCAGGGCGAATCAGAGCTGCTCTTTGCACAAAAGTTTTTTTTTTTTTTTTTTTTACAATGCTGTCATATACAAGACCTTTCAGGCATCAGAAGAAAACCAATGTTACCCCTCAACATATAAAGAACCATCAACACATGATATCGCTATTGAACTAAATGAGGGGAGAGTAAGGGCGGGCGTACATTATACGTGCAGGTTCCTGATAGTTTTTTTCTAACTGGTACCAAATCGTACCAAAAAAAACAATAGGTCATAATTCGCAAGGTATGAGCTTACGGGCTCCCGAATGTTTTTTGACATACCCAAAAAAATCTGGGTACAGTCAGCTTGAATTCGTCAAGTGTGAGAGGTCACGCGAGCCGATTCTGTGTTTCAGTTCCCGTTGACCAATCAGGAGGTGGCTCCGTGTATGACCCACTGTGCTTTGTCGACTGTAACGTTATCTGATCTGGTCGGGAGCTCGTATAGTCTATGCCATCATCTGACCTGTTGTCACAACGTGAACCTCGTTAAGTGTGAGAGGGCATCCGAACTCCCGACCTCGTAACCCGTGAGAAAATCGTATAATGTACGCCCGCCCTAAGGATGCAGTCTCTTCTTTTCCTATTAGTGCAACTCAATTTGCTAACAACTGGCTAAATGGTTGGGATATGCACCTCTCCACTCCACATGTAACATTTCTGAGAGGTTCTCTATGTAATTAGCACACAACACTAAAGGACTGCAAAACCTGACTTCCAACATTGATGTTCTTAAGAGACTCACAAGCTCGAGAGGGGTACTTGGAAGTCACAGATTGTCAGTCAAAAACAGGGCTCATTCCAAGCTACGTTTTTCATAAATACTGCAAGGTTACAGCTCGTACATGTAAAGGCAGACAGACGATAATGGATTTCCAATTTTCCCAAACATCCTAACATGATTTCTGAGGAATTGCATTCATCAAGGTTTCCTTTTGTCATGAACGGCTATCTGGACGTAATGTGTTCAATAGCACTAGCTAAGAGAAAAGCTTGTAAAACACGTTATCAGACGATTAAAGCTACCCACAATCCAAAGCAAACAGCCAAATCCAAAGGGGAGAAAAACAGAAAAACCACACATTATCCACCATAACCCTTCGCAGCAACTGTCATTGTAGCTTCAAATTAAGATGAAATCCCACAGTCAACAACATCATTGTAGGTAATACCTCCTGACTTAAATCCTTCAGATTAACACTACATCATCATGTAGGTATCAACTGAACTACTCAACCGAAGCACATGTGTAGAAACACAACATATATTACCTATATAAATGCTCATATTTTAACTACCAAAATTAAGCGCATGAGTTGAGTATAATCCGCCGAACTATAATAAACACTTTTTTCAAAACTTTTGACTAGGAACAGAAAGAAACCCATTAAGCTGAAATATTGTATTATGCAATGCATAATACTTACAAAAAAAAACAAACTACCTTTTCATCTGAATGAGCTGTCGACAGGCTTTGGCAGACGGGAGAGTGCGATGATGGTGCTTTTTAGCACTCTAACCATGTAGGGAAGCTAATGCAATGTGGTTCATTTTCGTGACCCCTACAGTGGCTAAGAGTCTCAACACTTCAGTCAGAAATGTCCCGCGTTTAAATTTGACAAACAACGCTCTTCTCTCCTGGAAATTACACTGCATTAGGACAGCCAAGTTTCCAAATGATTTTTTTTTTTACCCTCCGGAACTTTCCGTGGAACACTTCTGCGTTAACTCCGAAATGACACGCAGCCCCTCACTTGTACAGGCACCACTAGGCCTTCGAGCACAGAACTGCAGTCTTCCAGGGTGCGGATCTATTCATGCCCCATCAAATAACATTGGTCATCATTGAATTTTTCATGTTCAAAAGAAGTATGTCCTTTTTATGTCATGGCCCACATATCTTCTTTCATGAGCAGAAGGATTGATTTTACTGGCATCACTCAGCAGAAAGCAAAGCTTTCGGCAACCAATGCCGCCTTCAGAAGGGAGAGACTAAAACAAGGCCGCAGAATGCACAGGAACTGAGAAATGTGAAGATAATACAGAAAATTATGAACAGAGTTTTTAAGAGGAAATATAAACTAAATCCTCCCTTAAACACCTCTGCCAATAGGCTACATCCCAAAATCCACTTTATGTGAGGAGTAGCAACTGCACTACAAAGTATCCTGTCTCTGGAGGTAAAGAGATATGCATGGTCGGTGTCCAATCAGGCTATTGTCCTGCTGGCTGCATTATGGTGGGTTTTGTATTCTTCATGTGCATCACAGAGGCACTATGCCTATCTTTCCAAAACACAGACAGCCCATAACTGGAGTGAGTAATAATGGCTGTTTTGGAATCAATTGCGGGCTCTTAACAGTGTCCTGCCCCCCTCCGCACTTCCCACTAAATTGATCACCTGAATGAGATCACAGACACAGAGAGAGAGAGAGAGAGAGAGAGAGAGAGAGAGAGAGAGAGAGAGAGAGAGAGAGAGAGAGAGAGAGAGAGAGAGAGAGAGAGAGAGAGAGAGAGAGAGAGAGAGAGAGAGAGAGAGAGAGAGAGAGAGAGAGAGAGAGAGAGAGAGAGAGAGAGAGAATTTCTTTGGAAATGCACTATGACATATTAAACCAGTGCTCTTGAGACAGACCCAATTTATGACACATGCTTATTTTACATTTAACCCTTTGAAGAGTAGAATTTAGAAAAAATAAAAAACATTCTAAAAACTTAAAAGTCAGTGTTCTAGGACTCCTTTTCTTTCAATTACCAGTAGTGGACATTCAATTTAGAACATTCAAATCACACATTTGTGATCAGGGTAAATAGTTAAGCTAATTATGTGTTATACCAATTACAATTATTCTTAGGTGTATTTGTAAAATTCAGTTACAATCCCAAAGGTCCACCGGGTCCAGTGAGTAGATTTTATCTAACATTACACGCCCGAATGGTTTGGTGATGCAGCATGTTACAGCACACTACAGGAGATTTAAATCTCAAACAAATAAATCTATTACTTGGACTAATAGCAGGTCCCTTTATAATACAATTTTAAAACTATCCATCAAAGACTCATACGATGCAATACTATTTGAACTGAAAAAATGTGTCATTCAATACATTTAAATATTTATCTGTATCACCTGCACAGGTTGCACAGGTTCTCTGAATGACCTTGAATGATCTTGATGACTCATGGCACCTTCAATGCTTATTTTTATTCAAATATCTCACTGGATCATTGCACTGCATGGGTTCTGCACTGGCTTTGAGCTTCACTAATTAAAATGAAATACCATTTTTCACCCTGAAAAATGCAATTAGTACTAGAAACTTTATGCTCTTCTGATATTTAACCTTATTTAATGCTCCATTTGCTCCTAACAAGATTTGGTTTCACTCAGAATTCAATAACTTCCCCATTACTGCACTCAATCTCAGCAAAGCAGAAACCTGATGATATCTCCTAGCCGAAAAACAAAATTCCCTTTTAGCATTTTTTCCATCTTTCCACAAAAAAATTAACCAAAACCAGTCATCCAGGGCATAGACTCAGACATTCAAAGCCATCGGAACTGTGTTTTTCCGTTAGAGGCCGACTCCTCCTGAGGGAATACAAGCTTTATTTGTCTGTAAGCTGTTTTTTTTTTTTTTGCGTGTAGCGTAAACAAAAGGTCTGAAGGTGGGAGGTGGCTTTGAGCTGGAAATATCAAACGCCTAGCTAAATAAGGGCAAGGGAATTGCAGAGAACTTCACTTGTGCTTACGTAACTTCCCTCTTCTCTAAGAAATGCTGCAAAACACAAGCACTACTGGCTGACTTAGTCCACTTCATGTGAAACTCAAGTTATTTCCTTCCCTTTGGCATGTGAATACATCAAATAATCAATAATCCGCCTTTGACAGAATGTAGTGGGTGAGCCATCCTGATCCTATTCACCATCCAAATCCTGCTTTCTGTCAGCATGACTTTACTTATCAAACACATAAGGCAAGAAACCCGAGGCAAGAAACGAAAAGTATACAAAAAGAGTTGTTTTTAGGTCATAGTCTAGTTTTATACAGTCGTACCTTTTTTGGAACATTCCATTGATAATGATTTGAGAATCCCATCAGAGTTTTTTGTCCTAATTTTATAATTGAGGTAGAACAAAAAAACCTGGCATTTTGTCTTTATTTGACTGAGCCATTAACACAAGGGTGTATCTAGAGAGGGAAGGGGAGCGGGGTTTCTCCTGCACCGAAATGCCTTAAACGGGCCGCCTAAGTGTTTTTTCAAGCTGCCTGAGCCGCCTATAGGAGAAATCGCGCATAACCTCGGAGTGCTCTCAAGCTTAGACACTTTAGCGTCTACAGTAGCGTCTGCTTTAATGCACAAAGAAGGAAACAGACAGTAACAGATAGAGAGTGCTGACAACCACACATGCCACTCAGGCGTCCGCTATCGACGTGACCTTCGGCAAAAACCGCCTACCTTCATAAAATTTGGTGGATTTGCATCTTTATACGGCAATTGTTTATTTATGCCGCATCTGCCCAGATTTAACGTATATTTATAGATCATTATGCGATGTAATTAGATATAATTCCATGAACATATCCAAACTATGGCATATGGCCATTATGCCATTAATTGGATTCTACTGTATTAACCCATACTGTTTTTGCCTATCTGCGCAGATTGAGCTACGAAATAAAATTCTGAAAATGTTGTTTAAGGTACAAGTAACACCAGTCATAAAAAAGGATGGTGCAAGCATTCATTGAGAGAATGTGTAAAAAATATTTAAATATAGTTAGCTGCCATTTGTGTGGATTCATTAAGTAAAACACTTAATATCACACCCAAGTTTTGAGCAACGAAAATGAAAAAGCATTTTGAGACATTTTGCATTTCCAAATACCACTGTTCCTGTAGAATGACAACCTTACACTACGTAAAACCTTCAGAATAGGCTATGTTGTATTCCCCCAAAGCCCAATCTGGCACAATATGTAACCCTTCAATAAATATTTTAATTGTTTCCATTTTTTTTTGTCACGTTTCCTCATCTCAATGCACCTCTCGAAGAGAGAACTTCACAGTCTAAATGTAGCTAAATATAGGGAGACGATGCATCGGTGGCGCCAAAGCTGGACGGGCCGCAGTCGCTGTCACACAGAAAGTCACCACCTAGGCCCTATTTCGAGCCAGGGAAAACCCCCTGGGGAGTACGTGACTCAGTCCGTCCGCGGCTACAGGCAAAGACAATCTTCAGAGCCATTCGGAACGAGTACTGCTAAGATTGCCTTCACTGAGCCAAGTGAAATGAATTTTCCTACACAGAGAGAAAACTCTGAATGACCGTAATATTGATGCTTGTCTATATTGAAAGTTTACACGAGTTGGACCCCTAGTTTTTCAAGATAACATACGAGAGAGGGAAGGTATGTTTTGATGCAAGGCGATCCACTCCGGTTAAGCCATTAAGCAAAGTTTAATACCCAGCATGCCTCTTTCCTGCTCTCCTCCCACCCAGGCATCAAAAGGAAGTCTTTGACAATTAAAGACAAGATGAAGCCCTTGATACACACAAGTGTTCAGGAGCCGTTTATCATTTATTACTTCACTGAAAAGGTATGCGGGCACAGGAGTATTTAGATTATGGCCACATCACACTAAGGCCTCTGGGCAATGTGGGCCATAACTGTTTCCGGTTTTCGTGCTAACTCCAGGCCTGAATGACTTAATTAGCCCGAACATTTACACCATCTGATGTTTTAGCTACATTTCTTCATAAGCGCATGAATGACAGCCAAAGACTGTCCTTGTGTCCCTACGTGAAACATTGTACTGTGATCTAATCTACGAGCGAACCAGTGTTGGTGTGTACAGTCAGTTGGCTCATTTAGCCAGGGTAACTGGTGGAAACAAAATGACCTGCATACACACTGGCTCTCCAGGACCTCCACCCCTGCACTATGAGAACACTAGCACCCATTTCAAGTTTGAATGGCCTGAGCCATTTATTTTAAAATAAAAAAGAGCAATTCATAGTGTTCAACTGAGAATATTACTTAAATATCTCGATTCCCGTGTAAATAATGTCCGTCGGTTTCACAGTTTACTATTTTTGTAAGGGCTATTCAATAACATTTCTGTTTGGTGTCCTTAAAAAGAGGCCCAAAAAATAAATGAATCTTTCAAAAATATCAGTGCTAAGCTCTACTTTGACATACCAGCTTCTTTCAGAAAAAAGTCTGTCCTTTTAACAGAGTCTGTACTTCTAGAAAAAGCAGACCACAGACAAGCCAGCCCTCACCACAAATCAACAACCATCACCCGGTCATGCTCAGCAGCTTCAATCCCTAGCTGACTGAATTATTTATCTGACTGCCAAGTGATGTCAGAAGCACTTAGAGTTTAGATTTTGGAGTTTAAAATTGAGAGAATGACTTGAGTCATTTTTTGGTGCCTCCTTAGTTGCGTTTTTCTATCTTAACCTATCTAGCCCATCTTTTTTTGTACTGCCTTGCTTTTGTTCCTGTTGCACATAAGGTAGACGTTTGGTGTTTATTTGGTAATGCTTGGTTTACTGGTCTCTGGTCATTTTCAGTCTAATGTCTTTCTAAATGCCTTTTTTGTTGTTGTTAATTTTATGTAGTGAGCCTAAATCCATGAGCAAGTGTATGATTATTATTTCTGTTCATCTTTCTGTCATTATGCACTTCTTTAAATATCTACTTGCAGATTCCACCAGTTTACAGTTTAATTGTCCACTTAAAGTGAAAATCCTTAATATTTTCATATTAGAAAATGGCACGTTGTACATTTTCAAGCTGGCATATTTCTAGCGATATAAATTCAATGTGTTGACACTGCTGTTTTCCAGTGTCAACAATCCCGCCAATTATGATGCACATACAGGAACTTGCATGCCGAATGCAAAAGAGCAAGCTTCTAAAATCCAAAAAGTGTCTTTTAAAAAATGTTTGACATGCTGCTCAATGTCACACCACTTCTTTGGTTGTCTCTAGGCAGTCTTCTTTCTCCAAAATACGCTTCTGCTGAATTATCGTCCAAAAAAAAAAAACGCACTCCACCTGCTTAGGAGCCTTAGTAATAGCTTCAATTTGAAAGGAACTGTTGTTTGGAGTATAAAAATCAACTGTTATGACCAGCAGTTACCACAGATGTCACCAAATCCACCAAAACTGAAATGTTAAGGATAGCCAAATTTTGGATGTTTAATTAGAATTAGTATCGATTATACGGAATATTATATAATTTGTCATTTTAACTGTTTCAATAATAGAATGGCCTTTTGGAGTTTTCTGGTCCTTTTCTTGGTGCTATAAGGAGGTTTACAAGAGTTTACATATTTAGAAAATTCTAAAATCTCTTCTAACTCAATAATATTCTTCAGGTGAACTTGTAAAGGTAAAAAGAAATTTAATGCCAGTCCATTGATAAAGTAAATCTTCACTGTAATCTGAAAAGTAAAGGTTTGGTGTAAATAAAGTTTCCAGTTACTTATGATTCAAAATAGTAATCCCTAAACTTTTTTTATTTTACATGTATTAACAGATTTATTTTTCAACATGTTTTAAAATGAACCTATCAATGCCAAATAGATTTAGTAACACATGTATTAGTAATTAGTAACATAGTTCTAAATTCTAACTGCTTTACTGGCTTTCTTGTTCTTTGCTGTTTGCAACACTGCCGTTTTCAGTAGTTTGGTTTCTTCCTCAGTAAAACATTTAATTTAGTGTAATTGAGAGCAGCCAGAACATTTTTTCTTTTCAATTTTGTGAAAGCACAGGGCACAATCATTTGGAGCTAACACATGCACTCAAGATAAATGTCAGCAGTCTTAACACTGAAATATTTATAGAGGAATTAATGGAACCTTTAAATTAGATCATATCACTGTCAAAATGACTTTGACAAATTAAGTTAAACACACACTCCTGAATTTGACATCTGGTACTACTGTAGCTAACTAATTTGAGAAATTAATTGGCCGTCAAGCAGTATCCTGACCTGAATTTGCATATAGGGCTGCCTTTTCTCTTAAAATAATCAATCAGATTTCTGAAGTTAAACAAAGAAAAAAATGAATGAGGAAGCTGGCCTTAATATTTTTGCTATACATAATCCTAATAATGAAGAAAATGTACAGTAAACCCCATTTAACTTCATTAGCTGCAGTGCTTTTGTACACACTTTCCCGAAAAATGCAAGAAAATGCATACAGGAAGAAATCCATATATTGCAATCCACTGTACAATTAATATTTAAAAAAAATATAATTCAGATATACTGCATAAAACGTGCAGTGAGCCAAAAATTAATTTAAGATAATTATTTTCAGGTTAGGATGAAAATCAATTCTAATTCTAATCTTCACCTTTCATGGCATCATAGCCAATGGAGACAAAGGTGATCTCCACGAAAAAGAACACATTTCAGAAGAGACCAACAAACGCACATTTACACACTTTCTCCCCTCTGTTTCTGGCACTTCATCAGAAGTCTGTCCCACACGGAGGGCAACGTGTACCGCCCCCTCGAGATGATCAGTCTTACAGTTGTGCCCCGCCCCCTCGTTTCTGATGCTTCGTCCTGCCGTTTCCTTGGCGCGAGCGGCGTCGGTGCGCGAGCGTGTGGCAGGTGGGCGTATCTGAGCGTTTTCCTCTCGCACGTGCCCATCGTACGCCTCATCAGACGCGTTCCCAAGCGTCCCCCGGCCTCTTTGCCCACGCTCCACACGGCTCAGGCCCGTGCGTACGAGCAAACGCTGAGGGAGATTGTCTGGGGCACCCTACCGATCGAGCCGGTGTGGAGGAGATTTGGACCCTCCCCCCAAAACGACCCTTTTCATAAACATTCCTTTAGTAAAGAAAGCATTGGATAGATAAATGGCAATTATCGTTTTCACTATTCCTGTTAAGCCTGCCGACTATATGTGTTGCACGTGACTGTTTTGTGTGCTTTTGTCTGCTGATGTGCTCATGATCACAAATTGTGCATCTGTAGCAAAATTAAGTGATGCAGCCAATTTTCTAACAATTCTGAGGTTCATGAATAACAATGGATTTCTATTTTCAACTAGGGCAATACACTGAATTGGCCCAATGAACGGCTAAAACCAGACCCTACAATGCATTTTAATAAATTTAAAATGGTAGAATGAAATCTTGCCAAGGGAAAAACAGCTTAGCATAACTAACCTTGACATTTTAAATGATAAGAGCAAAACAGATAAATGCTGAACTGATAAATAACAGGCTGATTAACTGGGATCCTTTATGCTCTTTTCAGTTTTCAGAATTATTTTGCCTGTGCCTGATATCCGTGTCCTGCCAGCTGATCCAATTTAATGAGCTGGTTATGAAGTAGCTAAGCAGACAGAAGTAGATCATTGGTCTGCTGAGTGGCTCATCCTGTTAAAGTGTCTATCCTTTTTCAGTTTTGGTGGAATTGCCTTCATCTGTGGTGACTGGTGGTTGTTTTCAACTTCCAAATACCAGAGTTCCATTTGAAACGAAACAAGAGAATTTTTGCCTGTGCTTATTTTTCTCCAAAGATAATCTAGCAGTAGCATATTTCAGATAAATAAGACTGCCTGCAGAAAACCAACAATGCCATCTGACATAGTAATATTGAGGAGCATATCAAACCTCATTTTAAAGATGCCTTTTAGATTTTCCCATTCGGCACGCAGGTTCCTGTGTGTATGTCATCACACTTGAATACTTGGTGGGATTGTCACACCCAACACCACCAGAGGGAAATAGCATATACATGAGCAATTACAGAATGCAATGACATTTGATATTGCTACAAAAATGCCAGTGCGAAAAGGTATCAAACCAGGCATTTCTTAATATGAAAAAATTAAAGGGGCTGTTCACCCAAAAATTAAATGAAGGTATGATTCCACTTAGCAACTTAAGTTAGCAACTTACTTTATTAAAGCACATAACAGCGTTTAAATTCATGTTTCAGATATTAATCAGTGTAATATATGTTGTATAACAAAACGTGAAACTCGTTTAAGTTTATGTTAACTGCAGATGTTATTTTCTGCACAAAAAGAAAACCCTATGGGAAAAAGCATTGAAAATCTGTACAGGGAACTCATGGGTAAAAAATGCTAACTTCCAGGTTTTAGGACTACAAACTGCAACACTCCATGGCATACCTTGGTTGAAACGTGTATTGTGGTAGGAGTAATCGATGAAACCAGGCACAAATTAAGCTCTGTGGATGTTTGTGAGTAACTGTGTGATTATGTTTGGAAAGAGACCTTGCTGTTGAATTTTTCGAGGGTAAATTTTTGGTGCTTTCAGGCACAAGGATGGACTTGCACAGTCTGTTTTATCAAGGTGAGCTGCAGCAAATATCTAGAAAACTCATCACACTGCAGCAAAACCATCTGAGTGGACAGATACTACTCCGAGTGAGTAGAAACATACCTTAAATTCATTTTTGGGTGAACTGGCCCTTTAAGGACTATTATTTAAGACACTGCTCCAGGTCATGGATGGGTCCCTTGGTCAGATATGGATTCTGGACCACGCCAATGACCACTAGGCCCAACAGCCTAGCAGGGTGACCCAGGGAAGGGTGGGCTTCAGTCAGCTGGGATGACAGCATCTCATTGCTCACCAGCCACTCCCACTGGTAGATAGGGCACCCACAAGTCTGCCTGTTAAGCTCAGCATGAGGGGTCTTCCTCTGACTCGAGTCTGTACAAGCCGGACTTACAAAATATCGTGAGATAAGAAGGGTCAGTTGGCACTGTGTACTTCGGAGGACAGCACATGCTTGCCTGCATTCTCCCAAACTGATAGCGGAGGCTGCATCAGTGAGCGATGATGAATTGATTGGGCATTAACAACAGGGAAGAAATAAGGGAGAAAGCATAAGAGGAGTAGAAATTAAACTGGCTTTGAAATCTTATAAAATAGGTCATTCAAACCTTCCCTGAATTTATTCTGCCTACTGCTCCCACTTGTGATACTACTCAGACCGCAGACAGTAATGTTCGAGGAAGAGCATGAGTCACGTCTCAGATAATATGAGATTTTCCCAGCAGCCCAAGCAGAGCAGAAATCACCAAGAAAAGTGACGTGAACCAAACAAGCAACCAAGCAACTCAGCAACTAAGCGACTGAGCAGTAGGGGTGAAGTTTAGGGGGGACTGCAGGGGTGGGTTGGAAAATAGCACAGACTGAAGTGGGAAGTAACTTTTATATGTGATATCTGTAAAGATTTTTTTCCAAAATGTTCCCTATTGGTGTAGAAGTTCTGTAAAATAAACTGACTTACAGTAGATCTGGAAAACTCACAACTACTATAAAAAGTTTGTACTGTAATTAGATAGCTTAATTTAATGTTTTAAATAATTGTTTGTTTGCATTCAATCCCAAAGTAATAATAAAAAAAAACTTAATGTGCACACACACAGACTGTCGCCAATTTCAATTTATGAATTCTCTAATTTGGAAAATGGAAATGCAGCACCCACACACCCCAAAAGACAACTACTTTTGCTGGAAGCTAAAAAGCTATTTGCAAAGATAAATAAATAAAGTTCACTTTATTCCTCCAAGTCACTGAAAATAAAATTCCCACTAGAATGAAAGGAAATGCAGTAGCTCTGAAGTTACAGGCAGCAATACACACAAATATTAGTTATATTATAGTTATGTTTGCCAAGTTACTTTTCTTTGATGAATTACATTTTGTCAGCGAAAACACATCTATGTGCTTCATACTGTTTGAAAATGTAATAATGGAAATCAAAATTAATTCATATGACAACTGAGTGCAAGTCCTGTCTTGTCATTGCTCTGTATCAGCCATACCCTTTTATACCAGCTTTGGACACTTGAATATTACACTTAAAAGAAAAAAAACTTATATTTTGTATATGCATTTATAAGCCCTTGAAATGTAAGATGGTTCCCAAGAACAGCATGGTCACTCTCCCAGCCAACATTTTCCCCTCTTAATTGCAGCAATCAGAACATAATTAGCATAGTGCGGACAAAGATTGAACTGCACCGAGACCTTAAATTAAGGATTAATGGTGTCAATGTATCAACTTGCATGAAGGGGCTTTACAGTTCTTCTCCCTGATTCTACACCAGGATCCGCAGTGACATCACCCTGTTGTGTGCGTGCACGTAGGTTAATGGTATGAACATTCGACTAAGTATGTCTTCATTTCCTACACCCATTAAACACGTTTACCGTTCCAAATGTCACAAATTAACAGCAATGTAATTTAAATACTCCAGGCCCATGTAAAATGTATGATTACATGTTTAAAACCTATTGCAGTAATGACATCAGGTGCATAGGAAAAAATAATCTGTGAATTTGTCAATTAGTAAGGTGCAAGACACACCGCATTGCCTGTTAAGGGAAGACCTTTTCCCCCACAATGCCGTAGTTAATTAAACCCTTTAATGTGCTCAATTCTGTTTATGTTCCAGGTCCATTAAGGCATTTACTGACACGTGCGTGAATTATAGCAACAGAATACCGATCTATATGCCGCACGAGGAGCTCATAAAACATACATATACATCCCCGAGAGATCTGGCGTAGGTGATGGAGCGACAGCGAATCGCCGGCGACAGGCTCACATCACAGCCTGTTAACACAACCCTGTGCACACGCTCACGAACTGCTCCGAATCATAACGACGCAGACCTTCCATTAAGAAGCCTCAACAGGGAGTCTGCCTTTGTGAATTAGGAGCAGGCATCAATTGCACACAATTGTTGGGCTTTTGCTTTGACTTCCCCTTAGAAGAGATATAATTAATTAGGGTATACGCCCTTAATTTTCCTGAGCGTGTCTGGCACAATGGAACTTCTACAGCCACGTATCTAGGTCATTGTACTTTCCCCCTTCACATGTAGCAAAGGCTATTTTTGCTTACGTTTTACTTCTATATCCTGGTACCTCAGAACCAACCAACCGCATTTATATGTCAACATTAGTCGGAGACAGGAGGCGCATCGCTAAAACAGGTTTTGTTGACAAACGACATCCAGCTGAGAATTTGTTTCAGCTTGGAGGTGCTGGTGCTCGATTCAAAATGTCAGGGGAAGTTCCAGACTCTGACCGCTGCATATGTAAGGCACAGCATGAGGCACCCAACGCTGAACGCCTGAATGCAGAAAGAGAAAATGTAGCGGTAGCAGAATAGATATTGACGGGCTCTTCGCATTGTGGTGTTAACAAGGATGCACCGTCATGCAGCTTCATACCTCATGAATAAAACATCCCTTCAGAGGAAATGTGTGAATTTCAATTCACTGCACACACATACGCACACGCACACACACACACGCACACACGTACACACACAGAAACACACGCACAGACACACACACACCCGCACACACACACACAAACAGACACACACATACACACGCACACACACACACTCACACACACACAGATACACACGTGTATACATACACACACACAGACAGACACACATGCACACACGCACACACCTGCACACATACAAACAGACACACACACATACAGCACACACACACACACACAGACATACCCACACACACACACAAACAGACACCCACACACACACACACACACACACTCACACACGCAGCACATCAGCCAAAGCCGTGAAAACAGAAGAGACCCTGTAGAGGGCTGAGTGCTAAGCTGGATTCCACTGGGACGGCTGCAGCGGCAGCTCTGACAGGAGCTGTGGGAGCCCCTGGGAGAAAGCGGAGTGGAGCGGCGGAGGCTCACCTAGATCTGAGAAAACCTGGATTTCCCGCCTTCTTCTGTGGTGCAGGGGGCCCCCCACCTACAAAAGAGGGGCCCATTAAAGTTTCACAGGCCGACGCCTTCCGCAGATCGGGTTTTACCCACACACCGGCCCGCCGTCTCACGTCTCTCGCGGCAACCCGACACTTTGGCGACCCCACCCTCGCGGCTCAAATACGTTGCCAGCACAAAAATGTCCCCCCGACTCCCAATTTGGCTACCGTCACGGTCGCAGGTGTTTTTGGAGGTTTTTGCCCAGCTGTTTGTAGAGGTGGAGGGATGGCCTGACTCTACTCGTAGCCCTGCTGGCACACGTGGAGCAGAGGGGAGATATTTATTCCCCTGGCACGCCGTAAATACAGACAAAGGAATTCTGCAGAGGGCGGGGTGGGGGACTCGGAAAAGGTCAGGCAATTAAAACACACTGAACACCTGGCATCGCAACGCAGAATCCTCACTGTTCTGCTCCGTACGTCCATGACTTCCAGGCAGAGAACAATGCCATTTCAACAGTGAAAGAAACCAGGCCGCTTCCCTTAAGGGATCAGCCCGTGGGTATCTCCACATCAGCCAATCAGGGCCAGCCAGGGACCCAAACAAATGTGCGTAAATTGCATTACCATGGCAGCGAAGGATTTACCATTTTAAAAGTCAAACTGCAGACACCATGAGAACTCCTCTCCATTTTCCATTGCAAACCACAACACTGTAGCCTTGCCAAAGCGTAACTCTAAGGGCTCTGTTTCAACGGTCGAAAGCGCAATGCGCTAGTGCACTTAGGGCGTGGCCACATCCACTTTTGCTAGTTTGACAGCAGATCAATTAAACCAATCAAATAAACCACTCCTCCTGCTTACCAGGCTATGGATGAAGCAGCTCTCCTGGCGGCTGATTCCTCCTCAGCGGCGATGCTGGTGCGTTTCGATTCGTTAACTGGACAGGCAGTTCACAACCACGCTCCCGTAATGTGCCCTCATTTATGTCTGAGACACTCACGACTTTTGGTAATGCTATGCAGCACGCCACAAAGGAATGTTCAGGCCAGCTGACAGCCGTACCGTAATTTTACACCTGTCTTATGCAAACATTTGAAGTGCATTTTCGGTTCTCGAAACTCGTCTCTGTTAGGCCACAGTGCGTGTTTATGTGAGTTATCCAATGCATTACAATTCGAGCACTACATACATGTCATCAGACACGATAGCCATTGTCCCAAAATTGTCCATTTGCCAATTTTATTCCTCATTACTGCGATTGCCTAATTTCTATCCATATTATGACTGTTGATTATGACATGTCGTCATTTTTATTGTGTATTTCTGGTATATACAATAATAATCTTTCACATTGTCATTCTTATATTTTTATGCATGTGTGTGTGTGCAACTGTGTGTGTAACAGACAGAGGCATGTATGCGCATTGCATACCTGCCAATGCAGGCACATTACCATCTTCACATTGTGTCCTTAAAACAACAGTAAAACTGTCACATGTCTTATGACCAGGGCATCGGTTGGCCATACCACAAAAGCTTGCAGCTGCATCAAAATAGCAATAGGCAGACAATTACCACAACCACACCTCACTTTGAGGTCAACCCGCCTGCGTGGGAGCAAGGTCATGTGCTAACTTAACAGCATAGGCGCTAGACGGGAAATGACAACAGTGTCAGGCTGAAACTAGCCAGGACACTTTTCGTTTCGGAGTCCAAGCCAGAGCCCTAACGATCTCACACAAAGGTGGCAGAAGGTGGAGACTTTTCTGCTTTTCAGCAATAATGTGATTTTACGCGACTCTCGGTGCCAGGTGCGCGGCTTCCACGATGTCTCGTAAGCCACTTAAAGGTCAGGGAGGAGGAACGAATCTCACGAGAGGACCAGTGTTCGGCCGCATATTCATTTGCTCTCAGGCATCCGTGTCGCTCTGCTTATTAAGGTCTGCAAGAAGCCAGAGACGGAGAATTTTACGGCCTCAAAGAGCTGGGAACTGTATCCAAACTCAGCTCACCCCGACGGCCGTGGGGCACGAGTGCCGTTATTTCACATTCCTCATTCTGCTCGGAGTGCAGCTCTGAATAACGTGCGGTGGCTCACGGAGCTGACATCTGCCTGGCTGTCGGACACACTTCTGACCCGTCGGATAACCTGCGTGAGGGCACCTGTGACAGGTTTCATCAGGGGGAGACTCCCAGGAGAACTGCAGTGCCGCGCTGGCGCTCGCACACCAACAGCGGGGGGAAAGAGACAGGGAGACACGCGCGGCGTTTGTCGTTTCTCATCTTCCGCGGTGTCGACTGCTGGCTTCCTCAGCCGCAGGACTGACAGGAAGTCTCCAGCGCCGCTAAGCACTTTACATTCAAACAGAGAGACCGTTAAAAGAGATATACCAGTGCCTATCTGCAACTGCAATAGGCCAGAAAGGCTCTTCGCACCAACTGACAATCAGAGGTGCCATTTTCACTGTTCAAAAACCAACCGAAATGTTCTTTCTCCTGCACACACATCAATCTCTTTGAATTAATTTCTCTTGTATCAAATGTTATCAAAGGTTTGATCACCCGCGCGGCAGATGAGTCAACAGATTCTACCGAGCGCTGATGGATGTTATGCCGAACGAAGTGGCCTCCCAGCTTGACAGGGCTCAAGACTGAAGGGAACAACCTGACTTTCCCATTCATGGTTCTTCATTGACTTTGCCCATTGTTCTTCGGGTAAATCTGGAAGTGGGCGGGCCTGTGCCAACTAGGCCACTCCCCCTGATGAGCCAGTGTGGTGCAGCAGCCCTGGCTGGCCCAATAAGACCAGCATGCTGACCAATCCAAGCACAGCCCCCAGAGACGTGAGCGTCACTGTTGTGACGTCCCCATAGTGACGTCCCCACTGTGATGTCACTGTTATCGCTTCTGCATGGTGCTTTGGACACTGCCATCAATCATCCTGTGAGCAGCTTCTTTTCAATGGTCATTGGTGAATTGGGCTGTAACAGGCAGGAGCATGAGGGTGCCACAGACCCCATTACTTTCAGCCATACCCAAAGCACTTTCTCCATTCAGGCTCCAGGCACAGGGCCAGCGTGTGCCATCTTAACCACCAGTTATGCGTGGGCAGTTCATTCTATGCCAGGTTGAGTTAAAATTCCACAAAGTGCATTTCATCAAAATTTATAAATATTTGCAGGAGCATCCGCTTCGCCTGATATTCTCAAAAAGAAAAGAACATAAAAATATTTCACATTTCATTAATATAAATAGACAGAATCGCAATAATATGTAAAATCAGAGGACTGGAACTGAGGCATCTGAATTGCAAAATAATGCAAAACCGAACCAAATAAGCAATAACAAATCACAACAGTTGCAATTATTTTAAGGATGCTTTACCAGAAATGCTCTCCCTGGTAATTTATTTTCCGGTAATTTTATGTACCCCATTTACCGCATTACTCCAGCGCGAGAGAAAAGCTCAGCCATCTTAGTCAGTGCTATTAATGGGGGCCATCATAATCAGTGTACGCTGCAACACAAACAGAGCTGGTACGAAATGAAATATCCTGGCCGAGTACAAACATTATCGATGGGTTTTTTATTTAATTTAAAAAAGACAAAATAATGTGAGTCTGGCTGTGCAGAAAACTGCAGCTATGAAGACGTGGAAACAAGCTGACATTATTACTGTATGAAATAAAGCAGGGGGTGGGAGCGTTATAGAAGCAGGGAGCTCTCCAATGAGTGTTTCACCCACTGGCTAAAGGAAGACACCACCTCTCTGACAGTAAGTCCAGCCGAATCATTCCCATCTCTGTGGAGCCCAGCACTGCCCACTGTGGAGAAGAATAAGTTCACTAAACGTGTCCAGCGTGTTATCTAACAAATCAAAATTACATAAGGAATGCAGCCAGCACTGACAATTCATTAATCAGATTTTACTCAATCTGATGTCTGAACTATTACATTTCCCCGCTCAAATTAATTAGATTTGAAATGAAACTTGTTTTCAGACTCCCTGCAACAAGCCAGTGTTTTTGTGATCCAAACCCGAGCCCTAAGAGCACGTTTAGATGGTTATCCTGAAGCCATTTACATTGTTAAGAGCACGTAATTCATTTGGAACCAATTTAATTGAAATGTTCAGTGATTTTGTCCAGATTGTTTCTGCCTCTGGTCTCTGGCCGGCAAAGCAAGGTCTCTCTCACCAGCAACAGAGAGGAGAGGAGTAATCAAAAACTAAAAATGATTTATGGGGCTGGTAAGAGTCTTCAGTTCCTGAGGATACGGCTGCAGAACTACTAAATCATTCAAATTAGCTTGTCTCACTGCTGATAAAAGCAACAAAAACAGACCTTTGAACTTTGAACAGCTACTCTGTGAAGCTAAAAAAAAAAACAACAAATATCGCACATAGGTAAGTTTCACAAGTTTTATAAAACAGACGTTGAATTGGCTCAACATTGTTTCAAAATAAATTTTAAATGAACTATGCATCATTACTAGCATATAGCTTGCTACATTGGGCCATACTGAGATGCTTTCAAGTGCTCCTACTGTACATGGCAGGCATGGGTATATTAACGAGGTGTGACACAGACAGCTCACACTGCTACTGGAATGTCATTTACACTTTAGTATCGGATCAGAATCATTGCGGAGGACAATATGTTAGCGTGGAAAGCAGGAAATATGGCAGAACACCAAAGGACTGGTGTCAGGATGCCAGGAAGCTGCGGAACCTGTGCTATGTAAACTTGCCTTGACGAAACACTGTCACCGAGCGCAGCAGGCGTCTATTAGCCATTCTCCTGTTGTATCTTAAACAATGGCCTACGCAGAAAACCATGACTACATATTCATTTATAAAATCGCACTCTGACGTGGATATAATCGTATCTCTACGTACATTTTATACCAGATGTAAGTACGTTGCTTGCTGGACATGTGGAGGTAGGCTATAGTCGGCTGTGTTCGGGCTTGAATACTATCTAGAGGAAGATGGCTGCCATTGGTTGCATTCAAAAGAAAGGTAATGGTAACACATGTTCACATGAGTTCTACGTCACAAGTTTTATATATCACAGATGCGTAAGACGCAGAAACCAACTTTAGCTACTTTTTTCGGTGTCCATTTTTTAAATTTATAAATCAGGCGTAAACACAACTTACAAATGCCTGTAATGTAATGTAACTTGGGAAAATATTACGTTTAAGTGCAGGGGCATTTTTATGACTGTGGCCCCACGTCTGCATTGTTGTAGGCAGCAATTTAAAGCGAAAAACCACCATTTTCAATAATGCCTCTACAAAACGCTCACAGCTATTCGTGGAAGTTGGACAGGATTTTCTCATTTGAATCCCTATGGACCCGTCTTTTTCACCCAGCTGAACCACAGCACCCAGCTATTCTGATGTAAAGCATTACAATTTGGCCGCGATCGTTGTATAGTATCTGCTAGTATCTGCAACGTAAAAACAGGATTTTAAGCACTAAAGCTGTGGTCAATCTGGGACTACAGATTGCATATCATATCATACTGCATATCCAATTTCTTGACTGAAGGGTTTTGCCTTGCATGATCAGGTTCAACTCAATGTACAATTACATTAGTGTTGTTACAATTGCATTTTTCCTGCAATTCAACAAAGTTTTTTTTTTTTTAGACAGGCAGGGAAGCTTTTAACAAACACAAAGAATGGCATCTCACTGTAAATACCACAACTAGGCTTATAAATCACAGAAAAAACTTAACGTCAAATTACTCAATTGACAATTTGACTGAAATAAAATACATAAACAGTAACGAAACAGGACAAAGCACAGAGACACTTCAAATCCGAAAGCCAGTGAACAATGGAAGATCTGACTGGACTAAAATAACCTGGAGCAATCCAAGCCAAATCCCCAGATAACCTCTCTGAGCGTGAACAGCTAAGGACAGGATGCCATCAGGAGCCTCACATAGGGGGAAGAAGAGGACTCGTGTTCGCAGGTACAGTAGCACTGGGGTCCTGATGGTGGAGCTCACAGGACTGTGAGGTCCGGCACCACGGAGGCCGAAGGACACACCAGCGCCTCTGAGACCAGCGGGGACTTCCTCCTGGCAGCAGGCGTAACCACGGTAACCCCAGCCAGCTGCATTAAATCCTCCAAGGGTTTACCGCCCCTCCCCTTTCCCCAACGGGAATATTCCTCACGAGTGTGGACAACAACAGTGCTTGGGCGAGGGTCATAATGAGGTCACCGTAATAGACCCTAAACAAAACAACATCTGTGGCCAAGAATGCTTCTCCAAAGGGACCAGTCATTCTCGCCTGGATTTAACTGTCCACCCCTTTCAGCTGTTTGCCATCGAGTGAGCCAGACCAGGGGGATTAGCAGAGCTGTTCACCCTGCTCTAGGTAATCTGAGCGTCTGACTCCAGATTTTAATCTTCCTTGTGGAGAAGGTGTTCTGTGGCTAAGTGTCTAATAGGTTACATAACACCTAGCACCAAAATGATGTCTGACGGTTTCACATGTAGGGAAAGACGAAGGACATAGTCGCCACTAATAAGATCTCACTGTGGATCTGTTTTATGTTTGTATTCTAAAGTGGGAAGAAAAATTCCCTCTGACATCTGACAATTTCATCAACTGTCCTCTTGCCTATGAACCACAACGTATCACAAAATAATTTGAATTAGACATGGATTTTTAGACTTTTAGATAGTATTCATTGCATAATATGTGATGCTTAGTAAATGAAATTGTACAGTGAGCTCCATAATGTTTGGGACAAAGACATATTTTTCTTGATTTGGTTCTGTACTCTTTCTGTACTCTGTACTGTACGATTTAAGGGTATTTTCATACATTTTGGTTTCACCATGAAGAAATTACAGCAAATTTATATATGGTCGCTCCATTTCAGGACACCATAATGTCTGGGACAAATGGCTTCTCGGGTGTTTATATGTTTATATGTTTAGTCAGATGTGTTCAATTTCTTCATTAGTGCAGGTATAAGAGGCCTTCCAGTATCTAGTCTTGATTCTAGGCTTTTGATTGCCTTTGAGGTTTTTGAAGTTGTGCCAATGAAAGTCAAGGAAGCCATTATGAGATTGAGAAATAAGAAAAACAGTCAGAGACACAGACCAACCCTTAGGCTTACCAAAATCAACTGATTGGAACATCATTAAGATGAAAGAGTACTGGTGAACTCAGTAAATGCAAAGGGCCTGGTAGGCCAAGAAAGTCCTCAACAGTTGATGACCAAATAATTCTCACCATAATGAAGAACAACCCCCAAACACCCTGTCTGACAGATCAAAAACACTCTTCAGGCATGGATTTTTCAGTGACTACTATTTGTCAGTGAACTAATGAACAGAACTACAGAGGCTACACTGCAAGATGCAAACCACTAGTAAGCAACAAAAACAGAATGTGCAGTTTACAGTTTGCTAAGGAAGTTAGCTACTTTATATCAAGTATGCTTGGTCTACTATTTTTTCACAGGAATAATGTTACATGAAGCGAAAAAGTTTTTGTTTTGTGCAATTAATTGTAAATAAAAACATTATTTCGGATTTCATATTTATATTAATTTACTAAACTTAAGCATCATTGTGTTCGTGTACACCAAGTCCTTGGTCTAGGAGTGCGCCAAAAGGATATTTTAGGACAGTTTTGTTCAAGGAAAGACTTTTATACCACAATCCACCCATTTTACTTGATCATTTGCTAGGTGATCGGCCCCTATTGAGCTAATTAATCACTGCTTCATCACACCCAGTTTTCTTGTGATGTGTTCAACAAAAGCAGCGACAGACAAGCAGCAGATTTCACATGAATTATAGGGTACAGTGTCTGTTTGCTGAAAACGCAGAGCTCAGACTGCGAGCGCCTTTCAACTGGTAATCCAAACAACATCGCAAATGTCACTTCTCCTTTGTATGCTCCAGCCTGATGTATTGTTTTAAACCCTAACAACTGTAATTAATCAGTGTCTCACAATAAAGACATATATGGCATTAGCGCTGCTCGGCGAGCTCAGTATTTATGGGATTCAGTGATTCAGTTCTCCTTTTCCATTGTGTCTGGTTAGGCACACGGGACTTCTGTTGTGCACTGCAGTATTACAAGTTCCAGAAAATAACTAAATTCAGGTAATGCAACCTGATTTTTTTCAAAAATGTACGAAATATTTTGAGGTATCTGCACGGAAGTGAATCGTCCCACTGGCAATGTGGTTGTTTACATGAAAAATGTACAGGCAGGACCAAACTGCCCTTATTTCTGAGTATCTGATTATTGCATAACTGCAAATTAATGAAAGGGCATTGCTCACTTTCACCATTAGAAAAATGGCCATGTATTAATTTATCATTGATAGTACATTCTCACCAGTTGGTCATCTGAAACACTACCTGTCATGTCAAGATCCTTTCTTCCACATAGTATAAGCACATAGTCCTATGTGTTTGATTATTTTCCAAAAATTTTAGGGACAATAGAGTATCTTAAGTTGAAAAATTGAGGCCCCCTTTTCTAAATCGTTTGGATAACTTAATATAAATCTTTCGAAGAAATGCAATGAAAACCTAGCGAAATGCTTTCGCTTTGTGACCTCCAGAGATATTTCATTCTAAAAATGACAGCTATCTCACACATTCAAAATTATGAAACCATCTGTCTTGCCTCTCAATATATACAGCACATACATAAAGCTCATGTACCAGCAACTGAATATTGAACTTTCTGTCTACCTCTCCTACATACCATGCCTCATATACAACTTGACATTTAAATCAAGTCTTCTGGGCTATGTCTCCAGGAACCCATGATGACACGCAGTTTGTGACTCACGTCTAGAGGGGCCTCCAGGTTTTTATAGTAGGCTTTCTTCAGTCGTAAAGTACTGGATATAGACCACAGTACTCCTACCTTCTGTATCAGAATGCTCCCCCATGAGCACTTATTGGCTTAATTTCCCCTGCTTATTTTAGCTCAAATCTCATATGCGTGGCACAGATATCTACCTATGCTTAGACGAAGAGGAGAACTATCATAATGAGTTACTCTGAAAATCTTTAAAAGAGCACAGAATGCCATACAATGGGAACACATAAGCCTAATGTTAAACATGACATTATTCAACAAAAAAACTATAGTATTCATAACCTTAGTATTATATTAGCATTTAAGAAATTACCTACTAATACAAGCTTTTAAATGTTAACTGTAAGAAAAGCCAGCTAGGTCTTAAATAATAATGCTGGACAGTGGCCAGTGATTCCCTAAAAACATTTTCCACCAGCGCTGAGGCTTGCAAGTGGGTGAAATGCTTACTATCGTACACCTTGCTCTTTTTCAGCATGTGCCCTACAAATTCAGTATTGCTCCTATTATCCAAACGCATCAAACCAGCCAAATCCAATTAAGGGGGAAAAAAAAAAGATGGTGGTGTGTAAAGAGCAGAGGCCAGGAATGACATCAGCAGAGGAAAGGAAGCCATTAACGCTGGATGTGCTGCGCGTCTGTGTGCACTGCACAGGCACACGGTGGCAGGGGCAACAACGTGGGCGGAGAACCCATCTTGTGTGGCTTTTGTTTCCTTAAGCTCGGTTCTTTAAACAGATTACACCAGTAATCTCTTTAGCACACTAGATTTGTATAGTATGGCTCTCTACGTGGGGGCTCCTTTGAAATGAAAACATCCACACAAGGATGTCGAGTGGACCATGTGAAAATCCGGCAAGTGGAAAAAAAAAAAAAAAAAAAATCTTTTGTTTGGTTTTGAAATGATGGAGGCCTTTGTCATACCCGTTTGAGCTAATTTGATTCATGCTGATATTTCTGAGCAAAAAGTCACACTTCGAAACACAGCCATTATCTAGCAGGGACTCCGCACCACAGTTGGACTGAAAGTAAATTGAAACTTGGCTGGCGAACAGAAGATCATCCACGAAACATCTTGACCATTTATAGGTCAGTGTAAAGGTTACTGTTCAGAGTTGGACATACTATTTGCAATTTCTGACAGGTGTATTCCAGAGTCCAAGTCTTTATCTGCAATCTGTAGATTTGTGTAACAAGAACCTGACAAGGTGAGCTGGAAAATTGCTTTCAGTACATTTCAAATAACATCTAAGAAATTACATCCTGGTATTCATTTATTATGCCATGGCTTATAATGGCAATTTATTAATTGAAATGCAAAAATCACTATGAAAGCCATAAATAATGACTAAAGGTTCCCAAAGCGGTAATATAAATACCTATATTATAGGCTAATAGACAACCTGCCAATATTTCTTTGGCTGAGATATGACTGACGGTCCTTAAATTGACCTTACACATAATTACATCCTCAGTTACTCGTGAATTCATCCATAATGGATGCAAAAAAATTTATTTTCCTTCCATTTGTAGGCCTTCTCTGCTTTGAGGAAAATATTTTATCACTGCTGACACCAAAGTACATGCGTAAAATAGACATGCTGCCGCTGAATTTTGCATGAGCACCTAAATAACTTGAGTAAGACAAGTGTTAGACAGTTGTTAATATATATTGGGACAGTGCCAAAAAATTTTCAAGTTCTGCCTCTGTACTCCACCACATTAGATCTGAAATGAAATAATGAATATGAGGTCAAAGATATAGACTTTAAGGGTACAGCCATTTCTCAGCCAGCTATGTGTTGTTGCATCATTAGTTCATGCACAAGAAAGCTAACAAAAGGTCTACCATTGATTCTAGGCGTAGTATTTGCATTGTAGTCTGTTGCTGTTGTCTCTCAACATGCGGACCAAATAAGTGTCAATGCCAGAAAAGCAGGCCATCACAAGGTTGAACAGAGATAGCGAAAACGCTGGGTGTGTCAAAATCAAATATTTGGTACATTAAGAAGCAAGAGCACACTGGTGAGCTCAGCAACAGCAAACCACCTGGTTGACCACAGAGGACCACTGTTGTGGATGAAGAAAAAACTCCTTTTCGACTGTTGAACAGATCAAGAACTCTCTCCATGATGTAGGCACAGAAGTGTCAAAGACTACCATAAAAGAGGAGACTACACCAGAATAACCTGAGAGGGTTCAATGCAAGAAGCAAACCGCTGTTAAGCATCAAGAACAGAATGGCCAGGTTAGTTTGCTAAAAAGCACATTAAAAAACTATCCTGGAACAAGGTCTTATGGACAGATGAGACGGGTATTACCCTGTACCAATATGATAGAAAGAGAAAAGTGTGGAGAAATAAATTGCTCAAGATCCGAAGCACCCCCTCAACCGTGACAGAGAAGGTAGCATCACGCCTTGGGCATGTATGGCTGCCACTGGAGCTGGCTCACTTGTCATTATTGATGATGTGACTGCTGATGGCAGCAGTAGGATGAATTCTGAAGTGTGCAGAAACATCTATGTCGGGGGCGACATAGCTCAGGAGGTAAGACCGATTGTCTGGCAGTCGGAGGGTTGCCGGTTCAAACCCCGCCCTGGGCCTGTCGAAGTGTCCTTGAGCAAGACACCTAACCCCCAACTGCTCTGGTGAATGAGAGGCATAAATTGTAAAGCGCTTTGGATAAAAGCACTATATAAATGCAGTCCATTACATCTTATCTGCTCAAATCCAATCAAATGCCTCAAATTTCATTGGAAATTTGCTCAAAATACTGCTAAAGCAACCAAGGAGTTTTTCAGGGCCAAAAAGTGGAATGTTCTTGACTGGCCAAGTCAGTCACCCATCCTGTGTCCAACTGAAAATGTGTTTCGCTTACTGAAGACAAGACTGAAGTGAGAAGGCGCCTAAAACAAACGTGAACTAAAGATGGCCGCAGTACAGGTCTGGCAGAGCATCACCAGGGAAGATACCCAGCGTCTGGTGATGTATATAGGTAACTGCAAGGGATTTCCAACCACATACTAAATATGATGACTTTAAGATTATGTGAATTTGTTCTATTACTTTTGGACACCTACAACGGAGAGCTACAAACTGTCCTGTATATCACTATTGAGATCTATAGATTATCGAGTGAAAGCAAGATCAGACCTGTGAATACTAATCTGCGATCCTAAACTCACTGAATTCAGTCACACTTCCCAGGGTTTTGTGAACTCTGGGCTTTGATCCAGCCAATTGCCCTCACAGTAATTCATCCTAATAGCTCACTGGCCAAATTAATTCTCACCCACACACTTCCCAAAATATTGAACTTAAGACATATAATTACTTACAAAAAAACCCAGAATAATTATGTAAATATGTACTAGAAAAAACAACTCATGGTCTTCGGTAAGCTTACAGTTGTCACCTCTGCTACCGAGCAGTAATGGGGTCATGCCTGAGGGAATCCCGGACAGGGTCTGACTCATAAACCAGCAAATGGAGACAGAGAGAACACAACAAAAAGAACCCCTCACTCCACCCTTTAAAAAGACACACAGCAGGGGCAGTATAATTTCCCTTAGCAGAATGGCGGTGTGAGTTTTCACCATTACGTTCAAGCCAGCCGAGCATAGTATAGCACTTGGAAGACAGCAGATCTAAACAGCAAGATAAAAACCTGGTATACGGTAGCACTGCATCACTGTCACTCGCACCCTTGAGCCTGCTCTGAAGGACGGCCTCTTCGAAGAACAGACAAATCACACGGCAAAGCACTGAGCTGTGAGCAGGGGCTGATCTTCCAGATCAGCAGTTTGGTTCTGTAGAAACTCAATCAGAGTTTTTTTTCCCCCCCTCTGGTCTGTCACCCAGTTCAAGTTGGCACAGACTGTTCGCATGACGCCCAGAAAAAGCAGCTCCATGAGTTAGACTGCTGTGGGTGGTTCTATGGCTGCTGAGAAGAATGTGGCAGTGGAACGGACACTTAAATTCTGAGAAGTTGCTTTTCTTTATTGAGCTTAAGAAACAAAGCAAGGACATTTCAAAAGCATGCGGGATCTCGGAGGGCCCACTGTTCTGATTTAGTCATCTCTTTTGGAACTGGAGAGGCTTGTTTTAAAGATGCCAGTTCTCGCTTTTCTGTAGTATGTGACAGCCTTTGAGGATTTTTCCGGAAATATTCTGCTGTTACCTAATCCGAGCTCCTCGGACAGACAGCGGGAAGGCGAAGATAAAACTGAGGACCAAATAACAGACTCCAAATTCCTTCCAAAAGAATAACTGCATATCCCAGTCCCCTGTCAACGTAGATGCAACAATTATCCAAGGCTCTGCAAGCTTCATTCTGGGCACATTTGCATGAATTTAAATGTCAGAATGGATTTTGAAAGAAATAAATACGCAGTGCAAATCCCAGGTACTGTGTATGCACTGCACGAGGACAGGTGCTATTAAAATTTCCCCATTGTAAATGAAGAAGGGAGGGGGAATCACAGATGTCTGAAGAAAGGAGGCCACCCCCCCCCCCACCCCCACCCCCTTTGAGGCACACGCAACGATGGATAAAACTGGGCTAAAAACGTGAATTTCGATGATCAATTTAAGAGAGCACCTGCTAAACACGTTACTTTCAAATCGCTCACTTTGAAAGCCTCAAGGGGCTTCCCTGACTCGCTCTCAAGTGCGATCCGCAAACAAAACAGCGTGGGCCGGCTTATCGGAATCACATCTGCGCCCAAAGACGAAGGTATCTGACTCATTTTCGCCTGTGCGCTGTGAGCCACCCTGGCCATTCAGGCATAATGTGAGAACAGCCTGCGAGGAGGGAAGCGGGGCGGCGACGTCGCTATCTCCAGCCGGTCTAATGAGGCTCTGGGCATTAGAGCCAAATGGCACTGAGGCCCACAGCAACGCGGATCAGGGACAGAGCACCTTAGAGCTGGAGACGGCTCGATTGAACAAAACGGGACCGCGAGAGTCCCGAACACAGGAATCACAAATTAATATTTCACGAAAGCCATATACTGTATATTTACATAAGGTGAATAGCACATATTCCATCTGTTGTCATTTACAAGCTTACAGGTTCAAAGAAAAAATGATAATGTGAGTCTCGTGGTATAGAAGCAGCCGTAAAGGGCTAGGTGCAGAAAAAAATGACATCATATTTTTTGTTCTAGTACAGTGTTTCTCAGCCCTGGTCCTGGGGACCCACTGCCCTGCATGTTTTAGATGTCTCCCTGCTCCAACACACCTGATTCAAATGAATGGGTCGTCATCAAGCTCTGTAGAAGGCTGATAACGGCCCATTCATTCAGGTCTGTTGGAGCAGGTAGACATCTAAAACATGCAGGGCAGTGGGTCCCCAGGACCAGGGTTGAGAAACACTGTTCTATTATCTGTCAGACAACTTGAAACTACGTAATTTCTACATAAACTAAATGTTTAGTACATTTCACTATGCATTCAGACAAATGGAAAACGGAGGATTGATTTTGAGGCTTGTTTCATTTGAATGACTAAAAAGGCCACACCCATGCATCCCCTGCTGCCTTCAGAACGTAGTACAAAATGAGCTTTTATCGGCACCAAGCTTTGAAAACCTATTAGTAACTATCCATTAACGGTCATTCCGAAGTACTTTAATACATGTGCACGATGTCCTTTCATATAGCCTACATGGTTATTTGCAATGTAAATGTGCAGTTGCAAGAATCAACATAGCCTACTCTGAACTCCATCTCATTCATTTTTTTATTTTTATTGCCAGGTGATTTATACAGAATTGAAGATCCCAGCCGACACAGGGTTGGGCACATGTAATGGCTTAACAACAAAATGCTGAGTACAACTGCACTTGGCCATTTCAGACATAGAAAATTATCAGCAGGAACAAAGTGTCTTGCAGTTTGAGTACCTTTAGGCTAGCAAGACAGATGGTAACATGATAGAGACATTGTACCACTGTCGCGAATAGGCTATATCATTGGCTACAGATTATAATTTTGGTTTCTATGCAATGAGTAGATAGGTACTGAGTAGCAAACACACATCAGTCTATTAACATGCATCATTTAAATCTTTATACTTTGAAAAAACTCCACCATTCAAATCAAGTGTCCAGGAGCCAAGCTGAAACATTAATTCAGACTTCCTGAGTCAACATGCTTTGTGTACTGTACATGACCTATTCTCTACATCCCCAGGACATATCATTAGGACTACCATGATAAATCTGTAGACTGAATCTTAAAGAAATAACCGCTGAGATGTAGCTAGGCTCCACAGGCTGACATGCTGCCTTTGTACGTGTGCGTGTGTGTGTGTGTGTGTGTTTGTGTGTGTGTACGTCTGTTTGTGTGTGTGGTGTGTGTGTGCGTGCGTGTGTGTGGTATGCGTTTTGTTTGTGTGCGTGCGTGCATACGAGCATGTGCGTCAATACTTTGGGCCATCCTTTCATTTAATTTGATAAAAACGCATAGACACAAACACACACCTATGCTGAACTGGCTCCATAGCTCAAATGGCCTTTAAAGCATTCCAAAGGAGAGTGAAGTACAAGTGCGATAAAGACTGGTGCCTCCTGCATACAGCATGACTCAGCAGGTGAATCATCTTCAATGCAACAGATCACAAAACAGACGAAAGGTTCCTCAGGCAAACGGCCATTCTGCTGCTATACAAACAAACCCTGAGAACTTCCAAGAACCAGAAATTAATTCCAATGAGTTCACAGCAGCTGCCTCTAGTCTGTTCACTAAATGACATTAAGTTCCATGGTATATACCCACTGCAAATTACGCTTGACCTTTGAAATATGAATTTGAAAGTCCGGGGGACATCAACTAATTTTTAACCGAAGAGCGATTCAGATGAAACTCAGAAGTCCTAATATAAATACTGGCACTAGCAAATCTCTTGATGATGATTTTGTCAGCTTTTGAGAACAGTAATATGTATGAGGCCCACACCAGCAGTCACAGAGTCATGACTCATGCTTTGAATGTGTCGGCCATTAAGATGCTGCTGTACAGGGAAATAATTTGGAGCAAGCCTGTTCGGCTAAATAGCCAAGTTATAAAAGGACTCTTATTTTCCCAGAGCGCACACTCATTCAAACAGCGACAGGATTTTTCCTTTGAAAAAAAAAAATCAATAAAAGCAAGTGTTCAGTTCTTACACAAATTTGGTGATCACTAAATGTAACACTTGTGTAAGAAGAAAACTCCCAGAATTGCTTAGCGGATTACACTCATCAAGTAGGCTACTTCAAGTTTAAAAGTACAAAATCATATATATATCTGGAATTTTTATTTAGTCATTTCTGTGCGATAATGGCTGTATGTTTCTTGAACATGTATTCAATTGAACTGAATTTAGACCCATGGTGTACTAAGTACATGCATTACATTTTCATACTCCATCTTTTTAGACATTGTAATTTTATATGGTTGTGGGCAATGTCCGAGAGTAATATTATTAATTCCTCTAATATGTAAGCACTATGAAAAAGAATCAATAATTTTACCGCTACTGTAAAATCTTTATTATGTGAGATATCGTTGATTCCAATATGGATGAGTTTCAAGATGAAAAAGAATAAAAATGAGGATGGCTGCTAAGCAAATTACAGATCACCAAACTCAAGTAGCCTACAAGTACCCGTCAACTTACAGACTTCATCCATCAGGGACGACAGATACCGCTGACTATACACAAAACATACACTCATCTGCAACAGGCTCAGTATAACAAATGCAGTACTGAAAACAGGACTTTAAACAGCATCTGTCCTGCTATTAAAGCACTGTGTGATTATGAAACTGCCGCCAGGCGCGGTTTTCAGAGAACTCATTTCGGAATGCATTTCGTAATGGCCGCTGAGGTAAAATCAAAGCAAGGCGTGGTGCCACAATCAGCTCTACAGATGCCCTTCGGCAAAGCATTGGCACCTGCGCCGACAGGTGACTCAAATTCCAGCCCGAACGAAAGGCCAGGCATCCAAATGACTTAAACGGAAACCAGAGCTCTGAGCGATGGCTTCCTCCACGGGCTCTTTCTCACAGTCTAACCTCAAAGTGGAGAGCCAGTAAATTAAAAAATCCCTCCGAAGGAGCTTGGGAACAGACAAATGACCACCATCGACAACTTCTCCTTGCGTGCACAATTTGCCTCATCACAATTTACAGGGAGCTATAAGCAGAAGTGCTTGGAGGGTTATGAAACGCACTTCCTCCAAACAACCTAGGGTCACACAATGCACTTCAGACAATGCAATCGCTTCTTCCTGTTACTTCAGCTGTCCCTGGGGCTAGGACAGCACAGGCTAATTAACTTCACTGTCATTTTACACATGTGGATCAGCAGTCTCTCTATCCATGTCCTTAAAAAAAGGGATTCGCTAGTTTCCATATAAAAGTGGGTCCTCTTGTTGATTTCAGAAGACAGAAACACTGTTTATTTGGTAAACTAATGATCAATAAAATATGTGGTCCTGCGGTACCGTTAATGGTGAAAATGTTTCATTGGGATTCTGAGCAAAACAAATATTGACAAAAAAGAAAGCACAAGGTGGACAAATGATTTTTCCAAAAAGTAAACACAATTCCAATACTGATTACAGGAGAGGTACACACTTTATCCCACATTAGTCTGTGTATCTATACAATGCAATGGGAGAAGAAAAATCTACACACATCAGCCTAGCTACTAAGAAAACGGGGGAGGGGGGCAGTATCATGACCCCAGGCAACTTCTCCAAAAAGCTGAGTAAAAACTGGAACACTCAAAAAAAGCTTGCATGTAAAAAAAACGTAATTAAATAGGAACGGAACAAATATTTAGACACAACAAGCATTTTCATCAGAGTATACACAAATGAAGTGAGGATGGGCTTACAGTATATACCCTTGTGTTTGCCATTGCTTGGCACCAAATTTATTTAACTACACACAAATACAGCTTCCAGTAGATTCAACAGTATTTATGAACACCAATGTAATAAAGCAGAAGAAAACTAGGACATAAACATTACAGGTTATTTGTACATTTTAAGCAAGGAGACAGGAACCTTTGTGCACTTTCCAACATATAGACCCAAAATGCTTCCCAATACCCAAGAATTTAAGAGTAAAGGCAACACCACAATTAGCACCGCTGCTATGGCGTGCAATGGCACATTCAGAGGCTATTCTTATTACAGATCGTGGCCTCATGTAGGGCTCTCTTTGTCTGCCGAATACATCCAGTAAAATCTTGTGCCACAGCGAATAACAGAACCGGTTTCATATTGTTTCCACATTTTGTATCTGCACAATGTTTCGGTCGAGCTCTCTCATTTTTGGTACCTTGTACGGAGCAGTAAAGCGACTCATGTTTTCCTGACCCAATTAATGAAACCTGAAACCTCCGTCTCTCCACAGAAGCTATGGTGCATTGGAAAGAGCTGGTGAGCTCTCATGTAATTGGCCAATCCAATCAATTTTTATTACCATCCTCCATCAGGCCACAAGTGCCCAGAGAAGAGGCCATTTAAATATAGCTTTCACTATTACCCTTATTCTCATTGGCTAAGGACCAAGTGTACGTTCGGAAAATGCATTATTCTAACCACTGGTTGTCTACTTTGCTTATTTCCTCTTCTCTACTGGGCTTGTGTGAATAAGGGACGCTGTACTGTGGTGTGCGTTCACTGGCTCAACCTGGAGAGGACTGTTCCGGTGAGGATGCATGTTCGGTCTTGAATTTTCTTGTAATTTTGAATCTTTCTCCAGTGTCTGAGTCCACGCATCTCTCAGCCCCTCTAGGTGGGTGTTGGGTAAATTCTTCTTGCAGAATGAAATCAATATGCCCATGAAAACTTGTGTTTATGTAAACACAGCCATCGCCACAAACAATTTGTTGACACAAAAACATATGTTCAGTATTGGAATAACAAATATGTGGTTTGTTAATCCAGCACTGAAAGGACCTGTGCACCTGGCCATCAGCCCACAGCAAAATAAATAAATAAATAAATAAATACATTCACTTTCGCATCTAATCAAAGTCAATCAGGAGTATTCTTGATAGCAGGGACTACAGGCTTGAAATCAGACCAATGAGAAACTCTGATTCATCCCAATGACACCAACATTAGATTAGTTCATACGGGCTCTTTCATTTGTGACCAGCTGTATGTGTGGGAGCAGTTCTGTGGCAGAAATTGAATTTCAAAATATTTTCAAATCATAAAATGACCGGAAGCGCGCGCTTCTCTTACACACACACGCCCGCGCGCCCGCGCGCGCGCACACACACACCGATGGGTGGACACGGTGGATATATGAAAAGATGAAGCATGAAATCACTGCTTCATCGTTACTTGAACTAACAACACATTAGGCCTACTGTACTGTCAATGTATGGAATGTAAAAACAAGAATGCGGTCCTTGAAGATGTCTTTTTTTTAAAAACCTCTTGATCAGAAAAAGATTTCACAATAACTGAAAATGATTGTTGTATTTTATATAGCCAATGTAATATCGGAGGTAGATAATCTGAAATTACGTGAATGAGAACCCACACGGATAACGGAAAAAACGTCTAACACAGACTGAATGGGGTTATTGGAGGTTACACATATTAAAACAACAAAGACTTTAAAAAAATATTGTTTATTTTGATGAAATAATTTGATTTCGCATACAGCGATATCCTTTTATCTTCAATTATTGTGCAATAAAGTACCGGCACGTGACACTAACTTCAAAAACAGCGCCAGTGAAACAATACCCAAAATACTGTATTTTAAGGAAGTCAGTCAAATATTGTATTATAAGGAAGTCAGTCGACTTGGTGCTTACGAATACCGTATACCAAACATTTCAGAAAGCGGTTGGCAATTTCGTGAGTGCACTCTCATCGGAACCTTATGTTTGAGCCGCACGATTTCAAGACATGTTACACATATAGGCTGTCACAAAGGGAACGGCGGCGAGCACCGCATGCCAACGACGGATGCTAGCTTGTCTAACGGCTCACTTAAACAATTATTAGAATATTTCCTTAAGTACGGTAGCTTTACGGTAGGCTATAATAGATAATAATGTCGCGGGCTTACAACGGATCTTCACCTGTCCGCTTGCTGATGGAATTAATATAATAAGCCTGCCAGTGGTAGTGTAGGACACTTACAGCTAGCAACCTGCCTCGGTAACTTGTCATGTCCTATTGTTCTGCACAGCGTAGCAAAAAGTCAACCGAGTAATTTCAATGGGGCGGTATAATGAGTGTAGCATTCTTGCCAATGCTTATTGGTTAAGAGATTTGTGTTGATGCGAACAAAAAAAAAAGTTTCTACTCACCCTTGAATGCTGTCCTGGAGTAGTGTTTTTGAGACTGCGGATTGTAGCCGACTACTGTACTGTCCTGCGAGAAATAATTTACCGCAGTGTTACACCTCTAGCTCAAATGCATGTTTAAGTCGAACATAGCAACAAGCAAATTTCATTTGAACAAGAATATTTGTTCTCAAACCATCCCTCTGTCTTTCACTAATACACACGCCTGCTTGCCTACAATCTCATTCATGCGTTTAAACGTTTCCTTTTCCTACCCCTGCTTCCGTGCTGTACAACTGCATTTGCTAGCGCTTAGTGCTTCTGACCGCTTTCACTTTCCCTGTTTCTCCATTTAAAGGAATATGCATAAGCCTACAGTGAAGGGATACTGCCGGCTAACAACAACCGGTCGCGTATCGACCCAGCGCAAGGATATGCAATGAACTGCAATGAACTTTTATGATTCGTCAAATATTTTTTTTCAATGTCTCACGTTGGGTCCTAAGATCCGTTAGATACAGTATGTTATGGGTGTTGATATACTTGTATGAGCGTCGCTTATGCTAACGTGCCGCTTCTATTGGGTTGTAGCCTACGTGGGACTGAATCTGACCTGTCAATCAAATCGCTACTATCATCCATTGATATCCACCATGTCTAATCGACAAACAAGTTGAGTGACATTTTTTTATTTATTTTGCCCATAAAGAAAGTCATGTCGGTTTTATGTCGTAGTTGCAACAGTATTGCGTTAGTTTTTTGTTAACGAGCTTTTAATTGTTAACGCAACTTTCATTGTCTTGATGACAATACATTAGAAAATGTCGTGATTACTCTAAAAGGAACAAACATGCTGCATCTGTGCATGTGTGAAACTGGAAAATGTGCGAGGGACTAAACTTTGTTTCTTATCCTCAAAATGGCATTCTCATCATTACTATATATTTTAAACCCAGACTATTGCATGTGGCTGCAATTACTATAGGCAGTGTCCTTGTGGCATACAGTACAAGTACTGCATCAGAACTTATACAAAATGTAATATTAGACAAAGGGTAACCGAGTAAACACAAAACACAAAAGAATTTACATTTCTTTTTTAATTATTACCCATATACACCCATATATCCTATGTGAAAAAGTATTTGCCCCCTTAGATACTGATTCAATTTACCTAATTAAATTGATAATTAGATTCAGATAATTGAACACAGCCAGGCTTGCTTGCAGCCAGCCGTATTGAATCTAAACTTCACTCATATTACACCTTATCATCAAGTAGTCAACAAAAGATTTCTGCAAGCACACTTCACCACAATCAAAGGAAATTCCAGAAAAGCTTTTGAAATACATCAGTCTGGAAAGTGTTACAAAGCCATTTCTAAGGCTCTGGGACTCCAATGAACCACAGTGAGAGCTATTATCTACTCTTGGAACAGTGGTGAATCTTCCAAGAAATTGCCAGCTTACCAAAATTTCTCAAATGGCGCAACGACAATTCATCCAGGAAGTTACAAAAGATCCTGGAAGAACATCCAGAGAACTGCAGGTTTCTCTAACTTCAGCTAAGATTGGTGCTCATGACTCCAATACAATGACAATAAAAAAGAGGCAAAAATGGGATTCATGGAAGAGTATCAAGATGGAAACCATTGTTAACCAAGAGGAAACACCAATGTTAATCTCACATGAGCAAAAAAGCACCTGGATGATCCCCAATCCTATTGGGATGACCTACCATTATCAAGGAAACCATGAATTCTGCTCTGTACCAGAAAATTCTCAAGGAAAATGTCTGGCCATCTGTCTCTGAGCTGAAGCGTATTTGGGTTATGCAGCAAGACAATGATCTAAAACACAAGGCAGATGCTGTGGCAGGACCTGAAACAAGCACTTCATGCTCAAAAACCGACTAATTTGTCTGAATTAAAGCAGCTCTGCAAAGAAGAGTGGGATAAAATTCTCCTCCACAGCCATGTAAAAGACTGATATCAAATTTTAGGAAAAGTTTGGTGGTCGGGGAGCACTGTACATTGCCCCCCCCCCCCCCCCAAACACATTAAATATTTTGAAATTTGATTTATTTTCTACTCCTATATATGTCATTAATTTTAGCATTAATATTTTAACATCACAAAGAGCTTACTTATCAATTATGTCATTTTCAGGTTTTTATTTTTCACACAACTGTGAAATCATCTAAATGCTTTATGGCATTTTGAAGCATATTCTCAGAATTATGTGAAAAATGAAAATAAAAACCTTAAAATGGCATAATTGATAAGTATTCATCCTTTTGTATTAACAACTTACATTGGGCCAGGTGTAACCCAATTTCTTGAATGATCACAAAATTCTTCCACCTATATTGAGGGAGTGCCTACTTATGTCATTTCTTTGCAACAAAAAAACATATTTTTAAGCAAATTCATTGAATTTCCTCTGTATGTGAAGAGGAATAATATTTGAATACATTTAAATTATGTATGACAGGACAGAATGTGAAGAAATTCAAAAATAAATTCCTACTTTTGTGTACATTTTGTCTACTCTGATTGTTTAGATTTTGATGTGAATGTACAAATACACTACATGGTCAAAAGTATGTGGACACCTGACAACATCTCATCCAAAATTATAGGCATTACTATGGAGCTGGGTCACCCTTTGCTGCTATAACAACCTCCAATCTTCTGGTGAGACTTTATACTTGATGTTGGAGCATTGCTCCAGGAATTAGCTTCCTTTTAGCTGCAACAGCATTAATGAGGTCAGGCACTGTTTGGGAAATTTTACCTGGCTCTCAGTTGGCAGTCCAATTCACCGCAAAGGTGTTTGATGGGGTTGAGGTCAGAGCTCTGTGCAGGCCAGTCAAGTTCTTCCACACCTTTCTCAACAAAACAATTTCTATATGCACCTTGCTGTGTGCCTGGAGGCATTGTCATGGTGACAGAGGAAAGGGCCTTCCCCAAAAAGCTTGGGAAGGACAGAATAATCTAGAATGTGATTGTATATTGTAGCATTAAGATTTTCCTTCACGGGAACTAAGGGGCCTAGCCCAAACCATGAAAAACAGCCCCAGACCAAGGGATGTCCCAGATACTTTTGGTCATATAGTGTATTGAAATTTAGCTTGTCTTTTATGAAATAATGAAACTGGCTTCAAAAATAAATGAACTGTTGTGATATTAGCTTTTACAGAGAATCCACTAAAACTGTTTCAACCTAATGCCTATTTTGCAAATTCATGAGACAAAATGTATTTTCATTAAGGGAAAGAACATATTCACATGGAATGAGGTACACAAAAACTGAGCACGCTTATATAAACAGTGAACCATTTGTACTGCCTGATCATCGTTTCCCAGGTAAAGCAGTGATGCTTTGTGCACTTGCTGTGTCCTCTCTATGGAGTTACTGCACTCCAATCTGTAATATTTGCACTTGCGCTTGCAAAGTTTCTCTGAATGAAGGTGTCGGCTAAGTGCCAGTTAAGATAAACATTAAGTGACCAGTTTTAAAGTGATGGAGTTCATGGGAAAGCTTACTAAATCCCATGCCTCTCGTTTCTAGTTCCAATGTTAGAAGTTCAGTGTTAAGCTGTAACTCTGGTTTAAGTGGAGGGTCCTCTGTGGTGGAACTGAGATTGTCTGAACTGCACTGGGAAATATATTCACCCTAACAAGTAACTATTAGCCAGCTGCTACACCATAGCTGCCTTTTGTTTTCCTGTTCAAAGCTAGAACCTCACATATTCTGCGCAGCAGGTCACAAACAGCTTGCATTTATGACTCATGCAAGCACTCAAGCGGAAGCTTTTCTTTGCAACTTTCTGGGGTTAAGTCCTGCTCACTGGTTACAGATATTGCTGGAAAGGAATAACGAAAAAATAGAAAGAAAAGAAAGTGTTTGAGACTTGGGCTTTAAGAATGTACAATGGGACGTAGATATCTATGCCAAACTGCGAAGAACCCAGCAGTGTCTTTATATATATGCTGCGAAATCAGATCTGGGAGCTGCAGAGCCTCGGGCCGAGTCTGGTGCAGACTGGTTGTTGCCAGGCTTGAAGTACACTGCAGCGTGGACCTGCAATGCAGGCTGTGAGAGGTTTGAGACTCTAATAATGGCGACGTGACTCACGCTCTCGATTCTGCTTCAATCAGGAACCCGTGATTAAAGCCCGTGAGAGTGCCGCACAGCTAAATCTGAGTCCTCTGGGGCTGGGAGCTAACCGGTGGCTAACTACCTCACACTGGGGCTAACCGAAGGCGGTTTCCTCCCCAAGCGCAGTCGCAGATGACTCCAGTGCTCCAGGGCTCCCCTCCAGGACCTGGCCTCATGGCAACCCTGAGGAGTGTGCATGCATGCATGTGTATGAGAGTCTGTGTGAGACGGAGAGCATATGTGTGTGTGTGTGTGTGTGAGAGAGAGACATAGCATATGTGTGTGTGTGTGTGAGAAAGAGAGAGAACATGTGTGTGTGTGTGCGCATGAGAGAGAGAGAGAGCTTGTGTGTGTGTGTGAGAGAGAGAGAGGATGTGTGTGTGAGAGAGAGAGCGTGTGTGTGTGTGTGAGAGAGAAAGCGAGAGAGCGTGTGTATGTGAGCGAGCGCGAGTGAGCATGTGTGTGTGTGAGTTAGTGTGTGTTAGAGAGAAAGAGAGAGTGCATGTGTGTGAGAGAGAGAGAGGATGTGTGTGTGTGAGAGCGAGCGAGAGCATGTGTGTGTGTGAGTGTGAGATAGTGTGTTAGAGAGAAAGAGAGAGTGCATGTGTGCGAAAGAGAATACATGTGTGTATGTCTGCACTGCATGTTGAATGAATGGGTATTCAAATGCATATAGACTGCTACAGGGCACAGCATGCACGATGTGTTTTCAGTGAATACAAAATGTGCGATTGTACGTGTGCACATCTAAGAGACACCAGTCAGCTTTACTAGACAGCAGTCACCTGCATTTGCATGTCCAGCTGAATTGATACTGCAGCTCTTCCTCCTTCCATGCCAGTGTTGTTTTTGTACAGTATATCATCCTGGGGTGCCCATAAACATACAGTAGCAGCATATATCGTGGTGCCCCAAACGGTAGAATAAAATGTTCCTTCACAAAGCTGTGGCTGTTGCTGTGGCAGATTCAGCATTACCTCTACAGGGAACGGCAGCAATGAGACAAAAGAAACACAGCAATGAAGAGAGGAAGCAATGTTGCCATGGAGAACCACGTTTATACTATTTCCAACCTTTATATGTGGGTAAATAACTGGATCAGGGTTTGCAAAAAAACCTCTTCATGATTTACAAATATTGAAAATGGGTACTTCATAATATTACCATCCATCCTTCAAAATCAGTATTCATGCTGTGTTAATAAGATGAATTTCATACATGGAGCATGTATGCCCATAATTAAGGAAAAAATTTAAATGTGGGTTTTGAAATTGGATTCCTACCATAGGAATCAAATCAATTACAACTACAGAAATATACCAAATCTGAGATTTCACCTGGTGGATGAGTGAATCATTGGTACTTCTTGTTGGTCCATGTCTATTTGCAGGGTTTTCAAGTTTTCAAGCATTCCACTAAGTAACCTGGTTTCTTTGGGTTCTTTTTTGTGCAGTAAGAAGCACTGTGGCTCATCTTGTGGTCTTTAATGTAACAAAGCCATGTTTTTTTCTTCATAATTGGCCCTGGAAACAACCTGACTGAGCAAGTTGTACATAATATATTCTAAATATATATCACAACTGTGAGTTAGCATTTATAACTTCTATCTCCATGGAAATATTCTTCATTAAATATGTTTGCAATTGGAAATTTACACCATCTCTTCTTGCGATGCACTGTTAATATGAATTTAGTCAATAATTAAACTGAATTCCATTTTTTTTCTGCATTCTTCAGAGATTTGAAGAATAAATACAAACCAGTATATGAAGAAGAACTGGCAGAAATATTGAACGATGGCAATTCTCTGGAATGGAAAAGAGTCATTTTCATATAATAAACTTCCACCAGCTAATACACTGCAATTCTATAGCAGTGTAAGCCTGCCATCTGTTGGTTATACTTCATAAAACATTCATATGGACAGGCATATTTGACATGGATCATTTTACTAAGTACATCTTATATGTTTTATGTTTTTACGATGCAGTTGAACCACGCCCTGAAAACAAACACAGGGTTGGGTATTGGGTTTGGGTTTATGCCAAATCAAGTTCTGGAGACTGAACATTTCTCTCACAGACATTTAGTGATATAACGTAACATCTAAACAGCACTAAATTAGTCATATTTCACATAAATCATTAAATGGAATGAAATCTGATTAGCACTAAGCGATCCTGTATTAATGTTGATTCAACAATGTCCACATTCGAAGTAGGCCTAATAATTAATAACAGTCTATTGAACCAACATTTGTATTGCGATGAAGCATTCATTTGGATATTCCTAACTTGTAACTGGAGGAAATAAAAATCTGATATGTTTGTTAAATGTTATTTAAATATATTTTTTGATATATGTTTTCATACTGCATTTCATTTCATGCTGTGTGTGCACATGTGCAGTTATATTTAAAATTTCCCAGTTACTTTGGAATTGCATGTCACCCAAGATAAGCGTATAAATGGCATGAAAGAGTTTACCATTATAATGGTATCACAAAACAGTACTATTACTGTAGATACTAATAGGCAATGTTTTACATTGATATTAATGGCACAACACTGAAATAATGAACATCAATCAGCCTCTGAATAAATAACAAGATAAATAATCTTTATTTTAATATCCTTTTCATATATATATATATATATATGTATATATATATAAAATTATGTGTCCACAATTAATATTAACAAGGCAATACAGAGAAACCTTTATATATCAGTTGTCATACCACAGCCCCAGTAATGACCTGATTTTACCCATTGTGTGATGTCGTATTGGTAAAGGGAGAACGGTTCCTTGAGGGAAAGGGATCCTCTGATGAAATTTTACAGCACAAATAACAAAGCGTACCACAATTACAAGTGCACCCATCCTCTCTTTTAGCTGGATGACTTGGGTAACATCAGGTTTCTGCAGACTGAAGACAGACCAAGCCCTTCACTGTGCAAACTTCATTACCCAGGATTCATAGTTGGACATACTCTGTAAACCAGACACGATTCATCCGAACATTCTCGTTGCCAAACCAAATTATTATTACTGAAATTATCTATATTATTATTATTATCATTATACACATTATAATTTTCCCCTATAATATTAGACACAATTCCCCAGCAACCATAAAAACGAAACCATAACAATGAATAAACAACCCTTCTAGTCTACAAAATGAGATCCCTAGATGCCAAGTGCTTGAAGAAAAATAAAATAGTTTCACTCAGTTCTTTCACTGTTGGTAAATAAATTTCATTTAAGTAAGTTATCAAAAAATTAAATATACTGTATAGGTTATTAATTACAGTAACAAGGTTCCATGCAATCCTGTATTTTTTTTCTGTACAGAGTTCAAGATTTCAGTAGTAAATAACAAGACTGTACAATCCCACACTTCAGAGTGGCACATACCGTTCTGCCAAGTTGCCGAGACGTCCCCCGGCAGAGACTACCCGGGGTGTGTAACCGCTGAATGCCACTGCGCTAGCTTCCACGGAACCGGAAACACCGTCCTAGCATCTAACGGGAATCAAATTAACGCAACATCCACAAGGTGTCTGTTTCATTGTCGAGAACTCTTACTATTTACTTATTTTCCTCTACTGCACTGTGCGTAATGACATCCACGGCATGACTTTACAGTCAAATTTAGAATAAATTCATATAAACTGCGACGATAATGAGGCAAGGTGAAAACCTGACAAATCGCTTGCTCTGGGCTAACGCAGTGGCATAGACCGCAGGGACAGAGGCCCAGAGGTGACACACACAACGCTTTATAAAATTATGATATTGACAAGACAGAAACCTCCTGGGTCCGCACAGTCAAATACACTTTCTTTAAAAAAATACCCTAGATCATCTTAAACTGAGGACAACTCCACAAAAAAAAGGGGTGGGGGTGGGGGGATGGGGGTCCCTAATGAAGAGCAAGACGGCCATGTGCATCGTGCCATAGCGCCGAAAAGTCCATTGAAACTCTCACATTTGAAATGAACATTGGAGGAAAATGGAAGGAGGGTGGTGAGTGTGTATGCGCGCATGTGTGTGTGTGTGTGTGTGGGGGGGGGGGGGGGGGGGGGGGCAGGAGGGGGTGTGCATGTGTATGTGTGTGTGTATGGGGGAGGGGGGCTAGGGGGCGCTGAAAATTTGTGATGGGAGTGATTCAAAAACATGATTTGTTTCACTGAATGGAATAAGGTCCAGGTGGCCGCTGCAGAATTAAATGTTGGGGCTGACCGGTGGGGCAGGTGTCCTGTGGTTATCCAACTGAAGGGAGTTTCTCCAATAGCTGCCTCCAAAAATATTATTTTACGCCTGAACAGACAAGAGATTTCACCGCGCCCACTGTTTCTTCCCCCAACAAATAAAGACTCTTTCCCACGATACAGTGCGTGACACCAATCACAGCACTGAGCTCATTTTTTCAGTTTAAACAAGCATCTTCCCTACGATAGTGTTGTTTCAGCACGCGGAAGAAATCGCTAAATTTAGTGCCCTTTCGGATTACTCCTCTGTGCCGTGAGCTGGGCTGTAATGTGAAAGTTGCTCTGAGCAGAGTGTTAATGTCTGATGCAATTGGGCCCTGCAGATTAGGGACATGGACTGAAATGGCAAATGTCTGGTGAATGAGGTGGTTCTGAACTTCAAGGCTTTTTTCATTCTCTACTAACCGTCAGCATAGACATTCAAGATTTTTTTTTTTTTTTTCGCATTTTATCTAGGGAAGCCTGAAAATATCAGTTCTTCTTAGACCCTGTTTTTCAAAATTTGTTTTGGTATAGAAATCTAACGCCATCCTAGAAGCAGCAAGCAGCCTATAAGCTATCTGCACATTCAAAATGGAGCATGTCCTCCTTCAGCTAGACGATGTGAGCGAGAACTGCGGAGGTGAGGGCGGGGCGTGCACGGGTGAAGTCCGGCGCAGCAAGGCGTGAGCAAGGAGACGCACGCGCTCAGACCAGCCCCTGAGAGGGAGGGGGGGAAAAAAAGAGCTGGAAGTGAAAGAGATAGAGAAAGTTAGCACGGGGGAGGAGAGGAGGGACCACAAGAAAGAGAAAGACCCAGACGAGAGGGAAAGAGAGAGGGCAGAAAAGAGAGATGGATTGGAGGTGAGGGACGGAAAGAAAGGAGGGAGGGAGTGCTGGCGGACGAGTGGTCTGAACAGTGGTGCAGGCGGGGGGTCCGCAGTGCAGCCAATCGGGGGAGACCGCACGCAGGCCTTCGCTGCAGGAACGGAATGTCAGTCACATCGGTCGAGATGCGTCCCGAGCGAGGGCGGGGCCAGGGGCGGGGCCAGGGGCGGGTCATCGCCCACGGCTCCACTGGGGATCCGACGGGGAGCTGGCGAAGTGTTGGAAAGGAGCGGGGTGGGGGCCTCCATCCATCCGAGCTGCCTTCTCAAGGTGCCTGCTCAAAAACGCTCCCTTCCCAGCATGCCTCTCCACCACAGCCTGTCCCCGGGTGTTGCCCACTCCGGGACCTCCATATCCCCTTCTTGAACCCAGCACACCCTCCCAATGTGCCCTCACACTCCCCCCCTCACCCCTCTGGTCCAGTTATTGCACTAATATGTACAGAGACTAATCAAAATCAAAGAGAACGAAAGCAACAATCACATCACTACATTCCGCAGCTGGTTTCACGCTCGCCCCTACCCGCGCGCACACACACACATACACGCGCTCACACGCGCGTGTGCGGGCGCACACACTCACACGCTCTCCGACACATGCAAGCCCTGTTTCATCTCTAGTGGTGGTTCAACATGCAAGATGTTCGGTGTACTTAGGGCTGAGGTGGGGGGGGGGGAAGGGTTGTCTCTTAGAAGGGGGGGGGGGGAAGAGGGACTCTTAAAATTTCAGCTGCCTTCTCTTCCTGTATTTCTCCTCCTCTTGTCCTGAGGAGAGAAAAACAAAAATGGAGTCAGGGCAAGTCTTTGAGCTCACTGAGGAGCCCCCGCTGCCTGCACAGAGGCGAAGCAAGCGACTGGGACAAGGCATGATGCGCCCACACACTTCACTCATTAACTTATCCATCCATTCATCCGTTCATTCATCCATTCCACACTTCTGATTTCTTTCAAACAATGATCTGTTTCAAGAATTTCCTGTAATTTAAGTTAAACAAAAATGTAGACGCACTAATGATGCAGCGTTTGTTATGTGCATGAGGAAGCATTCACTAGTGCAAAATCTACGCCATTTTGTCAAAGGAAGGTGGGAAATCGGCGATGCTGGTCTAAGCATAAGAAGCAAGACTCCACACTAACCTCCAGGGTCCCTGCCACTTGGAATATTTGGTTTCTTAAAAATGAACTCATGACACTTTAAAAAAACCACGGGCAATGAACAGCTGAGAGGGCATGCCAGGATTAGATTTTTAGCACTAATTCTGGATAAATTGTGACATCGAGTTCACAAACTGAACCAAATATATTTGTTTTGAGGAGAGGTAAATAAATGTGTTGACATCTCCCTGCAGGTAAAGCTGGGTCAAACCACACAGACAGAGCTCCCTACTAGTACCCAAAAATAAATAGTGTTTTTAAGATGCACTACTGGAAGCAACAGTTTGCAAAGATGAACAAGCCATTATTTTCCATGAAGCAAAAACTTCACCACGTCTGAAAGAACTACATGCAACTTCAACGTAGATCTCGATCTACTTCTGTATAGGAAGGAGGGTATGGATTTTGTACTTCCAACTTCCATCTCAAAGCTCACATCACAAAATATTGGAAGGCCCACTTTGGAAACTGAAGCAACTACAACGAAAAAAAAAAAAAGCATCTACAGTGTGATGAGTGTGGCTCTCTTAGATGGGCTTTACTGTACAACTGTAAGGCTCCATCCGGCCCGGCTGTGCATGCCATGGGTGAGAATGGGAAAGGTCATAGAGAAGAGAGGTATACCTTTTCACAGAGGACAAGAGGAGAGAGTTAGGCTGTGTGAGGAACAAACACAAAGATCACTCTGTATGGGAACCATCGGTGGGGGGAACAAACATCACAGCCTAACCTTGTGTAATCGCCCTCGAGCCCCGCAGCCCAGGACAAATTTGTTTTAAGGGAGTCGGTCTGAGCGGTCTATTTGTGCTTCTGCTTAATGAGATGTCGTTTAGCTTCAGGGACACTTCATAATGACAGGGCGACTGGCGTTCTCCCAGGGCCACGCGCTGTGCTGGGAGGGCTTCCGGTAAGTTCTCTTGTTTGCCCACACCCAAAGCAGGATCCGAAGCGCGCGCCTCACCTTCTAAGTGGTGGCGGGAGAGGTACTTGAGGGCCTCGTCCAGCAGGATGACCGGGATGGAGATCTTCAGGACCACGATCCACTGGGACCAGTGCAGAGGGGTCACTTGGAAAATCAGCTGCGGATTCGGAGCGAAGGGGTAGAGAACGAGAGCGGCGACACAGCCGTTAGCATAGCCGGCCATTTAGTGCATATCCATTGGTATGTTGATACATGCACACCATGAACAAGAGAAATACAGGGACTGGGGAAGGCAAAAAAAAAAAAAAAAAACTATTCATTTTTATTCATTTCACCACATCACTTCTAGGAAGTGTAGAATACAGTGAGAGTTCAGGCGATTATAAATGTCCACCTATCGGAAAGGACCCCTGTCCAAAGAACAGCCACAGTTACAAATGTATGCACGTGTACCTTTGGATTACATTTCACATTACAGATGACATTCACAGTGAGTCCAGTTTACAGCACAGTAATAAGCGTAGTGTGATTTGTGTTGTAGTGTGATTTGTGTTGTAGTGTGATTTGTGTTGTAGCATAGCATAATAGGCATAGTGTGATGTGTGTTGTAGTGTGATTTGTGTTGTAGTGTGATGTGTGTTGTAGTGTGATTTGTGTTGTAGCATAGCATAATAGGCGTAGTGTGATGTGTTGTAGTGTGATTTGTGTTGTAGTGTGATGTGTGTTGTAGTGTGATTTGTGTTGTAGCATAGCATAATAAGCATAGTGTGATGTGTGTTGTAGTGTGATTTGTGTTGTAGCATAGCATAATAAGCGTAGTGTGATGTGTGTTGTAGTGTGGTTTGTGTTGTAGTGTGATTTGTGTTGTAGTGTGATGTGTGTTGTAGTGTGGTTTGTGTTGTAGTGTGATTTGTGATGTAGTGTGATGTGTGTTGTATTGTGGTTTGTGTTGTAGTGTGATGTGTGTTGTAGTGTGGTTTGTGTTGTAGTGTGATTTGTGATGTGTGTTGTAGTGTGGTTTGTGTTGTATTGTGATTTGTGATGTAGTGTGATGTGTGTTGTATTGTGGTTTGTGTTGTAGTGTGATTTGTGATGTAGTGTGATGTGTGTTATAATGTAATACGCTCACCGGCAGGGGCTCCACATAGAGGATGAGGAAGTGTAACGACATGGAGAGGACTATGGCTCCCAGCAGCCAGATGTTGACCCACGGGGGCATCCTGAGCAGGGACTGGTTCTCAGACAAGCTGGGGTGGGGGGCAAGACAGACGGCGAGATTTAACGCCATGGGAAACGTATCCTAAATTTTAATCTCAGAGACAAAGTTGTTTTTATAGACACAAGATTTTTTTTCTTCTCAGTGGCAACTCTGGGCACAAAATCGCAGAACTAATTTGCATAAATGCATATATTTATTCATAATTATAAATTAAATACCCAAAAGCTATACTGTAAGCTTTCGACAAGGAAGTGAACAAAAATAGATATTCAATAGAAAAATAATGTAAGTAAAAAATCTGCTGGCACAAGTGAACAGATAGTCAAATTACCATTATTATTACTACTACAACTACAACTAATAGTAATAATAACAATACTACTGCTAATAATAATAATGATAATAATAATAATACCACAGGAACAGACATGTTGTTGTACCCTTTTCCCCCTATGTTGCTGGTGCACACACCATAAGCCTAACCTAACAACACTAAAACATGGGGCGACATAGCTCAGGAGGTAAGAGTGGTTGTCTGGTTGTCTGGAGCGATCACTTCACTGGCTACCGGTCGCTGCCAGGATCCGGTTCAAAGCCCTGACCCTTGCCTACACTGCTGTCAACAGGACAGCCCCCATCTACTTGCAGGACATGACTCAATTCTATGTGCCTGCTTGACCACTCCGCTCTGCGGCAGCAGGGCGCCTTGTAACCCCTCCCACCCGCCCAAAGGGATCACAGAGCTTCTCCACCCTAGCTCCCCAGTGGTGGAACGAACTCCCCGTCCCTCTCCGAACCTCCCCCTCACTACCCATCTTCCGCCGTGGCCTGAAGACTCACCTCTTCAGACTATACCTAGACTAACCACCACCACACTGTATATTTCACTCTTTTATAAAAATTAAAAAAAAAAAAAAAACCCTTTTCCTGTCACTTGTTACATGTTGCCCCATCCCAGCACTTCTTGGTAATTTGTATTTGTCCTAATACTGTAGCTTATTCTTCTGCCTAGTTGGCTTTGCAGATGTTAGGCCAGAATAGTGTTCACTGTTCTCGGCTAGAAATAGCTGTACAAAATAAGTATTGTACCTTACTGAACCCGTGTTCAGCAGTTGTCTACGACCATGAAATGCACTTTTTTGTTCGTCGCTTTGGATAAAAGCATCTGCCAAATGAATGTAATGTAATGTAATGTCTGGCAGTCGGAGGGTTACCGGTTCGATCCCCCGCCCTGGGCGTGTCGAAGTGTCCCTGAGCAAGACACCTAACCTCTAATTGCTCACAACGAGCTGATTGGGACCTTACATGGCAGCCTTTCACCGTTGGTGTGTGAGTGTGAATGGGTGAATGAGAGGCATCAATTGTAAAGTGCTTTGGATAAAAGTGCTATATAAATGCAGTCCATTTACCATGTTAACTTAGCCAATCAGCGATTAAAGATAAACAGTTCACATGAAGTAAGAGAGAAAGTTTACCACACACACACGGCTGGCAGCTGATGGTGCTATACAATGCCCTTTTCTTTTTTCTATTCCAGCACTTGGGACACACATCACGGATCATTTACATTCTGAGTATGTTATGTCTGAATAATCTTTGCCGCCATATATCATCACAATCGTCAGCAATCGATTGTTAAGAGAACTCAGTGACGGACCTTGTTTAGGTTCGACTCTGAAACTAGCTGAATATAAACACGCAGTCTGTCAATCTGTCGCCAGTTTCACAAAGTGTCTCCTGGCCTGGGACACAAACCGCAAATATGCTCTCGTCTGCCAAATACTTTTTTTTTTTTCCCCCTAAACAAATGTTTTTTATTTATAAAAATATGGCTTTGGTTGGTGTGAGGAGGTGTTGACAGGCCATTTCCGATCCGAACTGGCCATGGGCCGATGAGTCAAACGGTGGCAGGACGCTGGAAGCTTTCCCAGTATTTTTTCCCCCCACATGACACGATGACGTCACTGTGAGACGCACCGGCCGGTTTCTCTTGGTTCACCCATTCCCGGAATATACACAATGAACAGAGCGATGCACAAATATTTACGTCCCACTGCAAATACTTTTATGTGCGGTTAAATTAAAAGGAGATGGACAACAGTCGGAGAGCATAAGGGTTTGAGGAGTGCCTAGGGTTTCTTTACAGACTTATAAAACAAATACAGAGTTTGACTGGTAACAGCAAACATTTGAAAATGTGTCTTGTAAAAGCAGATATCGTAGGTCTAATTAAACAATTTATTTTGAAATAACATGATAAATAGCGATTTTAATTGATTGTATAAAATTGAATGTAAACATATTACTTTTCCAGAGAATAACCCTGGGTACCCTTCAGAATTTGAGAGATGGTGATTGTATTTACAACTCAACTCAAAATGGAACCAAAATGGCTGTTCAGTGGCCTTTAAATAACTCTATTTTGCTCAGCAGTGATGGACCAAGGGCAGAGACCTTCTTTGCTACAGTAATTAGTCCACAAAAGCTCTCTGAGGTTTTCAGCATGCCCCTTTGCCCAGTGATGCCTACCTGTTCAGTGCGTTGAACATCTCTATGGTAACCAGCACGGACAAAGCCATGGTGGTGGGGTAGCGTGACTCAAAGACCTCACAGTCGATCCCAGAGAACATGGGGTTGTCTTCAGTGCACTGCATGAAGTGCCTCTGTGGGGGACGAGATCAGGGCATGAGGGGGGAGGTGCAGTTATCAAATTAAACTGCTACCAATGGAGGATGTGGCCACGAATACATCCATTGCAGTGCTGTAAAATGTGCAATATGATCTTGACGTATGCAAATAGGTTCAATTCCACGTGGCCTACAACAATGACTACGCTCCAACACACATTTTATGTAACTACATTTGTTACTTTCAACACATTTTGAGTCAAAGCTACTACTTTTGTGTTAAAAATATACAATTTGTGTGTTACAAAGGGAGACTTTTTTAATGCAGACTGTCTTGAAAGTACCACAAAATGTGTGTAAGTCCTTAACTTTACATGGATGTGCGTTAAAAAATGACACGTTATGTGTTGATTTCAACGCATCTGTTTTGAAAGTGTACTAATAAAACCACTTTAATTACAAGAACAACAAGAATAAAGACAAAACTATCATCACCATGTTTAGAACTACGATCATTAAAGACAGAATCGGGAACTGGGTGCATCTTGCTTACCAACTGAGTGAAGGAGACCTGTGGGCCTTCTTCATCGCAGAGATACCACCATGTAGCTGCCCCCACGGTCCCCAGTCCAACATAACCTGCAGGACCAAGAAGAACCGCACACGGTCAAGCATTAATGCTGAATGCAGCTGTGGTTAGACTGAACCCCTGGGAGAAGATACTGCATTAGGCACTGTCTGCTCCAGTGTTAATCTCACGATCACGTAAACTTTATCACTCGTTGGGGCGCTACACTCTCAAAAAGGATGTGATAACATCCGACACATTTTGTGTTCCTGCTTTTGTGTCACTTTCAACACATTCTGTGTCAAGGTTACTACTTCTGTTACAAATATACAATTTATGTGTTAGAGACCTTTTAACATAGACTGTGTAAAGTAACACAAAATGTGTTTTAAATCTTTAGACATGGACATGTGTTAGAAAATGACAAGTTATGTGTGGTTTTTGACACATCCGTTTTGAGAGTGTACAGTGTGGGATGGCAGTGTAAAGCAGTGGTAAGGGAACTGGACAGAACCAGAAGGTTTATAGCCCAAATCCACAAGGCACTGTCGTTGCACACTTCGGCAAGGTGCTTAGAAAGGACTTCGGCAAGTAATGTAAATGGTAACCTGTACAAGTCACTGAGCTAAGTGAAAAAACGGTGCTGCGGAAGGTTCCCGGGCCTACCTCCGATGGCTAAGTATCTGAAGAACAGCCAGCCAGAGATGAGGGGCTCCTTGGGGTTGCGTGGGGGCTTGTCCATGATGTCCAGGTCAGGAGGGTTGAAGCCCAGAGCGGTGGCGGGGAGTCCATCGGTCACCAGGTTGACCCAAAGCAGCTGTACTGGGATCAGTGCCTCTGGGAGACCCAGGATGGCTGTGAGGAAGATGCTACAGGAACACAAAAGGCTGGGTCTGAGGATCATGTGGTAAGGGTTGCCAGAGGCTGTAGGACATTTCCTCAGGAAATACAAAATAGGAAATGCCAATGATTTTCACCATGTAGACAGGGAATCCTGTTTGAAAAGCCTTTTTCATCATCATTGCCTTGTTTAGTGAATACCACAACTCAGTGAAACATAATCAGGTTTCATGAAGTCTTAACATTTACGAGAAACGGGAAGGCAGACAATGCCCTAATTTAACAGCTAGTGCAGGTACCCTTAGCAAGTTGGGACAAAGATAATTAAAACCAGTAAACCAGTGCGATCCCATAAGCCCCAGAGGGAGTGCAGGCCCACACAGTGGAAACGGAAGCCATCTTAGGAGAGGCCTTACCAGACCACCTCGCCCACGTTGGAGGAGATGAGGTAGCGGATGAACTGCTTCATGTTGTTGTAGATGGCTCTGCCCTCCTCCACCGCCGCCACGATGGTGGAGAAGTTGTCGTCGGACAGGACCATCTCTGAAGCCGACTTGGCGACCGCTGTCCCCGAGCCCATGGCGATGCCGATCTCCGCCTTCTTCAGAGCCGGGGCGTCGTTCACCCCGTCGCCCGTCTGAGAGGGACGGCAAGAACCGCTCGCCAAAATTCACAAGGCCTTTCCTTGCCGACGGACGGCGTAAAATCAGAACGAACGCAGAGCAGCGGGCCCTCAAACAAAGAAGATTTCAGGAGCCGTTCGTCTTAATCTCTCGCGGGCCAATCAGCGCTCGAACGGCGGGGGTCCGGACGCCCGCGGAAGCGCTCCGTCTGATTAACGGCTGCGGCGGACGTGCCGTCTAGTCACTACACCGGGGGGGAAACAGAACGCCGAAAGGTCACGCCGCGGCAGCTTAGCAATTAGCGCGGCATTGTGTCGCTGAAAGGAGCTGTGTCAGGTACAGACGCCCGCGAGCGCCTCCCGTCCCGGGATGCGGGCGGACAGCATGAGGTGACAGCGCGAGAACAAAGACGAGGAGGGCTCCGCAACCAGCGCCGCGCGCGCCCTCGTGGAGTGCGGCGGGGGCCCCGAGTCATTAAGCTGCCATGTGACAGAGAAGCACGATAGCGCAGGGACAACGTGCTACATGTACACGGGTACGGGCTACGCCGGACTTTGCACTTTCCGTGCCGCGAAGTTCAAAGGCACATGCTGGAAGTGGGAAGGGGACGGGGGGGGGGGGGGGGGGGGGTGGGGGTTGTTAGCTACTGATGTTGCCCCTAAAGGTGTATGGTAAGAGCGTATGGTAAATAAGCGCTTTAATGTAATCGTAAGTCAACACCAGGGGGCGAATGTTGTGTGAGCACGGGCGGGTGCGGTCTGCCGACGGGCTCTCACCATGGCCGTGATCTCGTCGAAGGACTGCAGGTAGCTGACGATCTTGGTCTTGTGGGCGGGCTCCACGCGGGCGAAGCAGCGGGCCTGCTTGACCGCCTCGCGCTGGGCCTCGGGCGGCAGGTCGTCGAACTCGCGGCCCGTGTAGGCCCTGCCCGCCACGTCCTCGTCCTCGCCGAAGATGCCGATGCGGCGGCAGATGGCCACGGCCGTGCCCTTGTTGTCGCCGGTGATCATGATGACCCGGATGCCGGCCTCCGCGCACAGCTTGATGGAGCCCACCACCTCCTTCCGCGGGGGGTCCAGCATGCCCACGCACCCCACGAATGTCAGGGCCGTCTGGGGAGGAGACAGGGGGTGTGAGGTGCGGGAAGGGGGTCATGTGCGAGAGAGCGAACGCACCGTCCGAATAAGAAAAAAACAACACAAATATACGATATCAGATAATTATGGCCCTGCCTGTAGGAGCCAAAAGCTAAGTCATTCAATCATTAATAACTGCACAGGTAAAGTTCAGCACACGCTTCATACTTTAGAGAATCCACAATAAACAAATAATGCGCTAATTAATAATAATGTAATAATAACAAATGTAACCATGAACATAAAATATCTTCCAAATATTTAACATATTCACAATATATTTCTATATTTTCAGTACACAGTATACATTATCAGTATAGATTCAGCAGAGCAGGGGGTGTAGCCTGTAAGCTGTACAACCCCATATTTCGGGGCAGGTCATTTCAAATCAAGTCCCAGTCCACGCTGAACCCCCTCCCTCTATGACTAGCTGACAGGCCCTGACCAGGGCTCATACTCATCTGACCTCGTACTCGGAGAACTTGGCGGCGTTCTCCAGGTCCATGCCCTCCTTCCTGGGCGGGTTGTCGCGGGTGGCGAGCGCCAGGCAGCGGAGGGTGTCCCGGCCCGTCCCCCAGTCCTTGATCAGGCTCATCAGCTGCTCCCTCAGAGGGGCGGTGAGCGGGACTTTGCCCATGCCCACCCGCAGGTACTGGCAGCGCTCGATGACGCTCTCCGGGGCACCCTGCAGGGGAGGAACGTGGCCCCCAAATCAAAGCCTATCCCGAAAAGGTACCCCGTCCCCACCTCCGACACGCTTTTCGAATCTGGCCCGCGCTTCGGGGGAAATTCAGAGTCAATGATTCCGTCCATTACGAGCTGGCCACAAAATAGAACACTTCGGTCTTGGCAAACGATGAGAGGAAGGTGAACGAATATTGAGGGCTTAACATTGAAAGCACAGTTTTGCAGGTACCTTGACGAACATCTTGCTCATGGAGCCTGGCTTGGTGGGAGTGCAGTACACGGACATGGACTTGCGGTCCCGAGAGAATTCGAGGGTGAACTCTTTCTTCATCAGCTGCTTGATGACCTGTGGGGAGAGGGGGGGGAGACGGGGAGACGGGGGGGGGGGGGGGGGGGGGGGGGGTGGTGTTAGAAGCACGGGCTCTGGCTCCGGCTTTGTTTACTGGCCGGGTTCCGGCCACCTGTCAGGCACAGGTGGCCGGCGAGAAGTCTGCCGTTAATCCTCTGCCCGGTGATGCCGATGGCTCTGACAGGGCCCTGGTGAACAGGCATCGCTCCCCAGCCTAGCCTGGAGCAAACGGACGGCAGGCCAGAACCGGGTGCCAGTCAGGACCTCAAAGGCACGTTCAGTCTGCAGAGCCTGGAAGCCTCCTGCTCAAACTGGACTGTATCGCCACGGATACCGAGAGACAGCTCAGCATGCCTAACGTAGAACTTCCTGTCAATGGCATTGTTAATGCAAAAAGTGCTCTGATTTGTTGGCTCATTATGAATATTCATGAGAGGCCATGGTCATAGACAAAATATTCACAGCTGGCTCATCCTAGACACAGAAATACTGCTGAAAGTACCCAGAACACATGGGACAGATCTCTACCGAATGATCTTTTGTATGTTTAGAATTGGCCCGGATTGTCAGTTGACAACGTATATTATAATAAAGAATTGTTATAATAAAAAAGGTGTTCTAATACATGTTGTGAATCACGTTCGATCAACATTTTATGTTGTTCTAATTTCACAGTAGCCACCCTGCAATTTGTGATATAAATGTAATATGTGCTAACATTTTCAAATAATAACCAAATTCTCTGCATGCTTTATAATTTATTAAACTTTACATTAAATGACCAGTTACTAACCAGACATGCACATGCGCACCAGAGGTGGGCAACCCGGCTTCAAAGAGTAAAAAGACTGACCATGTATTTGCGCCACCAACATGCACTAAACCAGCTGATTACAATAATTAGTTCTCCTACCATGGTGAAGAGTTATGCTAATTAGAATCAGCTGGTTTAGTGCATGGTGGTGGAGCAAATACATGGTCAGTCTTTTTACTCTTTGAAGCCGGGTTACCCACCTCTGATGCGCACAAACACAGACTTCATGTTTTTATACACGAAGGATGATTAAGCTCACATATTAACGAAAAGCAACTGGTGGTGATATTTATGTAGGCTAATTTACTTTCAAAACCTTGTTTGAATTGAAAATTGATTTTCCTGGTTATGCTCGGAAGAGACGTATATCACAACATTTCATGCATTTCCTCAACAGGCCACTAGGTGTCACCCTTGTAACAGCTCCCGTTTGCCAAACGGTAACGTTTCCAGTCAAGCTCCTTGTAAACAACATCTCCACTAGGTTATAACCCAGACGTATTTGACGGTAGCGGATGATGAGAGTCTGCACACAAGGCACTTGACAGATGCTCAGATCAGATGGCGCGAGGTCTTATTAACCCAGATGCCTGGCCTTTTCCGATCGCGAGACAAAAGAGAACCAGAGAGTCTCTCAACGAACCGCAAGGAAAAAAAGGCTAAACGTTCTTTTTACTCGCTTACGCAGGAAGGTTCACGGTCGAGTGCGTTAAAACAAAAGCCAAGTCCTTTTTTTTTCTTGTTGAAAGCCTGCTACTGACGTGAATGTTTAGCTGACCACTTCATAAACTTATTCTTAGTCTAAATATTATTTCTTCCTAAAGTTCATGTCACCGGAGGGGCTTTTAACCGGTAATTAAACTGATAGGAATGCCAGCGGCCGTGTCCAGAGCTCGCCGGAGAACTTGCAGCTTATCGGTCGTTCCTGAGCAGAGCAGACTCAGCGCCAGACCCGTCCGTCTCTGTCTCTGAAGAGCGTGGCGTGCTGCAATGTCACTGAATAGATACAGGCTGTAATGCTAATCCAACCCAGTCAAATTAAAATGGGGGGGGGGGGGGGGGTTGATGATTTTCCAAAGTTTCGGGCATGACCCCCTGGCACATAAACCCCACCGGCCCCTCAGGATCCATGTCTCTAAGACCCATAATGCAACAGGACTATTCTTGACACTCTCAAACCTGTTAGCACCTCACTGTCCATTTCTGAAATTCATACTTTTGTATGTGAAACAAACACACAAACAAACAAAAAAGCTTAAAAAAGAAAATGGTTTTTGGAGCATAAGCCTGACAGTATGATGTATATTCAACTAGGCTAATATCAGATGCAGAATACTCTAGCACCGGTAGGTAATTTGCAGTCAGTGACAAACGGGACTGCGGTGCTGTGAACCCTATCAGGGCTCTCACACGACGCTCCACGGTCGCAGCTCACACTGAGGGCCTGACACTTACCGAGTTGCACGCGCCGGCCCGCTCCACCTTGCTCAGCCCCGAGACGTCCGTCTTGAACACGTTCATCTTCTCCACCAGGGTGGTCAGCGCGGTCTCCGTGGCTTCCCCGACCTTCTCGTACACGCCCTTGGCCTGCGGCACCAGAAACGCACAAAGTGAACAACGTCGACCATGGCTAACGGCCCTTACAATCCCTGGTCTTCTCACACAGGCAGATTTGAGGAGGTAGTCTGGCACAGACGACAGCTGCCAGGAGAAATGTGTAGGTAGATATTTCTACAGCACCCAGCCACTTTTGCTTTTCGTGAGCAAATTAAACGAATCTACAGTACGTGTTGCAACAGCCATTTTTAACTGATATAATGTTCATTTTTTATGAAAGGGTCTTTAGGTCTGTAACAGGGATAACAAAATCATGAAACTATTATCTCTCTCTCTCTCTAACTCTCTCTCTCTCTCTGGGTATGTGTGTGTGTGTATGTGTGCGTGTACGTGCACGTGTGTGTGTGCGTTTAGCGTTGGTGCATGCATGTGTGTATGTGCATGTGTACGTGCATGTGTGCGTGTGTTTGTGCATGTGCGTATGTGTGTGTGCGTGCATGTGTGTGTGTGTGTGTGTGCATGTGGGTGTCTGTATGTGTGCGTGAGTGTGTGTGCGTGCGTACATGCGTGTGTATGTGTGTGTATGTGTGTGTTTCTCCACACACAGACTGGCAGCTTTCAGTGGCTCAGCCCTCCTTGTAAACAGTGCAGTGTTTTTTCTGAGTGAAGAGCTGCTTTGCATACCAACCCCTGATTCATTTTTCTAACAGGCGGGGATACATGACAGTCTTCCGTCGGATTTATCCGCTCGCAGACACACAGCTTAATGGGGCCGCAGTCTAGGAGAAGACAGACGGCGTCTACCCGACTCTTTCACCGCGCATTTCCTGACAGCGCCGCCTGCTATAATGTGGCAGACGCGCGAAGGTCTGCGCGCTCTTCGGAGAGAGAGAGGCCGCGCGGGTGCGCCCGCGCCCTCCGCCCGCGGTGCCAGCCACAAAGCCACCCGATCAGCCCGGGCTGCCAGGGGCGCCTCCCAGCGCAAACACAGCGGGGCGACCCATTTGACTGCAGGCAGGGACGCGGAGTGCACCGAAACAGGGACGCGCCCCTAGAGAACACCGCGACAGAACCGGCCCGCCCTGCACAAAAAACAAAAAATGCTGACAAAAGGGACGAGGATGAAACGACGTCAAGCCGCTGTCGGCAGAGCGGAGGGAGCAAAGGGAAGACGATAAATAAACCGAACAAGGACAGGCAGAGCAGACGCTGCTCCGGGGCACTGCGTACTCAGGGAGACTTCATCATTACTGCGGTTTATGCCCCCTAGTGTTAACATCAGGGCACTGTCACTACAAATTGCTTTTATAATGGGCTCTTATGGGCTGGGCACCACTAGATGCATGACACTATAATAAATTCAATTCCTTTCAGCTAAAAACTTCTCCACATTCACTCACACTCACTCACTCACTCACTCGCTCACTCGCTCTCATACTGTCATACTCACACTTCCGCTCGCACACTCGCACACTGGCACACTCGCTCACTCGCTCACTCTCTCACTCTCTCACTCTCTCACTCTCTCACTCTCTCACTCTCTCACTCACACTGGAGAGGGTGTGAGCCAGGAGAGTGGGGACCTCACCTCGTTGTAGTCCAGGGAGGAGTCGTTGCACATGGCACAGATGGTGGCCAGCTCTATCAGGCCATCGAAATCCCCAGACTGAACAGGCCGATCTCCTTTAAGACTGAGAGATCACAGCCCGGATCAGTGACACCACGAGGTGGCAGAACGGGTTGCTTTGGCAACCATAACGAAAGAGAAAGCCAAGCAAACAGCCACAAACACACATAGCTTTTTCAATGATATTGCCACAACTGGACTCATTATACCAAGAAAGAAATTCAGCGATGCCTTTTAGGTACTGTTTGATGTACCCACATTCCCACTTGAAAGCCTGCCTGTGACAGATCATGTGAAAGACTGGAAAGACATGATTGGCACATACTTCACAGCAAGACTGTCCATGCCTCTATTTATAGCCCAAAATATTTTCAGAAGTCATTCTTTAATCATCACTGCAAGCATGTAGCGTACCAAACCTCTGATGATCTGAACATTCCGAGTTTGACAGAACCTGCATTTATGCTGGATAATATTTCACTGTCAGTAAGTGAAGCATTATTATCCTCTGAGTAACTCTGGCTTCACTATTCTATAATGACCCAAATTTTGCAGCAGCCTGCTTACACAAATATTTATCAATGGAGCAGCAAATGAAAGGCTCTTTGCATCCAACACTCGGTATTCGTTACCAAGCTATTATTTTGCAATTTGGATGCTACGTGCATGCCCTAAACAAGGCAAGATAGTGTTGATCTTCTGATTCTGCATTTAGGAAAATTGGACACACTCATGACCAGCAGGAGGCTTATAATGAATCTAACTATTCAACCCAGTGTGGTGCAGTTCAATTAAATTATCTGATGCTTCTCCAGGGTTGTCACGTTCATTTATTGATGCCCATCATCTGTGTCTGGGTATTATTAAAGTTAATGTGGAAATGTTATTTGAATAAGAAAACAAAAAAAATCCATGGCCAGTGCTACATGAGATTCTCCTTCAATAATGGATGAATGGGGCTCAATATCTTAAAAAAACAAAAACACTGGAATTATTTAGACACAGAAAAAACGTTACTTAATGCAACAATGCTGTGGTTCAGGTGTTCTTTCAAACTGAGGAAGAAAGAAATAACCTCTGTTCAAGAAAACTAATAAACTATTTATCACTGAATGCATTTTTATAAAGGATCAAAGTGTTTGCATAGGTTTTCTCTCTGAATGTTATATAAGGATCTTCAGTAACAAGCAGCTATGGGGAAGTCTTTGGATACCTAATGAAACTGAACACCAAAGAGCCAGATCCAAAGTGAAGAACACAAAAAAAAAGAAAAGAAAATGGCGGCCCACGCAGACTGGACATGAACTGCGGTCTTTCCGCTGCTTTTGAAAAAGTCCCACAATGCACATGCGGTTCCTTGTCCGGAGTCTCTGACCGATGCAAGGGCACTTGTGGAGGGGTCAGGGGAGAGATTAGGCTGTTAAATATCCAATTAGGGGACTGTGTCATTAAACACCTCACGGGCCGGGTTTCTATTAAAACTGGATGGGGTACTCACACTTGTCCCTCAGGGGCATAGGTGGATCCAGTGATGGAGAACTCATGCACTGAGCAGTTGGACTCATCCGCCTTGTCCACCACGAACATCTGGAAAAAGAGAAAACCGACGACAACATCAGGAGCGTGGTCCAGCCAATAACCAGGGTAGCTCCCGAATTACATTTTGACAACCACTGCATTACACCACAAAATTTTATTTTCACATACTTGCAGCAACTTACATTTACATTTTGCATATCATATATTCATATTTACCTTTACATTATTCAGATTATTATACATTATTATAATAATAATAATAATTATTATTATTATTTTATATACTCAATCTCAGCTGTATTTGTAGTTTATATACTCAATCCAAGCTGTATGTGTGACCTCTAAACCATAGATATTTCCATACCAGCTCAGCCCGGCTCAAATTCATTCAGCAGAAAGCCCTTTATTATCATGCCTTTTAAGGCCGGGAGCGTGGCTGCGCACATTAACGAAAGCAAGGAAGCGGTGCCAAAAACAAACAGCAGGTACAATGAGGTCTGTCGTCAGCGTGACCCACGGCGACCCACGGGCCGCGCGCTCCACGCGGAGGGAGGAGTGGAAACGCGTCGCTGCGCTGCCAGACCACGGGGTTAACAACACAGGGCGAAGAGAAGGAGGGGGGTGGAGAGAGAGCACATTATCATTTGGCATGGCCCTGCCCAGCAGAGGGGTTTCCCTTCAGAAGCAGCCAATCAGGCGCCGCCTGATGTCACTCAGCAAAGCTTTTCTCTTTTTTTTTTTTCTTTCCTTTTTCCAGTAAGCATCTGGGAGTTCCTCTGTTTTACTGACCCAGCACAAACCGACCGCGGCTCGCACTGCCAGAGCTGAAGGGCCTGTCCTCAAACACTGCCGGGTTTGTTTCCTCTGATTTCTATCCAGGGAGGGGGGGGGGGCAGAAAAGCGGACAGCTGTCAACAACACGTCTGGATGGTGGGTACTGAGGCAACTAGGACCTGGTTAAAAATCTCATGGTGATCTCGGGGTTAGGGGGGGTTAGGGGGGCGGGGGGCGGGGTGGGGGGGGCGGGGGTTCAGGTAGAAGGCGGAGGGGCGGTGGAGCCGCGGGCACAATCAGAAGCCACCGAAGCGTCAGGAAGAGAAATCTTGGCTAAACACCGTGCCGGGAGCTATGAGAGAGGTGCCGATATGCTCACCTTGCTCGTGGAGATTTCTCCTCTCTGAGCTACTCAGGTATCGATTTCCATTACAGAGAACTCGGCAAGAATAATTAGAAATTCATTCAGTTATATCCACTCCACCGTCTTGGCTTTACGGGTAATGACACCAGGGGGCCCTGGTTGGCGGAATCCGATAGACTGTTAATTCATTTCAGAGCGCGGATCACATTATAAGGCCTGGCCATTTCAGACCTTCAAGTGCCGCTGTTCGCCAAGGACTGAACCGTGAGCATGAAGGATTGGAGAGAAGGTCGTTCAGAACACATTCCAGTTTTGAAAAAAAGTTATTGAACTTCTGTAATAGGAGCGTGAGAAACTGTTATGAAAGACAAAGCCAATCTAGATTTGAGGACCTGACTCCATGGAAAAAAGCCGCTCTTTTCCTCTGTAGACTTGCACTGGAGGTGCTACGCTAGGTAATCTCCTACTCCCCCGGGCACACAGTTTCCTCCGCACCACGTCTGCCAGGCGACCAGCTAGCTGGTCAGACGCAGCGTGAGCAAATCCAATTTGCCTGTTGCTAAATGGCCTCTAAATCCCATAATGCCACTGGGGACACAATCAAACACAAATAAAGTCTCACTCCAAAAGAAAATGCTTCCCAAAAATCTGTGCTGTACTGCATACATTAGGCAGCTTTCTAATCAGCCAAATTGCCATAGTCCTGTGCTATCAAACCCAAGTAACACAAAAGGAAAATGTAAGTATTAACTCCTAAATATTCCCTTTAAGTACGTGACAGAAATTTCCAATATACTGTGTCTATATATAAATACAGTATGTATTTATATATATACTATATTTAAAAAGCATACATATAAGGGCCAACACACAAATACACATGTATGGGCATGAACACTAACACAGGAGCATACGTACGCTGTATTTGCCGCAGTTCCAGCACGCTGATTGTTTGATTGGCAGGGAGCGTTAGCGCTATCGTGCGATACAGCGCTGAGGTCAGAGCGGCTGAGGAAGGACAGGCTCCATCGCCGGGGGAAGAGATTACCAGCGGGGACAAAATAACAGCGCGGCCTTTCAGCCGCCTCCTCTCGGGCCATCGCGGTCCGCCGCCGCAGCGCCAGGGGAACGTTCGAGGGGGGGGGGCTTACGGGCCCGATTTCACCCCTGCCCCCCCACCCCGACTAACGAACCCCAGCCGGGGTTCACAGGGAGATGAAAATCGGAGGGTGATCCTTCGGCCAGCTCCTCGGGGACGAAGGCGGTCCCACGAATATCTACGGGACGGATGGCGGATGGCGGCTTCCCCGTTCGGCTGGCGGGGGGAAAAAGAAGCGCCCCTCTTATCAGGGCGCGGGGAAGAAACGAAATAAAATGCGGGACCCGTTCGTGACCCGCCAGCAGTCACACGCTGCAGTGCAATGCCCATGTGGGAAAAGACAAAATGTTCTTCAAGGATGAATGGCCTAAAGGGACAAACATGGAGGGGGGAAGGGGGGGGGGGGGTGGTTGACGCGATTGCATCTACTCAGCGAAGGCGCCATTTCCCGAAAACATTCAGAATTCCCTGCTGAGGGAATACCCCCGACAAGAAAATGACATGGTCAGTGTCGCGCGACACAAACCATTCCAAACCCGGAACGTTCCGCCCCGAGTTCTCACGGCTTATCTGGAAAAATGCGGCACGTTAAAAAACACACATCGATCCACAATCAAATGTAGTTTTCAGTTAGTCCCTGAGACTGTTGAGCAGGTCTATGACTCATGCTCTAACCAAAAGCAAACGACACTGAAAAACACGGTATAAGGTGTTCTCTCACTGAGAAGTAGACAACCGCAAAGATATCGACTGATTGGGCAATTTTACGAAACAGAGCAAATAAAACCTTGGCAACAACATAGATTCTACTGCCGTATCCAAGTTGGGCCCTGTCTACACACATCTGACTGAGCAGTGGGTGGTCTTCTGCTTTATTTAATTCTGTAATTCCAGTAAGTTCTATTTCTTAAGGTCAGCAGTTGCCATATTCTGCATTACAGGATTCAGAACCTCCAGGCTGAAAGACAGGAGTAAAACTTTGCCAGGAGCCAAGTCTTTCACTAGCATTTCATTAGCGTCCTTATTTGTATTTGTTTTTCAGTTCTCGAAAGCCACGACACAAGCTCCCTCTATCAAAGCCATGTTGTTCTGGGTTGCCATGGAGACAGGTCCATGCACCATTTTAGAGATGTTCCAACGCTTTATTTATTTATTTATTTATTTATTTATTTATTTAATTACTTATTTATTTTAGACTTGTCTATGAGTAATGTTGTGGGACTGCATGCTCCCCAAGTTGGGGCAGCAGTAATTGGACTACAGTATACTTTCCAGTCACCGTCATAACGGTATCCGTAGCAGCATGAAATACAGAGCAAGCCTTCCAGCGCAATAAAAGCGGGAAACCAGTATTCCTTTTACACAACTTGGGGGTAACCGCAGAAAGACAGACTCTGGGGGGGGGGGGGGGGAGGGGGTTTGAATGGGGAAAAAAAGAGCTATTACAAAGGGGACTCCAGACTCAATCCCACAGAATCTGTCTCGGAAGAAATGGCTTTCGTCAGTGACACCACATGACATCCCGGCGAAACGTTCGTCAAGCCTTTTGCGCGGAATTCACTGCGCATGTCACCGTTTCTGGTCATCAGAGTTCTGTACCGAGCAGAATGTGACAGAGGAACCGTGTTTGAACTCCGTCCCGTTTCTGCGGATGGAGGCGGCACAGACTGCACCCTCTTCAACTGTAGCGAAAGACAGCTCCGCCGTACAGTTTTACCGAACATGGGGAAGCAAAGTGCTGAACTCTAACTGCACTGTGCCAAAACGAAACAAGCAAGCATACATACGAAACAGAAGTAGAATGAAGGAAATAACCAATAAAATGCAGGCATCTCTTTCATGCCTTTGTATTTGACACTTGAGGAAATGAAAAAATGAACAATAAAGAAATGAAAAAAAAAAAAATCTGCCCTTGGGAAGACAAAACGGAGAGAAGTAAATGACTTTATAGATGAACACTACCGCAGTTCAACCTGAGTTCAGCCGTTTGGAAAAACCTACAGGCTACATGTAATGTTTCAGAAAACAGGAATTTCCTCTACAAATGCTGTTACTTTTGAGTTCAGAAAATCAGCAAAAACCAGCATGCTTTGTGGCTACGTGTGGCAACAGCAGCGAAGCCCATTCACCTACAGTACTTCGGACCCTTTCTGAGTGTAGCCTCTTTTTCACAAGGGCACACAAAAAAACAAAAGTGTCCTTCTTTGATCGGCGCGCCACGTCTCTCTCCAGGGAAGTACAACAGACGACTTTAAACGCTAAAACCGTGTTCTGCGTCCGTGACTGCCGCACTGCAACCGGCCAACGAGAAGCCATTTTGTGTCACGTGCGCCTACGGAGGGCAACACGCAGGGTCCGTTATCAATGAGGGAAACCCCCCCCCCCCCGCGCGTCTCCGTCGGTCACGGAGAGGGGGCCAGGAGAGCTGACGCAGCCGAGCAAGGCTAGCATGGGCGCGGGCTATAAATAGCTCCCGGGGGGCGCGCTCCGGCTCTCCTGCTGTCGGCCGACATTAACGCAGCCAGATTAAACATGTCACCAGGAGGGAACTCCCAGCAGTTAAACATTTACTAAACCCCCCCACCCCCCAGCCCCGTCGCCCACATCACCGGACTGCCTGAAGCCGCTTTCGCTGGCTGGCTGGGATAAGATAGCAACCGCTGAACCGCTGCCTGTGGGCAAAGTATCCCCTTTATCGGAAGAAGGCCAAAACGCTCCCCCGTTTCCTGCCTGTTCCTACTACTACTATCTTTCTTGTACACACTCACACACACACACACACACACATACGTATATGGACACACATACATACAGAGAAGCATACAATTTATGCCCTTTCCCAATTTATATTGAACAATCCATATGTGAATATATTGTTTGTAATAGGTAATCTTTTAGTGAAAACCTAATTTTATTTGTTGTGACGGCCTGGGAAGAGACAGAGAGGCCTCTTGAGGGGGAGATGTAGAGGGCAAAAGGAAAGGCATAAAGAATTATGAGAGCATCAATAAAATCTACACACAGACCACACGCATAGTTATATCTACACAATAATATAATAACATAACTGTCGCTAGCTCAATCACAAAATTCACAGTTTACAAATGCATAGACAATTACAAATCTGCAGGTCATGCAAATCATCCCTGTAGGCTACTGTCTCAATACCTGCGTTTAGGTAATGAAATTAGATTTTTTTCACTAATAAAATAATAAATTAACTGACAAAATGAAGTTTCCTGCCCTTACCAATAGGCCATGAGGCCAGAGACATGCTAACAGATGGCAGTAATGGATACTGCATTATCAGTGATGAAGAAATTCATTACACAGCCATTCAGGCAACAGAGAGCCACGTGCTAGCCCTGTAGGCATCGTTCTGATAATCCTACTGCACACATCGCTGCCTGCAGGTTGTCATGGAAGCCACAGTCTCTGTTAGAGGTTGGCTGCATGAGTGAGGACAACAGCCCTTCAGCAAGGCATGTCCACATATTACAAAATAAGAACAGAACAATAAGAAACGTTAAAATATCAAAACACATTTTTAAAAATATACACTTCAGCCACTCTTTGAAACCATCCAGGTACTGTTCCACTAACTATTTATGTTCTGATTTAGCTTTAAACCCCCGGGGCTATTCTCTGAAAGATTATTAGTGGTCGGCTAATAATGTATTTTTGGATGAGTTACAATATATTATAATAATTAATAATTAATGTCAAGTTTTCTGTAAAAAGTAATTAAATGTTGGAAAATGAACGATGACCATGAAGCTGGACACTCCCAAGACAAACAACACCAGTGGCCCCCCACAGAGATGAATTTTAAATTCTTAGCATGTAGTCAAAGACTTTTTACCATGGACAGTGTGACAGAGCGGTTGAGGAACTGGACTTCTAACTAATGATGATGTAGCACTAAGCCATTTAAGCTGTCTTGGGTAAGGGCCAAGCAAATAAGCAATGACAATAATTAGTAGGAATAGTTATCTCACAAAACAATGCTTAATGACTTTGTGGAGTCAGGCTTTGAGGAGTCATAATGGACATCTGACACCTGCCCACGAAATATCCACTCCTAACGTGTCTATCTGTCGCTACAGGCAGGTTGAGTGCAATCCCACTCACTGACTCAGCGATTACATAGAACTGCAGTTGTAGGAGTACACAAAGGGGGCAAAGGGGGTAAATGGTGTTCCACTTGAAAGCACAAGTTGCATAGATGTCAGGCTGTGATCATAAAAGATCACTTGGACCATCAAACTGAGTCACGTCCTGACATGAATCAATCCGTTTTTAGCTCTATTTTTTTGGCCAGGGTTTCCAGTGGGGCATATATGCCAGTCACAGCGAGTGAACAGCCAGCTTTGATGACAGAGGACCAGAGCAGAACGGGCAGGCCAATAGCACGCAGAGCTGTGTGTGAAATACGTGAGCTCAGAACGGGCACAGGAAAGTTCACATAGGTAAATGTGTGTGCCAGGGTGCCAAGCTGGCTCTGGGATCCTGCTTTAGAGGCACAGAGAGCCAAGAAAAACATGCTTATTTTATCAAAGATCTGCAACTTCCTGTCTGAGCAGGCATACAATTCCAAGGTATTGAAGGGGAAGTGAGGGGACAATGTTGCTTCAAACGTCTGAGTGTGTGTGTGTGTGTGTGTGTGTGTGTGTGTGTGTGTGTGTGTATGCGTGTGTGTGTGTGTGTGTGTGTGTGTGCCTGCGCGTGTGCATGCATGCATGTAAAGACTGCTACAGGGCAATGTTAAATGGGCTAACAGCCTACGGCTGCCACCGTCACTTACAACACAATCTCTGCACTGTGAATAAGCGCAGTCTTTAAACTGGCAAGAAATAAAAATGCAGTTTGGTGATGCACTAGTCTTAAGTGGAAAAGTAGATTTAAAATCCTAATGAAGTGGACGAATGGGCCAGTAAATGTAATCTGCTTTTGGCCACTTAACCGCAGCGTATACTCAATGAACTGGTCAGGATTCAGCAAAAAGGGCAGACCGAATCGCTGGCTTAATTGCGGCTGAAATCGAAGGCCTCACCCTGCAGACGGACATCTGGTTGGTGGTGAGCGTCCCCGTCTTGTCGGAGCAGATGACGGAGGTGCAGCCCAGCGTCTCCACGGAGGGCAGGCTGCGGACGATGGCGTTCTTCTTGGCCATGCGCCGCGTGCCCAGCGCCAGGCAGGTGGTGATGACGGCGGGCAGGCCCTCGGGGATGGCGGCCACCGCCAGCGCCACGGCGATCTTGAAGTAGTAGATGGCGCCGCGCACCCAGGAGCCGCCGTGGACGGGGTCGTTGAAGTGGCCGATGTTGATGACCCACACCGCCACGCAGATGAGCGAGATCACCTTGGACAGCTGCTGCCCGAACTCGTCCAGCTTCTGCTGCAGCGGCGTCTTCTCCTGCTCCGTGCCCGCCATCTGGTTCCGGATCTTTCCGATCTCCGTGGCGACGCCGGTGCTCACCACCACGCCGATGGCCTTGCCCGCGGCGATGTTGGTGCCCTGTGACGCGATGATGCAATAAGCCGGTGACGTCAACTGAAAAGGACTAGCATCGAACAGCCTGGGCGTTTGGAACTACAGCAAGCTTATTATCTGAGAACATAAAACCCAGGGAAAGAGTGTGGCTGGCTGTACAAAGCATATGGAAATAAGTCTTTATATGGCCACTGATTTAGCATGTGTGGTATGTTGTGTGCGTGTCTGAGTGTGTGTGTGTGTGTGTGTAAGCTCATAACTGTATGATTAACTGTTGCAGAATCTGATATAAGCGGCCTATAAGTACCTAATATAAATCCTACTTGGATTATCACTAATATCTAATAAATAGTTTAATATCACTAAAGCCTAAATGAGTACATAGCAAAAATGTAGTGGTTGCTCATAGATCAAGCACCGGGGGTAAAGGTTTAATGACATTCCATGCGTCTACTTTGAGAATTACTGTTCTTGAACACAATCCAGTGTAATTAAGTAGACTGGGTAGAACAAAATGAATGGCTCCTGACGCTTACTTAACCATTTCTACAATGTGCTGTCAGAGTAGTGCTTTGTCACTAAGTGTGAGCATTGCAGTGAGACCGAAAGGTAGAGGAATGGTTCTTCTGCAACACGCCATTCAAATATTTGTATAAACCATAAAGTTAACGATTTGTTTAAATCTAGGCCCGATTGGTTATCTTGCATACTTTGCAGTCAACATTTGTCATCTTCATAAATACAGAAGACCTCATGAATGCGGAAGGAAGGGATTTTCTTACCGAAAATAGCATGTTTTTCTTGTCTTGATTGACAGCTCTGGGGTCAGGAACGGGGTCTGTGTGTTTGATGACGGACACAGATTCCCCTGTGGCCAGAAAGAAACAGGTCTGTAATGCAACTGCACGGCTAAACCCTCCTCGTTCCGCATTCCAATCCACAGACTGAGGTGGACTGAGGAGATGAGGACTGTGAATGCACTTCGGGAAGATCCAGCGATCCCCGTGTTTACAGATCTGGGAGGCGGTCGCGATGAGGACGATTCTGCCGTAACCTCATCTCTGTGAGCGCCACACTTTTCAAGAGGACGTTCTTCTTCATTTGAATGTTTTAAGGGTTTAAACAACTGCTTTCTTGAGCAACAGTGCGCTTTCGTCTTTTCTTTTATTAAGCATCATAAAACAGCAAGAAATTATTTGGTTATGCAGAGGAGATGCATTCAGATTGAGATACCGGATTACATATTATCATTTTTAATAACTTTTTTTTTATTACAGTTCCAGCATTGTGGGTAGACATAATGGCCCATCACTGATTACAGGGAGCTTAGAATATAGCCCTCTAAGGCCCCAGTCTTCCTTTCTCCACATTTAATGGTGACTGAATTTAATCGCACCCATACCCCCCAAACAGAGAATTATAAAGCCGGAACAGCCTTCACCCACAACCCTGCAGCAGCGATTCAGACGGGACAGCTACGTGAAAAAAAACACTCCAGGGCTGGGAAATATTGGCTTTCTGGCAGGAGAGAGAGTGCGTGTTCCCACCGATCGCAAGGTCAATGCAAACAGAGCAGAAGGCTGGGCAGATAAGGCACAGCTATCCCAGCATTCACAGGGAGAGACGGCGGGGGGGGCCAGCAACGCCGCCGCGAACGGGAGTCGCGGCAGGAGAGAGGGACAGCGGCCAACGCGCCAAAACGAGGGGAGGGCCGGCGCATTTAATGGACTGGTCGGGCGAAAGGGAGAGAGGGCCGACTTCCTGTTCGTTTTGTACTCGGAGCACCTGTTGAACCTCGGTACCCGCAGCTTAACTATGAGCTGTCATTTTGCGCCTGTGGGAGCCACTGAGATCCGCATTAATAGATGAGGCGGATAGTCAACGTCAGGCAATATGAACTTTGCCGCGGTACGCCATCTGCCTCCCAATGAGGAAGTAAGTCTCTTATATAAATGGCAGTCTTGATTGCCATCTGATTGCATGGGAGTGCATGTGTTCCACAGAAGGACCCTGGTGCTCGCACAAAATGTCACACCGACAGCAAAGGATAACTGCCTGAGTGGCAATCTGTGTCCTTCCCTTGACACGGTGCACAATAACTGGGCAGGGCAAGACTTCCTGGTGCCGCTGTTTCGAGTCAAATAATGAAAACCTCAATGAGAGTGCTGTTTATGGCCAGATTTGGGGCAAAAGTCGATGCTGGACTTCAGTGTCCTTCAGTGTATTACGGTACCTCTTAAACATCTGAAAACAGGTATCATTTGGGAAAAACAACAAGCAAAAAGGAGAACGAGATGATTTCGTGACCCACACCCCCCCCCCTCCCCGCCATTTACCTGTCAGAATGGACTGGTCCACCCGTAGAGTTGTGGATTTTATGGACGTGATCCTAATATCAGCAGGAACCTTGTCACCAACTGTTAAAAAAGAAGCGAAACAGGGTATTGTAAAGGAGCAAAAAGGCGAGATTGACATCTGGCTGTAAGAGAAAATGCCTCAGTAAACAAACAGCATTGTAAGAACCAAATACTAATTATCTATGGCCTAAAAGAAAATGAGCATTTAGCATGATATGGTACATTCAACTGCACAATCAAGAGGAAGCAAGCCACTGGCAACCATTTATCTGGATATGTACCCCAGCGTTCCCCAGGAAACCACTTCTTAAATTACAACATATTGAGCCCTTGCTCACAAACAAAGCCTTAAGCAAAGGAAACAGTTTTCAAGGTGCTGTTTTACTTCAAAGGCAACAGCAAGTAGGCTCAAAAACTGGTTCAATACTGCACTGATAGACTTGTGGCGAGTCCAGCAATCGATAAGCACCTCACTTTCTGCTCTGTAAACAACTGTTTGGTCAATGCCATGAAAGCAAATGCATTTAAAGAGAGATCATTCTTTCAACTGCACCCTTAAAACTTTGTGCATAGCGTTCTTTCTCAGACAGCTAATTAAAAAAAAAAAAAATTCATTTTACAAATGTATTTTTACCGGAACAATGCACATTAATAAACATTATCGTAAATGTGCCAGCATAAGTGAACTGGCTAGTTTTCAATTGCAGTCACCAATATTAAATATTTAAACCTAGATGTAAAAAGGTATTAAAAACAATTTAGAATTTTGTCATCTGCCACATGCTTTTACCCAAAGCAACACATAAATGCATTTAATATGGCAATGTAGCAGGTCACACTTTCTACCCTCTTCCTCTTTTGCTCAGTTCTGCCCCCATCTTCTCTGTTTTTCCTATGTAGTGTCAAGTTTCACAATCTGCAGACATACACAGAGGGTTTTACAGCCCCGCTGCATCACAACGGCGCTTTAACAATTGTATGCACGGGGGCCATCACGGATCATTCCCATGATGCATTTCTCTATACCGTAGAGTGAATAGAATAGAATAGAATAAACCATAGAGTGTCCATAAAAATAAAAACTGGAGATGGTGGGGGGGGGGGGGGGGGCGGCGCACAAGCTTAGGTTAGCTGAAGGCGTGCTTTCCTGTCTAGTTAAATATGCATGTCTATGGAATAAACAGGACATGCACTGTGCGTCTGAGACCAACTCTTTACTTTATTACAAGGAGATATCCGATACTGCCAGCAACGGTCCCATTATCCACCTGATAAGAAAGCTTAACAGATGAAGAACAGGCCGTTCTCCAATTTCACCGGGCTTCCATCGCTGATATAATAACTACGGTGTCCTTTTACACTCACAGATTCCATTCAATTAGGCTGCTTCACTTTATTATCGAAATGCTCGTCAGCCCCTCGCTAATACTAATAGGTTTGAAGGCTTCATTCGCACTTGCAAAAACATAGGAGATAATTAGTTGAAGTCAGCTAATATGAGTGGTGATAGGTCAGAGTAATGGGGGCTGGAAATGATGTCTTAATATCCGATTGGCTGGATTGTCTGCGAGCAATTCCACACATGCCAGGTGATGCAAATGCACATTAAGTCATTGCCAAATGAATGGCTAACGTTTGGTGAATCTATTCAGAAAAAAGAATGTCTGTAAAGAAATTAAAACATATTAGTACATTTGTCTGTTCGGATTTGTTAGTGAGTGCAAAAAGTTTGAGAACCAATTTTTACTTGTGAATCAATTATTTTTTTCTAAGATATATATATATATATATATATTTTCTTAAAAATATTTGCACATACCATTTTGTGTAAAGTTCATATCATTAATTTAATGACTTATGAGACAATAATACCCCATACACTTGGATTTCTGGCAGGCAAATGCATCTGCAGCGATGTTGAAATCGATTCTTTATGAAACAATTACATTGCACATTTCCATCAAAGGAAACCTTTTTAGCATTGTCATCCAAAAATGAGGCCTGGATTCAATCAACAACAAATTTAAATTCAAGTGTTAGTTTTTATTTCCAGAAACACAGTTTGGCATGTCCAGTAATCAACAAAATGTACTTAAACTATGTACTTGAACCTGAATACTGGCATGTATTTGTTTGTCAAGGTTAAGGACAAATGCCTTAAGAATCCATTAACATTTCATTTAACATAATGCAATCCATGCAATGCATGCAATCCATTAACCTTTTATTTAACATGATAAATTCTATGATGGTTACCATGGTTTATGAAATATGGGAGGGGGGGGCAGGGGCTGTCACGCGGTACATTAAGTAAAGCTGCCGAGTCATGTAACCCACACAGTTCAAGTCAGGGCCTGATGGAATGGACATCTAAACGAGGTGCGTCTAACCACCCTCTTTCTCCACAGCCAGCGGTGTTCCCAACGTAGTAAACAACAGGCACATCGATTCAACAGCAAAACGCTCAATTGCACACAGATGGATGTGGGTGTGCAAAAGGATGGTTTGCATGACGTGTACTGACGAGTCAGTCCCAGTACGAGTGACTAAAGGGATTTTGGGTCGGAGACAGGCGGCACTGTTGACAGCACATCATCAGGCATCTGCAATGCACGAGGCTGTGTGGGACAGACCATCTGGCTTGTGAAGCCTGGATCCGCACTGATGACCACAGTTCATCTCATTTCAGTCTCATTACTGACACTGTTGGACTATCAGGTTTTTCTCATCGCCGAAAAAAGGTTGTCCTCTTGCAGCCCAGCGCTGTCAAAACAGGTTGCGATTTTAAGGTGGGTGGCTCTGAAATCTGGTACAGTGGAGGAGTGATGAGGTGGTCTCAGGCTTGCAAATGAAATTTGGGTAAGCGCTGAGTTGAACAAATTCTGTTTGTCTTAGCCTCTTGCTAAGATAATTTCTCTCTTGCACCGAAATGGTATCGGGCATCATCGTGGGCCTGGCACGGTGGTGTTGACAGATTTTGCTGGTCAACACACAGTTGTACTAGTCACATGGTCACGGTCATGTTAAGCTGCCCCACTGTCACCTGAGAAGAGAGCAGCTCTTTCGCAGCGTGGCTCAAATGCCGTGATCTCACTGCAACAGACACTAGGCAACTGACTCCACTCATTAGTGCAAGTAAATCACCCATTAATGAGTGCAGTGACCGAGTGAACATCTGTAAGACACCTGTACTTTACAACAGTCACAGCTTACTTAGGACTACATTTCCCATGGGGCCGAGCACTGCGCTGACTAAGCAGATCCTTTGGCCAAAGGGGCAATCTGGGTCTCACTGGCAGTGATGGTGCCCAACGAGGCGATCGTAGCTCCCATAACAAGCGTGCCATGTCAACGGCTGTGAAAAACAGCAGGTGGCTCCGGCAGCATGTGCACGAGGACATCAAATCGCAAACGAAGACCTACGTGCTCCAGCCCTGTCCGGCACCATCACAAGGGGTGGGCAAACCCAAATCTGCAGCTGCAGGCGGAAATGGTGTGGGACACAAAACCGAAACACCAAAAATACATAAAACAACATTCCTGTTCTCCGTGGACCTACATGCATACACACTGTAGGTCGTATTTTAAAAGAACTCGTGCATCTCTTTGTTTTCTTGGGTAGTAATGAGGACATTCCGAAGGAGCATCATATATTATCCGGGAGAATTTTGAAAATATTCATTAATATCGAGTCCTGCACTCCGTCTCCCACTGCGCCACAGAGCGTGTCTGGTGATTTGTGAACTGTCAGCGTCCCCACTCGGGAGCGACAGCCCCCTTCACCCATCCGTCTTCTCATCCCGCTCCCTGATGTGAAGAACACTCCACCTAATCCGGTGAGGCTGGGGGGGGGGGGGGGGGGGGGGGGGGGATGATGTCATGCATGTGTGGACGCCTCCACTGGAACGCTGTCTGCTAATGACCTTGTATGGCAGCATCACAGAGAACAGCGTCTTCCTCTGACTATGTGAGAGAAGCCACAATGCTGATGGGGGGGGGGGGGGGGGGTGGGGGGGGGGGGTGGGTGGGGTAAGCTTTACACGAGTCTGTTAATCAGTCCTGGGTATCGTTCTTGCAAACTTTACATCCTCACAGGCCCAAGCCTCTCACTTGTGTGTGTACATCTCGACCATTCAACTCTCAACTCTCTCTCTCCCCAACATACTCCATCAGACCTGGAGCTTTCCCCTGCACCAACTGCAGCTACTGAACAGGAAAATGAGCACGAGCACATTCTCTGCTTCTGAAGCCGACAGAACCCAATGTTGGCCCAACGTTCCTCTGACGTTTGCTCAATGTTCCTCTGACGTTTAACCAATGTTTTTTTTACCTTCCACCATGCCAACTGCTGACTGTCCTCAATGGTGCGAGAGGATATGTGATTTGTAGCAGCACCCAGGCTCAGTGAGATGTCAATCAGCAAAGTATACAGCCCTGTTGTGTGGGCTGGTAAACACATTCTTAATGATTCCGCACATTAAAAGCTTCATCAATGGTAGCAATTAAACCACTACATCATCCAAAATGGCTGTCACAAAGAATACCGGCAGAGCATAACGTGTGAGGTTTGCTCTGTGCTGGATAGTGGAAACTTCTTTGTCATAGCAACCACGGCGAGGAAACCACAGCGACACAAAGAAAAGTGGGTTACAGTGCCGTCCCTGTTCTCACATAAAAGCGCAAACCTACGTACAAACGAAGCGCTCTTCCCCGCATGGAAGACAACCACGAGTGAGTTTCCAAAAGAGTCCCCTGTTTTCCATATCTTTGAGGATTTCATAAATCCTGTGTGTATGTCCCTACACCATATACAGAGGAGCTTTTCCATCTTAAAAAGCAGGGAAATTTCCACAGGAGGTGCAAATCATAACTGTGGCATGACACTGGAAAGGCTGACAATGAGCAGGCCACGAATGGTGGAAACTTGTGTGTAAATATATATATATATAGTTTCAAAGGCACTGACCTTTTCCAATTCCCTAATCACCCAGGCTTGCGTAAAGTTCAAGATCAAATTGATACTAGCAGCTAATCTAACCTACATACAGTTTCTATGGTAGGGACTATAAAAAATAAAAAATGTGTGCACATTTTGCCATTTCGGTTTGTTGTGCCCATGTCACCTAGCAAGGATTCCAAGACTGTCCACTGGAATTACTAAAACCTATATTTAAAAAAAAAAAAAAAAAACACACACACATTTTTTGCTGTGGTTTACCTTCCCATGTGTTTACTGCTGTTTAAGGTTGCCTAGCAACAGGAATATGTCAGGAGGAGCAAGACTCGTCAGAGGGAAGCCCTGCTCCTCCTCTGAGCATGCTGGTCTTAGCCACAGTCGGCAGCCTCTCTTTGGCAGGCTTGGCTGCAAACTTCACACTAACTTCACAGAGACCAAACGGCTGGACGGGCTCTGTGCTGAAATGGCGGCGATTGCAGATTACTGATTACGACATCTCCCGGTACTGCTAGCAGTTGCTGCTGCAACACTGCTGTTGCAATGTATCTCTCTCTAGGATACCTCTGTGATTAGCTTTACATTGATATCCAGCTAGAAATAAGATACTCCATATCCCAAACTTGCTTTTCTGTAGTGGTACCCATTTTGTAGTACAAAGGACTTGAAAAACTGCAAAGTGTTGCAATGTAATAGCTATAAAGCTGGACTTCAAAGGACAAATCTTGTTCAAAAGAGCAAAGTGCTTGAAATATAATGTTTTAGTACATATCCAGCTATATAAATGGACCTTTAAATTACATTAAATAGATCTTTAACAAACATATTTTGTTTTTATTGTATTTTATTTAACCAGCTGCTCTTGGTTGTTCCGAGATCCAGGCACAAAAATAGAGGCGACCGAGCCTTTGCAGTAGTAGCCCCGAATCTCTGGAACAGCCTACCTTTTCATATAAGAACTGCTCAGACCCTAGAATCAGTCGCTGCTGAAGACCCACCTCTTCTCGTTGGCATTCAATTCGACTTGAGCTTGTCACCTTGTTTTTATCTTCTATATAATTATTTTATTACCATGTTTATTGTTCCCATTTATTCTTATTTTTTATTACTTTTATATTCATTTTTGGTATTTTAAGCCTGTTCAAGTGCTTTGGTCAACTGTGGTTGTTGTAAATGTGCGATATAAATAAACTTTGACTTGACTTGAGTCATTTGTGCAAGTCACACTGAGTAAGGGCATCTACTAAGAAACATTGTATACAGTACATTGCACAAAAGTTCAATAAATTACAATTGGAATTGATGAACGGAATGTTTATTTAAAACACTAATTTGACTGGCATAATATTACAATGACACGTTTCACAATAGCTATCATGCCTACTGTTGCACTGGTTTGTGGGGGGAAGAATTTGGGAGTGGGACCTGGCGCCCACGGTACCCTCCATAGACATGCATATTTAACTAGACAGGAAAGCACGCCCTCAGCCAACCCAAGCTGTGAAGCCCCGAAAGTAAGCTTGTACTATGCATGTCTTCATTGCTGAGGGCAGAACAGTGAGCTCCCCATTAAAATGAATGGGGAGCATCAGACTTTTGAAGGCAAAAAAACCTCCCCGATAGTATTTTGAAACTCGATTGACCACAGTTACATTTCATATGAAAAGCAGATTGAAAAATAGGCATTGTGTAATAAAATATGCACATTTCAATAATATTTTCCCAAGACTTCTGGACCAAAACAACCATTGTTTCCGAAACTGTAGCACATAATGAAATTTCTGATAACAAAAAGTGGACCAATGAGGTTTTCTTTGGTCGTTAAATCACCTTGGATTTCTACATCGAATTGAATGGGCAGCAAGCGCTTTCGACTTCAACAGCTGTGAACATGCGCAGTGAAGGCCGTTTCCTGATACCTCCTAGGCTTCACCGCCTGGCCCCTCCTACCCTCTCCTGTTCCTATGTACGCTCTATGGTATCCTCCCTCTCAGCCTTCCTGTTGTGAGAACCAGCTATTTCTGCTGTGCTCTGACAGATTTGCGACAATTTTCTTTCATGAAGTGTTCACCAATTAATGGACGACTGCCCCTTCAGGGTGTAATGTAACCACATTCCAGTAGGACATGATGTAAGAAGCCTAATTTTCCCGACAAAAAAACTAAAGGTGAAGGTCTACCAAAACTATGTATGTACTTCTGTAAGTCACTTTGTACTGAAATGTACTTCTGTAAGTCACTTTGGCTAAAAAGCACCTGACAAATCACTAAATTATACAATTGTAAAGGTGCAATGATTGTCAGTGATGCATCCAGCAAAAAAAGACCAAAAATGTAAACAAATATTGAGATCCACCTGAGCAACTAAAAACAGAGATAACAGAGCAAATATGCCATAGCATCAGCAAACAATGAACATCGATAAGAGGACGGGTGCTCAAGAAACGAACTAATTTACCTTTAAACCTGAATTGGAGTGGAGGGGAAGGGATGCATGAATCTTTTAAACATTCAGGATCTTTGTTCATGTAGAAACACAGGGACAGGTACACGGGTGCTGGTGCGATGACATCATCCTCAGAGTGAATCATTCTAGGCAAATCAGGTGTTCACAGGCAGGATTTCATAAAGACCCTTCATAGAGGTCAAAGGGCATGAACACTGCAGTGAGTGTTTGGGGGGGGGTGGGGGTGCTGAGATGGCAACACGCTAACCCTGCACGGTTTCCTCACCCGCGGGGTTCACCGGCGGGTGGAATGTGGGGCCTGTCGCGGCACAGGCCGCCGTAGCCGCGGAAACAAAGGGAGGTCTGTTCTGGCGTGGCGCGTGCGGGCGGGCGGGCAGGTGAGGCAGCCGCTTTATCGGGGGCTGAGGGCGAGACGGTGACGCACCGCGGTCTGGAAGGGCCCGCGACATCCGCAGCGGGTCTGTCGAGATCAGCCGCTCCCGCACGCGCCGGCATAAACCAGATCGCTGCCCGCACGGCTGCCGCCATCCACTCCCCAATTTCACTCCGGCGCCACGACCCTCCAGAACCAACAAAAAACCGGCGATGGAAGTCACGCCTGTGTCATCGAACCACACGCTGTGCCTGTACCTATCTCCTTTTAATCCCCGTCCACCGCACCCGAGCACACTCGGGCTTTAGAGGCTGGCAGGACAGACTCTGATGCAGGTAGTAGAAGACAATGCGCGACCGCGGATCATTCATAACACGAGGAAGTCTTTCACTCCGAAGGGCAGGCATTACAGGCACATCTGTTGAATGTAACTTCTTTTTTTTCTTCTTTTCTTTCCCTCCTCGCGCCGCCGAGCCGTAGACTGCGGCGAATGCTAATGAAGCCGGTGACACTTCTGAGAGGCCCTCTGCCATCATTACCAGAGCCCGGGCCCAGGTTTACATAAACAAACACTAATTGCTTTGATGAGACCCAGGGAATAGGGGGGACGAGGGGGGACGGGGGGGATAGGGGGGGGAGATTGGCAGCAGCTGAAATAGTCTCGCGGCAACCAGATGTTCCCGAGCAGGGGAGGACGGCGGCTAATTTTAGACCGGAGTCTGCCCACCCGCGGCCCGGCATTCATAAGGAAAGGAGGGGTCACCTACCCGGGGTGGGGGGGGGGAAAGGGGCTGAAATACACTCAGGAACCAGGTGGCTGAATCGGCAGCATAGGAAAACCTTAAAGCAACAGTTGGAAATTCAAATAGCCCACAACAGCCACGGCCACTTTAATCTGACAACTGTTGCTCCGGAGCGAGGGCTTGTGGAAGAAAGGCAGGCCGGGGATGTTCCTCGGGGTATTCCAGGGGTCTGGTGCTCATTGACGGACGTGGGCCTGAACGCCAGCCCAAAGCCAGGGCCAGAAATCAGGAGCCCGTGAAAAAGCCAGTCGCACTACTGGCTGGACTTCAGATGAGGCCGCGAGAGTGGAAAAATGCGTTTGCGCACACACCTGGGGCGCTGGATTTACGGTCCGCGGGCCGCGGGTTTTGCTTCATGGGAACTTGACGGCACCGCCGTGGTTTCCCACAGGTCATAAAGAAGCGGGCCGTGAGTGAGAAGAAACGGGGGGGGGGGGGGCGACGGGGACGCTACGCCGCTTCTCTTACCGGCCACCTCCACGATGTCGCCGGGGACGATTTCCCGCGCCTTGATCCGCTGCACGGCCTTCCTGTTCATGCGGTAGACCTTCCCCATCTCGGGCTCGTACTCCTTCAGGGCCTCGATGGCGTTCTCCGCGTTCCTCTCCTGGAGCCCAAAACAGGAGCCTATATCAGAGCCCAATTCTGCCAAACAATCAGTCCCGGGAGCGCCATGCAGGAAGGGGACACCGAACGAGTGGAAATAACACTCCCAAAGCACCGCAGGCTGGGAAGCGTATGATGTAATGGAGGGAGGCCTCAAACTGGTAGTTTAAAGGACAAGGCCAGCGTAACTTAATATTTTTCTTACTGCCAACATATCCTACGAAAACACCAAAACCTGCAATCCTGCTGTCCGTCTCTCAGTACTGACCTGACATTCTCCTCCCCCATCTAACGCTCTACCAGGAAGCCATTCATTCAAATTGTGCGCTAAAATCATTAAATACAGTTCAGAAAGACATTAATTTCTGAACCCTCTGTCTTAGTTTTGAATTGCCTATTCTGCTTTTCCATCAATAAACTGAAATAAATTCACTAACGTATCAGCTTCCAAGTTTCCAACCTCTCCATCCGTCCTGTAGACATATTTCTATAAAAGAAAATGTATTTTCCCCAACTTATTTAATTTGCATTACCCAAGAAAAAATCCATACTCAGTATAAAGCCTACAATAGCATGTGCTGTTACAGTTTGTGTTTAACCAGAACTGCTGTGTCGACTTATGAACTATTATTACATTTTAGATAGATTTGATCTATTTTATTCAATATTGCATTTGGGATAGTCTTCTAGCAATTATTCATCCTGGGCACAGTCGCCGCTGAGGAGAAAAGAGATGATGAATTTCGGTCCCTGGCATGTAATGTTGTTCAGAGCATCTTAGAAAAGTCATATCAATAAGAGTGCCTCTGTTTCTAAAATCTTCTTCTAAAAGCGTTCAGCTTTGATGACACGAAGCCTCTCTGATGAGAGCCAATGCCAACGGGAAGCCACCCTTCGGGTGAGAAATGCATGTAGCTATCAACACAAGTTTGACAGAACATTTAGATGAGACAATCTGTCATCCTTATTGCTGAACCACCATGTATTTCTACATTTCAGAAGCGCTGTGATGCAACTGGACACCTTCAAATGCGGATTCCCGATTCTGGAGTATGAATTAACCCATACTGCAACCGGCTCTAAATCAGTCTTGTCTTAGAGCCTGCAGTCAGCCACCCAGAGAGATGTGCCTCTGACAGGGGGACTAGCCAAGCAAGAAAGAGGAGGGGGAAAAAGAAGCTTCCGGAATATTCCTCTCTTTCTTTCTGCGGGCCTTCAGAGACAAAGTGTCACATCCTATCTCTGAGCGTGAGGCTGTGGGCACTGAGACGGAACACGGCCACTGCAGGCCGGACCGAAGCCCCCACGGCTTTCAGAAATTCGACAGCTTCCATATCTTTCAACCGGACGCGCGACGGCACGCAGCGAGCAACCGTTTCAAAATTGCGCTCCGTCGTTTCCATAGTCGAGATAACAAGCTCTCGTATCTGTTCCACTCCCTGCCTCTCAGCACACCCATAAAGTCAGTGCAGTACCCTACTGTAGGGTTGACAACTCCAAATCAAACAGGAGGGCTTTTATTAGCTCAACCGACACATTCTATATCACCCCCCACTGTTTAATTAGCAATTTAACTGTGGCTTAATGTCAATATGAACAAGTTCTTGAGAAACAGAGACCATGGATAAGGGCCAAGGAATTTGTAACGGCTTACAAATCAAGAGTCACAACCTGGCTGTTGATGAGGCTGACATAACTAACGTTCATGAAATTATTCTTACGAGATTCAAGAGAACTCAATAAAGTTGCACAAGAAAACATTTAGTGAATGGTTTGAACACTTTTTCCGATCATGTTCAGCATTCCCTAAAGGCACGTTTACCATGACAACTAAATGTCAAACTCTGGCCCCCCCAAACCCCCACCGCCCCCCCTCCCCCCAACCCCAAGTTTACAGTGGGCCTCACCTGCCATACTCCGATCACAGCGTTGGCGATGAGGATCAGTAGGATGACGATGGGCTCCACGAAAGCTGTTGTCGTCTCCTCCCCTTCCTCAAACAGTGCCAGCACCTACAGGACACAGGGGGGGACAGCCTCAGTGAGCGGCCCCACCACAACACACACACTCTCCCAGGACGGCTCTTCTGTGGACCACTCCACTTACCCGACTGGCTTTGTGACGTTTTAATTCACTACACATAAACCAGTGTTAAAAGAAACCATTGAAGAAACGTGCCCTGCAGAAGCGGCCATCTTTAGGCAAGGAACATCTTACATTCAAAATCTGTTTAGCCATTACTAACTGGCCTCAGTGGTATATACTCCAGTTATAAACCCCAATTTCATATAAACTCCACCGGATCTATATATAGAGCTGGGAAGTATAGCGCTGAAAGGCATGAGCAACGGTGTTACTATGGTTGCCGCGATAGGATCAGTGCGGTAGGGGAACTGCTGGTGAGCTGGGCGTCTGTGGTATTCCAGGCCTTATGCTACAAAGCCGAGTCTGTTACACGCCGCTGACATGGCCCGGGGCATTTCCGCTATTGCAAATACAGGTGCATGGCTAAGACAAAAGGACACCCTCATTCTTTTCAAAAAATGACAACAGGGAAGTGTTGTGAAAATGAAACACAGAAAAAAGACATGCTGAATTGGCAATTGCCTAAAGTTGGGGAGAGGGACAAATAAAGATTAAAGCAATAAGTAGGAGGGTATGAGAGTGAGAATGTTTTGATCGACTTCTGGCTCCTCTTTGTGCATAGGTGGCATGCTAAACGTGCTAACCAATGCAAAGTGCTTAATGGCAAACACAAGCAATTAATAAGTGCGTTCTCTCAAAGTACCATACAACATTGCATTTTTGCAACATTAGACCTCTGTCCTGCAGTCTACTGGCTACTGCATGGGCCTCTGAAAACTTTCAAATATTTTCCCCATGACCTTATCAAAGCATCAAAAGCAATCTTCTTTAATCTTTGAGTCATCTCCCACAATGCAGTTACAGCAAGGCAGTTTCATATGGTACCATTCAATACTGACAGAACACATTAGAGGAAGTGTACAGTCACTGTATGAGTGATTGAAAAACAAGTTGGTCATCAGTCATTTGGCTATAAAACCACAAGTCCCCCACACTCTTATGGGCCTCCCAAGCAAGGCTAGGGAACCATAAGCATTCTGACTGCTTTGCTGAGAAAAATTGATGCCTGTGCATGAGGCCTACTCCAGCATTAGCCAACGTGTCTCATGTTGAGAATCATTAACAAAACAAGAATTCAGGAGAGAGGTTTCTCCAAACAGAGTATAGACCATTGCTTGTAGTGGCTAAAATTGGATCAATATTTAATTATTAGCTGATTTTTTTTTTACTGCATATCTCTTTCACGTGAGTGTTTTAAAGGTGGGGCAAATAACACTGAAGGACAGCAATGCACTCTGTCTTTCGGTGTTGAGAATAGAGGGTTGATATCGCTCTCTGAAAGTTTTTTGTCTGCCGTTGTGAAAAAGTAGCACGCATTAGTATTCCACACACATTAAAATGAGATAAGGTGCTCTTTCAATTTAAGTAACAATTTCAAGATGCATGTCCCTTGTGTTAGGTTGCTTTTGTTTGTTTAGCTTCTTACACATCCAGTTTCATCATCTTCAAAGCAGATTCAAAAGCCATAAGCTAATCAGGGTCAGTGCAGTGAATAGCACGGTCACCTCATAGGAAGAAGGTGCCGAGTTTGAAGGCCAGCCGAGGCCTTTCTGTGTGGAGCATGCATGTTCCTCCCATGAATGTTTCCGCTAGGTACTCTGGTTTCCTCTCACGGTCAAAAAACATGCAGTAGGTTAACTGGAGTCTCTAAATGAATGAGTGAGTGAACAGTGAGTGCGCCCTGCGATGGATTGGTGACCTCTCAAGGGTATATTCCTGCCTCTCGCCCACTGCATGCTGGGATACGCTACAGCCCCTGAATAATTTTCTTAACAGAATGAATGATTTTGGGGCCTTTGTGGGATCTTCCAGGTGGATGTTCAGAGGACGTGATCAGGAGAATAGATGCGATTCAGCTCTGTCCTTTCCATTGTCATCACAGAACTGCACATAGTTAAACAGCGGTCAGATGCACCGTTACAGCAGACAGGTCAGACAACAGCTAAAAGCTAACACAGGGCAAATTACATCCGGCATGTTATCTATTCATGCAGCTGGATACTTACTAAAGCAGTTCCTTGTTCACAGCTACAGGTATAATTGTCTTACCACCACCTGGTAATTAAATCTGCGAGCTTTAATCTACAAGTCCCCTTCCATCACCACTACATTACATAAATATGGCTTTAAGCAGAGAGTAAAGGGCCATCTTTGCAAGTACTATTAATATGTATTTAAAAAGGGGATAGATGAATACATATATAACATGTAAGGGACTCTGTGTGAGCAGGGCTGTGTGTAGCTTGATGGGAGAGTGATTCTTCAAGAACCTCACGATGAGGGAAACCACCATATGCTGTCAATCGCTGACTTGTATGAAACAACCACACAACATTGCGCTTCTCCGAAAATCACTGCGAATGGTCCAATCAAAAACAAATTAACAGTACATGCATCCCGCACTCACAAAAGGCCTGGTAAAAGTTGGGGAAAGATTAAAAAAAGCCTAATTCTTTCCATTGTAAATTCATGTTTTAAATTTCCTTGACTGGTATGATTTTTTAATGGGTTCACATGGTGCAGACATGTGAGGGACTCTGAGATACCACAGACACTAAATTAATGACAGTCACCAGAGCAGTGAACTCCAAACCACATATCTAAATGCCCGAATCACACAATTATAACAGAAGTACACCAGTTCTGAGAGCTGTGCACAGGAAAAGTATTACTTCAGCTGAACTGAGCTACATCATAGTGTGGCATTGCCAGATTTCTGAGGATCTTGCATGAGTTGTTGATTGGTTGCATATACCCAGGAGACAGTAATCTGTTATTTTAAAAAAACTTTTTTTTGCACCTTTAGATCAAACGAAGTAGCATTGCAGAGCTTCCCAAATCAGTTTCTTTATTTTAAGAAGAAATCTGTGAATTTGGCAAGCATACACTTAAGCAATTCGATCAGATTACACCAGTTTTCAGTTTTAGGGTTTTGAATATTCTCAGGTCCTGCATTCTATCATATATTCTCCCTCAAGCTTTGCGATCTCCAAGTCAATTTTTTAAATCTGATTATTTATGCAGTCTAGCCCCCATTGTCATTTCAAACACGTCTATGCAGGGCAGGGAATGATATCTGTCATTACATCTGCTTCTGTCCCTTAACATGCAAAAACACGTAACGAGCTAGAAGCGTCGATTCAAATTTATTCAAAAACCACACACATGAGTTCAGGGCATTGGCTCCACGCAACATGCAGGCTCATTGTGCTCATTTGGCCTGACGACATACAAAAAGTGCCCGGGGGGGGGAGTGTTCCGTAGCTCCTTGCCGTTTTAGAATGGAAGGGTTTTCCCCCGTGAACACAGACGGGGATCGGCCCTGACACGACCTGCCGGGCAGGATTCCCGTCAGCTCGCAGGCACGAGCACGTGACCCTGGGGCGCAGCGGTCACACCGAACCCCGCGTCCGCAGTCTGACAGCGTGATCGGGAGCTACTAGGACCAGCCCTCAGCGAGGGACGAGGATCCGAGTTTTGGAGGAAAGTTTTTTTTTTTTTGTTTTTTTTTTTGGTCTTCCAGAGTGGAGCTGCTATTTTCTGAGGCAATTCCGCTCGGGAACAAAAGTGACGTAGGAAAGACTGAGAAACGGCCATGATTTAGGCCGCTGTGTGCGGTTCCTCTGGGTTTTCCATCTAGCCCTGTAAACAACGAATCAGGCCCATACTGGAGGAGGCACGCCTACAGTACAGTCCAAAATCACACACGCATCCAAATGCTTTTTAGCTCATCGGCCTGGCTGTTGCCTATTTCCAATTCCTCATTCAAGCCCTAAGCAATTATCAAACGAAGAGGATTGTAGTGTAATTAAACAGTATGCATTTTGCATTACGTGCCATTTCATAAATTCCCAACTTCCTCGAAGCGGTACAAAAATATGGAATGGAAACCGAATTTTTTTTATTTCAGAAGCGTCTTTCAGATGAGCAAAGGGAGCGCAATTAGGCAGCGAATTCCTAATTTCTGTATTCGTCGCGACGCCTTTCCGTGAGCTCATTGCAACGGCAGGGCTTCCCTCCCTAATGGTGACGAACGCAGAAGTGATTCACAGAGTAATGAGGAAGAGGAAGGGCTCAGAGGCGGACGAGCGACGCCACCCCGCTGTTTCGCCCGCCCGCCCGGTCCTGCCCTCGCTCGCTGACGCGAGCGGGACTCCTCGCGGCCGTGGAAACAGGGCGGCGCGGATCAGAGGGCCCCGGGCTCGGCCGTCAGAAGGAAGGCCTCCGACATCACCGCTCTGCTCTGCAAGGCCATACAAAACTCCCGGCCCTGTTACATTACATTACATTACATTTACTTGGCAGACGCTTTTATCCAAAGCGACGTACAAAAAGTGCATTTTGTGGTCATAGACAACTACTAAACACAGGTTCAGTAAGATACAATACTTATTTTGTACAGCTATTTCTAGCCAAGAACACAGTTTAGTTCACACAGTGAACACTATTCAGACCTAACCTCTGCAGAGCCGACTAGGCAGAAGAATAAGCTACAGTATTAGGACAAATACGAATCACCAAAAAGTGCTGGGATGGGGCAACGTGTAACAAGTGTCATGAAAAAAGGGGGGGGGGGGGGGGGGCGGGGATTTAGAGTGAAATATACAGCGTGGTGGCGGTTAGTCTAGGTTCTTAAAGCTAAGCAAGACGTGTAGCAGTTTCACGCACCGCGGCACGTAAGCATCGAGCGGCTGCTCAGCACCATAATCAGCTGGTATGTGGCCGTAGGTGCAAACGGGATACGGTATTGGTTTTCTGCACGTGATGTGATTTAGAGATGCTGCTCAAGCCTTTTGAGGCTCCTTCTAATGTTCAACGCCACCCCCCCCACCCCCCCCCCACCCCCCATGATTAGGTGGTCAACCAACTGCACCATTTCAACTGTATGGGTGTACCATACCAGTGATCCAGTGGCGATTACACACTCTAACGGTTAGTCTATCACGACAACGACATTTATCAAACAAATATGAAAAATAATAACAACAATAACAGTCTGATTAATATTAAAGAAAGGTTTATAGCATGGTCTTTAAAAATGAAAATATTTGTAATTACTATTCTGACAATGGATAATGTCTGCACCATGCACGTGTAGACAAACCACATGATATCCTTAAACTTCATTTCAAGTATTATATGACCTGATAGTTTTAAAGAGATGCTAAGAGACAACAAAACAAGACTCCACAAGATGCCGTCCAATGGGATCTTCTGCAGAGGGTGATTGGCGCACTCAGGGTGGTGGTACTTACAAAAGAGACACAGGCAGCCAGGAGGAGGATCCTCACCAGGAGGTCTTCAAACTGCTCCACCACCAGCTCCCACAAGGACTTGCCTACAACACAGGGGGAGAGAGTACAGTAACCCTGGTAACCTCTCTACCCACAACCCACTGCTCAAAAATCCTCAGTGTGGTGTCACCCTTGCACAGACTCTGACATATTCCAAATGATTCACAGATATACAGATATTCATATGGGCCTATGATGATTCCTGGCAACCATGGATGAGTTGACATCTGGAACAACAGACAGTTTATATTCCAGCCAAATATTTTCAAATTAAACCATTACTATCTGAACCGGACCAAACACCATCCATAAAATACACTCCCAGTTATGAGTGTGTGATATATATTTTGTACCCAATAAAGTCATGGGGTTAATGAGGTTCATAAGGATATTATGAATATTGTTATTTTCTCCACTCAGGCATCTCGAATGCTGGCAGAATTAGCATTCATGCTTCTCTTCATGCCACATTAACTTGATCTGTCATTACTGCTGCGTTCATACATGAGTTCACACTTACGGGTGAAATGCACCACACAATAAGGATTGTCCCTTTAAATGCCGATGTTATTTTCTCTGTCGCATTCACTGTCTGAATCACCCCGCCCACAAATTAAATACACACATACAAAACACACAGAACAATGGTGACTGTCATCAAATAACACCGGTAACACAAGTATGATTAACAGTCCGCATCATCCAGCTCCACTTCTAGTCACACAGCGTATTTATAGAGGTCCTGAAGGGGGGAGAGCTAGGTTGTCATTCCTCATTCCCGTGGATATGATTGAGGCGACCCCTCCTCCGTTCCCCCATCCCCCGGACCCTCATACATCTTCCGTCAGGACAGGTACTGGCAGCCCTGGGCAGCTCCAGGCCTGCTCGCCAGCAGGATATATTACAGCGAGGCGCAAGAATCTCAATTTGGCAGCGAACAAAAGCTTATAAAACAGACAGTGATAAGCTGGAAAGATCAATAGTTACCTTCCTCAGCAGGCAGCTCTGTTGGTGTTGTCACACGCAGGCAATCCACAGTGGAGCACGGTGAGAACAAAAGAGACAAGAAATAAAAATAGTGATTAACATTAACAGGATTCAACAGCCAGCTGACAAAGGACAGTAACACTCACCCACTCTTAGCAACAGACAACACAGCAAAGTAAAATATGTGATGCTTTATCAGTAAATGAATAGCCAAGGCATAAAAAACCTCCATACCTCAAGCAAGTGGCGCAACATTATTTATGGAGCTTCAAGTTACGGTTTCAATGCAAAGCAATATTTATAACCAACGGTCCTCTCTTTTCTTGTCACTGTTCATTATTTTCCCATTGAATTTCTACACGTTAAATCTAACTGAGTTAAAAGCAGGCGATGCTGTGGGTGACAGAGCATACATCTTCAGGTACAGAGAGGTGCTGCGGCACCGAAATACAAATCCACCGAATACCCCTCTCAAAAATCGACCCCCTCAAAAAGAACGCACACATCAGCTTCTGCGGGACAGTCAGAAAGCATGAGGACAAGTGTCCAAACGGGGGGTGTGGTGGGGGGGGCTAAGGGTGTGTCAGCACTTTGATCAGCCGTCAACAATCCCCCCATCACCCCCCCCCCTCCTTGCCATTCGGGCGCTGCACAGATGCAGCAGCCTGCATGCAGCCAGGCGTTACAGCCAGCTCTGCAGAGGCAAGGCTGGGAACCCTCCGATACGCAATCAGACGTTCTCTCTGCTTCCTTCCGTCTGCCCCCTGCGCCCCCCCCCCCCCCCCCCCCGCCACCACCCCCCACACGACGGGCGATAAGCACGCGCCGCTGCACTTTCTCCCGGGGCAGTAGGGAGCCGCCACCGCGCAGGGGACGCCACGCCGCGCCGGGGACGCAGCGAATAACCTTGGAGGGAAAGGACTGAGGATCCGGAGCAATGGCGGAGGGGGAAGTTCACAGGAAATCATTAGTCCCAACCGCCCCCTCCCCAGACAGGGAATCTGATATTAATGTCACGCTTCCTTGATAAATGTCAGGGCACCATCTGTAGACTCATAAGAAATCTGTCCCCAAAATACTGGCTGGATGATGACCCCCCAGGTTCTGGGGCATGGGCTTAGATGGATATCTCTGGTAAAGCACGCGCACACACACACACGCACGCACAGACAGACACACACACACACACTCACACACACAGACACCACAAACACATACACACACAGGCATACGCAGACACCACACACACACTCACACATACACCGACACCACACACACAAGCACACACTAGCCCACACATACACACACATGCAGACACCTCACGCAGACCACACACACACACACACATACACACACAGACACCACACACACACACATGCAGACACCACACACACAGACACCATACACACGCACACACTAGCACACACATATACACACAGACACCACACACACATACAGATACTGTAGCACACACACACACACCATACACACACCGCCCCTATGCCCGGCAGCAGCATCAGCGGGCCCGTAAATAAGGGAGCCTCAGCAGAGCTGGAGAGGCCGTGTGGGCGAGGGGAGCATGTGGAGAGTGGGAAGGAGCCGGGTCGCGCCGCGAAGGCAAGCAGGAGAAGGGAAAAAAAAACTGCATCTGGCAACCCCGCAGATCCACAATCACGCAACTCTCCACGAGCAAGGGGCTCATTCGCATTCACAGCACCCACACACACACACACACACACACACACACACGGAGCGAGCCGATCGCGCTGTGACGGACTTTCGGGAAGGTTAATCACGAAGCGCGCCGCTCCGCCGAGCAGCGCTTACTGTTCCACTTCAAACACATTTTCCAAAATCATTTCCACGGGACGAGCGGAGGCGAGAAGCCCTGTCCGGAATGACAACGAGCCGCTCGCCCACCCACCCCCTCTGAACTCAGACCAACCGCGCGCTTTCGCAGCACCGAGCTACAAAAACAAAAACAAAAGCAAAATCCTCATGCTACAGGTACTACTCATCAAGAGACACACGTAGGAATTGTTATTCATCCCCCTCATGGGCAAACCGGCCAATTACCAACAAGCAAATCTCTCGCTATGATTTGAAAATATCAAGATTCATACCTTACACTGGGGGGTGGGGTGGGGGGGGGTGTATATACCACAAAAAACTGGTTTTACCCCGCCCCCCAAACCCTTAATAGCTTCATTAGACATTTCGACCACTTACAGTAATGTGATGTTTTTCAGCACCTGTCTGCACTGTGGAAAAGTTAATATTTTACTGCACTGTGCATTTAGAAATGTATTCTGTGTCTAAACATGGCTAATTATCAAAATGGGCTATTTAAACCGAGGGACAGGCTGGAACAAAAAAATGCAAATGACCCTTTATAAGTGTGTGGTATTACGAAAGTGCCACGATGTTTTGTATTTAAAGCATATTTCCTTCCATATATAAATGTTAATATACCAATGGCACTGGCATGGGTAACTTCATTATGAAACAAGGTTTAGCAGCCTAAAGTCCTTCTGTGCCTTGCTTTTGGCAAAACATTTATTTCTTTTAGTCATTTCTTTTTCCAATGTGTTACATTCTCCCACGTTTTTGGTACAGGGATAGTGATTCAATGCTTCAACATGGCCACTGTGCTCACATCTCGATCAGAATTCTGGTTGCAACTGACACCAAGTAATAGACTTATAGACATTTTGAAACTATAATTTTCTTTGACATTTTATTGAATCTGTTATTCAGACAAGCATAAATGCATATTTGAGGGCAATATACTAGAAATGATATGAAACAATCATTATTTAAATTTCTATAGATCACATAACATGAAAAAAATATCTTCACTGCTTTCATGTGTTAACCTTTAAAATAATACACTTAGAATACCTCTTACATTACATTGGATAGACTGGACATGTAAGTCAGACTACCTATACAGTGGTATAAATAAGAAAAGCTGATATCAGAAATCAGGTTATTCTCTTTACTGCAAGAAATCAATGGCCACTGTGATGGAAAACGATTACAGTCATTCAAATTGACATTGACTTCTATAACATTTCTGACTGGACCCACTGAGGAGCTATAGTGTGGCATTCTCGCTACCTTAAATAATAACCAAGATCATTCTCATTATCATATCTTCAATCAAATGAATGAAATTCTTTCCGTATGTTGTGCTACTGAATAGTACGTATCCAGTGGGGAATTCTGAACTCCTTAGATCCTACTTTGGAAGAATAAAACTAATTTAATGGAAGTAAACCTGCATTTAGTACTCTTTGAAACCAGTGCATTTGACAAAATTCACATTTTGCCAAAGTCAATTTCCGTGCTCTTAGGTCTCATGTGCTAAGTGGAGTTTTTACTCTTGGGTTAACTGGTCTGCAAACAGCTTCCGGAAATCTGCGGGGAAACTTTAAAGAATCCGAGGAGAACCTGATGTTTGGCGTTCGGTCATGCTGGAACATGGGCTCTTTTTAAACAGTGGCAGGTCTTAGCCCATGGAAACTTCTTCCCGGGCCTTTCTTACCCCCTTTCTAACGGACTGTTTGTTTGACGTTGCTTGACGAGCAACCCGAGTCCGCCATTCCGCTGTCGTCGCGCGCGGCTCAAACCGAGAGCTGGGAAGTGTTCGAGCCACCGACGCATGCCAGTAAATCATTCCGAAAACAAAGTGCTCTGCCAGCACTAGCAACAGGCTCGTGAAGTGGAAACATCATTTAATGTGGAGTAGCATTCTAGAAGCAGGGCAATTACAGAGGGGATATAATCAACTGCGCTAACATACTGGCAAACAAATGATCAAACAAGAAAGGTCTTTTGATCATATCCTCAAATTAGAAAAGTTTTTGCTGCTCAAATGATCCAAAAACAATCAACACAGGTTCAAAATAATGATACAAGAAAGTCATGCTACATTAAGTTGGCCTGAATATGGAATGTCTTCAAGTTCTTAGGCAGCGTAAATAAAGTTGATACTGTGCTTTGAAGTACACCGAGCACATGTTTGTATTCATACTTTCTCCTCTTTTCCCTATATATACACAGATGCAACATTCAAGAACAAAGGGCTGCGATGAAGAAACAGAAGACAGCGACCTAAACCGGACAGCGTAGTTATCAACTGCCGAAAAAATATCAAAACAAACCTGTTTTTTCGCTCAACAAGCATTCCTTATTTTCTATAAAAAGGAAGCCAGTTGGAATATTGGAAATTTGAAGTTATTCCTCAGTGGGCTGAACTTAAATATTGATGACTTACAGCCAGACCTAAATCCCCCTCCTTTTCTTGCCTAGTAGCAATGTCCCTGAAATGGGAATGAGAAAAAAGCAAACCATGTTTCCCATCCTTCTTCAGTGTGACATGAGGCCTTTTCCCTATTAACCCCCTGCCTGTAGTATTGCTGTTTTATAGCAGACATGCTGGCTGCAGCTCCCAGGGCTGGAGACAACAGGCAGTCTCGCTGGGGGAGGGGGGGTGGGGGGGGTTCGAATGGGGTTCCCCCAGATGCCCTGAGCCAAGGATTCCCCCGCAGTCATCTGGGTTATGTCAGCCCAATCCTGCCTAGGCGCATTCCAAAATACTGACTTCACCACGCCTTCTCCTCCCTCTGCCCTAGCTCTCTCTCTCTCTCTGTGCACACACAAGGAAAACAAGAGCCAGCCTGTTTACACACCAGCCAGAGGAGGAACACTTCCTGGATACTGTTGCCAACAACAGAGGGTTTATGTTCAGGCCCAGTAAGTAAAAGAGTAAGAGGAGGAGAAAGGAAGAAAATCTGTCATCCGTCAGCATAGTCTGCCTTCAACGTCCAGGAGGTAGATGAACTCACATCCAGCCCCTGCTTTAGTGGTGTCAAGGCCCCTGTCCTCTTCGATTACAACTTCTGCTTGCCCCCCTCATCCCAGCCTCCCACCCCCATGCTCCACTGACTACCATTCAGGCAAACGGGCAAGGGGGACTGAAACATAAATACTAAAAACACAAGCACTACCATCAATATTCCATACCATCAATATTAAGGCTTTCAACAAGGTTTCCATGGCTACTATTAGCAGACACCATTGGAAACAATATTCACTTGTTTATGTGGCCAACGTCTATTATGAGAGTGCTAAAATTCCCCAGAATAACTATTACGTAATGAGTTCTGTATTACAGAAGGGCATAAAGGATCTAGCCTTCATTAAATATCAGCATGGGCTTTTGTCACTCAGAGGCCTGGCAAAAGAAACTGCCAAACAAGTTCGTTATGTTATTTTCGCTCACTGGCTGAGGATTAATTGCAATTGTGCCTTTCTCTGTGCACTTCCACCACAGTCTCACAAACTGAGGTTACCTCTTCAGTTAACAAAGATAAAATACTACTAATAAATTATTTCAACCGACAGCACAAAAACGCATCTCCAAGATTTGAGAATAACAACTCCAGAAAAACATATTCCAGAAAACCTGAAGGAATCCGAGAATATGTGACTAATTTGAATACTCACTGCAGTTCCCAAAATTGCCTTCTTGATTTTTTATTGCACAAAATATACATATCAGTTAATGCAACAATACAGAATACCAAAAACAATGATGTATACACTCCTTAATGTTATGAACGTCCTGTTCTAACCCGCCTTACCAAAACAACAATAGGCAAATTGGTGGGAGTTGCTTCCTGTCAAATTCCAGCTCAGCTGGAATCCAGAGTGGATGGTAATAACATATAACCAATATAAGCAACAAGTTACGCTAGCCTCTAAAGCGTCTCTCCCCAGTACCAAGATCATTGATGGTTTAAGAAGGGCTAGAAGCCCCACTGAACTGTGGCAGTCCATAATGGGAGTTGATGGAGAAGGAAGAGAATCAGCTGGGATAGGCACTGGCTTAAAGGATAAATCACAATTCATAAAATTGAGCATTATGGGATTGTTCCAGAGGAGTTCCTTTCAGATCAATCACCAGACTGAGTGGCAATCACTTCTGCAGTGGAGCAAAACTAAACTCAAGAAAAGATGGCTAATTTGCTCTTTGACATTGACCATGGAGATTAAAGAACACGTAGAGCCAGCAGAAGAGGGGCTTCGATGGTGCACTGCAGCAGATTTAAAGATCTTTTTTTTTTTGTGTGACTCACCACTGCATCACCTTATCAATTCCAACAAACAAATAAATATGGAAATGAACAGGGAAACGGCATTGAGATTCATCTCCCAAACCGATTTATTAACGTGACACAAACCGGTCCATGGAAAACCATCCTGATCTAAACTGGCGCGCACAGGTGAATACCACTGCTGGCACATGTAAACACCGTGGCGCGTCACACTGACGCAACATCAATATCACACCCACTTCAGATCTGCCACTGGGCACGGCCTGGCAGAATCAGACCACCAGAGATCGGAATCATACGGCCGGCTTTCTGTATCCTAAGGAATATCATCTAGATTTATGCACTCACTCCACCTGCAAAGCCCTCAAACGTACCGTTCAACAGCAAGCAAACAATAAACATGACGCTGGGTTCCTGTGAATTGTGGAAATTAATATGAACGACCATCTCCTGCTCCTCCAATCATGGTGGGCTTTCCTGCCCCAGGGGGAAAATCTGGTCTGAGACATAGATTGTGTTTCCTGCCCTCTGCTCCAGGGGGTACAATGACTCGCTGCGAACGACCCAATCACGTCTCCCTGGTCACATGGACAACAAGGACTTGCCACCGTCTCTCAACTCCTTACTGTCATACGCGTAAATGAGAAGAGCCATTGTTTGTGGCTGCCCGATTGTGGAGGGGGGGGGGGGTTCTGTGGCCAGACGTGCAGGGACTGGACCAGGAGGAGCTAGCGGGGACCTCAGGTGCAACTGCAGTCCTAGCCAGATGTTCCCCATTATTAAAAAGGGAGCACCACTTTAACACTTGATCAGCAGCATCAATCTGGCACTGCCAGCTGTCAACAGACCGCTGCCAAACGGCAGACCAAACATAATCTCTGAAACACATCTGCTGCAGCCATTGAATAAAAAGAAAAATGTATCACTTAAAAGTAGACCAGTTCAGGTTTTTAGGCCCAAGGCTATATAAAACCAGTGGTGATAAAAAAAAATTCTTCACCCAATTAAATATATGTGGTACTATAAATGAGATGGTTTGGTTGCTAAATTAGGTAGTAGTACTACATATAAAATTCTATGAGGAAATTCTGTGGGTGGAGATAATTTTTTTTCTTCTAAAACAGAAATAATATGGGGGCTGTCAGGCAGATTGTCCAGCTAAAACACTGATATTCCTTGTAGTGATGTGGCCAAAGTTCAGGTAGTTCACAACAGTGAACATGCCAGTGCAAACTGTGGCCAGCAGCCCTGTGGGGTGGGGGGTCACATAAATGGCCATAGAGTTGTCCAAGGAAAGGGGATTTCACTTGGTAGAGCTGCCACCACCTCATCGCGTAAGAGCGACTCCTCTGCCTGAACCAGACCTGCAGCCAGCTCCTGCGGCCAGCCCCAACCAGCTGCACCTGAACTCCTGCGACGCAGCACCTGCGCAGCCCAGCTAGACAACTGCAGAGTAAACCAAACTGCAGGAGCTGTGCTTGGGAAGAGATGCTGTGCTTGTGCACAAACTCTCCCAAAACGAGTGCAGCAATGGAACACAAATTATGGAGGAAAGAAAGGGGATTAAAAAAATGGTTTGAAATAAACAAGGTACTTGACTGTCACATTTTTTTCCCATAACAGCTTGCAAAATTTTGAAGCTGAGAGAATGAAACGTCCATGGCCTTGCCATGTATTTTCAATGCATTTATTTATTTAATTGTGAAAAACAGGCTGCTGGCTTTCTCTTAATTTTCTCTTCAGTTCAATGTAAATGCTGTGTCTAGCAGACGTGGTTCACAGGGTCAAGAGTAAATGTGATGTGCATTCACTGACAGACAAGCATAACATTTAGGCATCTTTAAAAAAAAGAACACACACCACCGCAGATCCGTTTATGCCATTTCATGAAATAATTATCCATGTCTACAATAAAACATTCACTGTACGGGAGTTTTAAAATGAGAATTTGCCTGCAACAAGTAGTATGCATCCCCAAAGCAGTGCAATCATATAACTTGAGTGCTCTAATCAAGGTTTGGACTTGGCTTCTGGCGTGGCTTGAAGCTACAGGATTCGCCAGCTAGCTGTGGCGAGCGGTCAGAAAGTGCTTGGACTGCGTGGCACCAGCAGGCAGGTTCCACATTAAAAAAAGCCCACATCCACAATGCCCTCCTCGCAGGAAAAGCGTTTATTACAGACGGAGGCTGCGCCAAAAGGAAACGCTGCCTTTATCGATACAGGCCTGTGGGTCTCAGCGAGCACAATGAGCAATAATTTGTGACCTTTACAGGTCTCGAGGAGGAACATAGTGCGTGCCACTGATATGCACATGGCCCATTACAAACATACCACCGTTGGTTACTTTCACGCACATAAACCAATAAATAAAGAAGTTTAGTGACTTCTTTCTATGTCAAACCTCTTAAGTGGTTATAAAAGCTGCTTACAGGGTGTCGGGCCTGTGAAAGCAGCCCTGCCATGCACCAACATGCCCTCGTCTGACTTCCCGAAGGAGTGGCCAGCCTCAGGTAATTCCTGGTTACAAGGAAGCCCTGTGAACGCATTCTTACCGTTTGACAGTGTGCTTCACCAACGCACAACCTCACAATTTTAGCTTACAACTGACCTTGATATAAAGGAACATGTGAAGCCTTGTGTGTATATTTTTATATTGGCCTCTGAAGAGCCAACAAGACTATATGAGGTAGCTTTGAAGGGACATACAAGCTCTCTATGCTGCACTGGCCATAAGTCATTGTGCGCACTAGCAGTAAGTGAACTGCAGATGTTTGCTAATATGACAGTTTTGATAATAATAAATAAAAGAATGGTTGAATTATTTGCCAGAAACAAGCATCATCAGACAAAAAATAAATACCACCTGACAACAGAAGCATTTTGCCAGGAAGTAAAAGTAAAGAGCCAACAATAATTGTACGGACCTACAAAGATAAATGTTATTTAGAGTCATAAACATAAAAAAGGCCATTACTCCATCGGTTTGAAGGAAGGTCAAGGAGAAGCAGATAAAAACACAAACACAAACCATTTTATAGGTTTCAATTCCTTATCCAGCATACCAGCACAATTAGATGTGCGCTACACCATGGAATCAGAGAGAAGTGCCTGCTTAATTAATTCAAAGAGAAAACGGGACAAATTTATGAGTGTTAATAAAGATGCACAGTCCTTGACTCAAGATGACTCAACATCTTAACAGAAGGACATGGCGTTTTCTAAAGTGGGAGGTGAGAATCAAAGTGACAAATTAACACAGGATCTAAGATATCTCAAAGCATAATCAAGCAGAATAGTCAAGTTGAAAATGACTAACGGCAATCGCTGATGATCAATTAAGTCTTGAATGTCAAAACATTTCTGCAATGCTGTAGTCCTAGCGTTAGAAATTTTAAAAAGGCAAAACGCAGAAAAAATGAAGCAGAGCAAAAATAAACAATTTTCTGTTCTCTTGTTCTGTAGTGTTTTCATTCAAGAGATTTTTATTTAATTACTGGAGGCTTACGTTAACAAATGCCTTAGGTCACAACAAGATATCGTTATTGAATCTAGATTCGAGATCAGAAAGCCACAAGCTCTACTGAGGAAGTTGTATTTTTGCATGCAACTTGCAAGAAAGCAGCCAGCAGTCTGCATCCCCAGCAGCCTTCCCCTTTTCAATTAACAGTACAGTACTAGCATTTCAGGGAACGGACCTACAGTACATTACTGTATTTCACAGATGAAGGTGAAGATACCTAAAGTGATTACCCAGATTGTACTGCTACACGCAATCCATTGCCACAGATGGGAACTGCACCCACACCACAACGTCTGAGTTACTAGCCGAGTTCCCAAATCATTATACAGCACTATCACCCTGCATGGTAGCAGCGCTAATTATGCTGTCCTAGCGTTTAGCTTAAATAAAACAGATGTCTTTATTCACATTAAGCCAATTTTGTTAACACTAATTTGTGAAGCAGAGTAAGCTCCAGATGATGTCTTATCAAACAATTCCAACACAACGGTCGAAAATAACCTCCTAAAGCATGGTTTTCCACCATCTGTTTAATCAAATTTAGAGCTAGCTGAAACTGAAAGAAAAAGCAGTTTAATGATTAGAAATGTGTCATCTTCCTCAAATTTGCAACTTAAAAAGTGATGAAGGAAGAGGAAAAGTGGTTAGACTTAATGCCACCCAATGATTATGTCAACTATGAACAGCAATACAGGGAGCAAACTCAAAAACATGTTCCACAGACCACTTTCCATATCATGCTATTATTCCAGAATGGTTTTCCACACCACTGCTTAACTAACAATATTAACTGCTGCACTACAACTGTTTTATGCACCTGTCTGGTTTCCTTGTTTTAATAGGGATGCACTGTTCGGATCCATGTCTAATGTATGCCTTTTAGGGTGTATGGTGGATTTACCTGAATGTGTATGAGATCTGTCCTCGTGTTTTGAAATGGAGGACATTTTGTTGTTTACCTGATGTAGACTAATGCCTGATTCGTGAGTATGCTGTAAAACTCTTTAATCCCTACTGTGTTGTGAGTTTTTTGGTGATGACTGATATTTCAATCACATACAGTGTCCTTGAGTTCTGACAAGGAACAAAATAAATGCAACTAATTGTTACTATTATTGATCAGACAGAAAAAGGACTGAAGTCTGGCTAAGGAGGGAGCACACTTGACTCCTGGAGCAATGGGGACACAATACAGAAGAGAGAATTTGGAAGGTAATTAATAAAAAGGTCTCAATATGGTACTCTCATTCTCTATCCTCAGTCTGCCTTCAGTTTAAAATGCTTCATTTCATGTTTTTGAATTATCATTTAAAGCCCTTTTTAGCATGGAGGCTATATCCAGCCTACATGTGACAATCTTGGATCAGGACCCAACGCAGACAGGTAATCATACATGCACCTACTGCTCAGAGGAATATTCTTCCCCAGTTATAAGCAATTACATTGCAATGACAGGACAGATTAGCAGTAGAGTGAAAGGTGACATTGTGCACGGGCTTGCAGGTGGAGTGGTGCTTTAGTTTTGTTTAGTCCCATAAGCCCCTGCCTGCTCTTCATTGGAAGACACACCTATCTCTCACTCTTGGCATTGTCTCGCAAATTTCCACTTACTCTCCAGAAAGTTTTCATCCTTCTCAAAGGCCAGGCACAAGTGCATTTCAGGGGCCAGCTCCAGGCATAAACACATCAGGAAGTTTCCAACAACATCTATATCCTCAGGGTGTAATTAACCTTTTGAATATATTATTTTTCAACTGAATATGGAAATCTGTGAAGAACCAAACAACTCATTTAATGAATACGTTCTGAATTCTAAAACTAAACGCAACAATGATTCCACAAACACCACAAAATAATTTGTTTTCTTTATTACAAAACAAAGCCCCCCAGGATTAACAGATTCCTGCTGTTTGCAATACACAATCCATGAGGTAATACGAATTCAACTTAACCATATAATTACATGTCTATCTAATGTCTTTACCACTAAATTTCATTAGAACCAGCTACTGTAATTTATTTCTTGTGAACTACATTCACATGTCCATAAAATACGCCATTTTATTTACAAGGTGCAGTGGAAGCTTGTCCATTTCTGCCAGTGTCCCTGTTAAAAGCAATGACTCTATTCCTCTCTTACACAACAGAGCTCATCGATGCCAATTCAGCCATTATGGTTAGATCAAGACGTGTATGTGTTTGTGTGAGGAGGACATCTTGAATGCATGCAAGAACGAGAGCATGCCGTACACCGGAGGCTACACCAACATGTAGACTTCACAACATGTGTCAAGTTCAGATGCTGCTTTTGGAGGGAAATTCTAAACCAAACCACAGAAAGCAAACTGAACGATTGCGCCACATGATCTGGCACAACAGAAATAATTTCACTCTATGCTCATCCATTAAAAAATAAATCTGTGAACATTGCAACTGTGTTAGCATAAGAATGTGTACTTATTATTTCTGTGGTGTGCAGTATCTACAGGACCTATAGAAATTGCTGTATTTCATAATAATACATCCAGACACATTCATATACAATTGTATTATCCTCGGTCGGATCACATTATATCTTTATTGATCTTACTTTCTGAAAATATTAAAAGCCCTTAATAATATGATGGGGTCCAATGAATGATGAACAAGCAGGCTAAAACTTTTAATATCAGCATAAATTAAATTATTGCTGCGTGATAAAATCAGGAATGCAGATATGTTCATACTCTTCTCATTTCCAGTTACTTGGGCTTATGTTTTACAGTAACACCTGAGCCAATGTGTACAACCTACTTATTATTTTCATTCGACTTCAGAAAGTAACAGAAGCATTCCAGGATTAAATTCGGCTGCCGCCGCCACTCAGTGACCTGCGCTAGCCCACCGCTGCAAGCTGAAACTTTCCTACACCCAGCCTTTCCGTTCCGAAATAATTTACTACGCTGGAAACTTCAGTTCTGCTCCGCCGTCACAAAGCGGGCTGGTGGAGACAGGGCCCAGACTCAATGTGCCTTTGTGTTTCACGCGTTATGTGAGATTTCACCGCGGCCACTCTCGCCGAAACTAGACCGTATCCATGACCGCAGGACTGAGGGCACTTTCTTCCATCCCCCCCCCCCCAAAACCTGATTTCTGTTTGGCCCATCGCAGGTTCCCGAGCACTTACATCAGCCTCGCCACCAATGGCCGCCGCTTTGCCTTGTGCAAACAAGGGGCGCACAAAAGGGCCTTATTTAACGGGGCGTCAATGGAGGCGCGCGCAGTCACTCCGCGCTAGAGGGGGAGCACAAACATTCTTTATATAGCAGCGACTCTGAATGCAGCTGCGAATGAGAAGCCTTCCACTTCCTGTCCAGGCTCATCTCAAGAGTACTACAGCAACGGCAAGTGAAAAAAAAAAAAAAAACATGCAACCCCTCCTACTTCCCTAAATGCAAGCGTAAAAGAGGTGGTGTGAAGACAGAAAGACCCAGAGTAACGGGCCCAGGGCAAATGAGACACACTCCAGACGGAGTCAGACATCTTCCCCTTTCTCTCGCCAAAAAGTCACTCGAAAAAACTTTTGGGCTTCAATGGTTTCCCACGGCTGAGAGCAGAAACAAAAAGAAACTTCAAAGAGGGTTCCTGAAATGGCAGCTCCTGTGCTGAATTACTTATAACAGAAAACTGCAAGCACAAAACGTGTTTACACATGACAAAATGACATTTGCATTGTTAGGCAGGACTACTTTTTTAAAATCCCCAACTACACTTTATATTTGCCTATCAGAATACAAATTCACTAATTTATTATTACTCTTATGGTTCTCTCTCATCACTCAGACATCCCTCTCTTGGCCAGCTCAGACAGTTTAACCCCACGCTTTTCTTGCCTCACTATGGTTACCATAACACTCTGACGTTTGTCACAGCAGATGTTAAACCAACACTGAAAGACTAAATTCAGCCCTTACGAACCTGAAACTTGGTGAAACAATACCTCTTCACCTCAGCTACACTCAATGCCACATTTGTGTCATTTCCTGACCGACGACCTCATTTTAGGCCCAAAACAATTCTGTACCTTTTCAACTCAATTCAGGAAAAGAAAACAGGATATGGAGTACATGGGACTTTTTCCACAGTCAACCCTACAAAGACCAGGAAATGTCAATGTCACAGAGCCCTCTGAAATCCCTTGTGTGGAGGACTGCTTGCTTGATCCCACAAGCAGAGAAATGTCAGCAGACTGTGGGCAAGCATATTAATTTGACCTGTGAGTTTTCATTTTGACCTCTTTATTACATTATCTGTGTTACAGCATACATCATGTGGACTAGTGCCACTGTGTATACTTTCATGCACTTCAAATTCTTATTGTATTTTTGTGTTTGTAATTTTGAGTTCAAATACGGAATCTAAAGGCCTACTGTCCCTAGCAGCCCCAGGATGGACCTGCCAGCTTAATGGTCCGTGGTGGATCCCAGACAACCTGAGCTGCATCCGAGAGAGTGGAGGCGTGGGCTTCAGTACAGTGCCATCACTGCTGTTAGAGCCAAGATGGCCGCTGTGTGTCACAGGTGGCTCAACTGAGACTGAGTCTGCCAGCACCTCAGACCGTCCAACACTCAATCTCTGACCAATGGCCTTCTGTGCAGCAGATTCACAGCAAAAAGCCCCACTCATAAAAGACCCCTTTTATTCCAGCTTCCTCCAGTCCCCTCCTTTCCCAGCAACACGTGGTGCAGGTTTAGAGGAGCCAGACCATGTAAAAGACTCACATTCTGATACTGGAATGTTATGTCTATGTCTGAACCTTGGCAGGCAGTTTATCTTCCCAAGGAATGCTGGGACATCCAACAGTGGAGGTGATCCTTCCTATGAAAGAGGGTATTTCGCCTTTGCACTTTTAAAACTCCACTCTGGTGCTCCAGACACACACAAAAACCTGAACAAGCACATTGAAGAAATTGTAATACTGAACAATTTACTACATATTAACTAACGGGGACATATTGCCATGTCAGGGGAAAAAAGTACTGACTATGGGATTGCAATGTGAACACTCTCCACCAACACCTTAGGCAGCACACAATGACAGGCACAAGTTGCAAAAAAGAATATGAGTTTTTGAGTGAAAGAGACAAACAAGTAAAATACGTAACACAAACACACACATGCATGCACAAATGCACACACACACACACCACACAATGGCAAACTAGCAAACCAAAAGAATGTTACAGTTTGTCAAACCAATTTTGAATGTACAAGTGAGAGTTATGTAGGCAAATTTAATACAGCAAAAAAGGGAAGGGTATTCCCTAGGGCATCTGGCTGATTGTCAAACAGGCAGGAAGTTTACAGCTAAAAACGAGAGACGTTATCTGTAGCAAGAATCTTTTTTCCATGAAGTCATCGCAGGCCCAGGGGACTCTGTTTCGTTTCAAAGAGCTGTTGTTTAACTGTAAGAATCTACCGTTAAACTGTAAAATAATGCGATGCACATGCCAAGGCAAATAAAGATGATGGTAGTACTAGCAGTAGGGAAGTCAAATGGCCACAAATTCAGCATATTCTTCATCAATCACTGTATTTGAAAGGAGATTTAATGAACCTCCCTAACATAAAACAGAGAAAATTTTGTCACACAGAATCAGTCTTAAATCCTAAAAACACGCTGGTTTTCAAAGGTACACAGATTACTCTGCCCTGTCCCTTGTCGTTCTGTGAAAGCAAGCGCTAACAGTTAAAGCGCCAATACTATCCTCGACTGGCGTCATACGCAAGCACAGTTGGCGAACAGGTGACACCAATCCAAGAATATAAATGTTGATCTGGGCTCATCTAGAGATTACTGGAGCAAAGGCACGTTTGTTAACACCATGACAGCGAAGAACCGGATTCTAGCTTCTGAATTTCAATGCAGTGACGGGTTTATCGAGAAAAATCTAACACTTATTGGCCAGATCGCCTGAATGTACACGTCTTTCTCCGAGGCGGGTTGCACTCCCACACTTGAAAAACTCACAGCTCTACTGGACTACTTGCTGTGCAGTATTCAGAAGTCATGTTAACAGTGCAGAAATCGAAGTCCATAAATGACTACTGTATCTTGCATGAGCGCAACAGATCCGTAATAAGCTTACAAGTACACTAGACAAAATTTATATATTAGTTTGTCTGCACTGCCGCCACAGAATAAAAACATGATATAGACACTGAATTTAGCCAAAATATGCTAAACAATTAGGAATGCCAACGGTTACACCTGTTTTGTTTTGCGCTTTAATTTGAGCACGACTCTTGTGCCACAGCCTCTAAATCGATCCCTTCTTGCAGATGTGAAGAACAGGTAATTCAGGTTTTCATGTCTAGTGGTTCCCTCCGCAGAGTACTACATTCGCTCATTATGGCTTGCAAAGGCATTTCTGTTTTACAGGCCAATGTCTAAGATTCTACATGACAAAGCTACTGTCAGATATGAAACGATTCATAGGGTGTGAATGTCACACTGCGGAAACACTTGATCGATGCATTTAATTATTGTGTGTACTATTATGGTGTTAATGTTTGTAGGCTACATTCCACGACTGCAGGTATTTATATCGCTTTACCAGCTTGCAGAGGTATTGATGAAATATACCCTTCAGATGTTGTAGCTTCAAGAAACCCAATTAAAACTAGCCGCATACATGTGATACTTCCCTTCAATACATACATCGTATCTTGAAGTACAGCTATCGTTGCTTCTTCAAGCGGATGCTATATTGTTCCCATTCTTTGATGAATTGGACGCCTTTCCTGTCTACCGGCAGCATATTACATGCATGGCTTAAAAATGGCAACATGTGTAACTGAAAAGATTCGATCAAGGCGCAAGAAGACTGTAACTTTGGGAAATCTTACACTGCAGTTTACATAATCGAAGCGCCGACTATATGTACCCTGAAATATATGACAATTATTCTTACCAACCTTTTTATTTTGCGTAGTCGATTCGGAGATAAAGTATGTCAACAGGCTGTGACATTGCAGTGAGATCGTGAATGTTAAAAATAGGCTAAGTGACTTCACTCATTTAAAACACTGCATACAATACCGGGAAATGTTCAAGGTAAGCAATGATAAAAAGCTGAAATGCAAAGAAGGGGAATTAACTTTACGCGGTTTCGTTTGTTCAGGGGACACCAGTGGGGATATACTCGGATGACGGTATATGACACCCTGGGTAAAATGATTGATTCCTGTCTATGATTTAGCCTAATCTGGACAGCTGTTCAATTACTGCAAATATTAGACGCAAACGTAAGTGCAAACGCGTACAATACCCATGGTAAGTGAGCATTCTTCCTTGTGGTATCTCATGTCCTACAAGAGCTGCTGTTCGTTTGCCTACGTTGTTCTGTAAAACAATCAGTTGTTTTCATAGGGTAATAAATAATAGTTTTTTATTTTTATAGCGCTTTTCATTTTACAATAAACAAAAATTCTTCATACAAAATAAGCACTGCAAAAACAACACATGCTCAAAATGTAGTGGCTAGCTACTGTTATCAGCAAACAGCCACAGATGGAATACGGAAAATAGGTCTGTCCCCATGGTTCAGTCTCCAGCATGCCTAAAAGGGGGGCTACACAACTTCTATCCGCCACAATACCATTGCAGCTGTTGCAAACATTTTAAATGATGCCAACATGAAAATGCATCCATATGGTTCTGTAGTGTTACTGTGATAACATATATAACCACAGGTAGCCTGCAATACAGGAATAAAACACAAATTAGTATCAATTCCCATCTTACCGTTTGGTCCATATTTTTCCAAATTGTTTTTTACTTGTTCAAGTGTCAGTCCAGTGTTTTCGTTCACACCGAAGTTTTCCAAAACTTCTGATGCCGATTTAGTGTGCGCGTTTTCCATCTCGGGGCATATACTACAACAGAAGTATTACAGACATGTATTTATTTAACTAATTTTAAGATCTGATCGGCAAATAAAATGAAGTTCCACCAAGACCAAGGAGCGTTCAGACTGCCAAGCGGAGGTGGGTCTGCGTAGTACCACCTGCCTCTTCTGCGAGCCAGCGATTTCAATTCAACCTCCAGTTCCCTGTTGCAAGGCGGTTGCAGCCCAAACAGATAAGATTGCCGTCACTTCGTCAGACGGTATGCTTTGGTGTATCGACCCGCCTCTTTTCTGAGTGAGCGTGTTCTAGCGCCGTCCTGTGTTCCTATTGGCTCGTATTACCTGAAATTGCTGAAGTAATAAATGACCAGGGAACTCCCACATTGTTTGCAAACTACAAAAATGCGAACGTTTATTAACGTTCGTTTATTTTACTGTAAGCAAAGCATCTTCGGTGGTGGTGATGATAGTTTTGTATTTTTGAACATATTAAGAGCTTTTGATGTTTTAAACGATCTCGAACTCTGTAAAGTATGTCGTAGAGCAGCGGCTTACTATGACCACACGCTCTACCTGCTCGCTCCTTGAGTACCGCCAAGTGCGTAAAATCCGCACAAGGCGCTGAAAGGACTACGAAGAGTTGGCGGCGGAAAGAAAAATACAAGCGTACAGTAGCCCTGAGACTTTTTCATATTTAATAGTTCTTATTGGCTGGCATACGAAATAGGCAGGTATTTCTCATATTTGCAAATACTATATTGTGTCCGTTGTGCAACACTTCCTCAAATGCCCGCACCTACTATTTAAACACGCAGCGCGGAATGGAAAAACAAACCTCAAACAAGGGGTCTTTTCTCCTGTGAGCCTGAATCGAGCCCGCCTGACTTAATAGTACAAGAGTTGCGAGTAGGGTAGTTGATAATCCCAACTCTCACGCTGAAAAACAATAAAGCCGGTCACCCACCGCACGCGTAGCGGCCGCGAGCGCACGACGCGCGTACTACGTCCGTAGTTGAAGTACTGTTGTTACAACGGCAGCGGGCGACGTCCTGTACACCAGGTGCGAAACTTGTGCCACACCAGCGAACTGAAGCGTAGTTTTTCGCTTTTGTTCTATTTTTCGGCTTGCCGCGCGGCATGATGACCTGTTTATACACCGAAATATGCTCTAAAATGGTATACATGCTGTGATTTATATTTCATCTTTATATGTCGGGGGCGACATAGCTCAGGAGGTAAGACCGATTGTCTGGCAGTCGGAGGGTTGCCGGTTCAAACCCCACCCTGGGCGTGTCGAAGTGTCCTTGAGCAAGACACCTAACCCCTAACTGCTCTGGCGAATGAGAGGCATCAATTGTAAAGCGCTTTGGATAAAAGCGCTATATAAGTGCAGTCCATTTACCATTTACCATATTACTGGGGGTGTGTCCCTAGTTCCCTCTTGCAGTAGCCTAGTGGAGAACAAGAGAAAACCAGATATTTTATAAGCAGCATAAAATAGCATTTTCGTTTTTGTATTGTCCTGGCAGAAAAAAAAGTAAAACTGGAACCTGGGAAAAAGGCAAACTTATTTTCGCTCTTATTTTGCGGAGGGGGCGGGGTACAATATACACCACAGAAAGACGTAGCCTATTGAATGATGTAGAAGTGAATGCACTGAGCAGCGGTTTGTTAGCTCGAAGTGTTGGAGGTAGTTTTTAACCAACCATTGCTCAGCGTATTTGGCTTTTCTGATGTCTTCGTTCGCCGTACTTTCAAAAAAGGGCTTGTTAATAAAAAATAAATGAATCCACAGAGCTTTAAAAGATCAGATTATTTAGTGGTCTTGTCGATGAAAATGCACCTATTTTATAAATGGAAGTTGTAAGCAAGCCTTTATTACACTTGTACTTAGAAGCTTCCGGTGTTCATGTGGTGTTCATATCACTTAAAGTTTAAACTGTGTGATATCTTTTTGATTATCTGATTTTACTAAATCAGATAATTGAAATTTTTGGACGTGAATAACAAGACGACACGGGAATTCCCAATGGTTGAATATGGATTATTTATTATTATTATTATTATTATTATTATTATTATTATTACATAGCCGGTTCTTCATAAAGTTGGCACGCTTGTTAACCAAGCAAATAAATGAATACAGTTTGAGATTGATTATTATGTAGGCTACGTTGCCATTTAAGATCATGCTAAATCTTTAAAGCGTACATATTTTAGATTTGATTTGAAGTAATCTTTTTCCCTAGCTTCAGCACTTTCTCACGTAGGCTATTTATATTAGTTAAAAAAATATTACCAAATTAACAAACTGAAAAAGTTCTGTCACCAAGTATTCACTTACCCATAATCAACAGTCGTGAACAAACGTGAAATACACGATGTAATCCTACTGCAGCCTGCGAGAGCTACTAGAAATATAAAGCTTGAACCAAGCCTTTGCACGACAGAAACGGAACCTGTGTAGACACACGACTGCACAGATCTAGATAAAAATTTTGCGACATGGTATCATTCTGCATTTTGTTGAGTGTAAATTTGAAACCCACTACGGCCATCAAAACGCGTGTAAAGCCAACGCCTTGCACAATGAACTGTTTTAGACGGCAAAATCCATCAGGAAATATGATGAAACGTGATGAGTATATTAAACGGTTAATTGCAGTCCACATTCTCGAAGTCCACGGTGACTCCACACAACAGCAGCCAAACCGAAAACTGTGGTCTTTCTTTATCACCTGTTTCATGTAATAGTTCAACACAGAACAGCAAGGACTCATCAACTGCTTCCAGTCTAATTATGTGGATCACTAGGCATGCACTTCCAGGATGATGATGAATATAGTGCAACATGCATTCAAATTAATACCTTTTTTCACCTTTCGTGTAATTTCAATATTAATGCATTGACCGAACATTGTTCTCGGGCCATGAGGGAACATGTCTGAGTATACATTTCACTCAGGGCCCGTAAACGCATATGTGGATGTGCAGAAGTGAATTCTCCCATAGGTGCCCTGTGGCTTTTTGTTATCATATCGAACCATAATTCAGGGCCTGAGTGTGCTATTTTGTGTGTATGTTTGGGAGATTGTTTTGAACTGCTGCAGAGCATATTCCACCTGAGTGTACCTGAAGTCTCATACCAGCTTGTGCATAATGGTGCTTCATCCTACATAAAGCCATATTCATGTTTTGAGTCAAGCATCAGTGCTGGGTGTCTTCAAAACTGGATTTATGCAGTACTGTAATACATGTGCAAAGGTATATGATCAGTCTCTCAAAAAGTAATGCTCAATTCAATTTAACACATTTATCTACAATCAAACCATTGTAGGCTAAGTAGTTGAATCCAAAATAACACTTTTTCTTGGATTAATATAGTGTCTTGTTGAGAATTATTCAGAAATTGTTTCAACTCCTACATACAAGCTGGTGATCCATAGAGGTCCACATGAAAGCTGAAAGCAGGGCCAAGGCATGAAGAAGAGTAAAATTGGCTCCACGTCTTTGAAAAAAGGCACTTTTTCAAATCTACAGTGTGTTATCTTAACCTAGTTGTCATGCTTATTCACTGTCGTGTCTCTTCAGTTGCGTTCAATTACATTTTGTTTGTATAATTTACACATACTTTATCACAAATATACTTTAAAGAAAAGGGGAAATAGAAAAGACTGAGCCTGAACAGAAACCCCCCCCCCCCCCCCACCCCCCCCCAAAAAAAAAAAAACTCCCCAGCGGGAAGAAATCTCTTCATCTCTTCAGGGGAAGAAATCTTATCTTAGGAGGAGCCTAGTTATAGAGGGGGAGCTTTGCAATGGGTTGAATATAACAAAGTACCTTACCTATTTTGAATTTATACCCCCCCCCCTTACATTGTGTTAGAGACTTTGGGTGGAGATCCTGTATAGTACATAAATAGCTTCATAATGGAGCGTCTGTTTACCATATCCAGCTGAGGCAAACCTGCTCTGAGTGTAATAATGTTGACTGTGCCAGTGGCAGCTGTGATCCAGAGTCTTGCAGAGAGATCCGCAGTTGGCCTCGGTGCTCAGGGTGAGAGGGTTTCGGTCAGGAGGGTATCCCCCGCTTTATCGCGCAATGGAGACTCCTCCGTTAGACTCCTCTGCGTGCCTCGGGTGGTACAGTCCTCTACTCCGTGGGCTGCAGAGAGGAAGAGGAAGTGGCTGGCAGTTTGCGCATTCGAAAATTCTGTGCTGGTCTGATGTGTCCAAAATTGATAAAGGACATGGACAGTGCTGTGGCAGGACAGACTGGACAGACACAGTTTAATGGATGTTCAGAATGGGAAGAAAAGATGGTGACATCTCTCTTATGTTGATGATAGCATATCTCCCTTTTATTATGTAAGAAAACTGTGCTAGTTTGTAAATAGCCTTCTGACCAGTATAGCTAACAATAATGTAATTCCTGTCTGAGGTGTTCTGCATAATGTAGGCCTTATATGATGGGGTAGATTCAGCATATTTGTTCATTTTAATACCAGGACTGTGGGACCATCGGACCAACACAACGAGAAGGCCTAATATCCATTTATCATTGTGGGCAGCTCAAAAACCAAGTAAAATGGAAATTAGGAAAAGCATTTGGTGCCCTATGAGTAAAAACAGGAGCCTCCTTTTATAAGCTAGTGACATATATTCACATATTGACACTAGTGCTCAATATATTCCGATATCTGTCCTGCTTTTCTTTTCTTCGAAATTGCCTCCTTTCAGACTGATAAGCAGCGTTCACCCTCCTGGTTCCTTTAAGTGTGGCGTTTCCTGCAGAACCCAGCCGCGCTGTTTCTGGAGGCTTGCTGTGACATCACCCACGCGGGGAGCGGGATATGTCACTCTCTGACTCACTGCTCGCTCTGACTCCTCTCTTACCTGCCAGCGCGTGGTCGAGGGGTTTCGGAGCTTGAAAGGCTTCTGTCAAGAACACGCGCGCGGCTTCGGAGGTTCCCCGCTGCTGCCGTCCCTCGCTCGCTCGCTCGCTCCCGTTCCTCTCGCCCTCCTAGTAACCGGCCGTGGACTCCAGGTCCCAGGTGCCTCGGTGCAGAGGCTGCCGCCTGGAGAGGAATGGCTCGGTGTCTCAGACAAAACGCTCAGACTGGCAGGACACAGCACAGTCATTTAAAAAAAAAAATCTATATATATATATATTTTTTTTTTTATTCAGGTGCATTTGCATACTGTAATTGTCCCTCGTAATGGCTGTAGCACTCGTTAAAGTGATTTGACCCCTTGTGCCGAAAAAGCCTGGCTCTTTTTGTATGAATGAATTTCTGATTCTGTCGTCCTGAGTCCTGAATGGATGCTGCTGTTCTGCAGTAATAAGAATGCACTCAGTATTCTGGTCTTGTGCCTCCCGCATATTTCTAGCACTCACTCACAAGGGAAGGAATCGAAAACCATTTGGGGTGAATGCAGCGGGCCCGTCCGTTTATTGATGGGGTAGGATTTTCGGGAACAGGGCCTGTCAGGGATGGGACCTAGTTCCTCTGCCCTGGTTTTGGGATGGGGGGCGGGTGGGGGGGGGGGGGGTGAGGTAATGCCGCAGTGTGTGTGCCCTGGCTCCGCTGAGGATGGGTACAGAGATCAGCAGAGGCTGCTTTATAGACCTGAGCTGGGGAGGGGCAAAGGTGCAAAGTATCCTTTCCTTGCAATCTTCAGCACTACTCCTCAGAGTGTTAGCCATGGCAAACTTTACAAGGCTAAACCCGCCCTGGGACTATGCCACACATGCACCATTAATGTCTAATGCAGATATACGGTAACTAATACAGCAGTATTACTGACATAACTATGAAGGAGTCATGGTTACTTCACTAGCCAAAAATCTCTGGAGAAGATTATGGAGCCCCCTTATTACCATATAATTGTTGATAGCTATACAATCGATAAATGAAAAAAGTACAGAGAGGTAACAGCGTACTGGTTCGTTAAAGGAAGGGGTAAAAGTCAGCCATGAAAAGATACACAGCAGGGTTGAATTTTTTTTTCTTATTTTCCTCTCTCATTTTTTTTCTGCCAGCGAGTGCTATGGGCAGCTTGACAAGCCAGGAGCTAAATATAGTTCCACTGTGAAGGAACTGTGTTTCTGCCATGCAGGTCACAGCCAGCTTCCATTCAGCTCTCTCTCTCCCTCTCTCTCCCTCTCCCTCTCTCTCTCTCTCTCTCTCTCTCTCTCTCTCTCTCTCTCTCTCTCTCTCCCCCCACTCCCTCTCCTTCTCTCTCTCTCTCTCTCTCTCTCTCTCTCCTGCTCTCTGTATTTCACTCCCTCTCTCTCTCTGTCAAAAGAATTTACTCACACTTTCCTCTCTCTGGTACTCAAAACCCAACTGGAAGCACATTAGTGCGGCAGGATGTCACACACCTTGGGGAGGCCCGGAGTCACCGTTTCCTCAGTGCTGTGTCACATGGGCCTTGGCTAACCGTACATGACCCCATCTTACAGCAGGCAGCCAGCGCTGTCCAAAGATACAACATGGAAAACCCTTGGACTTTTACTCACAGCGTGACACAAGATCCTAAAGGCAAATTTAGGATCCCGCACTTTTCAGATAATCGGACATTCTAAATTAAGGTGGAAATTGGACATGTTCAACCCCGCGTTGGGACTGAAGTTATTATAATGCTCCATAGATTTGGTTTTTATGAGTTCTTGAGATATCTTTTGTTCCAGAAAGTGAAGTTTTGTGGCTCTGCTACAGAATGATCTAGGTCCTGAAATGCATCTGCAGCCAGGGCTGAAATAATCATCTTCTGTGCTCCAAAGCCATCAATGCCTCAGAGCTTTGCCACGAAACAGCCCACAGGCTCAGAAATGAGAGGGAAACCCTCAAATGCCCGAGTTCTTACAGAAGGGAAATGCCTTTTTGCTCCAGCATTCCACAAAGGCTGTCTGTCCAACCTACCAGTCTAGATTACCCTTGAGGTATTTTCCATTCACTCTCTTTGAACATCCAGCATTTGCATTCGGTTTTGGTTATGGATCTAATTTACATTATGGAAATGGCCCCAAGACACCAAAAGGTGAGTTTTTTGGGGGGGTGGTGGGGGGGGTGGCTGTATTATACTGCACTGTATCAGTCTCAGGCAACATCATTCCACAGACAGACAAGGTCAGTTTGTGTCTACAATGGAATTCCTCGGAACATGGTGGTAATAGGTGGTTTTATTTTTGCTGTTTCAAAAATATTTTTCGTCCATGTTGCAGGACCTGCAATGGTTAGTGCAGTTGACTTTTCATCAAGGAGGCTGTACCTGAGGGACAGTTTGCAGCAGCTGTACCCAGCAAGCTAGATGGCGAACCTCTGCTCTGTACCTCCTCAAAAAAAAGAGAAAAAAATGCCCTCGCTATGAGTCATTGCTGAGCACCCTCCAGCCTGCTTTGTGATATGGAACATAGTATCTGCAGTGCAGGGAGAAATTTCAGGGGTCTTTAGAAATGGGGGGACTGCAATAACACTGTGACATTCGGGAATCCTTTGTGTCTTTCAGCGCCCCCCCCAAACTCATACACGCAGCACGCAGTCTTCCAATACGGCTCTCATCAAAAGCAGTCTGTGTTCTGATTGGCCCGTGATGACATCATCATTGACTCAGAATGAGGATAACACAGACTGCACCTAAATAAGCTCGGAGAGAGAGACAGGGAGAGAAGGCAGTGAGATAATGTTAGAGCGAGAGACAGACAGAGAGAGAGAGAGAGAGAGAGATTGATCCTAGAGATGAAAGCTGACGGCTAAGTTTTTTTGTTTGTTTGTTTGACTGGATTCAGCATCTTCACATGGAAACAAATATTACTAGGCACTGGCATAGTCCTTTCGCGCATGCATTGTTTTTGTTTAAAAACAAACTCTGTTACGCTGAATGAAAACTGACACCAAGGCAAATCTCTTTTCCCCAACCCCATGGCAAGGCTATATCTGTTAGTCAATAATGCTTCTGTGGGCCACAGCAGGATACATTCCAATTTCAATCTGTCAGACCCCTGATAATGGGATCTAACATTGAATAAAAATGCAATTACGGGGCCTGAAAGATGTTATATTTTAAATGTTAACCAGTTTTAACACCAGATAAATGGCATTCCCAAGAGACTGGTGCTGGGATCACATGGATCACAGAATCGACCCTTTGAAGAAAGCCTCCAATTCTCATGCAAAAATGCATTCCTGCTCCAAATGCCTGAGAAATAACAGCTGAATTGGGCATCACTGAACATCACTGACCACCATTTTCTGATCAATAAAACATATTATTTGCTGCCATGCCACAATGCTATTATTTCTATACCTCTGTGGAATGATGAATGCTCTGCAGCAGAAGACCAATGGATCTTACTTTAATGGCTTTGGTTAAACTGAGCAAGGGGCTGAACCCAAGGTATACAGGAAAAAAAACCTGCCTATTTCTTGAGTCCATAAAGTACTCTCATCCTACTCAGGTCAGCTTCATAATTTAACTATACACCTCTCATGCTTTCATACAAAGTATATTCAAAAGTGAACTTGGCTGATTTACATAATAGAATGTATTGCTATTTGGAATGTTCAATAGTAATGTTTCTTCTCAGGGGGGAATCTTAAAATCTACAAAAAGTTAATTGGCTTATTCATTATTCATCTTCCCCATTAAGCAATAGCAATGCCCATTAATCTGTCGAAGCACATGTGCCATCAAACTACAGGAAGCTCTCAGGTTGCCCTCAATTCAAGAAAGATGTCAAGCACTCACTACTCACCACTAGAACACAACCAGACAGCCAGACACCCAGAACCAAAACACCTCTCACCCCTGCCTCACCACCACAACACAGCCAGATACCCAGAACCAAAACACCTCTCACCCCTGCCTCACCACCACAACACAGCCAGACACCCAGAACCAAAACACCTCTCACCCCTGCCTCACCACCACAACACAGCCAGATACCCAGAACCAAAACACCTCTCACCCCTGCCTCACCACCACAACACAGCCAGACACCCAGAACCAAAACACCTCTCACCCCTGCCTCACCACCACAACACAGCCAGACACCCAGAACCAAACCACCTCTCACCCCGGCCTCACCACCACAACACAGCCAGACACCCAGAACCAAAACACCTCTCACCCCTGCCTCACCACCACAACACAGCCAGACACCCAGAACCAAAACACCTCTCACCCCTGCCTCACCACCACAACACCACCAGACACCCAGAACCAAAACACCTCTCACCCCTGCCTCACCATCACAACACAGCCAGACACCCAGAACCAAACCACCTCTCACCCCTGCCTCACCACCACAACACAGCCAGACACCCAGAACCAAAACACCTCTCACCCCTGCCTCACCACCACAACACAGCCAAACACCCAGAACCAAAACACCTCTCACCCCTGCCTCACCACCACAACACAGCCAGACACCCAGAACCAAAACTCTATGCTGTAACAAATCATAATTTGTCATCTGACAGAGCACTGCCACAGCCTATGGGGCAATAAAACTGATAGAAAACAAATTATTTATACATTACTTTGCAAAATTTGGCTATGCATCCCTTGCTGTTCCTGTCAGTTTTTCTATGTATGGGCTTCTAGCTACCCCCCCCCCCCCCCCCCTCAGGCCACAGAAGAACAATGCTTTTCCCGAGCGGCACCTCTGAGCGATGGACAAGTTTTCCATGGCTTTCATCAGGTTGTTCTGGAGCCTTTTATTTATGGCAGCGAGAAAGAGAGAAAGAACGAAGTAAAAAAAAAAAAAAAGAAAAGCCCATTCAGTTCCAGCAGGTGTCACGGGCAGCCGTGTTCTTTATCCAGATTGGCAGCTTGGTAATGCGGGGAAAAGAAAGAGGAGAAAAAGACGGGAATTTGATCGATTCTGTGACACCCGTGCCTGATTACCATGGGCAATCACAGAGCCCTTCGCCTCTTTCATCTGCGGCGCTGTCTTTCATGAGTCCGAGTAGAGAGCTCAGGCGGGGGGCCTCTGTTGAACCTCCGCTCTGGGGAGGCGCGGGAGCTCGCCCGAGGCTGTGTCTGTCTCCTCACACCCCTCTGCCCCCTCTGAGTCTATCTCACCCTTTAAAAGATCCACCGCTGCTCCGCCGTAAGCTCACCGGTGTGCCAACAGGCAGTTTGCCGACAGACATTTTCTCTTACTGCTACCTGGACATGTATGGTAAGTGCAATTTTAAAGAGTTTACATCATTTCCCGTTTTGCCAAATACAGGGAGCAGGCACAGGAATGTAGGATTGTGGCAAGGCAGGCTTGCGGCTGGGGAATGGTGATATGAAATTCCAGGGCAGCCTTAATGAGTTTTCGGACTGTCTGGCCATTCTACTTTTCCCATGCTTTGCTGCATGAATAAATTACGTTTCTGGGGTGCTTTTCCCAACCAATTACCTCTTGCTTGACAGCCCGCCAACTTGACCGGTTTTATGGGGCCGACTGTGATCCCACAATTCCTCAGCCGGCCACATAATTTAATTTGGCAGCGAAAAGATGTTCTGTGCAAGAACATGGATGTCCACCTTACAGCTGACAGATATCCATGAATGTAATATTCTACAGCTTCTCTCAGCCCAGATGTGAGGTAGATTAAGATCATTAAGACACCTTTAAGCGAAGTGTGTATAAGACATAGCTATTAGCCCTGAAGACAGGCTTTTTAGAAATTGACCGGACTAGTAATCTTATCCCTAACAGCTTTCTGTTTCAAGAAACTACAGGTATTTACATTGATCTCCGAGTAACAGGTGAGAACCTCGAAGACAGAAATCGTTGCTCGCCATTTCATTTCCATGCCACATATCTCCATTTTCAGAGGTCCCTGACACTCCCTGGAGGCTGGTTTCCCCTCTTTCTTGCAGGCCTTGTTTTCGTCCCTTCCTCTGGGGGGGGGGGGGGGTGACTCCGAGAACAGAGACAAGGAGGTTCGCTGGCAGAGAGTCACCGAAGCGGTGGGCGCGAGCCTTCTTCCAGGGGGCGTTCTAGGGCACCAAACAGGATGCCTGCACCAGCCATCCTCTGCAGTAAATTAAGCGTAATGCTCCCTTCCTGAACGGCGGGCAGGGGGAAAGCACTCACACACTTCTCCTTAAGTGGGAAATATGGTTTCCTCTGACGGCGTTCACTTTGGGTCGGCGTGGGAAGGGCCCCGTGTCGGGGGACGGGCGAACGGGAGACGCGGCGCGAGCCGGCTAAGTCAAATGAGTCGCACTTTGACGATGTCACGTCCCAACGCCGGCCGACTCTTAATTCACTCCTGGGTTTACCCCCCAGGGAGCCAAGCAGAGCGAGAACGCAAATCCCTCAGCGCCGAGCTGGACGGTCCCGCCGTCGGGCCCGGGGCGACCGGGCGACGGATGCCCCGCGCTCCCAGTCGCTCGACGAGTCTTCTCTTTCGTTTAAAAACTGATTCCCTGCCCGCGGCTGGGATGACATGCCCAGTCAGACATCGTTTAACGAGGCGCAGATGGTTCGCTTCTCAGCTCCTCGCCTCCCGGTCGGTCGGCATAGTAACCCTGGAGAAGAGCGACGGCGGATTGATGACGCTAATCGCGGCGTAATCCGCGGTCCCCGCGAGGACCCCGTAGATGCTGATATCAATAAGAGAGCGGGTCTGTCACACATGGGTGGAAGCGTGTGGGATAACAAACAAACGAGCCGCGTTGCGCGCGTGGGCCCGGATGGCAGCAGGACATCGTTGCCTTCTCCGCTTCTCATCTTTTCTAGGAACATTTTAACACCAAAAGAAACAAATAATTAATGAAATGCATATTTTAGTGCTAGGAGGGTGGCTCATTTCACACTTATTTGGACAGATCATCCAGTTGCACTGCATGCATATTTTTATTCAGCTGACAAGCTTTCAGAGGTAAAGATATTATTATTATTATTATTATTATTATTATAATTTTTTTTTTAAATTATAATTATTATTATTATTATTATTATTATTATCATCATCATTATTATTATCATAATCATTATTATTATACTTTCCTTTGGTATTATTTTCTCTCAGTACTGCACTGTAAACAGCACAACTAATAAGAACCTCAACCTTCATAGTGAATACAAGACCAAGATCACTTTGTGTACAACTTAAACAAAGGCAAATAAGACTGAGTTTGATGTTAGATCCTGCTAAACCGGGAGAAAGAATACAGTGTAGGTGTGTAGAAATGGAGTGGCACAAAGCCAAGTAGAGGTAAGAGCAAATACATCTTTCCCCGTCTGGAGGAAGGATTCCGTGGATTTTGATCAAACTGAAGAAGATTTTCCCCGGCCGTGGTGAGATGTTTGTGTGTGAGCATGCAGCCCTGTGCAAAGAAAGCTGGGGGCTAGCACAGAGGAGTAGGGAGTTTGGGACACTGTTGAGGAGGATGAATGTACCACCTGCTTATCTTCTAACACCAAGCCAGGTATTCTCTCCGAACCTCGAGAGGCTGCAAACCATAACCGATTCAGTTCAGAATTGGACAACCCAAAGAATATGCATGCGTACTGTTACCTTCACTATAGCATTTACAGGTAATTAATTCAGCTGAACTAAGGATTACCATCCAGTGCCATTCACTGTCAAACATTCACTGACCGTTGTTTAACCTTACATTACATAGTCAGTACATTATGCACCGCACACATGGACACTAAATGATTCGCAAAGAATTGAAGCTCTGTCATCATCACAGTTGAAAAGTCCTCATGTCCATCAACAGATTAATTGAAATTAATTAATTAATTGAAATTTTATTTAGCAGACACTTTTATCCAAAGCATGAAACATGGAAGTGAACGTGAAAGTGCTAGGCCATCAAGATACAAGTGATATAAGACAGTGATCCGAAATTGGGAAGAACTCTGTGGAGTAGTGTTAGAGTTAGTCAAGGTACTGTCTGAAGAGATGAGTCTTCAGACCACGGCAGAAAATGGGCAGTGACCGAGTGGCTTGTAGAGGAATGGGGAGTTTGTTCCACCACTGGGGAGCTAGGGTGAAGCTCAGTGGTCGGGACAAGTGAGAATCATTCACCCAGATGGCAGGGAGTGCAAGTCGCCTCGCTGCAGCAGAGCAGAGTGGTCGAGCTGGTGTGTGGGGTTGAACTTTTGGACATGTAGGGTTGAAGATTGATCATGGCCAGAGCTACTAATCTAATTCATTTGCAACCACGTCTAGACCAGGAATAAAATAATAGATTTGTGTAGCAAAAATGATCTTGTGCTAACAAGTGACTCTGGCTTTAGGGGATGACAAATATATTATTTTGACTAAATTAAATGGCTTTCTTCCATTTTGTCTGCAATGATTGTTGATGTTGAAGCATGGAAAGAAGAACGTGCTGTGTAAGGGCTCGGCTCTCGCTGGTCAATGATGGTGGCTTCTGTCAGATGTACTTTTCTGAGTGGGAAACACACACAGTCATGTACAGTTAACTAAGTCAACTAAGAAGAGGAAATGAGAAAAAGAGGGTGTTAGAGCTTCCTGGTATTAAAAGCCGCTCAAAAAATCACGAAAGAGAAACATATCATTTATGGTGTTACTTCACTGGGGCACAAATATTTATTATAGATATATACTGAAAAAATAAAATTGTATATATATATATATATATATATATATATATATGATTTCTCATGCTGACACAAAAAGGCTCACAGACACATTACATTACATTACATTACATTATAGGCATTTAGCAGACGCTCTTATCCAGAGCGACGTACAACAAGTGCATAGGTTTCAAGATGTAGAGGCGCAAAAGAAACACTAGAGTGAAGTAAGGATACAACATACTGCTGGAGTCAGTAAGAAAAAAGTACTTTAAAGCTCGGGAAAGAATGTTCTGGGAAAACAACAACAAAGTCCAAAAAAAATAAAGGGCAGGATGTGAAGCGAATCGATGTGAGAGCGAGAGAAAACCTTGCCATCAGACCAAATCTGCCCGAGCACGGAGGAGCATGCCCACTCAGATGTGAAATCAACACTCAGAGCCTCTCCGAAGAATCTGTCCCAGGGCCAAGATGCCAGCTTTCCTGAACCTGACAGAAAAAAAGATGTTCTTAAAAAGTTGAACCACTGTTCATTCCCCATATTTCATAATTCATTTCATAATTGTTGCTCTGCTTGAGCTCTGTTACTTTGTGTAATTGTTCAGGGGCCCAGAGGTAAGTAGTCAGGATGTGTGGAGAGCAAAAGGAAAGGGGCAAAAAGCATGTAGAGCTTTTCTATGAGACAACGGCACCTAGGAAAAGTGCTTGGTTGCGTCTATTTCACCAAAGTACTGGTAAATAAAACTGGCTTGTTACAAGGCTCACTAACATGATACAGTATAGCCAATCAAACACTTCCCTGGGGTTCACTCTTCCATGCTATTTTGCGTAAATATCATGTTCCAATTACATATATTGTTGTAGTCTGTATTTCCCGGTCACTTGTCTCCCCAGTACTGTCTCTGTGTCTGTGTTCCCTGAGCTGCTTCACTCCCCTGTACTTGTGTGATTTCACTATTCGGGTGGTTCCGGGTTTTCGTGGTTTCCCCCCTTCTTTCCAGTCTCGCTTTACTTTCTTCCTGCTGATTTCTAGTTTTACTAATTTCTACTAATCCCTACTAACTTATAGATTGTAAAGTACTAACCTCGCTAATATACTAACATGTGAATATTACTAATGGACTAACACACACTAGTTTTGGGTTTTTGATAGTTTAGATCACTATACTAATACATTAACCAGTCTCCCCTTTTCCATGCTGCGCTGTAGCTCCGCCCCTTTTCTTTCTAGCCTGCTCTAACGCTGAGTTCTGCAATTGCCTGCACCTGTCTCTTGCTCTAACTGCACCTCTCTCTCTCTGCACGTGTTTTACCTGCTAAACCCAGGCCGTCTGTTATCATTGTTGTCTATGTGATTCCAGTCCGCGTTTTGTCAGTCCCCTGTCATTTAATTAGTTATCCTAATGTTCTTCACCTGGATGTTGTTTGTTACTCCGCCCTCACTCACGTAACCCCTCCTTGATTGTTACCTTCCCCAGTGTATAAATGTCAGTCTTTTCCACCATGTCCCTGTCAGAACGTTGATCAAATTCATTGTGCCGATTATTTGTAAGCCTTTGTTTATTGAGATTCTTGCGACACCCCTTTGCCCGACTTCGAGTTTGCCTGCCCCTTTTGGTTTTGTTTGATCTGGTTCGACCTTCGCTTTTCTTTGACTTCTCTTTTGCCTGCCCCTTTGTACCTTCGCTATTTCTGATCTCCTGGTTTTTGACTTTTTGCCTGTCTTTTTACTTTTCTTTTGGAAACTCGATTCTGTACCGCACTCTCTCTGATCACCTGGCTTCGAACTTCGCACTGATTAAAGACAACGTTTTTTGGATTTCCCTGGTCTGCGTGTGGGTCCTTACACAGAACATCACATATATAGGCATGAAAATGCTACAAAGACATTATACAGCAGACAAACTGCAGATGAACAAGCTGCAAATGCATACGGTGTCCATGTACCTCATTTTTTTGACGGACTGTACTGAACATAAGCCAATGTTGCAATGGCCTGCTTCCCCACCATATTTATGTTGTGTAAGTGCGTTACACCATGATGGGCACTTGAGTTCTGTGGCTTAACAGGGGCTGAGATTTGACGTAAACCATTACCAAATGGAAATGTCCAAGAAGAAGTCAGGCTCTGGGAAATACCACAGCTTTGTTTTTTTTCAGACACGCCCAGCAGTGTGTGTTTTTTAACACAGTCGAATGCCTCGTGCCCCGTCATCTCTAAATCTGTGCCCGGCACCTTATAGCGAGCTCGCCGACCTGTGGAGAGATCTCATTAATCCGGCCGTCCCGGAGGGTGCGGGCAGGTAGCATTCTGGATTTACGGTATGAAACGGGAGTCATGGACAGCCTCATCCTCCTCCCTGGCTAACTGGAGACTCGTTTTTTACGGCTCTGCCTGACACTGTTTAGATTTGAGAAAGCGAGCTTTTTAAATAAAAAAAACCTCATCCGGCCTTACGTTTAATATCAGTGAGTCAAAGCGCATTCCTTTCCCCCAGCCTTTTCACTGAGCTCTCAGTCGAATGCATGGAACGTATTTCACACATCAGAGTTCTGGTGCCAACCATTTAACAATGTTGTCACTATAATATTTGCATGGCGGCCGTACAGTTTGCCATAAAGTTCTGAAGACCCTACATAAAGCAGAATAAGGAAATCGAACATACAGTGGGTTCCATTTCATTATCAACAGAGAGCAGGGCTGCTCAACCCTGAGGATCTACCATCCTGTTTTCAACCCAACCCTATCAAAGCACACCTCATTCAGCAGCTAGAGACCTGTTTGAGCTGCGAATCAGTAGACTCAGGCGTGCCAAATTAGGGTTGAAATGAAAACCTGCATGACCGTAGATCTCCAGCAACAGGATTGGCTAGCCCTGCTGTAGAGTTTGCTCTTACAGGTCGGGAGGCAGAAATCCAAAGCAAACGCATTAACACGTGTTCAGACACACACACACACACACACACACGCACACGCACACATGCATGCATATGCACGTATGCACACACATACACACAAATATAATTTCATTCATGCTTTAAAATATGCATCTTCACATAAAGACTACAGGAGTCATTAACATGCATCTTGTCTGCGTCCAGCAGGAACTTCTCTCATGAAAAACGTGTGTATGAATATATGTGAATATGGTATTTTTTTTTGATATTGTAAGGTAGCTGTGAAGTCACCAGAATGGAGAACTTTGGATATGATTTTACAAGACATATTTTATGTTAGATAATATATATTGAATATTTGTATCTATCTACTGTATGCATGAATAACCTCCATTTAGAATCTCAGTTCTGAATAGAGATTGCATGCAGACCATTTTACATATGTACTGTATGTGCCTCTTAATGTTTTTCTGTGGTATTGCATGGCAGGCTTTAAATACAATCCAAGGCACCAAAATGTGTGTATCTATGGTAACAAACTCATGATGTAATATTTTTGTGCCTTATGTTATTCCAATGTAAAACGCAGACAAAGGACCAAAAAGATTATAGATGAGTTGCATTACATCTCAGAGAGAGAGAGCAATTTAGCTCAGCCAATCAGAAAGCAAATGCAGCAGCTAATTTTGAGCTAGGTCCGCAATTGTGATTTAATTGCCGTTCTCTACCAATTAAATCGTTTTTTTTAACACGTGTCCTGACAATGTAAGATTAGTACCTGCAAGTACCTGCAGTACTTGCAAGAGAAATATGCGTGTAATTCACTCAAAGCATCCAGCCTAACATCCAGCCAATCAGAAAGCAAATGTAGCAGCTAATTTTGAGCTAGGTCCGCAATTGTGATTTAATTGCCGCTCTCTACCAATTAAATCGTTTTTTTTAACACGTGTCCTGACAATGTAAGATTAGTACCTGCAAGTACCTGCAGTACTTGCGAGAGAAATATGCGTGTAATTCACTCTCAAAGCATCCAGCCCGACAACCCGGCGGTGTGTTCTCGGGTGGCGGCCGCCCCACCTGAATGAGATTGAATAGGATGTCTCCCTCAGCAAACAGGATTCTTTATGGAAAGTCAAACAAAACATATCATGCAAAGCACCTTTCCCTCCAAAGGGAAACCAGAGGGAGGTTTTTTTTATTTTTTTATTTTTAAAAAAAGCCTATGGTTACCTTTCCAGACTTTTGCATCCAAAGGTTTGATGTCTCCAATGGTCTGCGAGCCCAGAAAATAAGTCATTTGCCCTTGTTAAACAGCAGACATTATGAGAAATGGTACAGAGAATAAAGATTAGCTCTCTAGGTTTACTTAAGCCAAGACAAGACACAGAAAATAAACAAGCGCTGAGCTGCAAGCTTGGCTGCCTTTTTAAAGCATTAGATGCTCCCAAGCGTTTCTTTGGAATGAGCTTATTTTATCAAACTCTGGCAGTTAATTCCTCACCTGTGTCCCCCACGAATCTCCATTGCTAATTAACCTCCTGCCATTATCAATCTGAAACCTGTGAGTAGATTGCTCCCATTTGAAACTGCTAAGAGCTGGAAAATGCAATCCCGGCCTGTAAAGCTTTGGGCTTGGAGCTGACATGGCTGACGGGTCAGGCCAAGGTCGACATTTTCATTCGGACTTCCATTTTTACCTGGAAGGTGCTTTCTTTCGTGTCTTTTTCAAGGAGAGGCGCATAAAACACACACACACACACACGAACACACAGACACACACACACAAACACACAGACACACAAGAAAGTGTCAAAGGCGCTTCCTCTGAAAACAAAGAGAAATGTGAGGAGCCAGGAAATGGTTGTGCATTTGATTATGGAGACCCTGTCATCGTGAGATACGGGTACAGAAGACAGGCCTTCCCTTCCCTTCCCTGGAGATGTAAAATATTGCGCTGCTCGATTGTCTGTTAGAGGCCTGTTTCCACACCATGAGTCTCCAAAATTGCGGTCTAGTGTTACACTTTGAAATCAACTAATGTAGATGGAATTAGCTCATGATAAAATTGCACTCACTGCACTGATGATGCCTTTGGGACTAAGAGTAAAGAGACAACATTCAAAGCACCATGAATTGGAATTTACGGATCATGTGCTCGCCATTCTTCCACAAATCAACAATCCACAAAACTGCAATCGGCCCAAAGGTATATTCATTTGGGGAGATGTTTAGTTTGCATACTGATATCATTACAAACGGCAAAGAGAAAGCAGATAAGGCATTGTTCGTGGTTATTATAATTATGCGGACTACAGTAAGAGTGAACTGCCTGCCTCGGTTTAGCAGTTTTCAAGGGACGGCTCGTGGATTTTGCCTTTCAAAGCCTTTTCATCCGATTGATTTGTTCTTTCCCGCTTTCTCTGCGATCGCCTAATTTTGTCATTTCCTACCTGCCTCCGGGATATCTTTACGAAATAAAAAAAAAATGAGTCCGCTTCAGTGAAAATGCGCTTTCATGCCAGAGAAGGTGGGCGGAATGATCGTTCGTTATCTGAAGCGGGGGGCCTTACGGACGGGAGGCGTAATCGGACTGACAGTCCGACGCTCAGTGGCGCTTTCGACGCGGCGCAAACCGGAGCGCTCCGGAGGGGAGACAGAACATTCCGCCGGTTTCCGGGAATACGAGGCTCGCTTCTGTTTTTTTTTTTTTTTTGGGAGCATTTCTCTCGGACTCTTCTGGCTCCGTCCCTCCAGAACGAGCGAGAGCCCCCGCGGCCCACTCCATTACACGCGCGCGGCCGCTCCGCGGCACGATCAATCCGCATCATCATATTTGCTCGTCGCCATCAGAAGTGGCGGCATCAAAAGAGCGTCATTAACACGGCTCATTTCACACACCCCCCCTGGCCCCCCCTCGCCCGCCCGCGATTCTCCCCGTGGAAAATGCATATCTGACAGGCTCTCATCTCGCTGCCGCGCTTCTTGTGGGCGGGCAATCCCACAATCCCACCGTCTGAGCGGCAATTATCAATGAAGAGCCAGTGACTCATCGCTCGGGCCGCGCCGTTGAAGAGGAGAAGAGGAGCGCATCAGCCGCTCATCTCTGACCCTACTCCATCTAAATTCCACCACCACCACCCCCCCGGCCCCCTCTCCCACCCGCCTACCGCACACCACCACCCCCCCCCCCCCGGCCCCCTCTCCCACCCGCCTACCGAACACCACCACCCCCCTCCTCCCCCTCACCTACCGAACGCCACACACACACACACACACACACACACACACATGCTCTGTTCTCCAAACTCTTGGCGGTGAGGTGGATGCCCCCTCAGGTAGTCCAGTGAACGCAGGTGGCTGCACTCTCTCCACGAGTGCCAGGCTGGAGCACGGGCCCCGATCCGTGGAAACTCATCTTCTCCACAGCTCTCCCCGCCAGGTACAGAGGCGAATGATTAATGGCCAAACGCAATGGGATCGGATAGAATTGACACGCACAACGAATGCAATGGCCGGTTTTTGTACCTGGACTCCATGCGGAAGGGTCGGGGAGCCTCCAGATGGAGGGAGACTAATTTCGGGCACAGACCTGGGCAGTGACTGCTTGCTTTGTGTGCAGGGACACGGCTCCGGTTTAGTTCAAAGCCCGCCCGGGTTGACTCCGCTCCAGAGGCGGACGACAGTCTCAGACCTGTCGAGACCAGAACCGACGAAACGACAGGTCGCCTGCCTGCGTGGAGCCGGCCTCTTTTATCCCGCGGCAGAATGACCCCGCCGCTGCTGCGAAGCGACTGAGAGGTGTTGGCGAGGGGGAGGAACGGGTGACATTTCCCTCATTCGCAGCATGCTGCTGTTGAATTGCAGGTCAGAAAGCCCTCAGGCAACGGGCTGCTCCCTTGTCATAATGCGCACAGGCAGGATCTCCACGCTCCTGAACCAAAGGCTGTCCACTCTGTAGGCTTCGACTCTCATCGCCGGATGACTTATGTGGCTTTCCTGTGGGGAAGGTTCAGCGCGACCCCTTGCAAACGCCATTGAAAACTACCGGAACAAAGATCCTCTCACTCTGAATACGCATACCCTCATTTTTCTCCTATTAGTTTCACGCTCGGCGAGATATTCTAAATGCAGGCCTTTATAATTGGAAGCTAACGTGTGTAATTTCAGAAAGATGGTTTATTTGGCAAGAGTCACGATTTAGTCCACATTTTCAACGTAGTGTGGAGTCATTTCAAAGCAATGAGATCAGCTGCATACACGTTTCTGTAACGTAACCACACTGCACTCAGTATAAAGTAGGGCCACTACTTATCACCTCTGTAATTAATATAAAATCACAATCCCTAAACATGTCCATTATTCCTTATCCTGAATTTTTCCATGCTAAGGTATATTCATATGGAAGAATATGACTTCTACCCTGAAGGTCAAACATTTTGCTTAAGAAATATACATTCCTATAAAAATCTATGTAAGTGGCTTCCAAATTTCTGAACTCAGAACCTCAAGATTAGTTGTTTCCCCTTGTCATAACTCCTGGTATATTAGTGAAAATAGAAATAATATAATAACAATGAAATTTCTATCTAGTTCTGGCAGCCACAAACTTAATCTAAAATTGCTTAAGTCATGAGGGCTGTTTTGCCTTTCTTCTTCAGGTGGATTGTCTCTATATGGGGTGAGGTGTACCTGAAGGTCCCAGCGGACTGCGGCAGGAGTTTGGAGTCTTTAAATAAAGCGATGGCCTGGATTTAGGTAGGCTGAGTGAGGTGCAATGTACGTAATGCACCAAAGCTCAGCTCACATCAGGTGCATCAGAACGAAGGTCTGCTTTCATTGCATAAGTTGGGAGAGTGCAGGAGAGGGAGGGAGCACGGTGTTGGTGCACAATGCCTGGACACCGAACCAGAACAAGATCAATATTTGATCTCTGCGGTGAAATTCGGGCCACGGGGCCTTGTTTCATTAGGCCATTTAGCAGCTCCAAATGAACCACCTGTGCGGACGGAAAAACCTTGAATCAACAGGGCTGGCAGGGGAAAGGTCGAGCGAGAAGCATTTGCAAGGCAAACCGTGGTCCGCGCGGGCCAGAGCCAGCATGCAAAGCAGCCGGCCCCTGACAGAGCGCGCTCAGAGGACACGTCCCCCTCTTCCGGGCTGCAGCGGTGGGCCCTGGCGAGGAAGGTCCCGCTCGATCGCGCGGGGGGTCACGCAGGGCGCGCCGCCACCCATGGCAGAAAGGCGGACTCGCGCGATGCGCCGCCGCCGCCGCCGCCGCCGTCTCTGCCCGAGGAAGAGGCCGGGGCGGGTGAGGTGGAGAGGGGGGCGGAGGGGGCCTGCCGCGGAGAGCTGACGGGCTGGAGGAGAGCGTGTGGCTGGGGAGCAGGTGCCCGAGACAGCCAGCTCTTCAGCGGGGCCGGCCGGACAGCTGCCCGTGACAGAGAGCGGAGAGGCCACTCAGACGGGACTCAGAGATCCAGCCTCCCGGCACAGCCCCACTCCTCAGGCCCTCCAGGGCTGCAAGTAGCTAATGAACACAGGCGAGGGGTGGGGGGGGGGGAGGGGGGTTTCTGGTGGATGACAGCATTAAAAATTGATGGGCCTGCCTACCTTTCCAGCCTTTTTTTTGTTTTTGTTTTTCAGGTAGAAGACTGGTAAAAGAACAAAGCCTATCGCATGAGGCTTGAAAAAAAAAATGAAGCAACAAGGTATCCCCTTTCAGCTTCTCGCTGCCTCCTTTGTGCCTTCTGTTCCCTCCGCTGCCAAATACAATGGGAAAGGTGGTTCTGTACAGGTTTCAAATTTCCACCTCATGATATGTTATGATAGGTCAGCTCAGAAGCTAATTAGAGTACTCCTCTTGCAAACCTATGGTAGCTGCTGCAGAATAGCTTTCATTTGGACCAAGGTATTAAAACTCCTGTAATGCTTCTACAGCGCATGCACACACACACATACGTATACACACACACACACACACACACACACACACGCATATACATCACATGATATATGCCTACCTCACGACTGCTCAAAGTTGTAACTAAAAAGTAAATAGCAAAATAAGAAATTAGCAATATATTATTTACAGCCTGGCAGACAATTTAGCTGCGTGACTTACCTGGCTACATCTTACTTACAGTAAACAGCAGTTACTGCTGGTGTGGAGCTGTGCATGGAGCGTGACATGCTGCATTATACATTACACTTGAAGTATGGTACTTAGATACACCAGAGCAGCTTGCCTGAATATTTCCTGTTTCTTCCTGATCTGCTGTTCTTCATCATCTGCATATAAGTGCAGTCCAAAAAGCAAGAGCAATTCCAAGTTGCACTCGCTACATTAGTTACTTTAATGAATAGCATGTCGTGCACTAAAGGGTCCAGTAAAAATAGCCTTTCACAATAAAAAACGAATGAAACGACATTGGCCCGCTGCTTCTCTATTCATTCTTTCTTTTTGTCACGCTCTCTCTCTCTCTCTTACTCACTCACTCATTCGCTCGCTGGCTCATTGATTACAGGGGCTTGCTGTTGCTGTGTAATTTCCAGGGTCCCGGCCTTGAGGTCCAATGACTGCAGGTCTCTCAGGGCTACAGTGACCTTGCCGATGACAGAATTGCACACCACTCTACTCCGAGAACCCATTCCTCTGAACCCCGGACTCTGGACTGACATTCCTGCTCCATCTCAAATTTTTATCTGATCAAAGCCTCGGCTCTCCGTCAGAATGTTCCTTGCTCCACATCTCTGATGCAAAATAATTCATTTTTAAAAAAGCATTGTTGGCAATAAAACACAGGATAACTTATTTAGGTTGAATGAATATGATATGTGAATGGATGAGAGAGAACAAGGGAACAGAAACACTCTGATAACAGCTAGCCACTCTAACCTAATCATTGGCCTTTAACTGCAAACAGATGGCAGAGAAGCCCTGACAAGTGCTAACAATGGACAATGGATATTCTTTTGTGTCCAATTATACAAATTGTCATGAAATGAGAAATTGCACTCCAGTGAGCATTACTAATTAATTTAAAGCTTTCTGAGATTCGGTCTTGATAATGATTCATCTTCCCTTGAATAAGTCATTATGAAATTCTTCTTTGGATAGAGTTATCTTTGGAAAGTATCAAGATAAGTGCCAAGTAGTGAGCAGTGGAAGAAACTCTCATTTACAACTATTTTTTTGGTGCAGAAAATCAGCATGCAGGTCGTAATCAAGTCCTACTTGAAAGATCCTTACCACAGTAACAGATACCAACAAATGAGTGTATTTACTGAAAAAGAGCACTGACTCAGCCCGTCTGACTCATTCCGCTAAAGTGCTGGCTTTCGGAGAGATGCTACATGGCTAGGTGTCAAACCCGGATGCTGCCAATGGCCACTGTGGCTGGTCGGTGTACAGCCGTTGCCATTCCACGATCAGCTCGGCTCGACGATTAACTCAGGGTACTTGTGTGTCTTTGTTACATAATGTCCTTGCATATCACATTTGATTACTGTAGCCTTGTGACCAGGCACTGAAATCACACCCCTAATTCTCTCTTTACTTCAGAAATATTATATTTGGTTGCTACGAGTATTCTACGGGTAGTAATGAAAACAATACTCATTTATCCTGAACTAATTTTTTTTAATTCCATATATACCGATGCGAAAACACTTTTTTTGTGAACTCCTGAAGGAAACACAGTTCAACCTATTCACAGTTTCTTCATATCATAAAAAGCAGTAGATACAATCAAAGTAGCTTCCCTACTGATATGTTCTTCATACTATGTATTGAGAAGTTTTACACAGTAAATTCAAATTCTTTGTTTATTACTTTTAAATTTCTTGTATTTGAGTCTGGTGATTAAAGAGCAAGCTAACATTGCTGCAAATGTTATTTACCTCACAGCTAGCAGGTTTCGTAGCAAGGCTTTTCAAGCTAGTCAAAACTAGTTAGCCAGGAAAGACATTTAAAGTATATAGGCTACTCAATTAACTTAAGGAAATTACTAATAAGAACAACAAAGATAACAGCAATATATACAGTGATATCTACAACTGTACAAAATTTTTAGTATCAGTATCAGTAAAAAGTATAATTTATTACACTAACGGGTAACGGCAAATGGCTTATCCGTGTGAACGGTAGCTGGAAATATAGTCCCGTGTGTGATGTTATAATTGTGCCACGGATCGCTAACCACATTAGCAAATTTAGCAACGCTAACCATTAGCAATTTTTTAAATTACAATTTTTTTCAGATTAAAAATAGGTGAAAATCATTATTTTTTTCTTATACAAACACATGTCCAAATTTCATACATTATTTTTGAAGGAATTAGGAAAACACCACTCATTTCTCTCACAGGCTATCTTGTCTCAAAAATGCTAACGAACCTAAAAGGAATGACCACACGACTCCTGAATCCCATGGCAGAAACACTACGTTTTGAATGTGTCATTCAAAAGTTTACAGAAATCCAAAATAATAATGTCAATAACGTCGATATGTGACATCGATGCGCTCAGGCCGGGCATATCATATACCGACACCGGCCTTAGTGACGCCCAGCAAGCGAGGGGTTCAGTGGGCCCTGTCTCGTCACATCTGGCTGATCAGACTCCCGCAGGCTGCTCTGCTAGCTGCAGATGAAGCGCACTCCTCAGACACGAAGGCTGCGCGTGTCGGCTCGTGGACTGGGACTGAAAAATAAGGGCTGGCAGTGTGTGCTTCGGAGGAGATTGCGTGCTAGCCTCCCCTCTCCTGACCCGAAGGAGGACGTCAATTCGGCGATGGGATGGGCTTACAAAATACGAGTGGACATTCCAATTCAGGAGAAAATTGGGGGCAAAAATTGTTTTTTTTAAAAAAAAGATTGCTGCTTCAGAAGTACCCTGACTGGGAGTTTCAAGAACATCCAAGTCAAAGGTATCAGGGATAAGCCAGGTGAACAAGCATTATAGAGCAGTCTGGGGGAGAGATGGTCCTCTCAGCGATGGAAAGCGAAAGCTTTTTCTCTCGCTTTTTTCCTCCTTGCTCCCCGAGGCACACCTGGAGTCCAGGGTACATCCGTGGGCAGCAGCGTTCGACAGCGGTCGAGTGTAATGGGCCCTTCATGACTTCTCACTCACTCACCGGCTCAGAACCCTGCTCCTACAAAAAAGAAAATCTCAGCAACAAAGATCTCCTTGCTCCTGGAAGACAAGAATAAATTGCAGAGGAGAGAGGAGCTCGTTGGCAGTGAAAGGTAGCCGAAGGTGCCATTTGAAAATGCCAGTGCCAGGAGTGGTTCAAAGGGGGAACAGTGACTTGCTCTGAACAAACTTTGTGATGCTGCTGAGGGCTTTTCAAATAATTTGAGAATGGGCAATTTTAATCCATTGTGTTGATAGCATCTCATATTTTTGTGACACGACAGGTTTTTTTTGTGCGTCTCTGGTACGTTAGTGGCCTTCTTTCAGCGAAACCAGGAAAGCTATGGTAGCCCCCCTACTGACTGTTGGGACTAGTCACAGTCTTGGCTGTGCCCCAGTGCCACCCAATATCCTTCTGAACTGAAGAACAGGCAATTCTGGTTCTTGTTGCATAATGCTTGCCTGAGTACTGTACAGTACTGTACATGAGATAATGTTTCACAGGCACAAGACTTTTAGTTCAATTAGCCTGGCACTGAGTTGCCCTCTGAAACCCCCTCAGGCGAGATCTTCAGAGGCCAGAGATCCGGCTTCTCATTCATCCTCTCTGTTCAACAAAGGAAAAACACATCCAGGAACATTAAGAGGTCATTAGTAGAACAGCACCATTACATTATTATCGTTTGTTTATTCGGCAAGTGGTTTTAAACAGAGATTTTCCAAGAGCATTTACTGTACAATGCCTCCATGGAAAGATGTTTATAGTACATATCATAAGAGATGCAAGACCAAAAGCATACACCAAATTACATAGTATTACGTTGAAAATGTTTTTGTAATTCAACAACAGCAGATGAAACCATATACGTGGCTTAAAATTGTGAAAGAAATTCATAGATTCTCATTGCATACATGGCCTTGCAATGATGAGTTACAGCAACTTAACTGTATGTCGCAATAATTTACAAAATGCTTTACAAGCAAAAACACTACATCAAGCATGACTTGGAACATGGCATTATGAGGTGCCAGGAGCTAGACATGCAATAAATTCTGGTTCTTGGAACCAAGATGGAGGTGAGTCATGACATGGTTCTTTAAAATGGTGAAGACTGACAGAAAACAGGAGAGAGTGCCTATGCAGTACTGCATATCTACGTTTTCCACAACTCAGCAAATCAGTACCATAGCTAAGTAATTTATTTAGCATGCATTTGCCATTATATGACCCATACCTTTTATGGGATTACTTTTTTTGGTAGCACTTTTAAAACATACCAACCAGCCAACATGTAAGGTGCAAATGAGGTTTTAGAAAACAGGTGGGTCATTATACAGTGGCAAAATTTAATGAATCAATAACCTAGATTTCCTTTAATGAGAAAAGAACTGTGTTGCAGTACAAACCTCAGGAGATCCCCCCTTTCTCTGTTGAGAAACAGACACCGGTACCTCGACTCTTCTGGTATGCTAAATATAGTCAGAAGGGTTAAATGTACTCTTAACTCCAAGATTATTTTAACCACACAATTATCAGAAGCCGTTATGGGAGGTGCCCCAGAGTTCCTCTTGGGTGTGTGGAATTAGGTCCATTACTGATGGCTGGGCTTCCTGCTAATAGAGCTTCGATACATGCTGAAGCAGGGAAATCAGTGCTGAGAGATTTACTCTCGAGTGCACGGTGCTTGTGCCCCAATGAGGTGTAAAACTTTGACCGTGTAACGCAACGCTCAATGTCACCAAATGTCACTGCAATGTCACATTTGCCGGCACTTTTTAAAGATCGTCTTGGCGTCGTCTTGTACTTGTGAAGAAAATCCAGTACAGGTTTCAAAGAATAGTTCAATTTTATGTCATGGTTATGTTTCCAGAGATTTCCAGAGAACTGATGTATTTAAAGTAATGTTTAAAAAGTTTTTCCAGGGACTCTCTATTTCATCATTGTAATCTACAATTTATCATCCCAGGTATAACTGCAATCCACGTGACATTAAACAAGATCATTCTCAGATTTTCTCCATGCGCTAAGCACAACATGTTGTGTGAAAGACACTGATTATATAAGCATTGCAATAGTTAATAATAATAATAATAAGGTTTCAATAACCAGACACGCCTGTTCAGGTGGTACAATATCAAGCTCTTTATTTATTATTTATCTCAGGTACCTCCCATAAATACCAACAACACCCTACAGCTCTGTGTGTAGTATGGCCTTCATGTACCTTTTTTCTTCTTTGGGGTTTGTGGAATTATGAGGAAGCTAAAATTTGCATAATTAAGACAAGTTGAACTGCATGGGTAAAAGCCATTCTGGTCAAAGCCAATAGGCCTGGACCAAAAAATGAAATGGTGCCCATAGCATTGCTATGGATTGTCTGTTCCCCTACCACTATCCTTGTTCCTTGAGTAGCCGAGGTGGCAAGCTGAATCCTGGTTTAGAACAAGGAAGGGAAATGTTTTTGAATAATATTTAGGTTTTCGTTCTGCCATATTTAAATTTTTTTTATTTGAGATATATTTAATAGCAGTTATTTGCTCGTTATAGAATAACCTTAATACAATCCTTGCCTACACAGGGAATGAGAATATGAGGTCATATTTTACATCCTTTACATTGTCACATATTTGTTTGGTTCAGAATAGATCCACTGTTGCTTTGACATGCAGTGTGATGTTCAGTAGCAATATGGAATGTTTTGCCTTATCTTGATTAGCGTAAAGTGATGCAGTGGCACAAGTATCATTTAAAAATTCTGGAGACTGACATTTCCTGCTTCTTAGGAAGAATAAATGTGGGGAAAAAAATAATTAACTGCATATTACCGACTGTATTAGCATAAAAAACAAAGAAAATAATCAACTTTTGCATGGGTATTCTTGGAGCGCATAACATAGGGCAGAGTCATCAAGTTACAGAGAGCCCAAATCAAATCTCTTGTAAAGCAGGTTTGCTGTGCTCCACTGAATAGGTATTTAAGAAATCAGCTTTGGCAAGTCCGGAAAAAATACAGATCTCCCTCAAACTGATTACATGATAAGAGCCATTCATCCATACTGCATGCTCACGAACCTCGACTTAGGCGGGTGACTTTTCCAGAAAGTTGGATTAAATGTTCCCTACACATAGATTTATCGAGTTTCTTGCAGGTTGCTTGAACGTTTTTTGAAATCACAAAAAAAACTGCAGAAAAGGTATTAGAATGTTATTCCATTTTGTGCTTTTTCCATCAGGAACTTCAATGCTTTTTTGGGAAGATGCTTAAAATATATTCTCCACATTGATTTCATAACTAAATGACAATTGTCAGAGGCTCTTACCAGTATGCTTGTGTGTAAAATGCCTGAAATATTTCTTGGTGGCTTTGACAGAACTTTAAATATGAGTGATCTAAGAAGATCTCAATACTACATGGGCATCCAACGTTCCAATGTTCCCAAGTGCTAGAGAACCAGTTTTTGTTAGCTGGACAGCTATATACATGTTTTCATCACAGATATAAAATGCTAAATGCTATAAATCTGACTTCAGTGCTGTAAATCCACTGGCTGTTACGAGAAGACCAGGTGAGGACAAAAAGGACAAAACACTTAAAAGATTACTTTCGAGTATTTTGTAAATGAGTGTGCTTGGCCCGCGGCTCACACTCACAAAGCAATATCAACATCTTTGAACACATCACAACCAGTCAGTGGGCAGCACATCTGCGGGAGTAATCAAACAAGTGAAGTTGCTTGTTATGGAAATCAGCTTTGCTGCTCACATGCACTCCTTTCAGCGTGAGTCTAAATCCCCCCCAGTGCCCCCCCGCCAGCCCCCCCGCCCCCCAGCCCCTCAGATCTGTTGTGGGTTTTTCAGCGCATCAGACAGCCGAATTCCCCCTGCATCCCTCCTGTACTGCGGGGGCGGGGAGCCCTGACGCACCTGCGGATGAGACGGGAGCTGCAGACGAGGGCCGCGAAGCGCGAAGCGCGCCGCCGGCGACGCCGCGTCCGAGAACGAGCGCGCACGTCCGAGAACGAGAGCGCACGTCCCGGAAGCCGGGGATGTCACGATCGGAGCGGCGGCGTGATTGAGCGCCATCTCCTCCAGCCTCGCTGCAGCACATCCGTTGAATGTGAAACGATGAATCATCCAGTGAATCAGTCACAAAAAAAACACACACACACACAAAATCTATTGGTGTGTTCACGCTGAGCATCTGTATGTATGCGTGTCCGCATGTGTTTGTGTGTTAAACATCACGTTACATTTAATAGATGCTCTTATCCAGAGGGACTCCAACAATGCTCACATTTTTTAGATAGTATTCATTTATACAGGTGGATATATAATGGAAGCAATTCAGGTTAAGCATCTTGCGAAAGGGTGCAATGGCAGTGTCCTACCTGTAACCTTTAGGCCACAAGCCCTGTTCCCTAACCTCTACGCCACATTGCCACCAGCGTGTCTAGAGATTGTGTGTTCCTCTGCACTTTCTCAGATCTGCAACACATCCATACTTCCATGTCTTTGTGTGCAATGGAGGCCAAAGTTAATTCTTCACAATGGTTTGATTTAATTCCTCCACCACCTCTCCCTGTCCTCCATCCAGGCCACAGTTATGGAGCATGCTCAGTACAGGCCACAGTTATGGAGCGTGCTCAGTACAGGTCACAGTTATGGAGCATGCTCAGTACAGGCCACAGTTTTGGAGCATGCTCAGCATAGATCACAGTTATGGAGCATGCTCAGTACAGGTCACAGGTATGGAGCATGCTCAGTACAGGTCACAGTTATGGAGTGTGCTCAGTACAGGCCACAGTTTTGGAGCATGCTCAGTACAGGTCACAGTTATGGAGTGTGCTCAGTACAGGCCACAGTTATGGAGCATGCTCAGTACAGGTCACAGGTATGGAGCATGCTCAGTACAGGCCACAGTTATGGAGCGTGCTCAGTATAGATCACAGTTATGGAGCATGCTCAGTACAGGCCACAGTTATGGAGCATGCTCAGTACAGGTCACAGGTATGGAGCATGCTCAGTACAGGTCACAGTTATGGAGCATGCTCAGTATAGATCACAGTTATGGAGCATGCTCAGTACAGGTCACAGGTATGGAGCATGCTCAGTACAGGTCACAGTTATGGAGCATGCTCAGTATAGATCACAGTTATGGAGCATGCTCAGTATAGATCACAGTTATGGAGCGAGCTCCGTACAGATCGCAGTTGTGGAGCATGCTCAGTACAGGCCACAGTTATGGAGCGAGCTCCGTACAGATCACATTTATGGAGCGCGCTCCATACAGATCGCAGTTGTGGAGCGTGGTATTAGTGGCATCACTGAGCATGACACAATGGCTCATAGTTCATAGCTCATAGCTATAAGTCATGGAATCTGCTTCTATTCTCACACACCAGATGTCCACAGGGTTTGAGGATGACCCAGCAGAGGGAGAGAAACCCCTGCCTTTCTGGGAAAAATGACCAATCCTTGTTCCGGCCGTCGTGATCTGACTTGGGGGTGGTGGTGGGATGGGGGGGGGGAGGGGGCGGGGGAGGCGGGTGTGCATTTCACTGGAACTGTATCGCTGAAAGAAGTGTTTGTGTAACCGAGCTCACAGCGGGGCACCTCTTTCCTGCCTCATCGAATCTTTCATGCACTCACCTCCTGTAAGAGGGGGGCGGGGCGAGAGAGGAGGACGTCAGTTCAAACGCTTCCAGACCCTCTCAGATCATTCTCAGCGTTCGATCTGGGGAGCTGCAGGGGACCCGGTGAGGCCGACAGCGTCCGACATCAGAGAACGCGCTTCAGGCACGCGAGCCGACACGCCGCGGTCCCCCTGGAGCTCGACGTGCCTGGGGGGGGGCAGGGAGGGGGGAGGAGGGGGTGCAGCAATGGCTTTGATGGTGCGCCCCGCGCCCCCTTTGTTTCCAGAGTCCTTGTGAATCCTGACAACTCAGTCCACTACCCTGTAAGCATTAGCTTCCTGTGGATAGGACACAGGGAATAGAGAGAGATCAGCTAACGCTAGCCTAAAAGGCTCCTAAATACATCTCAGGCCTTAGCTTCCCCTGCCGGAATACCAACTCAGAATCAACAGCTCGAAACAAGTGCTGTCCCAGCCAAGCTGCGACTTTCTCGTGAATTTACTCAAAGATTATCTAACTCAACAGCAGGCCTCCGGGGAAAACACTGCCTGTGGAATGAGCAGCCTGATGAGGGCCAGGGTTAGTGCTCACATGCTGACGGCACAAAAGCCATGCGTTTGTAGTGACTCATCACCGAATCGAGTATCTTTGATGTTTCATCCACAAATACAGCAGAATCCACACATAATAACAGTGTGCGTACATCTCCAGCTAGCAATAGCGCTTTCAGAGACTTATACACAGTACCATATACCTTCCCGTATTTTACCGTACATATTTGAATGCTTTTGAACTGCTGCTACAGGAGCTAAAATCTGGTATTTAAGATTGAATACTGTTTATCCAATGTTAAGGAACAATTATATCTACTGGTAATCTAAATAAATTTAATGACAATGGGTATGTATTGTGTATCTCAGAATGTTGATAGGCCTATAAGCCTTAAGGCTTAATCTTGTGAAGAGAAGAGAGCTCACCTTTCTTTGTCCTTCAACTTCAGATTTCAGGACCTTGAAGCAAGGGACAAAAATCATGCCCAACGTAGATGCGGGGGAGTAAAATCCACCACCGCATGTGCTTATTGATAAAATTACTCATCGCAGCAAGCTGTGAAACCTGGGCCTTGAGGAGCTCTTCTCAACTGCCTCAAATACCTGAGTTCTGCAAAATGATCTTGAAGATTGAAAAGGGGAACAAAAAACCAGGCCTAAAGCCAAAAGCACTGGACTTTAAATGAAAATTAAAGCAAGCTATTACTGTAATGGCCTCTACACGAAAGTATAAGAAAGGAAAAAATACAGAGTTGTTTAGCGAGGCTTTTTATATCCTTGAAAAACATATTGTGCCATGCTTGTAAGATACTGAATTGTTCATTGCCTTCAAAGCACAGGTGTAAAATCCAGGTTCAGAAAGTAGAAGTCCTCCCCCATTATTTTGTTTCAACCACCTGGATTTGCTAATTAGCACGATTTTTCAGCCAATAATTAGTGAAATAAGCTGGCTGAGTTCATGGGTGGGAGAAACACACAACATGACTTCCTGATCCCTGGACTTTCCACCTCTGCTTCAGTATTAGCCAGTTTCAAACTGTCAGTTTAGCTCCCATGTGGCTATATAAACACTAGCCACAAGTGTGCAAGTTGGGCCTCAAAGCATAGACATCGCAGATTCATCCCAGGGCTTTGTCATTGCACAACAATGATTGGGAGCCCGCATCAGCAGGGCCTGGTTTATTCTGAAGGCGAAAGAAAAATTTGAAAGCGGACGTTTGAGATGAAAGGAACCTCACGTCGACACCCAGTCATCATCCGACGTGCATCACAGCTCCATCGAGCAGGCAATTACCCAGAATTCCACAACAGCGCAAAATGAACCTCGGCTGTGTCATTAGCTGCCTATAGCCTCGGCTATGTCATTAGCCACCTATAGCCTCGGCTATGTCATTAGCCGCCTATAGCCTCGGCTATGTCATTAGCCGCCTATAGCCTCGGCTATGTCATTAGCTGCCTATAGCCTCGGATATGTCATTAGCCACCTATAGCCTCGGCTATGTCATTAGCCGCCTATAGCCTCGGCTATGTCATTAGCCACCTATAGCCTCGGCTATGTCATTAGCCGCCTATAGCCTCGGCTATGTCATTAGCTGCCTATAGCCTCGGCTATGTCATTAGCTGCCTATAGCCTCGGCTATGTCATTAGCTACCTATAGCCTCGGCAATGTCATTAGCTGCCTATAGCCTCGGCTATATCATTAACTGCCTATAGCCTCGGATATGTGATTAGCTGACTATAGCCTCGGCTATGTCATTAGCTGTTCATAGCCAAGTTGGCAGCCGTAGCTTAGTGAGAGGATTACGTCGGCTATGGTTCCTGGGGTTATTGTTTTGGTTCTTAAGTTCCATGCACCTACAAGTTATTGTTTATCAGCAGTGAGAAACACACATCATGTCTGACAGGCACCAGACTTCCTGTTGCCCTGCGGCCGGTAGAGAGCACAGCAGCGGTGCAGCTGCGGTGCTCCGGGCGGTTCGCGGACGTGGGACGCGGCGACTCCTGAGTCACAATCGCCGATTCTGTACCGCGGAGAAAAAAATAGCACGCCGTTGATTGAAAAAAAAAAATTATAATAATAAAATAAAAAAAACAGAATTGAATGACTTAGTACGGCAAACAAATACGACCGTCAGCCTCTCCGCAGCGACTTTGGTTCGGTCGCATCGGATAGGCCTAGGAACAGAAATGCGTTCACGCCATTAGGGTATGAAAAATGATCCATAATTCATAAGCCCACGGCGGGAGGCGGCGTGACGGCTCCGTTCGGCTCTGTGTTCACAGCTCATACCGCTCGGCTCGGCCGAGCGTGATTAGGAGGCAGAGAGCGAGGCAAGGAGGGCTGACTCAGACAGATGAGGGGGCTTCGCTGAATCACCCCTTTATTGAATATTCGCCCGGTTTATTTATGCCCTCGCCGTCGTCGTCGTCATCCTCGTCTCCGTAACCGAGTTTCTGACGCTCCAAGTCAGAGGGACCAAAGCCGACCCTCCGATAATAAGGCGACGCCGTCTTTGATACAAACTTTTAGATTCTGAAAAATGAGTCCGATTACAGGCGCGAAATGGCCGCCGTTTCAACGAATGAAAGATGCAGATTCGATAGGGTTCACGAGAACGCAGTGAACTGTGATGAGGGGGATATGCAGCCGGCCTTCATGAAGCTGTATGAACCCAAAATGTATGAGACGGGAATGGTTATGGATTTCAGCTGCTGCTGAAAGACCCAATGACTGGGCATTTATTCACCGGCGTTAGATATGAACTGCAGAATTCTAATGCTTGGCATCAGCCAGTAGCTGAAATGGCAAATCTATAAATAGTTCAAATGATAATTACTGATTACAAACAAATCTTATATCCATTATAATTATGGATAATCTTTCTCATATCTGTGTGTAATACAATTTTCACTGTACCACAGTCAAGAATAGCAGGACTTATGAGTTCAATGGCACCAAATTGGTTCATGAAAATAAAGTTCCCACAATTCCTGCAAATCCTGCATAGTAAATAGTGTCAGGTTTTGTCTATTACAAGCATTCACAAGCCATTTAGTTCTGCTAACCTTTCCCTAATATGAATTCAAAACAGACACACCCACTAAGCACTATTTGCAAACCTGGTGACATTGGATGGTTCAATTCGCCAGATCAAAACCATGCCCACAAAAGAAACCAATATTTGCATGGGTCTGTTCTATTTGATCAGCAGGTGTGTCAAACTAGTTTGAGTCCCATGCACGGGGAGCAAAATGAAGCATTAGGCCCTAATGAATGTGGATTGCACTAATGCAGATAATGCATACATGTCCTGGGCCTAGTCAGTGCAATGCAGTTAAACAAAGACCGGCCCACCCAAGGCCGATTGCTACACTTGGGGCAGAACATGCGACTCATCAAGGCGCAAAGAAACGCATCCAGGTCTGTGCATCAAAACAGCATTTTAATTAAAAACTAATCACAAGTCAACCAAAGCAGTCAGTATTTTCCTAACGTGACATTACGTACAAAGTCCAAAGGATCAATTGTCTAGCAGTGCCACCAAAACAATATATTAGAATTATAATGACATTTGGGCGTATGAAAAGGCTTTTTTTAAACTTTGTATTATTTATGCCTGCATTAAACAATATTAACAGCTATGTACATTCATATCAGATCATTTTCAAACATCCAAAATCATCAACCGAAAATAAAAATAAAACAAAAACAACCCCAATCATAGCATACTCACAATATAAACTGGTTTAAAATAAAAAGATAGAAAAACCTAAATTAAACAATATATTTCTCTTTAAAAATGATTAATGAAAATACTTTTATAACAATATGAAAATTAAACTAGAATTGCTTCGTTGACCATAGGCACATTTTAAATATGAGAGGTGCAGAACATCGAGCATTCTTTTCAAGAACTCCTCGTCGCCAATGTCAAGGTAAGTTCTCATGTAAACAAAACAACTGAGTCTGAAGTTCTCACCCACTTCCTTCTATGAGATCAAAGATAAAATAAATTCATCTAGGATGACCAATAAAGTGTCTATAATGAAAACGTCTGGAACCTATCGAGTTGAATATGTTGATAGTAAATATTATTTCTTTGGCTTTCATCATAATTTCATCCCCATGCCACAAAAACTAAACGTTGTGTAATTCATGTCACCGTTGTAGAACCACACCCTAGTCATCAGAAGTGTTTGAATAAAGCCACTTTAAAAGTAGGCAGATTCTTGGATCAGGACAGGCTACCCAAAAAGAAAAACAAAGTCAAATCAAATTCAAATCTGTGAAAGTAAAATAATCTAACAATATTCATATATATAAATATATATATATGTATATACTGAAAACATGCATGGTTATCCCGATCAGAATTAAATAAATTTTACATTAAGCAACTAGACTATACTAATATTTTATCCCTGCAAGTCAATGGCATCCCAGAAGGGCAATATTTTAAAATTGCACAATACAGCAACACACTTTCCATACAGCTCGTTTCATTTCTGTTCTGCATACACAGTAAATTCTTCGGTATACTCCATCAGCCACTGTCAAGATAAAGAGAGATCCATCAAACCAAAGCAAATACTCCACTGCCGCACTTTCCCTTCTGCACCTGTTCATGTTGGCTCTGCCGTCGATGGTGATGAGCACAGACCCATCTAAAGGAAAGATTCCTGAAAGAAGCCCTTACAGCCTGACCGCGATTAATACAGCAGCGTCTTTCCTGAACCGTGTGGAGGTCTGGCCCGTGATATGACCAGAGCCAGACCGCGCCCGGTCCCGTTAAGGGAGACCGAGCCAGCGTCAGCTGTGGTGGGGGGCTGGGGGGGAGCGAGACAGCCGTGTCAACCGGGGACGCATTCTCGTGGCCTCGCACGCTGCGGGTCCGATGCTGAAGAGATCCAATCAGAAGGCAGCGTGCGCGACCGGGCCCCGCTGACAGACGCCCGTCTTCCTGTCGAGGCCGTGCGCGCGCGAGAGACGCGTCGCGGGCGGACGGCGGAACGTCGGCTCCGTGGGGGGCTACGTGCGCGCGGGAGGCTAACGAGAGGAAACCCTCGCCCAGGCTGAGAGGAAAAGCATCTCGGGCGCTAGTTCTTAGCTTAAGGCAGGGAAGCTTACGCTGAACCCTCGAGCGATTCCGTCCCTCGCACGCCTGCGTCACTGTGCTCACGGTGTTTCGGTGAAACCGTATGGGGGTGGGGGGGGGGGGGGGGGGGGGGGCTTCAGGACTCTCAGTGAGGACTACACGCAGATGGGGGGGGGGGGGGAAGTTTTGTTGTGCACATGCGAAAATGCTTGTTCTCTAGAGGCTCCAACGAGGCCTCGGGAAAAGGCCAGAACACTCAAGGTTTTGAATAATGAGGCCCCCTCAGCGCAGCGCAGTATTTTTAGGTCCCCCTACCTGTTCGCTTAGAGGAAGAAAGGGACAAGGTGACCTGCTTTTACGATGATCGATTGTCCAACCCGCGGCTTTTTTTTTTTTTTTTTGAAACGGGGTACAGAAAAGGGAAAACTTCCTAACGTTCGGCAGTTTGGCACGCTGTCTGCTCTTAAACACGGGACAGCAGTAACTCTAGAGAGCTCGCGCTCCAAACGTAAAAAATTGAAAAATAAAATACAGATTCATCTTTCTGGCAGAAACGCGGACGCTTTGATGGAACTGCGTTCTGAAGTATCCGAGGCAACGTCTATGGCGGAGAACTGTGTGCGAGGCAGGCCGTTGGGCATCCACAGGGGTGACCTGGTTTGTGCGACGCGGGCGTGGCTGGAACTCATCCGGGCGCCCCCCCTTTCAGAAACAGAGCAGTCATTAAGTCCTTAAAACAGGCCGCTTCGTCTGGAAGACATTCGAGAGGTATTTCGCGTAGCGCCCGTCCTCTTCAAAAAAAAAAAAACCAGACCCTAGTCCAAGAGGGCGCTCCCAAGCTCGCCGCAGTGAGGCGGCACGTTCAACAGCTTGGTCGATTTATTCGGGTAATTGATGGCCAGGCTAATGGCGGCGATGTTCTTCAGGGCCTGGGGGACAAAAAACAATTTTTAAAAAAAAGTAGTCAGACACATTATGCAAATGGTTGGCGTTTCAGAGCAATCCGTCACGGCAATTAACGCAAATGTTTTTCCGCGAAAGGTCCTCCCGGCTTCGACTTTCACATACGCCGGTCTTCCCTTCGCTTGACTGTGCTGACTTGGATCAATGTCAACTCTGGCTAACGTGCAAGCGGTTAAATGCTAATCGCGCAGCTATATGGGACAGCAAACACATTAAAAGCCGGAACTCGTGAAATGCAAACAGCTATACGAGTCCTGCATGTACTTGCAGCTTTCATATTAAAGCCAGAACATAGCTAGGGGGTATCTGGGTGAGGCATCTGATCATCATGTGATCCACCAGCACAGGAGGGATGGGCTATATCACGAGAAACTTTGAACTGAATTTTGGCTTATCTCAAACAAGCCCAAGGTTTAAAATAAGCTTACAAAAACAACAAGAAATGGTATGCATTTTATCTGCAGTTTTCTTTTTTTGTCGCTGGCTTCTCTGTTTCCTGCACAGGGGCCCTACACCAAAGATCTGAGGCCGCTCTACATCCCCACTGTATCCTTATCGAAAGTCGAAAGGCCCGTCATTGACAAACAAAAATCTTATTAAATTCATAGTAATTTGGATTACTGTTGTCATGCATATCCACGTAAGGACTGCACAAAGGCACTTGCAGGTTCTTCATATTCAAAATGAAGCCCTTTCCAGGTTTACAATGTCTGGTGGAAAAACCAGTGCTGGAACAGAAGTGTGCACTACTCCTCGTGAAAAGAAGGATCACACTGAGGATAACTGCGACCTCCCCCCCCCCCCCCGCTTCCTGCTCCGACAGCACAAGCCCCTGCATCTCGGTGACATTAATTCCATTAGGGGCTTTAACGTGCAAAAAAAAAGGAGAGGGAAGGAAATGAACGAGGAAATGAATCACGCGCGGAGCGACCGACCGAACGTTTCCTAAGCGGGTTTCCTAAGCGACCGAAGCCGGTGATTAATCGTTCGGCAAAACCGGGCGTCGGGGACGACGGGGCGGACCTAATAAGGCGGAGGCGGAGGAGACGCGCGTCCGCCCGTGCCGGCCGCCTGCTTTCTCAGCCGCCGTACGGGAGCGCGAGAGGCACCGCCGTCTCCCCCGCTGCCGTCACCCCCCCGGCGACCGCGCGCATTAACGCGTGCTGGCTCGGAGAGGGACGTGTTAATATCCGACACGCCTCGCGTGTCACCGCTTTCCTGTTACCCTCAACGCGTTCTGCGTCAAAGTTACTGCTTTTCTGTTACCCTCAACACGTTCTGCGTCAAAGTTACTGCTTTTCTGTTACCCTCAACACATTCTGCGTCAAAGTTACTGCTTTTGTTACCCTCAACATGTTCTGCGTCAAAGTTACTGCTTTTCTGTTACCCTCAACACGTTCTGCGTCAAAGTTACTGCTTTTCTGTTACCCTCAACACGTTCTGCGTCAAAGTTACTGCTTTTCTGTTACCCTCAACGCGTTCTGCATCAAAGTTACTGCTTTTCTGTTGCCCTCAACACGTTCTGCGTCAAAGTTACTGCTTTTCTGTTACCCTCAACACATTCTGTGTCAAAGTTACTGCTTTTCTGTTACCCTCAACACGTTCTGCGTCAAAGCTACTGCTTTTCTGTTACCCTCAACACGTTCTGCGTCAAAGTTACTGCCTTTCTGTTACCCTCAACGCGTTCTGCGTCAAAGTTACTGCTTTTCTGTTACCCTCAACACGTTCTGCGTCAAAGCTACTGCTTTTCTGTTACCCTCAACACGTTCTGCGTCAAAGTTACTGCTTTTCTGTTACCCTCAACACATTCTGCGTCAAAGTTACTGCTTTTCTGTTACACATATACAACTTGCGCGCCAAAAAGGGAGACTTTTTAACGTGCGCTCGGTCGAAAGTAACACAAAACCTGTAGTTCTTAACCACACGTTTTGTGTTAAGAAATGACACGTTTTGTGTTGTTTTTAGCGCATCTGTTTAGAGAGCGAGCGCCCTGAGACCGGACCTCGGGTAGGCAGGGTAGAGTGAACTGGAAGGTAGGCGGTCAGACCGTTCCGGAAGCTTCCGCTGTTGTGTGTGTGCGAACGGAGGGGGGGGGGGGGGGGGAGGCCGGAGCCTCGTACCTGGGCCGTGTGGACCAGGAGCTGCTCGTGGGTCGTCAGGGCTTGCAGGTACTCCTGGAGGACGCCTTGCTCCTGCGTGGGAGGAGAAAAAAAAAGGATGGGTTTGGAACACGGCGTACGCGCTTTGTTTGATCAGGAGGATCTCAGATCGGTGCTTTGAATGTGCCGGCTCTGTTCCGAGCCCCCCAAAGGCAGGCTTGTCCTGAATGCTGCCTCCGAAGAGATCACGCAGGTATGAGGCAGGAAATGGAGAGCTGTTATTTAAGAGCACACATGAATAATGCACTGAAGCCCTGCCGGAAGTTTCGAGGTCTCTTATTATAAAGTTTGAGGAAAGCTTCACTCTTCTTTTTGTCCTAAATGTTAATTGCATTCGCTTTCAAGCCCTATGAAAAACAAAAAACGACACATCAGACGCTTGGAATATGGGACGTACACCAAAAATAAGAATGAAAAACAGTATTTCTACAGTTTGCGAGTCAGTGGTATATCAGTGCAATACAGTAAAAATGAATAAAAAAAACTAAACAAACTCAAAAGAGGGGCGTACATACCAGTTACTTTCATATTCAAATAAGATGGGGACAAGCTTTGCTCTGTCACACTTCTCACTCACTCTGCAGTAAACGTTCTTTAAAAGTGACCCTCAAGCTCATTTAAAAAAATATTTCATCCGCTCATCTGCATTATTTATCGATCTGCAGATTATTTCTAGGGGCCCAGCAGCACTCACAGAACAGTTAAGGTGGAATCGCAGACCTAAAATAAAGCAACCGTTTCTGAAGCACTTCAGAATAAAGAAAAGATTACATTTTCAATACATGACAAGTGGGTATCCAGGCGAACTCACACGCACAGCGACAGGTCGGACCACCGGAGGAACCAGCCTGTGCTCCACCATCGATCTGAGCGACATCCTGTTTATCTGTGGGCGGCTCGCGAGAGGGGGGAGCGCGCGCGCCAGGGCGCTTATCTGAGCGCCATTTCCGCCAGCGGTATCGCCCTCCATCTTTCAGGGCACCGCCGCGAACCGTGCACGCCGAGGAGAAGCGAGTCGAACGAGGGTCTTCCTTTTCATGAGACGGGGACCGGGAGGGCGGTGCCGCCATTTAGTGCCGCTTCTGTCTTCAGCGAGCGCAGCTGAAAGGCACCCGGGGTATTCCTACGCGAAAATGAAACTCGGAGAAAAAAGTGCCTGTAGGATTCAGCAAATATTTGTGATCAGCTCGGTTAAAAGAGATGTGGGCTTTGTTTTTTGTGCTTGGGTGCCTCACTGGGGAACTATTTCAAACTCCTATAAAAAAAAAACCTTTAGGCCATATTGGATCACACGCGGTAAGTGACGAACATTAGTCTATGATCTGTCACGCCGGACCTGATCAACCCTGTTCCTGGGGACCTACCATCCCGCAGGCTTTCATCTGAACCCTACTTTGGCACACCTGAGCCTACCGATTAGCAGGCCGGCGAGATCTCAAGCTGTTGAATGAGGTGTGGCTTTGTTAGGGCGGGAGTGAAAACCTACAGGTCGGTAGATCTCCAGGAACAGGATTGGGCAGCCCTGCTTTCACAGCCATTCACAGCCGTTCACTTTGTTTTCAGGGAACTTCGTAAAAACTTGGTGAAAATCAAAGAGCTTTGACACGGGTTATGAAACTGAAGCACCCAGTCCACGCTAACAGTGTGTTCAAATCACTGGTTACACAGAATGCTTGCGAATGTGATTGGCTGCTTTCAAAAGAACACAAAAGACAGTAAACCACATCCTGCAGCAGAGAAGAACAAACATCCACCAGCAAGACGAGGTATCAAGGCAGCCGACTGCCTGTCGAACCCCGCAGATTTCCTGTCAGGCAACTGAACACACACATGCCGCCTATGCATTTTCACAATGTGCGTACCCTAACCCTAAACCCAGACCCCAAATTTATCATCAAATGTTCATCAACGTGAGGAAAAAACAGACCGTTTTTAGGAGCAATGAGTACTCGACAATAATTCACAGCAGAATGTTTGAAATTCTGGTGTCATCTCAGAATGCATGATGACATCTGAAATGGGCACTGCTCCGAGCAGCTAAATGTTAACGATGTTAACGATGACGCGAGCGCTTAATCTTTCCCCGGACCTTGAAAACAGCCGCCGACTCGGACGCGGACGCAGGCCCGAGAGAGATACGCGCTCCGGCGGCCTTGCCTAAAAATATCTGGAATGACAGAAAGCCGTCGGGACTCGAAAAAAAACTGTCTGCGGGCGCGAGGTGCGAGGCTGGTGACGACACTCTCGCCTCAGCGCGCGGGTCGCGCAAAAAAGAAAAAGAGAAAAAAAGGGGCCGCGCGCTTAGCGCCGTTAGCGGGCGTCTCCGCTCCTGCACCCCGAGCGCTCGCCGGCGTCTCGTTCACAAGTTTAAAAACGGAACGCGGCTCGGGAGGAGCGCGGCGTCGAGCCCTCCGTGCGGTCGGAGGACCCGCGAGACCACGCGTCCTTTCTGCGGGACGAGGAGACGGGCGAGAGCGGACTGCGTCACAGAGGTCGCACTCCGTATCCCAGCATGCCGCTGGGTGGGTGGGGGCGGGGGGGGGGGGGGGGGGGGGGAGGGTTGGGCGCCGACTGAGCCTTCGCGTTTCGGTGCGGCGCGGCTCGGCTCGGCCTGCGCCGCTGCAGAGGTCCAGCACTGCCCCCTGCTGGCAGCCTGACGCACTTTCCGTGAGGGTGCACAACTGAGGGGCTTTACCCCAAACAACAGGACAGGGTACACACCCCTCCTCACTCTCTTTACCTGGAGCTGATGGTGGGACACCTCCATGAAGTTGAAATAGATAGTTTAAGAATACCATGAGCATGTTACAGACAACTTACTCTAAATAAAAAACTGTGCATCCACTTCTGCTATGAAACGCATTGAGCAGAGCTCACAAGGACTACAGATGCCAACTGGTAAAAAGTACTTCATTAACCACACACAAATACACACATTTACACAGCTGTACAAACACCCATACACAGCAGACACACAAACACACAGTTGTACAGTTGTACACAAGACAAAAACAGTACAAACAGCCACACCGACCCGCCCACCCATCCATCTACACACGCAGCCACAAGCATCCACACATGCACACTCACGCACATGCGCACACACGCACGCAGACATGCACACACGCACACACACACACTCACCCACACACACACACAGACTGCCAGCACTTCACTCAAACCCCTTTCATTAAAAGGCTCCTGCACTCAGGCTGTTTGTCGGAGGGATGGGGTGGGCGGGCTCTTCTTCCTGCGCAGTGAATTATTAATGCGACAGCTCGCTCTGCGCTCGCAGATGCCTGGAGACCCGGGGGGGGGTACACCGGTGGGCCGGGATCCCCGCGAAAAAGAGGCCCCGTCGCCGACAGCCCCGCGGGCCCAGAGGAGCGCGTAGCGCGTAGCGCGTCAGCTGACTATCGACAGCGCCTTTTACGCCCAGGCACACTTCCCTTCGCTCTCAGAAAACGCTCACGGACGTACGCCGGCCTCTCCAAGGCAAGCGGGATTCTTTTCTGCCCGGTTCGGTCACGCCACCGACGGTGTCTATAGAGGTGAAATACGCCCCCTGAACGAATGATGGGTCTCAACGCGTTTCTACTTCTCAGGGATTTGCCTGATGAGGAGAAATGGCACCTGGATTTGTGCTACGGAGTGTAGCAGTGAAATGAAGCCAGGGCCACTGAAAGGATGTGGACTGCATTATTTTCTTGGATCAGTAGTAACAGTAAAATGAGGGGATTATGGGACTGGGTTTCAGTTGAGTGAACCAGGCAAATTAGACTTGCAAAAGGGAACTTTGGGTTCTGAAGAGGCCAGTTCCTAAAATCTTCTGTAAAAAAAGAGGCTGTTTGAAAAGCTTCCTATTCAGGAACACACGTGTACAAATGCACACACATTCAAACACACTCACACACGCACTAAAACACACATACAAATACACACATACACCCATGCACGCACACACAAACACACACACATTTTCATATTTAAGAAAAAATGAGAGAGCGGCAGTTGAGTGTCTGTCTGCAAAGTAATAATAATTAAACCTTAAAGCCTCTTTCACAGTGTTCATGCAGGAGATGAGAAAAGGCTCCACTCAAAGCTCCATCAGCAGAGCCTCCAGTGAAGCTTGTCCTGACTCATTTTCATGCACCAGTGAAGGTGGGACTGCAGTATGACAGCAAAATGAATATGTTGTGCGAGTCACTGCTCCATTTTGTGGGTGTTGCTCAATACCGGTGTGTGAGTCACCCCTCAGTCTCTGAGGCCTATGGGGGGGGAGTGCTGTACAGCGGAAAGGCTTTGCATCGAAAAAGATACTAAAACTGTATTTCTCTCACTTTTTTGGAGTCCTCAGGCAGAAAACTACATTTCCCAGAAGGCAATGAGACATAATTCATGTCAAAAGTTTTCACCCGCCTGACATGGCGACAACCCCTGTCATTCGTGCAAGGCGAAGGGGGGGGGTGTGGTTGGCAGGGGGCGGTACTACCCCTGCTGTTAGAGGCAAGGCAGGGGAGGCTGTACTCACGATGGCCTTGGTCTCGGCGATGAAGAAGAGCTCAGTGAGGGCACGGTGAAGGGGCAGCAGCACGGTGATGCTGGTGGGGTCCTGGCTCAGGCCGCTCTCCATCGTGCTGAAGAGGTGCCACAGGGGGCGGAGCAAGGTGAGGTCACAGCCGCTGCTCGGGAAACGGTGGGGGGCGGGGAAGAGGACAAAGACAAGGTCAGGCGGCACGGAAAACATGCAAATCCCCGTCAGGAAGAGAGTCCCTGCCTCCGCCTCCACTGCTGCACGGGACGCTGCGCCTGCCAGCTCCATGCAAAACCTGTGGAAATCCTGCCGCGGCGGCTAGTGCCGCCCTCTGCACAGCCTCCTTCCAGAACCATCCATTACATCCATCCAGTAACACTCTGACCCTTTCATCCAAACACCCCCGACTGGCATGGATATTCACAATAATGCGATTATACAGACAATCCCGATTCGGCAATCAGAAAATTGACCCTGACATGGAAAACGATACACTTTTGTAATGCAAAACCATGCTTTCTGCAGGTATCCTGCATATAAAATGCAGGCACTAGGTCTCAGAGATAGAATTGTAAGTCCTAATGATATTCAGGTGTGCTATACGGTCGATACAGGAAGCTGAAATGAGCTCTTTGCCCGAGCGTTACCATTGGGTGGGGCACTGCAGGATCCGCAGCAGCAAGTGGATGGCCTTCAGACGCTGGTTTCCTGTCTGGCGGCAGGCCACGCCCACCTGCCACTCCCAGATGTCGGACAGCGGCAGGTGGCCCAGGGTGTGGTCGTCGGACAGCATCTGCTTCAGGATCTCGAAGCCTGTCGGGAGGAGAACGCGCGAGCGGTCACCGGACAGCGACCGCAAGAAGAACAGACGAGAGCTAGAGTTCTCTCTTGGGGCGACCGTTCCTGTCGAACCCGCGAGGTCGAGCCGAGCGCGCGAGGGCGAGCGGCGGCTCGGTCTTAAGCGAGCGGGAAACGCTGAGAATAGCCCGACCCGAAACCTCATTAATGTTTCAGGCTTTTTAAAATTTATTTTTTTTTAGCTCGCGTCGAGCGAAGAGATTAAAGCTTGACTGCATTCAGTGAAAAACGCTAAGCGCTCCAGGCAGGTCGGGGTTCCGCAGCTGTTACCCCAAAACGGTGCGGGCGATCAATCAGAGCCTCATCAGGCGTGTACCTCCACAGGGGAAAGGTCACCCGACAACACAGCGCTCCAAGCGGACGCACTGAGCGCGCTCAGATCACAAATGAAGATTAATGACCGTAATAGACTGAACCCGGAACGCGGGCACTGTGTTTATTATTAGGTGCAGTGTCAAAGAAATTGCCCTGCCAGTTTGACGAACAAAACAAAGCTTCTGACAGTAAAGGAATGCAGAACTAACCTAAGCTGCAACAGTGAATGGACTGAATGGACAGTGACGGACTGAAATCCCACATCAATCTGATTTCTCCGGTGACAGTGTAATATGAATGGGATTTGGAGAATCCCTATATCAGTGCTACTTCCACCAAGGTCGCTGTAATGAAATGATAACAAGTGCAAAAAGGACAGGGACCACAAACCTGTCTGGAACCTTCCCCGGTGGCCGCCGGTCACGGTGAATTTATATCCCCACTCAGTGTTGCTCATGTCGGAAATGAACCGGTAATGGAGGGTGTCCCCTGTAAAAAAACAGGACAAAACCAGTCACACGATATGATGCACACGCACCCGGAGTGATTACATTCCATTCTAAGGCTGATGAGAAACTCCTCAAAGATCCTGACCCAGCACAGAGCACATCATCCTCTCTAATATTATACACACAGAGGCGCCAGTAATCCGTCTGGAGATATCAATGCAAATGGAAATACACAGGGAAGTCATTCTATTTTTAATGAAGCCAATGGAGAGGGAAGTCCCAGCGTAAATAAAAATGGATACACAGTGTCCTCCAAAAGGAAGGACGCAACACAAAAACAGCGGTTCCCGTAAAACGGTTAAAAAGAAAACACGCATGTAAAAACCATGAAATAAAAGCTAATCGTACTTTCGTCTCATTCATCTTTTGATCTCAAATCCAAATGCTTCAAACGTTTTCCGAAACTAAAAAATGTCCCTCTGTGGTTACCGTACTGTTTCGAGGGCAGTGTGACCCTTCCGGTAAACGGCGTGACCGCGGGGGTCTGGGGAGGGCCTGTAGGAGAACCTCACCGGGGATTTCGAAGTCGGTCCACTTCTGGGGCGAGCCGCTGAAGTTGTGCTGGTCCTGCAGGAAGTCGCCGCTGCTGGCCATCTGGAGCTCGTCGCACCCCTCCTCCGTGTAGCAGCGCGAGTCGAACTTCACCGACAGGTATATGGCGCCCGGGATGTGCACTTTGTCCTGAACCAGAGATCGAGAGAGTCGTCATTGCGTTCGGTCAACAGTTAGAAACAAAATGCAGGACTCCAGATCCGGGGCTAATGTGAGCCGTTCCAGGTCTTACCGAAAACCAGGTTAGTGCATCATCGACTTCTGCTCAGTACCCTGCAGGTTCGACTAAAACCTAGAGCGGCTCATACTGATATGCACTGCGAATGCCATTTCCATCCCTAAACAAGCTAACTGTCCTCAACCAGAGTTTATAAATGTAATAACGAATGTTCTGTGCTAAGACTAGCTCTCATGGTGTTGTGACGGCTCATAAAGGACACGACAGCGGGCAGTTGTACCTCGAAGGTGGTGTTGTTGTCGTACGGGTGCTTGGACTCCCTGACCTGCACGGCCATGCCGGGCTCCTCCATGAACTGGCAGGCTGTGAGAGAGAGGCTTCCCAGCATGCTCTCGCTGCAGCCCTTCAGCACCTTCTGCAGGATCTGAACACGAGGGTAGAGCAGAGCTTAGAGCCTCAAACAACCACACACAGCAGAGCTTAGGGCCTCACAAACACCCACACACAGCAGAGCTCAGGGCCTCACAAACACCCACACACAACAGAGCTTAGAGCCTCACAAACACCCACACACAGCAGAGCTTTATGCCTCACACACACCCACACACAGCAGAGCTCAGGGCCTCACAAACACACAGCACAGAAGAGCTTAGAGCCTCACAAACACCTACACACAGCAGAGCTTAGAGCCTCACAAACACCCACACACAGCAGAGCTTAGAGTCTCACAAACACACACACACAGCAGAGCTTAGAGCCTCACAAATACCCACACACAGCAGAGCTTACGGCCTCACAAACACCCACACACAGCAGAGCTCAGGGCCTCACAAACACCCACACACGGCAGAGCTTAGAGTCTCACAAACACCCACACACAGCACAGCTTTAGGCCTCACAAACACCCACATACAGCAGAGCTTAGAGCCTCACAAACACCCACACACAGCAGAGCTTAGAGCCTCACAAACACCCACACACAGCAGAGCTTAGAGCCTCACAAACACCCACACACAGCACAGCAGAGCTTAGAGCCTCACAAACACCCACACACAGCACAGCACAGCTTAGAGCCTCACAAACACCCACACACAGCAGAGCTCAGGGCCTCACAAACACCCACACACAGCACAGCACAGCTTAGGGCCTGACAAACACCCACACACAGCAAAGCTCAGGTCCTCACAAACACCCACACACAGCAAAGCTCAGGTCCTCACAAACACCCACACACAGCAAAGCTCAGGTCCTCACAAACACCCACACACAGCAAAGCTCAAGTCCTCACAAACACCCACACACAGCAGAGCTCAGGGCCTCACAAACACCCACACACAGCAAAGCTCAGGTCCTCACAAACACCCACACACAGCAAAGCTCAAGTCCTCACAAACACCCACACACAGCAGAGCTCAGGGCCTCACAAACACCCACACACAGCAGAGCTTTAGGCCTCACAAACACCCACACACAGCAGAGCTCAGGGCCTCACAAACACCCACACACAGCAGAGCTTTAGGCCTCACAAACTCCCACACACAGCAGAGCTCAGGGCCTCACAAACACCCACACACAGCAGAGCTTTAGGCCTCACAAACACCCACACACAGCAGAGCTCAGGGCCTCACAAACACCCACACACAGCAGAGCTCAGGTCCTCACAAACACCCACACACAGCAGAGCTCAGGGCCTCACAAACACCCACACACAGCAGAGCTCAGGGCCTCACAAACACCCACACACAGCAGAGCTCAGGTCCTCACAAACACCCACGCACAGCAGAATCTGCACACCAAATTCCCCACATCAGGACAGAAAAGTTCAGAGCAAGTGACTTATGATCTATTCTGATGACTTTTGGCATTCTGAAATATTAAGCACCAAGCAAGCAAGGAAAGGAAAGGAAAACCAAGGCCTGACAAACGTAGCTAAGAAACACCAAGCGACGCCAAGCGACGCTTAGGGCCCGGGACGGGACGGGCTGGTTCGGCGGCCCACCTTCTCCCACATGTGCTTCTCCTCCAGCTGCATGAGCATGTCCAGGATGTAGGCCATGTGGGACGCCCCGCTCAGCTCCAGCGCCTCCTCGCTCATGGCGGCGCCGCTGGGCCACTCGGCCAGCAGGGAGGCCAGCACGTGGCGGGCGTACAGGATGCCGATGGCCTCGTTCACCTTGAACAGGTACTGGCGCACCGCCTTGTTGCTGCGGGCGTCCAGCTCCTTGTGCAGCAGGGCCGAGCTCTTGGTGCGCCGCTGCTTGGCGTAGCTCAGCTGCAGGTCGCTCTCCGTGTTGGTGATCAGCTTCTGCGTCACCATGTTGGTCTCCTCCGTGGCCTTCTCACAGCGGCTCGGCTTGGACTGCAGAGGACACAGAGCAGCTAGGGCTAGCCTCTCACAGGGTACAGAGCCTTAGAAAGGGCAGCTAGGGCTAGCCTCTCACAGGACACAGAGTCTTAGAAAAGGCAGCTAGGGCTAGCCTATCACAGGGTACAGAGCCTTAGACAGGGCAGCTAGGGCTAGCCTATCACAGGGTACAGAGCCTTAGACAGGGCAGCTAGGGCTAGCCTCTCACAGGGTACAGAGCCTTAGAAAGGGCAGCTAGGGCTAGCCACTCACAGGGTACAGAGCCTTAGAAAGGGCAGCTAGGGCTAGCCTCTCACAGGACACAGAGTCTTAGAAAAGGCAGCTAGGGCTAGCCTCTCACAGGGTACAGAGCCTTAGAAAGGGTAGCTAGGGCTAGCCTCTCACAGGGTACAGGGTTAGAAAGGGCAGCTAGGGCTAGCCTCTCACAGGGTACAGAGTCTTATAAAGGGCAGCTAGGGCTAGCCTCTCACAAGGTACAGAGTCTTATAAAGGGCAGCTAGGGCTAGCCTCCCACAGGCTACAGAGCCTTAGAAAGGGCAGCTAGGGCTAGTCTCTCAGGGTACAGAGTCTTATAAAGGGCAGCTAGGGCTAGTCTCCCACAGGGTACAGAGTCTTATAAAGGGCAGCTAGGGCTAGTCTCCCACAGGGTACAGAGTCTTATAAAGGGCAGCTAGGGCTAGTCTCCCACAGGGTACAGAGTCTTATAAAGGGCAGCTAGGGCTAGTCTCTCAGGGTACAGAGTCTTAGAAAAGGGCAGCTAGGGCTAGTCTCCCACAGGGTACAGAGTCTTAGAAAGGGCAGCTAGGGCCAGTCTCCCTGTAATCAGTAAACTGTAATTTAACAGGCATATCTAACTGGAGCTTCAGAACAACAGTAAAATAAAAATAAATGAATAAAACCCAAGTACAAATCACAAACCAAGAAAATATCACATACTACACAAAGTTAATTGCCCTTTAAAAAACGATGGCGCTTTTGAAGCGTCCTGAAGCAACCAACCGCTGCATTAATACAAGTAGCCACCGGACAGGCCCTGAAACCATGCAAAGACCCTGGATAAGGGGAACGGCTCATAGGCTCACCACGCAGGGCATGACGATCATGTCCGTGTCCACGGCCTTGGCGCTCCTCTCCCCCGAGCGCGCCCGCTTGGACGGCTGCCACTTCTGTGCCAGCGTGCGGATGGTCTCGTCCGTTTTGATCACGTCCCCGTCGAACCTGCGGGAGGGGCGAGGCGGGGGGAAGGCAGCGCTTCAGACATCTTTTTGAGGTTGGAAAATCACTGGTGGGAGCTGAGCCTCCTGCTGCAGGTGAAAAGTTTCCCACAGCTAGGCTACGCTATGCTAGGCTACTGCACGTGGGTACAGCGTTAGAATGGATTTGCGCCATCATACGCTCTCTCACCTCTTCTGAACCTCCAGGAAGAAAGAGTCTGTCCTCTTCATCTGCAGCTCGTACATGGCTCGAAGGATGTGCAGGGGGGCGTTAAGGGCATCATGGGTAATCTGCGTCAAAAAATGTGGAGATTTATAGAGCTCTGTTAAACATTAATGTCCATAAAGAATCCGATGTTTATGAGGAAGTGGGCTGGATAAAGGCTTCGCTAGAACTTTCCCAAACTTTTCATCACCTCTCTTCAGAATTAAAGATTTATAATTGCAATTTTGAGAGCAAATTGCTTTTCCTTGTACCTGCGAAGCAAGAAACTGTAGTTTAAGTGTGCAATTTATCAATGTAATAGGAAGTTCTGCACACTATTAGACTTCATAGTAATATTAACAAGGACTGGAGTCAGTTTCATTGCAGTCAGTTGAGTAAATAAAAAAAAATTCAAATCATGAAAAATCTTCATAATGTTCTACGGTTTTTAGAAGGATTTTATCTATGAATTAACATAGAAATTATGCAGGTCAGGGGGTCCAAGCACCCTTACGACAACAACACCACCTTCGAGGTACAACTGCCCGCTGTCGTGTCCTTTATGAGCCGCCACAACACTATGAGAGCTAGTCTGAGCACAAAACATTCGTTATTTACATTTATAAGCTCTATGTGAGGATAGTTAGCTTGTTTAGGGATGGAAATGGCATTCCCAACATGTGTCAGTTTGAGCCGCTCCAGGTTTTAGTAGAACCAGTGTTGTCCTGAGTGGAAGTCGATGATACACTAGCCTGTTTTTGGTAAGATCTGGAATGGCTCATATTGCTCTGGATATGGAGTCCTGTATTTAGGTTATAACTGAGACCGAAATCATTTCCACTGAAATTCACGCAAGATGGACTGACCTGGAAGCAGATCTTGGTCTCCTCGTCCAGCCCCTCTAGGGGGTCGGGCCTGTTGGGGTCCAGGTCGTCTGCGCAGCAGCTGGAGTGGTCCGAGTCCTGCTCCTTCTCCTGCTCCTGCTCGCGGTCCTCCGGCTCCGTGTCCACCTCCTCCGCCATGGAGTTGATCTCCTTCTTGGAGGAGTAGAGCATGATGGACAGGATCTCCAGGTCTCGGAGGAGCCACATCTTGCTGAAGCCCGTTCCTTTGCTGCACTTCCTCACCAGCAGCTGGATCAGGCCGGACTGCTGAATAGCCGTCTGGGCCTCCTCCACCCCATGTTTCTGAGAAACCAGCACAAAACAATACAATACACTACAATGTAATACAATACGCAATACTACACCATACAATACAATACAATACAATAAGCACATCTCCACACCAGCACCCCAGAGTTCTTTACTCCAAATTGAAAGTGATAGCAAAAATCAGCTATAATTGCATTTTCCTAAAACGCTGAAACAAGAATAACAGATGTGCCTGTTTAAGTGAACGTGATTTAAAACTGCCAATGGCTACTGGACCCCTGAATATGACTGGGAATAGAAGTTATAGAGTAGCTAAAAGCTCTTCCTTCTCAAGGCCAGCGAGCTATCACCAAGGAGTCAGAGTTAACTGAGCTCAGAGTGCGGTCTGAAGCACTGAAGCATAAGCTCTATTCAAACCCAGCAAATCCAAAGGGCCAGGGTCAAAGATGCTCAGAGACCATCAGCTCAAACAAGCCGATAAGATCCAAGCGCACCTTTATTTGCACTTATATTCCCCCTCTGCCTTTCTTTCAATGTCATTTCAGTACCTGTGAGTTCAGAGAAGATGTTCTTTGAAAAGAAGAACGGAATATGACAGCTGGGAGCTGGAGAAGGGAGACTTGAATGAAAGGATTATGGCCATCTTTCTTTACATTCTGGAGCAGGAACATCAATGCTACACAAACTCCTTAATATGTGAGGGTGAACGGCCAACTGACCCAACCGACAAAAGTGACCTTCAATAAAACAGGCCAACTGAAACCCTAAACGGCCCCATCACTAAACACCGAACACCATCTATATCACGCATAAAAAAGACAGTAGCGTGGTATGAAGCATAGGGTGAGCACTAAGGGGAGCGAGGCGTCACCTTGAGGGTGTTGTAGAGGCCTTTGAGGGCGAGCGAGAGCACCCAGGTGGCCTCCACGGCGTCGGCGGCGCTGCCGTCCAGCCCGCTCTGCAGCAGCTGGCTGCTGATGGAGGTGAAGTTCTGCAGGTAGCGCGTCAGGTGGGGCTGGTCCGGCGCCTGGCCCGACGCCTGGCTCTCCGCCGGGGCGGTAGGGGAGGCGTGGTCCAGAGGCTGCACCAGCTGGTAGTCCTTCACTGTGGGGGGGAAGGGGGACAGAGAACACAGGGGTTTGGTAAACGCCAACGAAGAAGAAACGGCGGCAGTTTGACGGCGGCGTGTGACTTCGTCGCCGTGGCGCCAGGGGACTCACCCGTCCTTCTCTTGCGGGTCTTGACGTCGACCACGGCGGCCCGGTTCTTCTCGGTGAAGTGCTTCAGCAGGATCATGCTGTGCCGCTCGTTGGCGTTGTCGATGAAGATGGCGTGGGTGCCCATGCACAGCACCTGGAGGGGGGAAAGTAACAGAAGGAGGGAGAGAGAGGGAGAGAGACGAAAAGAGGGGATACAGTGAGAAATGTGCAAACAGGGAGGAGAAATGGCATTCTCCACTAGCCTACCAGTCTCTCTGGTCCACAAAGGCATTCGTTTTGACTGGCGACTCAAAATGGAGACTGGAGACTCTACTACATAAGTGCGAAGCAGCGGTTAGGAGACTGGGTTTGGTTTCAGAAGGTCACTGCTTTGAATGAAAACGCTGTTATTGTACCCTTGAATGAAGTGACCTCCTTGCTTCAGCAGATATTCATCCGCATGGATGAATAATGGGCATCAATAAACACAGAACGTAATCCACCTCAGATAAGGAAGCCTGCTTAGAAAATAAATAGCACCGTTTGCTGATACGGTTTCGCTTTTTGGGGAGGTCATCGTTTGAAAAGACCACAGATGAAAATAAATGGCCAACACTGCGCGAGAAGAAGAAGAAGAAGGAGAAGAAGAAGAAGGAAAGAGAGCGGCGGGTGGCGAGTACCTCGGGGAAGCCCACGAGCACCAGCAGGGTGAAGAGGTTGGTGCGCTTGAGCTGGCGCGGAAGCTGCCGGATGCAGTGGTCGGTGAAAGCGGCGATGACCGGGCACCACTGCGGGCAGGCGTTCAGGTCCTGCAGGATGTCCGCCACCGAGCACGCCCAGTCCAGTCCGATGCGGCTGCGGGCGCAAACGGGCAGAGTCAGGACCCGCCGTCCGCCATTACATAACCATTACATCATCGGAGACCTCCGGGAGACCTCCTCCCACGGGGGGAGAGACCGCTCACCTGTCCAGGCACACGGCCCCCAGGCTGAACAGCAGCTGGGTGGTCTTCCAGCCCGGCGTGTCGGCGGCGCCGTCGCCCAGCGCCAGGAGGACGTACTTGTCGGCGAGGGCCTCGGTGACGGCGGCGTCGGCGGCCGCCGGCGAGATGCGAAGCAGCAGCTGGCCCAGGAGCCCCAGGGTCAGGTGGTAGGCCTCGTTCAGGCAGCCGGCGTTGGAGATGACCACGCGGAAGAGCAGCGGCAGGATGGGGCTCAGGCTGCACAGCGGGATGATGCAGCCCTGCCGACGCCAAGGGGTCAAAGGTCAGACACGGGGTTTCAGAGACGGTGGTGGAGAGCGGCGTGGCGATCATCTTACCGGTTTGGCCGGAGGTAACATGGCGGCCAGCAGTCCCAGAATCCTCTCTCGGGAGCACTCGGCGAACACGTGCTCCTGGATGGGCACCCTGGCGGTCTTCTCGTTGGCTTCTTTGGAAACGTCCGGGTTCTCAGACGCTGGCGTGACCGCCGTCTCTGCACTGCACTCAGAGCCTACAGGGGGTCACAAACCGCCGCACTTAAACCCCTCAGGCATAAACACCCTACAGACGCCTCACCAAGGGTGATGATTTACACCAGCTTTTTACGAAACATTAGCTCTGATACGAATGCAGTTTAAGGTTTATCACCGAAATGTCAAAAGCAATTTTAGCATCTACAGTAAAGCAGAGTGCTCTGGAAGGCCCACTGTACCTCTGACCACGGGGGAGAGGGTGTCCTCGCTGGACACGGACGGCGTCTGGCTGAGGCTGGTGGAGTCCAGGGTGTCCTGGGATATGAGCCTCTTCTTGGCCTCCTCTTCGCTGGAGCCCTCCGCAGCCGAGGGGCCTTCGGGCTCCCCCGCCGATTCCCGCTCCTGGACCTGATCCTTCACCTTCAACAAACAGGGAGAAACAGCATTGAATACAGACACCGGCTAGCCATCCGGCCCAGCCTCCTGCTCTACACATGCTGTTCAGTCTGAGCCCTGCCTGTGAGCATGAGCAAGCACAGGCTGCTGGACTCAGACTGCTGAATGGCGTTTGTTCAGGGAGGAAATGACCTGGAGGCGCAAAGAGGCTTTGGTGGGGGGGCCGGTCACCTTGTCCCTGGGGGGCGGCGGGGAGCAGACGGCGGCGGTGCTGCCGGGCAGGGAGGAGGTGTCGGTGGTGCTCAGCTCCTGGCTGGACTCCGGGCTCCCCGGACACAGCTCGCTCTCCGAGGCCGACTCGTTGGGCGAGAGCAGGGACAGCAGGGCCGACGCCCTCAGACCTGCCGGCAAACAGGAGGTTAAACATGGACCGGAACTGAGGCACACTGAAGCTGAGGAAGACTGAAGCAGAGGAAGACTAAAACTGACAAAGGCTGAAGCAGAGGCAGACTGAAGCTGATGCAGACTGACAATGACAAAGACTGAAGCAGAGGAAGACTGAAGCTGATGCAGACTGACACTGACAAAGACTGAAGTTGACAAAGACTAAAGATAAAGAACACCGAAACTGAGGAAGACTGAACCTGAGAAAGACTGAAGCTAAAGAACACTTAAGTTGAGACAGCATGATGGAATGCGGAAGCATAAGGAGATTGAAACTAAAAAAAGCTGAAGCCGAGGGAAACAGAACCTGCTTAAATTCCCACGATGGCACACAGCAGTACAGTAGCGATGTAAATACGCGGTAAATAGCACCCTTTGGCTCCAGAAAGGGCCGGACTGGTGCCCACCTTTGCCCGTTTGCCCCTTGAGCAGGCAGTCGGCGATGAGCTCGGAGCAGCGGGTCTGCAAGGCCATGGCCTTGGCCAGCGTGCCGGAGTCCAAGGCCTCCCCCTCCAGCTCCTTCTCGCTGGTCAGGTCGGAGGTGTAGAGCGCCAGCGTGGCGAACAGCAGCCACGAGTAGTTGTGGATGTAGGGCTGGATCAGCCGGTGGCGATCGCTGATGCGGATGGTCACCATGGGATACACCGTGATGCGGTGGGTGGGCAGGTGGCTAAAGGGCCAAGGAGAAAACACGACAGGTTATTTTCAACGATTCCAAAAGTCCCCGGATTGACCTCATGTGTCCCGCTCCACTCCCTCACACCACAATGGGGGACCCACCTGTCCGGGTACTTCTTGGCGTTGTAGCAGCCGAAGCAGAGGTCGAAGTCCTCGCACACGTTGCAGTTGATCCTGCTCCCCACGATGAGGCCCTGGCAGTGGTCGCAGGCGTACTCCATGTTGACCATCTCGTGGTCGTCCTCGTGGCCCTCCGGTTTGGCTCCGCCTGCGACGGATGGAGAGAACGCCCCTTCAGCGACGCGCGTGGGCAACACGGTCACCACCACGTAAAAGGTGGTGCAGGGTCACGCTAAAAGCCAGTCGAGTGCAAACCAAAAGGCACTTCAGCTTAGGGCTGGGGGATGTACCGCAATGATGATTATTGAATGCAATACCGGTTGTCGCCATTGTGTTTACATTACATTACATTACAGGCATTTAGCAGACGCTCTTATCCAGAGCGACTTACACAACTTTTTACATAGCATTTTACATTGTATCCATTTATATAGCTGGATATATACTGAAGCAATTTCGGTTAAGTACCTTGCTCAAGGGTACAACGGCAGTGCCCTACCCGGGAATCGAACCTGTGACCTTTCGGTTACAAGCCCAGTTCCTTACCCACTGTGCTACACTCAGTCCTCCATTGTGTGGTGTATTGCCTTTCTTTTCCTCTTTTTCTCTTTAATTATACCTGATGCGCTTGTGAACAACCACGCTTCGAAGGCTGCATGACGTGCTTCCGGACAAAAACGTCACCACGGTTATCTAGTGGGTGACCATAACACGGCCAATCAGCAGCTTCCATGTGATTGGCAAAAACACATCACAAGATCTAACGGAAGCTGGCACGGCTGATTGGCTGTCTTATCAACACCCAATCGATAGCAGTTATGTTTTTTTTTTCTCTCCAGAAGCATTTCTGAAGCCTCTGAAGCGTGGTTGTCTACAAGCGCATCACATACAGTTAAAGAGTAAAAGAGGAAAAGAAGCCAATACACCACACGGTGGAGAAGACCGTTACTGCATTGGATCATTTTCATTGCGCTATATAGTCCAGCCCAGCTTTGGCTCCGTCTCGGCCTTACGAATGCGGATAAGGGACTGAATGGAAGTTCAGACTGGAGAGGGAAACAGAGCAGATGGAGGCCGGCTGGCTGGGGGCCAGGGCCCGTTGGCTCAGTGTGTCGGGGGGGTTGGGGGGGGCTCACTCAGGAAGCAGGTCTTGCACAGGTCCATGTCGGTGCACTGCAGGCAGCGGTACCGGTACCAGGGGGCGATCCGCTCGCAGCCGTCGCACGAGATCTCCACGTTCAGCAGGTCGCAGTAGCGGGCGATGAACATGTGCATCTGCGGCAGGAACCACACTGTTAGGTCACATCCTGTGGCGTGCCTCACTGAGGTTAAAGTTCAGTTGTGAGGGTTATGGTACGGGAGGGCATCAATATGTGGCGAACAGATGATCTACATTTTCTAGATCTAGATTTTCTACATATGTTGAGTTGGATGGTTGATCAGGAAGGTTTTATAGAGATGGGAGGGTTGGTGGGTCAAAGATTAAGCAGATGGGAATGATTGGAAACTCTTGCTCAGTGAAAGATGGAGAACTAGTGCACTAAATATGGCTCTGGATTGCAATTTTAGAAATCGTCCGTCCATCCATTATTTAACCCTCTTATCCTAGTCAGGGCCGCAGGAGGGGGAGGGCGCTGGAGGCTATCCCAGCATGCATTAGGCGACAGGCAGGAATACACCCTGGACAGGTCGCCAATCCATCACAGGGCCCACACAGCGATTTTAGGAATTGAGTAAAAATTTATTTTTAAAGGTGTCTAGTCGTCTTCATTGTTTTCACGTCAACACCAAAAGAAACCAAGGTGTATTGTCTGTGCGATTCAGAACATGAAACCATGTAGCCATGTAACTAAATGGGTGTGAAAGGTAAAAGGGTGGGGGTGACTACATTGGAGATGGACGATACACAGTGTTAATATGCTAACACCATTTTGTCTGAACCTCTACTGAAACACTACATGCTTGGACATGATTATTCTTAATTAGACTGAAAAAAGAGATGACAGGTTTATCTTATGGTTCCCGGTTTTTCAAATGCAGTTTTATTTTACGTCAAATATTCAAGTGCGATTGAACAAAATGGCTTGTTATCTTCTTATCCTTCATGATTAGGCATGTCCCATCAGGCATATTGAAATTTAATTTGAATAAATGAATGACTATCATGTCTAATAAAATGAAAGGCGACAGGGCGCTTACCTTTCTCTTGTCTTCCAGGGACGCCTGGACGATTTTGTCGTACCACTTCTCGAACATCCCGTCCTGGCACTCGTCCATCCACTCGCAGTTCCTCTCGTAGTCGGCGATCTCGTCCTCTTCGGTCCACTGACTGAGGGGCAGAGGGGGGGGTCATGGGAAAAAAAGGGTCACTGCTGTCATTCTGTGCTACAGGCCCGAGGCAGGGCATTTGGGTTTAAGTATCAAATAAAGCACGGGCATCGGTGTTGGCTAAAGTTCAGGGAAGTCACATACTTAAGCCATGGTAAGTTCCTCTTAACAAATGGACAATACATTATGTCAATCACCTGGATTTGAACATCTACAGAGCAACTATATAAAAATATATGTCACAAGTAGTGCCTATATATAACAACATTTTAGTGACATGCAATTCATACATGCATAGACAGTACACACATGCATTCACATATGTGTAACTGAGTTCACAGTGTCGTACTGGCAGTGCGAGTTACCTGATGGCGATGTCGTGGACGCTGATGTTCTCCTGAGACATGGTGAGCAGGAGGTCGGGCAGCCGGATGTCCAGGAAGAGGGACAGGTCCTGCGCCTCCCAGCTCATGTCCAGCAGGTGGAGCAGGCAGGTCTGCACACAGGACAGCGCAGGCAGCAGGGCCCTGGGGACACAGGTCACAGAGTGTATCCTTAACACTGCTGAGCAGCACCAGTCTATACCCTTAACACTGCCCAGCACCAGTCTATACCCTAAACACTGCTGAGCACCAGTCTATACCCTTAACACTGCTGAGCAGCACCAGTCTATACCCTTAACACTGCCCAGCACCAGTCTATACCCTAAACACTGCTGAGCACCAGTCTATACCCTTAACACTGCTGAGCAGCATCAGTCTATACCCTAAACACTGCTGAGCACCAGTCTATACCCTTAACACTGCTGAGCAGCATCAGTCTATACCCTTAATACAGTCCAGCACCAGTCTATACCCTTAACACTGCTGAGCAACACCAGTCTATACCCTTAACACTGCTGAGCAGCATCAGTCTATACCCTTAACACTGCTGAGCAGCATCAGTCTATACCCTTAATACAGTCCAGCACCAGTCTATACCCTTAACACTGTCCAGCAGCATCAGTCTATACTCTTAACACTTCTGAGCACCAGTCCATAGCACCATTAACACTGCTGAGTACCAGTCTGTATCCTTAACACTGCCCAGCAGCATCAGTCTATACCATCAACACTACTGAGTACCAGTCTATACCCTTAACACTGCTGAGGACCAGTCTATACCCTTAACACTGCTGAGGACCAGTCTATACCCTTAACACTGTCCAGCACCAGCCCAGACCCCTAACAATGCCCAGCACCAGTCTATACCATCAACAATGCCGAGCACCAGTCTACATCCTTAACACCATCCAGTAGTGTTGGGATAGCTGGCAACAGAAAGCAAGCCAGCGCAACGGGGATAACCAATCAGATTAAAGATCCGACAACTGTAAACTGTCCCCCATTCCAGATTTTATTTCCCCATTCCACAGTTCTGTCAAGGAGGACTTGTTAAATATTGCTCTGTTGGGATTTACCATAGTATACAAGCAAAATGCATTTAATGAACAAAGTGTGTCCAAAATGGAAGACACACCCCCAAACGACCGACTGTGGCAGGTAAAAGCGATCCCAGGCAATCTCGTAGGGGGATGTGTAGCTTCACTTTAATGCCACAGAACAGCAGTGCATACTGAACACCAGTCTGTTCCCTTAACACCACATTGTAATGCCAACAGAGAGAAGTACAGTTCTAATGGCTGCGGAAGAGCTTCAAAATAAACAAGAGATTAAATAAATGCGAGTGGAAATAAATACAGCCAATATGCAAAGTGCCGTTCAGAAATAAAATCATCATGGAATAAGAGACATAAAATGGTAAATAGGTCATTGCTTATTTACTTCATTATCTATTTCACTGCTTGATAATTCCATTTGGCCTTCCACACAGACGACGGGGCGGAGCCTTACTTCTCGTTCAGGGCGCTGAAGCCTTGGACCGCTTCCACCAGCATCAGCACGAGCTGGTGATAGGACCGGCGGACCTCCTCCCGCAGCTCCTGCCCACTGCCGGAGAGCTGGGCGAAGTAGCTTCGGAGGAGAAAAACGTTACGTAACTGCCGTTACAGAAATACACACGCCGCGTCGCTTCTAAAGCTCGTCCAATACTGCCGTTAAAAAAGGAGAACCGAGCCGTGCACAAGCAACGACAGCCAATGAACATCAAACACTGACCGTCTGCCTGCACAACAGGCCACATCTAAACCTGCATGGGATCAATCGGACCAAACTGTGCCGTAGTAATAATTATAACAATATATAATATATATTGTTATTTATATATAAATAATTGTAAATACCATTTAGGCAATCCCCTTATCAGGGACATCTTCACTGTCCTGCAGGAACAGCTCTGCATTTTTTTTAAATGTTGAATTTCACAGTGCAGAGGATAGAGAAGCTGACCCAGAAGCGCGGCGACGTGTAAAACCATCCCCCCCGCTCGGTTTTGGGACCGTGTGGGCGGCTGGCCCCGGGCCCCGGGCCCCGTACCTGGTGAAGTCCTTCTGGCAGGCCAGCAGCTCCTGCAGGAAGAGGATGCAGGGGGCCTGGAAGAGGTGCGGCGTCCCGAGGGCCCGCAGGCACTGCCGCACCATGGTCAGCGCCTCGCACACGCTGAGCGCCTGGGCCTTCTTCAAGGACAGGACCTGCAGGACGCTGCGGGACACACACACACACACACACAGGCCGATGACGTCTGAGCCCTGCGGGACGCCGCCCGGCTAAACCGGCTCCAGCTGGCGCAGGGAACCGTACACTTGTGCTATCAATGAACCCGCTCAGCGAACCAATCGTAGTGCTTTGCTATAGGGAGCACAGACTTTGATTGGTTCTGTAGAGCAGCACGTGGTGATTCCACCCGCTTTTGGAGTCATGAAGCATCATCACAACTCTCTCAACACAAATACACTGAAAGGCTCGTTTGTAAAAGCACTGCTGCTGCCTTCAGTCCATCACTGGCAGTAAGATGGCAGATTAAACAAAGCAGAGTTTATGTGAGACCATATATACTCTATCAGAGTTAAAATTACTTCTGTCTGAATAAACTTTAGACTGAGTGTTTTGCTACGCAGCCATGACTAGCCATTACATACTGAATGCCAGTGAATGCCTGTGTATTTGGTTAAAATACATTCATCCAGAGTAACCTGTGTCAGGTGCTGGGGAGGCAAAGCCCTTCTGTAAATGTTAGCCAGCGACGCTGTGTGTGGGAAGGGCAGGGGCAGGGACGTACTTGGCCTCGCCGATGGCCTGGTCCTTCATGAAATTCAGGATGTGCTTGAGGAGGGGGAACCTGTCCTTGATGGACAGGCTGAGGCGGGGCTCCTCCATGGACCGGAAGGACAGCAGGCGCAGGCGGCCCTTGCTGAAGGGGGCCTTGCGGGTGAGGGCGGGGGGCGAGGCCGGGTCCCCGGGCTGGGGCTGCAGGCTCTCCGCGGAGCCTTTGTGGGGCCCCGCGGAGAGGCTGCCGGCCGAACCCGGGTCGGACGTCGTGGAGGTCTGGGGCTGGACCCGAGAGGGGGCGTGGCCCGGCTCGGGGGCCGCGGTGTCCCCCCTGGCGTCGGCGGGGCCGGCTGCCGGGGAGCCGGGGGAGGGGCCGGTGGCCGGGGAGCTGGGGGAGGGGCTGGCCTGGAAGTCCCCTTCCGATATGGACACGGATCGCAGGAGAGGGTGAGAGGCTCCGCCCCCCTGGGCCCGCCCCGTCTCACTGTCCTGCCTCAGGACTCCGCTGGGGCTGAACCTGAACAACAGCAGGCTCTTCACAATACAGGTGTCCGCTGTGTGGAGGGAGGGAGGGAGGGAGGGAAGAAGAGAGAGAGGGGAGGGAGAGAGAGAGAGAGAGGGAAGGAGGGAGAAAGGGAGAGGGGAGGGAGGGAGGGAGAGAGAGAGAGAGAGAGGGGAGGGAGGGAGGGAGGGTTAGGGTTAGGGTTAGGGTTAGGGTTAGGGTTAGAGAGAGAGGGAGGGAGCGAGTGAGAGAGGGGAGGGAGGGAGGGAGGGAGAGGGAGAGAGGGAGGGAGAGAGAGGGCAGGAGAGGGTGAGAGAAGGAGGGAGGGAGGGAGGGAGAGGGAGAGATACGTGTTAGCAAAAGATAACAGTTTGAGAAATAAATTTAAATTAAAGAGGGAAAAGGACAGAGCGATTAGAAAGGGCAAGTTGAGAAAAATACAGAATAAAAATAAGAACTGCATCAAAATCCATCATCTTGACAGCAACTTATGCAACAAGGATGAGAAAGTATCAGTGTTTTTAAACATTTACCAATAATTATCACATTAAACGGGAGAAGAGTACACAATGGGGCCTTTTCCATGTCTGTCGAGACGAGCTTACCCAGCGACTCCATGTTCACCTCGCTCTCATCCTCCTCCTTCTCATCAGGCACATTCATCTTCCCCACCAGGTACCTCTGCTTCATCTCCAGCTGAAAACCACACCGCATGAATCATTCATATTCGTCTCAGCGGAAAACGGAATATTTAACTTCTGAATAAAAAGCAACGGTTAAAAAAAATCATCATTCCACTGTGAAAGACAATGCAAAAACTCTGAATAACGGGCCTTATCAGTTGGGCTGATGATGCAGCTTACCATCCAAGTTTTTATCCCCTCAGCAAGACTGTATAACTGCACAAGCTCTTCAGTCAGGGCTGTCTGACCTTCCTGGGCAACTGATGACAGAACAAAGAAAGAAAGAAAGAAACGCACTGAACAAGCATAAAGGCTGACATCCACAGACGTCTATCACCTCATTGTTATTCAGGAATGCCTGCTCTCTGAATTCCACCCAGCAGATACAACAAACCCTCTCATTTCCCATCTATCACTATAAAAGTAATAATGTGTGTTGCCAATCAGCTAAGCATCCCTATGATAGAACACAGTAGTTCATAGCTGAGCAACGGATCAGAATATGGGTTTGTTGGGAGAACTGGAAGATGAACGCTGAGGTGGCCAGTACCGTAGCTCCTCAGAGCGCTGTGCAGGACCGGCGTGTGGTACACCATGGCGGCCCATATGGCGTTCACCGCCTGGTCGACCTTCGACCCCCCGGCTATCTCGTTCCTGGTTGGCTGCTTCTTGCAGGCCAGCATGAGGGACTTCATGACCTCCGCCCTGCCGTCCGTGGGTGCGCCAGAGGGGTCCCAGCCGGCAAACTCCGCGAGGAAGCTCACGAAATCGTCTTTCGGACAGGATTTCCCCTGCACGATAAAAACGAGACCCCGAAACATGACATCACTGAAGCCTGAAGTCATGTAATATTTCAATTTTTGATACGACACCACCATTTCTTTTTTTTATTTAATCTTTATTTAACAAGGTTAGTCTCTTGAGATTCAGAATCTCTTTTGCGGGAGAGACCTGGTCAAGAAAGCAAACGAGGCAGAGATATACATACATGTGCAAGCATCATCTCAGTGTCTGAGTACTCCAAGCTGTACGCTGGACAGAAAGGCGATGTTGGACATGGGTCAGGTGTGGACGCACCGCTGCACTGTGAGTGCTGTACCTTAAGCGCTTCCGTGCTGGTGTCTGCAGGGTCGCTCTCCCCCCCCGCATCCCGGAGCCCGTGTCTGAACAGGGGCTTCCACAGGGGACAGGCCAGGATGTGGCTCATCTTACCGGTCGGGAGCTCTTTCACACTCCGGATTTCTGCGAAGGCCAACAAAGTGTTCTTTAGCTGCTGCGCCGAGCCATGTCAACCGCTAACACAGGCCCGATTCATCGTGAAGGTATACCATCAAAAATAAAATGTATATTGACTTCAGGGGTATCATTGTTTTGTTTTTTTTTTTAAAAAGGGAACAAAAGTACAGTGAGCTACAGATCATAATTTTAACCATATGAATGTAGTTTTAAGGCTCCTGTTCATATGCTGAAATGATCAGATCAGTCATCTCATGTGCCTTTAGCATTAGCATCGAGTCAGTAGCATATATTTCTTAACACATCCTGTGCTAAACTGCTTTGGCTTTAGCACTGTTGGCTAGTCTTTCTGTCCTGGCACGTGCAGTGCAACAAAAAGATACTTTATTCGAATGGTTATGGTCCAAGTTTTCTCCTCAAAATGTCCCAACACCTACGCACAATTTAAAGAAATGAAATTAATGCTGCAGCGTAAATGCCCCTGTCGTCCTGCTGACAAATGAGTCCATTCCGTTCCGTGATTTTTTTATTCACAGTTCTAGTTTAGCATGTATATCAAGAGTGACTGAAGCTTAAAATGCATTGACTGTGTGGAACATGGGATAGTGCTCTGGCAAGCCTGTGCCCCATCCACTGAGAATGAAATATTTACATATTCCCTGAACCCAACGACCATGCCCCAACCCAATATGCCTTCAGGTTTGCATTTCAAAATATATTGCTTGTGCTGTTGACATTGGAGAGCCCTGCTACTATGGTTACACTTACTGCTGTCTGGCCCAGCCAATGAGGTTGAGCAAATCCGGTTGTTGTTTTGAAAACGGAGCGTCTCTGTACCAACAGCAAAATGTGCGGGTGTGTGAGTGCGGTGATTAATTTGGCAATCTTCAAACTTGTGAAGAAGGATCAGACAATAAAATCCTATTCGATTCGTCCGCAGTTTGATTTCTTCTCGGTTACCCCGAGCTCAGAAAAATAGCAGCTCTCAGAGCAAAACAAAATAAAATTGCATAACATGCTTTGGTCAATGTGCTTTTAGCTCGAAGCAGAAAATCTAGGCTTTTGATCATTTGCTTAGCTATCCCAAAGGAAGGTGTTCAGTACCAAGCGTATAAATAAATTCCCACCGGTAATTCCAACCAAATTCTTTTCAACCAGAAAATAACATTACCTCTTCTTCACTGAGGCGCACCTTTTATTGCTGCGTATAGCTTTTGGGGCTATTAATGCCTCGTCTTTTTCAGTGTCGCAACATAAATTTCCGTCCAGAGGGACAATAAAGGATGTACTTTACATTTTTCACTCAACAGTTCAGTGTTAATTCGATAATTTATTCGATCCAACCACTGATCGCCCAGCTGTAGGGCCTAGGCATAGCACTGGCGGCGCGCTCACCGTGCGGAGACTTCAGGGCCATGGTCCGGGAGGCCAGGCGGCCCATCAGCCGGGACACCAGCAGCTGCAGGTCGGAGATCCAGGACACGGTGATGTCCGGCAGGCCGTACGCCGTCACGGTGAACTTGTAGCCCCACTCGTTGTTGCTGCTGTCCGAGTGGAACAGGAACTGGAGCTCGGGGCCCGCTTTGAACGTTACTTTCTGCGAATCAAAACAAACACGGAACCGCTTCACTAACAACGTTTTAATAAAATGGCCGGGCGTTGACTTTGAGTGTGGGAATCACAAAAGGAGTCTAACGGCAGACAGAAAACACTAAGTCCTACCTTTGGCCACTTCTCGGTGCCAACTTTCATATCGTAACGGACTTTTCCGCCTCTGGCATCGGTGAACTCCAAGTAGTCGTATCTAGTGAAGCCCAAAGAATGTGACAGGACTTGTGAGAACAGGAGAACAAAATGCACTTTCGCTAAACAATTAGAGGGCAACTGACCCTCACATTCAATTAAAAAATCTCCATTTTCATTTTGTTCAAATTTGCAAAACGAGAAAATATCAACCTCATTTCGGTTTCACATCTTTCGTCGAAGTCCACTTCGAAGGACGTGGCCCCCGGGCACACAAAGACAGTGGTCTCATGGCGGCTGTTCTCGTAGTTGTGAGGAGACTCCATGTTCCAGGTCCTCAGCACCACAGGCTGCTGGGGCTGCTGGCAGTTCTCCAGGTCCACCTAAGAGCCACACACAGTGATACACGGTGATTTATGGGGACACACAGTGGTACACAGTGATTTATGGGGACACACAGCCTCACAGTGACACACAGTGATTCATGGGGACACACAGCCACACAGCGGTACCCGGTGATTTATGGGGACACACAGCCACACAGTGACACACAGTGATTTACGGGGACACACTGCCACACACTGGTACACAGTAGCATATGGGGACTCAGGATCACACAAAGTGGCACAAATTGATATACAATAAAATAACAGGGCAGATACTCGCATATTGTAGGCAACAGTAACCCAGCCATACACAATGGTAGGAGAAAAACAGACATACACAAAGAACAGTTACACACCATGGCTCACGCCCACACACAACAACACACAGAGTCACACACGGTCGTATTCCCTGATATGACACAAAATGCATGGGACAGTTAGTGAAACAATGATACGCAATGACACGGAATGGAATACGCAATGAAATGCTGCCATACGATGCAAAATGCGGTGTGGCATGCAGCAACAAGCGACAATGATGAGAACCAATATTTTATTATTCAAATGTTTAACCGGGAGCTCACCGCTCCATCACTTTGCATTGGAATGACCCGGGTGCGTGTCAGCCCCTGAACGCAGAGGCCTTAGGAGCGAGTTATGACGACACAGCAGGCCAGAGTAATAAAGCTGGGGCTAACGGACGATGCCATGTATTCGATTTGGGGAACCACAGAAAATTTCATATGAATAATGAATGAATCGCTGTGCATAATCTGCAGTGACACGCGGTCACGTGCAGCGAGACCAGGCGTGTAACGGCACACAAAAATCTCGGGTCCGGTACGTACCTCGGCTTTGACTTGACGGTTCGGTACGTTTTTTCGGTACAGCAGAAAAAAAAATTAAATGCGAAATACAAAATTGCTTTTTCCACTTATCATGAAAATGTAAACAGTGGCTAACTGGCCAAAATTTCTCGCTGAACAAAAAACATGGGCATATTAACACTAGGTTGACAGGAGGAACTCGGAGTTTTGAATGTAAGTTCCGCACAAATAAAAGTTGCAAGGGTGGAATTGTTTGGTTGGGAGTGCATGCTGCACCAAACATCCCATACCAAACGGTTCAGAGCAGATAAGTGTACTGTTACACCCCCTCAGTGAGACATAACTGCCTGCAGGGCAACAGTATTCTCAATGAGACACAGCCGTATGGGGTGAAACAATCTTACAAGGGAGACACAGTCGCATGCACCAGGACTGACACAGTGAGATGCTCATATGCAACGAGACACACAATCCGTGAAACTTAGTCAAATGGCACAAAAAGAACAAAGACAGGACTAACATGCCCATACGTTACATCAAACCCTTTCCAAGCACTGATGGTCAACTACAACGCTCCTACAGGGAGTCCGTACCTTGGAGAAGATGTCTTCCGTGTCGTTGAAGACATTTTTGAGGAGTTCCACCAGTGAGGAGAAGCTTCTCAGCAGGATACAGTGAGGGATGTCCAAAGAGCACAGCTCCAACAGAAAGATGGCCTAGAAAAAGATAAGAAATGACCAACAATAAATAACAACATTCCAGCCCATTAAAAACCGTAAATATATAAATGTACTACATATGTATGTATTCATACATAACATGGCAGTTAAAAAATTTAAAAGGAAATTATGAACAGTTGATTGTAGAGGAAAGAGCGCTCAGTACCAGCTGTCTGGTAGCCATGGCCAGAATGGAGCTGCTCAGTTTCTCCACCATTTTGGCTCCGCTGCTCTCCTTGAGCAGGGACAGCAGGATGGCCTGGGTGCTGTCCAGGAAACGGTCCACGTCTGCGAGAGGAACAGGACACGGTCACGGACACAGACCCAGCCAGCGAGGGGCACGACCCCGCCTATCTACAAAGGCACGTGGGACGTTGTTCCAGACAGAGGAGAGACGGTGCGCCCCCTGGAGGACGGGAGCGGCGAGGGCACTCACACTTGAGGAGGATGTCCCTGGCCAGGTCAGCCGCGATGGTGGAGGACCCTCCTTTGAGCTGCAGGTAGCACCAGGACAGCAGGCTGCCCTGCAGGGCCCAGAACAGAGACAGCAGCACCTTCCTGCTCTGGCCGCCGCTGGCGTCCGCCATCATCACCTCGCACTGAAAGCACACAGAGGGGGCGACGGCGCCTCAGTGTGGGCGCACACGCAACAGCACGCACACGGAAAAGGCCACCGAGGAGGCCTACAGTGGCTGGAGTGGCTGCCATTCACTCTCAGTCTGGAGAGGGATTCCCTGTGGACCAGCGACCTTCATTCCTGGTCCTGGAGAGCTGCAGGGCCTGCTCGTTTTTGTTGTTACTCAGCACTTAACTGATGAATAAAAGCAGTCGAATACACAGTTAACTCCCCTCACCTGGTCTTGTGGGTCTGAATTGGTTGCTGATATTAACGCTCGAAAGGCTGCGTTTTTTTTGCTACCCATTACCGCCAAGCCTGATTTCTGTAACCACAGTGACCTCATTTCATTAAAGATTATGAAACCGTATGTCACAAAACTTTTTTTTTTTTTTTTTTTTTTTTTTTAAATGAAGGACACTGAATCAATTGCAACAGTTGCATTTCTAAATTATAGCAGTTTTGTTATATAGGCTAAGGGGAAAATGTCCTGCTACCTGGTAGGGGGGTTTTGTGAAGAAAATGGCACAAACTGCCTGTATTTCTATATTGAGTCGATTTTTTAGAATTTAAAAAACGCATTCAATTTAAATATTTAGGAAAAGCCAAGTGGGATGATTTTTTTGTATTTACAGTGTTTGAGTAATTTTCATTTTAAAGTCTGAATGCCCAATGGCGTAGCCTCTGGCCTTTCTAGTGTTAAGGCAAAAACAAAAACCAGCAGACCCTGCGGCTCTCCAGGAACGGGAACAAAGATCACTGCTGTAAACCAAAAAATGCCTTTGGGCAGTGATGGCGTCAGTGCGCACTGTCCACGAGGAGAATCCATCTTTCGGATAAGAACTTAAAGTCCTTAAAGACTTATTGTGCTCATAAAAGTTCCCATGGTATTTACTGCAGGGCATCCTGGCTAGATTCCCAGCTTGGCCGTCATAATTTGCCAGCCAATCATATTCTAGTTAATTGGCCCTATAATTTCGTCCCGCTCCACCACAGATGATGCGTGGTGAGATTTCTGGTGCCATATATCACCCGGACGGGAGCCAGAACTGGTGGCAGATATGCGGCATCTCCTCACAATGACATGAGATGGAAAGCACTATACAATCCATTATTATTATCATCACTATTTATATGCAAATGCATACATTTCCCATAATGCATTGAAATTTTAAATCAATGTTGGCTTGCAGGGAACAAGCGAGGCTCACCTCACGCGTGGCCACATGGAGGAGGGTGTCCATGACCGTCAGGATGGGGCTGATGTCAAAATCGGCGGGGGCCCCTTTGGGTGGGAGCAGGAGCAGACCGCTGGGATCCTGATCGCTGCGCGGGACACAGGAGTTAGCGACCTCATCTGGCCTCTTTCGCAACGCGCACCGCGGCTGAGCGCAAGAGAAGCTAGCAATGCTACGCGGCGCTCACCTGAAGTAGCTGCACAGGGACTCGAAGGTCAGCTTCAGGGACTCCGGCTGGTCCTCGTCGGTGATGTTTTTCTGGAAGGGACGCAGAGAGAGGGGGTATTTTAAACCGCGCGGCGATCCGCTTCGACCGCGGCTAACGCCTCCGCGCCGGCGCCAGGCCCCCGAGGGAGGGGAGACTGGAGGACCGGTTCTCACCATCATGTTGAAGAGCTTGTCCCTCCGGCTCTGCTTGTCGGGGAAGAAGACGGCGGCCCCGTTCAGAATGGCCTTCACCGCCTCTTTCCTCAGCGCTTTCTCCACCGTGGTCTCACCGTCTGGACCGTCCACTACTGCTCAGTCACACACAAAACACTCATTAGAGCGCAGACCTTCAAAAGCGACGTTTAGACCACGTTTAATGGTTTTTAGAATGGGGGACGGTATCCGGGCCCTTACGGTCGCACAGGTGGCTGTAGAGCTCCCACACGGCCTCGGCGGGGTCGCGGTCCGCGCTGCAGGAGGCCGACTCCGCCCGCCGGCCCTCCCCCGGGCTGGGCAGCACGGGGAAGCAGTTCTGCAGCAGCTGCAGGAGCAGCACGCGCGCCCTCACCGCCTCCTCCCCCTCGCTGAGCGGACACAGGAAACGGGGTCAAATCCTGAGCGCTGTTTCACAAAGCAGCGCTAGCTGGATAGCAGCGCCGAGTAAAACCCGGAACAGCTCTTATTACTGCAGTCCGTGTTCCAGATTTGGGAGGGTTCCAGGTTTTACTCAGCGCAGTTATCCATCTAGCTCAGTAATCCCGCTTCGCGACACAGGGCCCTGGTCTCTCTATCATGCACACTAACGTGGATTATGCCTTGACAGGTAAAAGAAAGACAACATGCCAGGCTCCTGTCACAAACAGACCGACTCCCTCCTGCAAATGGCATAAAAACTCACATACTGCTACAAGGAGGACGTAGTACTGAAAAGTAACCAATAACTCCTGACAAATATGGACTTTTATTCTGAAGTATGAGTACGAGGTTGAGGTAATATATCATTATCATTATCATTATCATTATCAGTACATTATCTCCAACTCCACAGCCATGCTGAATGCTCTTCTTCCAGTAGAATACCTTTGCCTCAGTTTGCTGTAAAAGCTCCAGAACAGCTGCAGCTTCAGGCCGCTGAAGTCCAGCAGAAGCTTCTGTTTGAAGAGGGACATGTCCTGCAGCGCCTGAACAACCACAGTAACACAAAACACACTGTGACTTAGTACACTAGTAAACACAATTCCATCAAAACAACCTCGTACAAGGGGCCTCCAGTGGCGTAGCCCATAGAGCGCTTTCCACATGCTCATTGTGGCCGTGACGTCGGCGGTTCGAGTCCGACCGCCGACCTTTGTCGCACGTCTCTCCCTCTCTCTCCTCCTAGTTCTTCCTGTCTCTCTACACTATCCTGTCTAATAAAAGCTGAAAAAAGCCCAAAAAAATATATAAATAAAACAAAAAAAACAACCATGTACAAATATAAATGAAAATCATTCCTGGGATACATGAAGTTCAGATATCCTTTCTCTATTTTAGAAGTTTTAATTATTTCCTTGCGCCCTGATTTTGCCGTTTCTCAGTGGGCGGTAGCAGCAGTAGAGGGGAGGGAGCCGCACCATGTCCCGAGTCAGCTGCTGGATGAAGCAGAGCGTCTTCTTCAGCAGGTCCAGGCCGGTGATGACGCTGCCGTCCGCGCACTCCCCCTGCAGGGCCAGGTCGTCCGAGGCCAGGTGCTCCGCCCCGGGGCACAGGTACCCGCTGAAGCTGAGCTGCTGGATGCCCAGCCGCTCCGCGGTGTCCTGCCGCGGGCACAGGAACTTCATCATCAGGAACTGCGGAGGGAGACAGGAAGTGAGCGCAAAGGCACGGAGGGCCCCTCAAGCACTTCATTTCTTATAAAAGGTGGCAGTGGCAGCCTAGTCGCTGCTGATTGGTTGATAAGACAGCCAGTCAACAGAAAGGCATTGCAGCTTCCATGCGATTGACAAAAACAAATCAAATGATCACAAGGAAGCTGTATGACTTTGCTACTGATTGGCTGCCTTATGAACACCCAACAGAGAACAGTAGTGACGTGTTTTTCCATAGACGCATTTCACACGACCTCTGAAGTTTGGACGTTTGCTGCCGCATCAGGTATAATAAGTAAAAATGATTAAAAGAAAGGTAATACACCATATGGTGGCGATGACTGTTACTGCATTTGATAATTATCGTTGTGGTATATCGCCCAACCCTGTGTAGTACAGCATTACAGTTAGGGAACTGAGCTTGTAACTGAGTGGCTGCAGGTTTGATTCCCGAGTGGGATGCTGCTGTACCACCCTTGAGCAAGGTGTTTCAGGACATACTCAGCCATACAAATGGACTGCATGTGTGTGAAGCTCTTCAATCAGCAGTAATACATCATGTAGATCAGTGTTTCTCAACCCTGGTCCTGGGGACCCACTGCCCTGCATGTTTTAGATGGCTCCCAGCTCCAACACACCTGATTCAAATGAATGGGTCGTTATCAGGCTTCTGCAAAGCTTGATGACGACCCATTCATTTGAATCAGGTGTGTTGGTGCAGGGAAACATCTAAAACATGCGTCCCCAGGACCAGGGTTGAGAAAGACTGATGTAGATAACATACAGTAATACTGCTTCAGCACCATATGTGCAATTTAACTACAAATATGATCCCCAGCCAAAATTGGGAAGCATAACTTCATTCTTGTGGTTTCCATTAGCAACTACTAGGGCAACAGTTTGGTGTACATGCTGGGTTCCTAACTGGCCCGAGTTAAGTCATTCAGGAATGTAACATTTCATATAAGCCTCTCCTTAAATTCAGCACTCATGTAGGAACTCAAGACTGATTCTAAACTCTCTGCAGGAATGCATGAAGCAGGGCAGTCGGAGGATCGGTGGACTGGAGGGGCACCTTCACAATGCGACACTGCTGCAGCTTGATCTCAACGTCGTTCCAGTCGTCCTCCAGCTCAAACCAGCCGATGGGCTCGTCCTCTGACAGCTCCAAAACCTTAGTGCTGGGGAGTCACATAGACATACTCAGAACAGTTACAGGGCACATACTCTTGGTGATATTGTTTCAATAGTCATTCATAACCACACAAAGAATGCAAAATTGCATTGATTCCTGTTCAACATAAATTTTCGTATCACGGCTTTGTAAGACATTCGATGGCATTGTAAGAGGTTCGATTCTGACTGGTTAAAAAGTGGTCGTTATTACAGTGTAATGACTGCTCACACCAGATCTCACTGCAGTCTATGTAGCCAAGAGGTCGCTCTTGTGTCAATAACTAATTTTACCATCAACTCGGCAATACTGGAAAAAAGCGTGGAAAGAAGGAAAGTGTTAAAAGCTGATCCTGCTATGGGAACAGTGGTACTCCAATTCTGACCATCAATATCCAAAAAATTCTCCCTTTAACATGTCACACTTCACCATAAATGGAAACGTACAGTTAGATTTTTGTGTAGCACCCAAAATTCAGAATGTGTGCTAGCCCGCTTATGCTTGCAAGGAGACTATAAGCTGATGTTGTTTGTTGCCACAAATTGGGGCAGATAATTTATTTTTTATTTTTTGGAAAGCAGCATTGCTATATGGGGATATTGTACCGTGAACTTGTTTGAAAATAAGCCCTAACTGGGCGTATTTTGTCACACCTCCCTAGCTGTACATTGTTCCTCACATAATTACTGTCTTTTGCAGCCAAGTAATTCAATATCATAACTGAAGATTCAAAAATGAGTAAGCCAGGGTTGTGTGTTCAAAACAAAAAAAGGGAACGCTATTATATGATATGATATTTTAACTGATGGCCTTACTTGTCTTTTACAAAATCTTTGTAGTTCTTGTAGTCCCAGGAATCATATTTCTTAAACCTCTTGAAGTGCTTGTCGGCGTCAAACGAGTCCGCTTCGTTATAGGCGAACACAAGACCACATTTGGCACCAATCGCTCCTTTGCGCACCTATAATGAGTAACAATAGTCTGAGACAAATGCTTGCTGGATTTAAAATAAGCACTATGGCAACGTTACAAGACAATTTATTTTGAGCTATTGTTATTCAGTATGAACAATACAATAATACAATAGAGCATTTATCCCCAAGGGACAGTTGTAGATAAAAGGGTAATTGTAGTACAGTTGTGAAGGTGTCTAGTAAGCAAGGAGTAACTCAATCTATTCATTTTTGTAATCGAGGTCAAACCCAACAAGAGGTGCAGCGGTTAAAAGGCCATAGGAATTTTCTAGAATCAGGAATGAGAGGCCGTGACTCACTTTGATTTTTATCTGAGTGATTTGGAAACTGGTCTGGTCCTCTGTTGATAAGATTACGCTGGCCTTTTTCTTGCCACTCTCTGTGAGGAAACCTGAAAGCAACACAATTTACATACAATTCATATTGACACTGGCAGGGATAAAATGGCTAAATGTGATTAAAAGCAACACAGATGTGGTTTAACATGACGTTGAAACTTTTGGAGGATAACGAGAAATAATCATGAAAACAAATATGACAAAAAATAATTATGAAAACCCAACTCTTGGCATTGAAAGTTGCAGCCAAGTTGGATCACACCATGACTTGACAGAATTGTAAAATAAAACCAGTACACTAATAATAACAATAACCAAGTGCAATAATCACATAAAAATATGCCATTAGCTCTGCGGTAACTTATTTTCTTTACAGCTTAGACTTCTGCTTGACTCTCCCACTCTACCAAGTGCAAGCACGCAACTAAATATGGTTACCCCCCTAGAACCAGCGCCCCTGAATTATTACCTAGAGGCCTAACCTGTCCCAGCAACAAAGGTCTAAATACAGAAACATGGACAGAAGGGGGAGGGACCCATCGCCTGGCACTGGTCCACCATTAAGCACAACACTGCTCTCAGATCACGGAATGCTCAGCAGGAGTGAAAGTAGCGTTCTGCTGGTGACAGTCTGACTAAATAATTTACTCCATTTTCTAAAATGGGGGAAAAACTGCCTCCTGTTGGGGAAGCTTTGTAAATTAGTCATGGGTTTGACTTTGAGATTTTCTCAGCCAATGTAAACATGAGGAAACTGGTGTAAAAAGGCCTTTCATTCAACCTGACTCACCCATTTCACTGTGCGGCAAAAAAGACTGAGTATAAGTCTACAGTACCATAAGCCCTGGATAATCACTGGACGAATATTTAAGGCCAAAATTTATTTTTCATGTCGAAAAAAGTGTGGGTTATTTCAACAAATAACTACTTTATTTAATTCATAATCATTATTCTCTGCTCAAAAGTGAGATTATTGGGGGGAAATCGCATGGCTAACTTATTCCCGAACAAGGAAAGAAGACACGTGGAAATCCATCTTACATATCCAATACAAGAAAGAATCTTGAAAATATGATAAGGAATAGAGGAGTCACAATCAATCCAGGAGCCATTATATTTCATAACTAATAGAGATCTGAGGCAGCGTGCAGGTTACTGGAGACAACAGAAAGATGCTGAGCGGGTCATGGCGGCCCTACCGTCGCCACTGGAAGGTTCCGTCAGCATGTTCTCCGGGCCAGACTTCTCCTCCTTCCCCTTCACGTCACAGGCCTGCAGATGCAGCTGGATGGGCTTCCCTGCGCAAGGGCACAAAATCACAGGAGACAACTTCAAAGACCTCGTCCGCCATTAACAACCGCCAATCGCTAACTATGGCAGAGGAGCGCTGGAGGAGGGTAGGAACCACGCTCAAGTTGGATGTGAACAGCAATTGTAGGGTGGTTTACAGAAGCGTGCCCCTTATCAGACTGTGTTTACGGTGCTGACAGGGAGTCAGAAAGGTCTGATAAACAGACAGTGCTACGGCCCCAATACTGCACAGTTGCAATCATTCTGCTGCATCAGCAATATGCGAACCTTAGGTTTGCCATATACAGCCTAATCGTGTTTGCTGTTGTTGGAAAGCTGATGTCATGGGGAACAAGTTTGTGTCATTGCTGGTGTGGATGCTGACAAAAGATCTGGGAACAGCATTTAAAAGTAAACAGAAGGTAATGCAAGTTATCTATGAGTCAGCAGCCAGTTGTACTACAATGATTAACCTGGTTTGATAGACCTGTTGGTCTGTAGTAATTGCGTCTTTCTCTGATGATTTGCTGTTTTTCTTTGATCCTTGAGTAAAAGTACAATGGTCTGAGGAGGCTCGTCAATACGACCCGCTGCGTGACATTCGTGTTTAGCTATTTCACCACATTTTGCAGTGCACATTATCTATTTCTATTACTGAACACACAGTATAATAAATTACATCCACTTAAACCTGGCGTTCTTCCTCTAAACCGCTACAGACCCAGCAGTCTTAAGGTCCTAACCTACATTTAGAGCTCAGGATATCTGTACCCTGAAATCACTTGCCTATACACTAGTGCCATCGCAAAACACACAATTGTATCTTTAAGGCCTACACGAGCCAGAGGCACATCCATGTCTGTAAAGACACATAGCGATCTGTACAGAGCCATACAGGCAGCAAGAGGCTGTAGCCCCTCATTTGCAGTCTAATGTATGTATGTGAAAGGAATCTGAAAGGAATTTATTGAAAGGATAACCCCTTGAGACGTAGCATCTCATTTTCAAGGGGGTCCTATAGACACAAATACAAAATTATAAAACACATACAAAAAAAACAGCATTACATAACAAACATACACTGCAAATACACAGACACAGACAGCTCGCTCACCCTCTGTGTATAACTGCTTGCACAGAGGAAAGGTTAAAACGTTGTTTTGCAGTCAGATAACCGAGATAACATTAAACGAATCCCGTTCCAGCAGCACCGGGTAACACTATACGCGTTCCTTCTCCACTGGGATGCTTCTGCTGTTCGGCGAAGCTAAGGGGATTCTTACACCAGCATCACAACAACAGCGCGGTGAGCATTAACATCAAATCTACTGACCAGCTGACATCCAGTGCTTAACATTTTACGGTGGCTTTTGCAATCGATTCTTTTTACTCCATCTCTGGAAAAGGAGGAGGCTTACAGTTCTTGTAGAGCAGCTTGAGTCTGACGGAGGCCATGGAGGAGATGAGAGAGGAGGCACGGTACTCGGAGTCCAGGTGGTCGCTGATGCTGGACAGGGACAGGATGACCTTGGCCACGCTGCCCCGGGCCAAGGCGAAGGCCAGCAGGGTCAGCTCCGCCTCCGGGCTCACACAGCAGCTGAGAGGCACACACACACACACACACGCAAACGGCACGTTTCACACAGCTCAGAGGAGGTTCAGAAAGAAGACTAAATCCAGCAATCAAAGACTAAACCCAGGGATACATAATTGCCATCACCTCTGCCTTACACTACACGAAAGACCACTCCTGATAGCTGCAATAATCCACTTTGTATTTCATAACGGAAGACTTTAATGGGTTCCTCAAATAATGTAATTTCTTCAAGATAAATGACCAAAAACCATAATGAAAAATATATACATAACACATATTTTAAAATACATCATTTTAAAAAACAAGAAAGCATAAACATCTAAAATCTCTGCTGACTCCTACATTATAATTTCCCAGTCAGTGAATTAGTTCATACAAACTGGTAGACTTTTTTTGACAAGTACAAATCTGGACTGATGACATCCACCTGTCTGGCCTAACTAGTCCCTGATATGAGGTTTCTTCCCATTCAGTGTGCTGCATTATATATGTTTTACTGATTCATGAATGAAAATAAAGAACTGATAGATAATTGTATTGCGTAAGTTGCCATTACTCAGCTATCCTGAGGAGAAACCCATCCACTTCCTCCAGAATGTTGGGTGAGAAGAACTTGGGAAACTCAGTCGAGCCAGGAGTTAAGGACAGAGGAGGCATGTGCTGCAAGGCTTTCCTGATGGGAAAAAAAAACAAACAGAATTATTCACACATGCTGGAAAAACAGCAAAAATGGGTACCAGAAACGACCCCACTGCAAGGAGGCTTGCTTACAGTTCCTAAACGTTTTCGCTTGTCTAATGTACAGATTTGACCTCGAGGGTCTAAGACGTGTAATTGGCTTCACGCGCATCAGACAGACCCCCGAAAAGAGGAAAGGCGATGAGGGGGAGACTCACTGCGTGCTCTGAAGGACCGTCTGTGCCAGCACCGGGTTGGTCTCCATAGAGGCGGTCACAAGGGAGGTCAGCAGAGAGAGGTACCAGATGGCTGAGGCGTCCGACACAGACACCTCCTTGTTCTTGGTGATCTGGTAGCCCATGGTTTTCAGGCCGTGGATGCGTGTGTCACAGCCGTCGCTGAGGCAGCGCTTGATGTTGATCTGAACATCTGAAGAAAAGACAAGAAGAAGAAGGGGCAGTCAACAAAAACCAGAATAACAACATGAAGAAGATCAACCTCATACATCCTGTTAGATGCTGGGGGTTGTTTCAGCAGAAAGTGGCATCTTCAGCTCGTAAGAGAAAAACAGCCAGAGTCAACAAAAGAGAACATCAGAATGAAGAGCGTGAGATTTCTCATCCCGGAAGTCAGAGCAAAGACGGATGGAGCCAGGTCCACTCACAGGGGTGGCTGATGTTGGCGTTCTCCAGGAGCGCTACGTAGCCCGTGACGTTGCTGGGGATGCGGATGTCCCGGATCTCCTGCAGGCACCGCCGGTTCTTCCCCACGGCGACAGACACCAGCTGGGGCATGTAGCTGTGATCGTTCGAGGCCACCGCAATGGCCAGCCGCCTCAGCACCACATCCGGCTTCATTTTTAACCTGCAGGAAATGACACGTTGCATGCGTTACAGGGTAAAATACAGTTGAACGGCTTCTAATACTTTCTCCAATTTAATAGAAAAGTTGCTGTTTTCTGTGATCTTCTTAGCCCACCGTATCCCATTGGGACAAAGCCAATAGTGTTTAGCTGCAGGAGGCTCCCAAATGCAGTCCGCTAATAACACGGCCTATAGGCAAGCTAGTAGCATTCTAGACCATAGTGTGAACACCTATTAGCGCTGAGTGAAACAGGAACGCATGCATACAGCTGAGCCATAAATATAATCAAAGCAGCCTTGCCTAATCCAGTGCGATCGGGCGCTTCCATCGGACTGCCAAAACGAGGACGTTTCTCCGTTCGTCATCTTGTAGACATCAGCAGCACTGGACGAGGCCTCGATGGAGCTGAAGCACTGGGTGACTATTTTGACTTGGTCCACCTCAGGGTCACGGTTCAGCTCAGCTCTGTACTGGATGTCCAAGTCTGAGAGGGGGAAAATGAGAAAATCTGAAAACATGTCATCAGAAATAAATATATTCATCACTCTCACTTGATTTTAGGACATCCCAATGGTATATCAACTGATAACTCAGACACCTATCATTTGCTACACACAAATGAATACAATTGTGCAGAGTAACGTACAATACAGGCCTGCAGTTGAACCTGGGGGATACTGCACTGTTTATTCTACGCTGTTTTACTTGGGTTTCCATGCTCACATTTTCCGAGTAAACAAATTCAAAGCGGATGGTATGCAGCGACTTGTCGTTTATGTAAAAGCAAACAAACAAAAAAACACACTGGGGGTCTTGGCAGATAAAAGCCAGCAAAATAAGCTCTCTGACACCCACAACATGCACAGTCTTCCAGTGAAACAGCAGACTGCTCTGCTGGTGGACCATGGTCCATCTCAGGTGGCTGGAAGTGTTTTAAAGACTACTAAAATTGTGCAGAGGCAGTCACACTGCATTACTAGATTATACTAACTCCAAGCTGGTAAAAACTGAATATGTACCCGATATGGGGCCAATTTCATTCCAATTCAGTAAATTCAGGAACAGAACTGAAATTGAATTCCATCCATCATCTAGGCCTATACCGACTTGAAATTGAATTCATTAACTGAATAAATTCAAATTGGACATTGTTGCCATTTTTCAATTCAAGAACTGAATTTTAATTTTCAATTTAATTGACTGAATTGACATGTCTTTGACCCCAAACCTGGTACATACATTAGGTACATCCAGTATGAATTGTACTTTGGAGGGCTTGGATACATAGCACACAAATTGACAATAAACTACCTCAAATCAGTGCTTATGTTCGCTAATAGAATTTTACAGAGGGAGAATGTTTTAGTTTGCTTAAGGAGGTGCCTTGTTCTCCATCAAAGTGAACCACCAATGAAACACCAAAGACAAATGGGTACCAGAGAAAAATTAACTTAGATACATGCAAAAGCTGAAAAGGAAACTTAATAAGAAACCATTTCACTGAAGTGACCAAGTGCAAAGTTTTACCCTTCTCTTTCTGAAGAAGGAACTCCAAGTAGTCCTGCACAACAGAAGACCGCATGCTGCAGATGCTGTTGTAGCTCTCCAAAACAGGGAAAGGAATGGCACTGCTGGGGATTCTGTTGCGATGCAGGAATTTAAGTATCTTGGATGCATGTGCGCCCAGGCGGTCTTTCGACTTGGAGAAGATATCAACAAATCCTGAAAAACAAACAAGGTTTATTAAATAATGGCAAATGCATTGCTGTGGCGCAACCATAATCCCATCCTCGCGTGCTCTCAGCCTCTCAAGTGCAAAAGCCGAGTTGCCCGGTGGAATTTTACTCGTTAAGATCTGCATATAAAGGCACACGTTTTCCCCATAGCTTTAATAAACCAAATTTTACCTGGGGTGAGGGAGCAAGCTTGCAGCTGTCTGATGACATGACTAAGTTCTCCTTGCAGATTGGCCCCATTGCAGTTCTTTAAAGCCATCAGCATATTCTCTACATCCACAATGCCATCGCCCTCTGCATCAAACTGCCCAAAAGCCTGAGACCGGGAACAAAAACGAGAAAGATCAACAACAGTCCTCCGTTGTGACACAAACCAACAGATCTGACAGTCAGCGCCACAAACATGACAAAACCTGTTACAAATAAAAGAAGTTCTGACACTCAAGACATCAAGAGGGATAACTGAAAAATCACTTATTGTTCTGAGCCCTAATGGCCATTGAGTGATTTGGTTCTGGTTCTTTAATAGAAGACATCTAGATATATGTACTTCAAACTTAACTTTGTGCAGGAAACAACATGAAAGCATGCGACTTCTTCTCTACAGAAAACTCAGTCACCTTACATGTAAAACAAGGTATGCAGCAGCTACTGTATTTTCAATAGAACGTATTATTGAAGCAGACAAAGGAATTCATACAACTGGACGTTGCAATAGACACAATTAAGTGGTTTTGTAATCTACCCAGATTGTGCTTACTATGTCAGACATGTTGCAAGACAGTGACTTTAAGTAATACGACATATTATTATGCTAATTAAGTACCTGAGCTCAAAACTTGAAGGCTGTAGTTTAGTTAGGTCGTTGTACACATAAATCACTGGCATTATGTCCACTTTAATAAATATATAATATGCCAATGGTAAGCCCTGTCAGTGCGTGACAAGAAACGGGGATAAAAGGCGCATGTCAAGCAAATAATAATGGGTTCAGGTATATGGCTAACTAGGTAGCTAAAAGGAGCTAACTCCGCGACTTGTTTTACAAGTAACTTGGCTAGCTAGGTTAGTCGTGGGAAACCATGTAGTGTTCGTTTGCAAACTAACAAACTACCACCAAACCAGACTAGCAGAACGAATAGCAAGATAGCTGAGTTATAACATTATTGACAGTTATGCCATCGTATAATATATGGTGGCAATATGTTGGCAGTATTCTAATCATCCGTATTAGTAGCGAGCTAGCAAATCGATAGCACACAGCAGACGTTAACTACTTATTCTCCAATGTCAGGCTAAAGTAGTGCAATAGAAACACACACCTCTTCGCACTCTTCTCTTGGAGCGTCCCTGCTCTCCAGCATCTCGCAGAATTGTTCCACGGTCACCGACTCCTCTCCACGGCTAAGTCGTTCTTCCAGCCGCCGCACCAATGTACTTTCGTTCCGAGTCAGGACCGATTCGGAAATGGCGACCCACGAATCGCTCATGCGGGCCGTTGCCTCTCTCAGCTTCACTTGCTCTAGTAAAGCTCCAGGGGTTGGAAGCCCACAGCCTGGTGCTGGAGGGTTATTCGACCCCCTTCCGCCAGCTCCAGTGCCAGATCCTCCGCCACTTACAGCACCGCCGCCGCCCGTGGCCCCAGAGGCCGGGCTGCCCCCTGCAAACCCAGGGCTCTCGGTTTCAACGTCCTCCTCGTCTCCACTACCCCCTCCACAGCCGCTCTCTGCGTTCCCCATATTGTTCAGCGGCCTCGGGCTTTCGTCGGGTTTTCAGCCGCCCGGTTAGCGAAGAAAAATGGTCAGTTTCTGGCTTGGGCTTGTCAAAACCACAGCTAGCCCGAACTGTGTTCTTCCGTTGCCACTACCGCATTGACGTACAGTACGTGCATACGTCATTAATCCTGAGAAAACTTTGAACCCAGTTCGCGATGACGGTAGTCCCTCATCAGCTGACTACAATTGTATTTCGTTGTTATATAGGTAGTTGTTATACTGCTGACTACACACTAAATTGTAAACTAGCTCACAGAATAGCATACATAGTCACTAAACTTTAAAAATGGCGTTCCTAACAAACCAACAGTTTAAGAGCTGTTTCAGCATTGCTAATTTTGTCTGAAACATTCCAATCATTCCGATGAGTAGGCTAGGCTACTGTCCCTGAAACTATGATTTCATTAGTTACCATAACCAATTTGTAAACGCTCTTAATTTGTAAACATTTGCGATGTGTTTCTCCTTTTGTCTTTGGTTTTTGCTTGCGGTACGATGATCTCCCCATTTGTTATAGTTTATAGTGTATTATGACTTCGGGGAAAACTAAAAACCCGTGTTGTGGCGGTCTTGATAGTACTCGGGTCGAGAAACCATTCTAGATGCACACTTTTTGTTTACATAACCTGGGGTTTTTGTCCTGTAAGCACTATAAATAAGGCGTTTTGACATCAAGATTATAGAGCCTGTAATTCAAGTTCCTCAAGACACATAGAAAAAATAAGTACAAACAAAATAATATTTTCCCTCTTACCATATATGGAAGGAAACACAGAATATTTAAAATGGTTCGGCCTTTTTTGATATCCAATAGAACACGTAATTTTACTGCATATTTTCAGGGTCAATTAAATGAATCAGAAAACAACCATCATTCACTCGCCTGCTTCTTTGGCAAACGTACAATTCACTATGTGGGGCAAGTGCACTTGGTAAAGTATTTTCCTCAACAACTTGAACATATGCAGTACATAACAGTCATTTAGAAAATTAATTAGCTAAATTAATTGCTTCAGCTATTTATTTTTTAAAGGAACAGTATCATGAGTAGACAGAGCCATTTGTCTGCTATTTTTACATTTGATATTGATACTGAATCAGCATTTTTTAAATTTCTGAATAACATTTACATGTTTTCAAATATCAGCCACTTATTAAAATAAACAAATGAACGACAGGTGAGTGGTGCATCCAAAATACACACGATCTTTGATTTTAAAATACGGGAACAGTAAACGGAAACCATCGATTACTAAACAGGAAATGAGTTACACATGGTTCCTATCCGGACTACAGACTTCCCTTTTGTAGTTCCTAGGTTCAAAAGTGACTTGATGTCAGGTAGAAAAACTGCAGTATGATTTCCTGAAATACATCGATGTTAGCGATGGTTTGAGCAAGCTACGATAGCTAATTCTGTTTTCAACTTGTTCGCTACCTACATTATGTTAAAATATTTCATTCTAACGGTAATCTCTGCATCTATTGTCTTTCTGAGCGTACACTATGATTTAGATAGTATTTATGAAAATACAGTGTCCCTCTTATTTTCGGTCGGAAGACGCAAAGAAGAAGTACGCCTTTTGGGAGAAAACGATCTTTCGTTGTATAACGGCGAATCGGACAGCAACGGACTTTACCTTTCAGTACTGGGACAGGTGTTTGATGTTAGTCGAGGGCGGGAGCACTATGGACCAGGTGGTGGTTACCATTTGTTTGCAGGTAAATCCTCGATTATTTTGCAGTCGCAGTCGGTAGCCTTTTAAACAAAGCTATAATGTTCATGGATGGAGAGAAGTGTAGAGAGATCAAAAATGTACGAAACCAAAATTCTATGCTGATTATTGATCAGATAGGATTATGACTGCTGCGATGTTTGTGGTGTTGCTTTCAGGTAAAGATGCGTCACGTGCCTTTGTGACAGGGGATTTTTCAGAAACTGGACAAACAGATGACCTATCTGGTCTCTCCCCTGAACAGATAGTGGCTCTGTTCGACTGGCTGGCCTTTTATCAGAAGGAATATAAACCAGTAGGTAAGTGTGATAGTATCCAAGTTACCTCATGTGTTGTCAATACAGTAAATAGAAAAAAGCTTATGTGTATGATCTGTACACAAGACAGAAGAAAAAATCTTGGTAAGATCTGCAGCCCTTCAGAATATTTCACAGTGAACATATTTTGGAAGTCATTGCTCCCTGCAACAAGTTAGTAATTACCAACAATGCCAATTTCAGAAACAAGATCATTATTTAATCCTATTGCCTATTTTAAGGCAGGCTGATTGGACGATACTACAGCGAGAACGGGGAGCCCACAACAGCATTACGGGAGGTTGAGGAGGTTCTGGCGGAAGGACTGAAACTCAAGGCTGAGGCTCAGGCTCAGAAAAAACGCTTCCCTTCCTGTAACTCCGCTTGGAGTGATGCCAGCAGTGGAAGGGTGTGGTGCTCCACAATGAGGTAGGCTACAGGTTCGCTCTTGAAATGCCCTTCTCGGCAACGCCTTGTTCAAAATGCAAGAGTTGCAAGCTCTCTCTGAGAGTCTGTCCTGCCGTTGTGGACAGTCCTCAGAAGTTTTCCCCATCTTCTCTCCTTGTAGTGGCGGGGTGCACAGGAGCTGGGTTGGTGTCCCCAGGAAACTTTTTTCCCTCGAAAGCTGGAGCTTCCGCTGCGTGTGTGTACAGAGCGAAGACCCGACAGCGCTGAACAGCCCCCTTCTACAGGAATATGAGGACTGCCCCTCCCTCGCAGAGTCCTGCCCTGTCAACACCTTGTGAACATGTACACCCCTCGTATTCAAGCACAGCTTTGAATAAGAGACTATGGATTGGTGTTTCCTAAACTCACAGCAAAGTGCTCCCGTGTGTGTGCTGGATTTTCAAGACCTACATTTATGCACTTCCCATAATTACATCCTGAAACCAGTTTGAACAGAATACTTACTTGGAATGTTGTCATTTGCTTTATCTTTGAAATATTTATTTTAAAGTTTGGTTTCAGTGTCCATACTTTCAGGATTTAGGGCCAACAATGATTTTTGTGACATGATATTGATACCTTTAAAATTTTTCTAATCGGACCATTGGTTATCAGAACTGATCTGACTCACTGGCAGGTTCAACGTGGATTTGGGTTAATCTATGTAAGCATGTACATCTATTTTGGATACAAGGGGCGGAAACTAATCTTAAATGCCTCATTCTGTGCAATCAACAGTTTGCTATCTTTGAAAGACAGCATACCCAGCAAGGCTCCAGACCTTTTTTTATGAGCCCTTATATAGAGAAAATGGAACAATCCAATGGAAAAGGTGCTAGATATATATTTTTTCTCTCACTTGGGGAAGCTGCTCAGCTGGTGAGCTGGTAAACAACATTCCACACATTCAATAGTAGTCGCCAAAGAACAGGACACTAATGGAACTGCAAGTGCTATTGTTGCAGTGACATGCTGGCAAACATTTCTAATGGTAAAATGTCAGGCTGTATACATGTACAGATAGGTGACATCTGCTATTAGAAACTAACTGCATCGTAGTCACCATTTCAGTTAAATGAATACTAGTCTATACACTGAATGATAATGTACTTTTGGGAATAGAGGAACAAATACTCATTTATTTTAGAATTTTTAACTTTTAGGTTTAATTGTAAATCTTATGATAATATTTGAACTATTTATGCTCAAGGTAATTGATCAATCAAGAAAAGATAAAATATAGATTTTTCTGATTATAGTTCGTAACTATTGCACTTTTGTAAATGGAAAATACTCAGGTATTTTAATTTTCAGGTTTAATTTCACTGTATAAAAGTAGATTTCTGATCAAAATATGGAATGAAAGAAACATGAAATAAACAGATTGAGCTGGGATTTTTAAAGCTGTGGATATTGCAACTATGTCTCCTGGGATTCTCAGGTAGAGACAATCCAAAGTGAGCAATATAATAAATACCAGTAGAAGCAAAGAAAACCTTGTACTTCAAGCGTCAATCAGATTTGATTTGTGAATTTCCTTCAATACCATTACTCCAAGCTCTTGTCCCTTTATGCCTGCATATTAATTTTCACATCTGTTGGAATTTGCTGACAAATGCTTACTCAAATGAGTCTTTATATTTGTGATCATTGTCACATTGTCTTGCATTATAAGTCACCTACCATTTACGCAGAAACCCGTCTGCTGTTGCAAGACACAGTTCATACACTCAACATGAATTTGGTCTCACACATACACACAATCTCCGGTAATCCACAGGTATTAATATAAAAAGACCACTTTAATTGAGCATTGCTGTGCACTCAAACTTGTTCACTCCAACATGTAGGGAGACGAAACATGGATGGCAGTTATTCTGAAAAATAAATGTGAGTCAAAGTTGCTGTTCTTTTTTTTTTTTACGACCTTTATGTAAAGTTGTCCTCCCTTTTGTTCCAGGAATACTAGAGGGAGGGACAGGCTGAATATCTGAGCTAACAGATACTATACAATGTGCATAAAAGATTAACAATGTGCATAAAAGATTAACAGAGGCAAGTTAAGTTTGTCACATTGACAAAAAGCACAAACTGCATTAAGTACAAAACAGTTGTAGTGGTCAAAAATATTATACATTTATCTGTACAATTTAACATCTAGAGCGGACCATTAACCCCACCCCATTCTCCCTCCCAAAATGATCAGAAATGTCTTGTAAATTTGATAAAGTGCACCAGCTTAGCCTAGCTATAAGGAGAATGTAAAGTAATTCATGAAGGGTTACAAAGCCACTTGATGCAAATTTGACGGACTTTAACGATAACTTCTTAGAGTGACAAATCAACATAGTTAAGGCTCAGAATGAATGGAATGTATACTTTGCTGACCTGGGGAAAACGTGATGTCATGTTTAAAATGTGAGCAACAAATGAAGACTAAAGTTTTAGTCTCATTATCAAAAGGCTAGGATTGGTTACTCTGTATTTCCAGAACTAATTCCCAATTCTGGAATATTCCCATACACAGCTAGAAACTGGGTCACACTGACTGGAGATGAGCAAACAAATGAGCCATTATTTAATAAGTGTATGATTCATGTGATATAGCACAGAAAAGAGTACATTAAGAGTAAATTAATAATAGTCCACTGATGATGCGTTATTTCCATTCCATGGACATTATACCATGTTTCTTTAAAGTTTTAATTTTAAAAGCAAGATATAGTAAGCACTGCAAAGGATTCTGGTGATGGTGCATTTTTATATACTGTACTTCTGTATCTTTTTTAGTGTCTTATCAGTATTGCAACCACTAAATCGTTAGTTCAAAGGGGCCTATAATTAGAGTAGTTATAATTTTAAATTAAAGCTCAATTTTTAGGGTTCAGGTTTTGGAATCACCTTTTAACCAGAATGTAATACCCAAAACATTTTAGGTATATCTTACTGGCAGGTAAGGTTCAATGTTTAATTTTGACCATTATGTGACTTTCAAGATTCTTAAGTACTCCCCATCAATAGTAGGGGTGATTAACCCCTTACACCCCTCACCCCCCCCCCCCCACACACACACAGCCCCCCCACCCCTTTGCAAAACTCCCCCAACCAGCTCTGTCAAGGAGCCATTGGACTTTTATTTTTCTCCTCACACAATTACTTTGATCACCAGACCAGACTATTAAATTCTACTTGAAAGTCCACTATAACGCATATAATTTTGAAAGACTGGAATAGTACAGAAGTAGTGGTCCAGGGTTTCCCCAGGCTTCTCTGAGGACGGCCCGTGGGGTCCTCCAGGCCGGTGGGGCCCGGAGTGAAGGACGCGGGTTCCGGCGGGTATTACGACACCCCCCCCAGAGTCAGCACGTCGAAGCAGATGTCGCACACCCGCACTGGCTTGTTCAGGTCAAACTTGATGATGGGGATCTCCTTCAAGGAACACTTGTGGCAGAGCAAGCGTCCACAGTGGCGACTGGAACCGGACAGAAGAGATTCACAAGGGTTTAGGAAGGCGATGATTTGTGCACAGAAGTTGCGCCAAAGAAGCTAAATACATTGGGGTTTTTTTACACATGAGACTTATTTAGAAAACTTACACTTCCTGAAATGTGTAGCTTAATGTCAATCAATAAACACACAACCCCTTTATCAGATATGTTCCCTATCCAAAACATATTATGCTAGTGTCTCTGCAATAAATCAATCAATTTAATCCATTTCAAAATGCCCAGTTGTTATAAAGTGGAAATTCTATTTCCAAAGGGCTTCACGATTTCCAAGACCGCAAAAAAAAAGGGCAGCAGAGGAAGTCTTGCCCAAACATCTCTGCAGAAACGTTCACTCCACGAAGTTCTACATTACCTTTGTGAAGCATATCAACTTCGTTAAAACCACAACGACAATCGTTTAAGAGGTCACTGAAGGCCCAACTTTTAGAACTCACCAGTGATGTTTCCGAGTGGTGACGCCAAACTTCGCAATGCATTCGTAACAGTTTGATCCATCACACCATGGTGGTTCTTTGGACAGCATGTCTTCCAGAGACGTGGGAGAGAAAAAAGAAATGTTGCAAGCGCTTGGCTATCAAGGTCTAATGACCAATGTGAAGGTCATGTGACCACGGCAGTCCATCACTGCAACTAGGTCTAATAGAATACACTATATGACCAAACGTATCTGGACACCCTTTAGTCTGGGGCTGTTTTTCATGGTTTGGGCTAGGCCCCTTAATTCCAGGGAAGGCAAACCTTAATGCTACAGCATACATTCACATTCTAGACGATTCCGTGCTTCCCCAGCAATTTGGAGAAAGCCCTTTCCTGTTTCAGCATGACAATGTCCCTGGGCAGACTTCGACGTCCATATAGAAATGATTTTGTTGTGAACGGAGTGGAGGAAGTTGACTGGCCTGCACAGAGCCCTGAACTCAACTCCAACCAGCACCTTTTGGATCAATTGGAAAGCCAACTGCGTGCCAGGCCTAATTGCCCAATCAGTGCCCAACCTCACTGCTCTTTTGGCTGAATGGAAGCAAAACCCTGCAGCAATGCTTCAACACCTAGTATAAAGCCTTCCTAGACGCATAGAGGTTGTTATAGCTGCAAAGGGTGGACCAACCCCATATTAATAATTTTGCAAGGGATGTTGAATGTCAGGTGTCCACATACTTTTGGCTATGTAGTGTAGATTTCAATGCAATGCTGACCATAACAGAGCCCTCTATGGCCAGCAGTGTAAAGTGAGTAACTCACCTAGGAGTCTGAAGAGCAGCTGCTTGGTGGCGACCTGGTAGTTGAAGATGTTGATGCCCTGGTTATTGGTCACACCCAGCCGAGCCCCAGCCCTCACGATGGCCCGACAGAGGTTAGCGTTTCCTTTCATGTATGCCAGCAGAAGCACTGTAATCGAGAGAGACAGCATCGTATTATTATCATAAAAACACTCTACAGTGTCATAATAACTGCCCTGACAGAATCGACAATACTCAGGTAGAAAAATCACACGGTGAACAGCACTACCGTTCTCTTACCTGTGTTCCCTTCACTGTCGGGTTTGTCCAGAGGATACTCAGGCATACACTCCAGGAACAGTTCAAAGATGGCTGCCGCATTCTCCTTGCCATACTGGCCCAAGACATGCATGGGTGACTGACCCCTGCAACGACAACGTGCTTACAGGAACACCCCCACTAATGATCACTGAGGGATCTCACCTCCTTGCTACAAAAAACCGAAACACTTCAGAAACTGTAGACTTTAATTCAAATGTACATAATGCTATTCAAGGCAGAGAGAGAGAACACTGGGCTCACATTATGGATTAGCCCAGTGAGACTTTAGCATGGAAATACAGGAGAAGAAAATATATATAACTTGAGTTATTGCCCAGGCATTAGAACAGGTTAAGTGTGGGCTCCTGTTCACGACGATACAAGAACGACAGTAGGAAAGATCACCTAGTATTATCAGAAGGAAGATGAATATTGGCACCTGGAGAGGAATGCATTTTGGAAAAGCATGCAAGACGGCTGCGCGGATGAAAGCCCCACCTGAGATTGAAGGCCTCCGCGTCGATGTTGGACTCGGTGAGGAGGGCCCGGACGTTGCTGAGGCGCCCGTGCATCACCGCGAGGTGGAGAGCTGCGGGACGACACCGGCTACGTAACTAAGGGCAATTCCCTTTGGGCTCAGTAAGGCTACGTATGGACACTCTCCAAGGTTTTACTAGATGATTTTCCCTTATCTAAGGAAATTACCTACAGGTGATGCACATAATGCCTCAAATGTAAGGGGCAAGGGATAACAGTAAGTGATTTTCTGCATTAAATCAGATTTACAGTCGTAAGATTCTACTGTTACTATGGTGACGCTTGGAAGCGCAACAGAAAACTAATGCTATCTTCCAGCTGTTGTCGAAGGCATGCTGCCTCAGCTGCCCTGCAGACATAACGGGTGACATGTAAAGAGGGGAGAGGAGGCGGGGCCCGCGGGCCACGTTCCCACCGTTGTTTCCGTTCTCGTCCACGGCGGCGAAGTCCACGCCGTTCTCCAGCAGCACCGAGCAGATGGTGGGCAGGTCCTGCTGGGCCGCCAGGTGCAGGGCGGTCTGCCTGTGTTTGGTCAGCTCGTTCACTTTGGCTCCGGCCAGCAGCTGCAGACGGGCGCACACAAAGACGGGCACGTCTGATTGGCTCTCACATCCTCATTCACACCTGTCTTTAGTCCCGCGCACTGATTACGTCACACAGTAGGCACAACAAAGAAACTGGATGGCCCGAATGTCTCATTACCATGATACCATTTTCTTTCTTTTATATTCAAAACATTTAACCTTATCCAGGTGAAAAGCCAGGAAGATAAACGCTTGATTTTGATTGATTTTCCTCAACACAGACAGGCACGCTATTCTCTGCAGATATGTTATCTACCTATTGGTCAATTTATAACCAGAATGGTAGGAAAGAACAAAGCCACAGGATGACACAAGGCTTGTGATTAAGTGTCTGATTAATACTCTTCATTGACTGGGGCCAGTCTTTCTTCAGTAAGCGTCTGACTCGTGCTCATCACTGCCTGACTAATGCTCCTGATTGGCTGGCTGCAGTTCTGGGGCGGCTCGCTGGCCTGCTGCTTTGCGACCCGCGGGTCTGGCGGCAGCTCTGCCGGGGCCGGAGCCATTACCAGGTTACGGACGATGATCTCGGAGCCGGCCTGGACGGCCAGGTGGAGGGGGGTGAGCTTGGCCGCGTCCTGGACCCGGGAGTTGACGTTGGCCTGGACGCTGATGAGGAAGAGGACGCTCTCGATGTCCGAGTTGTGCACGGCTATGTGGAGGAAGTTCCGCCCTTTGTTGTCCACCTGCGAGAAGCAAAAGAACAGGACAGAAATTTGAGCTACAGAAAACAGTCTCCCAATGCTCATTAGCTGACCTCTGCTAAAGCTAAGCGCCCAGTCACATTTCCAATGCTTTCAGAATTAGAGAGTGATTGTAAAAGGGAGGGCATGACAATGACAATACAATATACACACATTAACCTGTTATCAGTGATGTCTGGTTGGAAACAAATGAACAGAAATCTTATATTGTCAAACTTATTTAGGCAAATTCAGACACAACTAATGACGCAACTGAACAATTCCGCCACAATAATGCCACAATAACCCCTTGGTGTCCTGCGTGGAAAAACTCGGCCCATTTCGGGTCCGGGCGGTAGCGTTTAGCCCCTCCCCTCACCTGCTCGGCCGCGCCGGGCTCCCTCTTCAGGATGGCCTCGGCGGCCTTGTTGTTCTTGTGGGTCATGGCGCAGGCGAAGGGGGTCATGCCCTGCCGGTCGCGCACGTTCAGCCGGATGTCCGGGTGCGAGATGAGCAGCTGGATGATCACGCTGTGCTGGTTGCTGATGGCCACGTGGACGGGCGCTCTTCCCTCCGCGTCCTGGGGGGAGGTTGACATACAAATTCAACGCCAGCGTGGGCCTCTCCTTCCTCCATTAATTTATAAGGCACCAAGGACTGGTCTGCTAGAAGCCCAAATGGGTTTTACAAGAGGCTTCATTGCTTCAGCCCAGCAAGGGTCAGAAACTTAATGAGATAAACTTTTCCCTCTGGAATTCATTTTCAAATTCTGATATCTTTCATCTACAGAACACCTGATAAATATAAATCCCAATTAGCTAGAAGTTCATTGTAACTGTAAGGTCAACTGCTAATCATTCTGCAGAGAAAAACAACACGTGCCCTCGAAACTAAGCATTCATTTTGAATATGAATATTTCCCCTTGAATGTGTATGGGCAAAGGATACCCAAATGGAATTGATATGTTGTGATTGAACCTTGCAACAAATGAAGGGATGGCATCGAACAATCGAGAAGAACCACTGAATGAAAAAGCTTAGCCTGTATCAATAAACATTAACCCATTTTCATTTCTGGGAATAAGTCCAATCCTGAAGAAAAGTGCCTTCATACAGCATTTCCTGTGAATACAATGGCAGCCTACCAAGACCTTCCTCGATAGATTCAACCAATGGCCATCCTCCAAAACACCTTTTGTCCAAAGTAACTATAGAGTATCTGTTCTACTGAGAAGAGTAGCTTGTCTCTTTGTTTATAGACTTCTAAAATGAAATTAACGTTTAAGGAAACAGCCATTCAATATTTTTAATTACAATGAAACTTGTGGTGCCAAGATATCCACAGGCGGTTTAACTGTTGGTGGATCTACATGGCGAGAACTGCTCATCCAGAGCGTTTAAATAAATCAATTTCATTACAGGCAAGCAACTAAAGCTGCAATACTTATTCGATATCACTAAGTCGATCTTAGTTTTCATATAATGCCATTTACAAGCATTTTCTCACTCAGCAGCTCACAATGGACATCCAAAGGAATTTCTGTAGGGAATCAAAAATCTGCTCGTGGTGGACTGACCTGTGCATTGACGTTAGCCCCGAATTCCAAAAGGCACTGTACCACCTCCTCCAGGCCCCAGCTCCCGGCCAGGTGAAGGGGCGTCTGTCCGTCCCGTGCCTCCTCATCCCCCTCGCCGTTAGGCCCCGGCTGCCGCGGGCTGTTCACGTCACACCCGCTGGAGAGAGGAGCGACGGTCACATGGGGTCAGCGCCATGGTAACCCCAATCAACATTCGCCCTTTCATCAATCACAGCTACACTATATGACCAAAGGTATCTGGACATCCCTTTGTCTGGGGCTGTTTTCCATGGTTTGGGCTAGGCCTCTTAGTTCTAGTGAAGGCTAATCTTAATGCAATGACATTCTAGATGATTCTGTGCCTCCAACTTTGCGGCAACAGTTTGCAGAAGGCCCTTTCCTGTTTCAGCATGACAGTGCCCCTGGGCACACGGCGAGGTCCATACAGAAACGCTTTTGTCGAGATTGGTGTGGAAGAACTTGACTGGCCTGTACAGAGCCCTGACCTCAATCCAACACCTTTGGGATCAATTGGAAAGCAAACAGTGAGCCAAGCCTAATTGCCCAGTCAGTGCCCAACCTCACTAATGCTCCGCTGGCTGAATGGAAGTAAATCCCTTCAGCAATGCTCCGGCATCTAGTATAAAGCATTCCCAGAAGAGTGTTGCTATAGCAGCAAAGGGTGGACCAACCCCATATTAATGCCCACAATTTTGGATGAGATGTTAGATGAACATGCGTCCACATACTTTTGGCCATGTAGTGCCATCTAATGGAGACACTGCCTAGACTAATCAGGCGTGTACTGCATAAGTGCACTCTGTTTCACTAAATAATTTAAGCCATTTGCTTACGGTTACAATTGTGATGGGTTCTGTCAACAGTCCATGTGGACTGATGCTCATTTGTCTCATCAGGTCCAAGACTAGAGACCAGGTCCTTATGAGGATATTTTTAAACATGACAGTGAAATAAATAAGTTGTGACAAACCACCCAATGGTGATTAATGATATATAAATAGACTCTGCATGTTATGAATACTCCTAGGTGCAAGGTACAATATGAACAGCTGTTTCAATTAATATATAAAATCTTCCTGCTGAATGTGGATAGTCCACAATAACCCCTCCCCCCCACCCCCGCCCCTTAGGTGCAGCATTAAGCGTTAACTTGGCTCAGACTTGTTTCAGTTCCCAAGCAATATTCCAAAACACTAAAATGTGTATGTTTCATCGTCTTAACCGAATGAACGTAATTGTCTGCATCAAGCTTGACTACAGCTTGACTACGGACTGATGTGCCCTATCAGTGACTCGAAAATGTTATGCCTTTATTTAATTGAAACATTATATTCTCACACTTTCAACGGGCCGTCATGGCGGGAATGCAGGGGCTCAGTTGATCAAAGTAAACAGATGTGAAAACAGCTGTTGGGTCAGCAGAGCAGAGCACTGCTCTCAGCTCTTTCCAAAAACAATGGAGATCCCCAGGGGATCGTTTCAAAGCAATAAAGCCACACTGCTTTGATAGCAGTGTCCATTTGCCATGAAAAAAAAAATGCACTAAGTCAGCTGGATTACTGCCATTGGCTGTAAACAGGTATTTCAAATATGAGGTGGAAAAAAGATTTTAAAGGCTGATACTACCCTGGTAAGAATAAATAGCAGAAGGACTCATTAATGGCTGTATGCAATTTCCCAAAACACGTCCAAATACTTCCATTCGGGAATGCAGGACAGAGTGGGAATGTGGGAGTGAGCGGGAATGCCAGGAGAGAGCGGGAACGCGGGACAGAGCGGGAACGTGGGACAGAGCAGGAATGCGGGACAGAGAAGGTATCTGGTAGTGAGTGGAAATACGGGACAGAGTGGGAATATGGGACAGAGCAGGAATGCGGGACAGAGAAGGTATCTGGTAGTGAGTGGGAATACGGGACAGAGCGGGAACGCGGGATAGAGCGGGAACGCGAGACAGAGCGGGAATACGGGACAGAGCGGGAACGCGGGACAGAGGGAATACGGGACAGAGCGGGAATACGGGACAGAGCGGGAACGCGGGACAGAGAGGGAATACGGGACAGAGCGGGAATACGGGACAGAGCGGGAATACGGGACAGAGAGGGAACGTGGGACAGAGCGGGAACGCGGGACAGAGCAAGAATATGGGACAGAGCGGGAACGTGGGACAGAGCGGGAACGCGGGACAGAGCGGGAACGCGGGACAGAGCCGGAACGCGGGACAGAGCCGGAACGCGGGACAGAGCGGGAACGCGGGACAGAGTGGGAACGCGGGACAGAGTGGGAACGCGGGACAGAGCGGGAATGCGGGACAGAGCGGGAATGCGGGACAGAGTGGGAACGCGGGACACACCTGCGGATGAGGAAGCAGGCCATGCTCTCGTTGTTCTCGTCAATGGCGCGGTGGAGCAGCGTCTGCTGGCAGCCTCCCGGCCCTGCGCTCCAGCAGGTGGCGTCGCAGCCGTGCCTCACCTGCAGAGACAAGGGGCGGAGCCAACAGTGAGATCACCTGCTCTTACAGCACACACACCAGCTCCTCCTCAAACCTGCAATTCTGAACAATCCATTTAACCTGTGCTGATATTCAACATTTAAATGTTTATTGCTGTTAATTTCATTTCTACTGAACTGGCAAGAAGCGTGATGTCAAGAATGACAAGTATTAAAAAGGCTCTACGCATTCACATCTGGGACAAGTAAAGACAATAAAACTGCTGGCTTACATCTATCTTTATGGCAAACAATAATGATTGAGCACTAAGCAAGCAATGTATCTCTTGAATATTTGCTCAGTGGTCTTGCAGGAGCACTGACAGAAGTGGATCGCTTTTGCGCTCACTTACACTCATATGACAGAGTGAATCATTTGCTCAAGGCTCAGTTCCATCTACTTCAAGTCCGTTACACAAACAGGTTCATTTTTCAACCTGAAAGGCTACAGGCCCCAGCTAAAGCCACACAGTGCTCAGACTGACTAGACGCCTTATATGGTTTTAACTCCGATTTACTTGCTGGCCCAAGTCCAACGCATTTAACATTTGAATATGTTTCCAGCAGAATGTTACTGATCATTAACCAAGCGAGCAATCTGTGGCTTCAGTTTAGTGCCTTCCTGACCGATGTCACCTGCCACTCTAAACACAACTGCTGGAACCAGAATGGACTCCACACAGTCCCCTGCAAAGCAGCAGCTTTCCAGAGCCACTGGTCCCATTGACAGCGTGAGGAGGCAGGAGGCGGCTGGTTCACCAGAGTGGAGGCGATGTCCTCCAGGCCGTTCTCCAGGGCCAGCCACAGAGGCGGGTTCCCCTTCTCGTCCATCACCGCCATGTCGGCACCGCGCGTGCAAATGGCGTCCACCACCAGCGGCAGCTGGTTGCTGATGGCGAGCTGCAGCGGCGTCTTACCGTCCTGGGTCCTGCCGAAAAACACGTCAGCGTTAGACACCAGCTCCCAAAACCAACCCCCCTAAGACAGGGAATCTCAAATCCAGCCCACGAGGCCACTGGTACTGCTGGTTTTCTTTTCTACCCGATAGCCGACTGATTGATGCAGACCTGGGTCAAAGACGTATTTGTTTTGGATTCAAATACTTTTCTGTGCTCTATTGATCTTGCCTGGTGTAACTGAGCCTGCCAATATGACCAGAAGGCGGGGTTTGCACCTTTTGAGAGAATTTAATTGGTTCCAACACACCCGACAAGATCAGTAAAGCGTAGAAAAGTATTTTGATCCCGAAAAATACATATTTGACCCAGGTCTGGATTTATGCCACTGATTGGCCAGAGATTATTGCACCTGGTGTCACAGGTGTAAATCAGTCCTGACTAGCAGGGAAGAATAAAAACCAACACCACTACTGGCCTAGGAGCCAGGTCTGAGTATACCTGCCCTACGGCCTTATTTGATCTAATTAGACACCGGTAAAAATGCTATATCAAAGACTGCAGAATGCACATCCACAGAAAGAAAGTAGTCTTGTACCGGCTACTTTTCTCAAGTGAAATGTATATGCTGCACAACACTGACAAGCTATCTGCGTTCAGCACGTGTTAGCCAGCGTAGAAACGCTGCGGATCGGGACGCACCTGACGTTGATGTCGGCCTGGTGCTCCAGCAGGAAGAGGGCGCTCTTACTGTCCTGCCTCTGGATGGCCATGTGCAGCAGGGTCTGCCCGTTGGACATGGTGTCGTTGATGGCCGCACCCGAGCCCAAGAGCTGGGCGGCTATCGTGTGCATGCCTGACAACAGCAAAGCGAGTGAGCATCGGGGCTTTAAAAAAAGGCAATAAATCATTTTCACACATCATTACAGGATCCTTCAGGTTTATTGTGCCTTAATCCCAGGCCCATGATTGCAACTACTGATCAGAGAGAAAGACAGATCAGCATTCAGCTTGCTATTAAAGAAAAATTCAGGCTTAACTTGCAGATATCTATATGTAAACAACATATAAGATTATAGTAGTACTAGAAAAATAAAAAAAAATAAAAAGTAGTCCTAGTACTAGTAGTAGTACTAGTAGTAGTAGCAGTAGTAGTCCTCGTACAAGTACTAGTACTAGTAGTAGTAGCATAGTAGTATTAGCGTAGTGGTAGTTTGGTAAATTACTTTTGTCATTAAACCCATGAAATCTAAATAATTCTCAGTAACATAAAGCCTACCTGTCCAGAGGGCCAGGCCTAACACAGTCTGGTCCACAGAGTCTTTGAGGCTGAAGTCAGGGATGATTTGCAGGTTGTTGGTGGCGTGGAGGGCATTGGCTGAAAAAGGGCAAACATCAGCCATTCAGAGCGGTTATCTCCTCGTAAGAACGAAGCGTTTCCGGAGCGCGCGCGACGCTACCTTTCTGCTCCAGGATGACGGACACCACGTCGGGGTGGTTGTAGACGATGGCCATGTGGAGGGGGCTCTGCAGGTACACGCCCTGCCCCCGCTCCTCCTCGGGCAGGGCCTTCTGCGTCTGCAGGTTGGGGTTGGCCCCCTGCTGGAGCAGCTCGGCCGTCAGGTTGGCCAGGCCGTAGCGGCAGGCCGTGTGGAGCGGGGTCTCGCCCTGCGGGAGGGACGGGCACACGGGGGGGGGGTTTTAACCGGCGTACGAGACGAGGGGCGGGGCGTGTTTTACGGTTAGCGGTTCGAGAGACGCGCGGCGTACCCATTTGTTGGTGTGGTTGACCTGGGCCCCGTGGGTGGCCAGGAAGAGGGCGGCGGCTTCGTTTCTCACTCCCGCCGCTCTCTGAAGGAGGCAGTTCCCTGAGGGGGTGGATTTAAAAACTGTAAGCTATTGTAGAATGACATCATCCATGCAGGCTACTGTAGAATGACATCACCTATGCAAGCTAATGTAGAATGACATCACCCGTGCAAGTTACTGTAGAATGACATCACCTATGCAAGCTAATGTAGAATGACATCACCCGTGCAAGTTACTGTAGAATGACATCACCCATGCAACACTCCTACCGGCTATCCAAAAACCTTTTAACATTACTATCCGTACAATCATTATTACATCAGCCATTTATTCTGATACAACACACTATTACAAACGAGTAGCACTAAACCATGTGCCGCTTGGGAAAGCGTAACAAACACATAAACCCTGGACTGTCCACCGGTGATAAATTACACAATGCTCTCTTTCGCAGGGCATAAGAACCAGCTGGGAGGTGCGGGCACACGAACGCGAGAGGCGGAGTCAGTACCCGTGGTGGCGTCGGGGGCGTCCGGGTTACTGCCTCGCTGGATTAGCCTGGCCGCGAAGCTGTTCTCGTCGAAGGACGTGCCGTTGACCACCGGCGCCTCGTCCTCGAAGGGGTTGACCGACTGGTCGGAAGACACGGTGATGTACTGGAGGGCCAGCCACAGGGCTGTGCTCCCTTCATGGTCCTTCAGCTCCAGGTCAAGCCTGGCCAGGAGAGCACAAGGGTCAGCGCTCAACACCGCATGCGGTGCCTCGACGTGGAGGAAACGCTGAACTGGGATAAGTCTGAACTTAATGTGAGCTGGTGCAACCCTGTACTGGCGACCAGGGAACTCATTTTGTATCACTTCTGGTTGTTACCATTTTTTTCCACTGTAGGGACACGACTAGGGCCCTGGACCCCAATTACCACCCCTCTTCCAGAGATATATTTGTTAGCTTGTGAAAAGCTCAAGAACTATAGTTATGTTCTGCCAAAAATAATAAGAAAATAAGTTCAGTCTTTTCACAACATAACAGTCTCCATATTATGGAGAGTAGTATCGATAAGAGTATCAACAGGTAATTTCGGTATCAATACCAGTATCAATAAAATCCTAATGATGCCCATTCCTAGTCAGTTTGCAGCACTACATGCTAGCACACGTCTGACACCCCAGGAAACATCACATTACATTTACATCCAATCACTGAGCAGATGCTCTAGTTGAAAAAGATTTACAAAGTGCAGACAAAAAGGTTAAGTAAAGAACAGTAAAGTCACTGGATTTAAATTGGTCCAGTCTCTTCACGTTGGAGAAATCACCATACCAGTATAGGCCACCGTGATACTCACTGCTTGCACTGTAAAAGCTGGTTGAAGACGGGCTCATTCCCAGAAACCACCGCTTCATGTAAAGGGGTTCTGCGGACAACGTAGGAACACAAATCTCAATATCGGAGCACAAACTGCATTCAATGGAGATACATTCAGTCAAAGAGCACCTGTACTTGGGAGAATCCTAAAATGGAGGGTTGCTTAAAGAAAAAAAAGCACAGGTCACTCACTACAGAAACTTCCAGAAAACCCAAAGCAGTGCAGCAGGCCTGCGCGTGCTAGCCGGCCGCTAACGGCACCCCGTACTCGCCTGCCTTTGCTGTTCTGCATGTTGGGGTTGGCCCCGGTCTTGAGCAGGGCCTCGGCGATGCGGGCCATGCCGTTCATCACCTCCCCGGAGTGCTTTTTGGGACTGAAGGAGCAGACCAGGTGCAGGGGCGTCTCCACCGCCCCCACCGTGGCCGCGTTCACCTGGGCCGAGTGGCGGATCAGGAAGGTGGAGGCGAACTCGTCACCTGTGGTCAGAGGGAAGGATCGGCATTGGCTGTTCAGAGAAGGGGTGCGGGCGTCCTGGCTCGATCAACCTCACACCTTCTCCACTATCATGTTTAAGCCAGACATCACTCTGCATAAACTTAGCAATTCTGGACATTGAATATGTCGTAACGCCAACAGAGAGAGAACTGTACACTCATAACTGATTCTCAACTACCACAGGGATTTTACACTCTATTTTTACTTCATTGCCCAATTTTGAACAACAAATCAGATTAGCAAGCCTGTCCTAATTTGGGCAGAGGAGAAATCCTAGCCGAATTAAACCTCCCCTGATTGGGTGAAGCTACGGCCGATCGTGCATCGCAGACTGCACTGGCGCAGTCGGGACTCAGCTCCAGACTACGGCGTAGCTCGCTACGCTAACGGCGAGCGCTTCGGGCCAGACGGGCGCACCTCTTTGGATGGCTTTGTGCAGAAGGCTCCAGCCGCTTTGGTCCACCATGTCCACGTCGGCCTTGTTGTTGACCAGCGTGGTGGCGATGCTCTCCAGCTTCCGCGACAGGGCCAGGTCCAGCGCCAGGTCCCCATTGTTGTCCAGCTCGTTCAGCTTCCCCGGCAGCTGAGGGACAGGGGGCAGAGGGCCGGAGAGTGAGTCTGAGACCCCCTTTACCAACCGCCGTCATTCAACACCTCGGGTGATCGGACAGCAATGGGACAGCACTCAACCACGTACAAATACCAGTGTAAATGTTCCCAAGACGCATGGAGGACAGACTGTGATCTGATCGCCTAAGCCACCTCAGGAGGTGGTCCGGGACACTCTGTGACCACGCTGAACACAGGTGTAAATGCAGATGGGTCTTCAATCCACACGTAACAACTACATAATCGGAAATACGTGTTCGTGTAGCTTCTCAGATGGCCACCGTTATCTCTTAAGGGACCCATTTTTTATTGCAGACAAAGTAATGTCTGCAAGTTCGTTACTATATCTTTCTAAGGTACTCGCAACCTCAGGAGAGCTGCGGTTGTTTGACTTGGAAGTGACTTTGGATCGTGATCGGATCTTAGTGCAGACAGTGGAGACACATGTTAAAGCCAGGTGTGAATGTAATCCGACCAAATCACATCTAGATTCAATCTGGATACGAGATGCATGTTAATGCCAGGTGTAAACGTAATCTGGCTAAATCACATCAACACTGCCTAGCCAAAAAAAAAAGTCTCCTGCATTCGTTGTGGCATTGTTTCGACAACCTTATGCAACGTCACAACATTTATTTCCATCCAGAATTGAATTAATTTTTGGCCGAGATCTTGTATTGACGACGGGAGAGCTGAACCACTCCATAAAGTCTTCTCCAGTACATCCCAAAGACTTTCAATGGGCTTAAGGTCAGGACTCTTTGGTGGCCAATTCATGTGTGAAAATGATTCCCCATGCTCCCAGAACCACTCTTTCACAATTTGAGCCCGATGAATCTTGGGATTGTCGTCCTGGAATATGCCCGTGCCGTCAGGGAAGAAAAAATCCATTGATGGGATAACCTGGTCATTCAGTACATTCAGGTACTCAGCTGACTTCATTTCATTGCCGCATAAATCAATAAAATTAATCAAAGCTAAAGGCGGCCCAACAAAATATTAGTGTGTGCAACTGTTTTTTTGGCCAGGAAGTGTAGATACAATCTGTATACATGACGCACGTTAATGCTAGGTGTAAAGGGGTCAAACAGAAACAAGCCTGCAGCCAAAACAGGCGCTTCTGTCAGAGATCAGAGAAAGATTAGCTGAACCTGTTGTTCTTGGCCTAAGTGATTGCAATCAGTTCTAGAAATAAACCAGTGTGACCAAAATGAACCACAAGCAGACAGAGCATTCAGAAACCATGGACTTGTGAACACTAAGAGAGAGCATACATCAGGCAGTGCCTGACAATGAATAAGCCACAGCTGAACAAGGCCAGTGTGTCCCCATGTTTCATTGCATCCGCAGGCTCTGTGTGAGAAATGACTCTACCGCTCTTGGTTTTAAAGACACTTACAAGCTCATTTTGATCTGTTAGTGACTGAAGGTCAACAGAGAACATTGTAACTGCAGGTAATCATTACACTTGCTTGAGCCTGCCTGCTTGTATCTTTAGGACCACCAAAACATCACCTGAGGCGTTCCATACATGATCAGAAACACAATGTAAGAATATGCTGATTAAGACATCCAGTTCCTAGCTGTGTGAAGATACAGAGCACTTGGGTTTGAAGACATAACTTATTGGACTTGCTTTGGAAAGTATAATGTGCTACAGGTGAAAATACTGGCTAAAACAAAACATAAACCAGGGCTGCCAAACCCTGTTTCTGGAGATTTACTGTCCTGCAGGTTCTTACTCCAGCCCGGACAAAGCATACCTCATTTAACAGAAAGAGATCTCATTGAGCTGCTAATTAGTGGAATCGGGTGTTGAAATGAAACCTATAGGATGGTAGATCTCCAGGAACAGGGTAGGGCAGTCCAGGCATAAACCATGCCACTATGAATAAACTTAAATCCAACCAATAGCAATTAAGCAGCATGACCAACACACGTACAGCAACTGCTCATTGGTTAAGGGAATCCTGCAATAAGGCTTGGCTGTGACCAGCCACATTCCTTAGCTGACTGACTGTTCGGGCTGGACTGTAAAGACAATACCTGCGAGTCCATCTCGATGAGGTAGAGGAAGACCACGTCTTCCCGTTCCACTTTGATGGCTTTGTGAAGAGGAAACTCTGTCTTGGACTTGATCATCTTGTAAAGCAGCTGTGCACTCATGGTGCTGAAGTCCTCCTTCCTCAGGTCATCCTGTGAGCATACATGGAAGAAAAACATCTCATCAGCAATGCACTCTGCGATAAAGGCTACATTACAGTTAGCATGAGGTATCAATTCATAATTTTGTTAAAGATTCTTTTGTATACACAAATTGTGGAATTATACATTCAAATATGTCTGAAGGCCCATTTTCTTAAGTTAATGATGACACAATTGCTTAAACCAAAAGGTACGAAAGCCTTTAAACTTTAAAGTGATTGTCTATTCAAATGCAGGTAATCCAGCTAATAAATTAAAGATTGAGAGACAATGCAGGAGCAACAGCTAACTATGCTAGAGGACGGAGAAGCACGTGTGCTCTCTCCCAACAGTGAATGTAACCCAGAGAAGTGGTCTGGCCCAAATTCCTCCACCGTGTCTGGCCGAGGCCACTCAAGATTTATGTTCAGTTGTTTTTAAAAATGCAGAAAAGACAGTCCCTCAGGTGCCAGAACAGCAGCCATTTTAGAACCAGTCTGAAAAAGAAAAAATGTGCTGGCCTAGAGCTCACACACATCTTGGTCCTATTAAAAAATTTTTTAAAAATTTTTTAAATAAGCAAAGGAAAGCATACGCAAAGAAATGGCTTTGTAAAGCTTTTGAAGTGAAAAATAATTACATTTTTCCTACAGTTGACACAAGGACATTCTTAGATATGTCAAGCCACTAACACTAAAACATTTCACTGGTTGTGAATTGGCCACAACTGCTACACTGAAATGCGAGCATGGACCTTGCATGATTTTAGCACCTAGTTGACATCAATCTTAAAAATTAGAACCTTACAAATGAGACGCTCATGTGAAAGTATACAGCAAAATTTATTCTATTGTTTTAGAATCTAGTACACACCTAGCTCTAGCCCAAATTTAATCCAGCTGGTTTTAACATTACGAAACAATCAGTATAAAACAATGATTTTCATTGAATGTAGAGCTATACCGCATAACATATTACTAATTCAAAACTATAACGTTTACTCTTACTAATGTATTTTGTGGTCCCAAGACCACGTTCACTTATCAATATTCAGCAGAAAATAGTAAAATGTGCATGTGCGCATGTGCTTGTGCGTGTTTACACACATTCTTATATTGCCAGAAGAGACAGTGGCCACAGTAAAGGAGCAGGTGATCATATTCAGTGGCTTCAGACACTGGATTATAATACATGGCAAGTACTCCACCCACCTGTCCAAAACATGTCAAATGGGAGCAGATTCTTTTTCACGGGTCTTGTTTCATAACCATCAATGAAATAACTCTTGAGAAGACACAAACCGTAGGCAGTGACAGAGCAGCACGGAAAACAGTCCAGCCTTCACATAACAGACAGTAGCCTTATTACTCGATATGTACAGTCAAGCAAGAAGCAACAGCCCCGTGTGAAGCATACAGGCCCGTTTCATCTAGCTCCTAGATTGTTAAGCCCTCATCTCCCTACCATGTTCATCATCTGAAGCTCAAAAGCAGACTTCATGTCTTGGACATGTGACTCTGCATATCGGGTGGGCCCTGAGGACCTTCTGATAATGTTCTCAATCAGTTTATACTCTACCTTGCCTTTCTTAAGGGATTGAGGACCATGATATATTGCCATTTTTGGACAAGATGATGTCATCATGGCTTTGAGCTTCTGTCTCACTGGGGCCACCCTCCACATCAGAGCTCTCTTTGTCATGGTCAGGAATATACTCAACTATCTACTTGAGATAGATTAGGCTAGATGACAGGTGCACCACCAAGAAAAGAGGAGAAAGCTAGTAAAAATCATATTTCCATATTTGTTTTTCTGTTTGTTTCTGTTTCTGAAGACACGCAATGAAAGAAAGACTCCCCACCCAATGGCTGGCGATGATCTCGCCGCAGTAGTTCATCAGGGTGGTGGCGTTTAGCTCCTCGGCCGTCTGATAGAAGCGAATGCAGTTTCTCACGTTCACCGATGACATCACCCCTTTCTCACACCTGTCCAAGAGCAATGTGACAGATGAGACAAGCAAGGCACTATATTCACGGTACATGCACTTTTAAAGTAAATAAACCAAACACTTGCATCACCTGCAATGATGAGCATACAGAAGGTCCATGTAACAGCCCAGACATAGTCCAAAGTTTGCCCATAAACCACCTGGGAAGCACATACGAGGAAATACAAAACCAAAATTGAGGCGACGGTTACCTTTCCCGCAGCTGCTGAAGCTGGAAGCGGTTGGCCAGCTTCATGAGGTCAATCAGGAAGGCGTCATCCTCGCTGAGCTCCAGCTCGTCCGTGTACGCCCAGCGCAGCATTGCCATGGCGACCTCGGGGTTGGCGTCTGCGGGCGCAGAGGTGCGGTCAGGGGAGGAAGGTGCGGGAATCGCGGTGCGGTTCACGGTCGCGGTGTTTGCGCATGACTCACCCGATAAGTCCAGCTCCGTCGTGGAGGCCAGGTTGGCCAGGCTCCAGACTTCGCTGCGAGCCGCCAGCACAAACTTATGAGCGCTGTACCTCGTCTCTCCCACCTTCACCTTCAGGTCACTGCCAGATGAACAGAAACGCATTTCAATGCACATCTACGGTCTGGTCTCCGTCCCAAATTTTATTTCTCAAACGTGGTTGTACTCGTGTCCTTGCTCCCAATCTTACTTCCAAAAAAAGCACATGCTGTGGCTGTAACTGTTACCACCTCAGGCTGTGGCTCGTTGCAGAAACCACACGACACCACAGACAGCCCAACTCAACAGGCTTACAGCTCATTTAGAGCTCAAGATGGTAGCCGTAAACCCTAAATACAGTGGAAAGTGACATTGTTATAAAAGGTTTGTTTTACAATAAGTGTGACTGACATGGAGTGGATTCTTTATTTGGCCAAGTCAAACTGCATAGACAAAGCCTCATATCCAACTCCATATGCTGCCTTGATTGGTCAGAAAAATCAGGCAACCAATCGCCTAACAGGAGACGTTCCTTGAACGATTCTACAAATGAGTCAGCGGGAAGATGTGCGTCGCCACGGCGACAAGCACCCATTATATTAACATTGCATTACATTTATTTGGCAGACACTTTTATCCAATGTGACGTACAATAAGTGCATACCGAAAGTCATTGGAACAACTATAATACACAGGTCACATAAGGTACAATATTCATTATGCAACAGTTATTCATAGCCAGGAACACATTACGTCCAGTTCACACAGTAAGCATTAGGCTAGGTCAGAAAGTTTTGGTAAGTCAAACTAGGAGGCAAGACAATGAGCAACAACACAAAGATAATGACACAAGTGCAATACAAGTGCTGGGTAGAGGTGCAAGTGTAACATGAACAAATTAGAAGGATGCAAGTGATAAGAGCGATTCTAGAGTGGGAGTGCCCTGCACAGTAGTGATAGTTAGTCCAGTTACAGTGAAGAGATGTGTCTTCAGGCCCAGCGGAAGATGGACAATGACTGACTAGTTTGTAGGGGAACAGGGAGTTCGCTCCACCACTGGGGAGCTAGGGTGGAGAAGCTCTGAGGTAGGGACCCTCACCTGTACTGGTCCTGCTGGTAGAGTTCCCCCACGATGGTGAGCAGGCGGCCGATGAAGGACTCGCTGCCGCTGTCCTGGCTGGCCTGGGCCGCCAGCATGGCGCAGCGCCGCTCCGTCTCCGCCAGCTTCTGCTGCATCTTCACGTACTCCTGCCGCAGAAGGGCAAGGTGCTTCTGCAACTTGGCCACCTCCTCTGGGGTGGGAGAGCCAAAGAGAGCCGCTGAGAAAGGGCCAGCGCGAAGGTGCGCCGCGTCGCCCGAAGGGCGTGCCCACAAACACGGCACGCCCAAGCAGCACAGGGCCTGGGCCACGGACTGACCGTCCTCTACAATCGCTACAGGCCATGGACACGCAAATCTGGACCTCAAATCCAGTTCCGGTCCTGGTTTTCTTTTCCCCCCAGGTAATTAACTGAACAATTAGTGCTACTGATTGGCCAGGCTGTGATCACACCTGACTCCCAGGTAAAGGGAGGGTGGAAAACCAGCAGTTCTTGGACCTCGAGGGCCACGATTTGAGTAACTGGGGTCTAGGCTATATTACACATCCGTGCCGAAAAAGCCAAGTTAATTCCCAGGTTTCCAGAATGTATTACTCCAGCTCTTGCTATGCACTGAACTGAAAATTAGTCATTTTAAACTTGTCACTGTTCATTCATAAATGACACTAAGGCACTTCAAAAAAATAAACACAGACTCCAAGTACTTAGCTATATTGTACATATACATAATCCTTAGTTCACCAACCGGGCCTGTCATATTGCATAGCATTACAGTTTATATCGATTTAAGAAAAATACTAGACCTGTTATTTGAAATGATACGAGTCTCAGCCATGCAATAGCCCTGTGCACGCAGGTAGCAGGGGTGCAAGTGGACAGGATTACAGATGGTTTCAACAAATACTGGAAAAACTATTCAACATTTCCCTTTAAAAGCCAATGAGTCCTGACCACATTAGAAATAAAGGCAGGGTCTCATTCAGGCACAGATGGCTAAATAAAACACAAAGTGGCAATACAAACATAATGGCAGAATACAGAGCAGAAATCACACTTATCACGAAATGGCATTCACAATGAATAAGCATCCAATTTCAGCACAGAGGAGCCCTGTAACCTGCATGAATGGATACTGGATTACTTTATTCTCACTTTTCTTAAGATATAATTAGTGGCTCGGTTGGTACAGACAAGTTGAAATTGCTGGTTGTTCCTTAACGTAAAACTCATAACCTAGATATTGTTTTAGTAAATATCCAGCTGCACAGTAGAACTGCATGTAAAATGACTAACTGTCCAAAAAGAAAACAAATTAGCCTAACTAAATCTGTAATAGTACCATTAACTTTTTCATTAAAAAATTACATGGAAATGAGGCCGTTCAGAATTTCATGAGGCAGGCTGAGCATAATAACACGGTGCAAGGCAGTAATCAGTGAAATTACATCCACAGCAACAAGCAGAGCAACAAACAACGGCGTTGACAGGATTCCCCAAGCTGCTCGAGTGAGGCAGGAGCCAGGCCCGCTCCAAGTTTCCTTTTCTTGAACTCATCCTTAGTTTCAGTTTATGGAGAACAGCTGAGGAGGCAGTTCACGCCCCTCCCACTCGGAGGCCCAAACATTTCCTGCTACTCTCTGCGCTCAGCAGTGTGCGCGGAACTGAGAAAATCGCAGGAAAACCTCTGCTGTCTTGCGCCAGTGGATCTACAGGAAAGACAAATGCTGCGACAGCAAGAAATGCGGCGGCCAACAAAAACTAAACTGACACCGGCGTCTTTCGCGCTAACGAAATGTCGTTCCTTACGTGGGATTAAAAAGACTGATGTGATTGAAAAAATGTAGGCTGGGCTGATGCTGTGTCCAATAGTTTTAACTGAAGCTAGGCTGCTTTGTATAAGAAATTGTGCCAGACCTGGCTAACAATTCCCAGACCAACGACTGATTAGAATCAAGACATACCTACGCATAACCCTAAAAAAGTGCGGATCATAGGCTGCTCCCAAATATAATTAAATGACTTCTTAGTTCATGCGGTGGCAGTGTTGAATAAGGTTTTGTACTGTAACTACATGCAACTGGTACGCACATATAGCTACCAAGCTCCTCCACTTTCATATCTTGTAGTAAAAAAAATAAATAAAATCATAAGCTAACATAAAACAGGCAAAATACAGAAGACCAATTGCACAGCCAATGAGTGCAATTGCCTTGGAATGTCATAATTAATGTTATTTAATTTTTTTTTTTAATTGTTATTTGATCCATTGTATCTTCCAGTTAAGGAATATTAAACACATAATTCACCAATGGGAAAATTGTGAGCAGTACCTAACCAGCGAATTCAAAGGAGAGAAGTAGGAAACAGGACGGTGAGCCATAATGGACAGGCAATATTAACAGGAAATGGTCGTGGTAACTCGCTAAAGCTTTTAGTCGCCTAGTCGAATAACCAACCCTAGGCGTTAGGTAATTTGCGATTAAGGCCAGACCACCCCTATCTTGGGTTGACGTTATGACTTCTGGCTGGCAAGATGCCTAGGAAACCCTCATTATACGAACACAAATACTTTGTAAAATAGCCAGCCATTGCTGTTAACGAATTAAGATAGCTGGCAAAATGAAATATACGTTTTTAACAATTAACAAGAAAGAAAATTAGCTAGAAATTTAATGTCTACACTTCATAGCTATCTATGCAAATGTTCAATTTTTTCATATTTATTCCACAGAATGGAATTATCCCCGAAGCAAGCTAAATACAATGATTGGCAGTCTGGCCAACGTTATCTATAGCTGCAGTTCACCGGCTATACTGGCAACTGATGATGCCGTATTATTGGTTGGTTAAATTAGCTTGCAGACAAGATGATATAGCTGGGTATCAAAACAACAAACTAGGCTAAAAGTATCTATTATACTTAAGCTTACGCTATGTAGATCCTGTGTATCCGAGCCAGCTAACGTAAATGACAATTAAATTAGCGTTACAGACAGGATGATGTTTGGCAATATCAAGATCTCAAACAAGTTAGCTAGCTACGTTGGCAGGTCAAAGATAGCCCAATATGCAAGCCGAGACTACTAAACAACTTAACTAATAACTCACAGGATAGTTTCAATATAGCTGCAAGATATTTTAGTTAGCTAGTTTTATAAAATACGTGCGTTTTAGCCAGTAGTGATAGCTGAAATTAATAAAAAGGCGGGGATTCTGGACATGACTGTTTAATAAATAATAACCAGCAATGAAAGATGACTTCAAATTAGAGAACATTTAAACAAGATACCCGAAGGCTAATTCACACCGTTTCTTTTTCGTACATTTTTGTTGTTAATCATGCAAGAAAAACTGCCCAGTAAATCCCGTGGCATTCAGCACCAACACCACCCTATTCACCACCTGACTGTGTGAAGCAAGCTGTGGCTAACTAGCTATCAGGCTAACCGTTAGCTTCACGAAATAGAAGACGTACTACGACAATGAAGCGGAAATAAATCATGCGTTCCTTATTTAAACTTTTGCGCGAAATATTCAGAAAATGCTTATATGCACTACCGATGATAAAAACGTTTCAACCTGCGGCAAAGAATCGTAAGGCGGTGTAAATATGTTCAGAAATCATTCTCATACCTTCAGCCATGTTGGGTCGGGGGAACTGTTCCGTCTTCTATCGCGAGAGGACGAAGAAGCAGGGCAGGGCCAGCTGAGAGGGGTAAGGAGAAAGTTTTTGCATACGAAGGAAGCAGTAGGTCTGTGGAAGAGATAGTGAAGGCACCTGGATGGTTCATAAGGCTGAATCTTTTACAGCGGCAAGTGTCTGTCTATCATCAGGACTTTGATCTCTCATTGCAAGCAAAACTAAACAAGACTGAAACCTTGAAGCCGGTCCGCGACATAGACAATGTCCGGTATAGATAACTGGCATTGATCACGTTAATGCAGAAGCGGTGCGCCATCTAGCTGGTTTTGACACAAAAAACAGCGTTATTTGCGGGGGAAGTGTTACAATTTCCCACAATGATATTTGTTGATATTTCAAAATGTGATTATAGCGGCGATCCAGACTTGTTCCTTTCTCCCGAATTTCATGTATATTTCACAAAATATACTTGTTTTGAAAATAAAGGCGGCTGGTAATGTTATATCAAATCGGTAGTGTGCATTAGGCTCATGCTAGCAATCTCACTGGCTAGTGCGGGTGAAGTGGACAAGTGGCCATTGTCTGAACTGTAGCCCACTCGTGGAGCTTTCAACCGATCTAAATTAGGCAGTTCTCACAAGAGGTTTTTGTTCGGGCCATATGGTGCAACTCAACTTGGCAAACACCTGACTGAAGACACTGATGCTTCCAATGGAAATTATTTGAATGGGGACATGCATTTCATCACTATTGTTTTACATAAGACAGAAAATTTTCAATTTACACATACATTTCTTAAGTAGTTTTAGGTCTGTGACACTGTCAGACCTGGGTCCAACGTGTATTTGGTTATTCAAATGCTTTTCTGTGCTCTATGGATCTTGCCTGGTGTAATTGAGCTTGCCAATATGACCAGAAGGCGGGGTTAGCACTTTTTGAGAGCATTTAATTGGTTCCAATACACCAGACAAGATCAGTAAAGTGTAGAAAAGTATTTGAATCCAAAACAAATACGTATTTGACCCAAGTCTGGACACTGCATTGGGAACAGGATTTGTAATACCATGAAGCTATTATGCATTGCTCAGGGTTCTTGCTGAAGTTCCAGTTCATATAACCCTAAGTAACATTGGCTTGAAATCCATATTGCAGACAGGGATATATTACAATGAAAAGACCTCAGAAGTGAAAAGGCTCCAGATGTGTCACAAATTCATTATCTAGCTCAGGACCTAAATGATGGCTCCAATATTCATATAGGTATCCACAAAACAGTTTTGTTGGTTGTAGATATGCTTACATAAGCACAGACAGAAGTATGACATACACGACAGAAATACATTTAATATAAGAGCTTCGCTGTGGGTTTCTGACTTCTGCTTTTGCCTTCCACAACACAAGTTACAGTTTCTAAGACTAAATTTCCCAACCTGGTCAGCAGATAATACTGAAAGTATCCAAAATATCCTTTAATTCACATAAAAACGGGCCAACATAAACGCGCACACTACAACTGAAATATCAAAAAAGTGAATTATCCATTTAACGTAACTTAAATTGACATTCTAATAATATTCACAAAACATCACTTTATACAAAGTATCTTCCATTACAAATATTGATTTAAAATGTAGTAGCTACAAATCATTTACTTCAAATATCTCAAACATATACGTGATACTCAGTAATTCCACCATCCTTAATGTAATATTGTCCTGTGTTTTTCCATCTTGTCAACTCAATAAAATCAAGTTATCAAATGTAGTCTGATGATTGTAAACTGACTGAAAATGTTAGCTTGGAAGTATGAAGCTCTACTTAACTTGTGTGGAAATAGTAACTCCAGCCAAGTAAATTAATTGCACTCTTGTTGAAGCTCAAGGGGATGACATCACTCCTAGAAATTCATCTGCTTACTCAAGTCTCTGTACTCTGCAACACTAACATGCAACTACAAGTCACATAATAGCAGTCTTCTTATAATCAAGGGCAAAACACCCACAGTCCATACAGGAGAACACAGTTGCACAAGGATTTTCCATTCTATGTGGGTTCAAATAGCAGTTAATAAAACAGAAGCGATATGCACTATTCTTTTAAGGAAAAGTAGGCTTATGACACAATAGACCATTAAATAAAATTGTTTCTGCTATGCTTAAATTAAGTAAAGTTAAACATTAAATTAAATGTATGTATACAAGTATAGGAGGAACAATGCAAAGTGGCTGGACCATTTGCTGATGTGTCAAATCCAAACCTTAAAACAGTAAAAACAATTTTTTTTTGATTGTGAGTCTTTTCCCACATGTACCATAAAGTTGATGTAAGAAAATGCACCGAGCAATTATTGAAAAAAATTTATATTTTGGAAGAACTCACTACAGAAGGTGACAATTTCCATTACATGAAAAATATACATCAGTATTTTGTCTTTGTACATTAGGCAAGAAAACTGCAGTAGTCCACCAGAGCCAAAATAAAAATAAAGGAAATACAGGAGGGGGAAATAAAAACAAAAAAAAAATTCACATACACACTCACACCAGCATTTTTTTGAAACCAAACCCAGAAACTGTCCACATGAAAATCTACAGTTAAAGCATGCTTAATAAACCCTTCCCAGGGAACCACAAAAACAAGCGCACCAAAATCATTTGCTTCAAAATGTGTATATTAGGATAGATGGGCTCCAAATGTCCAAAATTTCAATTGAATGTTCAAAATGAGCAAGTGCAAAGAGTGCACCGTACACAAAAAGGTTATTGCTACACCATGTTATTAATATTATAATTATCAAGGTACAAAGGGTCTGAAAAAAGAATACACACACACGCTTAAGGGTATGTAGCAATTTCACTGTCTTCTCACCCATACATTTATTGTTTGATGCAGGGTGTAATTACCAAGCAATTTAATAGGAGGCACTTTTGAAAAACAAATGAAGACTATAAATCGGGGAATCCTTGCGCATGCAGCTCCTCTGGGGGAAATCACCATTTGTGCAGGTGAACTTGAAACCAAACAAAACACCAGGTGTATCCCACCATGCAGCACAGGAACGCGCTTTCCTTTCAGTGTGAGCATCTTGTGTTAAAAACCAAAGGAGAAATATGAATTAAAATGTTCAACTTGAGATTTATAGTATTTACCTGAAGGACTGAAAATAAGATGGGACCCAACATGACAAGCATGCTATAAGAGTTTTACTGCCGCCGGGGAATACACCCTTTTTACTCATGAAAACGTACGCAAGCCCAGAAACAGCCATTCAGACAGCTACGGTTAATTTAGAATCAAAAGTTCATTTCAACCGCTGAAATCATCACAAAACCTGTTTTCACCTTTTAACGACTCTTTCTGTCAAAGCAACCTGTTCAGCAAATGCTCACAAGAAAAAAAGGAGGATGTGTTTGGGGTGGGAGGGTTGGGGAGAAAATCTTCAAGAATTTACAGGATTCATATTCTAACTACAGAAGCGCTATTTATTTGGTACTATGTGTGTTGCTGGATGGATATGAACAGTTTATATATTATCAGGTTTATGTTTGTGCTATGTACAGGTCTTTACAATTCTTCCTGAAAGTTGAAGCAGTTCGTGGATTCCGAAAATTGCGTAATCATCTTTAGGTTGGCACTTGCTAGGCATTTTTCCATCAACGTCAGTCAGGGCTGTGGTGTTCTATTGCAGCCTATTCTGCCAGCCCGTGTCTGCCAACAATCAAAAAGGACAAGTCCGGCAATAGGAGAGTAGAGTGCAGGAAAACAGTGCCATGTTTCTCAATTGGAGACCTGTGAACGACAAACAGAGCATCAGCCATTGCTGGGTACAACTCAAATGCAATATCTCTCCCCAGCCATAAGTGTAAGAAGCTATAGTACCAATCTTTATTCCACAATGAAGTATTGACATGATTAATTTTGCATCCACCCTCATTTACATAATGTGACATTTCCCTCCCACACCATACCAGGATGCATCGTTATTGCTTGTTGACTAATTTCTGGATTTATGTATTTGACTCATAGTAAAGTGAAAGCAGTGTTAGCATGTTTGTCATATGGAGGGACAGGCCACAAATCCACTGCGGACAGCTGAAGAGTTCATGGTAGGATTTGTTTATTTGGGTCAGGACTACAGTGCTAGACAAGGTAATGCTTTTATAGGGATTATTTTAGGCTGCGATGAAGTTCACAATGTTCCGTACCCCACAAAGAGGTAAAACGTCTTTATACACTGAAAATGCAGCACTGCATACAGTCTTGTAGAAAGTTTCATAATAACTTGCAGCTTGTAGGAGAAAATTCAGTTTCATACCCTGAAAAAAAGGTGTAGCTACACGCTGCTGGATAGGTGTCACTCAAAGGCAGTCTCTTGGCTTTTTCTTACGCAACGGGCGACTTTCCTTTTGAACTCCCCATGCCGGTCTTCCCTCCACTCTTTCTGTAACACACAACATGGATATTTCATAGTAAACGAAGCAGAAAATCTGGCAAATGCCCCTAAATACATTTTTTGAATGCAGGTACTCCCAAACACAACTGATAGCCTAATACTTTGCTTTAATTAATCAACCATTTGATGAATTACATTTTAAAATGGCCAATTCAATTTGAAAGCAGAACTTGCGTTTGAGAAATGAATTCCATCAGTGGTTTTAGAAAAGGTTCTACGATTTGTTAATTGATTAATTTATCCCCAGTGACTTCCTCTATAGCAGTTACTCCATTTATTATAATGTTCAACAAGGTCTGCAAGTCCATATGGCAAAACATCACATCTGCTACTTTCATGTAAAGGTAGAAGTACATGATATTTGTGAAGGCTGTAATATTATACCACTTCAACAAATTTACAGCATTTCAGTGCATACCATCTAAATGGTATAGAAATGACCATCAGCCCATGGCGTAAGAGAGGACTTACCGCCGCATCCACGTTGGCAGGAGAGTCTCCGTTGGGATCTGCCAGCATAGAAATGACGCTAATCATAATGGTCTCCACTGTGTGGATGGGGAGCCAGCGTTCCTCGGGCTTCTCGTAGCCGTATTTATCCTCTCCCGGCTCGTGCAGAATTGAAATGCATACATCACCGCTCTTATCAACTGGAAAGGAGACCACGGGAAAATAAGATCACGCGGATTACCGATGAAATCACAGAAGAAGTGCGTGCAGTACGCCAAAGAGCACAAATGCAACAGCAGAATGGGCGGGCACTTGCCATTAGGGTGCCATATATCGGTGATAAACTTCATTTTGGGCGGCCTGAGTGGGTAGTCTCTGGGAAACGTGAGATGCGCTTTAAACACACCACCTTCACTGCAAACAGAGAAATTAAGAGTGTCAACGTGTATGATTTAAGTTGGCTGAATATTTATTCATTAAAAAAAAAAAAAGAAATTTACCACACCGGATGAATAAAATCATAATTCCACATCCAAATACCAAACAATAAGAGAACAGACGAGGTTACAGCATGATATAGCTAACCCTGGTTGTGGTTGTTTTTTATTATGGCTATAATTTTACTTCCTGAATGGATCATAGAGGTTATAATATTGCAATTAGCAAACAAGTTGATTTTCATGATAAAATATAATACAATACTTACTACAGTGTGTCTGGGGGACCGATTATTAGCACCTCCCATCTGTAAAGGTCATTATCATCTATCAATCCTGCTGAGAAACCTTCTACTGGATTTTTATTCAGTTCTGAAAGAAAAGGAAGACATGACTCAGTAGGCTGTACTGGCTACAAGAAAGCAGCGTCTCTAAAAGGCAATGAGGGTTATGCATACCCCAAAACACCATGAGATCCTTAACCCCTCATTCTGCACTAATAGAACTTAAATGTCATGCCCTGGACAACAAAACTGACAGCACATCAGATATTTGGGAACAAATACGTTACAGTAGTACAATAATAATCTGACACTTTCATTAACATTAGTTTTATGTGTGTTTAAAATATGAACCGATATATGAAACTGAGTACTTCTGTAAAGCGATAACCTAGTACAAAGGTAGTATTCTTCCTGCTCCTCTACTTTATTCCCAAATGAATGAAATTATAAAAGTATGTATCGCACAAGGCAACCTTAATAGTATAACCACAATCAAGAAAGGTTATCAGAATGGAGAAGAATATCCAGTGTTCTTGAAAGAACACTACTGTTTGGCACTTGAAATGATCCAATTCATGTATAACCGTGGATCGAGTATTTTTGTTTAATGACTACAGTCCCTCAATCAAGCAGTTTCAGGAAAAAACAGGTTAGCAGGGAATGACTCAACACAGCCGCTCTCAAAGGTAGCGCTGGCTATACATAGCGCAGTGACACAAATACAGTAGCACGAAGAGGGAAGGCTGGCTCAACGCAAGGGCAAAAGGCTGGGTGCAATGTGATAATCTGAGCAGTCGCATTTGGGTGGGAGTGGCTCAGGGAGTTTACCAGCAGGGTTAGCAGGAAGGGAAGAGTTCATCCACAGGAAGTTGTTTATCAAAGATCACATGCAATGCATCCTACTTTAACAAAACCACACTATGTACTACACTTTTTGTCAGTGTCTGCCATAATTCTCCACATAAATAATTTTTATTTCAGATTAACTTGGGAAGTGGACAAAGAATTTTTGAACCTGATATTGGGAATGAAGATCACCCCCCCACCCCACACACACACACAAACACACATTATGTCAACACACCCGGTCATGACCGAACAGACTATCGCATTGGGCAATTACCCTGCTTTTCAAAAACATGGCATGGCTGAGGATACGATCAGAAGATATTAGAGAATGAACGCTACTAAGCAAAGACATTGTAGGCTCTTCGTCATTAGCAGACTATGAACAGATGGTTACACAAAATGAGTTTTGCCAGGCCAGAGGTGGTGAAGGTCAGCCTGGGTTACTGTGTTGCTGCTGCATTAGTTCCTCCCAACAGTACACCAGGGCAATGCAAATGGGCCAACAATTGGCAGTTAAAGACCAATCTCTTAAAAATAAGCATTAGCTCTCCTGTATTATGCATGGATGGGAGTGTGGAATAAACGTGCTGGCTTTTGGGACCGTGTAAGCCTGCAGTTCGAGGCACAAATTGAGGCACAGTCGGAAATACCAAATCAGGGATCAAAAATGTGGGAACAAACTGCTAATAAAATGGCGAAATACTGAATCTTCACACGGCCACATTAGAGGAGGAAAGGCCAATCCACACACCTCCATGAAATGCTATCAGTGCAGAAAGCAAGCCTAAATAAGCACTCAGTATTGCAGTTAGTAAGCGTTCGGGTAATGCTACTGCCAGAGGAAGCCAAAACAGGGTCCATGCATATTTGAACAAATACAGCCATTTTAATAGTTTTTGTCATTTCATTTCCTTTGAGTAGTATACTTCATCTGAATTTGGTGAGTATACAAACTGCAATGCAGGAGTGCTTACATGCTTCTCTCCACTCCTCAGTCTCCCGCCTGCAGTACCCATTTGAGACTCCAGTTGCTCAGCTCCATGTGTTTCTATAGATATGCCACACAACTACGTTTTCGTTTAACGCCTTCGTGAATTCACAACTGCCTGGTCATTTGCTTCTGTTTTAGCGTAACCTGGACAAAAGCTGACATGCAGCCTTTGTATAGTGTCTACCGTAAGTCAACTTCCTGCAAACATCACCCTTGCCACCCAGAAAAGGCTAGCATTCCAAGAACATTACTAGCATACAGAGTTAGCTTTTATCCATTTAATTGCAGGTGCTTTTAAGAAATCACACAACCCCCTCAAATGCTTAATTAAATTCTGTATAGCACCGTATGTAAACTTAGTCAACAAGGAAACTATACAGTGAATAGGATATGAATTCATGACAGCTAATATGCCATTTAATCTACCAACAGAATTTTCTGTGTCTGTGTTAGGAGGCAACTGAAATTTACATTAGAAACCTGATTTATGCCAAATGGCAAGCCGGTACTTAAAGCTCCTCACAAGCTTAATGCTAGTGCTAGAAAACCTACATTTTATTTAAAACAACTTTGGAGTGTGCTCATGCACTCAGTGAAAATCAGTATTTCATTTTAACAATTAATGAAGCAGGCTACATATGGATACAAAAGGCTACTTCAGGTTTTAGTCCAGTCCATGAGATTCTAATATCTTTCAAGGTTTAACTTTATTTGTCCCAGATGGGAAATTGGTATTGCAGGATCGTACCAATGACACAAGAGGACAAATAAAATATAATATACAGCTTTAGGATGCTAAAATGCTGAATTACTAGAAACACTGATAAACTCAATATTTAATAATAAAAATACTACTTTTATGTATACTTTGTATTTAGTTACCCCATCTCCTTCTCAAAACAGACTTGATTCTCATAACAGATGGCCCCAAGCATGGAAAATGATATTCAACACATGATCTCTGGGGACACCGGACATGCTGCAACATTGGATTGCACCACCATTTGGGCTCAAAACATTCACTGACACCCCAACGCACACTTGTGTCTCTGTGTACACTGTGTACGCACTCAGTAACCTTCAAGAGGTGAACTCCATACTGAATAAAAACATGTGTCAGCCATTTTAAAGCCAGAATCGTGGCCCATTTCCCATACATGTATCATAAACAGACACTGATTGCCTGGATCAGCCAGGGTTCTTTTACAGCACTTAACAGATACATGCTGGAAATAAATTGTGAAACAGGCCCATGCTGTGACAAGGCTAGGAATTTACAGAAATGATTATAAAGCATATCGTCATATCGATAGCTCTACACTACATCTGGGGATGATTTAGAAGCTTGCTGTAAATCAGTTATTCAGCTTTAACTTTATATGGTCAACTGAAGCATAATAAACAAAGATGATTTTCCTCCCCATTCACCCTCAGCTGGCCTCCCAGTTTAAAAGAAGTCACTAAAGCAACACCCTATACACCATGGCTACCTGTGTGACTCCTTAGCCGAAAAATTAGCCCCCCTGCATTAAGCATCAAGGTTCAAGCGAGGGCTGGCCGATATACCACAATGACAATTATCAAATGCTGCTTATTGTCACCCAACAGGTAACAGGTGTGCCCCATTACTTTTCACTCCTCACCTCCTTTCCTCCACTCCCCCACTACCACTCGTCTTCTACCCGTAAGTATGCTGAGGAAAGGAGGGGAAAAGACGAACAGAGGAAAAGAGTCCTAGGGGACATGGAGAAAATTGGGACAGCTGTTCTGCTTCTCCGTCATCAAAGTTGATGTTGAATATTGGTGAAATAGCCCTATCATCGCTATTTTCTGCAGAGCCCACAAACAGTCCCATAGCCAATCACAGATCTGGCACGTGGTCAGCCCATTTGAAGCTGCAAAACAGCTTGTGTGTTTCTATAGATATGCCACACAACTACGTTTTCTTCTATTAACGCCTTCATGAATTCACAACTGCCTGGTCATTTGCTTCTGTTTTAGCGTAACCTGGACAAAAGCTGACATGCAGCCTTTGTGTAGTGTCTACTATAAGCCAACTTCCTGCAAACATCACCCTTGCCACCCAGAAAAGGCTAGCATTCAAGTACAAGTAATTCCATGTAGCCTACAGTACCCTGTACAAACATGAATATGACACTGTGGTGCACAAGTCGAAGACACTAATATGTAATCAGCAGCATTAGATCAAAGGAAACATCTCACAGTATACAAACATAAAAATTTACTGTAATTCCAGAATCCCAGTTTGTCCGATGTCTGAATCTCCAGAGGACTCATTTGCCTCATATAATATAGCCTAGCTATACTGTGACCGCCTACATTCAATTGCAAGTTCATTGCATCTCTCATAGGCTGATTCTGAAACATTTCTGTTGATTGGTGACATTAATTTGTGGCTTCATATTATGAGTCATTACTCCCAAATGTAACCGAAAAATCTGAAATCAATTTTCTTGGTAATAAATTTGGAAACGGGTGAATAAATTCATTAATTCATACCATTCACATAGCCTACTGATATAATGGTAGTTGCTGTGCTTATTTATGTTCAGAGTCATGTTAATTTAAGCAACATTCATGCATCCTACAAGCAAAACCTGATTTCCCATCTTTAATAGCCAAATTTGTCTGTAGGATAGCCTATGAGCCAAAGATTTTTTTTGTTTTCCTTTGTAGGTAAATTTGCCCTCGGTGAGAATGCTACGTGTGAAAACGACCTACTGAACCACACAGATTTATCTCAATATCTTGCATAATTGGGGAGATTCAAGTTCTCCACCATCTCCGCTTTCTATAGCCTGGATGGCGTCAAATTCTGTGGGATGGTCTTCAATCTCTCTGAGTACGATGATGAAACCTAAAATTGTGCAAAGACTTTAGCGGTAGAATACACTGATGTATCCTTACCCATTCTTTGCTCGTCTCCTACAATGAAGGAGGATACAAAGATCGAGGGGATACGAGGTAGTAGAGGAAAACATGATACATTTTTTTAACATGAAGATGCACCCAACAGTGGTGATGTTTTTACCGGGAGCATTTCACTCGGTCTCTGAAGCGTGGTTGTTTACTACTGCATCAGATGTAATTAAAGGGGAAAAAGATGACAAGAAAGCCAATACACCACATGGTGGCGACGGCCGTTATTGCATTCGATAATTATGATTGCAGTACATCGCCCAGCCCTACTTCAAGCTGATGAATCTTACAAGCTCAAAGCAAGCAGTCCATTTCAATGGCCAAAGGTAAGGAGGTATGTCTGGTGCCTTCCACAGCAGTGGCCCTTCAATCAAAGAGGGACTGACTCACTGCTACCCTTAGTTACCATCATTTCTCCCGTTCTCTCTGCTGCACTGCAAGCAACCCTGGATGAAACAATCTGCAGCTCTACAGACAAAAACAGTAATTATCAAATGTCAAAAAGCTCCTGAAGAAAAACAAAAGCTTTTTTTTTTACCATTTTAATCATGATTCCAAAAGGGTCTCAAGAATTACAGCAATGCTGTATGGACTCTGCCAGAGTCAATCAGGAAGAAACATGACTTGCAGTACTGTCACTCAAGAACTGATACACTACTCTGACATACAGCCCGATTTGATTTACAGAAACAGCTGCGCCTATCTATACAAGACAACCGTTTTACTTGGTGGCTTTTCTGTGATCGGATTCAGATAAATGTCTTCATTTGACTCCAATGCATTTTCATGTATCAAGGAATTATCTACACCAGCAATTAGAAAATAAGGGATGCGTCTGTAATTAACTACTAAACCAAGGGTGAGTGGTACGCAATTAGTGTAGTAACAGTATTGCGCACAGGATCGCCGGCTTTTCCGCAGGATTGTCTTGCTGGTGGACACTTCCTTATGCCTACATCTTTCGTAAATATTATTACACGTCCTTACGAATAACTATTGCTACATACACAGCACATGGAGTGCCAATCCATATACGCATGCGCCGTGACGCCGGGCCGAGCAGTTTTCAGTCGACCTAGCTAAACTAGAAGCTAGACTGTCTCTCAGCGGATGCATCCAATGTACGGAGGACAAAGAAGCGAGGCTATGGAAATCGATCTTACAAGGGAATTAAATGTATTATTTATTAAACCATATAGCATTTCTCAAAACACTATGAACGTGGGCATGAATCTTAACCCTAACTAATATATCCGGTCTGAATTCTGACACGTTTTTCAGTGATAGCTTGCTAAGTTAGCCATGAACACCGACACACACAAAGCTAACGTTAGTTAGCTACAGTTTAAACAAAGGGATAAAACGTATCGGCGAACTAACGTTATCCGCTGTAGGGTACATGTCAACATGATCACGTTCAATTCCAAAGGGGAAATCTGTCTGCCAAAAACGTAAAATGTTAGTTAGCTATAACGTCATGAAACGCCAGCTAGCAGTTTGCTGTTAAGAAGCTACTGAAAGGCTATGTAGCTAGCGAGTCAGCATTACTCACTGATAAAAGCTAGAAAACCAAGCCCGTGTGTCATAAGAAGCCGGGTTGCTAATGTTAACTGCCTGGCCAAATATACCAGCCAATGGCTTGCATTACTAACGCTAGCGAGTTTTTCCACAGCATGCTAACATTCTACAACAGAACAGGCCCAATTGCCTGTCAAAACACCCTGTGGAACACAACTGGAAGTTTAAAAGTAACGGAATAGCTAACGTTAACTCGGCAGCAAATTCTCCTTTCATTTTCACTCGACTGCCGCGTTAGCTGCCTGGCTACACGTTACGTTATAGTCGTAGTGTTTAACTCCAACATCTACAGCACTTAAAATAATCAAAGAAGCATGTCGAAAGTGGGCCACATAAATGGATGATATAACTGTTAGCTAACAAGCTAGCTCAGAAAACCGCGCTAGCAAGTCTATTGCATTTTCATCCCCAGCGTTTAATGGCTAACGCTAGCGAGCTAGCAACCAGTCTGGATTTACCTGCCAGCTGTCTCCTGAGTAACAACGCTGACTGCGGCTCTGTCATGGCTTTGTACGCTGGAATTTAAAACAACAAACTTGGCGTTAAACAGACTGATTTATGTTATCAACAGAAATAACTGCGTTCAATAAATAGCTAGCAACAGCCACCGCTCGTCTCTTCCATCCAGAGTTTCGCTCAGCATTCTGGCCCATGTTGCGCATGCGCACAAATATTCGTCGGCCAGCCTGTGCTTGCTCTGAGGATGAACGACGTTAAGAGCCACACATTTCTTTATTAATGATAAACGGCAATCGCTTGAAATATGTCTCAATGGAAATGACGAGCAATTCACAACGTATAAGGATCAGTGAAGCTGATCAGAATCCGCGAAGAAAATCGAAGAAAAAATGTAAACAAAACAAAATCCAATTTTGCACATTTGGTGACAGCAGAGGAAGGGGTCTGCGGCTAGGCTGTAGTATAGTGCCTGTGGGAATGAAGGGGCTTCTAGTCTAGAAACCATAAAAACAATAAATAACCGCGCTCATTAGGTATCGTAGGTTAACACTTGGAAAACTAGAACATTGTCGCAAGATCAAATTAATGTTATGATTACCATAAAGATTTTTCCTATATAACATCCGCAGAATCCGCCCCTTTCTCACCACCTACTCAACCCAGCTCCTGGTCCAAGCAATGGTTCTATCCCGCCTGGACTACTGCAACTCTCTTCTGGCTGGACTACCGGCATCTGCCACCAGACCCCTGCAACTCATTCAGAATGCTGCGGCTCGTCTGGTCTTCAACCTCCCCAGACACTCCCACGTCACTCCCCTGCTCACTACCCTCCACTGGCTGCCTGTTATAGCTCGCATCAAATTTAAAACATTGGTCCTAGCATACCAGGCAGTCAAGGGATCAGCTCCAGCATACCTCCACAAGATATTCAAACCCTACATGCCAGCCAGATCCCTCCGTTCTGCTACCTCAGGACGCCTAGCACCTCCCCATCTTCGCACCTGCACTTCCAGAACACGTCTCCTGTCTGTTCTGGCCCCACGATGGTGGAATGACCTCCCTGTGGAGGTCAGAACAGCTGAGACACTGACCCATTTCCAACGACGACTGAAGACTCACCTCTTCAGGCTGCACCTCTCCCCATCCCTCCCTACCCCCCTGTAAATGACTGTAAGCTTAGGGTTGTAACTAGGCAGCTGTTTCGTAGGTGACTTAGGTGCATTAACTGTCTTAACTACTACTTGTATTTTTTCCATAGACTGCGTTGTTGCCGTTCTCGTTGTTTAGTGTTAATCAGTTTAACCTTCAGGGTCCAAGTTGAACTATGCGGTTGTTCCCTGCACTTGGACCAGTACTTCTCTCTAGGGGTTTCGTCATACTTGTTCCTGGTTATGGTTATACACTTTGTTATACGTCGCTCTGGATAAGAGCGTCTGCCAAATGCCTGTAATGTAATGTAATGTAAAGATGAGCACATATGGAGTTGTAGTCATTTTATTAGGCTACTTTAAAATAGTCATCACCCAAGATATTGATAAAGACTTTGATACTAAAACCAAATGTATTTATTATTTGTTTATGAAAGTCTGACCATGAGCTATCAAGGCTCATGATACATACATAAATAAATGATTTAATGCTCTTTAAAGTTCCCAAGCGTATTGCAAAAATATTTACTGGCTGGTGCACCGTGTGCAATACATTCACCAACCACAATTACCTGTGAAGGAGTTGCCTTCACTGTAGATAGACAGGACTTTGCATGTATTGAAAAATATATGTGTGGGGCATGCGCTGTAAATTAAAACATTTATTCATTTATTTATTTTGTTGATATGTTAATTTCATTTACTAGACTAATGTATAATACACTTAATTCACCCTTTCTGTGAACTTTAGATTATTGTACAAGGTCAACGGGAATGATCTCAGATTAGGCTAATTGTGGGGCTATGCTGACTAATGGGGTCATCTCTTCGTTACCTTTTTGCAAATGGTAGCAAAAAACTTTCACCTACTTTTTACCAAAATTGCTCTCTCTCTCTCTCTCTCTCTATATATATATATATATATATATATATAATTTTCTTTTTAAACCCTTTGGTTGTCTGGAGAGGTGGCTTCATGATACATAGATTCTTAAGGGGCTTGGAGCTCAACAAACAGCATTGATGCTCAAAGTATTTGTTGTGTCTCCATTAAAACTTTTGATTTATCTTTGACAATCTATTTCAAAGTGCAGCAATGCTATATTGAGTAAGTATTGACACTCAATACAACATGTTTACTTTAGTAGAAGGTAGCCATCTGGTTCTGTCATTCCAGAGTAAACAAATGGTCTTAAAAAATAATTCACTGCCTGAAAAGGTTATGCACCCACAGATGTGTATCATTGAATATATATTTACAGTTAGAATATGGTGTGAAATTGATATTTGTGAAATTCCCTTGATATTGACAGAGATGCACAACAATCAATTTTTTTTGCGGAGATACTGTATAATCATTACCCGTGGTTTATAACTCTCATTTTGAAATGCACACAACTGCTTCTTTATTAATTGTGTATATGTAAGTTTCTGAAAAATAAAATTTAATAAACCACATGTTGACATGTGGTGAGTCCTGGGTGGCTTGTCTCGTTAAAGCAACCAATCCCTAATGCACTAATATTTCCCACAGTCTGGAATGAAATTATGAGCATGCCAGTATAGGGTTTGGCTGGAAGTCATGAGAGGCAACACACAATTGGTTGGCCATAGTGCATAGCACTGCCGCTGAATGCTTGTGTAACACACTTCATCTAATATGCGTCAGTAAATATATGGCTATAAATAGGTGTATCATGAGTAATAGACTCTAGAAATAGATTAGAACTTAATTGGTTCATCACATTCCACCCTACGACCACCAGAGGTCAGGCTTTCAGTAACAGTGTGAATCGGGAGTCAACTAAAGACAGAGCAGTCTGCAAGTATTTGGACAGCAACACAATTTTTGCTTTGGTTCTGCTCTCCAGCAAATTGTATTTGAAATAAAACAATGAGCGTGAGGTTAAAGCGCAGACTGTCAGCTTTAATTTAAGGGTATTTACATTCATATTCACTGATCCATATAGGAATTATAGCCCTTTTTAATGCATAGTCCCCCATTTTAGGTGACCAAAAGTAATTGGACAAATTAGCAAAATCTTTATAAAAGTTGTCATATTTAGTACTTTGTTGAAAATACTTTGCGTTCAATGACTGCCTGAAGTCTGCGGTCTATAGACATCACCAGGCACTGGTACCTTCCCTGCTGATTCTCTGCCAGGCATGTACTGCAGCCATCTTCAGTTCCTTTTTACCTTCAGTCTCATCTTCAGCAAGTGAAATGCATGTTTAATTGGATTCAGGTCAGGTGATTGACTCGGCCAGTAAAGAACATGTACTTTTTGGCCCTGAAGAATTCCATGGTTGCCTTATAGCAGTGTGTTTGGGTCATTGTCCTGCTGCAGGGTGAAGCACCATCCAATGAGTTTTGAGGCATTTGGTTGAATCTGAGCAGATAAGATGTTTGTGTACTCTTTAGAATTCATGCTGCTGTTGTCGTCAGCAGTCACATCATCAGTAAAGACAAGTGAGCCAGTTTCAGTGGCAACCATACATGCCCAAGCCACAACATTGCCTTCCACCATGTTTCAAAGATCAGGAAGGGGGCTTTGGATCATGAGCAATTACATTCTTTCTCCATATTTCCCTCTTTCCATCACATTGGTACAGATTAATACTCATCCCATCTGTCTATAAGACTTTGTTCCGGAACTCTACAGATTTGTTCATACACCTTTTTGCATGCCTTTTGCGAACTTGGCCATTCTCAAGGCTTACCAGTGACCTGGCAGTGGACCATCTGAGGTTATACTGGTGTAGTCTTCTTTATGGCATCTTTGATACATCTATCCCTACATCCTGGAGAGAGTTCTCGATCTGTTCGTCAGCTGAAAAGGGTTTTTTCTTCATAACTGAAAGTATTCTTCGGTCATAGACTAAGGTGTTTTTTCGTTGTCTGCCAGGTCATTTGCTATTGCTGAGCTCACCAGTGCATTCTTGCTTCCTAACAATGCATCAGATGACTCAGAATGCCGCTGCCTGACTCATCTACAACCTCCCCAAATTCTCCCACGTCACTCCTCTGCTGCGATCACTTCACTGGCTACCGGTCGCTGCCAGGATCCGGTTCAAAGCCCTGACCCTTGCCTACACTGCTGCCAACAGGACAGCCCCCATCTACTTGCAGGACATGACTCAATTCTATGTGCCTGCTCGACCACTCCGCTCTGCGGCAGCAGGGCGCCTTGTAACCCCTCCCACCCGCCCAAAGGGATCACAGAGCTTCTCCACCCTAGCTCCCCAGTGGTGGAACGAACTCCCCGTCCCTCTCCGAACCTCCCCCTCACTACCCATCTTCCGCCGTGGCCTGAAGACTCATCTCTTCAGACTATACCTAGACTAACCACCACCACGCTGTATATTTCACTCTTTTATAATATAAAAAAAAAAAAAAAAAAAAAAAAACCTTTTTCCTGTCACTTGTTACATGTTGCCCCATCCCTGCACTTCTTGGTAATTTGTATTTGTCCTAATACTGTAGCTTATTCTTCTGCCTAGTTGGCTTTGCAGATGTTAGGCCAGAATAGTGTTCACTGTTCTCGGCTAGAAATAGCTATACAAAATAAGTATCGTACCTTACTGAACCCGTGTTCAGCAGTTGTTTACGACCATGAAATGCACTTTTTTGTGCGTCGCTTTGGATAAAAGCGTCTGCCAAATGAATGTAATGTAATGTAATGTAATGCATCAAACTGTTGATTTTAACACACCCAATGATTGGCTGAACAATTTATTATGATTTTTCAGCCTCATGATGCTTCTATTCTAGCATTGGCACTTACTAGGTCCTCAAACTGAAAGGCAATGGCAACAAATGCTAAATCCTTCAAATGCAAATTCTACTCCTATGATCAACTGTTGACATTTTGTTAGCTTTCTTGTGCCTGAATTAATGATGCAACAGCTCACAGCTGGCAAAGAAAGCGCAGCCAATTGTAAAATTACATTTGGTCCTCCAAAATATGGGGAAAATGTATAAAAAGGGCTACAATTCCTACGTGGTTCAGGTTCACCTGGAACTGATGTAGATGCACACAAATTAAAGCTGACAGGCTGCACATAACCTCACATTCATTGTGCTGAAATACAGAACAAACAACAAAAATGGTGTCTGAATACTTACAGACTGACACTCTAAATACAGTACTGGCACAAATGAAGGAAAAACTGTGCTTAAAGAAAACGGAGCCATTTTCATCCATAAAAATGTATTTTAAACAGTTATCTTCTTGACCATGGGTGGTAGTGACATTAAATGTCTATCAGTAATTTGAAATATTGTATACTTTACAAGCCAAAAAGGTTTTCTTTGCATGAATATTATCATTTTATGTAGAAAAATAATGAACAGAAATATACGTGTTCAAGCTGATTTTAAGATAGATCGTTAGATAGATTAGACTGCTAAATTTTTTATATACAAACTAATACATAGCTCAGGAGGTTAGAGCGGTTGTCTGGCAGTCGGAGGGTTGCTGGTTCGATCCCCGCCCTGGGCATGTCGAAGTGTCCCTGAGCAAGACCCCTAACTGCTCTGGTGAATGAGAGGCATCAATTGTAAAGTGCTTTGGATAAATGTGCTATATAAGTGCAGTCCATTTACCAATACATATGGGAAGGTGTAATATTTATTACTTGTTTAACAAAAAATACTAATTATTTCTTCTTTTTGTCTGTTGATATTATATGTATTAAAGAAAAGAAACTGTTGCAAAATACTACATTCATTGTCAGACTATGTTTATAAATGAAGAGTTTACATAATCTGTGCCAGTAATATATATCCACTGGGCCTACTCACAGGTATGATTGCAGCTGTGAATTATTGTAATCACATTGGCTGCAGCCCATTACCTAATTATTTTGCTTATTTATGGACACTGCTGCATGGTGTTGCCTGGTTAAAAAAAAAAATATATGTATATATATATATTGTGGTTGTGATTTCTTGCCTGTCTTTTCATTGTAGATTTTGGTTGCAGTGGTGTGCGAAGTTTTCTGAAGCAATGACACAGTTGAAGCAATTGTGTTGTTGAAGTGTCGGTGCCATGAAGCATTTGACACCTGCATCTTGTTACATCTCCTGGTCAACAAATATGCCTGTCATTCTTTTTTTCAGCAGTGATAAATTGAAAGGAGTGAAGCTCTATCACTTGCCTTTGCACTCTACAATTCAGTTTCTGTGGCATGTATAAAAATGCTGAGCAGGCCCAGCTGACCTCAATTTTGGATAAAAATGGCAAGAGGAAAAGATCTAAGTGACTTTGAAATAGGGTTCATTATTGGGGTATAGCTGGCTGGTGCTTCAGTCACAAACACACAAAGCTGAACTGGCTAGTGTTTCAACAGTAACAGTGACTAAAGTGACTTCTGCATTTAGATCTATGGGAAAGACATCAGTAAATAGGGTTGGAAATTGTAGTTGAAAGCAAATATTCGATGACTGTGATGCTCATGCATTAGTGCAATATGTAAAGAAAAACAGAAGGGCAACTCCTCCTCAGGAGAGTGAGAATATCAATGCAGGATGTGATCAGACTGTATCAGCAAGAATATCCCATCAACAACTACATAGAGAGGGATATTATAGTCGGGTTGCAGTGCATAAACCCCTCATTACAAAGACAAATGCACATTTGAGAGTTCAGTGGTGCAAAAACCATAGGCACTGGTCTACAGATATGTGCAAAAAAGTGATATGGTCAGACGAGTCATCCTTCATCATATTCTCAACAAGTAGGCAAGTGCATGTGTGGTGTACATCAAGAGAACGGTACAGGCCTCGATTCTTGACCCCAACAGTGAGGTTTGGTGGCTCTGTAATGCAGTGGGGTGCATTTTCCTGGCATGGTTTGGGTCCACTTATCCCCTTAGAGATAAGGATCACTGCAAATCAATGAAAAGTCATTCTGAGTGATCACCTTTATCCTATGATGAAACGTTTCTGTGTCGATGGGAGTGGTCTCTTCCAGGATGACAATGCCTCCATCCACAGAACATGAGGGGTCACTCAATGGTTTGATGAGTATGAAACTTATGTGAATCATATGCTATGGCCTTCACAGTCACCAGATCTCAACCCAATTGAACACCTATGGGAGATCTTTTTAAATTAGAGACCAACGTGTTAGACTGCGCTCTCCACCACCATCATGAAAACACCAAATGTTTTTGTATAATCAGCCATGATTATATATATATATATATATATATATATATAATCATGGTTGTCACAATGCTTTACCTTTTACACAAACTTAACCTAATTTCTTTTTTGCTCTGCCTAATCTGAAATGGAATCAGCTGATGCCTCTCCTCCCCATGGAGGTCAGAACAGCTGAGACACTGACCCACTTCAAGCGACGACTGAAGACTCACCTCTTCAGGCTGCACCTCTCCCCATCCCTCCCTACCTCCCTGTAATCTCTTAAATGACTGTAAGCTTAGGCTTGTAACTAGGTAGCTGTTTCCTAGGTGACTTAGGTGCATTAACTGTCTTAACTACTGCTTGTATTTTTGCATAGACTGCGTTGTTGCTGTTCTCGTTTGTGTTAGTGCTAATCAGTTTAACCTTCAGGGTCCAAGTTGAACTATGCGGTTGTTCCCTGCACTTGGACCGGTACTTCTCTCTAGGGTTTTCGACATACTTGTTCCTGGTTATGGTTATACACTTTGTTGTACGTCGCTCTGAATAAGAGCGTCTGCCAAATGCCTGTAATGTAATGTAATGATGCGAGTTCAGTTGGTGAATGAGTCACACAGTCACAAAAATCTAATCTTGTCAGCTTTCTGTTTAGATGTGAAGTTTGACACCTCTCCCCTGCTTCCCCACTTCCGTTTTGCAACCTTACATGTTAATTAAAGCAGGCAGACAGAATATAAATGTTATGATATGTGAGTTTGATTTGTAACCATGTAAAATTCCAATTCTTTGCTTCTTATAATTTGACATCCTATATAATTCAGAGTGACTCACTTTTTTTTGGAGGACCCAGTGCACCATACTGACTAACATAATTACATTGATATTTTCTCATATTGCCTTCTCACTTGAAAAAAAAGATTTTGAAAGCATATTAGATTCAAATACGGCAAAACTGCACATAACCGAAGTGAGTACAAAGTAGAAAAAGTATAATTAAATGTACTTATGAACAGAAGATCACCAACACGGAAATCTTATGTTGTCTTTATGCATACTAATTGGCCAATTTGTGTCAATGTCTATTGTGTCACAAAAAAAACCAAAAAAACTGTGAATCTCACAAAGAGCTTTCTTTTGTTCAGTTTGATAATACTGACTGACTAGCAGAATGGATGGTGTGGTCTGTCAGATAACAGTCACTTTGCACAGTGTTTTCTGTCATATAAAATGTTACATTAATAATATGGCACCAACTTCTAAAATTTTAAATAGAACACAGGTTAATATTCTTCAGTTCATCTTTGAAGGTATTTTGATAGACCCCAACTGATGTCACTGGTTCTCGAACATAAAGACTAAAATATATCCTGTTCTGATGCCTGCAGTAGGTAATGGTGCTCCATCTTATCTACCATTTGGATAAATTTAAATTTCTCCATATTAGGATCTGAGGAAGTGTCTTGTGTCAGTGTTTTATCCATGTAAGTAGGACTTCCTTATGAGATTTTTTTTTGTCTTACCACAGTCAAATACAAATGCAATGAGTCTTTATGCTGACTCATTTACTATACGGCTCTGTGAGTGCTTGTGGCAGAAACATTGCTGTTACCTATCCCTTGAAAAGTGTATAACTATATAGATGGGGGAAATAAACATGGTACGTACGAGGAAACAAATGCAGAAATCACAAAAACAGATTCTTAGTATTAGTGTGAACATACAGGTCAGTGTTCAGCTATGTGAATTCGTATGCATTCCCTTGCCACTTTGTACTGCATTGCTATCAGATCACCAGAAGCTTGGCTATAGAGTGATTCCGAGATGATTCTGAAACATTTGCAGGGTACTTTGACTCCTGAAATAAAACTGCTTAATGAATGCAGCATGTGGTTAACTTGACGTCACAATGAGGAATTGTTATTGGTTGTATGACAGGCCGAGAGGGGGCAGGACCATGAGCTAACTGGATAACACCCAGCATTATAAAGCTGTAGAAAGATCTCTTTCATTTCGCCCAGCAAATCTGTGCAGCCTGAGAAGAATTCTGAGCAGTTGTGGCACAAAACGGGAATTAACTGAACAACTTTGCAAGACTTCATTGACCAGTATGTAAGGAATATTTTAATAATGCAAAACCATACCAAAGTATTTTTGTCAGCTACAGTTTACTGTGTTTGTTTCATATGTGCACATGGATATTTTCCTATGGCAACCATGAAGTGTTCGTAAGCAAATGCAGCAAAACAACTGTTGAATAAACATGCTTAACTGGAGTAGCAGCATGCATCTGCTGTACAGTTCATTCCTTAGACTAGTTTAATCTTTTGTATTCTTATGGAAAGTTGTTGCATCTATTACAGTTACATTATGTGCAGGGACATTATGACCAAACAGTATCCTGCTAGTGGTACTGTAGCTGAAGATGGACAGACATTTGAGGACCAAGGGCTCCTGCTCTAAGGTCTTATATCAATGTGAATGATTTAGTTGAGAGATATAACAGACACACGGCTGAATTTATCTTTTGTGGTTCACACTGAGATAATGCTATTTATGTTCTCTACTGCTGAATGCGCGGTCACCTAGTCACTGAAACTATATTGTTTGTGATAAATGAAGAGCTCAATGACAGAACAAATAGCAATTAGCCAAACCTGCATTATGTCGGAATAAAGTACAAAATTATTTTAGAACTCAAACCCACTTTCAACAATCTTACTTGATCAAGATATTGGCTATGAGAAACACCAGGAACAAGTCTGAAAACGTCTGGCTCGGAGTACGACCTCTTGCCTGTTTCACCATACTGAGGAAGTGGCAGGTCGTCTAAACTTCAGCCACTTCTCTTTTACTGCAGTAAACCACACGGGTTTACGACATGCACAATGGAGACGGGTGGAATAGTGATGACCCTTCAAGATGGTGACAACGCCCGCCTGAATTCCAGAACAAGCTCTACGCCACAATATGGATCCATAAGTGAAAATCAGACAAAGGATGAAACTACATCAGTTAAAATGGCGATCCCGTCACCAAAACGTTCATACATAGCTGTTGCTGTGCTCTGCTATGTGAACTTACTGAACTACATGGATCGTTACACAATTGCAGGTAAGATACTGGAAACTTGAAAATGAGCTACAAATACAGACTTTTCTTATGCCAATTGTTATTCTATGCAATACACATGTCATTTCATAAAATGCATGTATGATGCATCCTTGTCCATGTTTTATTTATCATATCATAGATTAATCAAAGATATATTTCCGCAGGTATCCTTCTCAACATCCAGCAATATTTCAGGATAAATGACAGCACAGCCGGCCTTCTTCAGACAGGTACAATGATGCTTTTATGACACATTTCTCGCAATATCTGCATTCGGTCTCAGATTTTCAATATGCTGCTTATCTGAGTATAAATAAAGAAACAGAAACATGTACATAATAACTGAACATATTGAAATGAAACTGTCGCCAGTGTTTAGAAGCCTCAATGAAATAAAAAACAGTACATCTTATGAAGCAGGGACATTGTTATTTACATACTCAGACATGTCCTTACTGCCACATCTGAAGAGTCCTAATTTCATATAAATTTGTGTTTATGCAGTCCATGTTTACCTCAGCCTCTTCTGACTACAAAATGAGCACAAATCTATTTATGTATTTTGTATCAGTTTTCATCTGCAGTTTCATGCTGCTGGCCCCAGTTTTTGGTTACCTCGGAGATCGTTACAACAGGAAGTTGATCATGGTGGGCGGACTGAGCGTGTGGATTGTGACAACTCTGGGCAGCTCTTTCATCACCGAGTCGGTAGAGTGGAAATTAAGATTATTCAGACAAGGGTTTCTGGTTGAGACATATTATATCTTACATCTGTATGCTTTTAAAGCGGCCAGGCTGTCTAAACTGGTAAAAATGTGAAGCTAGTGCCACATAACAGGAAACATCTTTTGCAAGATGCATGCAAATTAATGAAAGTGAAAATGTTTAAATACTAACACCAATGGCTACAGAAATATACATAATTAACTGTGTAAATCAAGTAGATTTTTTCATATATAATCTTAAATTGTTTTGAGATGTTTGTTCCACAAATCGCTCTATTAGTTTAATTTACCCTCTGTATGTATACTGAAACTCATCCACACATTGGTTTTTGCGAAAGTGATCTGTGTTTTAGTCTCTTTGTTGAAGAGTATAGCTGTATAATAACCATGTACCCATGCCAACCCCCAATGCTACCAGCCTTGATTTGCTCCATCTAAGTAGCACTGATGTGTTGCCCTAATAACAATTTCTTTGCAGTACTTCTGGGTGCTACTACTGATGAGAGCTTTGGTTGGGACAGGAGAGGCCAGCTACTCGACTATAGCCCCCACCATTATTGGTGATCTCTTCTCTGGTACGCAAAGGACTGTCATGATATCGTTCTTCTACATCTTTATTCCAGTGGGAAGGTATGCCAGATCTCTGGTCGTGGAACCATCTTGAAACATCTCTTACACAGAGCAGACAGCCAACGCCTTCAAGTGCGAAGGCGTTAGAAAACTGTAAATGAAATATTTATTGAGATTGGGAGTGTTTGAAAAAAAAAAAAACTTGACTCATTGATTGCACAACTGAAATAACCACTTGGATATGTTTCTGCTTTTTCAGTGGACTTGGATATATAATTGGATCATCAGTTGCAACTGCCACTGGGGACTGGCGCTGGGCACTCAGGGTAAGAGAGGCCATGTTGATTTGGAGTTAAGCACAAGAGGTAAATAATGCTCTGTGAAGCAGAGTTAGTTAAAGTATAAACACAGTCTGAAAACCTAAGGTGCATAAATTGTTTTATGCACCATAAAGCTTTTTTGGCCTGGATTGAACAGTCTTCAATTGCAGTTCGTGGAAACTGCAAACAAATGGGGCCTATAATTCAAAGTATGAAAATTTGGATTTCTTGTGTGAAACACAATCATAACTTCAGTTATTATGCATGAATGCCAAAATAGGAGGCAGTAATAGCTTTCATTTTCATTGGTTTTTGGTGGAATTGGATTAGTGTAATTTTATGATAATCCACTTAATTGGGCAAAGGTTTCTTCCCTTTATTGTACTAATCTATAGGCCCAGTGTCAGACTGAAATTAACCAGTAACCAGCTCAGCATTTGCAAGTGAACTTTTCTCGCATTTCATTTCTACTTTTCATTGGCTCAGCTGCCACATAGTTGGTTTGCAGTTGGTTTCATAGCGCAAAATTTTTCCGATGGGAAGTAGTGGCGTTGTATGGTGGTTTAAACACGGCTGATGAGAGGCAATTGCTTTCCGCAGCACCTGACTTCTGTGTTGTTCCTGTTTCAGCTCAATCCCATACTGGGGCTTGTTGGTTTGATCCTACTCATACTCCTGATCCCCAACCCTCCAAGGGGGGCCTCAGACACACAAGGAGGGGCACTCATGGAAAACACCTCCTATTTAGAGGACATCAAGTCCCTCATGAAGAAGTAAGTGAAAGAGAAAGTCCTATCTGGGGAGGGAACAGTATTCACACAGGAGCTTGTTTCAGTACGTAGTGACCCTGGTCGGTACAGTACATTTTTGGTCTAACTGTTGGTTGACTGCTCCCCCAGTCGCAGCTTCGTCTGGTCCTCGCTGGGGGTGACAGCGATGGCCTTTGTGACGGGGGCGCTGGCCTTCTGGACGCCGGTCTTCCTGTCCCGAGCTCAGGTGATGCAGGGGATCAGGCCGTCGTGCTCAAAGGAGCCTTGCGACACCACTGACAGGTAGCGCCCCCCCACCTACTTCCGACAGTCAACTCCGTGACCTGTGAGCATCCTTTGATGACCGCTCGGCCCTCTCTCTCCTCTTGCAGCTACATATTTGGCGCCGTGACCGTGGTGACCGGGATTGTGGGAGTGGCCATTGGCACCTTGCTTGCCAGGAGACTGAGGGACAAAGTGCCTAACGCTGATCCTCTCATCTGTGCGACGGGCATGCTGTCCTCCGCTCCCTGCTTGTTCTTGGCCATTGTATTAGCCTACAACAGCATCCCAGCAACTTATGTGAGCACGCAGGTCTTATGCTGTTTGTACAATTTGTGCAACAGCAAACATTTTCTATGACCATTCTCTCATCAACACGTTGTGCATACACTGTTAATAAGGGACTTAATGGCATGCACTCTGTATCTGGTTTATGAGTCAGTTTCTTTTGTATGATGACTGAGGTTATACTGGTATGTTTGTTATGAAATGAGTATATGAAAAATTCTTTGGTCATGTTAAAAGGGTGAGGGTGTTTGGGGGTTGTCATTGCTTGTCTGGTAAATATAGGTTAAATTCTGTGCTGATTTTGAATATTTATTCAACAGTTCAATGACATGCATTTTCAGAATAAGAATAGCTTTGCTAATTTTGGTGAGCAATATTGAAAGATTCTACCTTGAAATATTTGTAATACCCCCAATGGGTTTAAGATCAATGGACCTCATTCACAAAACATTTCTTAAATTATTCTTATGTTCTTAAAAATGTTCCGATGAAAAACCAAAATTGGATTCATGACACATGTACAGACCTTTGTTTTGTGCATATCCCAGGTTTATGAGATGATGAATGCTGACTGTTTGTAAATTGTATGCGCAGTCCTGTTCATGTGATTAGCATAAGGAAACAGCCATGAACAAATACAGATAAGAAAAAAAAAAAGATGAATGCTTGGAAACGTTCTTACGCGCAATTTACGAACAAATGTGATCGTCGTGCACATGTTTTGTGAATGATGCCCAGTGTGATCAGCAAGATTCCCAAAGGAGCCACAGGCTCTAACACTGCTCAGGTATCACAATGCAGTGTAGATTGCCAATGCCCCCAAGCCTGGCTCAATGCCTGGACCCGTTCTGAATGGCTGAGGGGGGGTGATAGTTAGGCTATCAGTTCCTAGATTAGCGCTTGGAATCACTCTCTACCTGGATCTCGTGGACCAGAGGACCTCCCTTAATGACATCATCATTATCTCTCCAGGTTTTTATTGCTATTGGGGAGACGTTACTCTCGCTAAACTGGGCAATTCTGGCTGACATCCTGCTGGTAAGTGTGACACTTCAAAAAAACTAAAGCCGGAAATCTGCCAGGTGGATCCTGATTTTTAGCTCTGGTAACTCTTTAGGCCCCAACGGTAATGTAGCATCAAGCATTCATTGTCTAGACCCCCGTATTTGCCTTGATGAAATAATGTAGAATTTCCTTCTGCAATTCAGAAATCTTTTAAGCTGTTAGGTCTTGATTTGCTGTTTTTCAGTACGTTGTCATACCGACCAGGAGGGCAACAGCAGAGGCCTTGCAAATTATGGTTTGCCACCTCCTTGGTGATGCAGGAAGTCCTTACTTGCTGGGTGCAGTAAGTATTTGGTTAATAATTATTCCATTTACACAATTATTTGGCTTCAACCAGATTCTTGGGCCATTTTGAGGACTAAACTACACTTTCAACTATGCCCATTTCGTAAATTATTTAGACCCAGATTATTGTGAAAATGTCATATCTCATAATGCTTATCATACATTGACACAATATTGATCAACCCCCCATCTGCCCCTGTGTACACTTCCTGTTTTGATTGATATCATTCTCTTGCAACATCAAGCATAATTAAAAGCCAAAAATCTAATCAGAGAGGCCAACATTCAACATGGTGAGGAAACAGCCATCAGCTGCAGCATTAAACCGAAATCAGCCTGGTGTGTGAGTAGCCCATTGACTTTCAATCAAGTCTCCAATCCAGGCGTGATATCACGTATCTCGTATTGACTGGCATCCTGCAACCTCGGGGAGCTACCTCCCGCCAGCCAGAGTAACCCACAAACTGTGTTTTCAGGAAAATGTTCCTTCCCGCTTTTCAGTCCCCTTTGAAGTCATGCATTTTTTTTGGCCCTTTGTACCCCTCCCAGATTTCTGACGCTCTGAACAGGTCATACCCTGACACGTACACGTGGAGGTTCCGCAGCCTGCAGTACAGCCTTCTGCTGTGCCCTTTTGTGGGGGTCCTGGGGGGCCTGTTCTTCCTCATGACGGCGCTCTACATCGCGGAGGACAGGAAGGCAGCGCAGCTGCAGGCCGCAGGTAAACAATGGGCGAGGAAACGGCGCGGAAACGGCGAGAGCCGACCCCGGCTTGTGTGACGCGCGGGGGAGAAGCGCAAGGTGTTTACACGGAGCGCGTGTGCGACCGACGGCCGTCTGTGCGACAGCGTAGCTCCCTGTCCTAACGACGATGAGTCGGCGAAGGGCCGACTCACTCGGGGCGTCCGTGGTTTCGCAAAAACAAAAACAGCATTCGAGGTTTGGAAAAAACAACAGCAACCCGTTGTTTATTCCAAGCCCAACGTCAAAACATTTCCCCTCAGATAGCGTTCCCCGAGACTGTCAGAGATAACCCGTGCTTTCAGTGATTACCCCAGTCCCCAGAAATCTGGCTTGAGGAATTCAGTTAACATTCAGCACTGAGACACAGGGATAAGATAAGAGACATCTTTGTCTTCTAGCCTTGCCTTTTGCGACCCCTAGGAAAGGTTTATACTCTATCAGTTGCACTGTCTGCAAAACAAGCTTGCCTTGAAATCACCCCAAAGTTAACCACCGGTTAACTTCCCTTTCGTCAATTTTCAGATGAGTTTTTTGACATTATCAGCTCCCACACTTCTGCTAAGGAGAAGTTACTAAGTCTTTTTGTACAAAGTGTTGCAAGACATGCGAGATATGCATCGTAAAATGGTGGTATGAATTGTTAGATTTCTTTATTCAATGCATACATTTATATAGCCAGCTACTCTCATATATTATGTAAATAAAAGTATGTAAATAAAAGATTGAAGTGAAGCCATCTACATGCCACACAGTTGTTTTTACCTGCTTGTGAAACAGGCCCGAACAGACAGCACAGTACAAGATAACAGCCACTGTCTATGTGTTTCAGGTGGGGCTCCTCCACAAGCTGTGCCTGTCACAGAGTCCGCTTGACCTCAATGGAGTGAGATTTGACTGCAGAAAGAACCAAATTCCTGCCTGTTCCTGAGGCAGGCCAGTCTGCTGCACATGAAGAGGCACATATGGATGTACCAACTGGAGAACACTCAGTGCTGGCCAGGAGGCTAATTTAGCCCTTATGAGGGTACTTTTGGAATTATACAAATATGGGTATACAGACGAGCTTTAATAATGAAAAATGAAACACCATTTCTTTGTTCAATGCCAGTCAGGAACTGGCTGGAAATTTTTATCAGTATTTTGTGTTTTTGTTAGTTTTAAATTTAAAAAATCTATCCTGTTTTAAAAAATATTTTTTCAATTTGTAAATAATATATTTGCTATGTCCAGTGGGAATAATTACCTGCATCAGTCACACCACCTATTGACTGAGTTATGAATAAAAACCCACACTCCGTCAGAGATGTCTCATTTTTGCCTTTCTCCTCATTTACGAGAATTAAGCACTCTCCTTAGACCCATCACCCAGCAGCTGTTTAGTACTAATTAGTACTTGGGGAGGAAGAAAGCTGGGCCTTTAGATCTGTACGGGACATTTACAGTAGGATATCAAAGGCTTTTAATGTACTCACAAATTTTCCTCCAAAATAATATAAGAGGGAATAATGAACGTGTCAGTTAAAACAAGCTCCTAAAAAAGTGACAGTGTTGTTCAACAGAATATTCTGCATGTATATAAAATGGGCTTGAACAGTTCAGATACTGGACTTAATATGAAAACAGGTTATTGAAACCTGATTAAGATTAATAAAGAACATACATTTTGATTGTTTTTCTTATTTGAGACTGAGTATAAGAGAACCAAGATTATGTTTGTCTGTTCTTTGAAGAGAACACATTTTTCTTAGATTTCACCTATATAGTCAGTAATGTAAATAAAAAAAAGTAATGACCTTGTAATTACTTTTTAAGCTAAAGGTTGTACATAGGCAACGGAGACATTTATTATAAAATATACAAGAAGTCAAACATGAAGTACGTAAGAACCACTTCCTGTTAAAGATGATACTTGCCATCTCAGAAGCAAGCACTAGGTGGCACTGTTTATCAAAGGAAGACAAAACTTCATTGCACTCACTTGTAAACATCCCGCAGCCTTGCAGGCTCGGACTGCCCTGTTAAAAATGCAGCCTGTATCTGTTAGTGGGACCTGATCCACTGGCTCCCCACAGTCTACCTCCTCCTTGGATGTTAAATCAGGCAGCGTCAATATTGTGCCCATTTTAGAGCGTGACACTATTCTGGCTGCATATAAAACAAATTAGGCTTTAATGTCCCTCTCTACTAATCAGATAGGCATTGTGTAGGTGACTCAAGGGTGACATACCACTCAATAAATTGTAGACAGATTCATTTTACTTTTGACTTTCAGAACGTCAATGACCCAGTGTGGAAGCCGTTGAGGAAGCCAAGTGATTTTTAACAGTGCCGACTCGCTTCTCATTTTTTTGCCCCCAGGAAGTGGCTGCAATATCACTCGTCTGCGCAGATGTGCTTCTGTCACCTAACTCCATTTCCCATTGCTGCATGAACATGCTTTGTGACTCTGAATGAGACCACAAAATGAAGGCTCTCGTGTTTCCGACCTCCAGTGTGATCTTCACAGGCGATTTTCACAGAGTGCTCATTCTTCACCTGGGGCCCTCGGCGTTTTCACAGGCAGGAAGTGGACGGAATCTGTGCCCGCTGGACCGGGCCGTGTGCTCACACGCTAAGATGTGACAGCGGCCCGTCAATCCGGCCTAAGCTGAGTGGACAGCTGTCTCGGACGTGTCTGATGTCATCGCTTAGCCCTGACGAGGGCCTGTCATCACACGTGCAAATGGACTGCAGCAGCTCACAGAGCTCAGCGTGATCACGTTGGCAAGACAAGATCTGAGAACCCCCATTCACTGCCCCTCCCCCAACCCCCACCCATCCCCTCACCCTCCCAAAAACAAAGATTATATTTCCAAATATTTTAACTTAAGAACAATATGTACAATTCTATTACATTTAATACATTTAATGTACAATTTGTCATCAATATACTTACTGACAGTATGTATGTAGCATACATAGATGCAATTAATATATTGTATTTATATACACTTTATAATATTATACAACATATTTAATATATATATAAATATTATACATGTTCACATATTTACAGATACCTCACAAACTCTTTTCATATCATGAGAAAGCAACATTTACTGGGTATTTTTAAAAATATATTTTATATCCTTATTTTATACATTATATACATTCTCTTATATTTATAATGTATGACTTTTGTATTCATTTTATATGAGATACATTTTTAAATATAATTTTTTTATACTTACTTTTAGTATGAGTTTGTTACTACATTGAGTACTCCTATGAGAGGAGTGCATTCTCATAAACTCAAAAACATAATTTAAATTTCAAATGTCATATTTTATATTATTTTAGTGTAAGTATTTCCCACATTAAATCCTGCCGAACTCGCGCTAAATGCCGTAGCCTAAATGAATGTGCGGGTCAGGAACCTCGTCGATAGCTTATTTGCTTTTGAGTAGCATTTGCTGCCCACTTGTCCTTGAGCTTTACCTTTGTGTTGTTCTAACCTTGAGGCTGGAATGTTTCAGATGGTCCACCGGGGTCCCCGTCCGCAGCACGGAGCGGCGCTTGCGTGTTATCGTAAACACGCACGCCAGAGACATTCTGGAAACATTTTTTCTCCCACTCGTAATCGTTTAACCTGCAATTATGGAAACAATAGGTATTGTTGCCCTGCGCCGAACACTTTATCTCCACAGCTATTCACTTCCCCTGTTGGCTTTTATTGTTCAGGAAGTCGCCACAATGCGTAATAAATTACGGGCGATCTATGGAAAGACGCAAGTTGAGCCAAGCGTCGATCACTCATCAACTTGTACACCCGGGGTCTTCAGACATTTCCTGGGGGCCAAATTCTTTCTTTAGAAATGATGCATAGGGGCCAAACATTATCCATGGTCATTTATAAAACAATGTGTGAATAAAAATATATTTTATATCTGTGCAAGCAAAGTTCATAACTTATTATCCTGTGACTAGTGGGTATACTGACAAAATAGATATTCAGACCAATATAGACAATTTTGATGTATCTGAATAATACTTTCCTTTAATCTCAATGATTAAAGGAGCAAGTCTATAAGAAAATAAAGCAAAGGAGAAGGTTTAGGCGAATGTGGTGGTCATACATTAGCCTTGTGAAAGGTAAATTGACATATTAATTCAGCTAAACACTTGTCCCACCATTTAATTATCAATTTCAGCATGCATTGATGTTCAATTAATATCGTCCTACAATTCAAGTTGTTCATTAAATGGTAAAATTCTCATAATTTGCGTTTCGTATCCTTTGATTAACCCAGTTAAACCTGTAATTCTCTTGCTTCATCAGTGCATGGAAAAAATGTAGAACTGGCGAGAACTATCTTGAGAATGAGGAGCTTTCAGCTGAGTGCAGGAGTAGTTGGAATGGAACTGAATTTATGGCCTGTGAAAATGTCCTCCCGTTGAAAAAGAAAATGAAGAGAAGCAGGTGATGGAGATACGCATAAAATAACCTATAAAGTGACCTTCCTCTACACATAGTGGTGATCAGATCCTATCACTGCTGCTAGAAGCTAGTGAAAGTCTACATCTCTGTACCCACTTCAGATCAAAATGTCAAGATGATGTATTAGATCTGTTTTACCTCTTATTTGAAAAATACTGATTACAGAAACGTCATCATAGCAAATGAAAACAATGATATTTGAACATTTTCAGAAATCATGCCCTGAAAAATGATTGTGTGCTCAACAAGCTAATGTTAAAATGCTATTCAGTTGGCACATGGAATCTCTGGTTCTGGGTTTTAATGTGTCAGCTTTCATCAGATCACTTGCTCCTTATGGCAGGGGGCATTTTGGGGTATGGGGGTGTTTGTCATGAAGTGATGGTATTAGAGGAGGTAAGACGAGCTGATTGGCCGTGTACCTTCACCGGGCATCTCTATGGGGCTGTTGCCCTCCTACATTTGTGCCTAGACATGAGGCCTGCTCTGATAAGGCCGAGGAAGCTTGTGAAAGTCCTCTTTATCAATGGACAACTTTCGGGGGAAAGGCGTGCGGCTGCCTTATCTCCTACCAGCTGGGGTGACATCACCACCGCTCACACATGCTCACACATACAGCATGTTACATCAGAGTCACGTTTCCTAGAATTCACATCTTTGTGGGCTTGCGTCCATGCCACTGGCTACAGAGGATGTCAGCTTATTAATAAAGTATTCTGTAAGACTCTTACTGGCAGGGGAGATGAAAATAACATTGTTTAAAATAATGGAATAGACCAATGTCAATCAGGGGTCCCAGGATTAAATGTTCTGAAATAGTTATGTTATCACCTACTATCCTGATCTGAAATATCACAAAATGTGAAACTGCATGCTGGATCTTACTAGGTGTTCTTTCCGTACAACCTTTTGAAGTGCAGGCTAAGTTATATGTTAATCGATCTTAAATTAGTTAGATGTGAATTGCATAAAAGATGAGAAACCTCAAAAATGTTGTGAAACTTGAAAAGTATTGGAATAACAGAAATGACAAAAAGTCTTGTCAGCAAATATGTGAGTTGTCACGGGGAATGCATAAGACTATGTAAGGACAATGCTGAAAATCCTACAACTTGTGCCAAGCCTCAGAAAAGAAAAAAGATTTTCTAACCCTAACTGCCTGTTTTTGCATTGAAATCCAGTGACTGATTTCTAGTAGCAAATAAATCAACCATTTCTTCATTGACCTATCCAAATCCCTCTGTATATGTTTGCTGTTATGTGGTATTCAGAAGCTTAAATTGGCTTCACGGTATTACTCCTGTAAGCATCAAATCAAAGGCTCAGAGTCCTAGGAGGAATTAACTCACAATGAGTGTCTGCTTCAGTCACATACCTTTATCATTGCATGTTAAGGCTGCAGTTGTACAACTGAATAATTATGCAATGGCAATATCATTTTAGATTGTGAGTTGAGGGAATGACTTTATTTGAAGCTAACAGTTGAAAATAAAGCCAATATTTGGACCTTTATAATGATACATGCTCTGTATTTCTCTGGGATCATAAAGTCTCCCAAACTCATTTGGCTGTTGTGACTGACATGCTGGTTCCCTGCTATAGGAAGATAATTACAAAGTCTCTGTGAACTAAATATAACAGCGACCACGTCTGACAATCAGGTTGCGATGTGGCTTCATTCTTTCCCTGACCAAAAGTTTTTTTTCTTCTGCTTCATGCGCAGTCGAAGTCTGCGAAAAACGCTGAGCGTTCTGAAATGCAGTGGGGTTTTTCTCGTATGAAAATGCACAAGAAATTTAGTGTGAAAATGCATTAGAGGTGTGCAGTGTTATGAAATCTTTAGGAATTGCAATACCACAGTCAGCATTTTTGCAACACTTTGGAACTTCCAGTCAAGCGGAAACGCATTCAGGCTCCGCCGGTCTCCTCGTCTTCAGAACTGTGATTTAACACGTTCAACAACCCAACCTCTAGTTTCCACAGTGGATTTTAGTGCTTGCACACGTACATCTCAAGGGGTCCTTCAATAAAATGTTTCTGGAGACTGAAACACATCAACAAACATGCCACCCTCCTTCGGGTCCACCTCTTTGTTCACAGAAGAAGAATGCATATGATGATCATTGAGTTACACAAGGCCAAGAGTTCTGACTACATATCATGGCAAAGGCAGGATCTGATTCTGAAAAAAAGTACACTGATGCTCTCCTCTGTGGAACGGACAGCACTTCACCCTGAACAAATATTCTGGGTGCCAATTTATAACCATCAGGATCTGCCTTTTTGGATGGGAGGACAACACATTTTTCATGATGAGTAATTTGAGGAGAAAATGCAATCCACTTCAACGGCGCTGCCAAAAACCAGGAGTCAAACTCAGATTGAGACATTTAATGGATGGAAAATTGACTAAGCCCCACTCTGCTGCCTGCCTAAATTTCAGCCTCATTCTAACAAGGCATTCCTTAAGCCAGAGCTCAGTTAGTCCAGATGGGACCCATTATAAGGGGAAACATCAGCCTAGATCTATCAAATGCCAAAGAGTTCAGCTGTACCGTATCATTTTTAAGTATCACTATATGTGTGTGTGTGTGGGTGGTGGGAGAGGTGGGGGGAAAAGAGTTTGACAAGTGCCTCAAAGACATGTAAGAAACATTCTTTTGGCTATTTCAAGAGCATTTTATTGCTGCCATTAATGCCCCTTTCCTATTCAGTGAGCATGTAATGCTCCTCCGGCATTTTCCTCCACTTGGTGATACTTGTTAATGTCTTTCTTCACAGAGGCTTCAGTGGATGCAAGCTGTCACACTCAGGACTTCCCAAAATAAAGGTGGCAGAGGTCAGGGGTCACCAATGGCAAACACTCCGGCTCCACGCTCACTGCACTCCAGACACTCTTGGCTCCAAGAACAAAACACAAATACCTAAGGGTTCTGAGGGTTGGGGGGTTCTGAACATATAGAGCACAACAAGGAGCAGCTGATGGATTCTCAATGATAATCACACCTGATTAATGCCCAGTGACACGCAACGATCATTGATCACTGTGACACCAGTCGTAATTCAAAACCCAGAGTCCGAAAACTTTCGCTTGCCACATTGTTCTTTTTAGTCGACTGCTTGCGAATGATTTGATGCTTGATATTGCCCATATGTGCAGCAAGAGCTATTATTCTTACATACCTCTTGAATACATGTGACAAGAAATAAATAAAGAAGCCTTTATTATGATTTACTGAGGTTTGCTCATGACTTATAACTTCCTAACTTCCCATGAGAACATGTTTGTGGCCTGTCAGCAAGTGCTCTTTTGATGTTTCTCTTTTGTGTCAGCACACAAAGTTTGTTTGGTGCAATGGACAGCAATTTTCTTACATTACATTACATTCATTTAGCAGACGCTTTTATCCAAAGCAATGCACAAAAGTGCATATCAAGGTCATTGGTCATTGGAACAAGGTCATTGGAACAACTGGGGAATTTCTAATTCATTAAGAAAGATTTAGTATTTTCCATCTAGTTCAGCAATTAAGTTAAGTAAAATAAAAAGAGTAATTAACACATCGGCTAAACTAGCTTGAAAATATATAGGAAATATGTTGGGGGTGAACTTTTGAATCTATTTGAAGAAATATCAAACAATAAGGGCTGCTGTGTGTGTAGTAGGTAGAGAACTGGACAAATATTGGGCCGACAGGAGGTTTAAAACTGCAGTGGGGCACTTCTGTTGAGCAAGGAAGTTGACCTGAATGACTTCACTAAATACCCTACCATATTAATTGGTTACATATTAGCTAAGTAAGTTGCCCAGGATAAGGACATCTGCATTGCAAGTAAGCGCTATGTTGCAATCCATCTCACAGGGTTCTTCCTTAACCAGCTTAACTATAGGAACCATCTAATCGAAATACATCTACAATCAATAAAAGCATTATGTACAAGGTAGACATTAAAGATTTAGGATTTGGTTTAGGGTTGTAATAAAAAAAATTTCAGCAGATCCAAATGTTGAAATACACTGAAGGAAGGGCTGAAAAAATAAAGAAACTTAAAATGTGCAGCACTTCATACACATCACAGAATAGAACAACATCATCTTACACAGGAGCCTTCGGTGGAACAATTCCAGCATCTTTGTCCAGCAGTAGGCCAAGATAATCTTTGCCCTCAATCATTTAGTTTATAAACACAATGAAAATTGAGCCAGCTGGATTTGCACTTCACAGAACAATGCACGATCAACTAATAGACCAGGTCTCTTTCCCTATCATTCAGGAAACCCCAGCAAGTTCAGCCCTTATTTTCTCAGGCTATGCACTGGGTAGAGGAGGCCCTCTGGCCACGGGGAGGTTTGACAAGGAGCCGTACCGTATCAGTATTACACGAGCAGTCATATGCTTCCCATGTCAGTATCATGACAAAGCCATGACGAACGACCTGACATGAGACGTGGTGATCCGTGAAATTAAATTACCGGATCACACGCAACGCGGTCTGAACATCCACCATAGATACTACAAGGAACGGATTACCAGCTTATCGCAACAAACATTTTAAAACGAGGAGGTAGCTTTGCGAAATGAAATCCAGGCCATCGGGTTAGAAAGCTAGCATTCCATGGGGGAGCACAGCATGCCATGGTGATATACCGTGGCTTAGTTAGCTCATAAATGTAAATTGTGCGTGCACCTTTTGCGCGAAAACGCATCAGATCTGTCTCATCTAAAATAAATATGGCACACACATTATAAGGTTACTCCCAGTCATGTGTAACCACTTGCGGTATGTCAGCATACAGAGGAAAGCTGAAAGGGAACAGGTACAGGCATTAATAATGAAGTGTTTGAGTGCTCACCGGGCTACATTTAATTTACACCCATGATTCACTATCTCACATTGTTAACCCTGACACCGGCTATGTTTCACAGCATGCAAAACGCGCGCAAGCACACTGACCCCACAATTCCCGTAAAATTCTTTTGCAGGGCACATAATTTATGAGCTGTTGTCAGGAAATGGGGAGGAGAGGGCCACGGACAGTAAATACTACACACAGGGCTGGTGACATGTATGGGGTGGTGGGGGTGAAGGGAGTGGAGCCGGGCGGGGCCTATCAGGGAAAGCCTCGGCATCGGAGCTCTTTAAACCTAAAGGCAGCGTGACATCACTGCCCTGCCCCGCCTTTTAAAGGGAGCCCCGCTTATCGGCCGGCGAGCCCCACCACGCGTGGGGACGGGGAGATAAAGGGGTTATCGCCCATCCTGCACCAGGGCCTTCGTGCCCCCGGACGCAGCCCCCTCCCCCCCCACTCAGGAAGGAAAGGCAGAGGCCCGTCCACCGAGGCCGACGGGGAAGGGAGACAAAGCCTTCTCCCCGCCGCCGGAGGAAAACAACAGGAGCCCCGGCACGCCACCGGCATCTCAAGCACCTCGCCGCCCGGCAGCGTTTGGCTCCCGACGGACCCCGTCTGACTGCCAGCTCCTTTTTCGCCACCCCCCCCCACCCCTCTACCCCCCTCCTCCCCCCGGCCTCCCCTCCAGCCCAGGCTCTCACGCACGCGGCATTTCGGCTGAGTCAGAGCCTTTTCAGGTCTGCCGCGGCCCCTGACCGCGAAAGCCTTTTTTTTTTTTGGACCGCGCCAGCAAACGATCCCCATTCACCTCACAGAGTCCGCGCGGGTCCCGTCGCCGCGGCTCTTCTGCGGCGACTCGGTCCGCCTGCGGGGGGGAGGGGGACGGAGCCGGCTGCGGGCCCTATTGACATGGTCAGCACGGTGGGGCGAAACGCACCCCAGCTCTCCCTTCACACGATTTCTGTCACGTGTGAGCCGCCCAGCCCCTTCCATCCCTCACAATGTCCTGCTTGTTGCCCAGTAAATTTAACTCCACTTGTCCAGTGCGTGTTGACACCTCCCATTCTGGCACGGGGAAAAAGGAAAGTTTCGTGTGATGTGATTTTCAATGCGGCATATTTCTCACTTTCCTTTAAACGAGTAGTTGCCATTTTTCCCACTGCCACTCAGAGTGCGTGGGTCGGACATTCAACCCAGCTGGGGCACGTCAGGGGAATACTGGACTTCCGCTGCTCCAGTGCCTATCCGCTATAAAACTGATTGCGAAGTGCAAACACTAAATCACCTTGCATTAATGATCTTCACCAAAGTACACTGTCCAGATGGGCCCAATCACCATTCACTTTATCTCCCAACATGCCATTGGCCAGGGGCAGGGGGGAGGGGGCATTGTAACATGTCACACCAGATTTAGTTATGATGGAGGCTGCATTAGGTTGAAGAATGAAAGAAAAAACAGCGAGCAGTTTGGGCCTCTCCTCTACAGACAAGTGATCATCCACCAGTTCTAGCAACCTCTGTTGTGCAGCCATAGGATGTACAGTATGCATGCCAAACCTACAGACCTACAGACCTACAGACCTACAGAGCGCTTATTTGCATTCTCTCTGCTGGAGCTTTGGAAATGGTCCAGCAGCAATGCAGACATTTTGAAGAGGAGCCCCCTCCGCAGTCTGGGTCAGAGTGATTGGTCCAGCATTGGCAGCTTTTCGAGGAGGAGGGGGGGGCGGGTGTGTGGAGAGAGACGCAGCCCGCACAGCTGTGCTCCGGGCCGGGCGGACTGTGGGCTCCTCAGTATGGGCTGATCAATGCTGCCCCTTGTTTTCGCCGCTGTCTCTTCTCCGAGAGCATCTGCACGCATGGCCGGGGGGGGGGGGGGGGGGAGGAAACAGCTCCGTCGGCCTCTCGCTCCCTTTGATATGGGATCGGTGCCAGGCCGGTGCCGGGCTCGCTGCGAGCTGTCCCACTGAGTCACTGCCTCTGAGCGTGCTCTGTTCGGGCTTCCCATCCCTTACACTCAAGGCAGGGAAATGAGCATGGTGGTGGGGAGCTAATTCTCTTTTAAAGCCATGGATATATAGTGAGGATAAACGAGCTGGACGCGCAGTCCAGGACACTGTTATGATAAACAGGGTCGCTGAGGCAGTAGAGATGCACCTCCGGTGCGGCTGAAGCATTATTTTTCATTGCGCAGTCGCCTGGCTGGAGGCTTTATTTACTGATGCCGAGGCATCTTCCTAGCGCTGAAGTCACACGCAACACGCACTGCATCACCCACTCCAAAGCTCCGCATGCATCACAGGCAAGATCTCCCGCCCTATATCAAACAACAGCCAAATAACAGTCCCTAATCAAATAGGCCTCTGCCCTGCATTTTTCCCATGTGCCTGAAAAAGAAAATCCCATTTGAAAAATACGCAGAGTACAAACGAAACGTCCTTGGCAAGACGGTATGGAGGTAACAAAACAAAAGGCACAAAAACAGGGGCTCCCTCTGTCTGGGCTCGGCCTTATCGTTTCCTGCTCTCAGGCAGGAGGGGAGGCGGCAGCGGGGCCCCAGCTCTTCCCCTGCAGGGTCGCGCCTCCTTATCAATCACGGCACGCACGCACAATGGCCCCGATAGCCGCCGACGGGGCCACAGGCAGCTGAACAATCAGAGTCCGCGATGGCGCGCGGCCCAGGAACGTGACTGCCCCATACGACGGAAAGGTCAACGTTTACAGACGGTTTAAAAAAAAACATATTCAGTAAATAATAAGCAATTATGCGATGTGAGACGGAGCAGGACACTACACTGCAAAGATGGCCCCAGAGTTATATTGTGACTCACAGAGCCTGGAGACTCGTCACATGACACTGCCACTGTCACACTGTGTTCAGGGCGATGCGTTATTAAGCACACAAACAGGCGAGGCCTGTGGTAGATGGAAGCACAGAGAGCTTTGCGAGGCATATGCTGCTGCGCTGGAGCAGAATGTAAATAAGAGACCCTCCGGCTAACCTGACCTGTGTCACACCAGCTCAGCGCCCTCCAAAATGTCAGGTCGCATTTCATCGTTTTTGTACCAAAGGCCAAAAAAATTGGGGAACTCTTGAGTACTGAAGAAATTCGTTTTATTTGGCTTACACCGCACGAAGCGGATAAGTGGCCGCAGGAGCTAAAAAGGCTAACCGCACCGCTGCAAACAGTGCGCGCTGACACCACAACGTGCTTCGAGATTGTATTCTCTTCCTCACGCAGCTCACCTACAGCATTGTTTCTGTAACCACAATGAGTACTTATGTATTCCCTCAGTTGCATGTGAGTTGATCCACGTCCTGCATGGAACTTCCGTCAGAAAAAAAATATGACTTGAAGCAGTAATAACTTAACATAGAAGTAGAGTTGGTCATATTACTTTAATCTCCCAGGTCAGGGACTATTCTTCTTAATTGGCTTTAACACAGTTTTGTTTCAGCAGAATTTAATGGCCTGTTTTACGATTCTGTGGCTGCTTAGACAGTGTTTTGTTAAGAATGGCGTTTATATGTGCAATGTACCCATCACTCATTTCCTGCACTGGACGGTTTCATGTGTGCAAAATATACCGTTTATGTACTCAACTTCAGCTTCCTGGTCACATTTCTTTCTAGCAGATCTCTGCAATTCATGTGTTACAGTTGCTGATGATGTGATACACAGACGCACCAAAAAGATTTCACTCAGCTTGATTCTCAAAAGGCATCGCAGTATTACTGAGGTGTTTTTTTATTTCATTGATTTAAAAAAAAAATGTATTTATTTCCTAATTTCAGAGCTATATGTTGATTTCAGTAAACTTCTGTGAAATGCCCATTTCCACAACCTGTAATGACCCTGTGCTGTGCATAGCATTCTCTGACCCAGTACCAGATGCTGTCTGTGTCAAAATGAAATAAACTGGGCAAGAATGCAGGACCTACACTTTTACTGAAGCCGATAAAAGATGAGTCAAACATTTTTTTTAAATACTGAGTGTATTATAACTTACTGACTGCTATTTGCACCAACTCTACTGCCCTATTTTAGCAAGTGACTATGTAATTTTAAGATGGAAGCATGATTAAAATGAAATATTGAATGAAATGATGCATTGACCTAAAATTACTGTATTAACTCAGATATACAGATATATATGGTAGGAACAATGAACAATATACGTGTGCATTCAGGGGCAATAAGGGCTTGTCCAAGGAAAGCTGTCATATTTATGCCACATATTAACCTTGAAATTAATATGTCAATGGAATTAGTGGGCATTATCAGTGTATAGAACGGGGAAAAGTATGATTGACCTTTGAGCTCTACAGATGAATTAGAAATTCATGCACACTTTTCTCATGTGTTCTTCCATATGAATCACGGACAGAGACTTTTGTGCATTACAGTTAAACCATTTCTCATTAGCTGCTAAACCCTCCTAGCTCATACTGAGATGGCACATAATCATGTTAACACTCACGAGCCTTATAACTCCATGCATCCATCTCACAGGGACTACACTACTCATTCCAGCCAAATATGAAAACACAAAGCATCTGATTTTGATTAATCCCATGAAGTAATTTTCATAATTACTTCATAGGAGGTGACATTATCTACTTTTAGGTACAACAGCATGGAGGAAATAAAAAGCTAAATTATAGATATGCAGTAATTTTATGCCTAAAAATAACTGATAGCAACACACAGAAGACTACATCTAGCTAATATCCCAAACAGTCCAGTGTGGCAGTGATGCATGAGATCTTTTAAGATCTTAATGAAACATATTGAGAATGCTATGAACTAACTTTCAAAAGTTCCTCTCCACTGCTGTAGTCTTCTCATGTTGTGACTGTGCACATTTACAGAGTGAAAGGCTCTTTTTAGGAATATGACAATAACAGCCAGTTTCTTTGCCTGTTTGGTGTGAGATGATTTATGAAAATTTTTTCAGGTCTACGTAATTTTTGAAAGTCTATGTCATAAACATACAATGTAAATTACCTTGGAAACCTCAGAACCTCAGTCGTACAGCATTATTTCAGGATTACTCCTCGTATTCATATCCTTGTAAACTTCAGTCTTCAAAATGAATGCTTTGCCCGTGTGTTGATATGACAAAAAATAGCAACAAATCAAATATTTCAGTTCTGTGTCCCACTTATCTTGCTCTAATTTTGTATGTGTTTCTGTAGTTTTCACAGCAATTTTAAAATGGAAAAATCCTTACTGTAGCCGTAGATCTGCAAAGTATAGTGGCCAAAATGATGAAATGGTGAAATGTACAGTAAATATATTTTTGCTGCAAATACTATTTGACAGCCAGTTTTCCAGCCACGAAATGCTATTCCAACATTGCTGTCCTCAAAATTTGGGTTGTTTTCGAAATTTGTCTTGTTCTCTATAATTTTTGCCATCACACTGATTGATTATAGCCTACTTTAACCTCCTGTTTTGAACTGTAGCCAACATTGAATTCTTGCAATAATAATAAATAGTAAATGTAATTGCAGTTGCTGAAAAAAGATCAGAATTTCACACAAAAGTATCCTAATCCCAATGTATCCTAATCCAACAAGGCACAAATTTGACACAGGAGCACCCCAAAACGTCTATTTCTACACTAGCTACTGAACGGACGCCTCATTGTCAAAATCATGTAAGTAGCCTAATCAGCCATTTTTGACTTATGCAAGGTAGCCCAAATTGTAACTGTAATTAAAGTAGAGCGGAATTATAAATGACTAAGTTTTTTTTTTATCACAAACTTATATAATATAGATATATAATATATAATAAACATATAATTATAGATACAGTGATATGTGTTGGTTTTTTGTTTGACTCAATGTGCACATTGCCCTGCTGTTTGTGTAGACACGGATTTTGAATTACATTGGTGCTTGCGTGGACACGGATTATGTGCAACTGTAATAAACCCTTTACAGACCAAGTGAAAATTCCCACATTCTACCAGCAGGTGTGAGTAACATGAACAAACGTTTGTTTTGTGATCATACTACATCACACATTAGAGGTTTATCCTGGAAGCACACTGGCTATATTTCAAATTAAAAAGCAAATTGGCAATTGCATTTCTTTTTCATTGGATGTGTGCAAACATCATGACATAATTCAAATTCAAATGCAAAAGTCCAGTTTGCATCTTCATTTTTCTAACGCACTTTATCTGACAATTTTCCCATTTGACTTTTCATTTTCCATACAATACATGACAAAACTAATTAAAATGCAAATGAAAACCATCAAATCTGTACATTTGAAATAACATGTTCTTGTTGTAACTGCATGATTGATGACAAAAATGAATGATAATTCAATTAGTCATCTTACTTTCAATGTTTGAAGGCCAACCACCCTCTCACGATACAAGACTGTCATAAATGAAAATCCACAGTAGTTCTGCTGTTTGCAAATTCACTTCTGTGTTGGCACGCATCTACCCGGACAAAATTCAAATAATGCAAATTGTCCTTTACATTTTCATTTTCAAAATCAAAAGACTTGACAGTCAAAGAACTGGGGCAGTTAAAACTCTACCAAGAAGTCCCCCTTACAGACGAAAGGATTCATTTGTTTACATAATGTTTATTATGTAGAATTAAATAGGGGTGGCATGATGCAAGTAGGTCCCAGGTTTGAATCCCATGTGGGATCCTGAGATTTTACATTTTCTCCGTGTTTGTGTGGGTATTCTCCAGGTACTCCAGTTTCCTCCCACAGTCTAAAGACATCGGCACCTAAAATAGAGCACAATGCAATAATATTTTGAAATGATGATTTCTTTTGAGTTATTCCAGACTTAATCATGTCTTACAACAGCATGTAACTCAGCTGTGACCGAGGGGAGCACCTTACAGAGGGGCATATACATTGTGGTGATAATGTCAGATAGATAAAGGGGGTGGGGTGGGGGGGGGGGGGGGGGGAGATCTAAGCACACTGAATGCATGATATGAGACTCTCTACATCTGGGTAACATTCTCTATGTACTTTGGCCCACCTACTAAATGGATGGAACAGGCCCTTCCTGTTAGGACAGGTACAGTAAATCTGCACCCTTGAAACAACTCATTATTAATTATTACTTGTAACTGCTGTCACAGTAAAGCACTGCAACATTAACAATTCTGTGAATAATTAATTTACTGAAATTATTCTGTCAACATTAGATAAAATGCCTTTGATCTATGAATGCACCGTTGAACTTTTTGAACGGTCTATCAGCACTAGTACCAACACTAGGAGTTGGTCTTCCAGATTTTCTTTTCCGAAAAAAAGCAAACACCAAGTCAGAGATGCTGGAACTTGACGTTCATAAGATAACTATGGTTTTGTGGGTTCGGGTTATTAAATAAGAGACGGAAAAGGTTTAAAACTGTCACGTGCACATTACAATGCATATTTATATAATATAATATTATTATATTACAACAATATGGTTGCCAGACAATAACCCCCCCCGCCCCCCGAGCTCTCCAGGGTGCTGAATATTAGAAAATTCCATGACCCATCCTCCTTGGCAACCACTATCAATACCAATTCAGAATAATGAGCTATATTTTGCCGTTATACGTACTGACAATCGTGTATAGTTGATACTGCAGGGCAATATAACAGTGCAGTTATCTCCACATCTAAAATAAACGTAAATTAAACTCAAAAAAGTAACAAAAATTACGACTGTATCAAGACTACTGACTATTGTCTATTGAACAGTCCCGGCTAAAGTCAATAGGACGATTTCCACGGCATACTTCTCGAACGTACAAATCTGCAATAAAAGATAGGGTGGTAAGCGACTTTGTTCTAATGATTTCGGACGTGTGCTATCAACGCTGACTGGTTTAGCATAATCGCGTTTCAAGTTAATCCTTTAGACAAATTTTAAAGTGGCAGAAAAACGAGAGAATACAGACCAGTTAATCAATTCATACAGAGGCATCGGATCAAATTGTCTCCACATTGTCACACATAGTTAGCTGAGACAATGTGGCCAAATGGCAACTCATTGTCAAAAAATTACTTATTAAAAGCCCCCTTGTGACCTGCCCGGAAACAACAAGTTGAACACAAAGTCCAATGCACTGTATGAATACCGAAGCTACGCTATATCTGCATAGATTTAAACATGCAGGTCCTGGAATGAAAACATTCATTTTTGATTTTATGTGAACGAATGAGACTTGCTAAGAACTTTGTTTTTCATAAAAATAATGACATGCAATTATGATATTTTTATGATTTTGTTTTAGTTTAGTGGCTTATTGCTGACGCGCATTTCATTCTCATTATTGTAAATAATCATGCCGTTGTTACACTTTAAAAATGCTGTTTATAAGGATATCGGATAACTGAGCGCCATTAGCACCGATAATGTTGCAGGACCCAGTTGCAGTATTGTTACTGTTTAAGATAAGTGCTCTGCATAACTCAGCGGTAGGCTATAAAACTTTACTCGTTTCCAAAGCTAAAATGCGCAAGTAAATTGCCCCGTACCAAGTAACAAAACACGCATTCCTTTCACCAGCTACAACTTCTCATCGTAAATTAGCTAGTTCTGATCATTCGTAAAATAGGCATACTCTGCAGAAACTATAAGTACCGTGCTATTTCTCAAGGAAGCCATGTCTCTGGAGCTAGACTGTATTTCAGCTTTGAATCAGGTTTCGGGTTGATACTAAAATGTAACAATCGAGGGTATGTGAAATACCCCACACTTTGACTTATGTTACACTTAATGTTCTGAACAATAATATTTAATATGTAGCAACTTCTTGTTAGAACCATGCGCCGGAAAAAAAACAATTTTTGAACAACCAGCCACTCAATGCCTTTCTTAAAAACAAAATCGAAGAAATATATTTCAGACAGCTTTATAATCCTCACAGTGTTCTGCATAGCATACCTTGTTGATTTTTCAGCATGTTTTTATGAGGAAATACTTCTGATAAAACGGTTCATATCATACAATCTCTCCCTGACAGGCACTGTCGCGGATGTACAAGCGCCAACAGCGGCATTTTTGCGAAATGCTCTGCATTCATGATAGCTCAAGTTGCAATTCTCAGCATTCTCTACATCAGGTGCAACTTCCATCATTCGCCGGCTTCGGAGGGGAGGAGTTTAGCTATACCGACACACCCCCTCTAGTCCACTCTAAACGGCACTATAGGGCAGTGGGAAAACCCTTAAGGAACGCTATCGACGGCCACTGCACTGCTGGCAAAACATGTACCAGGACAACATTCCCCCTTCAAACGCTTAAAGCCTACATCGCGATTAATATTTCATCGCGATTCTGATCCTGAGAGGATTGCTGCCTTTTCACTGTTGTGCCGCTCATTTTCGTTGCGCTGGATCTTTCGTGTCAGAAGATGTGTGTGGAGAGCGATGGGTGCGAGATAGAGGGCTGCAGCAGTTCGGACGAGGTGCAGACGCTGTCAGGCAGCATGAGTCCCGGCTTGAAATCAAACCCCGATCTCCATCCATGCAAACCCGGGCAAAAATTTCGTGCCGCACTCCTAAAATGCAGGTCTCCCACGGCAGCCGCAGGGATTCTCAGTTTTGGGAATGTGCTTAATTACATGGATAGATACACCGTGGTAGGTAAGTCCAACATTACCGCCTATTGACAGATCCATAAGTTTTTTGTCTGCCCATGGAATGATCGTACCCAGTGAGAAGAGGTGTAGGTTACATACCTTTTGTTTCGGTAGGTTGACTTAGCCCGTGATTTACTGGTATTGAGAACATAGTTAAACAATTACATCAGATTACATTAGGCTATTTCCTTTTTCATTGTCGGTTGCCAGCGAACAATGCAGAGCTGAGTCTGTAGTGTGCGCTAATTTGCTGCTGTATGCGCCCTGAAATAGGTTACATCCCAAAGGTCTTTTAGAAATTAACTAATATTTTGCTGTTACAGCATATGAGATGTTGTTTAGGGGAGCCAACTCGAAACAGACACAGATCTATGAGCTTGCTGATTGTTTAATAAACTCTCTCAAAAACATATATCAGTAAGCAAAAGTTTACCTTCTTAGATCGGCAGAAAGTTAACATAGGACATTATTTATGCAAATACAAACTAGAATGCTATAGTAAAACAAGTTTGCATCACAGTAGATACTTATTTTCAGTCAGCGCTAGCTGGAGCGTTTCAGCGTTCTGTAGCAGTTCAGTCGTAGATAAGAGCGTTCCGTAGCAGTTCAGTCATAGATAGTCTATTCCTTAGAAATGTGTCGCAACTCAGAAGGCTCAGGCATTAATTAACACAAGGTTGTAATTTATTTAGAAATATTACATATTAAAAAGTTCGTCCAGAGTGCGTAAACACGCCATTCTAACTACAACTTCCACCGGGACCGCATGAGGTCAGATTTGGCTGACAGGTGCAAAAGAACCGGCTTTAACACAGTAAAATGTTCAGTGTTAAACCAACTCCAACGGAGTATATATGGTCCCTATTGGATCATATTTACTCTGTTAGAGTTGAATCAATATCAATATTTACTGTTGAAGTATAGAACAAAGAATATAACGTCTTTAACTCGTATAGTGTTGTGTGTAGGTTGTTTAGAACATTCATGTTTGTATGCGTTTTGCTGTTTTACTACAGCGAGATAAACCATGTGGCTGAATCTGCAACATTTATAATCTAAGATCCTGATGTTTTATAGAACATTTATGTCGTTTTAGAAATCATCTAGGCTACCTGAAGTGCAGACTTTTAGAGGTAGAGGTATCCATGGAAACTAGACTGCTGTCCTCCAATTAGTTTCATTGTCCAATATAAAGTTCTGTTGACTAATCTACCACATTATTTTTGAATTGACATCAGTATGTTCATACTTGCGCGACTGTAGTGCAGACACTTATTAGGCTACTTGCTTTTTCTGAATCATTAATTTCAAAACCGTTTGTGTTATTATATGACAAGTAATGGAACGTTAAGGCAGGAAAGTAGGATACAGTCATTGCAAACAGCATGTCATTATAATGACATAATATTATGCATTCATTCATTCATTCATTTTCGTCATTCTGAGATGAGAAGCAATTTTACTGTATTAGAAGACAATTTAAGGGGGGGGGGGGGGGGGGGGGGGGGGGGGAGTAATCTCACCTCCTATAATGCATAACGCTCACTGTTATTATTTATTTCCAAGCTTTACCATATGAAGACTTTGGTGAACATATAGTTTATATTCGGTGCAGAGTAAAATGATGCACTGTAGTCTATATATGAATATAATATATAGCGGAATATGCATATACAACGTTGTAATGTAATTATTTATATCGTAACACACCTGACATTTTTACTACTGCTGGTTAAATTAATCAATTAATTAATCAATGAATGATAGCAGCCCAACTAATGATTTTATTCATCGCTATTTTTAAATGTAAATGTACATGAAATGTCTACAGACGTTCGTAGAAAACGCCATCGTCTATTTGTTCCAGGCTTTGTGTGGATGCCCGTGGCCATTTCTCCGCAGTGAAGTAGTTAAATTCAGTGCCGCAGCATGCAGTCCGAGCAGAAATGTATCATCTTTTCACGAAACGGCATAGGCCAGTTCGACCATGCAAAGGTTAAGACTGCACAAATATGCTTGGGTACTGAAAATTACAGTTAATAGGCCTACCCTTTTAACAGCTTCACATTTGTATAATGTCACATTGGGTGGGTGCTCGGTATACACAAGAATGCCCGGCAACAGTCCGTTTTATTTCGCCAAAGCATCTTCGAATGAGACAATCCATAAACTCGTGTTTTCGTCCAAGCAACGAAGATTTTCTTGAAATTGAAAAAGAAACGAATCGCACACAGGGTTGTAGACAATAGTGCTGTTACCAGGGTGGTCGGCAACTATCAGGCTTACCTGGATAAATATTTTTGGATTAAGCCACGCTTCTCATACAATGCTCGTAAAATAAATTGAATGCTCCTTTAGTCTAATTTCCGGCTGATATCATGTAGACGCCTGTGGATTGAACAGTGAAAAGTGCATTGCCCGAAAGGATTGCCCGACTCCAGTACCCAGTTTGGAAAGATTCTGTATCTTAGCGATATATGGTTTCATGCAATATAAAAAAGCGCCTGAAGCGCAGTTCTGTCAGCAAAAGATAAATGGGTAAACCATTAAGATTACATAGTAAAGGCACTCAACACTCAAGTCCTGTTTTTCATAGACTAGATTGGTTATCACAGATAAGTAAAACTGAGCTACAATGACCTCTCCCTGGAACTCCCCGTCCTTACTAACGCAATTCATAAACAGAGCATAGAGGGTGTTTTTGATAGTGTTTCAGTTAATCACCAGTTACTTGCTGTCAGAAAAGGTGATAATAAATATCACATCATAAAAAGACAGAGTATAGTACAATCGTCATGTCTTTGAAGGGAGACAATACTAGCATGTGCCTCAATAATCTGGTGTGCTAGAGTGTGAACATGTACAGGTTTTTACAGTGACAGGTTGAGAGAAAAAAGGTACAGGTAGAGAGGGAATCCTGGGAGATTTTGCTGTGTGAAAAGTCCCTGGCTGACCTGAGATTAGGGGGTGGGATCGCTCAGACCCTGAGCGATTCGTTAGACTGTGTGTAGTGTAGGGTACCCTTTTTATGCAGCTTGGCTAAAGCTAGGAACAGCTGACAGAGCTAGGACATGTGTGCTAATTGGGCTCTGAAAGGGGACTCAGGGTATGTTCGGAGTCATTCCCACTCCAAAGCCCCCCCCCCCCCCCCCCCCCCCCCCCCCCCCCCCCCCCCCACCTTATCCGAAGCTGCTTCTGTGAGGATGAGGACGCCTCCTTAAACATGAGTTGGCTGCTCTTAGAAGAAGTGAATTTACGGAGTGGGGAGCGCATGTGGAGGGTCTGGAATCCCCCAGTTGGCAATTAGGGATTTTTGGGTCAATACTGGAGGCCTGCACTCCCTGAGCTGTCAGCGGATTTAGCGGAGGAGAGAGGAGTCCTGTCCCCTGTGACCCTCGGCAGACTTGACTTTCTGCTGCGCTGCCACATCGTCTCGCAGCGCAGCCCCGATCCACGCTGAGTCTCTGCTTTGTCTGAGCAGAGAAGGGCTTCCAAACCAAGAGCGGTCACACTCCTCTCCTCCATTCTGTTCTCCCAGCTGAAAGCGTATCTCAGACACAGGGCGTAATCTATTATTCAGCACTTACCGTAGCCCAGTCCAAGCCACGAGTTGACACAAAGAGGCCCCACGTTGCCTCCATTGACTGCAAAGGCCCGATGTGTTAATAAAAGCATAAGATTTGATTGAGTTTTTTAACAGTGCAAAGCAGTCATGCTGTTAACTGCTGATGTGCTTTTTTTATGGTTGGCTATAATTAAGTGTGGCCAGACTGGCTGTTTTACAAGGAACAACTGCCCTGAAAAAGCATAATATGAAGTAGGTCAAGCTATTAGATGTTCAGATTAAAATGGCTTTATAATATCAGGGCTGCATTTGTGATTCCTACTTATTAAGGCTGCAAAATGCCCCCTATTCTAAGTTAAGAATATATTCACACAACAGGGCTCACCAGGGATATCAGAGGCTGTTACAGCAGTGCAAAGTGTTTAATTAAAGCTCAGGTCTTGATTTCCTGCAGAAAATGAACTTGGAAACAAATCTGCTGGAGGAGACCTACAAAAACCTTGTCCTGCCCTGAATGTAAATAAACGTCCACAAAAAATGTGTTTTCAATATCACTTTTTTATCCCCCTGTACCGCCCTGTAATCTCAGTCTGGTTCCTGCTCAATTGTAATACATGTAGGGTAGAGAGAGCGGTAAAGTTGTAATTTTGCAATTTCCAACATTCTCCCCTTTGTAAATAGATCATGTGGGAAACTGTTTTTAGTTGTTTGGGAAAAGTGGTCACACTACATGAGGATGCACTAAGGCCTCAACATGTGTTTGGAAGTCATGTTAAGGCACCCAAACACTACCCATCCAAGCCAACATGGAAAAAGCAGTCGGATCAGTTGTATGTGAATCTGTCAGAAGACACCCATAACCCTCCACCAAAGGACTGTATTTTTTCAAACAGATTAAGGAAAATGTAGCAATGGGAGGTATATGTGTGTATGTGTGTGTGTGTGTGTGGGGGGGGGTGACATTGCTTTCCCCCCTGAATTCAAATTAGTGCTGTATACGTTTCAAGATGAAATAATGGATTAGTAAGAGAAAAAATGCTTTTTATGAAATTCTGCCAATGGTGCTGTGTGTTTGAACAGCCAATTATCTTGATTGTCTTAAATCCCATTGTAGACAGTTTTAACTCAGAGGGAGCTTAAGTTAAAGACTGGATTAGCTTTGGGGAAAGATGGGGTGACAGCCTGGGGGATCACTCAAGTTATTTGATGCATGGAGCTACCCCATTTGTAAACTCAATCCTTCCTGTGTATGGAGGCAAGCCTGCCCCTATATCTGGGCTTAGAGATGGGGAACTGCCACAGATGAGGCTTTTCCAGTCCTCTGGGAATCCCGCTATTCGTCCCTGTCAAGCAGATAATTTTAAGGGCTCTCTGTATGGTAATCTGCAACCCTATGACCCCCTGAAGCCACAGTACTCAGTTTTGCTTTTTATAAAATTGAGCAAGATGACAGAGGTGACGTGGGGTGGGGGAGGGGGGTGGAGAGTAGGATAGAAGCTTCAAAGATATTCATCCAATAAGTGCCCTTGGCCATGTCAGTGTGATCAACTCCAACCAGTCAGCTTGAAGGCACCACAATGGGCAGGCAACAGTACATTGCCTCAATTTAAAACACTTGGAGACTTTGAAAAAAAAAAAAAAAATACAGCAGCAATAAGCCACTGTAGATAGAGTTTTAATTCCCTCAGAGGAAGCTGTAAACATTCCAGCTGTCAGCCTGATGAGGCTGGCTTGATGTCACCAGGCCATCCAGTCCAACATGTCCTGCCACAGGCCAGTCCTCACCACCGCTGATCCCTCTGTCAGCTGTGGCCTTTTGGTCATGGCGGCTGAGGATCTTCAGCAACATTAACTCAATCTTTGCTGCAGTGGACTTTGCAGCTGCTACACACGTCCCTTTCAGAATCCTTGTCTCAGGTCATAATGATAGTTCTGTCAGCCACACCTGGGCAGGGCTGCCAGTATCACTGTAGAAGACTGTAGAAGGGGAAACGTCTAGAATAGAATAGAATAGAATAGAATCTTACTGGAGACAGTTGCACATCTTCCAGACTGCTCTGTGCAAATGTTTACTGCTCTTTGGGTGTTGGCCCCATTTCTTAAAGGAGATCCAGGTGCTTTTCATTCCTATAGAATGTGCTTTCATTATCTCTCTACTTGTACCATTTCAGTTTTGTTTTCCTCATCTCTCTCAGTCATGCATGTAAGTGCCTGATAAAATCATAGAACTTTGATTTTGATCTGGACATTCCCCATAAGTTCAGCCTAACTGCATTACATTAGGATGTACTAGTGCCTAAAGCAAAGCATTCATCTAAAGTACTTGAATCACTTCCTAATTCTACATGCAGCCTTGCTTATGAGAACATCCAAGGAGCACAGAACACGTGTCAAAGCACTACCCAGAATGAGGTCTGCCCAAACTGGCAGCCTACTTGGGCAGGCTTCAGTCACATTTTTTTTACGATGCTCATATTAAAGGCTCCCAAACAACAAATGTGTTTTACTCGTGGAAAAAGTTGCAATTTATTTTATAGGGTTGCCTCCTTTTCAGAAACCACTTAAGAGCTTCCATCCCTTCTGGCTATTGTTTGCGTCTGCCTGGGAACCCGTTCCCTTTCCTCATTAATGCTGCATAACAGAATGAGCTGGGAGTCACATTTTCTCAGTGCGGTAATATGACGGTGTATGCGTTTTGTCGCTTTATGAAATAAAGCTGTAGAAATTTTGACGGCCCGTGAAGTACTTGCCGCCATGGCAGAGCGCTTAAACCCTTGACGGTTTTCAGCTCAGCACTTGCAGCGCGACTGTCCCTCCTTGATCTGCTCTCTCTGACAAGCTCCTTCTGCTCGCAGGCTGCGGAAAGATTTCCACCCCTCCCGTGTTCTGTGCTGTCAAAATACAGAACGGGGCCAGGTTCCCCGGTTGAATTTAGAATGCGCCTCTGTAATAGGAACCATTGGAATTAGACGGTGCCTCTTCCCGTTGCCTAAGTGCCTTTCATGTGGCCTCACCGGTTTATGCCGCTTGCCACGCTATTCCCTCGGCAACCGCTGCCGCGGCGGCCATTACCCGGGGAGTGGAGCTCGCCTCCTCTAGTCTTCTTCCCGAGACTGGGGCTGCAGGGAGCCCGCGGGCTCCTCACATTGTGACGTCCCCCCCCTCGCCTGTTTAGTCAGTGCTGGCCAGGCGCGGAGTCTGAATCCATGGCTTCAGTTTGCTCCCGCCCGCCACCGCAACAACGAGGCTAAAATAGATGTGACGGCGGCGGAGGGTGTTTACGCACGGCCCTGGGCAGATGCGGAGCCCCGGCCGCGGGCTGTGTCGGGCTGCAGAAATGACGCGGGATGCGCGGGCATGCCGGACCGCCATCTCGGAAAACAGCCGGGAGGTCAGCGCCGTGTAACGCGATACCGCCCCCGCGTTTGTTTTACCTCGTTATCCTGTCCTTTCGGAAAGAAGCCCAGCGATTGTTGATGCGCCGTAGGTATGGAGCCAGACGTGGAAACTTGTGTCGGTGTGTGTTTTGACGGCGCACATGCCCGCGACCGAAGCCTCTGTGCTTGTTTGCTTAGCGCTGACCCCGCGGGTGCTGCGGCCAGCTCGTCGGCGTGTTCAGACAGTGAGGGAGAAGGAGCGCGGCGGTGTGAGGCGTTCTCTCCGTTCGGCAGCGCTCTCCTGTGTGTTTGTCCTTGCGAGGCTCGGAGAAGGTGAGCCCTACGCGGCTTTAGCGGTACTTAAAGGCTCAGGTGTTGCTTGTTAGAGCAGCACTTCCTGCGTGACCCCCCGCGGCGTCCCACCCACCCGGGCTCGCATGTGTTCCGAGGCTGGCAGGCATTGCAGAGCGCAGCAGTAACTTCCAGACCAAAGGCAGTGATTTTGCACACATGACTGGTAGAACTTGTCAAACAAGGACTGAAACGGGAAATAAACACATCCTCGCTCCTGCTTGTGGAACCGCAGTTCCCAGGCACAGATTGGAGTTCCCCTCTCGTTTTACCTGCGAAATCCTTTTCACATCCCTGGAGATAATGGATTCATGGGTAAGCAGAGAGGAATGCGTTTTTGGAAAGGCTCGACAGCGGAGAGTAGGCCGCCCTTCAATCAAACCGGGCTAACCATACCTCTGATCCCCTGTTGTAAGCTCTCCTCCTAATTTCAACTGTTGGTTTTCAGTGTCATCTCTAGAGCCTGACTAAACTTTCAGCCTTTTCAAGATTAGCCTGTTCAGCCTTCCAGTGACGTTCCATGAGACTGTAAACCCCTGCAGGGAAATAGCGGACAGAAAATCAGGGGAAAAAAGTTGGATTAAGGGAAACCTACAGCGATGCCCCTTCTGCCGTCTTAAGGAACTTATTACTCCCACACGGACTCCCCAGATGCTGCCTACCCAGGATTTTGAAGGAGATTGGATGCTCAAAATGGGCGCTTGCAGAATTCAGATTCAAACCTACTCTTCCTTCGGCCTGTTGTCTCTTCTCTAAGAGCTACCAGGCTGTATGCAACACAGTTTCAGTCTGTAGGAGTGTCCAGCTAATGAGATCCTCTGTGGAACAATTAGCCATCGAAGAGGGAACCAAAATCAGCGATAAAATGGTGAATGCACTCTCTATCTACATACTCAGTAGGAACTTTGAAATGTTGGGAAATGATCATATTTCGATCACAAGCTCCCAGACTTAATTTGGCAGTGTATTTAAGTAAGACATATATCCTAGCTCTAGTTTCTGCCCCCAGGTTTAAATCCATCTTTATACAGCTTTCAACAGCAGGGGATGCAACTAGGGGATGGATCAGTTTGAGCAGGTTTTTTGTGTAATTAGAATCGTGAAAATGATCAGGCAAATTTGAAATATATTCCTCCACACTGAAGGTTAAAGCAATGTCACAGACATTAGTTACTATTGTGACAATGACAACAATGATTTCCTCCTGAGGCACATGTTAATATCACAGTAATTGAGACACACAAATTAATGTAGATAATGGAGGAAATATGCCATATTTTCCCCAATTATTGCTCATTTCTGCATTGATTATTATGGGGAAAGGATTATTTATTAGGCTATGGTGTGGAATGGATTCACACACCCAAACAGCACATGCCCCCATTTGCTGGAATAATTTAGTCACAACTTACTGTAAGCAAAAACACAGGATTGCCGTGGTAATATTCAGCATTGTTGCTGACATAGCTTTTCCTTTGTCACTTTATCCACCACCCCCCCCCCCCCCCCCCCCCCCCGCCCCCCAACAAAAAAAGCAGTAGTCAAAACAAACAGCAGTGTAGTTATATAATGTGTTTAACCCCAGTCATCGGAGGTCATAGTACACTACTGTCTGTGATAGCCAGGTTTTTATAGACACACAATCACAATATCTCAGTTTATCTCAGTTTCTATAGGATTTCATTTGGTGCAGTGGGGGAAAAAAATATCAAACAGGATTTTCTATTTAGATGACCAGAGTGGAGCCACAGGGTTTGCTTGGAGCTGAAGCACTATGGACAAACAGGGGCACTGACCCTTCCTCTGTGACCAGAGATGTCTGTTTTAATGCGTGACGTCCCTGGCCCCTGTGGAGTAGACCTACATTTCTAAGCACTCTCACCACCAAATGGAAGACCAGAACTCAGACACACGGGGAAGAACACTCTTTTTTTCCCTCTTAGCAGAGTAGTCACAGTCTCACCTGAGGTTGAATTCCTTCCATGGCTTGTCAAACTCTGTGTAATGGCAGGAGGCGGCAAGGCGGGGGGAATTAATGAGACATAAGTTCATGCGTGAAGGTCAGGTGCTGAATGGAACGAAGGGCAAGGTTTCGGGTGTTTTTTCGGAAGAATTAACAGGATGGTTACACCTCGTTTCCCCGGCCGGATTTGAGCATTCTTCTAATTCTTTGGCTGAAGAGTCTCGGTTTGTTCTTCTCAGGTACACCTCCAGCACAGAGTGCTCCTGTTCCAAGAGCCTGGACTTTGGGGAGAAGATTAACAAGCACCCGTTGTCCTCTCCTTTGTGTGTTGTGATTTTAAATCTTAATGTTAGATGGATTTTCACTGCTAGTAGAATATCAGAAATGGAAATTAATCAGCTGATCTATATCTGCATCTCTATCTGTGCAGTATCTCTCTCTATTGTGTGTATGCATGCGTGTGTGTTTACAGTAGTAAAATATTTACTGGAAATATGTACTGGAACTACTTACGGGTAGTACTATATTTACTATGTTCTACTATATATCTATTTCTATTCTATTTTCATGATTACAGTTGGAATATTTGAGTGCGTTTTGAATTATTCACTCCATAAAGTAGGCGTGCTTTTGTGGAATACTGTGCTTGACTGGCAGCAGTAGTACACACTTTGCAATACATCAACTTGACAGGGATCACCAGCCCAGAGAAGTGGGTGTTGTGACTGCATCAACGTAGTAGCATCTGCAGACAAATATAAATATGGTGTAAGTCTGTAGAGCCATTGTCTCTGACACAGAGGCAGCTGTGGCATGCAGACAGTGTTGAAAAAATGGTGATAAACGCTCCTCTCTTCCACACTCTCGCTCAGCACCTTATTCCTGGCTTTGTTAGTGAGGTGAGGTGAAATGAAGAGGTACTGTCGCGGTGTAAATAGCAACACGCTCATTAGCCTCTAATCCATTGCTCAATGAGTGCTCGTTCTGCAGCGCTACTGCAGTTAATCATACTGCTGAGCTTCGGGCAGAGGTTCCACCAATCAGTCACTCGCCTGGGTGCAGGTGAGTCACAGGTAGATAACACCCCGTAACAGGCGGAACATTCTAACCGCTACGGAACCGCAGTAATTACAGCCTGAGAGGCGCAACTTTAATCATGGAATTCCCCAAATACACTGTACACAGAAATAACATGATGCTTTCTGTTGAGCATTTTGGCCGCTCAAGAGCATTCTGAGAATTCTGGCCACTCAAGAGTATTCTAAGAATGGGGAAGTCACAAATAATCTACTTAGTGATTTAAACTATTAATGTCCTCCAAAAAGCTGATTTTGGTTCCTTTTATTCGTTCTCTTTATTCATAGTCGCTTCCTCTCCTCTCTGTGAATACACTGAATCCTCAAAAGTGTTTTTTCGCAGACTCGCTAAAACAATTATAGCTAACATCTTCCTAGAATCCCTCAGAGTGGCAAACTAAATCAAATTCCTCTTTGACAGGTTGGAACAATATGGGGAGGTGCATGATTCCATCGCATCAGAGCTCATGCACGTATGAGAATGCCCCGTCTACAGCATCTGTAATATAACACTGGGGGGGGGAGGGACAGGGTGCTGCTAGAGAGCAGCCGTTTCAGTGACCGGGGTGAGATTGATGGGAGCAATAGCAAAGACCCCAATTATGATATACAGCCCACCCCCACCCCCACCATCATTCGAACCATTTCCGCACTCTTACAACCAAGCCATTCTGACATATTTTACTTAACCAGGAAGTCCATTTTAAATTTATAAAATGCCCTTGTAAAGGGAGACTTGGCCACCACTGTGGCTTGCTGATGTAAAGTTGTGAATGAATGACAAACCGAGCACAGGAATCTCACTGCAGCTAAAGAAAAAAAGATCATAAGAAGGAATATCGGTCAGAATTTTCAAAAAGCTGATTTAAACAAGTGCACACCTCAGTCAGAAAAAACCAAATGGAGTGAAGGAAGCCATGTGCTTGGGCGAGACCCTGGTTTTTCCTAGGTTGACTTGCTGTGTGTCAAATACAGGGTTTTTATATAGGGTACAGGGGGAACTGTGATATATCAATCCTGTATTCTGCACAACACAGAACAAGAGATGGACCCTGTGACAATCGCTCATAATTAGCCTCAGCTGGACCAGCAGCGAAAGGGGGTGGCTGGGCTGCATGTTGGCCATCATGAGGGAATTGGAGGGTGTAGGAAGGGGGGGGGGGGGTTGGATGCAGCCATCCATGTATTTACAGATTGTTCCAGGGCTTGTATTTATGAAGGTGTGTGTGTGTGTGTATGTGCAGAGAGGGGGGGTTTTCCCATCACACTATTTCCCTGTCTTAACCACCTCCATTTGATTCATAGTTAATAAGCACCCTGCTCAAGGCAGCCAAACAGCATGGCTGCAGTGCAGTGATGCTAAATTTGGCAGAAGTCAGAAATTTAGAACTTCACCCCAAGCATGCCTTGAAAAAAAGTCAACGTACGTTCTTTCTTCTCTCAATCTCCCATTTTGATTTGAGTTAGTGAAAAATCCATCTTTGCAATTTGAAATCAAATCAATTTTTCAGGAGAGGGAGAAACAATTTAAATTCAATCAGAGAAGCTGAACCAGCTGTAATACAGTGCAAGCGAGATGTAGCTGGTTGACTAACACAGCCCTTTTCATATGTGATCTCGTGGGCACGTTTTTTGTCAGTCTGAGTAATTAAGAAAGCATGTCTAAACGACCATAATTAGGGCAGCCAATCAAATGGTGTGTGCACTTTCGCTAAGCATGCTGCAAGGCAGTTTTATTGACCTTTGAAGCGATCCCACCCACCTAGTGCACTGGGAAGGAGGGAAGGTGCAAGGAGAGGAATCTCATTAAAGAAAGAAATCCTCAAAATTACTGTAATCCCTCACAGTGTTATGTAAAACGAATGGCTGTATTATGGATGGGACTTTTCAATTTAATGTGCCGAAATAGCCCCGGAATATCTGTCAGTTTGGTTGTAAATCAGGACAAGAGCAGTGTTAGCAGCGGGTCGAGCCGTTGCTCATTTAATTGAGCTGCCTGTCTTCCTTGCTCCCGAGCTCTCTTTAGAACGTCGCGGGGCTCGGCCGTCCGGCTTTGATGCGGCGCTTCCGACTGCTCCTAATTAGAGCCTCGCACGGCGTCGGGTTTCGGGGGCGCTGCGAAAACAGACTCGAACAGGCGAAAACCGAAGAGACGCGCCCCACGGCGGCCAGCGGCCACACGCCGCGGCGGCGCCGTACTGTGCTAGTATCGTTCCGAGCCTTCCTGTTTAATTATTCCCCTCAAAGCGAGACCGGTAGAAAGGGGCGGTGGCCCTCGTGGGCTCTCCGCCGTCTTATCGGAATGAGCGGTCGCGAGAGGGAACACCAGGTTCGTACCTGGAAAGACATTATATATAGCCAGTGCTGAACGCATTTTCCTTGGTTGACTACCCGCTGCTCTGAGTCTGGCAAGTCACACATGACTGAGGATATGTCAGATAATGTTTGATTCATTATTGATGCGCTATTACCTACTTACCGTCTGTGACGCTAAGATTCCTTCTCAGCGTTGCAATATTTAGCGGATCTTGGCTGGGTGATTTAGGCCAGCTTTTAGCTGAAACAGTCCTAGCTGAATCTCTCCGGGATATTATTTGGACTCCCGGGGAACAACAGACGAAAACGTAACTTTAGTAAATGGGCGTGGTCATTCAGATGCTGGCTAATGTGTTATGCAAATGTACCAAAGCCACATCTGACCACTCTACCAATGTTGAATAGTGAATGGTCCATAATGGTCAATAGTGTAAAAACATTGATAAAATAATAACTTAATGAGTATATATATATATATATATTTACAACTTGGCTACAAAAACAGTTGGCTACAGTTCGTAGAGGATTTTACTCTTTAAATTTTCCTAGATACTGGTGACAAAATCATTGACAGATTAAAGAGGGCTCAGTTTGACCCAGGGTGTGCCGTGCACAGCCCTGGTTTTCACACAGCTGCAGAGCGTTTCCCTGTGTGCGGAGGAGAGAGAGGAAGTGGAAAAGCGTCCCTCCTGGAAGAGGGGCCCGTGCGCGAGCAGACCCAGAGGAGACACGGTCAGGAGCTCGCCGGCCACAGTCATGCATTTCTGTGGTCGGCCCATTGCAATCTGCGGCCAGGCCTTTCCCCCCCGTTCTGCAAGGCCTGCTGGGAAACGGGCGTCTGAAGACACACTCACTCGCGGAGTTCATGTTCACCGCTTTTCCTCCCTCGGAGCAGAGGCTCTTTCCACTGACCCAAATCAAAAACAAACCGTCGTTAGCTGACGAAGACGTGACACGATCCGCTTCGGTCAGCGGCCAGCGGCTCGCCACCCCTTTGAAAGGAATTCCCGAGGAGATCCGATGCTATTAAAGCGTATTATGGGAAAAAGGAAGTGAGGTGCTACCACAAAGCGTAGCGTTACACAGAAAAGAAAATGTGTGCTTGGCAGTATTCAGCTCCATTGACCGTGTGCTGTACCCCTAACCTTATGACTCTCTTCCTTGTTGTACTACTCTTATTAAAGTGTATTATGGGAAAAAGGAAGTGAGGTGCTACCACAAAGCATAGCATTACACAGAAAAGAAAATGTGTGCTTGGCAGTATTCAGCGCCATTGACCGCGTGCTGTACCCCTCTCCTTATGGCTCTCTTCCTTGTTGTACTACTCTCTGCTGAATGCACCGGTTTCCCCTGTCCTTCGCTCATGCTCCCAGTCATCCTAGTTTCAGAGTCCTGAAATAGAATTGGGGGCTAGCAATCTGGGGATCTCTTTGGGGGATTGGAAATTGGGTCTGCCCTCACCGCACTGTTTGCACAACGCCGACTGTGAAACCGTCTCCTTTGGCCCAGGCATGATTGTGTTTTGCAACGTGAGATGAGGTGTGTGTGTGTGTGTGTGTGTGTGTGTGCGTCTGTGTTTACGTCTGGCTGAACCTGAGAGGCTTTGAGTCACAGTTTCATGACACGGGTGAGGATAGAGTAACCAACAGCAGCCTCTGTGTTGTGCCATGTCACTCGCGTTAGCTGCTCAGGTAGGCAGGCAGGCAGAGGTTGCTTTATGAAGCCCAATGGGTTTGTCGCTAGAAGAAAAAACAAACAAAAACAGAACAGCAGTATGAACCAGGCCCCGCCAAAACTGCCAGAAATGTTTCTGTAATTCCAGGTTGCACTAAACGGCTCAGTAGGTTTTAGCGGTTCCCAGCCTTGGCTCCGGGTCCTCTGCGGTTGGCGGACAGATACACAGTTCAATCCGAGTCCTCCGCCTGGCCTCACAGTCAAGCACCCAGGAATGTTATAAATTAGGTAAAATCCATGTGCACATGCCCATAGCTCAACCATACTGCCGACAAGCAGGATCAGCAGAAATGACTTAACGCTCCTCCTCCTCTTTACTAGTTGATTGCTGAGAGGTCTCAGGGAGGCATTAACAGTAGCACACCAGCACACAGGCCGGGGTGGGGGGGTAGGGGGGTGGACGGTGGTTACAGCTCACTCACAATTGAACATGAGATGCATTTGCCCCTAGTCGTTAGTGGTTTCTTATTACTAGCTGCATTCATGCCTGTAAAACATATGAAACGTATACGATTACTGCATGTCTCCCGAGGACATGTTGCTGGAAATGTGAAGAACGTTTTTCTTACTGTTTAATCATAAAGGCTCCATTTATAGCAGTGCTGAATTAACGTTTCTGTAGTTCCAAAACGACAGGACTGCCTATAGTGCTGTATCAGGATGTATAATCAGTCATTATTTGGGAAGCTTATACCAGTATCAATGCTACGCTAAACGCAGAAGAAGGCTACCAGTGTGTTGTACTACAATAGGTTTAGTCTCCGAGTGTTGGTGCAACAATAAAAGGCCAGCCTTAATTTACAAAGCAAGGTCTGTGTGTTACTTCACATGTTTTAGCCATGTATGAAGAATGAGGCAACTCTTCACCTGAAATATTCAGACCTAGAATAGAGCAATAAAAAAAAAAAATGTTAATGTCAACATTGCTGTTCTAACAGATCACAGGCTAAGAAAGTGTATTTCTTTTGCTAAAACAGTGTGTAGACACACTGTGTATGCACAGAAAGGTACTACTCGTGTAGCTGTGTACCTACAGTGATCTTTTTCATTGTATATCATCAATTTTAAAGTAGATGGATGGTGACAAATGATGCCGCACACAAACTTTTGAAATGTTATTTATTGATTATTGCATATCGCCTGAGGCAGGCAGTTATTCATTTTGATGGGAAGATGGGAACATTGTGGTCTGATTAATGCCTTGGTCTCACAGGACCGCCGAAGCTTCAAATTATATTTTCTCAGGGCAGAGAAATCACTATCACTAGCCTAATGTGCTTAAGGAGGAACAGTTTGGAAGGCTTGCTTTAAGCGACCCGTCTTATCTGCTCATAAGTGAGGACACTGGCACACAGTTGCTGGAAGCCATTCGAGCATGGCTTTGCTCCCACGGTTCTGAGACGCAGAAGCCAAATCGAGCGCCGTCGTAGATTGGTTAAACGGTGACATTGAGCCGTCCTCCCTTTGTCACAATGAGGGCACTTGTTCCTGACAGTGGTAGCAGAAGAGCGTGACGGTGCGGCCCGCTCGGCTCGTTCAAAGCTGGCACGCCTTGTGGCCGTTTCAAAGGGAAGGCCTCAAGCAGTCGCGCTGAACATCAGCTACAGGGCGTGTCCACAGTAGTTTCCCTTTTGAAGCGATTTCTCCCTGATCGCACTGAATGGTCAGCTTGAGAAGATGATATCACATGTGCAGGATAGTGGCTTTCTACGGATTGGGGAAAACCCCCGGCCCCGTTGATAGGTTATTACAAAGAGCCAGATGAACAGTGCTGGTCTCTGTGGAAACTAGTTTGCGTGTGTGTGTGTGTGTGTGTGGGGGTTTGGGGGTGTCAGGGAAACGGGGGTGTTTCCTGTATGGAGCCCTCACACCCATTCTGACTTCCTGGCCCATTGCTTCACCTTTCCTCTCTGTCCGTGAACACACAAGGTTGCCATGGCAGCATGGCCCTGGCGCCGTGCATTCGCGAGGGCCTCACCGGTTTGTCGCACCATTTCCACGAAAATAATCAGAAAAGGTCACGGGGATGACCCCCGCATCCTCGGACTCAGATGGCATCACGGAGTCCATCGGCAAAAACACAGGGGAAAATGGTTCATTGTTTTATTGGACAGTGTCTTCAGGGCCTTAATAAAATGAGGCAAATCCAAACAGGCAGCATTTATAGGCTATTTTGTTCCAGGGGACATCTGGTGTGGTGACGTCCCCGATTCTTTTCTCATTTTCATTTTTTAATGAAATGGAATATTATTCCTGTAAATGTCAGGCTTCATCCTTCTCAGATCCATCTGTGTGTTTAGTGGGGGCACATGTAATTCAGGCTCTAGCCGTGAAATTCTGTGGAAAAGAGGGTGCAGGGCGGCGTTGGATACCGGTAACTGACATTTTTATGTTCACATTCGCTCATATTTTAAAAAATCTCATCACGTTTTATGTACTGATATCCTGCTGGCTCTGAGGAGGCAGTTGAGGATCAGACCAGTGTGAACGCGCTGCACACGTACTGTGTGCATTCAGGGTTAAATGTGCTTGACTGTGGCTGGGGGACAAAAAGCAGGGCTTCATGCAATGCGGTGAGAGACACTGAAATGTGCAAGGTCAGGAGGACCGTGATAGCCTGCCAAACCCAAGAAAGGAAGAAAGAGGGGAGGGGGGGGGTAAAGAGTAGGATGGAGAAAGAAAGGCGAGGGCAAACCTTGGGGCTTGCTGTACGGCTTTATTCCAGATGCACACCTTCAGAGAGGAAATGGCCGCGCGAATGAGTCTTAACTGCGCTGCAGAAATGTAGCCGAGCTGTGTGTTCGAGGAAAACAAGCAAGCATTTTTTTGGGGGGGGGGGGGGGGGGGGGGTTTAGAATGGTTCATCCTCCAAACCTATCTAGCCGAGTTTTAGAATTAGGCCACTGTCTTCCCAAAGACAATATAAAGGCTGCATTTTGGAGTGCAGCCTATTTCCATCAAAACAGGTTGTTATGGGAACAAAGCCATCCCTCATTCCACCTCAGTTAACCCTTGCAGCCTGGAGTGGAAAGGAGACTAAAATATTAATGGCCATGGTGGGGAGGCGATGAGGCAGGGGGAGGTGGATGGGAGGTGACACGCACATGCACACATGCTCAAGATGGCCGATGTAAATTTGTGAGCGCCCTGGCCATCTCCCGTCTCACGTGAGCTCCTGTGGGGTATGGGGAAGGGACTTGGGGGTGGGAGCTTTACTGTAACTGTGGCGACAGTACGGGTGGGCGCAGTCCGGATCGCTGACGGGCGGATGCCCGGCCATCTGGTGCGGGGGCCTTCCTCCACGCTGGGTGTGGCGGCTGGCGGTCTATGGCCTGTTGACTCGGCCAGCCGATTGGTGCAGGGCGGTGGCTGTGTATCGGGCCCCTGGGCGCAGAGGCGCGCTGTAACTGCGGGGCCCCCGAAAGCCCCGACCCACGCCCAGAGCTCCGCCGGCGGGGGCATCCTGTGAGCCCCGCCCTCGCCCGCGTCACCTGATCGCTCGTCCGCTGAGCCTCCGAGGCCACAGGGGTCAGTGTGGCACCTTAACGACTTCAGGTCGCGCAGGAAAAGGCCCGACGTCCGCTAGGGCTAGGGCTCAGTGCACATGATCACACGGACGTTTTCAGCACGAAAACCCGAAAAAGCAGCTGCCTGAACACAGAAGCTCTCCGCCATTCGCGACACATTTGATACAGGAGACGGGAGCGGAAACCAGTAAAACCTCTGTTTAGTCAACAAGAAAAATTTCTGATGAACAGTGACAGTTGTACATTGAGTAGTGAGCATATTGCAAGTTTCAAGTAGTTTACAAAACAACAGACCTCGTTCAAATGTGGCTGCGTGAGAAATCCTTAATGTGAATTAGCACATTAGTTGACAGTGAAGTCAGTAGGCCTATATCTGATGCATGTAGCCTAGCATAACTATAGGCACAAACTGGTGACACTGGTCCAAAAAATACTTGGCTGCCAAACTGGAGCGTTGTACATAACTGGAACTGGTGTTTTTCGGGATTAACATTTACAGTAAAAATACCTAATTGTTTGGTTGCTTTTAAAAACAAAAGCCCAAAAGTATGTGGAAGTGCCTGGGTGTAGCAACGCTGAAGAATGTTCACCGGTGGCACAGGAATGTGAGAGACGTTTCCCAGGCGACAGGAGTGTCGCTACGTATTGTTTTAGCATTGAGCCGTGCCTGCATTGTGTTTGACGCATTAAAAAAACCCAGAAGCTGTCTGAATGAACTGGGTGGAGACAGCAATCAAAATGCTGTGCTAACAATATCAGTAATAATGATGATATCGTGTCTGCCAAAATAACAAGTTTTTCCACTCTGTGTTATAATGACTAAGTAAATTATAATTATCAAGTAAATTGTATTATCATTTAGCCAATGATAGTGCATTGCATTCTGTCCCCTTCAGAAAAATGTAGAACAGAGCATTCAATTTAAATATATTATTGTTAAACGTGACTTGGACAATTAGAAAGCCTAAAGTTATTTAGCGACAGCATTATACATCCGTGGCACTGTGGTGGACATTTGGCAGAATTTGGTGGAAGCTCGGGGGCGCATATGCACATCGGGACATAATCACTGCAGCGAGACCCATATAGAGCGCTGGCTCAACACTAGCCTATATTAAGAAGACTTTCTGATCCTGCAAGTGTAGAGGTGGTGCCTTTCCTGTGGGGCACAGGCCATGCAGGTGCAGCCTGCTCTCCCCAGGGCCCTAACCCGGCTACATCTTCAATCACTTAAAAAGTACAGAGTGCCAGCTTTTTTTTCTTCTGAAAAGCCATCTATTTGAAATTAAGTTAATTGAGTTTACCTGACACATTATCGTTTATCTAGTTGGAATTTATAAGCTGTTGTTTTTTGTTTGTTTTTTTTGGCAGGAGGTGGGGATTGTGTTTGAAAATGAAACCTAGAGAAGCTGCTTAGCTAAACATACTAGGTGAAGACCAAGTCCCAGTCGTCAGTCCTCGTTATAAGGCGTGTAAATAAATGCTTGGTATGTTCGATGGTGCGGGCTAGTTTCTCGGCGCTTTGTTTTCTCCTTGAACAGCCCGAGGTGTCTTTAGAGAAGCCTTAACCAAAGGCTCCTCCTCTCGGAGCTAATGCGTGAAAGGTATGTGCATCAGTCCCCCAGCCGGGCGTACGATCGCCTGGAGGAGCAGAACGCTGGCAGGTGAGCCCTTTAATCAACCCGCTCACCCGAGGATTAAGCGCTGTTTGAGCGCCGCTGGCTCGGATCGCGATCTCTCTCCTTCTCAACGTTGCCGCGAACATAGCTCTCCCACGATGCTAAAAATCTATTGAGCACAAAGTCGCATACCTTTGGGGGGAATTCGAGGCTGATGATTACCACATTAAATGAATACGTTGGAAAATATGTGCTGTGCCGCTTTCCCCTTGAATGCTCCTGCCAGTCACCGTGTGGCTGTCATTTCTGCGCAGTATCTTCAATGACCGTGATGGTTGCATTGTGGAAGCGCTAAACCTTCTAATGCAGGTGATCTTTCAGTTAGTCATGAACGGAATGGGGTTTCTCTTTGCTTTGTGACACTCAAAGAGATCAAAGACTCAAATATAAACCAATGTCTTGTTATTCTTCTCTGTCATCATTTTTTCTTCACAAGCTTGTGTTCATGAATATAAGTCCAGTACTGTGGCGCTGAAACGTGAAGTTTAATACAACAGTTTGGTAACTGACATTTGTATGTCGGTGAGCTGAAACGAGTAGTTTAATACAACAGTTTGAGACGCTTCTGTTTCAAATTCAAGCCTCACATTTGAATCCCTGAGTCTTTGGACTCTTTCCTGTCAGTAACAGCCACCTTGCTTTAGTACATCCCCTGACAGCCTGTCAAGTGTAAAGGTTTTTACACCTTGGTCAAAAGTAGGGAAAGAAAAGCAATACCTGATTAAAATTAAATCCTTAAATTGGAGCGGAGAGTGAGACTATTTAAGGAAATCCATGTGAATGCTCAAACCGCAGTTATCAGAAAAGGGAGCGGTGAATTAAACCTGCTGAGAAGGATTCTGCTTTGCTGACCTAATTTCAATCTGAAAATTCCTGTTAGTTTTGTATAGCCACAATTTAACAACAAAGACCAACGTATTTTCTAAATGCCTGTGAACTAATTGTCTTCTTAACATATATGGATCTTACTATTGCAGAACTGACAGATTTTAACAATGCCTTGAAACATTTGTCATGTAGTTGTTTCAAGACTTTAAATACTGTTTAAAGTTGTTTCAAGATTTAAATACTGAAAGCAGGAAGCTATTGCAATTAAAGCCTAATATCTTCACATGAAAAATGCCGCAGAATTGTTCCATACTAAACTGATTGATGAGCATCAATCAAGTTCTTCTCTACACATCGAAGCTGATGATCAAAGAAAGCTGTCATATTAGAATGGGGAAGAGAAATGTAGGTTACAGTTGACTGATTGATTAGAATCATTTCAAACTTATTTGCATGTAGTGAAACCGAAGCGTGACATTCTTGCCTCGTGAAATCACGAGGGTTTAGCCAAATGTTACAACAGTCTACAGCGCTGGCCATGATCCCCTTTCCCACCAGTTTATATGTGGCATGGGCCATTTTGCATTCCTTCTTCCCTTTTTCTCTGCTCGATTGGTTAAGGCGTACCAGTCGCCATGCCTGAACCAATCATAGGCGCTTGTATTGTGCGTGTATCTGAGCAACGCAAGCATACAGACACCACAAGCATTACTCTCATGCGCAGGTTTTATATTGAGCTGAGAAAGAGAAGTGGGGTGTAATTGATGGTGTTTTGGGAGTAGGTGGCGGGCGGTGTCTCTCCACCCAGGCCTGGCAGCGGTGCAGGGGACTCGGGTAATGACAGCGTTCCACGGGAGGTTCCTTCCTCCGGCCGCTACCGCACGGTGTTATTTGCTGCGCAGAGCACTTCGTCTGGCACGCAGTACAGCTTGCGGTGCAGTGGCAGAGACCACTTAAAGGGACACTCAGGTTGCCAAGAGGGCCCCTATCTGTACACATCCTGTTGAACTACAGTAAACCAAAAAGCTGTTTCGTGATCTCAGAAAACACTCATTTAGGAGGTTACTTGGATGATTAAAATTGTCATGAAATCCTCTAATCCTCTATCGGATAGTCCATCCTATCCTCTACAGTTTATTTTATTCTTTTCAAATGCGATGTGTCTATTTTTTATTTTTTATTAATGGACATTACTTGAGCAGAATCAGACACAACCATTGCATTGTGCTCATTGGTAGTAATCTGTTACATGTGGCCTTTGTTGGAGTTATAAAAACCACAAATGGAAGGAGGGGTAAACAGCAGCCTTTTAATAAAGCCGAAGAATTGTCTTTCACTAATATCCTTTAGCAAACGGATGAAAGATACAGGAATGATTCTTTTGTCTGTATAATAATGTGCCGCTGAAACTAAGTGAAAGCTAGGAGTTTTACTTAAGGCTGGAATTACACGCACTTAATCAAACCCCGTTCTCCCCTTTTCCTTGTCCTCCAGGTGTTCTGCTCGACATCCAGAAGCACTTCAGCGTCAGCGACAGCGAGGCGGGCCTCTTGCAAACAGGTGCGTCTCTTCGCGGTCCCGGTTTCGCTCCCGACGGCTCCGCCCACACTTTGCATAATGCGGTCATTTTCCAGGGACCGCCCGTAACGCGACCCGGTGCTCGAGCGTGTCCGCACACTTAAGCCTCTTAACACTCAGGCAGTAATGACAACAAAAAGAAGGAGTATGCAGCGGCCCGTGCATTAACTCACCCTCCCCCTCATTCCACTAAGCCGGTGTAATTGATTGTGTTTGATACGGTTGTTGGGTTTGCGGAGAAGGCAAGGGAGAGGCACACTTCTGCCACGTCACACCCGAGCTCGGGTGCTCGGGGTTTAGGGGGCAATTCCTCGACAGGACCAGAGGGCCAATAATGAACAGAGGGGTACGAGTCGAATCTGGCTAAGAATCGGGCCTTAGAGCCAGGGCCAGGAGAAACAAGAGACTCTTCATGCACAGTAGAAAGAAATAACATGAGCTTTGGCACGAGCCGAAGTTCCTGTTAAATAGAGCCTGCTGAATTCACCTTTTGTGAGGGAGCGTCTGTATGAAGAGCTCACAGTGGAGGAAGAGGCCTTGCCTTGTTTCGTCAGTTACCCACACACATCCACGCAGGGAAACACAGAGGCTTACTGAGCCTGTGAGTCTGGGCCAGGGGTACAGGGAGAAGGAGAGGGGTTGGGGTGTTCTGTGTCTACTCTACTATACTACACACAATAAGGAAATTAATCTTTTCTATTTCTGTGCAATGACTATAGCACATCTCCATAATGGATGGAACCAATCCTCTGAGAAATGCTTTGTCCGTTATAGATTGTGGGGTGAAAAAAAATATTTCTCCACTTCAGTACATTTTTGATTATATAAAGGGCATATAGATTTGAGGCACAGAAATGAAATACCCCATGATCTCTTTTTACAGTCTAAATTAACAGGCCTATATGACTACTGAGAATAGTCAAGACTTCAAATATTTGTATAATATTTTGTTTTGATTTGACTTCATGGCAGTTTTAATGAAGAAGGTAATTCCCTCCATTTCCTCTCAAAGCGTCTGAGTACATCCAGACCTCCAGTTATGGGGACATGGATATGGGTTCTGCTTCTTAATTACAATTTGGCAAGTTATGTTTCTTTGATTCAGAACAGTATGGGGAGTGTTTTACAGATTCTTTTAACTGCTTCACAAATCGTGAAGAAATGGTTCTACAAGCACACCCAAAGATAATCCCAGGTGCTATGATACAGTGTATGTATAGCATGTGCTTAATTTTATCCTGCCTTGCAGCGTAGGCAGTCAGAAAGTATATGGTAAAATATTACTGTTGGCCATAATGCCTTTGTTATCTGCACAGTATATATATATATATTATATTTATATTTATATATAGAGAACAATGGCAAACCACATTCTTTTGTTCTAAGTATGCGTTTTGTAATGTCATTAATGTAGTGCCTTTTATTTTAATGTGTGTGTGTGTGCGTGTGTGTCTGTGTGTTTGTGTGTGAGTTTGAGTGTTTATGTATAGTGAGATACATGCAGGATTTGCTAAATCAGAGTTCTGGCTTTCATTTTATTGGTCACAGTGATGAGCATATTTACCCTTGGATGTTTTCAATCCATTAAGAGCTCTGTATTTTTGGCACTGGCCTTTATATGAAACCCCCTGGAGAGTAATCACCACTGGGCTGCACTGTATGAAATTAGACTTTTTAAAGAGCACTTAAGCAAAAAATAATAATAATAAGAAGCGTAAAAAATCTGCTTGTTTGCAATTGGTTCTTTCTGCCTGCTGGGCCTTGATGTTTGGGAGCACACGTTGGCCTTTGCGGGGAATGCTGTTATATCCCCGCATTGATCCAGCACACAGCTCGCTCCGATCGGTGCTGAATGTCGGAAAACCATGCTTCCTCAACACTCAAAACGGGAACCTGGCACCTTCTTAATTCCAAGAGACGAACACCAGTCATTTGGCAATGCAACGAAGAGATACATTCTTATCCTCTTCTCCTTACAAAACTGTATTAAATGAATGATTGTGAACAATGCTTTTTAGACCTAACACAAAAGGCCACCAGACAAGGTTCTGGTAAGTCAATTACCATCCAATTCGTCAACTTTTCATGAGACCAGTTCAGTTTGGCTCTCTAATATTCCAGCGCTTTCTCATGAAAGCATTATTGACCCAACAGCCACGTCCCCATACAGAGCCCCACCTGTCTATTATCTGTGAAAGCCGCGGAGAGCCAGAGAGCTTCAGGTGCGAATGAGCAGGTATGCCCTGTGACAGCACGCATCAGAGCGTCAGAGCCGCGCTCTGTCAGCTCTCTGGAATCCGTGAAACCGCACGGCCCATGAGGTGAGAGCTCTCGACGACACGCCCGTCCAAGTGCGCATTTCTGCCCCCTCGATCGCTGCTCGCGCCGCCCCGAGGAATTTGGGAAGCCGGGGAGGGTTTCCGAATACTAGCGAGCGTTGACCCAGGGCGTGCGTGTGTGAAGGGGGGGGGGGGGGAGGTTAGGGGGGGAAGGGAGACCGCGGAAGTCAGCCCGCTCAGAGGCCGTGACCATCCTCAGTAAGGAGAGCGCAGCGAGCACCAGCGGCCTGCTGTATCCTGTCCCTCCTGCTCTGCCCCCCCCCCCCCCCCCCCCCCCCAGCTTCGCTACCTGGCCCCGCACTGCTGACGCCAGCTGCTCAGGTGCTGATGTGAGAAGAGCGCGCTTTCGCTGACTGATTCCTTTTATAACGAGGACCGCATCCCCCTCCCCTCCCTCTGCCCTCGGCCCCTATTCCCCCCTAACTGCCTCGCGACATTACCCTCCCCTGTTCTGACTCCGCTACCGAGCGGCTGCTGCTCTTACGGTTTGTTTGATTTCCGTGCCTGGGTTTCCTCAGCGCCCAGGAGGGTGTTGGCCGCTGCCGAGCCGCAGCCCCCTCCCCCCCCCCCCCCCGGCTCTGGGCTCCAAAGGCCAGCCCGGCGCTCGCTTTCTCCAGGGAGGGGAGCTGACCTTGCTGGGGCTGCAAGGTGCCATCTTCCCCAGCTGTTACCTACTCAAGCCGTCCCCGGTGAACGGGAGAGAGAGAGAGAGAGAGAGAGAGGGAGTGGGGGGGCAAGCGGCAGCGCTTCCTTGTTTCCCTGACTACTCTTTTTGAACTACCTGATGCTCTCAAGGTCGGCTCGTTAATTATTCCCCGAGTGGGGAACGATGAGCGCTAGCGTTAGCGCTGGCGCTAGGTCCGCTGCGCGGGCCCTAATACCCTGAGGCTGCGGCGACTGTGCCGCGGCGCGGGCTGTCTGCTGAAATCGTTAGCGCGCTGCTTGGGATGCGGCGCACGCGGGCGGCTATCGCGGACAGGCTACCCGCTCAATCCCCCCCCCCTAAGCCCTGGGGATCAGGACAAATGAACCTGCTGACAGGCTGCCATCCGTTCCTCATCGCTCACGCCAAGGGTGGAACTCGGCCTCCCTTTCAAAGGTTGTCATAGAGGGAGGTGTGGGAGGCGAGAGCAGTCTTATCTGTGGAGTCAGAGAGAGGGAGAGCGAGCGAGGAAGAGTGAGAGTGAGTAAAAGAGAGGCGAATGAACTCTCCGGAGAGCGTTTGATGACTTCACATGCACAGCCTTCTTTTGCACCTGTTAAAAGTGACGCTCTAATTGTTCCCAAGTTGCCTTGGCCTCCTCAGGTCCTGGAACATCTGTCAAGCCCAAGACATTATCGTTCCTCAGGATGTGTGGAGTGCAAGTCATGAAAGACGTAGAGAGGGCTGTGCAAGATTGCGCCATATAGGCTTTGGTTCCTCTTAGAGGTTGCTTTGAAGTCCGTGGATCACCTGGAAATGTGTAGAACTTTTTTCGCCATTGTGGCTCATTCCTGGGCTGACCCTGACCATGAAGGGGAAAAAGCCCTCAAACCACTGCGGCGCTCTCTGCGCGGTTTCTCCTGACAGGCCTCGGAGGAAGGAAGGAACCCACGGTGTCAGATTAAATGTACTTAGAACGAGAGTCTCTTCCTCTTTGTGCGTGGAATGTGCGGTGTGGGTTGGAAAAAGGCCTGATGGCAGTATCTGGGTAGTATTACTCTCCTTCGGGGTCAGTAGTTCTGCATGATCCCATCTTTTGTGGACCCAGACAGAGCGATTTGTGCGAGACACCCCCCTCTCCCCCCTACTCAATCACCGATCACCCAGCTCCATATCAGAGACGCTTTGTGTGTGACTGAGAGAACTGACAGGCCGTGGGGGGTTGAGAGAGAGAGACAGAGAGAGAGCTCTGGCAATATGTATCTCGAAATATGTCCAATAAAGCATTTTGAATTTGAATTTGAATTTGAGAGAGAGACAGACAGAGAGACAGCGACAGAGAGAGACAGAGAGAGACAGAGACACAGAGAGAGAGAGAGAGAGACAGAGACACAGAGAGAGAGACAGAGAGAGAGGGAGAGACAGAGAGAGAGAGAGAGAGAGAGGGAGAGACAGAGAGAGACAGAGAGAGAGAGACTTCCTGAAGGCTGTGTGCTATTCATCACTGTCATGGCCGAGGTCGTGCCTGCTCCACGGCCGTCAGACAAACAGACCACCGCCGCCGCTGCTGCTGGGTGTGCGTCTGTCTGCCCCGGGCTGAAACGCGAGACGCTTATCTGGCCCTTTGCTGTGCCGGTGTCAGGGGCCTCGGCTTCAGGGCTGAGTCATTGGCACACAGGTGGAGGTCTCTGGCCCCAGCTTTGAGTCGCCGTCGCGACACGCCCGCCGTCATGACACGCTCCTGGCGTCATGACACGCACGCGGTGCGTGGAAATGAGTCTGCGGGGACAGACGTGAAGGCATTCTGGAAATCCTGCACGCTTGCGTGCTGCAAGCAGACCGGGGATAGGGTTGTTGAGGTAAATCGAAGCAAACCCCCCCACCCGCCCACCCCCCCCCCCCCCCACGGGCATGGTGGCGGCCTCATTCAGGCCACATTTCTCTCGCCTCAAATCGGCTGCTGAGTTAGTGGCCCGCGATCCGCCATGGTTTTCTCTCAGAGCGACCTCCCCCAACCCACCTCCCCTCCAACCCCCCCCGCGCACCGCGTCTCTCTGCGATCAGGCGTGACGGAACGTGTTATTTTCCTTCCTCTTCTGCCAGCAGCTGTCTCTTTCTTAGACTGCCACTTAGGCGGGCGCTTTTTAAAGAACCCAATCGCGGTGGAGTGGATACGCACCTGCTGCGTATCCACCTGCATTTGGCGCCTCAGTTACACGTCTCGTTTGGAATATCGATTTATCCATTTCTATCCGACGCATTTGTCAGTTTCAAGGCCGTTTGTCTACAGCCATTTTACTCGTTATTGTGCATGCAGCTAAATCTAACCGGAGATCATGAAAGGCTCAAAATGCTTCATGCCATAAACAAAAAGAGAAACTACGGGGAATTTCCAAATGGAAAATATTCTCTCCAGAGGAGCCTCCTTTCATTTGACGACATCATTTCCTGTGGATGAATTGTGTACACATCCTCTTCCTGAATAGTTTCATATCTTATGCCGAATTTGACTATTGGTACTGAGTGAAATGAGCATCCGAGTACTGAAAAAGACGTTTATCGTCCCCTGTACAGAAAGCTTGAGAGAGGGAGTATCTGGTGTCCCATGCTTCTGAAATGCACCTAATTAATCTAATTTACAAGGTCTTCATTTCTGGAATGTGGAATGTCATTAAGGCTGCTGTTGGCATTGCAGGTATTTGATTTCGGAATTCTCATAATTTGGGAATTTTAGATTTGGAAAATATATGGTGTGAAAGTTAAGTGGTAGTCCTGATAATATTTAGTGCTTTATGTTTCAAAAATGAACACAAACCTCTACAGTATGCTGCTGCAAAGTAAAGAATGAACCGGTAAAAAGAATATATATATATATTTTATTTTAAATTTGTAAAATAAAATATCATGCTTGTCAGGAACAAAATAATGTACCACTCCAGTCTCTCTTTGCTGAAATTGGACTTGGCTGTGTTCTGCACTTCATATAGACCAGGGCTGCCCAATCCTGTTCCTGGAGATCTACCATCCTGTAGGTTTCCACTCCATCCCTAACAAAGCACACCTCATTCAACAGCTTGAGATCTCATTGAGCTGCTAATTAGTAGCCTCAGGAGTGCCAAATTCGGGTTGAAATTAAAACCTATAGCATGGTAGATCTCCAGGCACAGGACTGGGCAGCCCTGATATGGAGAGACCCTTCTGGTGGATGTTTTCCTGTTCCAAGATGTTGAGAGGTGCGAAAGTTGCAGCCTGACGTCTGTACTGCGAGGGCCACAGGGGGCTGTGTGGGAAAGGGGCTCTAACTGAACCCTGTCTCCAGGCATCTCACTCCATATTGCACACCTCGTCACTGAGGAGGAAGAATGGCAGATGATGATTGGCAGCCCTCCCACGCACATCCTCATCCCCCCCCCCCCCCCCCCCCCGTCAGTGGCTCCGCCTTCCCACCAAAGTCTTGCCGGATAGAGTGCGCCATTTTAATCCTGCCATCGCAGCCAATTAAAACAAATGACCCCCGGAGCCCTGAACAAGGGTAGCGAGGCAGGGGATTATAGGCACGAAAAAATCATTTTTCCTTCACCGAACCGCTCCGACGCACTGCTGGAAGTGCAGTTCACACAGCAGGCAGGTCTGGGCCTGTCCGGGATGTGCTTGTGAAGCTGGACGGTGGCCTAAAGTAATACTGAGCTGCCCCTGTCGTAGTCTTTCTGTAATAAAACCTTCTAGTCAAAATAATGGCTTGCCGGTCACAGTTCCTAAGGATACACTTCCTCCTGTGTCCTCCCCTGCCCTGATAGTTTATTAATCCAGATCATTGCCTTTTTATTCACTCCCGAAGTCCCATTTAGCATAAACGCTTTTCTGATTAAGAGAGATCCGCTTTTGGGGAAAAAGGACGGAGGCGGGACAAGGGGCAGTTGTTTACGTTCGTGGAGCGACGGGCGGGCCAGTCGCTTAGCGACCAGGCCGTTAGCCTGTGAGCCGAATTAGCCGGAGCAGAAATGTAGCGCTCTTTTTTGCGGCTCCCTGTCATTTCGGGGGGCGGCCTGTCATTAAGCCGGCTGCGCCTGTACTTAGGGGCCCCCGCAAACAGAACCTCCTCTCCCTGCCGAAATGCCTCCGGACCCTGCTCGAATGAAAATATAGCCACCGGCGAGAGAAAGTGTCCAGAGGAGAAAATAACACCGTGTTTTCTTTTCTTTGAGTTTTTGCGGCCTACCGCTCACTTACAGAAAGCCAGCGCAGCATAAACCTGCATGAGCAGAGTAATCATGTTGTGCTGTGGGACTCAGCATGATGATGATGCATCTTTCAGATGCAATGTAAACTTTTTGCTGGCGTAATTAGGAGTCGGGGTGCAACGATACCTCTTGATAATGATACGATACAGTAGTAACACTCGATGCGGTACGATTTCTGTTTATTTATAATGATATGATATGATTAATAATGATTAATCACGCTATGATATAACGCACTTAGCTGCGATGTGGATGTGACCATTAGATTTGACTGACTCCTTCCACCCCACCGACGCCTAAGAGATAATTGAAATAACAAACAGTATAACTTTCAAAGTTAACAAGTGGGTTTATTAACTTCAGTCTGCCTAAATAAAAAATAAGTTTGCCATGTAAATGAACGATTCATCACAATACAAATCGATTCATACATGTCACATAAACGTGGTTGTATCGTGACATCTGCATCACAATACACTGATGCATCGACGTCTCAGTACGCCCCTAGTTAGGAGGTACTCAAACAGGCACAGTCTAATACACCAGCATGTTTCCATGGTGTTTTCCAGAATTTTGTTGTTAAAAATAAAGGGTGTGGCAGTTTACAATAAACGCTTGAAGCAAAAATGTCTTTATTTTCCAAAGAATACCCTGGTTATCTACAAATGTAGATGTAAGATGCGACCAGACATCAGTGCCCTAAATGTGCTGGCATTGCCCTACACAAACTACACATCCAAAACATCTCTTTGTCATGTGTACAACCCCTTAAGGTCTTGTGTCTCTGTGCATCTGCATTCGTTTGTGTGTATGTGTGTGTGTACGTGTGTGTGTGTGTGTGTGTGAGTGAGTGAGTACTTTGCACGCATGTCTGCGTAACTGAATGCATTTGCATAAATGCCTGCACGTATACATGGGTGTCATTTCTGGCTATGTGTGCACGTGCAATGCGTGTGCGTACTTGTATTAGATATGCAGATTCACTTCCTCTTTGTCGCCCAGCATCAGCCCAAAGCTCCTTGGCTTGCATCCTAATAAGAGCGCTCAGCAGCCCAGAGTGCTTGTGACTCTGGACCTCTCTGATCTGGGGGGCTGCAGTGTGCTGCCTGCTGAGAGCTGAGAACTGAGAGCTGAGAGCAGGGAGCAGGGAACTCCGCTTTAATGGGAGGCTGCAGGCCTGCCCCGTAACCAGGGGAACCCTGAACGTCCCTTTCACTCCAGATGTGCGCCAGGGGCTGCGGGTCTTTTAATGCCTCCGGATGAAAGCCGACCGCAGCATTCCGCCGCGCCCAACCGTCCGTAGGTTCGTCCCGCCCGGTCCGGTCTTTCTGCAGCGGCGGCGCTAGGCTAACAGAGGACGTAGCGGCGACCTATGGCCGCCGTCGCCTGAGGATCGTTTCTCTGAAACGATCTCCTGAAAGGAAACGCTCGGAATGCGACTGACGGCCGCCTCCCTTTTCCCGTGTACAGTTTCGCCTTTTGTTTTTTTTCTTTGTGGGGGAATGCCACAGAGAGCGGAATGTCTTAATCAGGGCGCTGTAGCCGCTGACCTGCGCCGCGTGAGCGTGCCAGGTTCGGTCAGCGGCGATCACTCATCATGAGACGCCCTTTCATCGCCCGTCGTCCGACATTCCTCAGGTAACAGGACACCTGAGGGCCCACGCGGAAAACACCGGTGCCACCGCAGAGGGACGCCGGGCGCCTTCGCCATACAAGCGCCTCTAGTGTGCGGAAGGAGCCGCGAGCGGTCTCCGTGGCAAGCGGTGTCTATATCGTATTTTACCCCGGCTGCGTCCGCACGCGCTGCCTCGCGGTTAAACGGGGTTTCCTGAGGATATTTGAAGAGGAGAGAGCCCAAAAAACACACACAGCCGGAGGACTCTAAACTGTTTTGGCTCCCCTCTCTCTCCTCTTCCACCGAGAGTACCGCGGGGGGGGGGTGGGGGGGGCTGCCAGACCTCCGGAGCTTAACGACACCTTTGTCCCCCCCCCCCCCCTCGCCTGCCCTCCCCCCGCCTGCCCCCGTGCCCCTGCCAGGCGTCCCCCGGCCTCGTACCTGTAACACCACGGCCCCGACGCCTCAGAGGGAGCTCTGTTCATGAGCTGCTCGTGCGTGTGCGCGCTACGTAAGAAAACGGCCCTTTCGATGTGTCGCATCGGTGGCGGCTTTTGTCCGCAGACTCAATCTAAACCGATTCCCTCCCAGCGGTGGGAGGGGGGGGGGGGACTTGTCTTCGTTTGCCACTGCCAGTCCACCCGTACCGCTGCTCCTTCCCCCTTGTGATTTTTGCAATTACACACGGGCAGAAATAAAAAAAAGAATTGCACGGAGGGAAAAAAAGGTTTTTCTTCCCCGCCGGGCTATTTTTAGAACGGCCCACTCCCTCGGCCCCTCCCTTAGTCTCAGATGAGAGATTCACCCGCAGCGGCTTGCAGTGGGGAGGGGTCACCCTCCTGCTTCAACACCCAGCTCTCCATACCCCTGCGTGAGCACAGCCAGCTTTGCCCATTTCCAGGACACAAAGGAAGAGGAGGAGAGCGCAGGAAGTCCACTGGACACACACTTACCCAGCCTCCTCCTCGGCCACGAGCCACGAACAAAACCCCTTGTTAATGAAATCAGGGCGATAGTTCTGACATTAAAGTTACTGTTGTGACGCCAGGCTGATACGAGCTCCCGTGACCCAGATGACATGCGGGTAATTGAATTGCTCTGCCCTGTCTCGTCCAATAGAGCGCTCCGCCAATGGCCGTCTGCACACAGTCCGCTTCCTCTCGTGGGTCAGGCGGCTTGAAATATAGTGGGCTTCACCATTCCGGTTCCACACACAAGTTTCCTGTGCTCTTATGGGATCAGCAGCTTTTACTACACGTCGGTTAGCTAGTAAAGGAGCACATAATTTACCCAAAAAACCTTCGGCGTTATACTTGCGCTCTTTCTCTCTCTCCCTCTGAGAAAATAAATAAATAAGAACGCTAGATCCAGCGCTCACAGGCCAGACATACATTAGCCCTGCACACACACTGTCTAGACACACATTAGTCCCACGCACACACACTACACCAACACCGAGCGTTGCACTTTTACACTCTGTGGAGATTTCCTCAGCCTTTAGGAAAATAAGCCCGCATTGTCAGGATATCCTCTCGTGCCTTTTCTTACTGTGTGTGCTGTATGCACTGGGAAGCTGCACAGTTGATCCATTGTCAAGCCATCGAGGGCTTAAGCGTTGCATTCATCATCATGTCAATTTGCTAAAGTTTGAGTGGGGCAGGCGAACTGTAGCATTAAAAGCCTGCGCTCAAAGTGTAGTAATGAATCATTTGCCCTGCAGTAAGTACTGGCTGCCCACATACTGTAGCTGAAATATGACTGGTAGAAGTCCTCTTTATGCTTCATGAATAGTGGCTGGAGTCCCTGCAGAATTACAGCAGAGAAATCCCTTTATAGTATAACATGAATTACATTCAATTATCCCTTGCTATTGTGGACAGGATAATGTGTGAACTGGCTTGCCTTAGAGCTTTGGCTTTTATTTATTTGAGTTAAGCTTAATTTGTCATTACCTAGCAAAGCATAACCCAAATAACAAAGAGTGTTTCTAAAAATCTGTCTGAACATGAAATTGAAACCTTTGTTGGCCAGGCGATGAATGATTCTGTCTGAGAACATACACATTGGTTTTATCCTTCAGAGTCAGAATGAAGGAGATCATTTAGATGCCTCTAAAATAACTGCAGTTCTGAGTCCAGCAGAATACTGCATCGGAGTTCTTTGTCCCTCTGGCTGGTTTCTGTGGAAACCAGGTGAACTACAAAGTCTGTTTCTACAGGAGGGCTTTGCAGAATTTTCATCTCCTTTTTTTGAATGAATGCGGAAAAAACGCATGAAAGACTTTGAGCATTACCTCACCCGGTCAAAAGGAAAAGTCAAAAAAGGATTTTTGTTTTCATAAAGATCGGGTTTGTGTTGCCTGCTAAGCTGTTCCATTTGGCTAGTATTCATTGCTATGAATACAGCAATACATCTAATCCACACAGCATCAATTCCAAACACCTGAGCCCCATTCAGAGAGACAGCAATCCGTCACAGCTAAATGAAGCTGGCATTGCATGCCAACAGCAAGCTGCCTTCCAAGTAGGGTTACATTTTTATATTCTATATGTATACCAGTGGATCCCTTTGCACATTTTGTTTTTGCAATTGTCCAGCTCTTGGCCTGTATTGAATCAACATTTATCCTTAACTGTAACTCATGAGCAGATGCAGGCATTATACGTTTTCTTCACAAACTCAGTTTGGCGAGTTCGTTTTAGTCATTGCTAAACCAGCCAAAGTGTGTTTGTGAAGAACACACTTGTTCTTGTTTTTAATTGTTGGTGAAAGTAAAGGACTGAAGGTGATCGAATCCCACCCCTTCTTTAGAGACGTAGCCGGCCGAGCTTCCAAACACAAAGCAGCGGCAGCACAAGACGCCGAAGAGGAGCCTGATCCAAAAAAAAAAAAAAAATCCACCCAAGATTAGTTTTTTGACAGAGATATGGACCTATTGTCCTCATGAAAAGGACTCATTTTCGGCCTTGGTGCTATGACATTTGTGGCAGTGCGTCTTCACAGGACCGCCATACCGGCGCATGAATCAGGAGGATGGCTTCTAACCCCCGCGGCCCCTCCCTTCTTCAGGGAAACCGGTGCGGTATTCCTCCGGGGAACAAAAGGAGTTGGGCTCGGCCACGACAATATGAAACTGCTGGTTCCCATGGGCTGGAATGCCCTAAAGAACCGCAGCTATGCCAGCACTTCTAGGTAAAGGTGCTTTACTTCCGTTCTGTTCTTATGTAAGCCATTAATCACCGCTCATATTTTTCTCTCTCATTTCTTCCCCAATTTGACCGTTTGACCTTTTCGGTCTGTATTCTTTCGAAACAATTGCGTTCTTAACCGAATTTCCATCCGTGTAAAGCAAATTATATGCTTTCGCGGATCTTTTGGTAACCATCACTGGAACCTCTGTTGTTGCTCTTGCACAAGGCGTCGTTATGCCTAATGTTTGTGTGCAGTGCAAACATTAATAGCAGTGTTTCAATCATCGGCGTATGAGTCAGTCTTTCGGTTTCTGTGGTGCAGTAGGAAAATTCTTTGTACCCTTCATTATGGACTAAACCTCCAATACACAGATCTATCTATCTATCTATCTATCTATCTATTTGTCTGTCAAGGTACTGTCAATGTAAATCTACTATCTATTTGTCTGTCAAAGTACTGTCAATGAAAATTTGCTTCTAAGGATAACATAACAAGACATAAACAGAAATGATAATCACAGAATATAATATAAATATAATCAAGGAACCTTGTAGAAAAACTGACTGATGAACATTGGCTTGTTATTTATTCGTATTTTACCTGTAAAGCCCAGAGCCTTCCTCAGTCAGCCCTGGTGGAAATGTTCAATATACACCAAGGAATAGGTACCCTGTGATTTTTGTTGTAAACATCTGGTAGCAGTCTAACTGTTTGTGCTGCTGTTTGTGTTATATCATTGCAGTTGTAATTTATTTAAAAACTGTGATGCCTTTGGATCCAAAGTATCACTGACCACGGCTTCAGTATATCTGGACATCTAAAGCAAATGTACTGGCTGACGACTGAGCTTCTTCATACTCAAATGCTCGCACACTGCAAGTATGCTGGTCCAGCATCTCCCTCAGAATAGCCTCTTCGGCCAGCACACCAGTTCAGCCAGAGAATCAAAACCTAAAACCAAGAACACCGAGTCTGGGCCAGTGAAACACTGCAGAGTTCCAAACCAGTAACTGTGAACATGGAGGAAAAAATAAACTCCCGCACCATAAATCTCTGGCAATCGAAAAAGAAATCTGAGCAAACCGGTTAACCTTGGTTGTGCTAGCGGTGGTAGGGGAAAGTACAGGCGCAGGGTTAATAAAAAAAAAAAAAAGTGTGACCCAAAAGGGGTTGAGTATCTGGGGCAGCAGGATGTTTGTCCGGTAGCAGTTCTGCGCTCAGCTTACAGGCAGACTCAGGCCAAGGGGCCCTGCAATAGAAACGTGATGACTGACCGAGCATGTCCAGACCTGCGTAGAGGACCTTTCTGTCTCCGGCAGCCGAGGTCTATTTGAATCGCCTCGATTCGTGCCTCGTTCAAAGCGGTCGTCCGCGTGGTCGTGCCTTGCAGCTTAACACCATACAGTAATGCGCGCTGTCTTGAGCTGGGCAGGAAAATCTGCACGAGTGCTTCATCTTAACCAAAATCATAGGTGGACTGGAAATTAAGCATGAAATCAGGCAAATTTGTATTTGGACAAGAACATCACAGATGTACCTCTTATTACATACATACGTATTATAACGTCGAAGGAAGCTGATTATTGTGATTATTGTGCATCATTGTGCTGATGCAGTGTAAAGCTGAAAGCCATCCAGCTAGTTTTATCAGAGCCAGACTGGTTTTTAGATGATATGTTATGTGCAGTCACTAAGCACAATGAATTTCATTTCACCAAGTCCAATAAATGCTTGATGTTTTTTTCATGAAAAACATGACATTTATAGTTCTCAATGACTCATCTGTCCGTTTTGGCCAGGCGTTGCATCCTGTGGGTGTAATGTGTAGATGTGAGAGCATTCTTACACATCCAGCTGAACGTTTGAGGGAAGAGTATCTCTATTTTGTTTGTTAAGAGACTGATGATTCTGACAATGTGACGTTGCCCCTGGACTTAATTAAACACCTCCGTCATAACACTTTGAGCTCTCAAGCAACTGTTCTAAGGCAACATTCCTCAAATAGGCTCACTAGACCAAGCTATTTTAATTACGACTCGTTGAAAAACAAGTTAAAGTAAGCCCATTGTGCCCAGAATGAGGTATACAGTACACTCAGATGTCATGTCACCTACAGTGTGTGCTGAAAGTAGATCTATTTAATTGAATAAAGACATTCACAAACAGCCTAAACTTCTCAGGAATTTACCTCAGGTATGTAGACATTTGTTCCCCACAGTTGTTGGCACTTTGTTCCTTGCTCTGTGTTTTTGAAGTGGTAGCAAAACAATATAAACGATTTTGCGAAGATAATCGGCTCACTGTGTCAACACTTAAGCATCTGAAAAGATAACCTACTGCATGCCTGATCTGTCAAATTAACTGCAGTATTAAGCAAAGCAAATCGTGTGAGAAATATTAATTTTCTTTTGTGCGTGTGTCGCTGGCATCATTTTCCCCCTCATAGTTTTGGAGCAAGGTGTGTAATGCAATAAATTAGCAGTTCAAAATGCCAAAGAGAGCAAATGGTGTCAGCTGTGCCCTACCCACTCTGCCTTTATATCTTCTGTTTAAAGACAGCGCATATGGATCAACAATGATTTTTCTCTCACAATAAAACCAGAACTGAGCCCATTTACTTTACTTCACTTTTGAACATATTATTTAGTAAAAAAAATCATTCAGAGTATACTATTAAATGAAAAAGCATTAGGGCAGTGGCACAATTTTTGTTGTTTTGGCTCTGTACTCCAGAAAATCCAGCATATTGGATTTGAAATAAAACAGTGAATATGAGGGCAAAATGTAGACGGACAGCTTTAATGTGACGATATTTTCATCCATGTCAGGTGATCCGTGCCAGAATTGGAGTCTTTGTGATGCAACTGTAAGCATTGCATTATCTTGGTAATGGGTTCCATTGAGAAGGCAATAATAACTGATCCATATTCTGACAGCCAGACAAAGAAGGTCAAGGTAGAGAACACAATTAATTTATTCCACTTGAAAATATGTACCGTAAGGCGTAAAAAAATTTTTTTTGGATCAGTCACCACGTCTTGCTCCATTAAAGCTTTCTGTGGAAATAAACAATGGGTGGACATTTGTTTGTCTCGCGGCCTGTTTTGAAAAATTCGGAATACCGTATCTTCCATAAATCAGTACTGACTGTGGAGACGGGTTTTGACACTAGAATGCTAGTAAATGACTGCCAGAGGCATGCATGTAGGTAACTAAGAATAAAACAGGGGTGATGGCTTTGTTGAGGTGGAGCAAATAACTTATTTGTGAACATTATTTTGGGTCAGTTAAGAGGGATTACATAATTTAATGACATTGTAAACCAAGACTGAGAACGTTATTAGAACAACCGACAATCAATGAAAAGTGTGTATTTGGTCTCTCTCTTCAGAGACTGTGTGTGAATGTTTTAGTCACTGTTGACAATACCTAAAACACAGCTGAAGTTTGAGATATCATGAGATTGAGTTATCTGTCTGAGTTGTCCCAGTAGTGCCCTATCTGTGATTCCCTGATAAGAACTGATAAGTTCCACTTCTATAAACATATCTCACAAAAATATGTGCAAACAATCGTCTGTGTATTTCCCCCAAATGTATAAAGCGGGTAGTTACATCAAAGGGCTCTGTTGCCCTTTCCCACACCAATCAAAATTTATTTAAACAGCTGCTCTCTGTCTGAAGAACAGTTACCCCTGTCTGCTCCATTTTGTCCTTCTAGTCTGTTAAATTCAGAAAAGCAAACAATAGCAGGCATCAGGAAGGCTGCGCTACACTACTCTCCATGTTTTGCTGCTGTTGACAGATTTCATTGTTTTCTCCCTTCTCCTCTAAGACTGCAGCCTCACAGATCATAGACCTGAGCTTGTCAAGTCAAATCCATGAACTTCTCTCCCAAGTCAGTTGTTGACATGGGGTCAGAGCTCGATATTGTCCTGTGGCTCGTCAAAGCCATTTCCTATTCAGCAGCAGCAATTCCTGTCATAAACATATCCAAGTATGTATGGATTTATGTATTTATACATATATAAACACAAGAAAACATAACTTGTGTAAGCCAGTGCCCCGAGTCCTGACTGTTTAGACGAGGGATTTCCTCCCTTTTTTGCATGTATACACATGGCATTTATGAACTTTTTTTTCCCAGAACTGTCTGTAAATTTAGTCCGTTCACATCACCACTGTGGTGAAACAGAGGAACGGGCCTCACCGTGGGCCACTCCTGACAGACGGTCGGAAGAGACCGTGCTCAGCCTCTTTAGGTTCAACGTCATGCAGCTGGGGGTGTGTGTTTGACAGTGAGGATTTTCAGATGGTGAAAGCCACACGTCATGTTGGGGCTTCCTCTGTAGTGTTCATTTTTCTGAGCAATTGTTTTTGGGCGGGGAGGGTGTGACTTGTTGATCACGCAAGAACATACTATCTCCATATGTGACTTGGATAAGTGGGTAGTTTCTAAAGTGATGTCTCATGGGACATGTCATGTACAATTCCACGGTAAAATCACATTTATGTAATTACCTATGGTCTAATATGTGACCTTTTTCTACTTAGTATCCTTTGTATTAAAGTCACTACCGATAACAAATGGTTACATTTAAAAAATATTTTAAAATCATTACTCTTAATGCCTTCGCATAAGTGAGATTTAAACTACAGTATGAAATAATGAGGTATAGTATGTTTCAGTCTCTGCTGGTTGATCTTGCTGTGAAAAACTAAGGAGCTTCTAATTTAATAGTGTCATCTTAATTCATCAGCCTTTTCCAATCAATCATCTGAGGGTGGTGATAGTCTTTAATGATGAGTATCCAGATAATGAGTTCACTTAAAAATGAGAATGTCTGACAGATGAATGCAGGATTTTACCGGAACTAACGATCCCTGATTCTTTAACAGGGTGGGGCGCTTTTTAAAGAAATGTTTCAAGTCACTTAAACCCCACAAAAAATTGTTGTTCCACTGGTCAAGCAAGGTGTTCGGTCTAATGACAGAGTCTTCTGCTATGATGGGACATTTCCCCCAAGAATGTGGATGAAAAATGGCTGGAGGTTTCTTTTTTCATCTTCCGAGGAACTGAACCTTTGGTATTGTCATCTTAGAACCTGAGAAATTCTTCTGACATCACCTGATTGTGTTTCAGTTCCACTTCACTTCACCCATCTATGAAGGTGTGCATGGATTGTGCCAAACAAAGACATGACTGTGCCATTTCTTTAGAACATCTTAATATCTTGTGTTGACAGTCTTTTATCATGTATTATCATTTTATTTACTGTAGCCGGATGGATCTGAAAGAATATGCTCAGTTTGCTTATGGATGAGCAAAGTCATTTTTTAAATACATATGAACAGTTAGACAAAAAAAAAAAAACATGTTTATACTGATACTAAAAGTTTACAAAGGGTAATCACCTACCTGTTATTATTAGAACATTAGCGCATTAAATTATATTTAAAGAGACACTTGGTTGTGCTTTTTATTGTTGACATGCTTGTTTAGATAAGCATGTTTTTCTTCCTGGTGTTCAAATGCAGACGAGGTGGCTGCAGTGGGTTGATTGCAAAAACTGCCTCCTTATCATGTTTATTTCACCCAGTTATATCTGTGTGGCTCAGCAGGACTGTGGAAATGGATGGGGAGTGGGGGCAACACAGAAGAATACAGACAAACTAAAGTAGCTAAAGTGGCTCGTTTAAATTTAATGTTACACAACAAAGCAGGCACTCCATGACAGGTACAGAATTCCACAAATGCCTTGAGGCTGTAACAAGTGCATCCTGAAATGGAGCGGTCCGTTGGCTTCTTAAGGACAGGCCTAAGTGGTGCATACCTGACTGCGGCATTGTGGGAGGAGACAGTGGCTCGCAGGTTCCTTCTGGCCTAGAGCAGTCGGGTAAGGTATTAATTAGACCCATTAAGACGCTGCACAGGTGGGTGGCACGTGGCCTGAGGATGACTCAGACAGCCACACTTAGAAACCATCTGAACCGGGGCGCTTATGTTTTGGTTTCACAGGCTGCTATTGCACAATGCTTTGTTTAGGCCAGTCCCCTGATCACAATAGATACTGTACCTTCTTATTAGCTTGTGTGTTACATCAGCTCTGACCTGGACTTCCCACGCAACTTCAGTGCAAATTCTTGTACGCCGATTCACTGGTATATTTTATGGAAACAAGACCAGTTAAACCAGCCTAAGGATTTGTAGAAGTAATCCATGTATAATGATGAATATGCATTATGTATAGTTAAAGTGCACCCAGGGTTGTTCCCATAAAATAATTCACCTAATCTTAAATCATTTAAAGGGCGTCATTTCAGCCTCTTCATAAATGCTTGGTATGTTTAACATGGATTTTGTCTTCTCATTGAACCACTTCAGGTGGCCTGAAACATTGCTGCAAATTGATTTGTTAACAGTTATTAAAACACCAAGAGCTGGTTCTTGTGGGCTTAAAAAGGCATTTATTTTGTGAGAATACTTTTCAGTAACGTTTGTACTGGCTGCATCCCCGTCATGAAGTCTATGAATAACACAAGCTTCAAAATCATCCAGCACAATGGATCAGCTTTGCGACCTCAGAAAACCCTTACCCCAGAAATATAAAGGTCAAAATCTTGCCGTCAATACTTGGCAAGGACCTGGGAATGTTCCAATAGCTTGTTTGTGTTTGTATGACAGAATTAAATATAATACTATCAGATGACAAACTTGCTTGGGTGCCAATGATCTGAAACATTGTTGCTATATTGGTTTAATAGAGGCATTAAGGATGCATGTTGCTATTGGTGTGCAGTTTAAATTAGCCCAGTGCACCTGTTGGAGCTATCATGACTACAATGCTTGATTTAAACTGTCAACAGAACTGTATGAGATAAGTACCCTTTAAACACAGCCAGTTAAAATGCATTTCTCCAGCATCAATGTTCTTGTTATCAAAGTTGGAAGAAATAGACACAGGTCCCAAAAGAGTATTTTGGAATATATCCATAGGTCTGCCTGCATTAGGGGAAAAAGTAGTAGTAAAGTAAAAGAAAAATAAAACTTTACAAATGAATGTTTTATTTATCTCACAAAGCAGACACGCTACATAAAATAACAATGAAATGCTGTTGCTTTGGCTAAGTCACAGTCTTTCAGTTAAAATATGTGTTCATTTCTGTGATACTGGGTGCAACATAACATCGTCACCTTGACTCCACTGAGATCATGTTGTATGCAGAGTGTGTATTAATAAACTCTTGGACTGTGATAATCATAAATTGTTTGGATTTATGCCACAAAGAGCAGTCTGCTTTCCCTTTTTCCCAAACTAATTTTAAAGACATTAATAATTTAAGCCTGTTTGGGGTATATTCTGTATATTCTGTAATATTGACTCTGACTTTGGTTTTCCTGTAGTCAGCACTGAAAGGATTTGGAAAGTAGAGAAGGTCACATCTCAGTCATACAGTGTCTCAAATATTTAAAACTCTTGCACACCACAGGCAAGAAAACTGATAATGTGTTAACTAAAAAATGTGTTCTTTCCATTTGCCATATATCTACGAGCTACAACCTGCAATTGTGTGTTAAAATCAGTCATTACCCAAAGTCATATTAGGAAATGCAACATGACCTGTATGAAACCATTGTATGTGGCTTCTCATCATTCATGTTTTAAAAAGGCCAGACATTTAAAACCTTATTTTTCCTTTGATAATAGTTCTATACCCTAACAACATTAAGTTTAAGGCAGCTGTTGAATGCCTTAAAGGACTCCCAGGTCCCAGCCTTGCACACTATATTCTGTTGTGTAAAACAACATTGTGTCAGGCCGGATAGTGCCTGGGAAGGTTATTAATAGTGAATTATTAAAGGCTGTTTTTCCCCATAAAATTTTCCACTGGGCACAGGACTGGGCCCAGCCAAATTAAACAGGTTTCAGGATATCCTCGAATTGGTGAGAATTTGTGAATTCGGGAATTTTCTGTTTCCAAGATCTGGGAATGCAGAGGGCGTGGCCCCCTGGGAGCTCTCTGTGAGCCAGGGCTTTTTGGAAAGGGCAGCAGGCCGACGGTTCATCGCGAGCCACGTGCTGCGGAGCGCGATGAGATACGCGCGGCACCGGGGACGTGCTAAAACTCGCGATCCGCTAGCAGCGCATCGGCTGCCCTTAACAAAACACGGCAACCTGCCTAAAAATAGGGGACGCGGTCAGTGCAATGCAATGAGATGCTACACGCTGAGAGGGAATGTAGCGCACGGCACATCTTAGCCTTGTAATTCAGAGCAGTATTTCTAGTTCTCTGTAGGAAGAATGTGACATATGTTAATCGCGCTGTCTTCCAGTGTCATTAACCCGCCCCACCCTGAACCCCCTTTTGTCTCTCTCCTGTCATTTGCAGTGTTCATCTGCAGCTTCATGGTGGCAGCGCCCATTTTCGGTTACCTTGGCGACCGTTTCAACAGGAAGATCATACTGAGCTGCGGTATATTCTTCTGGTCAGCCGTCACTCTCTTCAGCTCCTTCATCACCAAAGAGGTAAGGGCTGTCTCCGTGCCTTGAGTGGGGGAGGGTGGTTCGATTGTACACAAAGCCATCTTTAGTTTTTGTTCCACTAAAATACAGCCCCCAAAATAAATCACCTATTCACAATATATTCTGTATATTGAGGCACAGATACTGTATCAATACTGATGCGTAATGCTGATTATTACAACTGGCGAAACAAAACTGCCGTCTAAAGCCTGTTCGTTTGGCACCTGATTAAATGACATGCTCGTTTAGTGTGACTTCCGCTTGCTTTTTACTGCCTTCAAGCTCTCGTTATCTCTGTCTATCTCTAAGCCTCAGCAAATGAAATTAAGCGGTCCCTGGTATTAAGCAATTACCTAATGAATGCGCCCAGCAGACAATCACTTAGTTTTATATTTCAAACGTGGAGGTCACGTGCTCCTTGTGCCTTTTAAATCCAGGTTGGGCTAAACCGCAAGAGCTCCGATCTGCTTTTGAGGTCTCCTCGGCCTCTGGTGATTTCCGTTTGAGGTTTACGGTGGCCCTGGAGTGCCCTTCCATCAGTGGGCGCTGCGCAGCACAACACTCTAATGCTAACGCTAATGGAGAAGCAGCTAAAATCCAGTAGCTCTTCTCCCTAGACACCCTGTGCCTGACTCGATGGGGCAGCTGGGAACAGGAAATGTAATCTCAGGGCTGTCACTTAACATCTTCAGATCTGCCGGATAAAAAGGCTCCACAGCACTTTCCTCCCGTATTTAACAAAACCCAAAGCTAGTCCAAGTTTATTTAAGGGCCATAGGGATTGAACTGGAAGGGGATACAATAAAAAATGTTGTGTGTTGCTATGGTTTGTTCATACTAAAACCTATCAAACTAGTTACACATTAGATGGGGAATCGTTTTAAATTGGTTCACAACGTACCCTCACAAGAATACTTTAATGAAATGAATGTCTGTGAATCGACAGTTAGGCATGTACTATCAGCTAAGAAAACAGAGCACTCTTACTTTGAAAATCAGATATAAAAAAAAGAGTATGAAGTATGTTATTATTTTGTGAGTTATTTTACAGACACACGGAACACACTTTGTCTTAGTAAGGACTAAAATCGTACAGTGAGAAAAAATATTGCAGAAAGTCAAACGATTTGTTCCAAAGTAAAGGCTAGTCACGGTCTGTGAAATGTCCTTACTCAAATGCAGGCCACAGCTTTGTCCACAAAGCCAAAACACATTATTCACTGCAGGTTCTCTAGAAGGTTGGCGTGACCATAATGTCTGGGAAGGACATGGTGTGCATTTGTTCCTCAGTAATGCTGATGCTATTTCAGAGGACAATTTGCAGAGGGGGTACACTCCACTGAGCAATAAAAAATGGGGTGTCAGCAATTTTATTTTCATAAAAAAATAAAAAAAATAAAAATAAATAAAAATCAAGTGTAGGTGGTTACGTGGATTAAATGTTTAGGGAAAATGCAGCCATCTTATCTCTTTGGTAACACTGCCTTGTTAATGCCGAATGATGGATTTGCTCAACCAGAGAATTCATAAAATATTCAGTAACAGGCGAAAGAGATTAAAGTGTACCACTACTACTACCAATTTCAGTAATAGTTCAGTAATTTATTATTCAGATTTCATCAATAAATTATTTTTTTCAAATAAAATAGTATACATGTAATATCTCTATTAATTTGCATTGCATATCAAAATTAATTGGCATCATAAACTCATTGATTCAATCCTGTAACTGCCCCACACTTTCCCTTGTAGAGCTCATCAGCATCAAGGAGGATTTAGTGGCTTTTTAGTCTCAAGGGAATGTATTAGACAATGCTGTGCTATGACTGCTAATTAAACTGCTGTCCTATCCATAAGGTGTCTGAGAAGTGACAGATCATAATTATGATTGTCAGTTGCAGGGGACACTAACCTCTCCCACACTACTGAGAATATGCCTCTCAGTACATTGCTATCTTTTCACTGAGCTGATGAAGATAATCTCAAACAGGTACGACGTGCGGCAGTGGCTATTTGCAGAGTAGACCAACCCCCACTACCCTTTCTATCTCTTGATCTCTTGCTGTGTATGTATAACATACAGACACTCACATGCAGAGAGGTGCGTCATTGGGATTCAAGGCTCCATGTCTAATATTGCTACGCATTATTACTCATGGTGTGAAGCAATAATGCAAATTAGACTGAAGTAATTTCCCTGCTTAATTAAGACAACAGCAAACAGCTTTGTGTTTTCATTTGCAGAAGAAAACCTATTGCTGTAGTGTCTTTTTTTCATTCATTCAAATCCCCTGTCTTTTCTTTGTGCTGAACGTAATGAAGCAAAAATAAATTGTCTTGGAAGCGGGGGATGGGTAGCGTGCACCAACTGTAGTACAGCTTTTCTACACCCACAGTATGAGGGGTCTATGTAATTTCTCTGCCAGCATCAGCCTCCTAAATCTAATATGGAAAAACATGGAAATATATCTGTTGTCATGGCTGCCACATGAAATATCAAGATAATCTTCAGGCATCTGACTGTGCATACAGAAATAATCTGAGTGGAACTATCATCCAAAATAGGTTGGATGATAGGGAACCAAATGCTGCCAGATAACATGTCTAAACATTGCATGCCAATGATAAAAACAAGCACCAGTATTTTTGTCTACGCTCAGATATGATCAGCTGGCACCATTTTTTGTTGATGGCATTGTTGAATTTTGTATATATGGGTACACTCCAGTGGGTGATTGCTCTTTAAATTCTTGGTCTAGTGGAAGCAGCTTCAGATTTTACATTGAGGCGTTGTCTGAATTGTAATTAATACAGTCAGTGCCAGCTGACTACCCACTCCTGAGCACCCACTCCACTCCACCCCACCCCACCCCAACCCCTGCCCCCTCCCCAACAGAATAGGCGGACACTAATGTGTCCTCAGGCATCTGGGAGGGGGGAAAGCAAGGCAAAAAAATCGTCATGTAGGCATGCGTCCAAATACCCACATCGGATAACCCTGCTTCAGTCACTGCCGATTCCCATCACTATTCCCCTCCAATCCCGGGGGACTTATGTAACAGGACAATAGCTCAGTGATGCTCAGAGGCCCATCACGCGGGGGGCGGCGTCGGGTACGAACGGCCGGCTATTAATGGAAGGGAGCGCTGCCCCCTGGGCATTCCCTCCTTTCGCTGCGCCGACGCTCCGCACTCTACGTCTTTTTCTTTTTCTATTTTTATCGGCGCATCAGCGTTTCAGATACAGCGCTGAGCACCGCGCTTTTGCCGGTTTTTCGTTTATCTGTTTTCATTTGCCGTGCATGGGACTCGGCCATGGGAGGCTGTGCTTCAGCACTGAAACGCATCCCATAAGCTTCAGCCATTCCCTTCCAGGTAAAAGTGGAAGCACTGGCCACGTTTCGCTCTGCCTGAATGAGATCACTCAAGAAGAACGCACGGAGAGTGTCCGGCCTGAGCATATGAAGATGACTTCACTTTCAGCTATACATACTAACTCAATACTGACAGTGCAGTGGGTAAGACCGTCGCCTCACAGCAAGAAGGTCGAGGGTTTGAATCTCGGCTTGGGACCTTTCTGTGTGGAGTTTGCATGTTCTCCCCGTGTCGGCGTGGGTTTCCTCCGGGTACCCCGGTTTCCTCCCACAGTCCAAAGACATGCAGGTAGGCTAATTGGAGACTCTAAATTGCCCATATGTATGAGTGTGTGAGTGAATGGTGTGTGTGCCCTGCGATAGATTGGCAGCCTGTCCAGGGTGTATTCCTGCCTCTCGCCCAATGCATGCTGGGATAGGCTCCATCACCCCCCGCGACCCTGCTCAGGATAAGCGGATATAGATAATGGATGGATGAATATTGTAGGAAAGATGAAAGAGGTGGTTCAGATTTTCCCCTTTCCCCTATTAAAACCAAAAGAAAGACAAAGGTCAGCGGCCACATTTTCACGAGATTGAGAACACTGCCATTCCTTTCCGTTGTGTCATACAGACCACTGGAGTGCTGGAAAAGAAGATGGCTGACCTATGTACCACAATTGTGTCCTTCACCAACTGGCACCCCCCGCAGAGATTCTGGGATTGTAAGCGTTCAAGCAGCTCGATGCACGCATTTGCCCTGCCTTGACGTCATGTTCTCGACACTTTTTTCACATATATTATCTTTGGCAGTTGGCTCCAAAAGCGTGATTTAAAGTTGACAGATTTATGAACTTGTGATGGTTCATAATAAGCACTCAGGACAATTCATGGGGAAAAATGAATTATACTTGGAGCGGAGAGAACGTTCCAGAGAAGTTACTTACACGTTCGTGTGTAACAGCCTTCTCACAGGATGAAAAGGAAGCAGGATTCCTCTGTTTCTGTGCGTGTCCGTGCTGTTAACTGGCCTACCTCCCTGACCACGTTCTTCTCCCTTCGCAGTATTACTGGCTGTTTGTCCTGTCGAGGGTTCTGGTCGGCATCGGGGAGTCAAGCTACTCCTCCATCTCTCCCACCATCATCGGCGACCTATTCACCAACAACACACGGACCATGATGCTCTCTGTCTTCTACTTTGCTATTCCCCTGGGCAGGTATGTCATAAATCAGTTCCACTGCACAAAACAATCATAACAAAGCCAGAATAAGTCAGACACTGTATGTTCAGACACAGTTATTCCAAAAGTGTTTCTCCTAATCTAATTCAGTGATGTGACACACCCCATGTTTTGGTATCAGGTCCTGACCATGCTAGTGGAATACAAATTTGTAACACTAACTTCCTGTACCATTTTGTGGAAGTGGAGTTTCATAAGCTGCAAAACAGTGGAAGGTTAAATGATCTAAGGCACAAAACTTAGATTAGTTAGTTTAAATATCACCATGATGGTCAATTTAATTCTGCATTTTGGAGATGAAAGGAGTCTCCAGACATTTGAAATTGAGGATTTCAGTTAATAGTGAGAAATGTGGAATGAAAGAAAAGGAGGCAAGATGGTGCAGATGAGGACAAGAAAAGTCAAATGGCTCTTGAGACGGAGATAAGGAGAGTCTTATCTCAGACACCTTTTCACAACAAAAAGGTCAGACGCACCAGTCCTGTGGAGTTTAAAATATCCAACTGCCATCCTGCCTCTTTCTATTTATTCCAGTTCCAATGAAACCCCCCATACTCCAGAGATAGACTGGATAATATAAAGATACATTACTGGAAAGGTCACGGTATATGAGGAGCTAAGCTGTTTTTGGGTTTCAGGGCAAGGGTTTATTCAAGAGGAAGAAAAATGGGGAAAGACACAACACAAACAAAGCTGGATGATAAAAAATGAATGGGCCTGTAATGGCTCCTGTTTCTTTGTTTTTATTTACCGTGGAAATCCCCCAAGGTGCTTTGCTGCACAACCGCTTTTGGCTGTGTCAGGTTGTTTTTAACCTTTGCGGCAATGAGAGACAAGGCAGAAGTGGAGGAAGAAAATCAAATGGTGAATAAATGAACAGACGTAGTGCTCTAAGGACTCAGGTCCTTAGTGCTGTCTTTTCTCTCCAAATGCAACACAGAGTACTCTAGTTGTAGTTCATTAATTTCACGAAGGAACTAGCAAGAGAGCTAAAATTTATATTTTCTGCCCGAGAGATTTATGTCCCTCATAATCTGTGCTGTGGCTGGAATTCAATTAAATGTCAAAAAGAACAAAACCTGCAGCAACTTACATTTTGGAAATCCTTCATCAGACATGCATGCAGCCCACTAACAGAATTGATGGCAGAACGAATATAGTCGGAGACAGGCAGGAAAGAAAGGCCTGGCCTCGGAGGAGCTCTGGAATGCTGAGGCAAAGTGTTTCACTTCAATAAAGCATTTAGGCGAAGGAACAATAGGAGCTGAGTGACCGAAGCCTGCGAACCAGTGACCAAAACATCCTCTGCACTTCCCTGATTGTTTATCTTGATTGAGTTGTTGTGACCGTTTCCAGGAAGTGACCTCAGGAATCAGACAGGGTGCAGAGGAAATGGGTCTCCTAAAGAAAAGGTTTCCCCAGCTAATAAACACGCCCTGCCAAGCCGGTCTCTTACCTCCGGGACAAAGGCGGCAATATTTTTCAGATATCGGTGGTGTTGATGTCCAACATTCCAAGTAGACATGGGATGTAAGGCTCATGTAAGGTTTGTCGTTAGTCACTCCTTGGAAATATAATGTGTGCCCAGGACTTTTTTTCTGTTATTTTTTGAGTGCTAATCAGTACAAAACAAAATTGCAGGATGGTTTACTCCATTTATGCAATAAATAGGGAGGCGCCATCAGGAGGTCGCAATGCTTTGTTAATATACACCCCTATAATAGTGTATTGTAAGCCCCCTAGTATCACTTTGATTCAGTCTGCGAATTCATCTCTAATTATGGTCAGCGGTGCCTGCAAAGTCAAACTCCTGTCCTGACAGGCTGCCCCAAATTGTTTGGAACACAGGAAACAACAAAGACCGGGAATGTGGTGAAACACCCAACATTTATCTGATCACGATACCAGTGAGCTGTCCATAGTGCTCTCTGTGACTCATGTACAGTGATGAACTTCAGTGTAGGTGCTAAGCACTAGCTGATTGCATTGCAGTTAATCATCCTCTGTAGTATGAAGGAGTATCTGTTTACTCTGGAAAAGCCCAGTTGCAGTTACGATGGTGAAATAAAAACATAAGAGGGCACCTGTTCGGCCACACAAAGCCAGATGGTGGGTGTCCCTTGTGTTTTGCTCACATCTCTTCAACAGAATCCTTTCGGAAAGTAACACTGTCCTCAGAGCCACACGGTGTCCATTTTGAAGACATAAGAAAATAAATAGACCAATCAGGTATCAGTAATGAGACAGCTATTCACATTTGGCTTCACCACTTCTGTCCACTATTGTTCTACAGTAGTTATCCCAATGCAGTCGTGCCACTGTAACCATTTTAGCATCTAAACCATGTCTTGCATTTTAAATTGACAACCTCACCTTTATCGTTCCTGATATTCCAAGTACATTACCTTGTCAGACATATGAAATGGAGTGAATCATATTTTTCATAGCCACTTATCTCCAAAAATTCCACTATGTTCAATAAAAAATTGTAGTTAACTGGAGTGGAGGCAATCATTTTTACAGTTTTCAGTTGTTAAGCTTTGTCTGTCCCAAATGCGTCATCTTGACAGCAACAACCATGCATTGCATGCCACCCAACCCCTAACTCATTCTTTATTTGTCTCTCCACAAAGCCCCACCCACTAATTATAGCAACAATAACTTGTCCTAAATGTCCTGAGCCTCCACATATCATATAAATAGAGGACCATAGGTGTGACCAGTTGAATGATATGGTGTAAAATATGTTGTCTGGAGGAGTAATTACCATGGAGGAGCTCTTGTTGTTTAGCTGCCTCCCACCAAAGGGCCTGGAAGAGACACTCCTTGAGCTGGCATGGCTTCAGAGAGCCCAGACATTGTTGCTTTGATCAGTGGCTGCGTCATATCCCTTCCACATTAAGAAATTGTTGTGGTAATTAAGCCTCTTATCGGGTCATGTGCCGAAGACATAGCCGCTGATCCAAGAGTATCATCTTTTGTAATCAAGGCAGGAACCAGCCCTGTGTGATTCATGAATTCCTAAATTCCTGATTCCTTTGGGTTTTCAACACCCAAATATAACACTAAGCATTACATTTACATTACATTACATTTGTTTAGCAGACGCTTTTATCCAAAGCGATGTACAAAAGTGCATATCATGGTCATAGGAACAACTACAAAACACAGGTTCGATAAGGTATAATACACTGTTGTGTAGACACCGTCCAATGGGAATACCTATAGAGACTTATAATGCAGGCCATGTGCAGGTCATAAGGCTCAAATGGCCAAAGGCTATTCAGAGTTTTTCTTAATCAAACACGCGGAAAAGAAACAACCCGCTGCTCTTTCCCTAGGAATAAAGGCTGTCGGGTGTTTGCGCTCCAAACACAAGTTCACGTCAGGCACAATCGAGATCAAGGCACCAGGTGGTTCACTTGAATGCGTTTTCAGTTATCTGGGAACGTCATCAAAGATCAGTCTCAGTCTATGAATAATATTACACTCGGTGTGATTCACTCTTCTGTGCAAGGATCAGAGCAGGCTTTGGCTGCTCCCGCATCCTGAGTCAAATGAGATGTAGAGATGTTACGGCTTCACCTCAGGCCTGGGGATGCTAACGTTCGTTCTGCTGTTTTCTGTTGCAGTGGTCTGGGCTACATCTTGGGCTCCAGTGCGAAAGACGCGGCAGGAGATTGGCACTGGGCCCTGAGGGTAAGAGATCTCACTGACTGTCCACGACGCCCACGCTCAGCTTATTTAGCTGGTCCTTCCGGAGAGCCATGCCCAAAGGGGGTATGCACTGACTGCTCTTCTGAGGGACACATGCTAAAACAGGAGGGCTGCTGATCTGACACTGCAGAAAGCTGGCAGCCAAGCCTGGGATGGTGAAGCTGAGTCTGCAGTGTTATATTGGCTTCAGGCTCTCCCCGTCCATTCCTTCTTTAGCAGAAGATAAAACCACAGTGATTTCCGTTTAGTCATGCACTTCCTGTGGACACCATGATTATATTATGTTAAAAAAAGAGAAAATGTTTGGCCATATGAAGTATTTAAAATTAGCATTGACTGACATGGCCTGTACATCCAATGAAACACCTAGTCTGGGTTACAGTGCCAGGTCATCATGGAAATACCCATGGCACGACCTAAAATGACTAATCTTGCAAATTTTAACTGATATCAAGAAGAGGTGAAAGTGCCAATAAAGACAATTATTATATGCACCCCTGCTGCCTGTTAAACAATGCACACATTAATTCACATTCCCTTAATGTGGCCAAAGGAGATGAGATATCAGCTTCAATGAAATAGTGTGTTCTTAGTCCTACCGTAGAGCAGCAAATTATCTGTCAGAAGTCCCTTTGTAAAGCTGCACAGGGTAAAGTTTGCCAAGCACAAAGACAGCCTTGTTCAAAATACTTGGCCCTCCACATGTTAGATGTAGATGCCCAGAAGTACCATACAGAATACGAAAGCTCCTAGCAACAGTGGCGTGATTAACTTGAAAAATAATCTTCCTCTGATGTTCTGGTCAAGGTCAAACCGGATGATAAAAATAATATCATGATTGCACCTTATAAGACCTTGAAAAAATAAAATACTGAAAATATATTTCAATAAAATACATAACAAATAACTTTTGCTTAAAAAGTACACTGCTATAAAATATATTCATTGTTTCAAAAAGGTTAACATATTTACAATATAGTGCTGTACATTCCACTTCTGTGGGGGCGGGAATGTGTCCTTCAAAAAATTTTACAAGTGTTGCAAAAAAGATGAAAGGCACTGGATGTTCGATCGTCATGCCTCCATTACCTGTTGTGGTATTAGTTGAGCAATCAGCGGAAACGGGATGTACATTTTTCACCGAATTTCAAAACAAGCGTGAGGCATATTGTTTTGGAGTGTGCATAGTTACCCATTAATAAAACAATTACGATCGGAGGAGATTTAATCATACTGCCCACTTTTTTTTTTTTTTAAGAAAATAAACACATGAAAAGGTTTTGCCTGTGATATCCTGCTTTTAGGAAAAAACACTTTGTTCGGCTTTCCGTTTGTTTTCTGTGCCCGGATTTCGGCGGCTTTCCTTCTCGCAAACTTAGTGAGGGGTGGATGTTAGGGGGGGTTGGGGGGGGGGGGGGGGTGGGGGTCACGGAGGAGGACTAGGAGCTGGGAGCTAGACAGCTCGCCTGTTCCATATCTCGCCTTCACAGGCCAGAGAGGAAAGGCCCTGGCAGACCTGCTGCGTGACCTCCCCACCTTTTAATTGCGGCAAGGAATGCATTTATCTGCCAATGGGAACGGCTCGCAGTGACTTACGAGGCCTTGCTTCGCATCTCGCTGAAGGATCTGGTGTGCAGGGCGGAGACGGGGAGCGCGGCCGCGTCTGTGAAGGCTCATTTGTAATCGTTTCGGCTCTGACCTCTTGCCGCCTGCAGCGCGTGTTCCGTCAAGGACATGTTGACCGCGGCTCCACAGCTCCGTCGTAGGCGTACGGCGGCCCGGCAGACGGACGGGCAGTAAAACAGGAAGCGGGGCATCGTGATTAAAGCAAATAGCCCCGCCCCGCCCAGCCCCGCCCGTCGGCCGGCAGGCTCGGGGGGTCACCGTGCCACGAAAGCGCCGATGCGGTGGAGGATTGCTTCTGGCAGACGAGATTGGTTTCACTCTGCCGAGCGGAGAGCGTCTCCCGGCGCTCGCCTGCGCGTAATCCGCCCTGCCGACACGCGCCCCTCTCCGTGCCGCTCGCACCGCCGCCCGAATCGTAAAGGGTAATAAAGGAGCTAATGCGGCATTGCGAGAGCGAGCGAGCGAGAGAGAGAGCGAGCGAGAGGCGGCTTTCGCGTGGAGCTCTGCAGTCACTCTATCGATTTCTGGGTAATTTCATCCACACAGCTGAACCTCTTCCTGCACAGACGTGAGGCGGTGACCAAGAAGGCTGCTTAGACATGTCAGCATGCGTGGTTGGCAAACATTTCAAATGAGTCTCCGATTTAGCAAACGGGAGCTTCTATCTGGTCTGGCTTTTCCCTGTAGTCACACAATACAGATTCCCCTCAGTTGCAGCAGGCTAGACATATACAAGGATTCACACATTGTGACAAACGTGTACAGGCTCGATAAGTCCTGCTGATGATGTCACTGCTGATGTAACCTGTGGGTGTGGTCTTAGCGCAGTTCCTGAAACAGTCTTTTTTGCCTTTTTGAAGGTGTCCCCAGTTTTGGGGATGACGGCCGGGACCTTGATCCTGTTCTTCGTACCCGACCCCAAACGGGGGAGCGTGGACCAGCAGGGAGGGCAGCTGAGGACTCGCACGCCTTGGATCTGTGACATGAAAGCACTGGCCAAAAAGTAAGGGGCTCGAACTCAGTCTCAAACTCACGCACAGTTTCCTGAGAATGCCATTCCTCTCTGCGCAGAATGTATGCATGTATGTTGCAATTGTTCCATTTCCCTTTAGCTAATTGTGTAGTTCCCGTCATTCTCTTGTGGATTTTCCCATCGTGACATGCCCCACCATTGTATGCATTGTGTGGAACTGGGCCATCTCTTCTGACGAGAGGAGGAATGAAAGCGCGCTGGTTTTTCTCTCTCCGGGCAGCCGTAGTTACGTGTTCTCCTCGCTGGCCTCGTCCGCGGTCTCCTTCGCCACCGGTGCTTTCGGCATGTGGATCCCAATCTACCTGTACAGGGCACAGGTAGTGCAGAAGACCGTGGTGCCCTGTACCAATGAGCCCTGCAGCAGCAGGGACAGGTGAGCAGTTCACACGCACCTTTCACACACACACACCTTTATCATGCTTAGTAGAGCAGCAATCTGGAGATGGTGGAGACTCAGGACAGGATGTGCTGCTTTTCATATCCATGAGCAGAACGTTAAACGTTAAGTTCTTATTTTAAATGTGTACTACTGGTTACTAGGCAGCCTTATAAGGCCTTTTAAAAGTCTTTGGTCCTCCTCCAGTTTGATTTTCGGGGCTATCACCTGCGTGACGGGGCTCCTGGGAGTGCTGATTGGCGCGGCGACCACGCGCCTGTGCCGGCAGAAGACCGAGAGGGCGGACCCCCTGGTGTGCGCCGTCAGCATGCTGGGCTCGGCCATCTTCATCTGCCTCATCTTCGTCGTGGCTAAGAAGAGCATCGTGGGGGCATATGTGAGTGTTAGGCGAACGTCTGAAAGGTTTCAGTACCGTTGCGTGAACCTTAAAAAAACCTTCTCTACGTATACATTACATTGCATTACATGTATTTCTGTAATTCACTGGGAATGTTGGTCCCTTGCTGAGCTGTGACCTACTGTGACACATGCAGTAATGTGTGTGTGGTTTTTTTTTTTTGTCTTCAATAATGATTGATATTCCCTGATCGTGTTTACGTGGGAGTTCATAAAGAATTCTCAGAGATTAGGCTTGTTTGGAATCTGTCAGAAAGGTGGACTAAGCCAAGAGGCTTATTGTTTTCTTGTTTAATTTCCTCGAAAACCAGGAAGGGCGTATTTCATTTCTAAGGGTTTGCCACTTGAAACAATGTGTGGCTTTTGGACTCACTCTTACAGTTATTACAAGGAAATACTATACCCCTTAGATTATGAACAATGGAGTCGCACCAGTGCATATGGACTATGTGCTGAGTGACTGAGAAAGAAGTAGCCAGATCATCCATGCCTCTGATTTCCCTACAGGTTATCAAACCCAACCTGTTCCTCTCTAGCGTATGTTTCTTTTGAATGGGGGCATCGTGTAGGCCATTTTATGGTGTCTGATGTAAGTATTTGGCATTTTGGAGGTTTATGTTGAGCTATACGTAGCTGCATCACTGGCCCCCACTTTTGGGTTGGGCTGGGGGGGCTGGCTGTGTTCTGCCTGGCTGCTCCTAATGGCCCCCTGCGGGAACAGAGGCCAGGCCACCCCCTGCCATGCCCTGTGTCAGTTTCCAGGTGGTCACAATTCAGCCAGTTCAAGTCCAAATAGACCAAATAGATTTTTTTCTGGGGAAATCCTACCATTTACCATTGTTTCCCATTTTCTGGTCAAAACCTGAGTTGAGGCTGACTAATGCATGTGGGTTGATCCTAAATTGACCCCAATATTGACCACATTACCAGATGAATCCATAATTACTGAAGATAATGGATAGTCATAGAAAACGGCATCGTCGTTCCCGTAGACATTGCCCCATTACATTCGGTGCTCGATTTTCCATCAATTCCCCGCTTCCTCTGGCATTCAGTGAAACCTACAGACGGTTTAACGAGCGTGACTCGGTATCAGAATGCGCCGGCGCGTTTGAGCGAGTTCGGAACAGCTGCCGCGCCGTGACCCCGGCGCGCACAGGGCTGGCAGCTGATCTGTGCTCGCCGTTTTCCCGAGGGCTGCCAGTCGCGGCGTCCCAAAAGGCCGGCCCAGACGCCGCCGAGACGGTACCCGCCGCTGTCCGTCTGGCACGAGGGGTCGTTCCCATGGCAGCCGGCGGGAACCGGCAGACGCCGCGAAAAGTCCAAAGTCACCGAAAATTCACGGGATTCCAGCGCAACCGTATCTCCACAGATCCATTACACGAATGCCAGTGTCACCTGCTCCCGTCAACAGCTGGTCCCGACTTGTCAGGCCAGTCCAGACCATGCAATTGTAAAAGACAGGTCTTTGGCTGGGGTTTTTTCCTGATCTAACGCTCAGTAACTGCTCACCAATCGCCACTTCCTGACCAGTAATATGAACAGACTAATCCTTTAAATGTTATTCTTCCTCATGGATCAATGACAGCGCATGACACACAGCAGTATACAGTCACACAAATAATTTAGAAGTTCTCACTGCAAATGTGGTATTTCAGACTTTTAAAAAACCACGGGTACAAAGAAAGGATTTGATCTAGGAACAATGCTGTCACAAAAAGCTTCTGAGTTAACTTCCAGGCCTTCATAAGTCATCATAAGCTTGAATCTATTGGACAGTAGGAATATTTTTCAATGGTCAGTGCTGAATTTTACATCCGCATACGATATAGCCACAGCTGTTTCATCTTTCCATCGTGAATAATAATGAAGCTTGGCGCACGCTGCTGCCAATGTAGGTTCAGGCATCTACAGGACAAACCATCTCATTGTGATATGTGCTGCAAATTTTGTGTACTGTTGCATGTTGGAAAAGATACTTATAATCATGACTCAGCCACAGGAGAATGCAACCAAAATACCAAATAGTAAGACCTTTGTGTGGGTACTAATGTCCTGTGTCTTCTTGTCTCTTTACAGTTCTGCATTTTCATAGGAGAGACGCTGCTCTTTTTAAACTGGGCCATTACTGCAGACATTTTAATGGTAAGGACTGCAACATATACTTATCCACTAAGAGGCTGGAAAGTTATGCAGCATTACAAAGCTGGTCAAATTTCTGGAAGGTTCTCAAAAACCGAGCAAATGTAAAAGTCTTGCGCAAAATGATGTCGGGGAGTGCAACTACTCCCTGGACAGAGCTAAATTCAAATACCACCCATGGAAAAATAGGATTCCCTTTTCAAAATAAAAGCTTTTTTTTTCATGACTTCCCAGTATAGCTTCAATCAAGCCTAAGGAAAGTCAAACATAATTGTAGCATGAAAGAACAGACTCACCCTTATTCTACCATTAAGGATAAACCCACCGCCAGTGTCCCAAGAGGGAGATGGCAAAGGAAACTCCAGCACTCGCTGCCGGATTAGAAACAGTTCAATATGTTATTTAATAGGACCTGACAGTACTACAGGTTTGAGATGATGAGGAGGACTCGGCATGCATAATTGAAGACTCCTGTAGGGGTTTTTTTGGATGGATTAATGGGCCCCCACCTTTTTTAAATTTTTTTATTTATTTTTTTACCTTTATTTACCCAGGGTAGGTTCGCTGAGCATGGATGCTCTTTTGCAACAACGCCCTGCTGCACACTCATACACATTCACACCTGGGAGCTGCCCAGTACAACCACAATCTTGTATTGTTGGCCACTGAGCAGCTCCACTGGAGGGAGAGAACATTTTTCTTGCCAATTAAATCAGGGGATGATTAGGTGGCAAGTTTTTGCGAGAGCCAGATCTGGGATTTTAGCCAGGACACCGGGGAACCCCCTACTCTTTGCGATAAGTGTCATGGGATCTTTAATGACCACAGTGAGTCAGGACCTCGGTTTAACATCTCATCCGAAAGACGACGTAACTGCACTGGGGCATTGGGGTTTATTTGACCAGAGGGAAGATTGCCCCCTGCTGGCCCACCAACCCCACCTCCCCTAATGAATCCTCCCTCCCCCCCCGTTTCTGTCTGTGCAGCACGTCGTCGTCCCAACAAGAAGAGCCACGGCCGTCGCCTTCCAGAGCTTCACCTCGCACTTGTTGGGGGATGCTGGGAGCCCTTACCTGATTGGTCTGGTAAGACAGCACTGCTACCTCCTATTACTATGCCCTTCAATATAGTGGAAACCATTTTTGGTCAAGTTGTTCATACCCTACTTACGTTGAAGAGAGTAAATAGTTTCCCTGACTTTCATTTTAAATAAGGTGTTGGGGTTACAATATTTAAACCAAGCAGAAGGACGTTAGGCTGGTCTGTATGAGGGAGGACGAGGAAGATCAGAGTCGTTGCTTGCCACTGTGAGGAACACAAAGAACATTCTGGGAAGAGATTCTGGGGCCAGGGTTGAGGTGGGTTCACAGCATTTAAGTGGCGTGCATTCAAACAGGACATCTCTATGTCTAGTTACTCACTCACATAGCAGGATGCCAGAGCGACAATCATGGAAAACCACACGGGTGAAAAACTGAGCTGTGATTTTGCCGTTCCTCGCTCCATCCTGCCAGCTGCCTTCCAGTAACCAGCGTCTCGGGAGGCTGCATCGTTTGAATTAGGCAGTGTTAAAGAATGGCAGTAACTGGCACAAACAGGGTTGAGCATTCCTTGAATGCTCCCCCTGGCCTCCTAAATGTCCTGTCACGAACACCAGACAATGGCTGGTGTGCAGACTCACGATGTTGCGCAGTTCCACGGAAAACTAACCGCGCGCCACTCGACATTCCTGCCGTTCCTCACTAAAAACGCAGCGAGTTTCCAAGTTAACCAGTAACTCCTGAAGTACCTTACCTCCCGCAGAGTCCTCCCTTTAGAACGAACCTCAGAATCGCGTTTCGTCATCCTTCCATGCGATGACTGAATGGTAAATAGACCCAGGGGGGTAAAGGTAGGCTGGCTCGCTGACTGAATACGCCGCTGACTGAACAGGTTCTTATCAGCCTGTTGCGCAATAAAATGATTGACACTGCGGTGAGGTTGTGCTTTTAATGTCTAACATGTGGTCTGGAATATGCTGAGCTGAATTTCAGCCACCTCACTCCTCTCAGGTGAATGCGCCTGGTACTTAATATGAGGTGAAACTGCATTACAACATGGCACCCAGATTCTGTAGAGCAGTGTACCTGAAATAAAAATAGTTTATTTCAGACAAGAAGCCCCACGGATAGCTTTGGTGTATAGGGTCACAACAGCTGCTTTGACTGATGCCTCAGGTTTCCAGTTCATCACGTGTAAAGGCGTAATATCTCTTCGCACCATGAAATGTCAAGAACTCCTGGCACATGAATTGATCTCACTGGCATTTTAAGTGTGGAAAAGAACACATACTGTGACAGGAAAAAAAGGACCGAAAATGTCATGTCAAGCCCTTTTTTTAAACGGCGGCTGCCGTTTAAGTGCACATACCGGAGGGTTCTCGATCGGCTAGGCTGGGCTGTTCAGTTGCATGTCAAAGAGAAATGAACATAAATGAAGTTAGCCTATATGCCACTGGTAACCAACCCTGTTCCTGGAGATGTCCCATCCTGTATGGTTTCACTCCAACCCTAACTCAGCACACCTCATTCAACAGCTACAGATATTCTTGAGCTGCTAATTAGTAGAATCAGGTGCGTGTAGGGTTGAAATGAAAACCAACAGGATGGTAGATCTCCAGGAACAGGGTTGGTTACTCATACTATACGCCCTATTGTAGTGTCTTTGGAGAAAATGGAAAACGTTGCCACGTCACTCTTTCTACCTCCGTTTCGCCGCCTACACGTGGGGCCTGAACTGCACCCAGCCGAGCTGGCTTCCGCAGGAAGTGACGCGGCACCCGCGGAATCGGGCGCTGCTCGGCCCCCCTGAGGAAGGAGCGCGACCACGGCGCTCGCTCTGACGCACAGGATGAGCCCACGTCTCGGCCTGTCATAGCGGTGCGGCCGGGCTGAAGTGCGTCAGAGCTGGGCCCACTGTAGGCGCGGGAGATTTCGCGGGGTGGTGAGATTTTGGGCCGGTGATGCGCTCCTCTCCCCTGCAGCCCAGGACTGAATGGAGCTCCCAGCATAAAAGGAGAGAAAGGAGAACTGAGCCTTATTGCTTAGCAACTCAGAGAGCTTCTGGTCACCCACTCTGATGATTGGCATTTACACAGGCCCATATATCCAGCTGTCATAGCTCTCTGATTTGCTCTAATATGCTGCGTATTACCTTATTTATTCTAATAGCAAGTCTCTTTACCTGGCACAGTTTAGTTGAATACTGTTCTGTAGTATTACACATTACATGACAAATACGCAATTCAGTATCGCCTTAAGCACTTCTGGTTTGGTATCTTAGCAAAGGGTATAACGGTAGGGAATCCAGAATTTAAACCTGCAGTCTCCGTTTACGTGAAGTCCAGTTCTCTTCTCTACTACATCATATGTGCATGTCAGTGGAGTAACTTCGACAAGCGGATCGCTCTTTTGTGGCCACGGTTGCTGGGAGGATTGCTCTAACATGGCTGAACTTCACTTGAAGTGAAAGCCACAGTGAGAAATTAAGGACAGTTTTAGTCTGTATTCATTTTTCATCTGTCTTGCCTGATAGACTCTCCAGGTTTAAAACATCAAAAGAAACAGGCCTTCATTTGAAAACTCATTTTTGTGAACAAAGAATTAATGGTGCTTCTCATGTGGCAAAATGTTTTGTGTTAAATTTGATACAGTGCATTTTACTCGTATAGAGTACTTCTTGTATTTCTTAAGTTGCATTTAAAAATAAAATTATACTGTGTATCCCTAATACCTTATTATACATGTGAAATATGGGTCTATAGAAGTATCAGAGAAAAAATCTAAAGGCTTAATTTACAACCCACTCTTGCAGCCAAAAGTTTTTTTTTAAACTAGTGTAATAATCTGCTTTTTTTCTCAATCTCCAGTATTTATGGGATAATGTTTCCTCATCTGGCTTTTAAATGTCTGTTCAATGAAGCCCAAGCAGAAAGCAAACAGAAACACTTTGGCACCAGCTCTCTTCAGCCTCCCCTGGGGAATATAACAAAATCAGGCTATTGATAATCATTACAGATAATCTACAGACTAATCTAATATGTCTTAAACCGCTGGGTGTTTTTTTTTTTTACCAAAGAACAAATCACTGGGTGTCTGATTTTGTCAATCAGTACCTCAGCTGGATTCATCGTCTAAAATATTTTTTACTTTACCATTTTGAACTAGAAGTGAAATTGAAGTATTTTTCATAATAAATATATGAAAATTAACCCTGGGGGAGTGTTAGTTGAATGCGTCAATCACACACTGAGTCAGTGTTCCCTTGTGAGACTGATTCATGATTAATGCGTGGTACTGTATGTCTGACCAAACACTTTCCCTGGATTTGTTTGGGTCACACAGAACCCCTCTGGATTCCTTTTACATTTGGAGCAGTTAGTCTAAAGCAGGGGTCCTCAGTCTTATCCAGAAAGGGCTGGTGTGGGTGCAGGCTTTTATTCCAACCAAGCAGTTACACACCTGATTCTACTAATCAACCACTAGAGTCTTTGCAAAGGATCTTGATTAGTAGAATCAGGTGTGTAACTGCTTGGTTGGAACAAAAGCCTGCACCCACACCGGCCCTTTCTGGATAAGATTGAGGACCTCTTCTCTAAAGGTTTCATCTGTTTGAGGTGTGCATGCAGGCTTGGATCAGTTTCTGATCAGTTGTGTAAATATCAGCATCATTTCTGGTAAATATCAGCACGGAGGTACTGTTCCCTGTGTGGATATGGGTCAGAGATACATTTTTCTCAGGACTACAGATATGTGCATAGGCTTTTGTTTGATAGGGTCGGGACTGTATGGAAACGTAGTTCATTTGGGTGCGTGCGTCTGTGTGCTGTCAGATCTCGGACGCCCTGCAGAAGACCTACGCCAAGTCGGTCCTGTGGCAGTTCCTGAGCCTGGGCTACGCCCTCATGGTGTGCCCCTTCGTGATCGTCCTGGGGGGGATGTTCTTCCTGGCCACCGCCCTCTTCTTCCTGGACGACCGAGAGAAAGCAGAGAAACAGTAAGCCCCCCCCCCTCTTCTCTGCAGCAACAATCCCAGTCTGGACCCACCAGTCTCGGGCATTGTGCGGTTTATGGATATGATCTAGCATAGCACTTTTACTGCCAAATATCACACAGAATGTGGATAACCGACACGGTATGATTACACACAGTGCATATCATACTAATCTTAATTCTATAACATTTACTAAGTGGAAATAACCTCACCTAGGGTAATAACAGTGGCCCAGATTTTAAATGTTCTATTTTCATGGAAGATTTACAACAAACTGCGGACCTCCCAGTAACTGGTCTATGAATAGGATATAATAAAGATGTATTAGATGCAGTATGTTGGTTACCAAATGAAAGTGAATTAAATGAAAATGCTTTGCATATGTACAGGTTGGTGTTAAAAAGAGGGCATAGCATAAGTTACATTTAAAGGCCTTCGGGTTTGCAGCAGTCTTGGAAATCTGTAAATATTCCTGATAGGAGAGGTGAACCGGCAGGAAAGGGAAGCCTTTCAACAAAGACCTTTTAAAATGGACGCCGTTGCGACGCTGAAAGGATGCTGTGGTCATTTACGTTAATGCCCCTGGGGGTCAAGGGTTCAACAAAGGCATTACTGTGAATGAAAGCACAGCATTAGGTTTTGCAGTAGATATGAGCGGGAGAAGGGAGCAGGCACATCTCTGAGCATGTCATGGTCCTGGCACTGGAGCCAACGCAAGCTATTCTGAAGGGATGGGCTGTCATTACATTGTCTTTTTTAAGTACCACCCAACATTTGCAGAAAAAACAAGCATATTTTTCACTTTAACTGAGCTGGCATCAGACAACCGCATCCCATTCCCTTAAAAGGCGAAGATAAACACTCTGGGACCCTGAAAGCATTTTCTCTTTCGCGTCCTTTTATCAGGATCACTTCCTCCATGCCGCTCACAAAGACTTCCTTCCTGCTGGATGGGGGGGACATATTTAGGCAGGGTGGCAATGTGATGCCTAATGCCCATGGCTCCCTGTTGCCCTTGTCAGTACATAGCCTATCCCATAATAATCTCCTGTTTCCACCAAACAATGGGGACGTTGTGGGCTTATTGAAAGTGATCTGAAGCAAATCATCCACTGGTATTTTTTACAATTACATACAGATAATCACACTATTTTTCATATTTTTCACACTCGACTTTTCATATTTCAGTGTCATCGTTCCCAGAGTGGAGCACAGGCTAAAGAGACGGCAGTCACATTTTTTGTGCAGATCTTAAGCAGCAGTAAGCAAACTGGCCAAGTTTTTTGTGCCAGATCCACCTCAGGGATTATTGTGGAACAGCAGTACTTTCACTGCTTTGTTTACACTGCTCTATGGTCCTCTAGCCACTATCTAACCACAGCACATCCCGAAGTCTATCATCACTGTACAAAGCCTTGTGCAAATGCGATGAGCCCCTACAGCAGTTGCTAGGAAGTCGTTCATTTCCAAGAGAGTTAGTTCATCGCGCATCCATTCCCCGCAGATATTTACACAAGTAGAAGCTACAGTATGAGTTAGCATGCAAATTTACAGGCTGTGAACGATTTACATTTAAAATGAATGTATATTTATTTTAGCCAACAAGCTTGTGTACATGAAAAACATCATGTGGACCGAAATGTGCAGGAGCACTTCGGAGTGAACTTTATGTCTGAGCTCGTGAGAGGGCCAAAGCGAGCTGTAAGGTTGTATGATTTGAATGATGTAACCGAGACAACAGTGCTATAAATAGTCATTTATTTATTTATTTTTTAAAAAGAAGCTTTTAAGAGTCACGCAGCTCCCTCAAAAATATCTACCAAAGTGTTCAATTTGTCAGCTGTCCTTTGATTTCATGCCCTATAAATAATCCAAGCAGCACGAGAGCAGCTCTTTGGAACGCTGTTCTATTCATGGTCTGAAGTGCGTCTTATTACTACGAGGCTGTCTGTTTTGGGAAGAGAGGTTCCGTTAATAGCTGCCCGCGTTCTCACGCACAGAGACCTCGCCAGGCGGCTGCGCAGCCGGGGGCCCATCTGCGCAGACCCCGCAGCCCCTCAGGCGTGTAGCAGGCAGCCTGGACTGCGTGAGCCTCACAGGCACCCAGCCAAGCTAGGCATGCAAAGGAAAAAAATCTGATTTAAATGAAGAGAGAAGGACATAATAATAAAAATTATTATTATATACCCGCTACTTAGCTGAGGCCCATTGACTCCAGTTAATTATCCATAATTATTATTATTATGGATAATTAACTGGAGTCAATGAATGTTTGTTGTTTATGATGTGACATGACCCATGATTTTTTCCCCTTTAAAAGATATGTATGTGTTCTCCTGTCCAGCCCATCTGACAGCTGTTCTCCTCTCTCATTCAGGTTGAGTCAGCTGGCCAAGTCACCATCCTCTGTCAAGGTATGATCAGGTAACTGTTTCTTGCACCTGTAAATGCAGTCATTGCACAGCCCCCACAGAAAAATGACAAATTCCATAACACGGAGCCTCTTTCATCCACTTCTGACAGGCTCCAATGATCACGATTTGAACTGAGTTTCGTATTTCAAAGAGAGTTGCTGCGAATTATCCCAGCCATCTTGGGGTGTCCTCCTTTGGTGGGAGACGCCTCAGTCGCTGTCTGTAAGGCTGTCATTGCTGTGCGTCTGGCTCAGTGTCACAGTCTGCCCTCTCTCCCCCTCCCCCTTTTCCTTATCTGAGACAGCCACTTGCAGTGTGGAGCCTCCCAGCCTAATTACTGTGGCCCACAGCAGAACACAGACACAGACACATATGCGCACACACACACACACGTACACACACACACACACACACACGTACACATGCGCACACACACACACACACACACACATGCACACACACTTTCGCGTGCACACACACACTCGCACACGCACACACACACGCTTACGCGTGCACACACACGTGCGCACAAACACACACACACACACACACACAGGCACACACATACACATATACACACTCACACACATGCACACACACATACATGCACAAACACTCTCAGCACACGCCCACACACACATACACACACACAGGTCAACGAGCTGGGGCAGGACAATGGGGCTCGACAGAAACAATAACAAGATTAAGCCCAGACAATTTGATTGGGAGGTCAAAGATTTGGTGGTATTATTTCTCCTCAAAGGTTATCGCGCAGAGGCACAAGTCGCAGATTGATTAACCCTTTGGCCCTTTGATTCCGGTGCGAACAGCCAAGCTTTTCAACAGGGATTTGTAAGGAACACAAATAGAGGGTTGAAACTTAATTACAGTGAGTGGAACAAGCATGGATCATCTTCATTAGCAGGGTGATAATTTCAGTTGGCAAAACAACACATCATGCACAGGGAAGCATGAAAGAATAGTTGGCAATTTTCAGCCCACAATTTACATTCTTTTTTGCTTTGTTTTTTTCCGTCTAATCAGGGCACTTTGTTGCTCATTTGTGTTAAAAGATTTATTTAGTTGCTAAAAGAAACACAAATATTGAGGTCTGGACTACACAGCCCTGTTCAGAATGAAAGGATGCCATGAATGAAAAACTCAGCGACCGTCAATCATGCCCTTGAAAGCAAAGCCAATCAGCAAAGTATATCATTCAAGTGCAGCGGTGCCTTGCACGTGTCACTCACAAATTAGGTACACACGGATCAATGCAGTTCAGGGGGGTCAGCCATCTTAACAGAGACACACGGGATAGCCCAGACAGCCCCTGCCCTCCTCCCCTCCTGTTAATCAGTGGTCATGCAGCAAGGCTTTGATCTGACAGCATCTGAGAGGGGAGTAATTGAAACATCGCGGATGCCGTTTGATTACATTAGGCAGCGGGAACAGTATTTAACTGAGGCGGGAGCACTGTTCGCGGGTGAAAAGCAGGTAGTTAGCGGAGGGAGGCGGGAAGGGGAGGGATCTGGGTAAACCACGCGGCTTTAATCGCTGAACCCTTAACGCATCACAAGCCATAAATATTTGATGGCGCAATAAAGATGGAGCTCAGATAGCAGAGCATCCAATTAACTTGCGCTGTGGGGCACCACAGGCCAGCCAGAGCACCTTTCGCTAGGCTGCTGTATAAAGAGAGATTAATATTGTCAATCGATTGAATCTAACAGTGTGGGTGGCAAAACGCCCATATAATCTCTGCGCATATCCTAACTGTCGTGGAGTACGCGGAACGACAGGAAGCCAAAAGCCTTGATTCAGCAAAGCTGGGGACAGAAATGAACCAAAAGGCTCCTGTCCCTTTTACCTGCCCTCTGTCTGTGGCCTTGGGGAGACCAAGAGGGCGAAGTTTTGGCTTCACGACACAAATGGGACCTTTCACCGATGTGTTGTTTTTGGCATTTGCCGAGTGGCCGGCCCCATTTCCAAATTTGTCCATAAAGCTGTGCAAGCTAGGCACCCTCAATCACAACACAACAATTTTTGACAACTGGTAGGACTCTGTGATTACGTTTGTTTGTCCCTCGCTTCATCCAGTGTCCTTTGTCCGCATGGATGAAAATTAATGTCAACTTTAACTGCATCTGGAATGCAGGATTTTGAGCTAGCTGTTCAAGTAGTATCAGTGCAGAAATACCTTCATGATATCTAACTGTTTTTTTTTTTTGGTCATATTGTTATCAATTCGAAGTGAACTCACAGACTAATTAACAGTTTCTGTCTCATTATCATGTCAAATTAAATTCAGACGCCTGGAGTATCACTGATATTTAGGTCTCTTTATTGCTTTTTGAACTACTAGCTTTGATCCAAGGTATATTTTCTTGCTTCAAGGTATCGGGTATGAAACTGTGTACTACAGGTTACCATTTAATGCTGAGGAAGAGCAGAATTTTAACTCAGTGCTTTACGAACTGAAAAAGCTATTTTCTCCACATATACTCTTGTTTTGTTCGTGAAATCTGGCAGTGCAGTGCTAATGCTGACTATGCTTGCTTATAATGTGTCAGTGTATTGCTCATGTGAGTAAAAGGAGCAGGGAAAAAACAGGCCCAGGGCTATAATCCGACAGTCGTTTACAGCAGCTCTATGGAATGTCCGGCCTGATCATCCCACATAATAAAAGAGAAATAATGGCAGAGAAACATCTTCTCTAATTACTCTTCAGAGGGTACAGCAGCCAATTGATAAGCAGTTTAACTTGGCTCAAACCGGTCTTTGTTCATAATTATACTACTGTGTACAAATTATTCAGGGTTTATAGGTATCAGAGATTATTACAGACGTGATATAATTGGAAGCATTGGGGGGTCTGTTAAGTGACCATAACATGCACAAATGTAGGGCGGGGGGCATTACTGACACCAGTATTTTGAAGGGCCCAGTTTGAGATGGGTCCCAGTAGGCATGTTGTACCAGTGGGGCCCGCCAGCAAGACAAACAGATGGCCAGCAGCTCTCCATCCGTAATTACGGGAATATCCTGTGGGGAAGCCAGACCCTAACCGCTTTCCATTTCCTCTCTCTCAGGTCTAAACGTGAGGAGAGCCGTGGGAGGAGTGGAAGAGCGAGCAGAACGGGGGAGGAGAGGAGCCCAGTTCTTCACCTGCATCATCGCCGCCATTACTATAACTACTTTCGTCGTTGATATTTACACTTTGAAGACTGTGTGTAAAACTGGAATGAAGGAGCACCGCCTATCCAAAGAAACCCGCAGTACACCATGAAGTCACACGCGAAGAAGGACTGAGACGCGAAACCAGCTGCGCGGCTGTGCGAGGTTGTCGGTGCTACAGGCCGCTAGGCGTGTCAGGTGACACAAACTCACCCCGCCCACCCCCTCCTTCCCGCCCCCGTGCAGTGCCAGTGCCATACTACTGAAGAGAAGGATAAGGGTGTCCTACCGTCTGTCAATCTGCACCAAGTGCATTATCACAACATTCCTTCCCCAAATCTGCACTGACCGCAGCAGCCGACAGGAAGTCGCTGAAAATATCAGAGCAGTGACCTCCCTCAGTTGCCCTTGACGACGACAGCGCCTGGAGAACCAGCCTTAAGACTTTGAGCCTGACGAAACTGCAGGGCAGACCTGCTCTGTTGGTGTTTTTTTCTACGTCACAATGTCTAGCACTTACAGTAGATAATATATAAAGTGCCAGCGTCACCACATAGTAAATTGTCCGATACGTAACATTCACTGTCACAATGGAATAGATTTTTGTATTTGTTGTTATGACTATGTATAGAAGTGGAACTGGAACGGGAGGTTATAACCTATGATTGTTTCATAGAGGGCATGTATAAGATTATTAATATTGCACATGAAAAGACATAGAGAAAAGGAGAAATGTAAGACTTGCGCATTGCTCTAAAACTCTCCAGCTGGCATTTTGATTTATTGATCTGTTGACTTTTAGCCTGTCCCACAAAAATATTTGGCAAATAATATTAACAAAATGATAACAAAATCTTTGATTAATTTAGGTGTGTATGCCAAAAAACATGCCCTGCTTCTCTTGTGTGAAGACACACTGGGAATTTTAATGGATTGGTGCAACCTACCTTCCAAACTCTTATCTTAGAACAGTATGTGCAATTTAAGGATTGATTACAGACTTCCTGGTTTTGAATTCCTGAACTGCTGAAAAATGACAGTTACACAGAACATCGGATAAGATTTGGAATCCAAGCTCAATAGAACAGGAGGCTTTGTTCACAGGTTCACCCCCTCCTCCCACCCCCCACCCCCTCTTTGTAGATATCCAATTCCTGAGAAGTGCTTTTTCCCTGGCAGGAGGTTTTTCCATTCAGCTGCAAATTAATTAGTCACAGAAATCTACCCCTGAGGAAAGAAAAACTGCCAACCAAACCTCAAATTAAACTAGATACACTGTAGTTTGTATAGTTAGTTTTTTTTCAATCTAGCACTGCATTGAATCCCAAAGAAAGCTAGCAATGCAGGTCAGATCACGTCTTCTGAGACGACATGGTTTGACAAAATCTCTTTGATACGTAATGGATTGAAAATGCACCACCTACTGTATAGCTTACCGTGATCAACAAGAGTGGATCTGTGCCATTAAGGCTTTTCTTCACAGGAGACGTCCCTGGGGGGGGGGGGGGGGTCTAATAAGGGAATAGGGGGGTTATTGCTTGGTTTTATTGCCCCATGGAAATGTCTGCCTTTAAACTTAAAGCTGTGTTCTTTCCCCCCAGGAATCCCTATATCAGCATTGCTTCTTTCTTACACAGAAAAAAGACAGTTGGGTATTTTGTTAAAAGCGTTGTGCTGAACAAGGCTTGCATTTAGAGGAAAATTGGGAAGAGAAAACAAGCTCATGACCTGATTTTTGTCGGCATGTGGAATTTGTCCTGGACCCCATCTTGTTTTTCTCTTTTTCTCTTGATTCTTTTTGTCAGCTATCAGCACATATTGACGTTCTTCTGTCCAAACAATGTGTTTACACCGAAAATCAATATTATTAAGCTCCTTTCTTTTTGTGGTTCTCTAATGGAACTTCCTTTTTTACAGATAAGTTTTTATATATAATTACTATAGAGATATATGGATATATCATGCAGCAATTTTAATATATTATAAACAAAAGCTTGGACACAATGTATTTATATGTTTGTTACCACAATGAAGAATCCCTGTAAAGGAAAGTTAATGGACTTTATGTATATTTTCACCTTTTTGTTTGAGTTATGTGTTCCTACAAGTTTATTGTATCACAGTGAAACAACACCATTCTGTTTACATCGCAGCAAATCACAATGCACTTACTGTGGTCACATGTCAAACAACAGTGCCCACAGACAGAAAGACTGTGTATGTTAATGCAGAGCTCCCATTGAATTGATAACGAGCTTTGTATTGGCCAGTTCTCATCTGCTGGGTGGCTCAACCTGTTAAGGCACTGTTCTAGTGTATGGATGGGCCCCAGGGTTAGATATTAATTCTGTATTATGCCAGTACCACCTGTAACCAGCTGCCCCACATGGCTACGCGCAATTGGTCGTGGGGGTTGCCTGGGGAAGGTTGGGTTTCAGTCAGCTGGGATGACAGCATCTCATTGTGCACTAGCGAACCCCACTGGTTTGATCAGGCACATGCCGGTTCGCCTGTTGAGCTGCCCGTGAAGTATCTCCCTCTCCCTGAAGTGTGGGCGAGCCCATCTTGTGAACTGCAGCGTGATAAGAATTGGCATTACGTGCTTCTGAGGATGTCCTATTCTTGTCTGTGCTCTGCAGAATCCATGGTGGAGCTGATATGCATACAATTCAGCATTCCAATTGAGGAGAAAAAGGCAAAAATTTAAATAAATAAAATTTAAGGACTAAATCCTCAAATGTTCTGAGTTTTGGTAATCTGGCAATCAGTTTTGGCAATTGCTTGGTAATTGAACCCTTGTATCTGAGACTGAAATGCTTTGTAGGGCCCTTCTGCAAGTTGAACTAATCAATCAAGTGAAACACATACATTAATACCACCTGATTTGATCATGGTTTCATGCTTCTACAGTTAGGCCAACATTTTGAGTTGTATTCAGTGATGAATCCACTGTTAAGAAACTGTCATGTCTACAGTGCTCACTAAAGCAACACCCATGATGAAACAGGAGGCTGGCATTTCATGGCCACAGTAATTTGTAATTGTTTTGAGTCATTTAACTGATCTTTTTTTTTTTTTAAGCGGTGCTCTTGAAGTAAAGATGATCTGAACTGGATAAGCTACAGTGGGTTCACAATGCCAAAACTAGGTCTTCACTATTTTAAATGAGGTTTTTTTTTCTCCTTTGTTTTGTTTTGAAGAATTACTATTGAATAGCACCTGTTCGTCACGGGGGAGATGTGATGTAAGATTGTGCTCTTTCTTGTCATACAAGAATCGTGTAAAATGATAATCCTATTTCTGGGTTTAAACAGAAAACAGAAGCTGTTTTATTTTTTAGAGCGAGTGTGATTAAAAATGCTGTCTAGGAAGTGACTGTGACACTCCTTCGGGAGTGAGAAGAAATGTACAACCATATGTCAATGATCAAATAAACTTATTTAATCAAAGCAGAATGGTGGCCACTGGATTTCATTTGTACCATATAGTCAAAAATCCTGTTCATTATAAACAATATGTTTTGTTAAGGATACAAAAGTACTAATCCACATCAAACGTATAGAATCTGCCATTATCTACTGCTATTAATTCTGCTAGAGGAATGGTCATTGTACATTTATTTGAGTAGCACGTTATTGGAATATAAATTTGACATATGTACCAAAATGGACTTTTGATCAAATGTTCTTGTGCACAATTTTAATTAGAATTCTTAAAAGGAAAAATTCACTTGGAGATGTGAACAGTTTTTTTCAGGTTTTTTTCTGTGGTTAACCACATCCAACAATTTAGTGGGTGGAGATTTTCTAAACAGGCAACACCCTACACCCAACACTAGTGCCTTTTAAAATCTGCATGGATATTCCAGATTTGGAGTTCATTTTAAATTGCTGTATGCAAAGATGCCCTCCCCCTTCAAAATGTGACTGGAAATACTATATCACAGAGAAAAAGAGGTATGTAATAAATAAAAGTAATGTGTGAGTTCTTTTAGAAAAATACCTGAGCGGGGGATTGGGGGGGGGGGGTCAGTTTGCTGCTATAGGGCTCTTATGGAGACTTCACAAAGGCCTGATTTTATCAAGGCAAGGAAACATTAGCTTGGCTGGGTAGGCCTAGGCCCTGAATGAAGCCTTGCATTGTTTAGGGAATGAAGCCTTGCATGTTCCCCACTCAACCCGGCTTCAGTGCTGGGCAGGGACTCACTGAGGCGGTAAGCGGTATTATTTATAGCTTTACCCTGCGAATAGGTCACCGATGTGGGGCCATTTGTGTCTGAATGGAGACGCGGAGGACCGTAGTGAAAAGGTATGTGGTGAGGAACGGGGACCGACAGGGCGCCAGGGGGAAGGAGCACACAGGTTCCTTACAGATTCCAACATTAAGCATAAAAAATGTTTTCATCTCCTGGGGAGGAAGCTATTTTAAATTTCAAAAAAGAACACACAAATATGAATGGTCACTCAGTTTCAGCGATGTTTATTTGCGGAAATCCGTCCCTCAAGAAAGCAAGCCAACAGAGATTTTGACAGACTCATAACAGGCTTGTTCATGTTCCCATCATTGTGAGGCGGTTAGCTCTCATCTTGCATTGCGGGCTTTTGTTGCAGAGAAGTATTGATCTAAGCGAATACTTTTTGTGCCTTTGTTTATGGTTCGCTGCCTCTTTATTGAATGTGGGATTCAGAGTGAGTCTGGGAGATTAGGGAACATTTTTTTTAAAATAAATGTACTGGAGAGTTTCTCAGCAGAATCGTTTCTCTGAATCATCTCAATGTCTTTCACACTGTCTAAAAACCCACCCCACCCACCCCCATTGGAGAACGAGTGACTAACGTTTTGCGAGCAAATGCACTAAACCAAAGAACAAGCAGGAAATACTGGGGTGTAGACAGGAAACGGAGACACCATAGTCAGCTGGAAATTCTATGTTCCCCCCTCCCCACTCAAAATAAAACACTGAGGATACCACAATGGAATTTTGGGGGCCTTGCCTACCTGTATAACTCCTGTAACAAATAAACTCCTGAAACTATACAGCTATACAACTGGATTGAACTGGAGGACTGAGTGTCTTTCACTTCCCATGCTAATGTTCTTCATTCATATGGTGCTTCAGTTAAATTCAACCTGATATAAACGTAATTAAGAACAGAAATCAAACGCCAGCGACAGTGTCTTAAACCACACAAACCAGTATGTGCGTAATATTTCTCAACATGCAAAATATATGTAGCTTTTTATTGAAGAAATAAGAAATACAAAACTATGAGAAAAGAAAGAAAAAAAATAATTATGTGCCTAATCCCAGTGTAACTCGATTGTCAAAGAAACTGCTATATGTGAAGCAGGGGTCCGGTGAGTAATGCAAGTTACATCAGTAAGTTACATTAATGGTATTATTCTTATTTATGAGTATAAGGGTAATGGATAATTAGGTTGCAAATATTTTGCATAATGAGAGAGAAACTGTGAAAGACAGAACACTTTGATAATACATAAAGGCATTTATATCAGAAAGATAAACAGAGAATTTGAAATACAGACGGAGGGAAGAACAAAATAAGCAGAAAAAGAAGAGACCTCATCTAACACTGTCAATTATGTGACTCTTATGTCATGAAGAGGACAATTATGGCCAAGATGTTAAGAGAGGAGTTGCTTAATTTATTTCCATAGGAATGCAAAGACGGACAGAAGTAAAAAAATCCACAACATTCACGGGAGCCAAGACCAGGAATATTCTGTGAGGGCACGCTTGGCAAACTGTAGAATAATCCAGATTAGCCAGGGAGATATACTGTATAGGTGAGCCTGCACCTGGTCAATACAATCTCCACTGGCCCTTTTCAATTTTGACAGTTTAAAATAATGTCCTTTAAATATAATGGTGCACAACAAATCCATTCAGATTTTCTCATTTTATTTTATGCATAGTGGTTCAAAGAAAGGATTGGCATTAGATTTGGGTTCACATGCACTGGGAAAAGAGGAAATTACAGGGAACCTGACAGGAAATGGCCTTGGAGCTAATGACAACACGTTAGGTTGGGTATCAGGAACCTTTGATGAAAATCACTGAAAAATACAGGTTTTCAAAAATACAAAAGAAAGAAAAGTAAGATGCTCTTTGAGAGCTCTTTAATGTCTCTCTGTACCTCCTGTGTAATTTCCAGCCCATCGGAAGGGACACAAATGAGGAGGCTACTCTAAATGATAGGAAGGTCCTTAATGGGAAAACCTAAAGATGCTACAATATCGACAAGTACATACTGAGCACAGGAACGGAAAAGGCACCCGAGTGAAAGGCCGTTCTCACAGGCTGCGGTCATCACAACCTCCTCTGTTAGCCTCAATGGGACGCTTGCGGCCGAGGATTTTGAAGTGAACCGCAACCTCTCGCGGTCAAGCTGCCGCCTCTTGGCAGGTTTGCTCTTTTAAACTTTTGCTGCTTGGCCGCATAACGTAACAATATAGAACCTCAAGGGCTTCAATTCTCTCCATCATTTTTGTGTAATCAGATGCTAGTGACATCTGGCTGGTAATGGCACCATAGTAACATACTGGACATGCCCACTGAACACCTGACTATGATAAATAGCTAACCGCTCTTGAAAGCAGATGACTGTGGCCTGAGAGAATGGCCGTTTACTCTATCATGTTTCAGATGTACTGTCAAGAAACACTTCAGAGTGCCTCTCTCCAAGCACACATTCCCAAATTAAAATCACGCTTCCTGATGAGAAGTGTGGCACAGCCTGTAGGACGGCTGAATCCTGGTCATATGCCCCTGTGCAGGTGGGAGTTCTGTCCCTGTGTGGCACTTTCTCAGATGTGGGCCTTTCTTTATCTGTTAATCCTTGTGTTCTGTCTGTCTAAATGAAGCAAAAAATACAGGAGGGCAGACTGTCCAGCTCTCCTTTTTAAAAATATTAAATTATGTTTACTAATTTGTTGCAGGTTACAAAAAAGCCAGAACACTTGAAAATAAAACGAGTATTAAACATTATTCATAGACAGGGGCGTCGTAGTGGGGGGAAAAGTGGGACTGACTACCCAGGGCCCGAATGAGGGGAGGGCCCTCAAAAAGCCTGGAATGATGCATGAGAGACATGGATCAAAAGAGGAAGGGGGCCCACGGAGACCGGTTATGCATAGGGCCCAGAATTATTTTGCTATACCCCTGTTCATAGACCAGGAGCTGAGAAATAAAACTGTGCCTTACCCAGAGAGTTGAGCGGTGTTCCTTTAAGAGTCAAGGGCGGATGGGGGGGCAAGGGGAACATCAGCACACTGCGATCACACCTCCAGTGTGAATTTCTCACCTCTTCGCATGGCGCACTGATCCTTCCGCACTCAAGTCACTCCAGAGACCACATCTCTCATAGCAGCCAGACATGGCTTTACCCTACTATTCAGCACTTCCTTCCCATTCAAATCCATCAATACAAACCATTCACAACCACACAAACTGTATGTAACACCCAGTTCTTTGTCATGCAAAGCACCGTCCTACAATAAACACACACCATGCTCATTTCACCTTACACAGGTTTCTTCTCTTTTGTTGTATGCCACACACCTTTTTGCGTCTTTTCAATGCGACCCACAATTACATTTTTTTGACTGGAGCTAATTGCCAGTCCTACAGGGAGGGTTTCAGTTAGACTATTCCTGTATCATCACATAAGGGCGGTACCTCTGGTCAGTCAGGCACCTGCAGTCTGTCTGCGCCAGCTGTGCATGGAGTATACTCCATTATTCCTCCAACACAACGACCGCGCAACTCAGCTGGCGAACTACAGAGACCGGCCGACAGCGCGCTCTTGGGAAGACAGCGCGCACTCGTCTGAATTCGCCACGTTGATGTGGGATTGCAAAAATGAAATGAGTCTGCGAATAATATCGGCCATTCCAAACTGGGGGATGAATGACAAAATTAGATTTCTTTCAGAGAGTGGTTTCTGAAAATTTGTGAAGCTGGTCTGTTGTATTTATGTGAGCATGCTACAAATGATGATTAGTGTTTTTCGCAGAACAGAAAATCAAACTACAAAAGGCCTCCACTTACAAGAATCAAATGGATGGAGCTTCCATATACCATAGCAATAAGTAGATACGATTGACATTATCATGAAAAAGGACCTTGTCAAAGATATAATCTTACGTCCTATTTGGGAACGGACGACTGAAAATGAATTGCATGCGAACAGACGGCAAACCTGTACGCATGCAGGAATAAATTAAATTAATATTCAAATCAAATGACAGAATTTTACTGCATGGCACAGTATTTAATTGAGACATTACACAGTAGTATTTTCAGACATATTTCCCACACGAATGTGAGAAAATACATGGAGGCATTCGTCTTTATAAATTCAGTAGTAACTCGCTAGGAACAGAACTAAGGCTACGGTAGCGTGATTATGAACAAAAGCAATATAATTCTGATTAAGATTTCAGAAAATCTCGGAAAAAATAATAAATCGCGTGTGGAACCATTTTAAAGTAGGGAGGAACGCAGCCACCACGCACGGCATGAAATTCTTATTTGCCGTATCCTGTATTTTATGATTCAGGAGAATTAAGGGACAGTGAATTGTAACCACAAGGGAACACAAAAACATGGGCCATTCTGTGCCCCGGTGCTAAATTAGCATCAGCAAACATGAGTAATCCTCATCATGATCCGTGCACGAGCTATTAATTCTGCACGTGTCGAATTGTTGTTGTATACAAGCTATGCCTAATATTCAGATTGTTCTCCACTAGATTGTAACTGGAGATAACGGCATCACAGAAATTATAATCCAAGGCAGCCCACAGGCATGTACCAAAACAAAACTATTTATTCTGAAACCTGGATGAAATGGATGCCATATACAATATCATACATAACAGTTCTGATCACACAATCTACGTACCCCACAACTTTGAAAGAGTAACAGGGTACAATGATTGAGGACAGTGAAATCAGACTAAATGCCTAAACAGCAAATGTTAGCCGTGTCACGTATTTTATTTCAGCAGTAATTTTATCACACGTTTTACTAATATCACTTAAAAAAGACATGCCAGTCGGCGGCCACTTTCTAAACTGCCCCCAGTCATTGCCGTTTAGCGTACAGCTGTTAATTTAATTGCCAGAATAAAGATAAATGCCCATTTTTCTTTTCTTGGCTTCAGCACCTGCATCCCAGTAAACATTCTTTTCGCCCCCCGAATAAGTAAAAGCTAATTTCTTCCCGAATAGAATCCGAGGGCTCAACTGATTGAAACAAAAGGTACCAAAGGAAAGAAAACCAACACATTTATGCGTCTGTTTTTAGCAAATAATATATACGAGTAGGCTGCTTACACACTGATATGAAATGACTGGAGTAGGAATACCGATGGAATGGAGAAGAATGCAAATTGAGCTAAACTAAAGGAAATGAAGCAGACAATGCATTCCTGAACAGACTCCGCCGTCATTTCAAATGGTTACGCTGAATCTGAAGCTGGTTGGACACGGCAGCCTTGCGCGCCGTCAACACGGATGCTAATCGCGGTAATGAGTGGAGCTGGGAGCAGACTTCTCCACTCGGATGAGCTTCAGCCTTCGGCCCTTTTTCTCAGCCTTCATTCACTTCATTTCTTGGCTCCATTCATTACCACTCCTCTACTCCTCGGAACGCGACGCGTGCGAATCATTCACAAAGCCGCGTGAGACACGTTGCCCTTGAGGGATGCACGCACGTGTGAGACGTAAGATCACAGCACAGATGCTTTCGTGCAGACGGGACCAAACATGCACGCATGAGCAGTCGCAATAAGATGGTCCAATGCACGTGTGCATAAAGAAAAGGACGGTACAAAAGAGTGCACACTTAGCACTACATGCATCGCGTCTGTGTCCTTCTAATAGCAAGTACCATTATCGATAGCACATAACAATTCCTTGGTTAAAAATATAATTCAATGAAACGGTTTACACCAGAGGTTGCCGAATATTATCCAAAAAGGGCCTACCTGATAGCAGATTTCTGTTTTAGCCCAACATTCAGACACCTGATTCTATACATCAAGGTCTTGATTGAAGACCATGATTAGACAATTAGTAGAAATCAGGTGCTGGGCTAAAACAAAATACCTGCACCCACATCAGCATTTTTCAGATAAGAAACCTGGCTTCCTAAAAATAGGTCAAACGGTAGTTACATGTCACCATTTGGCAAACGTCTGCAGCCAGAAAAATGAAACTCCAAAACAAAGACAAAAAATGTGAAGATTAGAAAGGGAAATCCAAGAAATCTAACTGCTCAGACCTCTATCCTGTCAAGAACAACCTCCAGCATTCTTTCAGTCATATGTCCTCGGTCATCCTGTTGGTGGTATATTACTCATAGGGAACAAAGATAATGATATCTTTAGGTGTTCTGAGTAAATGGATATATTAGTAAATTAATTTTTGACACTAAATGCCAACTTCTTACAGAGAAGTTCATTCTATGCTTGCCAAACTTGAAACAACCTTGACATTACTCCAACCTCCTATTAATACTTTTGCAGATCCAAAAAACAAAGCCCTCTTGTGCATGTCAAAAGCCTAATTATGTCCAGTCAAAAGGAGGCAGAATGTAATTTACCCTTTCACCCCATTACTCTGTCCTGTATGAAGCATATCAACCCAATGGACAGATGTTGGTGCCCTGAATGGGAACTGCTTCTCATACCTTGACAGACATCCACATATCTTGGGGGAAAAAAAAATAATAATAAAAAATCAGTGCGTGTCCTTTTAAACCCAGTGAAGAAAAAAAAACACATCTGTTTAATTGGTCTACTCATTATCCTTCAAAGATTCCCCTGAGGAAGCCAGTCCCCAGCCTCTAATTGTAACGTGTGAGGGAGACGCTCTCCCAGCTGAGAATGTGGAGAGGGGGGGCTCCAAAAAGGCCAGCGCTCCAGAGGGCAGCCGTGAACACCTCCTTGGAGACCGCTCCGCTCTGCGTGATCCCGACGGTGGCTCTGTCTCGCCCGCTCCGAGGGGCCCTCGCCCCGTTTACGCAAGGCATTAGCGACTGTTTTCATAACTCGGAACGGTTCAGCGGGCCAGGCACAGCTGCAGCGGCAGCACGCGGCAGAGCCGCCGGCAGCCACCGTGTGTGGTTCTCTGGGCGGGAAACCGATACGCGGAGAACCGCTCAGGAACACAAACCGAGGTTACACATCCCCTTTCACTGCTCTCTCATCTCAGGGTTCACTCTGCGGCTTAAACTTTCTGGTTGGTCTGAAGAAAAACCCATTCAACGCCAATTAGACGGCACACAAGTCACAGGTGGACACTGACAAGCATTTGAAACCCCAGTTTGGAATCGTCCACATCAAATCTACTACAGTTTTAATGATTCACTCACTTTTCAACACAGCTGTTATTCAATTGTATGATGAAATTCTTTATTGTTGAGTCAAAGGTTACATAATGTCTGATATACAGTTACTGATATGTTATTCTGTTAATATTTGTATTCTGTTAATTTTTAAAATAAATCTCTTCATGTCACATGACATAACACTGACCTCACAGACTTCAGCGAAATAGACTAGTGGGCGGTGCTTGGCACGTGGAGGCACAAGAGGCTGCTGGGAAGGCGTTAACAGGCACTATGGATTGAGCAGCAACTCCAGCTACTGGAGAGAGCTGACAGTGGCCCTAGCCTGCAAGCTATAATCAAAACAAAAAGGGAGAAGAGCGCTCGTTTGCGGTTCGTTTCAGTGTGGCACTTTTCCGTGTCTCAGGGACCCCCCTGGAGACAGTCCTCATGTACATTCAGGCACCAAGCCGTGAAATTACTATCAGTCTGAAGTAACGGCGCGCAACCTTTGCAAGCACAGCTGGAGGGGGTGTGTGCCTTTGCCAAACTAACTGATTCTGAGTCTGGCGCTCAGCAATCGCAGTGATTAAAACATTGAGAGGCGACAGAAAAAAAGGAAAAAAAAATCCTGGAGAAGTGTCACCAGGAAACAGGTTTCTTATGTGTGAACAGCAGGAACAGCAGGGCTGACACAGCAAACTGGCCCTGAGAAAAGACAGCAGGCAAATGTCTGTGCAGACTGTGTGAAACTCGATAAGGCCATTCCCAAACAGCTGAGCCCCCCCACACACGCTCATCTACACGCTCACACCCACCGTGGTTGAAAATTAAACCCTTAGACAACACTTGGTTAGAAGTAGGACAGCTTTAATAGAGTTAGAGGTACTCTCCAAGATGTCCGTTTCCTTTTTACTTTTTTTTAATTCGTACCGCGTTCAGTCTGAACAGAAAGCACAAGACTGTGCGAAGCTGACAATGCTGTTCTGTGCGATGGAGATTTCTAGTCACTCGTGTGCCACCATGTCTCTACTGATCTAAAACAAGCGTTTAAAACAGAGCATCCTGTTCGCCACATATGAAAGGAGGTGGTCAATTCCTGGAAGTGAACAATGGACCTAGCGCTGGGATGCTTGCGGGTTCCAGAAACCAGGAGGGCGGTCTGCGTAGCCAGGCAGGGGGTTTCCTGGCAAAGACAGCAGATTGGTTGGGGTAGAGGGGTAGAAGAGGGGAGGTGGGGCGACATAGCTCAGGAGGTAAGACCGATTGTCTGGCAGTCGGAGGGTTGCCGGTTCAAACCCCGCCCTGGGCATGTCGAAGTGTCCTTGAGCAAGACACCTAACCCCTAACCCCTAACTGCTCTTTCGAATGAGAGGCATCAATTGTAAAGCGCTTTGGATAAAAGCGCTATATAAATGCAGTCCATTTACACCAGGGAGGGCAGGTCTATGCTCTCTGCCTTGCTGTGTTCGACATTAATATGGAAGCTCCCCTTGTGTCTTTGACTGATGCAGAGGTGCAGTGCTGCCAGAGAGAAATGTGGTCTATCTGTAAACTGTCAAATGGGGCAGGGGGCAGCAGGCAATGGGAAGCCAAAGGGGGGCAGATCTAGTCTGGATCCATCCATTGAGAACAAAGAGCAATGTCAACAGGTAAAGTAAAGAGCAGGAGATGCCCACAGAAGACGTAGTGGGTTCCCAGCGCGAGGACCACAGGAGAACGGCTGTGATTGGCCTTCTGTTCGGAGCATCTCCCCTATCGTTCATTTGCAGACTATTACCAATCTTTCTGGAATGTCACAGGTCTGAAAGTAAACAGGTAGCTGGCACTGGAAACAAACCATGCTGCCGACTCCGGGGAGGGAAATGACCTTCGCTGGAAAGCATTGTTGCTGAAAGATTGTTTATTTTTACACACTATAAATAAGAACGCACGCCGCTAAATAGTGAACATTCCAATAGCACGCGGAGGCTATCGTCAGAACACACCTGGGCCTTACTGTGTCAACAGCACCCGTAGTTCGACTGAGGACTTAGAGAGGAAGTGGAGAAAATGCAGCATTTGACACGTAGGTTACGAAGGAAAATAACGGTAGCCTACCACGTCACTGCGTGATTCATGTGAGCACACAACATTTCCGTATGGAAAATTACAGGATTCTGAGGTGATCTCTGCCATAGGGAATGTTCCTTCTCCTTACAGTCAGTCATAATATGAAATTCTATTCTATACAAATATTCAGCTTCTTTCCTTCCTGTCCACATGGCACAAGTCGCAAGGTGAGTACGAGGGACTGGGACGAACAGTCTCGTGGATTCAAAGCACAATTAATCCATTAATGCCTAGATTTTCCCCAGAGATTTCTTACATAAGCATATATAGTCATCCATAAAATATTCACAGATGGAAAAAGAGTGCTATAGACTTCATCAGCTTTAGTTGCCTGCAGGCTTAAATGGGCTAAAACAAAATGTCAGTAGGTAATTAGCTTCAGGGGAACATAACGAGCGGTCCCTTTGTTGATTTGTTACTTCACACATTCTTTCTTGATACATTCCATAGCCTATGTGTCTGTCCAGATCATGGATGCAGAGAGGGGAAAATTGCAAGCAATTTGCTGAAAGCATACCCGCAGCCACGTATGTGATTACATAACAGTTGTGTTATTTCCACGTCAGCAACTGTCAGTGACAGCTTGGCCTCTCAATATTCTCACAGTACCGTTCTGGAAGGGCATCAAAATCACCCATTACACCATCCCCTCCCCCTTTCACACACAGTAAAATTCCCAGTGTTAATTCAACTCCTACAGAGTACATATGCATCCAACTGGGGCTATATGTACTCTGTAAGAGTTGATTTAACACTGAAGGTAATCAAGGTTTTAAATTACCATGGTCTTAACTGTTTGTTTTATTACTATGGTTTATACTCATGGCTTTCATGGTAATCAACTACCGTGGTTTACTACTATGGTTACCATATTAGCAGAATTAAATACTTCTATGGTTTAGTTCTAGAATATCATGATTACTATTAGTAAGCATGGGGTTGCCTGAATCTGGTGTTACCTGGCAGTTTTTATGGGGTAGTTTCTAGGCCCCCTTGTTTAGTTCATTAATATCTGGAGTGGGCTCAGTGAAGGGGGGACTTACTTACTGCAGTAATTCTGTGACACATGGTATACTCCTAAAAAGATTGTTGATTAACATGCCAAATCTGTTGAAAAGGTAACCTATTCTTTAGACTAACTTCACAAACCTAGGAAATCAGTGCCATATTAAATATATTGGAGCTTCTTTTTTAAGAAACAACAATTTTACTAAATGCACTACATTGCTTCAGTTCAAAACATTTTCTTCAGCTTCTAAAGCTTTTCCAATCAACCTCATTATATTGTTCATTGGAAAACTGCAGTCAAACTAGTGTCATTTGAATATTCCTATTTATATCATTATACAAATTAACATTTAATACAGAAAAACATTTTCAAGTCAAATAAAATATAAAGCCTAAATATAAAAAATGAAGTCACTTATTATTAATGAATTATTAATTATTATTCAGATATGAACTTGCTTTTGTGGTTTGGATCATTGTTTTGCTGCATAACCCAGTTACGCTTCAGCTCATGGACAGATGACCAGACATTCTCCTTCAGAATTTTCTGGTAGAGTAGAATATCTGGCCCCTTCAAGAATAGCAATATCAGGTCACCGCACCATCATACTACCACCACATTTGACTTGGTATAATGTTATTGTGAAAATACAATATTTTCTTTACACCAGATGGGACCCGTGTCATCCAAAAAGTTCCACTTTTGACTCATCTGTCAATAGAACAGTATACCAAAAGGTCAGGGGCTCATCCAAGTGCTTTTTATAAATGTGAGAGGAGCACCGAGGTTTCCCTTGGTTAGCAGTGGTTTCAGTCTTGCTACTCTCCCATGAATTCCATTGTGGCCCAGTCTCTTGCTTATTGTGGAGTCATAAACACTGGTTTTAGCTGAGGCTAGAGAGGCCTGCGGTTCTTTGGATGTTCTCCTGGGATCTTTTGTGACTATCTGGATGAGTTGCCACGGTGTCCTTACCACTGTTAGGAAGATTCACCACTGATCCAAAGCATGCTTCCAATTTATAGATATTTTACTTCCAAGGAATAAAAAGTTTATGTGCTATAGCAGGTGTGTCAAAGTTCTAGTTCTGATTCTGAAACATACTTCTGCAAAACCTGTGATATACTGCAATGCTATTTGTAGACTAACACCTGTCACGTAGGATTAGCCTGGTCAAATTAAGAATTAACTGACGATTATCGGGCTTTTCAGCGATTCGTACTTTTCGGTTAGGCAAATCCGCAGTTTTCAGTTACACCCTCATTTATCTCTGAAACTGTATACACATCCCTCATCAACAGCCTCCCTGTTCTCCATCCCTCGATCCTAACTCACGCTACAAGAGAGCCTTCTGTCTCCTGACTGCGCGTTTGTGGGCATCAGCATTATCTCCTCTGCCCAATGTCGTTTTATGCACAGTCCGGATCTTTGTTCCCTTTGGTTATTTTCTTACGCTCCGGCATCCTATTAATACTTCATGTGCGCTCAAATTGGACACCGCCAGAGCCATCTTTCCCCGACACAGGGAAGTCTCTGTGCAGCTATTTACTCAGGTTAGACCACAAAGCCATCACGGTGTACATTACTGTCCAGGTGCATGCTTAACCACTGGAAAGGGGTTGCTTTGGTCTGTCCTTATTCACAGCATCCTATCATTACAGAAATAACGCGTTGAGACCGTTTTTCCGGTGGCTACCTTCAAATGTTTTTCTATACATACAGATGCTGCGCTGAAGTAAATACAAATATTTTTATGAAGTCCACACGTCTCAGATTATAAAATATCCTTTTACTAACGATCAGATTTAATATTAGTTCAAAGCACAACCTAAAATGTACATTTCCAGGAGAGTCGATGTGCTTTTGAAAACAAACACCTCAGGAGTGTTTATTTGGGCAAGGCAAACAGGCCCTGATAGAGTCGTCCAACTGCACATTTTCACTGGATCTTAAATTAAGAGACCAGTTGCCCTTTAAAAACATGATTTTTGCATTCATACATTCATTGTAATACACCATAGTGCCATGGAGCCTGAACCATGAGAGAAGGTAGATACAGGTCCAGCCACAAAAGAATCAGTCCAAGATAATTGGATTCTGTTCGGCTTAATGGCAGCAGAGGAGGATACTGCAAGAGACACAATTACCTCACCGTATGTTTACGGCTTTCTCGTAAATTGCAGAAGTTTTAGAGCAACCACTCCAAATTGTACGCGATGCGTTTACAGCGGAGTGGCCTATTATATCGAAAAAAGAACTGCCTCGCGCACCGGCGCCTTTCTCATTGCCCTAAAATCATATGCGTTCCAACAACGCCACCCAATGGTTTGTTCACTGCATTGTACGCCTGCCATTTGGAAATATATACAGGACCGATTTAGAAGCAGCTTGGAACTACCTGTACTTTTCAGAGAAGAGACAGAGCATACCTCAGTATCCCACCAAAGCACAGCTTATTATAGCAATAGTCCAGACAGAATAAAGAGTATTTCTGTGCTAAAAATTCAAATGGCCAGCAGAGGGGCTTTTACCAGCAGCTCTACTGATGTGTAGCCCACTGAAAAAACCCAGCATATAAAGAGAATGTCAACATCATCCGGACCAGAACATCTTTTTCCTCTTATCTACACACATCAAAAGGTCAACAACCAATAAATTATTCATCACATAATACTGTACTTCATTCTGGAATATTCTAGAGAAATTCAACAAAATGACCCATGTTTTTTATAGCTCAGTTTGCAAAGTAATGGCAGTGGGAGGTGTTAGAAATGAGCAATAAAAACAACCATAATATCAGCGTGGCTTGTCCAGTTGGTGGTATGTGAGCAGGTCCTGAGCGTGAAGGGACACAAAGAAGAGATCGACATTTTGCTCTCTCTGTTTGTACCAGACCTGAATCATCAAAATCCTGGCAGACTAAGACAACTACATCCCACCGGCCTGGACTCCCGGTCATAGCCAGCCAATGACAAAGAGCAGACTCAACCCTGCAGAAGGTTATAGGACCAAGCCTATTCTCGGGTTGAGCTCTTTTACCAGCTGACTCACTCTGGACCACCTACGCAGGGTATTTTAAAAGGTGTTGCATTGCAATTCTACTCTATTTGAGAAATGAGCAATCAATAACCACAAGAATGCTGAGATCCTATTTTTATAAACAATGAGTTTATTCAGTCTATCATCCACTGTTTTACTAGGCTTGGAGACCCAGCTGGTTTTCGGAGGAAATGTTAACCCCCACAGAGTAACTGAGTTACACAACTTAAATTCCAAATAAGCAACCTATAGAAGTCAAACACGAGAAAGATTAGAATGAAGATGTGAGGAGTTTCAGGAAAAAGTGAACCAAGGGTGTGCATTTGAGTGGGGCTAAGGCCCCCATTCCAAAAAACATCCGAAACACTGCCTTGCGACCTTGAAAAGGTAAAGACACACAACGCCAATGAAAAGGTATCACAGTAAAAAAATAAAGAATTGTCCAAGTCCGCTTCATTAGGAAGTTTCCATCTGATTTCCTTCTGAAAAACACAAAAATTGGAGGAAAGTATTTAGATGCATGGCTCAAATTGAGCAATACATCAACACATCAACTAATTTCATGTTCTTTCTGAACCATCTTTTTGTTAAAACATGTTTTCTGCTGTTCATTAAAATATGTGAAAAAACACAGTTTAAAGCATTAAAGCCCCGAAGCTGATACAAACTCACTGCATACCATATTATATCGGACAAATAATTGCATTTCTAAATGCAATCCGAGTATCAGGGCAAATACGGTGGATCTCTGAAATTAAAGTTGATACACTGAGACTCTGTGTTCAAGTGGCCACACTTACGCGTTTCGTTGAAGAGGAAGGAATCCTGGTACTCCTTCATATACTGCGAGGACCGGGACTCATCCAGGAAGAGCGAGTACACCCGCTTAATGTCCTCCACTTGCACTTCAGTACCCTGAGCACAACAGAGCACGCAGTCTTAAAGCTCAGAGTCTAAGGTAGCCACAGAACCCATCCGCTAACACAGGCTTTCACACAAACACCTTCCATAAATAAATACACATGGCCATTTGCCAGTGACACGTGATGCGTCTCAGGGTGCCAAGCCGACGGTGGCCAGGACTCCCAGGACCTGAGGCATGACTGGCCACAGCATCGGTTAAGGAGGGAGGTTTCATTGGGCTGGACATTATCCACCACGTGCTGGATATGTACGGGCTTCTTACACAATGCCTGTGCAACTCCAATGAGGGACTGTTGGGTCAAAAGGCGGAAGCTGGATGAAAGCTTTTTGGCGGACTGGCATGCTAGTCTACACCTTCCCAATTGGTGGAGAACTTGGCCACACAGAGAAGGAAAATGTGGCTGGCCATTTGAAAGGGAGGAGGAGAACACAGCCATAAACAATAATACAATTACCGTGAGGTGGAAGGGAAACAAAGCGTTAGCCGCACCAGTTGTTTTGGTGTGGCTGTGCCGACGCTACGCTACGGCTACGCTACTCACCCTTCGCTTGCGGCACACCAGGCCGGCGGTGCTGATGAGCTGGATGGCGTAGCGCAGGGACGTCTCCAGCCCGATGCGGGTCAGCACTGTGTGCGCCTCTTCACTCAGCTCCACATCCTCCTCCTCACACCTACAGGAAAGCACAGGACTCCTCTCAGGCCGACTTCAAGAGCTGGACAGTTAACTTGCTCAGAGGCAACATATAAACTAGAAAAATGAACAACGACACAGCTTTACAGGATTCCAACAGCCACGAGCCTAACAGATTTGGACCATGGTGGTGCTACTTTTGTTAAATAACAAAATTAATCCCTTTTCTGTGATAAGTAAGCATCTTAATTAGAAATAATAAGCTAGCTTTTAGATGTAAAACATCACAAAATCACTGTCAATGTAACATTCACATAAGTTATGAAATAATAATAATGACATTCATACTACCACAAACCACCCTTGGTTTTGCAAATACACTGCCCATCCAAGCCAATATGCTGCCCATCCAGGGACTGTTTTACTCATCTAACAAATATACAACCTGCTGTATGCTATTAACATGCTTAAACAATAATTAGCTAGCTACGTACAACGTGAACACAATTTTACATCCATAGTTGCACTGTTTTTCTGTCCATGAAAATTACTGCACTTACTTGTGGTAGCTAGTTGTAACATTAATACTGCCACCGACTGCACACCACTGCCACTCGCACACGTTTCAACAATGGATTAATACCGCCATCTACTGGACACCGCCACTCATGCACATTTCAACAATAGGGAGCCAACGACTGAGCAAGTCAGCCAGCCCCTCAGTACGAGACATTAACTGTTCTCAGCCGGCCTTCACGGCCCAACAAGAAACATTTTTCTCACCCATTGTCTCTGTCAATGAGAAAATACATATAAATAAAGACTTTACTGCGCTCAAGTAGAGGAGTGAACCAGCATAGTCTATGGAAGTGTTAGAAAACTAAAACTGAGGTAAGTGGTTGGCACAAAAATCAGCATGTAGCATGTGCACTCCTGACTTAAAAGATTGCAGTGCGCACTGGGGCTCAAGGGTTTTTATGAGAAAGATCAGAGCTCGTGAGCCCTTCTCAGCCAAGGCTAAGTCTTACCGGATTTTGAGGATCTGGCGCGTCTCCTTCTCTGTGTAGGGAGACGTCGCGATGATGAGCAGGCGATCCAGCATGTCGATAGGGATCCCGTGAGGGCTCTGGTAGTTTGTTCCCCGAATTCTGGGAAACAACAGAACGGAAGTTCAAGAATTGTATTTAGTCTTCCAGTCATAAGATCCGAAAAGATCACACTCCCAATCAGATTTACACTTCTCCTGCCTTCTCTGAGACATTTACAAGTTCCACTGAAACTGGGAAGCTTTGAAGATTTACTTTTGAAGAAGCAATATTTTTTCCACAAAAGTTGTGTTTAAAATATTCCCCATTAGCACAGGCACACATCTGTGAAGCGTTAGCCACTGAATACCAGGTACCAATGACTTTCGGTAGCGGGCTTTGTACACACGACCAAGGAGATTTAACAGTATCAGTTACACTTACACTAACACTAACGTTGATGGAGAAAATATCAGGCTAGCAAAGAACAAAGGTCAGATTTGATTTATTAAATTCACTTATTTCAGTGATGTACAGGGAGCACAGGAACTGTGATTACATACCGGGTAATTCCTCTGTTAGTAGCCATGATGAGGACTGGAGACAGATCGCTCTCCAGGGCCCGGTTCAAAAAGGAGAAGCACTCGATGTCCAGCATGTGGACCTCATCGATGAAGAGCACCTGGAATCAGACAACAACGATACTTCAGACTTTACACAAGCGTGAACACTCCCGGAGGAAAAGTATCATAACTAGAACTAGAAAAAGCTAAACTGCGTAGCATTACACAATAAAAGCAGAGGTTTGATAGCATAATTAAAAAAGGAAACAATGATACAAAGTGATACCTCATTCAGGAACTGAATTTCATTATATTTCAGCATTATTTCATAAATAAGCCAGTAGAATCACAGGAATGACAAATCACACGCTCAGACTCACCCCTGGTATGATCTCAGCCTTGCCCTCCTCTCTCCACTCCGACACCTTGGCGTTGATCTGCTCCCGGACTTCTGACTTGATTTCTCCAGTGTCGCCTGTCATATCAAACAGAGCGTCATTAGCTTTTAGTGTCTTAACTCTGCTAAAACCCTCTCCTGTACGGCCTGTCGTATCAAACAGAGCGTCATTAGCTTTTAGTGTCTTAACTGTGCTGAAACCCGCTCCTGTGCGCACGTCCTAAAAGCAGGCGGGGAGAAGTATGTCGGACCTGAGAAGAGAGCGAGGAAACCCTGCGTGCGGCTGTTGATGACGTCGATTTCATGGAGGGAGACCGTGTGGACCACCTCCTTCCGCTTCTGCAGCTCCCCCTCTGGACACTGGACAAACTGCGTCTAAAACGCAAAGACGCTGGCGGTGAGAAAACAGAGTAACAGAGCGGGACTAGCAGTCTACACTGGAAAAGGTCCAGTGTCGGTCCAAGACACAAATTCAGTCCTGGGTTGCCTGCTCACCTCCCATGCGCGCTGTGTTTCTTTTATCCACCCCTTTTGTCCTCATTTTGGAACAACCGATCATCATCATAGGACCGTCCCAAAATTAATGTACATTTGGGGTAGCGCATCAGCTAAACATGCCACTCAGGAGTCACTGTATGCCGTTTGGTTTTTTAACCAGTTGAAGTTAACAAAAACAGAATTTGAAGTACTTCCAAATTTCAACTGAGGTGATTTTTAAAGTCTGCAACTTTGGCCGATTACAAATTTGTTTATCCACAGGTAAGCGTTTAGCTTAAGGCATCCGTGCGTTCTGCATTTACGGTACGTAACTTCATTCCAAAGGTATTGTTTGCCTTAGTCAGATAACAGAAGGTGAATGCATTAGCATTTTAAGCACTCTCTATTACTGATCAAAAAAGTTCTAAATAAATTTTAGACTATTAACTTATCTTTGCAGCAAGCACACTTGTTTTGACATAACACCGCCTTAGAAGAGCAAATCGTTGTAGGTGTCGAGTTCAGATCAATGATCAGCTCACTACGATCGCAGATGAGTAATTACGGCCGGAATGAAAAGCGGCATAAACCAGGAGGCTCCAGGGCTAGGTCAGGTAAGGCAGAGCTGGAACAGGATACCCATTTCAGCAGACGAAGGGTGGGCGAGAGGCCAGGACGCGGCCGGCCTACCTGCGCTCCCATGGCGTCGTAGTCCCTGGCGCGGGTGAAGGAGCGGCCCAGCTTGGTGATCTTCCCCGTGGCTTTATCGATCGTGATCACATCCCTGCAGACGCAAAAGCGCACCGCTCGTCACCGTTCAGGGCCATTAGCCGCCCAGCGATTTACTCGTCAGTGAGGAGCAAATGGAGCTCGCAGCATGCACTGCCGCGTACGTGAGCATCGATACTGATTAGGATTTCTCACCCCGCTTGCACTCGCTCCTTGCTGAGGCTCTCGATCATTTTGCTGCCCAGGTCGTAAATGGTCTCCATTTCGGTCGTCTTCAGGGTCAGTTTTCCCACCTTGGCACCCTAATGAACAGAAAAGGCCATGCCTTAGGTCTGGGGTGCTGTAGTTTCTTGGTTAATACTGCATCTTTATTGACCTTTCGTCAATAACATTTCATTTGCTGTCACTGTGATAACCAAGCATCTTTTCTAATGTATGCTTCCACAGCGTAAGACTGCAATCGAATGGGTGCATATGAAAATGACATGCCAAAAATGAATCATATTCCTTTGTTGTATCAGGGACGTTAATCGTTCTAGAGACTGGCCTGAAAGCATCTCTAGCCAGCTGGGCATACCGTATAAATATACGCTTATGCACACAGTCAGCGCACAAAAGGACAGTCAGCCCAGAACTCACTGTTCCAGTTGCGGGCCTGTCAATCTGGATTTCTACGACTTCTCCTTCGATGATTTCCGTCTCTTCCCTGAAAAGATGAAGGGAAATTAAATGAGTTTCAACTCCTTTATAAACTTTCGCTAGAATTCTTGACCTAAAGCATACCCAATTACACAAAGTCCACTTCTGCTCCTTTATTATGTCACAAGTAGGTCACTGAAAATTCTGATGAAAGGATCCATTATGTGAGGATAACTCATTTTAGATTACAACAGAAGAAGTGAAGCTACAAAGTCAGTGCTATAGTCATTAAAAAACACCATCAGAATGAATGAGTACATCAGGTTCTTTGTCAGGACTCTACTCCAATGATCACACACTTACTTGATCCTCACTCCGATGGCTTTCCGGAACGATTGACTGAGGGCTTCGGTTTTACTCATTTCCAAAGAGAAGATCTCACTTCCAGCAATAGCTGTGAAAGGCGTGTCCTGTCCGAGAGACTGAGCGATACCTGACGAGTCAGAGGAGAAGATCAATATCCTCACTGTCATATGTAACTTTGCAAACTGAATGTAGCTTTCCCTACCCAATGCATCGGAAAGAAAAAAGTACAACTGATTAAGGCTATTGCTGATAGGACTTGTTCCAAAACCCAGTGACAATGAAATATCACTTCATTTAAAACTGGTGCGAATTCAACAGGCAAGAGTGGGCCAAGCTGTGCCAAGTTGTAGGGGTCAGGAGACCACGACATCTATAAAATGTTTCACAAGGCACCACTGTATGTCAACTGTTTCTTAAAAGTTAAACTTACTGAAATACAAATTTTAATTAGACCATGATGACTTTCTCAGAGGCACAGAGAAAAAAAAAAGAGAGGGAAAAACATGAAAGATACCCATGGCGATGGCGGTTTTTCCAGTGCCTGGCTGGCCAGCGATGAGGACGGCTCGTCCAGCGATGTGTCCGTCCTTGATCATCTCCAGGATCAACCCTGCAGCCCGGCGAGATGCCAGCTGACCCACCATCCCCTGGGAAACCTGGGAGCGACAGTAATGCAGCCGATTAGCCACGGTCAAAATACTGTATTGGCCATCATTAACAGCTGTGACTTTCCGGAAGCTGAGATTTACCTGACGAGGTTCCAAAGCATCATCCAATCCAAGGCCACGGATGTGAGAATGAGCTCCTATGGTAAAAAAGGAGACAACATTACAAACATAATTATTCCTGAATATTTCCCAATCGTGAAAACCATCCCTAGTCAGAATGTGTTCAACAGTTGAGAGTAAGAACCTGTTGAGTCCATTTGCGATGCAAGGCTGTCCAAGAAGAGTTAAAGCGAAATAAAGGAATATTTAAAACAGAAACAGAATAGACAACTTTAAATGAAAAAAAGAATACAGGCCAAAGCTGCCCCACTATCAAGGAGTCCGGCAAAGAAGGGTGGATATAGAGCTGGCTTATTTAAAATTTAATTAATATTGACATAGTAGTGCATCACTATGTAGATTTTACTTAAATATCACAGAGTCTCCATACAAGCACCATAACAAAGAAGTATTAACTAGATATCGAATTATTAACATGTTGTAATATTATAAATGCCATGAACTCACCGATTCTTTCTATCCTGGTGATGTCACGCACCTCCGGAACCTTTGTGGCTGCCATCTGTTTTATTTTGAGGATAGTGAAAATGAGATAAATTAAAGGTCATTCCGTTGGTCAGAACGATTTGCCATCTTGCGTGTCAGCTATTGAATATGTAAATTAATTTGTACAAATAGTATCCGGTCTCGTTAGTCAGGCTAACGATAGAGAGCTATACAAAATACACCAAACTCTCAAACAAGCTAGCTTATCAAATTAAAAACAACTTGAGAGCTTTTGACAGTCCTAATATTGAAACAGTTAAAGGTATCCTGAATACGGCAGAATATGAAGCGTTTTCTATGTGGAAAAACAGTCTCCAATTCCGTGTTTTCTTCGGTTTGTAGAAAACGTTAGATACGCTGGAGCAGCACCGTGTTGCCATAGTGATATAGCTAGCTGTTCAGTTTACTACAACACAAGATTCAGCAAGTGGCCCACTACAAGTAGTAAGTAAAAATGCAAACACGTGTCACTATTAATCGATGCATGAACTAAAATGAGCCACCTGTACTAAAATGTAAATGAATAACGTTAATTCATGAAATCAACTGCTCTCCAAGTTAGCTAGCCTAACGTTATGACACTTCTAGAAATAGCTGGAACACGAGGCCTATACATCTGGCTAACTTAGCTAACTTGAATGTTCTAGAGACGAACCGAGAATTCACAACCACAGCTTATTAACTTCACTTACATTTAAGCAAAAATTGAAGTCAACCACTGGACAATGTCGCAAATTCAGCTTGCCGGGTTTGCTCCGTCAAGATGTTAACTAACTAGCGTTTGTTCGCTTACTAACAGCACGCTAGCTACGTTAACATTACGCGGTTTCATTCATCAACTCACACAATCGTTCGCATTTGAATAGTTGCAAATTACCTGGTAATTTGGCCCATCAAATAACATAGTAGCATTTACATCTTTCCTAATATAATAAATACCACGAATGTTTTATAACAGGAGTCTTTATTTCAGCGTTCAAGTCACTCACCTGCGCTGCCATGTTTTCAAAAATGCGGCTGCCGCTTCGACCTGGGTGCACTATCAAAGTACTTCCGTATAGAAACAATACACAAAACGAAATGTTCTGGAAGCATGCTTATTCAGTTCCATGGTTTCAACCCACGCCGAGAGATGAATGGTGAAGTCAAAATAGTATGCAGTCAGTCCTCGTTGTAATTTCACGTTAAATGTTCTGTATTGTGTATATATAACATCAACAATTATATCACTCATCCTCCCACTAACAAACATAGTAATTCAGCATCAAAAATTATATGAGTGCATGGTAATTATTGCAGCTTTTTAACCTAAACATTGACAATTGTTTTTTTTATTATGTTTTTTTACGGTAAGTGCCTAATATAGGGGGGGCACCTGGTGGCATCGTGACAGAGAGCAAAGGTCCCCATAGGTTATCTGGTCAAGACATTTGTCGTTTTCAGTCTGTTTTTCAGTTAACTGGCTAGCTAGCTAGTAGGAAGAAAGGATATGCTTTATTTCTGCGGTGTACTCTAGTAACCGAGTTAGTTAGCCTGCTGTCAACAACAGAAGCGGTTCTCTCAGGTTGCATTCAACTGCATCAACTGTTTCGCACTTCTGCAAATATTGCTTACTGACGTGCACCTGTTTTATCAACAAATGCTGCTACCGCGATCCGTGTCGTTGCAGCACACTACAGCCTGCTTTGGTATGTTTCAACTGGACTTTACAAGACCATGTTTATTTCCTTCTTTATTACACAGTTTTAACAAATATCTGCATTTGTGCTACAATACACGTTCGCAGAATATGCACCTAAAGCTATACTGCATACCTTGATGCGCCCAGGAAGATGTTGATTTATACAATTGATGTGAGACTAGGACCGAAATGTGAAAACTGAGAAAGATTGCAGCTTTAAGGACCTAGCACTACTAGTTCATTCACTGTATAGAATGTCGTGCACGCGCAGCAACTGCATGACATCTCTCATACGTAGACTTAAAAATAGTCATATGACATTTTTAAGACTGCTCTTTGAGTTCGCGTACTACGTCTTTTTGTGAGGTGTAGCCACACTAGCCAGTGTAGTTGACTCATAAACAGTAGTCGACTGCAATCATCGGGCCATAATCCATTTGACCAATAGAGGTCACTCTTACCGTTAATTATATCAATAAAATAGAATTTCATTTTACATTTTATTATATTCAGCAGTGCAACAACAATCTCACTGGATAAAACTTAATGATGCAAAACAACAACAAAATAAAAAACGAAAAACTTTATTTGACAAAAGGCTTTAAATGTGATTTTATACAATTAGATATCTATAATGTCCACACAATTCTCTGTATATCTGTATGATAAAATACAGTATAATAAAAACCCATTGTGATACATGCATATCATTGTAAAAAAAATACATTGCTTTTCTCTAACAAGTTTCAGGTTGGTGGGCTATAACCCATTTTGTTCTATATAGAGACACAGTAGCAAGCAGATTATTGTACACACTATGGCTGGGATGGCCAATGTTAACCATAGAGACCTACAGGGTATGCTTGTTTTTGTTTAACCTTAAAATCAGCAACCAGACCTAAAAAAAACCAGGTGAGGTGAGTTTAAGTGTGTAATCAACTGATTTTATTGACCAACTAGTAACAGTGCTGAGTAACAAAAACCAACATACCCTACAGCTCTCCAGGACCAAATGTGGCCACCCAATGGACTGTTACATGTTATAAGCCAAAGCTATACAGTTCATTCATGTTGTTTATTTAAAAGATTCACAGTACTACCCATATTTTGGCTTTAGGTTTGCTTATAAAAACGACACACTTTAATTATTTAATATACAATTTATTAGAGTTAACTGATGAAAATAAAGTCTTTAAAGTATTCTTAATATGTTAGTGGGAAAGTTGTTGTTTTGGTACAGCTCATGCAGGAGGCATGAGCTGTTTATACAGCATATTACACAGAAAACTTGTTTACAACTGGTTTATGGTGATGGCAGATTCATACCACACCCAGAAGCCAGGATAGAGGGTCTCATTAAAGGTGGTCTGGAACTTGTGGATGAGGGACATGGTGTCAGTGACGCTGTAAAAGGACAGGGTGCCGGCGTCGTAGTCCAGGAAGACCCCGATGCGGGACGAGTAGGGGGCGTTTATCTCGGTCTGGTCCTTGTTGTGGCGGGCGGAGTAGCTGGAGTCGGAGCAGAAGAGGCTCCAGGATTTGCGGTTGTATCCGATGCGGGCTCCGTCCCCGTATCCGGTCCTCTTGATTCCCTTGTAGGTGACCCCTAAGGCTGCCCCCTCCCCGCTCCACTCAACCTCCCAGTAATAAGCGCCCCTGGACAAGGCCTCTTTGCAGAGGACCTGGGGCAGGGAGTCGAACCGGTGCGCGTTATCGCTGTAAGACTGGGCATCTCTCTTCAAGGCGGCCTTCCTGTTTCCTCTCGACAAGTACAGCTGCCTGTACGCTGTGCTTGGGTCTAGTGTGAGCTGGCAGGCATCTGATCAAAGGGAGATTTAAAAATTAGTCAAAAGCTGAAAATATTAGTAAAAGCACATTACTATGGAGAAGCAAAAGGCCATTTCTGCATTTGACTATGTTCCCCCTTAAGTTAAATCCCATTATACACTGTGTGGGTTAATTATTCATTTATACAGTTCATGTCTATCTCAGATTCTGAGCTTATAAAGATTTATGTACTCATAACTAATTTTCTAAGTCTTTTCTTTTACTTATTATCTAGTCACTTCCTTATTGTCTTATTATGAACACTGAAGAGCACATAATACACTTTCCCTGCAAATTCATAACCAGACCTGGGTCAAATGCATATTTCATGTATTTGAATTACTTTTAAATACTCTTGGAAACAAGTCTTTGTTCTGTGTTATTTAATACATAAATACAGATACATAAATACAAACACATTAATGTATTCAGATAATGTATTAAAATAATTAAGAACAACTCAAATGTATTTACAAGTTCTTCAAATACTTTTTAAACGCGAATATTTGAAAACTAGTATTTTCAGTCAAGATCTTGATATTTTGGATCTTAAAAGACATCTCATCTGGATCAAGTGCCAAAATAATATTCATAGGCTTAATTTTACTCTGTTGTGTCATGCATGAATAGAAAACTCTATGTACTATCTACAAAAATAATATGAAAATGTTGTTACATAAAATAAAAATAAATGTATATGGGTCAGACCTGGGTCAGATACGTATTTGTTTTGGACTGAAATACTTGTCTGTGCTCTATTGATCTTACTTGGTGTAATTGAGTATTTGAATTCAAAACAAATACGTATTTCACCCAGGTCTGATATGGGTCCTTATAGGGCATAGTATTTGAAGAAAAATATTTAAAGATTGAAATAGTATTTTAAAGAAGTATTTGTAAATGCTCTAAATGCATTTCAACAGAATATTCGATTTCCAAAGCTTACAATGCAAGCACAAGTTCAAAGATTGAAGTGCAGTTTCTCCATAGAGGGGCAAAGTATAGTCCCAAGAGAGACAGCATGTAGCATTTATAAAAACTTTAAGTAGAAGTAAATATGTAGTGGTTTTGGAGCGTTTTATTTGTAAATATTTGAATGAAAAGAAAATAGCATTTTCAAATATAAATACTTAAATGCTCATGTATTTGGCCCAGATCTACTCAGAATATTCCAGAAATGCTGCAGAACCTCCCATGATTACTTTTACATTGTTTGTGTGTTCACAAGAAACTAATATGCATGAATTGTATTTCATAGTGGATTCTGTTAATCCACAAAGAATATCATTTGGTCAAATGTGGAAACTACCAAGTAATACCCACTTTACAGTAACTGAACAAAGACCACTCATAGCATGCCTGAACATTCGCATTGGTTATTTCTGAAACATGGTTGGGGTTTTTCATGACCAAAAAAACAGCCTGATGCCACCTTGCAACCTTTCATGCAACAGTTTTCTAGATGTTAAAAATGTAACTATCTGGGTCTACAACGGGATGCAAATAGAAGACACAGAAGAAGTCACCTGCCTGGTGGCTATGCTTCTGCACCTCAGGAGGTCAGAACTCATGGTATACTTGCTTGGCGTCTCTGCCAGACGGACGAGAGCGTTGATCTGGAATGGCAGAAATGCCAAAATAACTTATCCATAAATGGAAGTTAACCTGTTTTCCATTTAAGTTTGCCTTGACTGTGGATCCTTAACTTTTAGTTTGGTTTTGGATTTTTTAATTATTATTTTTTGCATGGTAAGTATACCCTGGTTTCCATTTTGACATTGTCTCCAATCAGTCCTGCTGCAGATAATTTTTGTGTCTTTTGTGTCTTTTTTGAAATTGTAACAATCAAGAATGCAAAAGAGGCATCCGGCAACCTTGAGATAATCTTTGGGTATTGTTGAACCTGTTCCAAATTCTTGCTTGATTGTTTCCACATTTTTAAGATTTGTATGTACAACTGCCAGGAGGAGCGAAAGTCTTCAAAGATTATTCTTGTGTTATCATAAACTCATAACATTACTGTATAACCCAAAGCAATCCTCCATGCCTGTGCTAGAGTACAAATAAGTATGTTGAATACTGCTACTGCTGTAAATAAAATAAAACGTAATTAACCTAATTGGGTAAATTAATCCTCTTTGTCATTAATGTATTTCACAAGCCTGTTTAAAGTACATAAGAAAAATGCACTTACACTGTAAGAACTCATCTCTTGTTCGCGGCTCGTGGCTGGGAGACTTGTAGAGCCCGACTTCATTGGCTGAGGAGACAGAATAGAGATATAAGCGAGGAGTGTTTCTGCAGACATAAATCTACAAAATCCATAAATCTTTATTTTTCTTTTTGGTTATTTTTTGATCTTTCAGATGAATTATCATTTCACAGACAGGGGCAGACCCCGTAGAAAAATGATGTGAAACCAAGCTTGCTTTTCCACTTGCCCCACAGCATTGCCTGGGGGCTGTTCATTGTATCAAATGGTTAATGTGTAACTTTACGGATTACACATTGAAGTCATAAGAGGGAACTGTAAAGAATTTACAACGGTTGCTTTTTATGAACATATACTGATTCTCAAATTCAGTGTGTAAGTATTGATTTCAAACTGTAACCTCCTGCATGAGCTGTACCTTAATCAGGAAGTGTAAACAGAGAAAACAGTCTGAGGGCTTGGGCAAAGTACCGGTTTTCCGGCTAACTTCCAATAAACATAATTGTGCAATCCACCAAGCTCACGCTGTTCAAATAAAGGCAGCTCAATAAAATGTTTGCTTTCCTTTGAATAGCATGAAACAGTAGCTTATGCGATCAGGTCACTACTGGGTGTGTCACCCTATGAATTCCATATTGTTGTAATGAAAAAAAAAAAATGATCAAAAAATAAAATTTTGTAGTTTATCACAGAATCAGTTTTATCGTATAAACGTGGGCAGTCAAAAAGATGCTTGCATGTTGCATCAACAGATGAGTCCAATCATTTGTGTGTGAAAGGGAAGTCCATGAGATGTCATTATTGTGATCGACTCACATTTCATTGTCTGTCTTCTGTTGCGTTCATCCAGCTGGCAAAATGGCATCTTATTGACTGAAAAGAGAAAGGTGGCAGAATTAAAAAAATAGAGAATTTACTGAAATACCCTAAAGTGCAGTATAAACGGTAGATAACTAGCCGAGATCTTGACCCCTATAGCTTATGAAATCCGGGCCGTTTAAAAATATGTTTGAAGCAGGTGTGATCTTGTAGCCATGTAGCCCCAAGTTAAAAGTCAATGGGCAATGACTCCTTATTTTACCCACCTGTTTTTGCCACCTTCACCAGCTCTTCGTTGCTGTACTCATTTAGATGTTCCTTCATCTCAGACACAGTCTTGGTCACTGACCCAAAGGAGAAGTACGGGTTCACCGACACGGTGGGCAGCTCCTCCGCTTCGGTCTGGGCAATGAGCATGTGGAAGCTCTGCAGTGAAACAGAAAGAGGGAGAAATTCAGTCCGAAATTCAAACGGTCAGAAAGTGAGGAACCTTCGTTCAGTTCAGATTTTTTTTTTCTGTGCACTTTCGGCGCATGCTGCCTAGTTTGCGGAAGCGCGCTGCCCTGCCCCAACACGCGTCTCGCGGCACTGCCTGCGTCACCTGGATGAAGTGGATGTGGTCCTCGGTGCGGGAGAGCTGCGTCAGCTCGGTGTCCCGCTTCTTCAGGTCGGCGATCTCGTGGGTCAGCCGCTCCATGTGGCCCTCGGCTGTGTTGAGGGCCGACTTCTTGTTGGTGGAAATGAGCTTGGTCATCTCGGCCTGCATCCTCTCGATGGCTCGCAGCATTTCTCCAAACAGCTTCTCGCTCTCCTGCATGGCCCTCTGGGCGGAGCTCTGGTCAGGGGGAACGGAAGACTGAGGATGAGGACCTATCATACATGCTGTTGCTCTACGCTTGTCCTGTGCTAACTCCATAACGTCTCAAAAGACCTGACCTTTTCCCTCTCTGTGATATACCAAATAAAAGAGGTCATCCTCAAGTGAGCCTGCCCTTTTGATTCTAGAGCAGCCATGCGTACCTTCAGAGAATCCACTGCCTGTTTCAGTTCCTCCATCTGCTTCAATCTCTCATGGATCTTCTGCTGGATTTCTGCTTGCGTGGCACCCAGAAGATTCTGAGGAGAAGAAAGAGTGTTATTTTGACCAGTACCTCAGTGGCTTCATGAAGCACCCTCTCACAGGTTCTCTGGAGCAGAACCACATTTTTCTGCTTTTAGTCAATGAAAAGTCAGGAAGGACAGCGCTGATTTTTTTTCAAACCATGCAGCAGAGCCAGAACAGAGGGCCGGTTAGTGATGCATTGCAGTGTTTCATTGCCACACCCCTTGCACACCCTGGTCTGAACTCATTCCATAGCAACCTTACTATTTACTGGGTGGATCTAACTGACATTTGAAAAAGAAAAGAACAAATATATAATTACCTACCTGTGGTTACGCAATGTCAAAGCGTATGTCATTTCTTTGTCTTAGCTTGACAAATAACCTATGAGTAGTAACAATAATATTATAATATAATATAATAATTATATTATTATAATAATATGATCATAATTATATTATTGTTGTTGTTGTCGCTATTTTTATTATATATTTGAAAAATATATTTGACGTCTTCCAAACTTTGTCTTTTATACATGTAAAGTTCCTATAGTAATCAGATTAGTACACACAGAACCCACCACGCCCTGAAACGGGTCAGGCATAACGAAAGCCGCCTTACCTGTTTCTCTGCCCTCTCCGTCTCAGCGGAAACCATGTCGTGGCCCTTGTGCTCCTTCACCGTGCAGAGGACGCAGATGCACATCTGATCGGTGCGGCAGTACAGCTCCAGGCCCTTCTGGTGCTGCGGGCAGATCTGCCGGTCCAGGTGCCCGATCTCGTCCACCAGCTTGTGGCGCTTGAAGGTGGACGACTCGAAGTGGGGCTTCAGGTGCTTGTCGCAGTACGACGCCAGGCACATCAGGCAGGACTTGACCGCCTTGTGCTTCCTGCCGATGCAGATGTCGCAGCCCACGTCCCTGGGTCCGGCATAGTTGTAGTCGGGGGACGGAGGTGGCGGCGGGAAAGACTCGGAGCTCCGGGGAGCCCCCGAATGCCTGGAGCTCTGCATCCGGCGAGGGGACGGTCTCTTGTTGTAGGTGACCCTGCACTGAGGGCAATTGTAGGTCCCGATGTGGTCAGCGTGGTCCCAATATGTTTTGAGACAAATAGAGCAGAAGGAGTGTCCACAGGGAATAGACACGGGGTCCCTCAGGTCCTCCTTGCACAGGTAGCAGTCGTCTTCTGTGGTCATACTCTCGTTCAGTTCCTCAGGAAAGAGACTTATCGGTCTGTCAGATCAGGCAGAAACTGAATCACGGTGACAGGGCTGCATGTTATATGGAGTACATAGGGAGGGTTGTTGGAGGTTGAACTGGTTGAGCAGAAACTAGAAAAAAAGGGGGCGGGGCTGAGGATGAGGAACAAGCTGGCATCAATCACAGGGATCTGTAAAAATTGAGAGAGGGAGGAATGAGTGTGAAATGTGTGATCTGAGGATACTGACTTGCTGTGACACAGAACTTAAAATGTGAACCCTGTTCACTCTGATTCTAGCCATTAAAACACAAAATGGCAGCAGCATCTTCCACTGCAAACACTTCACATGGTCCAATATGTTTGTTTTACTACAACTTGTGGTGGTTGCGGAGTGGTTTGGATTTAAAAGTAACTACAGCAAGGTGACATCATTAGGGTAAGCAACTCTGAAGTCACTTCAACAAGATTTACATATCAGTTTTATCAAGTGCTTGGAAAGAACCACAATGCTTGTGATGTGCACCGTATTTCATGGAAATTCCTTGGTTATTTGTCCAATCTCAAATACTTTATCTTCCTTTTATGTAGAATTTAATTATTTACATTTTGGAAGCTTAAAAATTCAAATCCAGTCATAAGAATTTTTTTGGTGCCTTTTCCGATTTTCCGAAGTTTACAGGAAGGGGCATTGCAGTATCTATATACATTAATCATGGGTGCAAAGTTGAGAATGGTCAAACAGCAAAGATCTTTGAGAGTGAACTGACATAGACATAGCCAGTGTCTACAGCTGTTTGTTCTACCAGTATAATTTTGCCAAATCTGAAGCAGTGGTACAGTCACATGTGAAGGAGGCCTAATGCATGAGACTTTCTTTCTCATGATGACTTTTGTTTTCGAGAAGTTCTGCGGCAGGACATTTAGCCAAGGCACGGGCAGCTCCCACCTGCCCCAGATCTCAGAATGTCACGGCAAACCGGGGGAGTGCCTGTGATGTATTTACTCCGAGACATGTAAACATCAAAGCTTTCCGACCTCCCCGCAAGGGGAGCCGGGAGATTGATGAGGTAGGCGGGGGTCTGCAGATTTGGTGGGGTCTCCCAATCCCTTTCTGGCATTCCTGTAGTCCTTACTCACCCGTCTTCAGCTTCTCTCATCTGTGATTCAGAGCATTCGCCCACAGATTCATGCAGTCTGGTCAGGCCCCGTTTCAAAATTCTAATTTATCATGCTGAAAGGGTTGCTTTGAATTTAGGGTGCTTGATAACTGCTATGGAGCGGTTGAGACCGCAGGCTACATTTTCATTTGCTGAAGAAACATTTTTCAGATTAACTTCCTAGGCGCAGCTGAAGAAACTCCACTGAGCTGCAGGAGTCTTTGTCACTGGTGACCAGAGGTTATAAATTGGAATGAGTGCTGAAGCTTGTTGTTTGGAGTGGTTAGTTACCAACTTCCTGTTTAATTTGCAGTTTTGTTTTGCCTAATGTCAATTCTTCATGTTTCTTTTTTACGCATTACAGAAATGTGAAGACTCCTATAATGCAGCTATAATGCAAATTTTTTCTCTGTTTGTATCTGCAGTTATAGGACATACATTTTTGTGCCTTTGTTTTGCTTTACCACAGTGTATATGACAGGTGAACATGCATATTATGACAATACATTTTCCCCTTCTCTTATCATACTCATTGTCAGAAGGATTACAAATAGAATGTGGCCAAGCCAGATTCATGAGATAGCAGTGGGTCAAGAGGTTTCTCAAAAAGTTCCATTGTGTCAACGTGGCTCCTCAAGTCAAACAGTCAGCCAGTGTTAAACTTAGTCGAAATCCATAAGTGAGGAAACTTCAGACACGTAATTCACTCTCTGAGGTTTCATGCTAAAGTACCTTTTATAGACGCATACAACAGACCAGAGAAAGACATGTTAAATCAGTTCAACATTAACAACTGTCTTGTAGGGCTACACTAAATTACTTTTCCAGTTAAGACAAATGTATTGTGCTGACAATTTGTTTCCTTTGAAGTACCTGACAATGTAACAGGGAGCTTTGTTCTTTTATTGCTGGAGATTAAACTGCAGTAAAATAAGTAGCTCTAACTTGTCAAGCTGAATGGTTCGATGTGTCTTTTTTCTCTCCTTTTCATTCAGTACAAAAGTACTATCTGTCTGTCTGTCTGTCTGTCTGTCTATCTGTATTTGGACAGTGACACTATTTTTGTTGTTTTGGCTGTACTCCTTTCATCAACGACGGTTCTATTATTTGAATTGCCATAATTCGGATAAATGGTATTCTCCAAGCTCGGTGAGTTAGTTTAGTAGTATTTTAGTAGTTTAAAGTAGTATTTTTTAAAAAGGCGTCTACTCAACACAGTTCGTACAGAAGACATCTCATTTCTATATGACCGTAATCCATTGGGCCTGTAGACACGCAAGTCATGTGACAGTTCGGAAACACAAAACCCAGAACTCATTGGTCTACTCAGACCATATGAACGAAACTGGAGCTGGGCTAAGGAGGTATGCGACTGTAACACTGTACCGAACAACACAAACTAACAAACTGGGCGCTTTTACTCAACAGAATGTTATATCTGCCTCGAAATTGGTCATGATTCTGTCAACGTTACTAGTTCACTTGCTTACAAGGAACACTGAAAACTGTGGGTCGGTAACATTCAACAGCGATGGCTGGTTGCCTGGCCGCCTGTCAAAGAGAAAAGTTCTTTACTTCCAGAGCCAACAGTGTATGATAAGCAACATGAATTATAAAGTTAACAAATGAATAAATGAAATATACACACCTGAAATTCATATATATTTTTAAAGACTGAAGTGATGTAATGATTTACTGTAATATGCATTCACAACATTTGAACCTTTGAAAATAGATTGAAAGTTTTAAAACTCTTTTTTAAAGTTAATGTTATTTCATGCTACATAAAACAAACTAAATTGAAAAATCAAAATAAAAAACTGTGATTATCGAAATCAAACCAAACAACAACAACAAAAAAAAAAACAAACATCACTCAACACTAATACAAGGTTAAAGTGCAGACTGTTTAATTTAAGGGTTTTTACATGCATGTTGGGTATTCTGTCTATGAATTACAGCCATTTTATACATAGCACATACAGTATGGCATTGTCTATTACAGTAATATGAGAGGGTGAGCTGTATTCAGTCACCTTCAATGAGGAGAAGCAGAGTGGATGTGTCCAAAAGGAAACTCATTACTGGTGGGGCTTTCTTGAAGGTCAGAGTTAGAACAATGGTGGCCAATACTATGAGACCTTGCTGCTCTTTTAAGCCCAAACCGAATCCCAGGAAAGCAGTGTGAACGGCCTCAGTTTCACTGCAGGAGTTCATTTCAGTCTGCACTGGTGTGAAAGTTTATAAATAGTCTCAACATCAGGTTGTTCTGATAAAGTAGGTCTCTTGGCCAGAAGTTGTCAGACAGCTTCTCAGATTTAGTGCTAACTGAAACCAGATCTAGATTTTATTCATGTGTGCTGCCTTCAAGTCTACAAAAGGACACATGCATTTTCAAGTTTTGTGTGTGTTCAAGAAAAAGTTATGCTTCTAATTTTTTCCCCCAGAGTGTTTACCTTAAGACTTTCTTTCCTTCTGGTAGCTAACCACTCTTCCCAACACTGAGTTTTAAATTACGCAAACAGAAACTGACATAGACCCTGTTTGCTTTGTGAAATGTTTAATCCAGGAACAAAAATGCCAGCCCTACTATGCCGACAAACAAAAGGAAATAAAAACATGTGGATATGGTGTCAGTACAATACGAAGTACAAAAGAATGAACTACAAATGCCTTGCTTATTTTCTTTAGGAAACACTGGTTTATTTGGGTTTTTTTTCAAAGATATTAAATGTCTTTATAGTCATGTTCAATCAATTCTGCATTTGCCTGTACTTTTATGACGGCTTTTGTGCAGCCAGTGTGATTTAATGTGGCTCTCTTCCAGGTCCCTCCTGTTTGCTCTGTGTATCTGCCAGTGCTCACAAAGGTAGCCATTGTTCTGAGGAAACACTTGTAAATACCTCGCCTCCATGCGTGGACCAGTCACCACTACAAAAAGGATCCTGACTTTTTCGCTAATGTCGATTTTTACATTCTTCCAACAGGCGGGCCACCCTTCACCAAGGCTAATGTCCCAGCATATTTAAAGTTCAGTCCGCAAAATGAAGGTCTGACCCATAGCCTTGACTACCTACCCTGAAACATGAGACTTTCCACCTGCCTGATCAAAGGAAATTACTGAAGAGGCTGGATTCGAAACCATTACGCCAACAATACCTAGCTATTCATTTTTAACTATGACTGTTTTATGCTCCAATGAGCAGTGAGGTTTATACTCTTTCATTAAATAATAAAACACTAATACATTGATAAATATGAAACACAGATTTTCTTTTTTTAATCAAGTACAAGAGACTACATGCATAAATTAGTTTGATAGATTTTGATGAACTTAAAGTGGTCATTAAATCCTCAATTGGACCAATTTCTCACATAAAACTAGAGCATATTCATTTGACAGCAAATGAACTCTGTCCTTCAACTGAATTTTACTTCTCTCAGAAGTAGTTAATCAGTAGCAAAGACTGTGAGCAGGTTACACAAAGAGCCTTTTCTGGTTTCTGGTCAACACCGAAAACAAGAATGAGGGGGGGAAAAAAAGAACTCGCTTATCAGAAACTCGCTTTCCTAATAAGGAGTGAGGTGAAACTGTCTATGGAGTGATGTCAGAAATGCAATGAAGGAGGAACCACAAGATCTTGCACAACCAGCAAAGACTTTTTAAATGAAAGAAAACGCACAAAGTCTCAGCACACGATCCTGGAAAGAATATGTTTGAAAGAAAAATATAAAACAATGAAACCATCAGTTGGAATTTTTGATATTCATCCAAAAGTGGCAACTTTGAGATCACTAAAGTCACCCCTAGAATTAGAATGTGGTTTATTCCTTATTATGTAAATTAAGGGAGGAGTCTCAACAGGTGAAACTGATGAAGCAATAAATGTGTGAATGTGGTTGTGAAATATGTCATCATTAACTGTCACCACTTCTGTATTTTCTTCTTGCACAATATGGCATGCCATTTTCAATACCCAGAAATATTTGAAGAATGTATTAGTCCTCCTTTAATAACTGAAAATTGCAACACAGGTGATGAGTATGTTTATCCATACTTCTCATTGATAGATAGTTTTCTTTGGTTGAGGTGTAACAACTAATTAGCATTTTTTAAATAGGTACTCTCATTCAGTGTCTTGAAGGCCACAAAACTAGTTAAACAGGTGACAGCTTAAATATACATCCCATGTCTCCACTGAAGACTACTGAAGTCAAATGATCTTTAGTGCACCTCAAACATCTACCAGTACTTGTGTTTGTTTTGGGTTGCAAAAGGTAGCAAAACTAACATGTTCTGGATCAAGTTCTTGTTTTCACAACATTGCTCCGTATGTTGTCACCCATGGCAAGTATTTACAATAAAAACCTCTACAATTTCCTTTAGAAATTTAGAATTTAGATCTTAATATATCATACAGGCATGATTACAAGATCCACAAACACAAAATAACACAGAATTGAAATTTGAATGGCTTGATGGTGAAAATGCCTGTTGTAGGAACACAGCATGCAACTTTAAGAACCGTGACTTAACATACATAACTATACAGTAGATGTGGAGTTTTTAACACAGAAAAACACAGATGGCTCAGTTAGACTTATTCCAAATCTTATTTCTATATTTTTCAAATTTCCACGACTGAAAACACCTACAGCAGAGCTGTAGGATGAACACACAAGCTGGAATGCTAATTTCTTTCAGCATTCTTAAGCTACAACCAGTGCTCCTTCCTGCAGTTCATTCATTCTCCAGTGCTTAGCCTCTCCCCTTTTTATCCCTTCCCCCCGCCCCCTCCTAACTCTGTGCTTCAGCTGCCTCGGCTCAACCTGTTTATCTGAACTGGGCTGCGTCTGCACACTCACAAAGGGCAGAGCTCCGCCTGCTTTCAATCAATAACCTCTGGAATTCAGAAATACAAGTAGGTCCTCTAGTAGCGCTAGCGCAAAGCATTCTGTGTATTGTGGAAGCTGGGAGCCTCTGTGCCTTCCTTGCAGGTGTGGAAAAATGGCTGATCCGATGTCTCCAGACTACTTCAGCTGCCCTCTCTGTGTTGGTATGCTGAGGGATCCTGTGGCCATTCCCTGCGGCCACAGTTTCTGCATGGACTGCATCAGCAACTACTGGAACGAGGCGGACTACACGGGGATCTACATCTGCCCTCAGTGCCGGATCACTTTTACCCAGAGGCCCGTGCTGCGCCCCAACACCTTGCTGACCAAAGTGGCGGAGAAGATGAAGAAGTCGGGCCTCAACCCGACGGTTGCTGCTCCTAACAGCTACGCTGGCGCGGGCGATGTGCCGTGTGATTTCTGCACGGGCAAGAAGTTCAAGGCCATCAAGTCCTGCCTGAACTGCCTGGCCTCCTATTGCGATAAGCATTTGAAGCCTCACTATGAGTCGGCCACCTTCAAGCGCCACAAGCTGGTGGACGAGCTGGGAAACTTGGACCGCAAGATCTGTCCCCAGCACCAGAAGTCCCTGGAGCTGTTCTGTCGGACCGACCAGATGTGCATCTGTGCTATCTGCACTGTCAGTGAGCACAGGGGCCACGACATCGTCTCTGCAGAGGCTGAGAGGGGCGAGAAGCAGGTAAGCAGCTCTCTTTCTCAAACCCAAATTGTTTGTGGTAATTGTGGTTGCCATGGTGGTTAAAGTGGGTCATTCCGTAACTCATAAGAGCTGTGCTAATGGATCTTGTAAAAAGGAATCAAATGAACAACCAAAAGTGCTACGAAAAAAACTGAAGGTGAATGTGAATTGTAAGGTAAACAGTTTGTTTCAAGAGACAAAGTCCTGTTCTCTCTTGTGTGTGTGTGTGTGTGTATCTCAGCTGTGTTAACAAGGTGATGTGTATTTGTTGAAATACAAATATAACACCTATCAAAAAAGTTGTCAAATGATGGAAAAGGCCTGCCGTAGATTATATAGAAAGAGGGGGTAGAATTTATTGTAAGGTGTGGAGGCAGTGTTCAGCTGAGCTGTTCAAACAAATAGTCAAGGTGAACTGCAGGCAAGCTTTTAATGATTATTTCAGCAACACTCCCCCTCTAACACTTTTTGCCTTGGGAATATACACGAGAGATTTTTCATCCGTTTAAAAAAGTGGAACAGATTTTGGGAGTGGAATTGTAAGGGGTGTGGTCTGGTACAGGAATGTTGCGTGAGGAATATGTGTAGTATTCCTTTGCACAAAAACTTGTGAGACCTGTACTTTGAAATTCCAGAATTTTCGTCACCCACTTCATGACCAGTACAAACCCTCCGTCTACAGATTCAGTGTGACCTTGCATTTCACTATCAGTCCAATTCTCCCACTGATGTCTGCTGTTGTACATACCTCCATTACTCATATCACAGGAACCAGTGCTGATTGTATAATGATTTTTATCATCATCATTGTAAGTATCAAGGTCCCAACTCCACCTCTTGTTTATGTGCCTGTTGTAAACCACGTACGTGGCTGGCAACCAAATTCAAAGTAAATTGCACACCGTGTTCCGCCTTTAGTTTTTAGCTACAATGAATGAGGAAACAGCTGCGAATTTTAAAACAAACAGGACATCTGTTTCCACAACTCCCGTTTCAGCCAAAAGTATGCCATTTGCTATAATTTTGGATAATGAACACATGGCCCTCCTTGAAATGAAATGGTAAATAATTAAACCCAGTGAAGCAAAATAAGCAAACATAATAAAGCCAACAGACTTCTTCATTGAAGTGCTTTATTTTATATCTTAACGTGTTGCTTTCGGTTGGTAGATCTCATTGCACTCAAGCCCAGATTTACAACCAGGGGCTGCTCCCTTTGTGCCTCCCGCCCTTTTTTCCTCATCAGATTCCTGTCATTCTTCAAGCTTATCTTGAAGAATGGGTCAGCGGGCTCGGCTAATGGCTTGACTAAAACTCCTTTCGACTTACAAGGCCAAAATGTGAGCACCTTGAAAACGGCTTTTTGAGCAGTCAATGTCGGTTTCACATTCCAAGCATTGTTAGGATTCCTTATTTGCTTCTGAGATAAAGCAGCCCACGCTTGGCAGCTCTTTCACTGCTCAAGTAAAGAGAGAGAGCAGAAGAGCAGCAGTTATTAAAGTGGGGTTTCTTACAGGTAACAAAAATGTTTCTACACAAACACAAATACTTATACGACATATTTATAATTTGGCCCTGCGTCATACCTTCAGAATGTTCTGGGTGTTCACCATTCATCCCATTGTTCACAACTCAATATCCAGTTCATACCCACTATTATATGAGTGTTCATATTTTGTAGTGTGGACAATAGATTTCTACAATGGATCTGTCAGACTCAAAGCACTTTACATGAAAATATGGCTCCATTCAGAAAGTTTAGTGCAAGTGACTTTTTTCTGGATAAATTAAATAACTGTTTCCATTCTCAGACCAAACTAGTTAAATTGCACTTGTACATTATATTTCAGATAGTATGTTGAGTATATTGAGGCCTAAAGCTCAAAAGCCACCACACTGTCAGTTCTGTGTTCTTTGTTCACACTATCAGAGACCAAAGCACACATCAGTGCCAGTGAAGGCCACCCTCTACAGTTTTGACCTTTTTTTTTTTTGGAATCACTTCAACAGAAACTGCTGGGAGTTTCACAGGCAGAAATCCGTCAGAAATGTCAGGAAAGGATGAAGGAACTGGACGAACTCAGAACAGCAGTGGATTCCCTCAAAGTAAGTTTCAATGGTGAAACAAACAATCACATACCATCAGTCAGTCTCAATAAGTCTAACTGATGTACCAATATTGCATTCTTTTAAGGACACTTTCTCTTTGATTGACACAACTTTCTTTGACTGAAATTATAAGGCAATGGGAAGCGTTTGGTACAGTGCACAATGCCATTTATCCATCAGTATTCAAAGATCTACTCAGGTTGTGCTTGGTACTTCTAATCAAATACTCCTGTGTTGTTGTTTTTTTAAATACTCATTTTTAAATTATGTTCTACAGAGCCATTAAATGTTTAATTCAATGGCCAGTTTAAACATACATAGAATACATTAATCAGCATGATCAGGCACGCTATACCTACAGGCTTATGCTGTCATTGAAGTGGTATGTTTTAAGTGTAAATTTTGTTGAGATTGACAACTATCAAGAATCCATGATATACATATAGTATAAGCACTAGTACAAACACTAATACTGATGTGAGGTGGTAATAATGTTTCACAGAAGAGCATTTGATGCCACTGATAGATTCATGCACGCCTATCAGGCAAAGGGAATTACAGCTTTGACTGATATGTGGACTACCCAATCAGAGCTCAGCGCAGAGGGCCATGACTGAGAGCGAGAAGCTGTTCAGTGAGATGATCCGGTCAATCGAGAGGATGCGCGCCGAGGTCACCAAGCTCATCGGCATCAACGAGAAGGCCGCTTTCAACCAGGCGGAGGGGCTGGTGGAGAGGCTGGAGCAGGAAATTGAGGAGCTGAAGAAGAAAGAGTCAGGACTGAAACAACTGCACAGTACAGAGGACCATATACATTTCTTACAGGTCAGAAGCTGCACATTATTCATATCAAATACTTCAATATGCTGTAATTTCAAACTGAAATTTCACTGTGTTTCAGTTACTGAAATTTCAATTTCAGTAATTGAAACACAAAGTTTCTAAAATATACATTTAAATTCAATTCCCTTCAATCGCTAAGGGAATAATGAATTTGGACCTTTGTGATAATAACAACAAACGATGCCCTTATTTACTTAACCTGCACCATTATATTCAGAGAAAGTGTGTTCACAGAAGGTTATCTTTCTTTATCACAAGCTCACATGTTTTGTCTGCTCTTGCCTGTTACAGAACTTCAATTATCTCTGCACCCCTACTGATGATGGGGTCATACCGCGGGTGTCACTCAACCCAGACTTCTCCTTCGGAGCTGCTCGGAAAGCGGTGGCTGAAATTAAGGAGCGCCTGGAGGAACTGAGCAGAGAGGAACTAATGAAGATCTCCAAATCAGGTCAGACCTGCTACCAACAAAGGTTGAAGGCTAAGGCACTGCACGTAATGAAACAATGGGATTATTGTTCAGATTCATCCAAGTGGGAAGGGGCCTGTCACAGTATGTAGCTTTGAATCTCTGATTCGAACATTTCTAACAAGTTCCTGTGTGTTGTGTTACAGTGAATGAAACTCCCGTTTACACAATGGAGAACCGGACAAGGGACAGAACCATTAGAGGTAATGATTAATTCCTGCATGCTTACTGCACAATTTTTAATTTCACAACCATGTTACAGTAGTATAAGAAGGTGTGTATTTGTTAAACCGCAGAACATGTTTAGAATATGTCATGATGAGTTTTCCTGTATTACCAGGCTTCACTAAGCATACTGAATTCCTTTGTCAACAAAGCATTTGCAAGCATAGGACTGAAACAGGAACTACTCTTTACTATCCTAGACAGGCTCCACATACATTTTCATTGAAGTAACAGCTTTTGTGTTTGCTCTGAACCTAGCTAAAGAGATGACCATGGTGGATAGTGCTCCACCTCTTGAACCAAAGAGCAGATCTGACTTCTTGAAATGTAAGTATCTGTCTCAAACCCCCATCTTTCTCTCGCTCAGGTCAATACTATTTGAATTCATATCAAAATTTCCCCATTATTTAATAAGATGATGATGATGATGATGAAATATTATAATAATCTATTAATAAGATGATAAAATAACACAACTGGACAATTTCTATGTTCTATGTTACCTTTAAATGTAAGTGGTTTACTCGGAGGAGACATTTTAATTTGGTTTAACTTTTAATCTGAGTAATTTAGGTACCACTTTGATATAATAAGATTGTGATAAGTATTATTTTAAGCATATTGGATACACTATATTTTTCCATACAGACTTCTGCCAGCTCAGATTGGATCCCAGTACTGCATACAAAGAGCTCCACTTGTCTGATGGCAACAGAAAGGTGATCCGGACCAGAGACCTGCAGCCGTATTCCGAGAACTCGGAGAGGTTCGACAGCTTTGCCCAGGTGCTGTGCCGGGAGGCCCTGTCAGGGGGGCGCTTCTACTGGGAAATCGAGTGGAGCGGGGAGTTCTCCATCGGGGTGGCCTACAAGGGGATCAGCCGAAAAGGCAAAGGGTCCCTCTGCCTCCTGGGCTACAACGACAAGTCCTGGAGCCTGCTCTGCTCCGACTCCGGCTACTCGGCCTGGCACAACAGAGTGGACAAGGCCATAAACGCTCCCCACTCCCCTAGGATAGGAGTCTATTTAGATCACACCGCTGGGATCCTGTCCTTCTACAGCATTGGGGAGACTATGACCCTCCTGCATAAGTTTGAGACAACGTTTAAGGAGTCACTATACCCCGGCTTTGGAGTGGGCACCTCCGTTAAGATTTGCCAACTGAAATGATCGGCCTACTCCTCGTACGAAAAAAAAAAAAAAAAAAAAAAAAAAAAACATTTACATTGTACCACATGGCTCCTTTTAACTTTTTTGGATTGCATTTGTTTTCACATTTGTTTTTTTAAATTGTGAATTTATGTACCCATATGCTCTGTTAAAGAAGGCTTTGTTTCAGTATTTTTCATAATTTTCCTTCAACTGTCATCTTATTGTCAATACCTAAATATTGAAGTGTATTTTGTAAGATGTTCTTGACATGCATGTTAAAAATTATACATTCCTTTAATCTATTTATGATCCAGCGCACACTTTTCTTTTTTCACTTAAGTACTATTTTTTTATGTTCAACCATACCATATATAATTAAGGGAAATGTAATACCAGCACAACAGTAACACAGTGATTATTGCTTTTTTGTTGAAACAGAGCAATATTTTAAATAAACTTTTCAAGATTTAAAAAATTTCTTGTCTTTTACTCCCTTCAAAAGTGGTAATTTTTTACATTCACATTCAGTCTTTGAAAACATCTGAGAATTCATTACTGTAAATATACTTAAGATATGTACTGTTTCCAACAAAAGTTTAGTTAAAAATGTATAGACCTTATGTATAGACCATATTAAGTGCATTAAGTATATATATATATATATATATATATATTTGTTTATCTAATTACGTTTTCATTTTCAGAATTCCAACAAGATAACATTGAAAAAAAACGTACAAGAAAAAGGAACTTTCTAAAAATTAATAATTTACCATGTGTAAACAAATACAGAGATAAGAAAATGAACAAATTCATTTAAATTCCTAATTCCTTCTATGAAAAAGATTCCATTGATAACAGTCTTTGCACACACTTAACATATTAACCACTTGCCTTTATCTACCTCCTTTTTCATCCAATCACCTGAAAGATAAGAAGCGGGTATAGTGACTTTGTGACATTCAAACAACTCTGCTTGCTCTCTATTACGTTCAATCGGCTGTAGGGAGACAAAACATAAGATTCAATCAGAATTTTTACTTATGTGTGAGTTCTAAGCCCACAATGATAATTTTATCAATGGTAATTGGCAACACAGAAGAATAATACTTCTGACCCAAGTATGTGGAGATTTGAATGTATTTAAAGCTAGAACAGGTGCTATTTTTTGACAGTCAAATACAGTACATCCTTCAGAATACAATGAATGTTGCTTTCATCTTTGTGCTTGACAAGTTAATGTATATAATCAGAGATTAGAATGTTTAATTCATTGTGTATGTTTTAGGCACTGTTTCTACATTTCAGACCCCATTTAAGACTTCTTTATTTATTTAAACACTTGTCTCTGTTATTACACACATATGATTCAATAATTTCCAGAATCTGAATGGCTGGCAGAGTCATTTACACTGAAGTAAATGTGTTGTAATACGTAGCAGCAAAAAAAAAAAAAAAAAAAAAAACTTTTGATGAATGAAGAGGGTCCAAGAGTGACCTTTAGGGTGAAAACAAAATGGAATGCAAATGAGAAAAAAGATTGAATAATAAATAATGAAAAAATGTGAATAATTAAAAAAAAAACATTCATGGTACATCAGAATATACCACAGATTATATTTTACTGTTTTTACTTAGAGGCAATGTCAAAACAACACTTAAATTTGACCTCTGTCAAAACAGGTTATTCCAGTGGTGCTTTGATATTAAGCCAGAATACATTTAAATAAGAATGAACAAATACTCCAGGCCCCCCATCTAATGATCAATATCATTCACATTTATACTACTGCTTAGGATTCATATGATTCTTCTGTGCTATGCACAGACCAAATTTATCGAATTGAAATGAACAAGGTTTCAGAATTTTGACAAATTCATCAAATGTGTATGAATATTTCTGGTACATTACTATAATGTCTACAGCAAACGTCCATACATAAAAAGCTAGCTTTGGCTGTTTGTATGAAAGCTATATGCACATTCATTGTATTTCATAAATTAATTAAAACTTCAGAAGTGCAATTCCAAATATGTAATTGCACAGACCTGGTCTACATCCAATTTGTAACACTATAAACATTGCAATTTAACTACCATGCTGCTATCTGAGTATAACCTAAACATGTACATAATGATTGTTGTATTAGTCACATAGTGTAGCATTTGTCTTAAGATCTGTGGGAAAAAATGAACTGGTAAAAAATAAATTCTAAGCCTATTTCTCCATGACCTAAAACTTTGCAATTAACTTTTTTTTTAATTCAATATATCAGCCATACAACACAGGGCATGCAGCCAGGTAATACTTAATTCAAATGTTAGTGAATCCCCTCTTCAGTCAAGCAAATCTATCTACCCAAAGGACCAAAGCCCTTTGACCGTAGCTCATTTCTTAAAGTAAACTTCAGTCCCTTAATCAGCAGCCTTTGTTCTAAGGTCTTTGATGGAAACCTCTGGCCCTTCCTTTCTCACAGTGACCTCCATTGCAGATAAGTGTCAGTTTAAGTACAGTCACATGTTCTTGAGCGACCCTGGATTAATGACGTTCTGCTGAGATGAATGTAGCGCCCTGCGAATTTTCCAGCCGGTCAGGTGGTTCACCTCAAGGTTTAGCTGCGCTAGGGTTTTTTGGCAGAGTGGTACTTTTGGTGGTTCTTGAGGCTGACCCGGTGGGTGAAGCTCTTCTCACAGTGCTCGCAGTGGAATGGCTTCTCCCCTGTGTGAACTCTCTTGTGGGCCTTCAGGTTGCCAAGCTGGTTGAAGCTCCTCTCGCACACGTCGCACCGATAAGGCTTCTCGCCTTTGTGAATGTTCTCGTGCCTGCGGAGGTGGCTCACGACACTGAACCTCTTACCGCAGAAGCTGCAGGTGTGGGGCTTCTCGCCGGTGTGCAGCAGCAGGTGGGTCCGCAAGTTTCTCTTTTCCGTGAACTTGTTCCCACACTGGCTGCACTGGAAGGGCTTTTTACCCGAGTGAGACTGCAGATGCTTTATCATGCTCTCCATCCAGCCAAAAGTCTTGGAGCACACCTTGCAGGCATAGGGTTTCAGGCCCGTGTGAGTGTGCTGGTGCCGTTTCAAGTACTGCTGCCTTCTGAATGTCTTCCCGCAGTCAGCACAGTGATACGGCTTTTCTCCAGTGTGAACGCGCTGGTGGTCCAGTAAGTGGGACCGCTGTTTGTAGGATTTTCCACACTGCTGACAAAGGAAGGGTTTCTCTCCCTTGTGATCCAGCCAGTGCATGCGAAGGCTGGTGAGGTTCCCGAAATTTCTACCACACTCGTTGCAAGAGTATGGCTTCTCACCCGTGTGAATTCGCCGATGCTGCTTGAGGAGGCACTTGAATTTGAAACACTTACCACATTCGGCACACTTCTGCAGAGGTTTCTCTTTCCTGTGTCTAGCACTTCGTCGTTTGGGACCCAGAACTGTTACAGTTGCTGAGGGTAAAGTGTCCCCCTCTCCGCCCGATGTGCAGTCCTCCAACTGAGATGGGCTGCGCTCCTCGTTCATTAAACCCAGCTCCCATTCCTCTTCCTCCTCCTTCACAACAATGTGCAGATTTTCACAGTCGCGTTCCTGAATAAACCGGTCCCCAAGTTCAGAATCCTCCGACTGGTCCGCAGGGTCCAGCTCAGGTACTTCGGCTCCATCAGGCAATACCCTTTCTTCAGATGAATCTTCATCAAATGCAACAGATTCCATTACTAAAACCCCTCTAGTGGCAATGGGAAATGTGGTACTTCAGAGCTGAAAAAGATGGCAGATATTCAAAGAACACCCATAAAAACATAAACCTACTCATATTTAAGTATACCAAATGAGCTTTAAATAATAAAGCTCTGTCAACTGGTTGATTGAAAAAGTGCGACTTTTAAGACAGACGGGGGACCATCAAAACTTAAAGTACAAATCTTACTAGATTAAATATGAGGCAAATCTTGAGACAGCATTCCCGGTTCTGCAGTAATAATCCATTTTTTGTATTTGCATGACCGAATATCAAAACAATAATACATACTGGCAGAAAGTTAGTTGACAATACTTTTGAGATTCAATTAACAGTAAAGCTTGCTCTCGGCTGACTTCCATAGGCAAAACGATTAAGATTAACTTCTGGCAAAACAGCATTGATAAATTAGGGAATTGCCCTTGATCTGGAATGCCATATGAGTAAGAACCGTTTTCAAAATATGAAATCGATGAAAATATGAAATATGAAATGTTTCCAAGACAGCAAGTAAATTAAATTAGACATTTGTGCTGAACTAAATATGGCTTGAAAGCATGCAATCCTTGCCCGCACCAGATTAGTAATAGTCACTCATAGCCTATTAAACATTAGGCTACTATTTAAATAGGCGACGCTTTACGTGTTATTGTTGCAGCTATCATTTCCCCACTTTTACATACGCTATACTCTGCTCAGTCTGGCCATGTCTAATTCCACTAGCTGGTAAGTAGCATATGCTAGCCACTAACAAAAATGCCCTTGACATTTTCCATTTTTAAAAATATATTGATTAGCCTAATAGTATTTTTCGTGTACAAAAATACTCACTTTGAAGTATTAACCGTTCATTCATCACAATTATATCGCCATTTTGAACACAGCCAATAACTTCCGCTACGCACCTCCCCACGAACATCGTCAGCTATTGTCAAAAGCAATACAGTGTTTGTAGCAAAATTATAAATTGTAAACAATTGTAACGACGCACGTCTGAAATGAGCGTTATTCTTTTGCACGTTCCCAATCAAAACGGCATGACCGTGTATTACGGGTTTACACTGTATTAGCGTTATTTTTTTAAATATCTAAAACAATGCTGTTCCCAATACAAGATGAATTGCTAGCGGGTTTCGGTCCACTGTAGCGCTTTGTCTTACACGCACGCTTGTTTTTACTTAACCTTAACAGAATCGTACAGTGAAGAATTCGCTGAGTATGACACGCCCATCTAATCAAGCCCATCACCTCTCAACTGCTCGGACTGTTCAAATAACATTGTGGTCTTCTGAAATGAGCTTCTTTGCAAACTACAAAACGTATTTGTCAATTCAAAGAACACTAAAGACTAACTCATCTTAAAGTACATATTTAACGGTTGCCAGAAAATCCTGTTCATAATTCGTATATTATGTGGAGAAGTAATTTGCAGCACACACTTCTATTCTACATACGAGCACTAGCGGGCTAGACATTTTCAATAGCTATATTCACAAAGGTAGTCATATGTCTATAAATTTAATACAATAAAATACATTTTATATGAATGTGAAAGAAACATAAATTCCCTGCTTTATATACACTGAACAAAAATATAAATGCCACACTTATCAATTTTGAAGATTTTACTGAGTTCAAAGGTAATAAACGTAAATCAGTCAACTTAAATAGACTCATTACGCACTTATCTATTGATTTCATGTGATTGGGGATGCAGACATGCATTTGTTCGTCACAGATTCCCCCAAAAAGATACCATGACATGAACAGAATACCAATCAGTATATTGTGTGACCACCATTTGCTTCATGCAAGGCAACATCTCCTTAGCATTGAATTGATCATATTGTTGATTGTCCCACTCCTCTTCAATAGCTGTAGGAAGTTGTTGGATATTGGTGGGAACTAGAACACGCTGTCGTATGCGCCGGTCCAGAGCATCCCAAACATGCTCAATGGGTGACATGTCTGGTGAGTATGCAGGCCATGGAAGAACATGGAAGAAGTGGCCATCAAAGGTGAGCTCTTGCCGACTCAAGTCAAATGTGTCGCCGAACTGCAGACAAATCAAGACCCCGGTGAGGACGTTGAGCACACAGATGAGTTTCCCTGAGGCGATTTCTGACAGTTTGTGCAGAAATTCTATGGTTGTGTAAACCAACTGTTTCATCAGCTGTCCGTGTGGCTGGCCTCAGACGATCCTGCAGGTGAATAAGTCGGATGTGGCGGTCCTGGGCTGGCGTGGTTACACGTAGTCTGCGGTTGTGAGGCCTGTTGGACGAACTTCCAAAATCTTTGAAACAATGCTGGAGGCGGCTTATGGTGGAGAAATGAACACCCATTACTCTGGCAACAGCTCTACAGGACATTCCTGCAGTCAGCATGCCAATTGCACAATCTCTTAACTCTTGAGGCATCTGTGACATGGTGTTGAACAACAAAAAACTCAACATTTTAGGGTGGCCTTTTATTGACCCCATCATAAGGAACACCTGTGTAGTGATCATGGCTTTTAATCAGCATCTTGATATGCCACACCTGTGCAGGAGATGGATTATCTTGACAAAAGAGAAATGCTAGCTAACAGTGATATAAACAAATTTGTTGGCAAAATTTGAGAGAAATAAGATCTTTGTGCACATAGAACAAATCTTTCAGGTATTATTTAGGCATTAAAAATGGCAAAAATAAAAGTGTTGCGTTTATATTTTTGTTTAGTGTAAAATCTAGACAAATAAACAGTCCATGATTGTGTTGCAGTCATTAATTCGTATATGCTAGTGCCACATTGGGTGGTGCGGTGGTGCAACCTTCTCGCCTCACAGCAAGAAGGTTGTGGGTTCGAATCTTGGCTTTGGGCTTTTCTGTGTGGAGTTTGCATGTTCTCCCAGTGGCCACGTAGGTTTCCTCCGGGTACCCTGGTTTCCCCCCCACAGTCCAAAGACGTGCAGATAGGCTGATTACACACTCTAAATTGCCCATAGGTATGAGTGTGTCAGTGAATGGTGTGTGTGCCCTGCAACAGATTGGCGGCCTGTCAAGGGTTTATTCCTGCCTCTCACCCAATGCACGCTGGGATAGGCTCCCAGCACCCCCCGCGACCCTGCTCAGAATAAGCCACATAATGAATGGATGGATAGATTGTGCCTTATTGTAAAATGTGTTTTGCAAATAGCCAATTTCTCTTTGAACCCACTCAAGATATTAAAACATCCTCTGCAAACGCACCACATCCAGACAACCACCGTGACATAGCTCAGGAGGTAAGAGCGGGTGTCTGGCAGTCGGAGGGTTGCCAGTTCGATCCCCCACCCTAGGCTTGTCGAAGTGTCCCTGAGCAAGACACCTAACCCCTAATTGCTCCCAACGAGCTGATTGGTGTTGCATGTTGGTGTGTGAGTGTGTGTGTGAATGGGTCAATGAGAGGCATACATTTTTGTATTTTGTATAAAAGCGTTATATAAATTCAGTACCTCTAATACATTACTTCTCAATTTGTCTACAGTACCATTATGTGATTCAATGGACAACTCTGTTTGTAACAGTGGGTCAAATGACACCACCAGTTTGGGGCTAATCCAGTAATTAAAAAATTGTCACTGAGAAGGAATGAAAGCTAAGCCAATAAACCATGCATTTCTGCAACACAACTCAGGATGATTGCACATAATTCAATTTATTTGCAAGCAATTCATTTTTGGTAAAAAAATAAATAAAAAAAACTATTAGCTGACAGCTGTTAGACTGATGTATTAAGATTTTACAGTCTCCTTTTCCATTGTGTAAATTGATTCACATTTCATTAAAAGGCTATATAACACTGGTTTTGGAAAAACAGTGACTCCAGACTAAGCGTCAGGCACCTGCTGCATTGTATTGAAATGTCACAAAACACCTATGGTAGCCTACTTTGCTTGGTCAAGCTCTAACTCAATTCGTTACCAACCGTACTAAGTTTCGCAAATTAACTGATTGGAAGCAGCAAAGGTTAAACATAGCCTGTATTTTATTCACTCCGCGTCAACTCTTCCCTTTTAAAGTAGCCTACACGCTCGCGACATATTTAATATCGTGAGATGCGCGCATGCATATTTCGAATTAACGGAGGATCGGGAGGGATTGGCCTGCTCACTGGTCGGGGCATCCCTACAGGTCTATGAAAATCCAAGGTGGATCTACTTCTGTGGGCCACTGTGCCGCATGTCATTGACGGCAGTGGATAATTTTCAGCCTCTGACCCTGTACTGCACTGAATTTACTGCATCCAGCCTCCGAGTCAGAAAGCGGTATTAACAAAACACATAAAACCGAACATAAACATATACAACTGGATAGACTGGGGATTTATGATCTATACACGCCAGACTTGGTTGTTATGAAGAGATGTTGTTACTTAGCGACCGTTTCTAAATATGGTGTTAAAAACTAATTCCGGAATTCGGATGTTTTGAACAATAATAACACGTTGCGTTCTAAGAGGTCATTGATTTAATGCTGTCGAGATGTCAAAAACAGTGTCCTTCAAATGTAAATTTGAGTTTGAACACAACAATTTTATTTGGTTACAGTAATGCTGATCATAACACCTAGGGATAGAAACGTACAAGCTAGTAGAAATTCGGTAACTAAGTTTATTAACGAAACTTGTCTGTTTACACACTAGTAACTAAGGTATCGAACATTTCTAGGCAACACAATGCAAAAATAACGACGTCACAGTGAAATAAGAATCATTGTAAATTCGCTCTTTTATCTTCACAATGATGTCACAGACGTACATGTACACTGAAAATTTACAACCAATTCATCATTGATCATTACTACTTCAGCTCACTGAACAAGACGAAACACTGCAAACTACCAAAATGAGCTTCAAGTATTCATTTTTATGTTGTTGTCCGGTAAGTACTTAATCTTTATATTTAATTGTCCATGGTATCGCCTTTTTGTAAATTCGTATATATTGGTTTCATCTCATAAATCGTTCTCTTGCACAAAACAAACCTGGGATTAATATAATATATAATGGAGTAGCTATTTTAAAAATAATCAAATGCAAACATATTTTCTCTGAATAGCATTTTTCAATTTAGAGTATTTTGTTGGGTATGTTTTATTGTAGAATTATTTAGGATATAGTTTCACATAAACAGAAGTCAATAACCTATAATCAGGGTGTAAAATTCATTATAAAATATGATCTTACATAATTGTTAGACTGAGGTTTAAACTGGCAGTAAAACAATATTCTTCATTCAAATGACAAGAACGATGTACCATATTGTGGTGTGTAAAACACTATCTCTGTGTCAGGAAAACAGGTATTTATATGATTAATAATTTTTAAAACACGTTGGCCCAGGTAAAGGATGATGAGAAGAAGAAGACTAAGAAGAAATGTAAAAAAGGGAAGAAAGGAAAGAAGGCACAGTCAGCATCTGCAGACCAACTGGCCCTAAATAACAACTGCCCCGAGAAGACAGCGGTTACCATCGGCTGTGGGGAGGGGCCGGCTGTTACTATCGTCTGCACGGAAGAAACATCTATTGCTATTGACTGTGCTAACGAGACAGCTCTTACTATTGCCTGCGCTGAGGAAACAGTTGCTACTATCGCCTGCGTGAAAGAGCCAGCTCAAACTCTCACCTGTGCAGGGGAGACATCGCTTTCTATCAACCGCATAGACAAGCCAGCAGATACCATCAGCTGTGCTGAGCCAGCTCTTAACATCGGATGCACGAAAGTGGCACTTTTTACCATCGCCCGCGCAGAGGAGCTAACTCCTAACATCGAATGCACTGAGCAAGATCTTACCATTGACTGTGTGAAAAAGCCAACTCCTACCATTGACTGCGTAAAGGTACCCACTCCTATCATCGCCTGCGCAGAGGAGCGAGCTGTTAACATCGACTACGCAGAGGTGCCGGCTTTTAACATCAACGGCGTAAAGGAAACATCTCTTACCACCGACTCCGTGGAGGGGTCTGATGTTACCCTCAACTGCGTAGAGCCAGCTCTGACCATTGAATGGATGAGAGAGGCAGATCGTTCCTTTGACCGCGCCGAGCAGCCAACGCCCACCATCGACTGCGTTGTGCAGCCCGCCATCGACTGCGTTGAGCAGCCAACGCCCACCATCGACTGCGTTGAGCAGCCAACGCCCACCATCGACTGTGTTGTGCAGCCAACGCCCGCCATCGACTGCATTGAGCAGCTAACGCCCACCATGGACTGCGTTATGCAGCCAACGCCTGCCATTGACTGCGTTATGCAGCCAACGCCTGCCATTGACTGCGTTGAGCAGCCAACGCCCACCATCGACTGCGTTGTGCAGCCCGCTATCAACTGCGTTGAGCAGCCAACGCCCACCATCCACTGCGTTGAGCAGCCAACGCCCGCCATCGACTGCGTTGTGCAGCCCGCCATGGACTGCGTTGAGCTACCAACGCCCACCATGGACTGCATTGTGCAGCCCACCATCGACTGCGTTGAGCAGCCAACGCCCGCCATCGACTGCGTTGAGCTGCCAACGCCCGCCATCGACTGCGTTGAGCAGCTAACGCCCACCATGGACTGCGTTATGCAGCCAACGCCTGCCATTGACTGCGTTATGCAGCCAACGCCTGCCATTGACTGCGTTGAGCAGCCAACGCCCGCTATCGACTGCGATGAGCTGCCAACGCCCGCCATCGACTGCGTTGAGCAGCTAACGCCCACCATGGACTGCGTTATGCAGCCAACGCCTGCCATTGACTGCGTTATGCAGCCAACGCCTGCCATTGACTGCGTTGAGCAGCCAACGGCCACCATCGACTGCGTTGTGCAGCCCGCTATCAACTGCGTTGAGCAGCCAACGCCCACCATCCACTGCGTTGAGCAGCCAACGCCCGCCATCGACTGCGTTGTGCAGCCCGCCATGGACTGCGTTGAGCTGCCAACGCCCACCATGGACTGCATTGTGCAGCCCACCATCGACTGCGTTGAGCAGCCAACGCCCGCCATCGACTGCCGTGAGCTGCCAACGCCCGCCATCGACTGCGTTGAGCAGCCGGCTATCGACTGCGTTGAGCAGCCCGCTATCGACTGCGATGAGCTGCCAACGCCCGCCATCAACTGCGTTGAGCAGCCAACGCCCGCCATCAACTGCGCTGAGCAGCCCGCTATCGACTGCGTTGAGCTGCCAGCGCCCGCCATCGACTGCGCTGAGCTGCCAACGCCCGCCATCGACTGCGTTGAGCAGCCCGAAATCGACTGCGTTGAGCTGCCAACGCCCACCATCGACTGCGTTGTGCAGCCTGCCATCGACTGCGCTGAGCAGCCAAAGCCCACCATTGACTGCGTTGTGCAGCCTGCCATCGACTGCGTTGAGCAGCCAACGCCCGCCATCGGCTGCGTTGTGCAGCCCACCATCGACTGCGTTGAGCTGCCAACGCCCGCCATCGACTGCGTTGAGCTGCCCGCCATCGACTGCATTGAGCAGCCGACGCCCGCCATCGACTGCGTTGTGCAGCCCACCATCGACTGCGTTGAGCAGCCAACGCCCACCATCGACTGCGTTGAGCTGCCAATGCCCACCATCGACTGCGTTGAGCAGCCAACGCCCACCATCGACTGCGTTGAGCAGCCAACGCCCACCATCGACTGTGTTGTGCAGCCCGCCATGGACTGCGTTGAGCTGCCAACGCCCACCATGGACTGGGTTGTGCAGCCCGCCATCGACTGCGTTGAGCTGCCAACGCCCGCCATCGACTGCGTTGAGCTGCCAACGCCCACCATCGACTGCGTTGAGCAGCCCGCTATCGACTGCATTGAGCTGCCAACGCCCGCCATCGACTGCGTTGAGCAGCCCGCCATTGACTGCGTTCAGCTGCCAACGCCCGCCATCGACTGTGCTGAGCTGCCAACGCCCGCCATCGACTGCGTTGAGCAGCCAACGCCCGCCATCGACTGCGTTGTGCAGCCCGCCATCAACTGCGTTGTGCAGCCAACGCCCGCCATCGACTGCGTTGTGCAGCCGACGCCCGCCATCCACTGCGTTGTGCAGCCCGCCATCGACTGTGTTGTGCAGCCCGCCATCGACTGCGTTGAGCTGCCAACGCCCGCCATCGACTGTGTTGAGCAGCCCGCCATCGACTGCGTTGAGCTGCCAACGCCCGCTATCGACTGCATTGTGCAGCCTGCCATCGACTGCGTTGAGTCGTCATCCCTGACTGATGATCATAATGAGCAGAAAGACCTAAAGAAGAAAAAGAAGAAGAAATGGTCGTTAAAGAAAGGAAAGAAGGGGACAAAGGAAAAGTCAATGTCCCTGACAGTCCATTGCTCAGAACAATCAATCCTGACCCTCGACTGCGTAGGGCGAACATTGGCCCAGCACATCGACTGCGCAGAACAACCTGCTGTTGACATTGAGTGTGCAGCAGCTCTTAAAATTGATTGCACAGATTTTCCATCCGTGTTTGTTGGTCATACTGAGCAGGAAGAAGAACAAAAGAAGAAAGAAAAGAAGAAACATTCTTTGAAGAAAGGGAAGAAGGGGACAAAGATAGTCCACTGTTCAGAAGAGCCAGTCCTGACTCTCCACTGCGCAGAGCAGACATCGACCCGTAACATCAACCTTGCAGAGCAGACATCGGCCCGTACCATCGACCGTGCAGAGCAGGCATCGGTCCAGAACCTTGACCGTGCAGAACAGACATCAACCCGTAACATCGGCCGTGCAGAGCAGGAATCAGTCCAGAACATCAGCCATGCAGAGCAGCCAGCTCTTCCGATTGTCTGCGTAGAAAATCCTGCTTTGTCCATTGACTGCACAAAACAACAAAGGTAGTGTTTTTCACTTCACTTCGTTTAATTTCATTTTGCCACTTATGTTTGCTGCCCGGGCACTCAATTTACAAAAGCAAAATTGATTTATTGTGTTTATTCTATACTCATTTCTGTTCCATAGGCTGGAATTCCAAAGATGTAGGAAGTTCCAGGAGGAACACAGCATCCAGAAGGAGACCCAGAGGAATACGATTGATCACACTGTTCTTGGGTAAGAATCACAATCAGTTTATTCAAGCTGCACAATGGAATGAATGCGCTGCATCCTTTTGACAGGCAAAACAAAAAACAAACAAGAAAAACAAATCAGGCATCTTTTGCACTCCCTTTCTCTAGTGTGCTTAAATTTAATCTTAAATGTTCTCCAGAAATTATTATTGATCAGAACTCTTTTATATTTATTATATTGTTCTGGGAGTAGGTAAATACAGATGGAGTAAGGTATGTACATTAGAATTGGTGTGCTATCTGGACTGCTTGATTTTCATCCTATATCATTTTATTGTATAATTTCTTCATCTTCCCAACCCCTGTCTCTGAGACCCAGTCTTTGTTTGGAAAACTCTTGTCAGTTCATGTATTGAAGAAATAGAAACAAGCCATTCATTGTCTTTGAATGACCTATTATTATCTGACTTCCACACAGTAACAGAGTAGGGATGTGTTAATGTCTCTGCCACAGGTTCCCAAACATCGGGAACACCTGTTACATGAACGCAACCCTCCAGAGTCTCTTCAGTCTCCGAATTTTCTCCCAGGACATCAGGGGAGAGGAAGGCTGCTGGAGGTCAAATCTGACAGCTTTACTGAAGTATGTAGATATCTATCATTACTGATCTGCAGATATTAGTGCTGTTATGGACAGCACTTTTATGTCAGTGTTTTTGTATTGGCTATGGATTAATGGTGGAAAAGGTATTGTGGATTTTATGGGAAGTCTGTTTATCTGCTTTTAAAAATGTACTCAGCCCAAGAAATCACATGAAAATACATTTTAACTATGTTTATTGAAAAACGTTTGTGAATGACAGCTGAAAACTGTTTTTGTGTCCCTATTATAAGTTCTTCTTTTCATTAAAGGATTATATTGCTACGATTGCAGTATCAAATGTATGGGTTCCCAGCCTTGGTCCTCAGACTGCAGTGTGTATGCTGGCTGGGTTTCCTTCCAGCCTTAATTACACAAAACTCAGGTGGCAACTATCTGACTGCTTGCTGCCTCTCTTGCCCCCTGCAGGTGCCTTGCAGATCTGCACTCAGCAAGGGCCAGTCACAGCAGGCAAAAAATCAGCCTGCTGAAAACCTTAAAACAGACCATCGCGACGAACTTCAGCGATTTCTGTGGGACCGAGCAGCAGGTGAGAGACACGCACCTACACACACACACAAGACGCATAAACACGCACCCCAGTGTTCTTCCGATATTTATTCCCATAGGCAAGATTCTTTTTAAAAATACAGGCACCAATTTTCCGTAACCTTTATAAACATCGGCATGAATAAGATGTTTTCTACATGCATGTCAATAAAGTAGCTGCCTTCTTCGACAGATCGATTGACTCAAATGTTTATGCTAAAGGGAGATTGAGAGAGTTGTGCTTTAAGTAGCAAATCAAGATTGAGGAGATATGGTGTATGATGTAGCATAGGAAAGATTGCTCACAAACACAAAAGGCTAGTGACTCCAATGGCTAGGACCAGGTCACTGTTGAAGCCTAACACCCTCTCCTTCTCTCATGGGTTTTCTCTGTCTCACTGCAGGATGCTCATGAGTTCCTCAGTGTTCTCCTGTCCCAGCTTAAAGAGGAGGGCGTTTCCCTGAGGACAAGGGAGGGGCTGCACCCCTACACCTGTTCCATTGAGGGAAATTTTGAATTTGACCTCCTGACCACCAGAACGTGCCTCAGGTGAGCCGCCATGTGCAGTCTCTCCCATGTGCTCGGTTAAACTGCACAGTTGAATTTCCTTAATGGGAACTGACTCCATCCCCAGCCCTGCCTGTGAGTGTTCATTTCTGTGTCTCTGTGGTTCCCTCTCCAAAGCTGCGGGGAGAAGGTGCGTAGAACGGAGTCCTACAACTGCTTGTCTGTGGACTTAGTCCTAGGGGGCTCTGTACAAGACAGTTTGGCCCTCTACTTCAAGGTAAGTATCCACCAGGGAGACTTTGAAATGGTGCCGAGTGTTGAATGTGTTGCTATGCTTTGTGGTGTGCGAGGTCAGTGCTGAGTGTGCTGCTGTGTTTCGTGGTCTGTGATCTCTGTGTTGAGTATGTTACTGTGTTTTGTAGTCTGTGATCCCCGTGTCGAGTGTGTTAGTGTCCTCTATGGTCTGTGCGCTCTATGTTGAGTGTATTACTGTGCTTTGTGGTCTGTGATCTCTGTGTTGAGTGTGTTAGTGTGCTTTGCTGTCACAGGGCTGTCAGCTCTGTGTTGACTGTGTTAATGTGTTTTGCTGTCACAGGGCTATGAGGTAGAGTGTCGGTGCCAGTGGTGCTCTGGGCAGTTAGCCACTGTGGAGCCAACGTTACAGTCACTGCCTCGGTAAGTGCAGCCTCCTCCCCTCCCTTTCAGTCCTTCTGTCTTTCAGCACATCTGGGCCGGTTAAATGACCACTTACCTGGTTTAAATAAAGGATTCCTCTGTGCGTCTGTGCAGAGTGCTGGTCGTGCAGCTGAAACGGTTCAGCTTTAACTCCAGAGGGAACCTGGTGAAGCTGCACGATCGTCTGCACATCTCCCCACAACTCAGCCTACAGGCCCACAGCACGGCCAACGTTCGCTTGCCAGGGATGGCCAAGCCCCACCTCACCCATGGGGATTTCTTTGAAACCTCCCCTTCACCAGGGGATGCTATTCCCTTTGCAGGTATTTTATGCTTGAGACTCATTCCAACCAATTTCACTTCCTGTGTTTTGGAAAACAATTTAGGCCCAGAGTGTCAGAGTGTACTACTAAAGTGCCCCAGTGTCTGTGGGTTTTTGGTGTGTTTCCACACTTAATTAGTTAGTTGTTTTGGTAAGAGGTCCATACACCTTGGTTCCATGGCCTGTATTGGCTGCTGGTTAAGAGGAGACCACAGAAACCTGCAATCCCAAGCTGAGGGGTAAGTGTGTAGAATCTTTGGTTGTACAGATGAGGTCTGATGGTGTTTTTGGTTTTGTTTGGTTCCCCTGAAGCTGAAAAGAAGAACCCTGTGGAGGGATGTACACCCAACAGAATAGAGCAGAAAAGCTACTCTGTGGTGAGGAGAGAAGGAGGGAGAGAGAGAGAGAGAAAGAGAGAAAGAGAAGAAAGAGTGAAAGAGTAGAACGGCAGTAGCCAAAGTCTGCTCCTCCCTGGGGCTGCCCCATTAATTTATCTAATAATCACTGACAGACAGGGATCTCAAACTGCCGTCCTGGATTGCTGTGGTGTCTGCTGGTTTTTAGTGCATTTCAGCACCTTTATTCAGTGTTGTACATCACTGATTGTTTAAGGAACCTGAAAACATTGTTTCCACAGCCTAAATCTGCCATAATGGCAGGTTGCTGTTGTTAGCGCTGATGGAAAATAATGGTGGTCTGGGATAGGGCAGGATGGGGGGTTAGGGTTTGGGTGTGTACCTCTTCTGACTGTAGGTCTCTACCTTCTGTCTCCTAGAATGAATATAGAATCACCAGTGTGCTGTCCCACATTGGGTCGAATATGAGACACGGTAAGATACACTGGAGGCACAAAGCCCACACTCACATGTTCCTGGGCCCTGTATGCACAGTCTGATCCAGAGACATTTTCAGTCTATGATTAACCCACTATTACAGTCACATTGAGCAAAGACTGAACATCCATCTGTGTAATTCTGCAGGTCATTACATCTGCGAGAGCTGTGAGTCCAACACACACTGGCTCTCATTCGACGATGAGAGAGTCCAACAGCTGGACCAGAAGTCTGTATTGAGGCAGAGGTCAAACTCCGCCTATATCCTATTTTATGAGTACAGGTGAGAGCTCATCCGTTACTATAGCCCTGCCATTGTGTGAGTGTGGTACAGGTTTAATTACTGCTGAGCTGTGACTACAGGTAAAAAGCTCCTCTGTGGCAATAGCATCATGTGCAGTTCTGTGTTGCGGGAGGTTTTCCGGTAGCGTGACTGGGCTGATGTCTGTTGTAGGGCTGCTGGTGAATAGAGATCTCTATGGAACAGAGACCATGGCCACTCTTTAATGAAACTGCACCTCCAAGAGCATGGAGCAGCCAGGCCTGTTTATGTTTTTTGCTGATGTTATTTGAAATGTATAATAAGAGCACTGTAGAAAAGACAAAGGGTCATTCTATGACACTGTGCCATTTTAGATTTCATGTGTCCATGTATATAATTTCATTAGCCCTGTAACCAACACATTAATTACTGAATTGGTTAAAAATACAAAACATAAAGCACCCATTGTTACGCTTATTAGTAAAGTATAAATAGGCAGGCTGGAAAATCATTCTGGAAATTGTTTCCCATCCTTGCAATTCAAAAAAGGGAGTCTGAGGCACTGTCTTGCATTTAAAAAAGTTTATCCTTCAGTAATCTGACAGGGTAATTGTATGTGGGTCCAGGTGCTTTTCTTTTTCCATCAATTTACAGAGGTCAAAAAATAACTTCTCTATGTCCAGGGGCATGTGTGCCTGTTCATTCTTAAGCAATGATTTCTGAACAATGATCTTTTCCTTGTATTTTGTTGAGTTTCCCCAGCAAAGACTGAACCAAGGGCTCAAACATGAATAGAGGGGTTTATTTCTTCTTCTTTTTTATTTGGACTAAAAAGAAGAAAATGTAAAAAAAAAAAAAAAAAAAAAGATTAATTAATAACAATAATACGTGTACATGTTTGCGTGCATAAACCTACACATATAACTAACTCTGCCCTTTCAACAGAGGGGCGCTATTTCAATTTTCTGCCAAATTACCATCTTTATCTCATACCAGTTCTGGTTTCTTTGGGCTTCTGTACTCCAGTATCCAGTAGTCCCACATTCTTTAAAACTTGAAACCTGCTGGAGTGTCTACAAAAATTTGAATCACTCCATCACAAATATCTCATGCATTACATCAACCCAGTCATCCAGCATTGTTTTGCAAAGATACTCATCTTCTTTCTATGTAGAACCAAAGATTGCTCTTCTGACACATTGCTTGACAAATGTCAATGGAATTTCTACCTTTAGAATGGCCTCCATGCTTTCATGGATCCCCTTCCAGTATCTTTCTCCTATTTTCCCTTTACTGTATATTATGTTTGCTCCTTTTCATTTTTCTGGGAGATGATCTTATTGCCTGATTCAGATTCATAGGTTGCTGAAAATACTTTGTGCCACAGATTCCATAAGCTCCGAATCCTCTTCCTCTTCTAATTATCTGTTCCAAATAATGACATACTTGTAGATATCTATATAAATCCTGATTGGCTAGCCTATCTTCATCTTTTACTTCCTGAAAACCTTTAATTGCTCCTTGGTTAAAAAAATGCTGTGGGCTGTGAGGCCCGTCCTAGTCGACTCTCTGACAACTGTGATCAAACCTATTTGGGACAAAGTCAGTCATAAGTGCACACTTGCTACATCTTTCAAACTTCTTTCATTCCGCTCACTCTGTTGATATCCTACCATATTGTAAATGTTCCATGGGTTAGTAAAAGGCATCCCGATTATGTGCCCTACCAATCTACACCCCCCAAGCAGTGCTTTCGTCAGAATATCATCACTTACTTCCACCTGGCTGTGTAGGCGGGGTTGCATATACACACACCAATGGCCGTATTTGTGCAGTATAGAAGTAGTTCTTAAGACATGGGACAGTCATTACCCCTCATCCTTAGGCAGCTGCGAGTTCTTTTACCTATTCTTATCAGGACTGGCGAGGGAATGGACCCAAAAGCAGAGTAAAAAAACTCAAACTTCAAATGGCAAATCCAAACAAAGGCTTTAATCACAAAAAGTAACAAAAAGCAGGAAACCAAAGCAATGCCACGCAGGGCTGCTCACAAAAAACAAAAACTTTCTCAAAAAGGTAAAACGGCAAAAAATCCAAAAGCCCAAAAACACGCAGAAACAGAAGTCGGGTGGGGCAGAAAGACAGTCAGGCAGAATACACATAGGCTGTACCCGTCGGTGCTTAGCACTTTGTTTGCCTTAAGTTTTGTTATGACAGCATTCAGTTCCTCAGTGGTAGTATTTTCTGTTAAACTCCTGTTCTTTTCCTCGGTTTCTGTGGGTAAGCCTAATGAGGTTGTTGAGGTCTCTAAAGGTATGGCAATGGTAGAGTGAAATTTGTTATTTTTGCTATAAACCTGAGGCGTTTAGATCTGAGATCATCATCAAAAAATGAATATGGCACACAAGTACAGACAATCATCTTTTATTTCATGGTATTTACATGCATATATGTTTTACCATTTTAGAGAAACAGCTGTTTCTGTGTTGAGTACCTCCATTTTCAGTTGTGCAGAATTAAGCTTACGAATGCTGACAGGTGTTAACTGTAGCTCAAGTGTTTCCTTTTGCCTTTGTTGTTCACGCATAAAGGAGCAACGAGTCTCTAGTTTTAGTTTTAGCCTTTGTTTTCATCTGTGACTGAAGACCAGAGAACTAACTATGGATAAAAACAGCTATTCTGTAAGCTGAGCGAACAGAAGAATTCATTTAGAAGGATAGCACAGAAACTGGTCATATCAAATACAGAAGTTTGGAAGATCCTGAAAAAGAAAGACACCTCTTATGGACTCAGAAATATACACCGTACTGATTGGCTGTTTTGAGTTGAGTACCCCATTTTCAGTTGTGCAAAATTAAGTTAACTGATTAACTGAAAAGTAAATCAAAACAATAAAGTGTAATATTTGGTTGCAGAGCCCTGAAATGAAATAACTGAATCAAGTCTGTGATCCACTGACACCAAATATTTGGTATCTTCTTTAGTAATGCTTTCAAGGCCTTTTCTGCAGCTGCTTTCAGTTGATCTTTGTTTCGGGGGGGGCTTTAGTTTCCTCTTTGGCAAGTAACTGACTTAGCCAGTCCAAAATATTTCACTTTTTTCCATTGATGAACGCTTTGGTTGCATAGGCAGTGTGCTTGGGGGTCACTGCCTTGAGGTTATCAGCACTAGCTGATGAGATTGGAGGACTTTCTTTGTACATACCCAGGCAAAATCTGTCTATACACCTCCAGGTTCATCCTACTGCTGCCATCCTTCATTACATCATCAATGATGATTAGTTAGCCAGTTCCAGAAGCAGCCATACATGCTGAAGCCATGACACTACGTCCTCCATATTTCACTGATGATGCTTTGGTGGTATGCATTGGATCATGGGCTGTTCCATCCATTCTCCACACTTTCCATCACTTTGGCAAAGGTTTATTTTGCTCTCATCTATCCATATAACACTTCTTGTTCTTCTGTGTGTTTGTTTGGCTAGTTCTAATCTGGCCTCTTGCTTCTTGCTGCTCTTGAGAGGTTTGCAACTTGCTGTGACGCTGCGATAATTCTGCTGTCTTCCTCGTATGGTGGCTTTTGATATTTTCACCTCTGCCCTCTGTAGACTGCTGGTGATGTCACTGACCACAGTTTTAGGGTTTTTCCTCACAGCTTCAAGATTAGTCTTTCATCAACTGCGGTCGTATTCCTTGGCCGATCTGTACAGTGTATGTTTCTGAATCCATAACAGGTGTTTCTTTTTAAGCATCTTCCAAACGTCTGTACTTGATATGACCAGTTTCTGTGCTATCCTTCTAAATGAATTCTTCTGTTCTCTCAGCTTACAGAATAGTTGTTTTTATCCATAGTTAGTTCTCTGGTCTTCAGTCTCCACAGATGAAAACAAAGGCTGAAACTAAAACTAGAGACTCGCTGCTCTTTTATGTGTGAACAACTCAGGCAAAAGGAAACACCTGAGCTACAGTTAACACCTGTCAGTCATTTGTAACCTTAATTTTGCAAAGCTGAAAATGGAGGTACTCAACACTGAAACAGCTGTTTCTGAAAAGTGCTAAAACATATAAGCATGTAAATGCCATGAAATAGAAACTGCTTGTCTGTACTTTTGCCTCACATCCATCCTTTGAATGCAAATCCAAATGCCTTAAGCATAAAGCAAAAAAAGCAAATTTTCCTTGACCGTTACCATACTTTGGGGGGGCACTGTAGGATCCTGTAATATATTTGACACTCTTCTGGATATTCTGTACTATATAATCTATAGGTTTGGGATGGGGATCCCTTATCTTCTATATGGTCTTCTGCTATTGCTTTCTTATTCTGTATGCTAATAATTTTGTAAGCTAATGTTGTTCTATCTTCAATTGTTCTTTCATTGGACCACTCAAAATATTTGAATTCAGTCTCCAAAGGGTAGTTTTCTCCATTCCTCAGGTTCAGGGTCTTACTGGGCTATCATCTGAAAGATCCATTATTCAGCCATTAGAATACATGCTTTTACTGCAAGACAGAGAGCCTCGTACTCCATTTTTGGATTCATAACCTATTGCGATGTTACTGAATTGTACAGTAAAATTCAAACAAAACCAAGTAAAATAGTTAAATTAACAGTTGGAGTTAATTCACCACCAGGGTTTCATGTAACACACACACACACACACACACAGCTATGTTGACCTATACAAAACAGTATTAAATGTACCATGATACTCCCATCTGTATAATATTTCTCTCGTCTGGCTGGATCTGAATCCCTATGCTGTCGGTATTGTTACTGTTTCTCAGTAGCGGAATGGCACATCCTAACAAAAACTAACCAAAAGTATGAATTACATTGTTGTATACTGTATATAGTTAATGGTAAGTATGGTAAATATTTTATGTAATTATTTATATTGTATTGAGATAGATGTGTTAGACTGTAACTGAAATTCAATACATCCTTAAAAGTAAAAAAATACATAACCTACCATATATCAATGAAATAAGAACAAATAATTATAACAGTAAGATATGGAAAACAAGTTGTGCATATTGTGTAAATAATGCTGTAAATAATGCAAATGCACATAATCTTGTCAACCCTGTTACCCCAGAAAAGTAACAGGATTCACGGTAACTGGGTTGATGAAAAATATCATAACTAAACCATACGGCAAAGATATTGGCTCTACACTGTGTGCATTAAAAAGATATGTAAATTTAGCATACATGATAATAATGGTAATTTAGAATATTTCAAAAAAAATGTTTCTCTATGTATTCATGATCACTGGGCTGACACATCAAGCCTTAAGAAATCATTTGATTTGGCTTTATATTATCAGATACACATTGTGAACATACAAAAAATGTAGTACATTTATTGTTAGTTCAGATTAACAGAGCAATTTTTCTTTCGGATGTAAAATGGCACATTTTCGTAGAATGACCCAAATAAATCATTTTTATGTACTTGAATAAACTTTTGAAACCACACATGCGTTATGTAGTATTTCTTATGTTCAGCTGAATGTAATTTTAATCAACATTTTGTAAAGTTTTATGTGGGTGAAAAAATGAACAAGGGAATGTCTGCTGTATATTGTAAATGTATGTATATTGTATATTGTAAATGTATGTACAAGTGTATTTTATATAGAATGTATATTCTGCACCAAAGTAATGTTAAAGATGCTATAAAGCAACTGTTTGGCAGTTAAGGGTGGTAATACTGTTTCTACTACTGGGGTCGTGCTGATGTGATAAATGATACCATCCATTATCTTATTTTACATATATATTTGAAACTTGTTTTACTGGTAAAGTTATTCTTGAAGACACAGCGAAATAAACTGTAAATAAATATTTGGGGCTCATTATTTTAGTGTTTGTGTGTGCGTGTGTGTGTTCATGTTTTTGGTGAATATACTTTGTTTTCAAATGATCCATTTATAATCATTTTGAATTAACCCTTGTGTTCAGTTTTGGTCATATTGACCCATTGTAAACTTTTATGAAAAGAGGAATGACCTTTTTGGGAGATGAATTTAATCTCCAGTGAATAAATCTGGTTTAATAAATTCTTGTTTTGTGTTTCTATTAATTCTTCACCATCTGTATTTTCTCTATGTATTTTTGCCTTTGTGGTTTCTTTGAGTGTAATAACATGAAAGATTAAAAATAATTGAGAATGTCAGTGCAAAACAATAAATATGAATATTCTACTGCATAAAACCCTTGTTTCATTTCATTTTTTCTCAGATAGACATAATTTATGCCGCCATGACTTCATTACAGTGGATTTTTATAAATCTTTTTCACAAAAACTGAATGACACTTCCATTGTTAAATGTGATCTAGCAGAGGTAAATGGCAACCATTAACCATATACGCTGAACAGAAATATAAATGCAACAGTTATCAATTTCGAAGATTTTATTGAGTTCAAAGGTAATAAACGTAAATCAGTCAACTGAAATAGATTCATTAAGCACTTATCTATTGATTTCATATGAGTGGGAATACAGATATGCATTTGTTAGTCACAGATTCCCCAAAAAAGAAGATACCATGAAATGAACGGAATACCGATCAGTATCTTGTGTGACCACCATTTGCCAACGCAACACATCTCCTTCACATTGAATTGATCGAATTGTTGATTGTAGCTTGTGGAATATTGTCCCACTCCTCTTCAATAGCTGTACAAAGTTGTTGGATATTGGTGGGAACTGGAACACGCTGTCGTATGCGCCGGTCCTGAGCATCCCAAACATGCTCAATGGGTGACATGTCCGGTGAGTTTGCAGGCCATAGAAGAACTGGGACATTTTCAGCATTGAGGAATTGTGTACAGATCCTTGCAACATGGGGCCGGGCATTGTCATGCTGAAACATGAGGTGATGGCGGTGAATGAATGGCACAGCAATGGGCCTTAGGATCTCATCACGATATCTCTGTGCATTCAAATTGCCATGGATAAAATGCACTTGAGTTCTCTGCCCATAGAATATGCCTGCCCATACCGACACCCCACCACCACGGGTTACTCCGTTCACAACATTGACATCAGCAAACCGCTCACCCACCCTACGCCATACACGCTGCCTGCCATCTGCCCTGTACAGCTGAAACTGTGAGTCATCAGTGAAGAGGACCATTCTCCAGCGTGCCAGTGGCCATTGAAGGTGAGCTCCTGCCCACTCACTTCAATTGTTACGCCGAACTGCAGACAAATCAAGACCCTGGTGAGGACGTCGAGCACGCAGATGAGCTTCCCTGAGGCGATTTCTGACAGTTTGTGCAGAAATTCTATGGTTGTGTAAACCAACTGTTTCATCAGCTGTCTGTGTGGCTGGCCTCAGACGATCCTGCAGGTGAAGAAGTCAGATGTGGCGGTCCTGGGCTGGCGTGGTTACACGTGGTCTGCAGTTGTGAGGCCTGTTGGATGAAGTTCCAAACTCTCTGAAACGATGTTGGAGGTGGCTTGTGGTGGAGAAATGAACACTCATTACTCTGACAACAGCTCTACAGGACATTCCTGCAGTCAGCATGCCGATTCCACGATCTCTTAACTCAGGCATCTGTGACATGGTGTTGAACAACAAAAAACTCAACATTTTAGGGTGGCCTTTTATTGACCCCATCATAAGGAACACCTGTGTAGTGATCATGGCTTTTAATCAGCATCTTTTTGGACTTGTGACACTTATTTATCCTTAAGGCATAAACCTTAACCCTTTAAATGATAACACAGAAACTTGTCTAATGAATAATATTCTTTAGATGGGTAGGTGGTTTCATTGCCATGGATTCACTCCATTGTGAACTGGTTATGTGAATACATTTTTGGGAAATATTTATCGGAAAACTGACAACTTTTTTTGCACTGAATTGTCCAAATATTTGTTTCAGATATTAAAATATATATTATATGATGAAATACTTCCCTTCACTTGAGATTGGTTTGTGCAGAAGGGAAATGTACACTTCAATGAACCATAAAATATGGGGTTTCATGTAACACATGTAATAGCAATTGATATGCAGGACCTTCGATTTGATGCAAAGAACCTCATGGACCCGGCTTGTAACACTCACTCGCGTTTAGCAGGCTGAATATTCTCCGCTATGGGGAGCTATTAGCACTCAAGTAACTGAATGCTGCTTTGGATCAATAACACTGTTTCTTGTTTTCAGCCTGAAGAGTTTTCTCTGGTCTCATCTGACTTCATGCTCTCTGTAAGATAAACTGATGTTTGCATCAATGAGTGTCTTGCTTTCTGGTCTTTATTTTTTGCTCTATTGTGTTTAGTCACTATCAACTACCAAGGTAGATCTCAACGGTTAAATATAAACTAGATTTCTGATTTTAAGTCATTGCTTTATTCAAAGACATTTTAAAGAATAAAAAAAAGAAAAACAATGAAGTAATTAATATTGATGGCAGATATGTCAACAATCTTTGATTTGCCAATGCATTACATTAATTTAATGAAGCAAGGGATAGGTTATAAATAGTTCAGGAGAAAAATGTTAATGTTGGTTTAAAAAATAAACATGCAAAATATGGCATTACATGTGTGTAATGGTTGCAACCAATAACCTAAATTAAAATTTGAAAAGGGGTGCATGAAAGAGTAGATAAATACTTTAGGACCACATGCAGTATGAAATAATGAATATATATATATATCAAAGAGGTAGAGGGCTTTTGGCAAACAGAAACACTATGAAAGTTTCATTTGCCAGGTGGCATCGGGCAGTAATGCAGAGTAATGGTTAGGGAACTGGGCATGCAGTTTGATTCAGTAAATACTCAGCTCTATAAATAAAGTATGCATAAAAATTGTGCAAATGTTTCGGCTGTTTAATTTTCTCTGTGTGAGAGAAAATTAAACAGCCTAAACAGCTAAATTTAACCCTGACTTAAATAAAGTTAAATAGCGTTTCCTTCCAAATGTAATTTGAGGACCAGAAACTTATAGCACTTATAGTTTACAAAGAAAGCAAAAGTAACAGTTCTTAGTAGGCCAGGGATAACTGAATTAATTGAACGCCCTGGCGAGGAATGCCTAAGAATAAAAGACATACAGAGAAACAAAGAAAGATCCAAGTGGATGGAAGAGATTTTACATTTGCAGGACTAGTGATGGTACATCATCCAACAGGTCGGAGTGGAAAAGGTTAGGGGAGCCACTTTTCCTGCATCAGTCATGGCAGACAATGATTCATGGATATTTTAATGCATTTTATCAGTATGGACTTTCAGGTTCAGTGCCTTCTGTCAGTTGCCAGACTGTGAAAGACTCTGTCACAGTTACATCAGTGAGCTTGCATGTTTTTGAGTTTGTGCTGAGTGTTGTCACTGAGTCTCCAAATGTAAAACTGTCAAGTAATAACCAAATGAGGATATAACCTAATAATACTCCCCTTTGCGTCATTGTGCATAGACCCAGCCAGGCATCATTTTGGGAGCCACGATGAGTTGCTAGCTGGCTGCAGCATTCTTTTCTTTGAATGCAAACACAGATATTGGTATGGATCTCTCAAATTTATTTTCACCCAAAACTGTTAAAAATAAGAAGTGGAGTACATTAAATATCGGAGAAACCACGCCATATATAATCTCTATAGAAGAATTTTTTTTTTTACCTCACCACAACTGATAGTTTTTGCATGAACTAGTACAGGCCTACTGAGCAGATGGACTGACAGAGTGCTCATGTCCTTAACAAAAATAAGAGGTATGGCTGAAAAGACGAGGTGCCCTCATTCAGAAATCAGTCCATCCTCAGCCACAACCAACCTCGCTACTAATGTGTGCAAAGCACTGCAAAGTCGGTGTAAGTCACTAAACTCTTATTACTGTGAATGAGTGATACTGAATTAGAATGTATTATGTAGTTCATTGGTGATCTAGGCTAGAGGTGGTGTCACATCGTAAACCTTCCCCATTGTTTCTGAGTAAATGTATTTTTTAATAAAGAGTAAATTCGTTTAAATTGCTGTACAAATTATTTAAAAAATCAGAATTTGGCCAATTTTGTTTTTGTGTTAAGTAATGTATTCTGTCCGGTTATTTTAAACTAGTGTCATGAAAACGTTTTCCGTCTTCCAATCTACGAATGTGTGCACTCAGAATGTCAGATAGTGTTACCTCTGCTTAGAAACGCCCTTAGTTACGAAAAGCTTGTTGATCACAGCTTGTAGCTTGTTAGCTGAATAAGCTATGGCTTCCAAACACCAGATTTATATTAAGCACAGGACATAATATTTTATTTAAGTGATGAATGTGGCGTTAGGTCCTGATTGTAGCGGTCGTGTGCGAAATACTACCCCTTAGTTTATAGCTAGACTAGGCTAACTACGTTGAATTGAGAAGTGGATAATTAGCTAGGTAGCTAACTGTTAACGCGGATAACTAACGTCAACGTTACCTAGCCTAGCTGTAACGTTAGCCCTCAGATCAGAGACTAACGTGATAGTTCGCATATTCTAGCATGCAAAATGTTCAAAGCAAAAATACTAATTATTGGACCAAGTGAGGTAAGACGATGCAGAATGTAACAACATCTAACATTCAAGAATTATAGCTAGCTAGCTACCTCGGATATGTTAAGTTAGACTAGCTAGCTAGCAAGTTATCTTACGCCAGTAACTAATAATTTGCTAACTAGCATTGCTTGCATGATATTAACGTCGGATTTGGTTAAATATAATTAGTTGGCTACTAGACTAGCTAGTTCGATTTTATTTGTTATTGTGTTGCAAGTACAAGAACGTGTTGAAATCGCTTTTATTTCCAATAGTGTGGGAAGACGGTGCTGTCCAATTTTCTCTCGGACACTGTTGAAACAATAGGAGGGGACTACAGCCCGACGCAAGGTGTCAGGTACGAGCGTTTGTGTTCATCCTCTCATGTTGTTCTTTTCGTCTGTTCTGGGGCACTACTATGGCCAAGTGAACCCGTGTGTTCACAAGCAGTGTTACACTGTAGTGCATAGTAGTCAGTCTAGTATTTTGACATTATACTGACTACACTAGGTTGTTATTAAAATATTATGCTTGTTTTAATATTTTTAAATGTTTGAACAGAAATGTATGCGTTCTATCATTGATTAACGTTATTGGCTTTAGGATCCTGGAGTTTGAATCGCAGACTTTGAGTGGCAGTGGGAAAAACGTGGCTTGTGAGGTGGAGCTCTGGGACTGTGCTGGAGACTTAAGGTTAGTTCAGGGTTATTGCACACAGTCAGTTTCACACACACGTTGTCACTACCACCCATTACTTATTTAGCAAATCATCACCCCCATGCATACATATTTGAAATAGCAGCACTTACACACAGCACATATATTATAGAAAGTCATACACAAGCAAATGCCTCATCACTCGAATTCACTTTTAAAATCGCATACACATGGCTCAAATTTTCATACGTTTACATAACTTTAGTCAGACACAGACGACATTTAATGCAAAAACTCCAAGATGTTATTCAGTTTTTAATCACCAGTTATTTACCTCCCTATGGTCAGTAGTCATGCAAATTTTGAAAAACTGTCCAGTTTACTCTGAAACACAGGTTATGTTTTGGGGCTAACATCTTGAAAGCCTTTAAAACTGGTAAAGATTCCATGCCAGTTTTTTTAAAGTCTGGACTTGTGTTTAAGGGTTGATATCTATATTTTTCATGCAAACTTGGTAATATGTGAAATGGCTTGACAAGCTACATCTTTCTGTGAATGGCTGTACATTACACAAGTAGTTTCATATGCACTACAAAATTAAGGGGAAACTGCATAAGAGAAAAGATTGGGACAGCCCACCATTTCCGTGAAGTTGGTGATAAAACATTTTGTGGCAGTGACTTTTAATTTTTCCAACAAATTTTGTGATCCAAAGGTTTGAGTCCTGCTGGCCAGCTTTAATGAAGGATTCCAACGGAGTGGCCATCGTTTTTAACCCAGATGTGCCCAGCCATTTGAAGGAAGCGGAGATGTGGCATTCCTCATTCATCTCCTCACAAGGTTTACAGGACAGCCAGTGTCTGCTAATGGCGCATCACAAACCAGGCAGTGCGGCTGACAACGGACGACCAGTTCTATGTAATGTGTAACACCATTTTTATCATCTTATCACTAGACATATTAAGCAATGCAATCTTGAAATAGTCTGATTGTGTGGCTGACAAGGTCTCAAAATTAGCCACATGCTCGTTTTTGGTTCACCCTTTTGCATTGGCAGGAATGGAAGAATATCTGTCTCAATAGTAATTGTTCTGGACAATATTTACAGTGCATTATCATGTAAATCCTTAAAAACCAGTATTGTGCTTTTTTTTTTAACCCACAGCATCACAGCTGAGCAAGCTGCCCCTGATTCACTCAAACCTAGAGGAGGATCCAGAGGAGGTGCGGCAGGAGTTTCACAGATACCTGGGGTCAATTGTGAAGACACTGTCAGAAAGCAGGGAGCGTGAGGAGATGTCAATAATCACGTGAAGTTCAAAGACATGCTCAGGATTAATCATGCCTGTAAAAGGTTCTGATACAGAGGAGATAGTCGTTTACAGGATTTTGTTTGTCAGAAAGAAATAGGCAAAAAGCTTTGTGTGCAAGCATGCCTCTCTACCATTGATAATTCAAAATAGCATTTTTAATAGGCCTACACTTTTCACATATAAAGGATTTGGTGTCATTTTGTAAGATAAATCCCTTGTTTTTGATTGTTAGTTTTCTGGTTATTTCTTTCAATCATATATATATATATATATACACACACACATCAGATGGTTGTTTTAATTTCTAATTCTAAGAGAGTGTAGTATTGCATAATAAACTAAAAATGGTTGATTATATCTTCCATCCATCATCTATACCTGCTTATCCTGTGCAGGGTCGCAGGGGCTGTTGGAGCCTATCCCAGCATTCATTGGCAAGAATACACCCTGGTCATGCAACCAATTTATCGCAGAGCACTCAATTTAGTCTCCAATTTGCCTACTTGCATATCTTTGGACTGTGGGAGGAAACCAGAGTACTTGGAGGAAATTTTATTATTATCTTCCACAATGACAACCTATTTCAGTGCAAGTTGGGCTGATATATTTTATGTTTTTCTATCCAAATACAGATTTCTGCTCAGTTGATTCTGAAAATTAAATGCCAACAGTAAAAACAGGAGTCTACGTCCTTGTCTTATCAGTTATTTAGATGCAGAATAACAACAACTATTGATACAAGTATATACATATGTACATTTCAATTACTGGAATGGAGAATTATGTCCAACTCTGACACATTACCGTCCAAGGTTACATGTGAATAATGCACATATTCACACCCAAAACTGCAACAAAGATAAAGACCGATTTCCCACAAAGTTACTTAAGCTGAAAGATCACATGTCTTCTAGTCCTTTGCTTTTTCTGGAAATTTCTTTCATTGTGTCCTGCAAATTTTGGACTGTCTGTGTCATGAAGGCGAAGCTGTCTTGGAGGCTACCCATGCCGCCCTGCATCCAGGTAAAGCGCAGCTCACCGATCCACTTCATCAAGCCGTCAAGCTGTTTCTGCACCTCTCTCTGCTCCTCTAGTTCTGCCAGCAAGGCCTGCTTGGCACACACCTCAGCCTGGTAGGACTGCTGCAGTTCTGCCAGCTCAGTTTCCAACTTTAGAAGCTGTTCGACGCCTTGGGGGTACTTCTTGTGTGGTTGGTCCGCGGGCAGAAGCACGTTACGGGGAATGGACAGGACGTTGTTCACGAGCAGGGTCTCCATACGACTGGAGAGACGCTGAATGCGTTCCTGCAGGAATTTGAGTAACTTCTCGGTGCATTCTCTGGCTTGCTGACACAACTCCGGCCGTGGATCTGCCCCGCCTAGCTTCTTAACAAAAACTGCTTCAACGGTGGTCAAAATGTCATACAGGGAGTCCTGGAAAGCGCTGTACACTCTCAGCATACAAGTCTGTGGGGTAAAGCCAAAGAACTGAGCCTCGTATAACTTCAGCGACTCTGGACACAGCGGCTCCACTGTAGACAGCCAGGAAGAAAGAAATAACATTTTAAAGCACGTCTTTTAAAAATATGTGAAGTTAAGAAGTTAATGTAGCTGGTTTGGTCATTATTATTAACTTAGTCTTAAATATCCATATAAAAACACCATGGCATAGCTAACTATAACTAGGACTAGCTGACTGTGCTAGCCAGATAAACAGCCTATCTACACTCGACTGGAAGTGTACGTTTTAAATACCGTTTAATTGTCTACTATGATAACTAAACCAATATGTGCATTTATCCAGTTAGTTACAGAAAAAATATAAATTGAGATAACTATAAGGTTTTTGCAATACCTTCATTTGCGCACTCCGCCATTTTCTGGTTCTCCCGCCCATTAATCTGTACTGGAATCCTGCCTGTGCAGCAATTCAACTTCATTCGAAGTTCCCTCCCCAGCGGAAACGCAAGAGCATGACAGCCAATTAGAGGAAAGTAAATATACTAAACCTTGTTCTCAGCCAATCAGTGGAAGGGAACTGACACGTACCCTTGCTGACGCAACTTCTAGTCTGCAGTAAACCGGAGCGGGACTGTTAATCCACTGCAACTGTATAATTAACTTTATGATACATCTCTATATAAACTGAATTAACTGATCTGAAGTACATGAACACACATGTAATGATACATTTTACTGTAATTAATTTTCGCAGACCATTTAAATTAACGGGAAAGCTTACCTTCCCGCGTTCGCTTTCACTCAACCACCACCAGAGTTGGAATATGATTGGTTTATGAGATGGACGCTTTGCTAACGCCAGTCAAAACTGACGAGCAACAATATATTTGTTAATAATAGCTGTTAAATTGTATTATTCGAGCTATTAAATTATATTATTCGTGATCACACTCATTAACACTTGGCAAATATTCTATCCATTTGGATAACTAACATCCTAAATGATACGATTAAGTGTTGCATTGTTTACATTTAGCATTTGGCTAATAAACAGCATTGATGGTTTGCGAGAATGCATTTCATTGTATAGCATGGAGGTGTACATTTCACTACTAAAAACCTGCGTTATGCATTGCAGAATACATGTGAATCGACAAAAACACCCCAAGCTTTCTCCTTATTTATCGAAACAAAGTATACGCGGACCAATCAGAGAGTGCCATCATCGAAATTGAGGCGGTAGGTTTGTGGTTGACACTTGCGAGGGTTAATCAGGTAAAGCGATATAAACACCACAACGAATGAGAAACTGCAGTAGAAAAACATTCGTTCTTCACTTCTACGCCCAGAGTAATGACGTGTCAAGAAAGTGCCGGAAGCGCCGATTTGTCCAAGATGGCTTACCAGACGTTTCAACAGGAATATTTTCAGATTCCTGTTGTAACCAGGGCATATACCACCGCCTGTGTTCTCACAACCGCCGCTGTGGTAAGAGAAAATGATTAAATAAGATAACGTCTGAATTGAAATTCGGATCTAGTGTGTTAGCTTGTTACAAATGCGATAAAACCTGGTGTTACCACATCGGCTAAGGCTAACTAGCTATATCGTGTAGTTGCCTATTCTGTTACCTGCAATGTTAACCTTACATTTTAAGCTCCACAGCTAACTAACGTTAGTAACTAATGAAGAGCTGATTGTCGACAGGCACGTGTGTAAGTGTAAAGTGCTACGTGCTAAATCTTCAACTTTGACTAGTGGCTACAAGGGAAGGTCAGGTAGCTTGTTAGCCACACTGACATGGGTAGGTAGCCATACCAGATGTGACTGACTAGCAAGCAAATCCAAAGCTAGCTACTTAGAAAACGACGTCTATTTTCGCTAACTCAATGAGTTTATTCATAACTGAAATTGTTGTTTTGCTCTCGTAACCTTTCTGAATTACTATGCCCGCAGCAACTGGAACTAATCACACCTTTCCAGCTATATTTCAATCCTGATTTAATATTGAAACATTATCAGGTGAGTGGAATCTTCCTGAAATGGAGTTTCTGTCATTTCGGACAATCTTACGTGTGACCTGTTTTGAGCTATTAATATCACAGCGTTGACTTACAATTTATGTCTGTGATTTTGATATCAAGAAAAAAGTAAAATCAGTAACAAGATAACATATTGCCAAGATTACAGTTGCCGTACTGTTTTGCTGTTTTCACCCTTGCAGGTATGGCGGCTCATAACCAATTTTCTGTTTTTTGGTCCTGTTGGTTTCAACTTCCTATTCAATATGATTTTTTTGTATCCTTTCTTTGGTAAGATGACTGTTCATGGCTTCAGTTTGTATTGAGTAGAGCATAGAGTATTGAAATCTTCTAATTGTTAAACTAATGTTCTGCCATTTCAAATGCATTGTTTGTAAATGTCCTGCTTTGAAAATGTTGGGTTTACCTGTAAGATGCAAAGCAGATCGTTTTCATCCTGTAATGTTTACTGTTTGTCCTGAGATGTCCTTAACTGCAGGCTCACAGATATCGGTACTGCCGGATGCTGGAGGAGGGCTCATTTAGAGGCCGTACTGCTGACTTTGTGTTCATGTTCCTCTTTGGTGGTGTCCTCATGACCGTATCCTTCAACCGTTAACACTGTCTGTCCACATGCATATTTTTGAGTTCTCGCCACCGATGTGGTCAAGAAAGCAATGTCCATGAAATCCAGTAATGAGCCTAAATGTATAGCCAAAAACACAACCCCTGTTTATGCTGTGGTCATTGCACAGAAACACAGCCCTGATCTTTAGGCTTTGGAATTTAATTAGCCATTTTGGCACATTCGTCAGTTGTTGACACCGCTACTTGCATACTTTGTTGTTGACAGTGAGAGAACCACTTTCCCCAAAATAAAATGTGTGATCTTTTCATATTTGGAATTTTCTCTCTGTGTCATTTCAATGACATGCTATAATGTGCATTATATTTTTAATTTGTCTTTGTTAACAGCTTTCATGTTGAAGAGGGTGAGCTTTGCTTTAGCAGCTCCTACCTTCTGGCTGCAGAATTGAAAGTTCCAATATCTCTAAATTGTGAAAATGCCATGAGAATTTTGAGAACAACCATTCAGCTTAAGAATGCAGGCTGTGCTTTTGATTGTTATAGAAATGTATGCATGTGAATTCACTCTTCATTGAATTTATGCATGTTCCAATTCCAAGGTCTACCTTTACAACTGCTCAGATATTTGGCACCTTTGTGAGCCTTGTGTTCCTGGGCCAAGCTTTCACTATCATGCTGGTGTATGTGTGGAGCCGACGTAACCCCAATGTTCGCATGAACTTCTTTGGCCTACTAAACTTTCAAGCCCCGTTTCTGCCCTGGGTGCTCATGGGATTCTCCCTGCTTCTAGGAAATTCCATCATTGTTGACCTTCTAGGTACGTTCTTCATCTCAGTAACCCTGTTAAGCATGTAACAGTCTTGGAAATTATTTTGCTCATGTTTAAATGTGTTCAATCTTTGTCTCTCTCGCATTTTTGTCGTCCACCCCCCCCGCCCTTAAAGGCATTGCTGTCGGACATGTGTACTTCTTTCTGGAGGATGTCTTCCCAAACCAGCCTGGGGGTGGCAGGTGGCTGAAGACACCAACCATTCTGTAAGGAGCAAATTGGTTGTTGTTGAATTCTGTTATAACCTCTGTCACAAATGTTTGCCATTCGTTCCCTTTTAAAAAAATTAATTGTTACAAGGCTAGTACTCTCTAAATAGGATGTCTCCGTGTGGTTCCCACAGAAAGATGTTGTTTGACACTCCGGAAGAAGATGCTAACTATAACCCCCTCCCAGAGGAGCGCCCAGGTGGCTTTGCCTGGGGGGAGGGGCAGCGCCTTGGCGGCTAGGCCAGCCTCCCACCCCTGCGTCAGACTTGCGGACATTTCTTCAGAGAGCTACGAAAGACTCCTTTCTCTTTTTACCCATTTCTCTTGCTCTGGATTAAGAGTGTGAAACCCCCCTCCCTCTGTGTACCAGCAGGATTTGCGGTTTTCTATGTTCGAGGCAAGTTTCTCCTTCAAGCTGTTGACTGTATTGTTCAGTCTTGTCAGACTGTCACTAAAGATTGTGTGAAAGGGCACAGCAATGTCAGAACTGCAGAAGGGACTAGTGACAGCTGCTCTTGATCATGGCCGTCTTCGTGTTTCGTCAGTTTTTTACTAACGTAGATCAAATGAACAATTATCTGCTGACGAAAAGAGAAGAGAAAAAATTGTGGAACAATTCTGATCTTCGCAGCCTTTTTTCAATTTTACTTTTTTTTCTAAAGAATAAATGTATGTGAAAAGTATAAATGTGGCAAAGGAAAATGTTTTCTGTCGTTTGTTGCGCAGTGATGGAATAATATTTTGATTTAATTTTGCAGTGATTGTCTCGTTCTCAAATAATCTCACTGATTGACTGCTGTTTTGGTATGAATATATTGTAGAGATCAGTGTTCTACATGGTCTAAACTGAAGGTTCACACCCGTTATAATACAGTAGAGTAGTACAGAATCTCAGAAACCCTTTGGGGAATGTGAGTAATTCAGAACTCTGAAACCGAAGTTAAAATGTGCTTGTTTTCATTTTAATTATTCATTGGAATGGTTGTTGTAGACTTTATTTTTGTCAGGCTCTTATTTTGTTGCCGTAAATCTTTTTGTAACTTAACCAATAATCAGACGAGCAACTGGCAGGTTCTTCTTGGAACTTTTTTTTTTTTTCTACTTCAGCCTTCCAAAAGATGCAACATAATAAAATGCCTTCTAAGGACCTGTTCAGTTGAGGACTGCTGGCAAAAGAATTCTATCCACTTTGCGTTCTCAAAAATGAAAACGTTACAGAGCTGAAATGGCTTAACGAATGTATTCTCATTGGAACGTTCTTTCCGAAGAATGCCGTGTAAGAGAAATTGAATTGCCCCAATGAATGTGCCCTAAAAGAGTGTCAATCACAGAGAAACTGAAAACTTGACCAAGAAAAGAGCTAGACAGAAGGAGAGATCAGCTTTGTAGGGAGTTCAAAACAAGCAGGGGATGATCATAGCTGTGTTACAACAGACAAGGCATTGGTGAGGGAACACGGAAGGGGGACCAATGATGAGTAAGTGACTGCGGACAACACAGTTAAACAGAAACTGCTTCCCGAACTGTTAATGAATGCATCCATCAATGTGTCCAGCAGCACAATAAAACGTGCATTTTTTTGGCACAAGAAAATACCATTGTTTTTGTTTCCTCAGTCACTTGGGACTTTAAAGTCGTTGATTTTTGACGGACCCAACATGCAGTTGCAGAGTTACAGGTGTTTTCCCGGTTTTTATCAATGGAAGGTGTGACTTTGTTTTCCAATGAAGACTTGCTTTATTGCATCCGGGATAATAAAGAGAATCTATGTATTTTATAAGGAGCATGACTGCGTTATTTCGTATGCTGCTTCCGGGTTTGCGTTTTGTTCAGTTAACTGGTCAGTCTTGAAGCATTGAGTTCATATCTTTGTGGTTCTACCGTAATTAGGGGTCCAAGCAGCGAAGCTGGTGGAGCGCTATTGTATCTGTTAGGATTATTATTATTATTATTATTATTATTATTTTTCTCCGCTAAAAGTGTCTGAGGCTCAGCAACCATAAGTTGTAGACCAACAGAATTTGGTAAATGGGTTCCTATGGCCCCCCACTACTCAGGCACTACAAATCACCTATGTCAGCTAGGTGGTGGCGCTATAACAAACGGTCATGTATAAAAGGTCATAACTCCCACACCATAAGTCAGATCAACACAACACTTCATCGACCGATGCATCTGAATGTGCCATACAACTTTGCTATTGTACCACCTATGTCCGCCATTTTGTTTGCCCGCCATTTGGACTTTTTTATTAGTTGGGGTGCGGAAGAGCTGTAGCTCCAAATCTAAAGTGTTAGGACATCTAGTAAACTCCTTTAAGGCAAGCGGCTAGAAGACATCCATGGCGACGCAACTAAGTAATCCGACACCGTCGGGTCTAGTTTTTATCAGTGAGGGGAGGGTCTGAACTTCATAATGGACAATATTATCTGTCTGGGCATTTATAAAAATATTCTTTCACCACTCAAAAAATCGTATTCCGTCATAGCAACAAGATAAACCCGACAATAGCCCTAAGATATGCCAATACAGCAGTGAAAACGCTGCTCACTGAGTAACGAAATAAACGAGACAACGTTTTAAAAAATGATACCATGTCATTCTACAGTCAATATCTGGGACTAAGTATTGAATAAATATACAACCTTACCGTTGGTTTTACGCGTAGAGGTGTCCCTTTTGAGACTGAGTGGTCATATATTGTCTTGGACAATCCGTTTGTGAAATATACGCGCATCTGTGATGCCTGGGTACCTTCAAAAATAGCTGTGCGTTATACCACACCTGTTGTTTAGGGCGTTGTCGCCATTTTTAGTACAGCCAGTGATGACAAGAGTTTTGGAACATTGCTAAAACGTGGTGGACGGTTAAATTCTTTTCTTATCGTCCCATCCCCATCCGTCATTTTGCTGAGAAATAGCTAAAACCATTTTTTTTGATAGTATTTGAGTTTCTCTGCAAACACGCGTAAACACGCTGGTAAAATAAAACAATGACGGTAAATATATAGTCCGCTTTGTTCCGTTGCTACCATAATATAACAAACTTTCTTGTGTCTACAGCTGCAGTTTCTCGCTGCAATTACTAATGTTGAATATAAACAAAAGACACAATTTATGCTGTAGTCTGCCAATGTCGAAATAAATAAGGTAGGCTCCTCTGCGCGCAGCTCACAGGTAGCAGGGATGGCGAGTTGATATTTCGTTTTTTGTTTTTTTTTCAATGTGGTATTTATTATTTGAAATATGTATTATTATTCTATCTGTCTCTGAAGCGCTCTGAAGTGTGCATTCTCTGCTAAACTGAGCAATGGATTGGAATATGTGTCTGTGTTGCACGGTATTCCGAAACTTCAGCACTTTTTCGGTACTTTAAAAAAAAAAAAAAACGGTTCGGTATTATAATTTTCCGACGTTTAGTAGTTGTATCAAATGTAAAAGCCAGGGAAATGTCTCTCCCACATTACTGATTGAGAGGATGAAAAGTGTAATTTGTCCGAATCTTCGCTAGATGGCAGTAGCAACTAAGGTTGCCAAGTGAGGTGAAATTGCGCTTGTGCACTCACTCGTTGATACAGCGTAAGCTTCGACTCAGTTCACTTCAGTAGCAATAGGTGTTCTAATTTGGAAATATTTTATTATAGGAAGGTGCTGTATTGTTATTAAAGTATGCTGTTTTTAGATCTACTTAAAAGTGAAAGACCCATTTAAAGATTATTTAGTTTACAACTGTTTAATTTTTGAAATATATTTAATATATTTTTCTATTGTTTAGTGTTGTAACACTATACGCCTATGCTTATTGAACAGGCTTCAACTTAAAGGTTGTTAATAAACCAGGTTTTTAATATGTCAACCCTTGTGGACATTACGTTTCTGATCTATTAAGGTAATTTCAGTATCGTTAGGTACCGAGTATTTAATCAGTATCGTTTCAGTATCGGGAATCGTGATACTAAACCTGGTATCGGTATCAAAGTCAAAATTTCGGTATCGTGACAACACTAGTGTGAGGTCTTTTTTAGTTGCGGCATGGAAGCGCTGCAGCTGTACATACACACTAGGCCATCTAAGGCCCTGTCCACACCTATACGGATTTTTCTGAAAACGTAGTTTTTTTCCCCCTCCGTTAAAAAAAAAATCCTATCCACATGACCGGCGTTTTAAAAAAATATCTCCGTCCACAGGAGAATGCTAAAATGATTGCCGCATGCGCAATACACCAATTGCCATGGTAACTGATGTGCGAGTTGACGTCATGACGCCAGCGTTTTCATAAAGCTCCATTTTTCTTGTCCACACGAAGACAGAGAAACCGGAGTTTTGAAAAATCTCCACCTTGGAAGGCGTTTTCAAAAAGCTTCGTTTTCAGTGACATAAAACGCCATTTTTGTGTGGACGGGAGGCTGAGACGGAGGGAAAAAACTATGTTTTCAGAAAAATCCGTATACGTGTTGACAGGGCCTAAGTGTTACGACATAGTAAAGGCCTTTACGGGAAGCGGCCAGGACACATCCATGGCGATGCAACTAAGTCATCCAACAGTGTCTCTTAGCACAAAATTGGCCATAAGTCATCAATATTTTGTACAATCATCATGAACGATAACAGAAAGAACGGTAATCCTATCAATATGCCAGCTAACATCAATGTTAGCTAGCTAGTTGTCAACGAATGAACTATGATATCTGATAGTAGAGAGGACAATCGAAAAATTTATTTCCGGAAATTAACATAAGTATTGTGATTAAAATACTAGTTTAGTCTTAAATTAACGTATTGTGAACAGCGATTGTACATATATGGAATATTAATGTGATATATGGGCCATTTGTGACCTTTTAGCTCGCACTTTCCCAAAATTCCATTAATGATAAGATCGGGACTCCGACGGCACCGAAAACCGATAGATTTCACTGAACATTCGACTGTTTACAATTATGGGGTTCTGAACCAGTGACATCATAACTCTTACTGGTTGATTTTATGCAGTCATTTATGGCAGTTGGTTCTCTCAGAATTCTGACTGATAGCCAGGTCAGTATTTTCACTGGACACTTGATACATCCCGCTTTATAACTTCAAAGTCCCAAGTCATTTGTGAATGGTGTAAATGGATTTTGAAAGTAGACACTTCATGCTACAATCATGGTAACGGAAATGAGTGACACCCGCATTGAGTGGAAGGTTGGGGCTGGGGGGGTTTTACCTGGTAAGTTTTCGCCACAATCAGTTAGTAATGAGCCAATAACTGTTACACCACCGCAGTTTGTGGTGATCACTCGCTGTGTGACGCTGTCATAAGATTTTCCCTGACCATGAAGACTGCCTTACTTGTTTACATTTTACAGATGTGGCTCGTGGGTAAATCTATCGCAGTTTCCGTCGCAGTACTTTCCTAAAATTTCTTCTTACTGAGAAGAGTGCCTGACCCGCAACTGTAATAATGTGTTAACACTAAATTTTACGACAACGCTAGCTAACCTTTCGAAAGTCACGTTAAACAAGTATGGGAGACCGGGGGCAATTGTAACAAGGGGCAATTGTAACATCTCAAATTGCACCAATCAGAAAAGAGACAGAACCATGAAACTCATTATGCACATGGTCTGTGATGATCCCTGTCTGCCTGCCAAAGGACAAACTGATGTCTCATACTTCTCAAAGTTTTTCTGCCAAGACTCATTTTTGAGGTATGAAAGTAATTTTTTTCATCTACAGTATTTTCCTCATAGTGTTTTAACCTTTAATGTCACAATGGTGCAAATCAAAATGGTGTCCGGCTTAGTAACAACATCAAAATAATAGTTTTGTTTTCTAATAATTTAAGAAAAGTGTTTTGTGTTCAGTTTAAATGTCTATGTATACTCTATTTATTATATATTTTGTGGCATAGTCCAGTGGTTAAGTCTTTTGCCTCTGAATCTGGGGACCCAGGTTCAATTCCTGCCAAAAGCCACTTTCTTGGCTTTCTTGATGCTGTCAAAATCTTCAATGTCTATGAATCAGAAGTCGTCTTAACTTTAAATACTGCCGTATTGGCTGAAAATGAACATTTTTCAACTATTATTTTGTAATAGTAGTATAGAAACTCACCCCAACCAACCAGTAGGAGTTGCTAATGCAACAATCAGGACTCATACCCTCACTGGCTTCCCACCCGCGAACACTGCCAATTGTGTTCGTAGGAACATCTAACCAAGCCGGAGTGTACAAGTCAAAAGGTGAAGCAACAGCAAGCCTTTAGAATGCTGACACTGGTAGGGCAATTTTTCCAGCCACAATGTCTCTGGAGACATTTCATGTTTTCTCCCACATTATACGCTTTGATGACAGGGAAACAAGGCAGAGTCGACAGGAGCGTGACAAACTTGCACCTATCTCGTCTGAATGAAGAATTGATACCCACGGGTACCTAGTTGAGCTGTTATGTTCATTTTTTTTATCAAAACTCAATTCTGGTGATTAATTTACTTTTTACTGGTGTTTCATCATTATTGAATAACTGTCATATGTTACTTATTGATGTTCTGAAGTGTTTTCTGAACCTAAACATTTGAAATGTTTGACATTTTAAATATTTTGTCCTGGGGTCAAATTGACCCTGAACATAAAATGTTACTACGCTTGATAATAAAAGGTGTGTTTCTTTCCAAATGTTATTTTTCTTTTTTAATGAGCACTTAATACCAACATAAAGCCCTGCAAACACCAAAACATACTTTGTTTTCCATTTTAGGTCAATGAATGAGATTGTACATGACATATTTCGCAATAGTCATATAAATTAAATACTTGATGTATAAGGGGAGGATGGGGGGAGTCATGTTTTATTTACTGGGCTATTAAGATGGTCAGTAGAAAGGCCTAAAGTAGCTGAGAGAGAAAGTTTGGTAACACTTTCAGTTACAATTATTTTCTGCAGGTTTATATTGCTGGGGTCAAATTGACCCCAAACATAAAAGTTGTTAGTTAATTTGAACATAATAGGTTAAAAATCGCTCCATAGGGGGCGCGATAGTGCCAATGCTTGGACCCCTCCCAACGCCGCTTGCGGCTTTAATTGCGATCTGTTTTTACTTTTCAGTTATTTGGTCTTCCCTCTGGTGGTTAATTATGGTACTGTTAAAATGAACTAACTACCCACAGTACTGTGCTGCGTTTTTCAACAAAGGTTTTGGTGGAATGCTGTATAAAATATTTATGATGTAGTCCTTGTTCATATGTTGCCAAACAAGTAATCATATTTGTTTAGATCGAATTCAGCTATAATCTGATGCATAATAAGTAACAGCTGATTTGTGGTTAATTTAAAAATATTTTAATTGAAACAAAGAGTAGGCGTGCATGTGCTGTGTGATATGAAAATGCCTGGCTGTGTACTGGATTGCCCATTAATTAATTTATGTGAACTGAACTGGTGATTGCAACTTGAATGGAAAGATCCATTTAAAACCATCACCAGGGAACCATTTTTTAAACTGGAATGTTCAGGTTTACATTCACAAACATGGTTTTATCTTTCTCAGGTCGTAAAAAGAAATAGCATATTATCTTTTCAATATAATGCTTTTAAATGAAAGCTGAGGCAGGCATGGGTTTTATTATCTCTTGAAAATGAAAGCAGGAGCAAAAATTCCTTGCTGAAAAGAAAAAGCACTTGATTGTTCAGGTGAACAAGGTGAACACGAGAATAACATTTCTTTTTTTTTATTTCAAAATACAACCCAGTAAATTTGTAATTGGAACTGAACTTGCAACATGTTCAAGCAGTAATGCATTGTTTCATAAAATTACATATATTATCATTGCATTATTACACAACAAAGCATGTGTGATTGACCATAATCCTATACAAAATATTTTAGTTATAAATTAATGTGAAAATAAACCAGGGATTTGGTAGTACAGAAGATATTTAATTTGGACACTTACATGTTGAAACTGTAGACACTTGATTATCTACAAAGATCTCACAAGTTAAAGCATACAGTTTGTATCATGGTTTAAACTTGGCTCTTTCAAAATCCTCTCATATCTCATGCATGATACCTTCTACAATAAATAATAGACAAAGTGTGTTAATGTGCAATAGTGAAATGTGCAATCCATTAGGTTCAGAATTGTTAAAGGCAACATGGGCCAGTCCTAGAAAACATCCTTCATTTGCATTACAATTTTATTTGAATACCGTTTTTGACTGAACACTTTTGGGAAAAAGCAAGCACTGTGGAATGTATCCCAAGGGAACTGTTTAGCAGGACTTCACAAAGACACATCGAGTAAATTGACTTTGTCAATTAAAACATTTCCCCTGGCCTTCATTTTCACATTTAACCATAATGAGTGTGGAATATAACAGTACATTTTATATACCGTACCGTTGGATTATGGTGGAACCCAAATCACTAGCAACAAAATCATATTGTGCTTAAGTGGAAGTGTGCTAATGTGAACAAGCAGTAAAGGAATCTGTGCAGTAATTCTTCAAAAGTAAGTTCAATCAAACACATTCCCTTTGTTTTATTTCTGCACCAGGCTAGATAAGATGATGTTAAGAAATGAGTTATTTAACTGCAGAATGATCTTTGTAAGATTTCTTCAGTCTGCTGAAATTCCTGAATGAAATTCAAATTCTTTAACAATAAATTGCGAGGCGCAGATTAAAACAATATGAGTGACGTCACACTACATCATCATAGTCTTCGCTCTCATATCCGGGCAGCACAACGTCATCATACGCTTCAGTGGAAACGCTGTAACGGTCAGAACACGCCTCCTTTTGCACAGGTGCTGCTGCGCTTTGGTATGACGGTGGAGCTGCCTCCTCTGCGACTTTAATGTAGTCTGGCAGATTGACAACGTCCTCGTAGCTCGCCGCGGCTGTAACACAGGAGAATGCACAGGAAGCCCGTGCGACACCACTTCAGAAAAACTGAACTGAAACTGCCTTCCAATTTCTGTCTGTTTTTATAAATAGCTGATTTTATTAGTCATCTACAGGATATACGATGATTTGGAGGTCAGAACATATTTCATGCCATCATGAACAGTGTTTTTATTTAACTTATGGCATTTAAATCACTGTGGCATTTTCTTCTCAGAATAATGTGTGGCACTTACTGGGGCCTGAGAAGAGGGATGGATCTCTTGCAGGTAAAGGAGGCAGCTCCTCCTCGAGTTGTTTTGGATGATACTGGCTGCCTCTAAATGAGACAATGGATTTTGAACTTCCCATAAAACAGCTTAGCGTTTGAATTTATGTTGTATTTTATGTTGTACACATGATCCCATTCTCACACTGTAAAGGTCCATAATACTTTGAAATGCTATGGTCTGACATTAATGTGTTGTGACGATGGGCATGGCATTTCAAACAAGCAATGTGAATTACAATATATCTCAATTTATTATATAAAACCGTTTTCGTCTGAGTGTTTATTGAATGGAAAACTAAACTTACTCTGCATAAAATCCATGGTTTGCACTTTGCTGTGCATTTATTTTAAACTGTTGAGCTGTAAAGACAAAATGAAAGAGAACATGTTACAAACAAGAAACAAGTTTGTTGTGCACAGAGGAGGTAGTCTTGTACTGCATTGTGGTGTAAAAATGCAAAACCTTTAAGCAGAGATTTCGATGGACAAGACATAATGCCACATGAATACTTTATTTTCATCATAAGAGGAATCATTTCAAATAGTACTCCAATTAATTAGTACAGGAAGTAGCTTAACCTGTTTACACTCCCTCAGATCCAATTTTAGACATCATTTTTTTTCATGAAGTCATGCTGCACTATATATTAAATAAAACCTATACAACATGAAATGCATGCTTGAATAAAAATAACTGATCAGTCAAATGATACTGATTCACTGAGAACACGTATTGTGTACAATCAGTAGCAGAGTGTTATTCTAATGGCAGGTATGCCATCCGGCTACGTTAATCCGTGGCGGGGCAGCATGCCCCATACCTATACAGCACCAAGAGTTTGCCACTTTTCTACTCATACATACCTCTTCTGGAGATGCACTTGTTGATGAAGATGAAGAGGAGGCCAATGAACATAGAGACAAAGATCATTCCAAGTACTATGACCAGCCAGAAGTAAGCCTTACGTTCCATCTGTGCTTTGGAAGACTGAAACATAACAGAAAATGTGTGAAGAACTAACAATAAAGTAAGGGTTTACTGAATATATCCCAGAGCTGCTCCTAGAAACATATCCTTTCATATATACATGTTCAGTAAGCAAACACTAAATTTGGTCTGTTTTTGACAATTTCATTGAGATGTTTTGTCATGTATAGCAGGTCTTTCTAGCACAAAGTGTATGAAGAATATACCTGGAAAACATGTGATGCAGTCCATAGGGTTGCCAAGTCAAGTATATATGAGTCCCCCTATGTCGGCTGGGATTTGTTCCTCTGCTGTAACACCTTCTGAGCAGTGATCCCTTTGTCTTTTACCCTCTCTGCTTTCTACCAGCATGAAATATGAAAGAGGAATGTAATTGTTTGCTTGTACTTATTTATATTTAAAATAAAATGAAATATACAAGAACCTCATCCTGCATTTTTTTCATTTGGAAATGACAATATGTCAGATATAGAATTCGCAAGAAGAGTTTTTGGTAGCACATCATTACAGTGGCCTTGTGACTGCATGGTTAAATGTATAGATGTAGTGCAAGTATCATTCAAGTACAGTACACACTGTCACTGCACAGAAAAGCGTCAACATTTACATTAGCACTATTGTGTAGGATTGCATGGGCACAGGGATTTTGTTTTGCACCTTGTCACAATTTGTCCTTTGTCCTTTGTTAAAAACAGTTCATGGAAAATCTGTGAAACAGTAGGTTTCCATAACAGGACATTATCTTAGGTTACATTTCATCGCTCCATTGACACAGTGGGTCAGATCCTTGTACCAGACCGACAGTGATCAGCAGTTTGGAACTGATGTATTCATTGTCTAATCTGCCTTCTGAGCCTTTTTCATTGACAGTTTCGTTCATAGCTGGGGTGGTAGTGTGTTATTGGAGTTTGAGGACTGGGCTTGTGGCCAGTGGTTTCAGATTCACTACAGTGAGCACCATAATTCATTGGACAGTGAAACATTTTTTGTTATTTTGGTTCTGTACTCTAGCACTTTCAGTTTGAAAGGATACAATGACAATGAGGTTGAAGTGCAGACTGTCAGCTTTAATTTGAGGGTATTTTCATCCATATCGGATGAACCGTTTAGAAATGACAGCACCTTTTGTACATGGTCCCCCCATTTTAAGGTACTACAATTATTTGCTGAATTGGCTTCACAGATGTGTTTCGTTAGGCAGGTGTATTCATTTGTGTTGTTAGTGAATGCAGAAGAGAGCTGTTGATGTCTAGTCTTGATTATAGACTTTGCAATTACCTTTGGTGATTGTTGTTGGGGTGTGACGACATGAGGAAGACAGCAGTGTCGATGCAAATTAAGCTGGCCGTCATAAGGCTCAGAAATGAAAATCAATCAATCAGGAACATTGCAAAAACCCTGGGCATGCCCAAGTCAACAGTTTGGTTCATCATTAACAAGAAAAAAAACAACTGGTGAACTCAATTATGTCAAAAGACCCGGTAAACAGAGGAAGACCACTGTAGTGGATGACCGAAGAATACTATCTATGGTGAAGAAAACCCCCCAACAACAGTCCAACAGATCAAAAACAATCACCTGGATGCTGGTGTAGATGTGTCAAAGTCTACCATATGTAGAAGACTACACCAGCAGGACTACAGAGGGTATAATACAAGATGCAAACCACTGATAAGCCTGAAGAACAGAAAGGTGAGATTACAGTTTGCTAAAAAGCACCTAAAAGAGCCCCAAGAGTTCTGGAACATAGTCTTGTGGACAGATGAGACAAAGATTAACATGTACCAGAGTGATGGAAAGGAAATTCCCATGATCCAAAGCATACCACCTCATCTGTGAAACATGGTGTGGCTGCCAGTGGAATGGGCTCACTCGTCTTCATCGATGATGTGAGTGCAGACAGAAGTAGAACAATGAATTCTGAAGTCTACAGAAATATTTGATCTGCTCAGATAAAACCAAATGCCTCCAAACTCATTGGACGGCACTTAATCATGCAACAAGACAATGACCCGAAACATACTGCTAGAACAACAAAAGGGTTTTTGACGGCCAAAACGTGGAAAATCCTTGACTGGCCGAGTCAATCACCGGATCTGAATCCAATTGAACATGCATTGTACATGCTGAAGAGGAGACTGAAGGCAGAAAGTCCCCGAAACAGGCAGAAACTGAAGATGGCTGCAGTACAGGCCTGGCAGAGCATCACCAGGGAAGATACCCAGCGTCTGGTGATGTCTATGCATCACAGACTTCAAGCAGGTATTGCATGCAAAGGATATATGACTAAATATTAAAAATAATTACTTTCTTCTACATTATGTTATATTTATATGTTATATTTTTTGATTCCCGAAAATGGGGGGGACTATGTACAAAAGGTTCTATAATTTCTAAATGGTTCATCCGATATGTATGAAAATACCCTCAAATTAAAGCTGACAGTCTGCACTTCAACCTCATTGTCATTGTATCCTTTCAAACTGAAAGTGCTAGAGTACAGAACCAAAATAACAAAACATGTGTCAATGTCCAATGAATTATGGTGCTCACTAAATGTGTTACTGCTGCTTACCCTAGAGCAAGATAACTGCATTGTTTCACTGCATATTTTTTGTATAAACAAAATTGTCAATATGTAAGCTATGGAAGTTTAAAATATGGCTACCATATACATAATTTTTTAAATTATTATTATCAAGGACCTATACCAGTGGTGTCAAACTCGTGCCATGGAGGGCCGTGTGTATGCAGGTTTTCATTCCAGCCTCAGATCTTGATTATATAATTAGTTAAATTATTTGCTGAATTAGGGATGCAGGTTTGTGCACAATGGTGACCCGACGTCTATGGTGACCCGCATTGTCTAAATAAAAATTTTCTTATATTCTGTGCTTCAATGCAGTTAAACGCATATGGCTGAATGAGTAATTGGACTCAATTAAGGCAGCATTAATTGGTTGGAATGAAAACCTGCATACACACGGCCCTCCATGGCACGAGTTTGACACCACTGACCTATACGAACAAACATATAAATAGCAATCACAAGTAGGTTACAGGAGTGTGAAACTTGGCAAACTTGCCCCTTTTGATAACATACATCTTTAATATCATGTATTAACTTGACCTAGCTTATTGAAATTTAAAATAAGTTAACAAAAAATGATCTCCCTTTTAAGCACCAATTACATAAAAATAAACTTGGTAAACACCATTTATGGTTTTTCGAATTCAAATTAAAATGTCTCATTAAAACATGTCCACTGCAATAATAATAGTCAATTGCAAATAATATGTTAATTTTTAATAAAATTCTCAGTTTGTCTCAGATTTGATATGCAGCTGGACTGGTCCAAATCATCATGCCAATAATAATAATAATAATCATTATTATAATTCTAACAAGAACTATAATTATTATAATTATTATTACTATAATGATTAGTATTTTTCGGAGGCCAAGCACCAAAGGTGTGGAGGCATCGTATTGTTATTGTTAGTTTTATTATTTTTCTGCCATGGAAGTCTTTTTGTAGTCATTTTGGTACATGTTGAGTTCTTTGAAAATGGGAAATAGGAAGAAATGGGAAATAGGAAGAAACTACTTCGACTTTTTTTCAGTCCCTTGCTTTCTTGTGGTTTTTGTTGATAACTGTTGATTACTGTACTGTACGAAAATCATCCAGGGTGAGAAAAACTGGTTAGACTGTGATAAACATTTCAGTCTCCCTTCCCCACTGCTTGCTGGTTTCTGAAAAAGTGGACATGACCCAAATTCTGAGAAAATGGACGTGGAGCAAATTCAAGGAAATGCAACCTACTGTAGCTCAGTTGGTCTGGGTTTGTTTTTGAATAACTTTGTCTTGAAAGCCTCAGAAAGCTCAGATTGAAATGTGTTTCAAGACTTCATTGGAAGCACCACGTACATTTGGAGTTGTCAGTTTAACTGTACACAGGACAAGTAGATAGAAATTAGTTTGATGAAAACAATGACCCAATTTTATATTGTGTTAGCATTTGTAGTAAGTTAGTATTTGACTAATATGTAACATATTTAATGTGTTGTATACGGGATATACATTATAATAATGCTTACACAAACATGTTATAAATGGTTTTAAAATAAACCATGGAAGGCTTTAAGATTTTGCATGATAAAATGCTCTTATGCATAATGAACAATACTCTTATACTCTTATGAACAAAATAGTAAAATAAACAAATGAGCTTAAGTGAACAATGGCAGAGCAAATCTTGAGTGAAGTCTCAAATTGCTTTTCTTTTAAAAAAAATTAAACAAGATAAATGAATGTATTTTATTTACACAGAGAAAATTCTGTGCATACATCTTTTCAAAATGAGAAAAATAACCAAAAGCACCCTGGGACTGGCATGCAGTCAACCTTCACATTAATCTCTCAAAACAGAACTTTCTTTCACATGACCATGTTTTATCAACCACTTGCACAACATCCGCTACAGCTGCACAACTTTTTGTAGAAAGAATAATGTTCAAATATGCCACTTCCTACTATATTACACGTCTGTGTTTTATAAGGATAAGGATTGCCATCGAAGAATTAGGCGTCTATCAAATAAACAAAGCTAGAGTATACATTCTTAGCCATACCACTAATGTCAAAATAAAGAGTAGTATTGTAAAATATTGTAAAATTCTTATTTAATGTTTCATTCAAATGCAGACCACTTGGAAATCAAGAGATATATTCTTCTTTACCATTAAAAATGCATGGATATTGTCACAAAATTAGTCCTTGGTCATTATTATTACTGAACTAGAAAATATGCATTGAACTTCAATGTCTTTCTCCCCACCTACTCACCCATATCGTCTACAATTCAGAACTCTGCCCCCGCACCTCTGTTTGCCTAATTGAAGGTGGTAAAAGCAGGCGTAATCCAAATTCATAAGAACACAGTAAAATGTTCCATGTTGATTCAGCTCCAACAGTTAGGCTAAATCTAAAATCAGAATAAACCATACCCTATCAGAGTTTGAAGACCTGAACATTTTACTGTGTGACCCAGCATCAGGTAATCAACTATAAAATAATATTCTGCAACAAAACATTCCAAGTTGTTTAGCATTTAAAAATGATCCCACATACCGTCAGATGAGCACCACCATTGGATTACTGTTTACTGTTTCAGTTTTCATCTCTCACAATAGCTCTAAAAGAACTCATCGCTTCAGCCGACTCATTTCCTCCCAGCCCTATTTAAATAACTCCAGCTACCAATCCTCGCTGACTCGGGCACACTCTGGTTCTACTATATCTCTGTGTGGTTAACTCTCTTTATTTGGCTATAAAGTGGGTTTGAGTGTGTCAGCAGAGTGTGGATGCATGATTGTGGTCTGTGTGTTCACATGTAGCAGAGAACTGGTGTAAGTTTCACACTCAAAAGGCACGCCTTTTTATTCATCATATATTTTTTATTCATGAACGCACAAAACGGTCAAGCTTGAATTCTGAAATGTATGCTGCACTCATGCATAAAAGCATCTACTCAAAATGAAAATGAAATGAGGAAAAGCCTGTCCTTTGGAGTGTGAAATGCAAGCCTGCTCAGTGTCTAAGGGTTTTTACACAACCCAACTCATTCTGAGTGCAACTATTTTCTTATTGTTGTACATGAAACATATGTTTCATCAAACCTTTGTTAATTGTTGACACTTCAGCCTCAAATATACAGTTTCTGAAAAATATTTAGTCTAATACAAAAATGATTCCATCTTTGTATCATTTTAGGTAAAGTATTTACAATACTCAGGATACTTCTCGGTTCCTTGGAACAGGCTTGATAAGTCCAGCAAATCATTCAAACCGACTGAATCTGTATTCAGGTTAAGAACAAACAAGGAAAATCTGACTTGGTTGGACTAACACCACTTTCATGCATAACTAGGCTATATGACGTTTTTTCGTTTAATTTTCGTTCCAAAATATATATGTATCCTGCAAACAAAACACAACAGCAACACCACCACCACCACCACCAACATACTACAAATACTAGCAGAAAGTAGCGCTAATAATAATATATTAAATTTGATGTCCCTGTGATTGTTGTCATTCATAATCTATTGTTGTTGGAGTATTTTGGCAGCTTAAGTTCGATCGCCGTTCAACTCGAAGTGCACATGCGTACTGAGGACTGGGTCTCCAATGACGTTGGTGTATGTTTCTCCCTGCTGCAGCTCCTTTTCCTTGGACACTCCTAGCGTTCTTCCACTGAGCCGGTTATTGCAACCCACCCCCGGGAAACCATGGCCGAGCAGGCCTCGGGATCCGCCCTGCCGCCTCAGCATGACGGTAATGACTCTTCTGTTTTCAGAGGTTTGCTTTTCTACGCCTTGAGCATGTAATTGAAGGCCAGCGGCCTGTGAAGCCACGGGCTCACCCTGCTACTGTCGCCCGGCCTACAGTTCTCCCACCGTCGCGCCGTCGGGGTTAGCTAGCTAACGTTAGCGGCGTCATTTTCACTAATCCCAAAAGATGAATTTGGACGTCTTGTTTGTAAAAAGGAAGCTTAACAGTAAGATTAGTTACATATGCCGCTATATGCTGTCACGGAGAGCTATCAGATTTGTAAAACATCAACAAACAGAATTGCACTAAGCTATGACGGCTAGCTTTCTGGCCATAGCCGGCGTTGAGCTGTCATTGTTGGGTAGCCGTACTTTGACAGCGGGCTAATCCAGAGTGGTAGACACAATGCGAGCAGCTCCAAACTAGCTAGATGTGTAGATTGAAGATTTGTGTTTTCAGCGAGTTTGCTACTGGCGCTGGTTTCTGCTTGCAAGTTCACCAAACAAATTAGCTAAGCAACGTTAGCTATACTAACGATAGGCATAAGACTATTTATAATTAGTTCTGTATATTTTACATGGTGGCAAGATAATTAGCTACTTCAATGCATACCAAATTATCCTAATGATTTAGGCAATAGGCTAGCTGGTTAGTCAACTATAAACTTTAAAAGTAGGTGCTAATACAACTTGTAATACAATACGGCGAGTAAAAGGGGTTAACAGTTCGAATTGTATAGCTAAGTAGCCATAGGCTTTGTCGTTATAACGCCTGTCAGATCTAATACGAGCAAGACCCATGCATTGTTTTTTGAAAACTATCGTTAGCTAACTGCTGAAACACAATGTTTAGCCTATTCGGTTTCTCTGTGCATTTGGTCCTCTCACTCTCAACGCATCAAACTGTTGTCACATGAATTAACTTAAATAGGTCATTTTAAACACTATTTAATTAGCGATTTAGTAAGCTCGATACGTAGTTAGGTAGCTATTATTATAGCTAGCAAAATGCAGGATTGTCACTAACGCCAGGCCAGGCCGACCAAGATTATCAGGCCATTCTTATTTCGAATATGTATTCTTGCACGTCATCATTAGGTAGCGAATTACAATCATTTATTAACATATTTTATTACTTTAGCTGCTAAAATAACAAATAATGATGCTGTACTGTTTAACAGTTTGGTTCTCATATCTATATTTTGTTAGTCTATGTTTTGTACAACAGAGACATATTCTTATATTATCTGCATACATTTAATCAAAGTTCCAAATGAAAGAGCCCTTACTGTTGAGTAAGTGGCATGTAATTTGAATCATTCACAGACACTAAACTTTATCTTTCTAACAACGGACAATGGGCAAACCTGGTCATAGGGACTCGCTGTTTTACAGTCTAATAGTTTGAACTGTGTTCTAAGAATACATTAGTTTAGGAAAATTTGTAAATAATTAATTTGTACTTAAGCCATTTAATTAAATTAGACTGATGTACAGCTTTAAATAATAATTAAGCTAGTTGTCATGCTCTTTTCATCATAAGAAATTTAACAACTTGGATATATAAGGTTGGTTGAGACTGCTGGGCCAGGTTTCTTCGAGAACACATTAATGTATATATAGTGTACTATAACTTCTTCATTTTGTATTAGAGCATACACTCCTCCAACAACAATTGTATATATTAATGGAAGATTAAACATATGTCAGACAATGATTTAAGTTTGTCTTTTGGATACCAATGAGGATCTTGTCCATCACTGCAGTGGCTTAATCCAGGGTAACCTATGGAGAGCACACGTATTACCACCAAAATTTTACAGTTTGCTCCTTAGTGATGCAGTTCCAATGAAGCAGAGTATGTATTCTGGATCTTAGCAAAGCTTTGAACTCGTATACATTTCTGTTGAGCCAAGTTACTTTGCCATTGCATCAGACTGCTCCATGTCTGATATTATTAATAGACAAGACGTACCCTGTTATTAATATAGGTATTGTCTGTCGCCATTTTTAAGAGCACTGCAATGTGAAACATGTATTTTCATGTTAAGAAATGAGTTCTGCTACAGTATGCTTCTTGGGCAGCTAATTTGCGGAAATAGTTTAGAATGTGGAAATATAGGACCTTATCTAATCCTTTTAATACAGATAAGTGGCTAACAAACGCAGTTCAATTGTGCTGATAGAATAGATATTGTGTGTTAATAGACAAGATAGAGATAATCTATTTAAACTAAGCGAAATAGTTTAATTCGTAAATGTTAAATACCTTAGCAGTACCGTTATTATAAACGTGCTGTACTCCTCCGTGTACCCTGCATGATCTGCCACAGTCGAAAATTAAATGTGATTGGAATTCCTTGGAAACTTTGGAGGAAAAATTCATTTTAACAAGCCTGTGCCATGCAGTTTGCATTACTGTTTGTGCTATTTCTATAAGCTTTAATGTTTAGATTTGATGTGTCGGCATCATGTCTGAGTTATTCATACTTTTCAGCTCCCTGAAGACTGATTGGTAGTAAATGTTGCATGTCCATACAATTTCACCATGGGATTCAATTCAATTGAATAAACTTTATTTATCCCCGAGGGGCAACTAATTGCTGGGCAAATTATTATGGGATTATTGCCCTTACCAACATTTTGGTTTCTGAACATAGAGTTATGATGTCTTTTGGAATATGGATTTTTTGTCCCAGAACTGACGACATCGAAAACAGCTTGCTTTGTTTGGCTCAGACAATAAATGGTTGACTTTGAGAGAGCAATGAGTGGCACTCGGTAGAATTTATACCACCACCACGCTCAGCTGTTGTCATGTACCTAAAATAGGATAATTTCTTCACTGTACACAGACAGACAGACTGCTGGGCAATCACATAATCTCCTTTCAAACTTTCGGTGGTAGTGTTTTAGATGACAGTGTTTTGGAAGCCGTGTAAGACTACATTGGCTTGGGTATTCATGCGAGTTTGATCGATAATGGCCATAAGGTAAGAGCAGATGAGTTGAGCATTATTTTGTAATGGCTGAAGAAAGCGTCGGATGATTGGCCACACTCTGCTGATTTTAGGTTTTATTGCAAGTGAATGAGGGGAGGAAACTGCGGAGGCCTGCATGGTCTCTCATGGCAGTGTTCACTTAAATATCCTGCTTGTGTGATCCTGTTCACTCATGCATCAATGGAATCGACAAATGGAGATACAAAGCGTCGTGCTTGTGGCAACTCAAGTGCATTTCTTAGTATGTTAATGAAGGATGAATTTTATTGGATCAAATGGATGCTGATTAGTAGAGATGTGACGACCTGGCTTTACCTTGGCATTGCAAGTTGGGCTTGCTCAGAATAAGCTGAATGATTGAAGGTGTGTCCAAATGTGTTGTGCACTCACTGTCGGCGGATCAATAGCCATTAGTCGTGTTTGCTCTGTTGTCTTTTGAGTGCTACAGGGAGGGAGCAATTTCGTGCTGTACAGGAGCATAAGAAATTATGTTTTCTACAAACCAGTTTCACATCTGCAACTTTTTTTATTAGGCTTGTTCCTTTACTTTTTCTGTCTGTTGTTTATTTTATTTTTCGGTATGTTCACAAAAGTATAGGGCCGTGGGAATGCTCTGAAAACTTTCTGCAATTAGAAGTGCAGTGTGATTGAGTGTGTCCATGCTTCTGTGTAGTGTTACCGGGGTATGTATTGGCAGTAGAACTCTAGCAAAGGCTTTGTTAAATCTTTTGTGCCATTGTTTACCATATCTGGAATGTCCCTTTTACGGGGATGATAGACTGATAGACTATTGTGGCAGAAGTGAGTCTTTTTTAGTTTCCCTTTCAGTGTATCAATGATCAATCTTGACCATTTTGGAAAAAGCCATACCATTTGCATTTAAATTTATGCTGCAACTCCAGGGTTCTGCCTTGTCATACAAAACCATAATGTCTAATCCTTCAGGATCCTGTGTTTACGAAAGGTGCGGGTGGAAACTAACCATCATTGACCATCTCTGGTGTGCCATATGCCCAGCAGTACTTGAAGAAAGAATATGCCTAAAGGGATTCATTGTAAAGGCTGTAATCCTTGCCATTTTGCCATGATTTGAAGATGAGGCATGAGGGCGCAGTCATGACGAGCAGATTAGATGCATGACATGCTACCGAGTTTGTGTCTGTTTGACTTGGAGTGGTGACAGTGAAAAACTTATGTACACACACTTTCTTCTTTTATGTGACAGACAATGTCAGTGGTTAGGCTTCTGCTTTCTATTTTCTGGACGGGGACATGCAACAATTTCATCAGTTTCATTATTTTTCTGACCCTGGTTTTATAAAATAAATAAATAAGAAAAAGTGCCTAAAATGCTCGACCAGCATAGCCTGGAGATAAGACTGTTATGTGTTGTAACTTAATGAATTTCTCATTTTAATTTGAATTTTTGAGTTGTACATTTTGATAAAGGTTGATCCAACAGTTGGCTCTGCCTATCAACAAATTTGGTGATTTAATTGATAATTGGTATCATTGATAATAATTACAAAATGAAATCAAATAAATATATTTTACATGTTGGGTAAGTGAGGCGTTATAACTGGTGATGCATTTGTGTTTGGTATTCACAGTGCTGGATGTCAAACGAGAGTGTTAATTTCATGTGCCGCTGATGCTGTGAACTGATGCTAAAAATGTTGCCTAAGCATCATAGTCATATGAACCACTTGTTCAGTATGTTGGCTATTTAAAATTTTTCATTTTTACCAGCCAATCTCACAAGCTAAGCTGAAGCTCTCTAGACCAGTGGTTTTCAACCCTCGTTCCTGGAGTACCCCTGTGTATGTTAGGTTTTGTTCAAACCTTTATTGCAATTTTTGAAGCGTCAAGAGTTATTAACTGTTTTTCATTAAAGACTTACGATCTAATGAGGGATTATTACTCACTCAATGCCACACAACGATATTCATGGTAAAAACAATTAATATTCCATATTAATTTAAGGACAATCAATCAGTCAGGGCAATTTTAGACACCCAATTCTTTCACTTTCTGTTACAAGACATGGTAAACAGTTGATTTTGGATTTTGTATTGATTTGAATTGATCGACCTACAGTTGAAGTATTATATGCGTACGCCGGGCCATTGTTACTAAACCTTATGTGTTTAATTAAGAGTTCAAGGAGAAAGCAAATGGCAGTGAGCCAAACCAACACTGTGTTTAATAGGGATGAGCGAGTACACCATTATCCGTATCCGTATCTGTATCTGTTCAACCAACTAAATTATCTGTATCCGTATCCGTACTCGGAATGGGTGGGGCTTAAACCGGCAGTGGGCGGGACCTTCCCGGAAGTCGGTATTTTAACCTCTTACCAGCGCAAAGCCCCCAGTTGTTGGCACACCGGCACGCCGAGATTGAGCTTGTAAGTCAAATTGCCTCCAGGGGGCGTCTGGTTCGTGATGTCACAGCCCAATGTTAAAATCCTATTGACTTTTTAAAAAATCATTGATTGTAAAATATCTATAGCGATTAAAAATAAAAGATTTCTCACGTTTTTTTGGGACCGTCATTCTCTACCGTAGCATGTGCTTGGTTATATTTATTTCAATCTCTGGAGGGAAAAAAACGGATTTATGTCGATTTACGATGTGCTGGTGGTCCTGAACTACACTAAATCAATCAGTCGCACGGATACACGTCACAACCACGTGTGCTTGTAAGTCTACCCGCCAAGTGCGGTGCCTTGGCTGCCCCTAACTGCTGGTCTGGGATCAGATTTCCCTTCCCAGGTCCTTTAACCATTAGTAGGAGAAGAAAATAACTGATTCTGGACCAGCAGATAGGGCCAACTGCACCCAACGCCAGTGGCTAGCTAGCGATACCCACGACAAATGCGGTGTCACTGGTTAGCTTAATGCATTTTTTCAATGGTCAGGACAATAATGTTAAGAAGGGAGAAAATCATTCCAAATCCAACCATGTAGAGCAGGTCATATACAGCCAGAGTAGATTAGCGGGTCTGTTAGCGCCAGCATGAAAGATATCGTTTATAAAGTTTCGGTTAGCTAACGTTAACGTTAGGAATGGCTGGATCAGCAGGTAGCTAGCTAGCTGTCAAAATCAGGTTTATTTGTCATTACAAACCATATGCTGTACAGTACACGATGTAACGAAACTTCGTTTCGCAAGGCTTCGGTGTAACATAGACTTTCAGTCTGCTCACAGCACTTACAAAGGAATACACACATTGTGAAAATCAGAATCTCAGTGCACTTAGACAAGACAGGTGCAGTAGACAAGAGATAGACAATTTCTAATAAATAGTTTTATTAAAACATAGTAAGTAGTAAATATATTGTCGGTAATTTATCGAAAACCATGTTGGCTAGCTATATTGTTGTTGTGTTGTGATAAAAATATATATGACGTTATATTCCATTTGAAATTACGTCTTAAGTTAGTTAGGTTAGGTTGTAGGCTACTCTTTTATACGGTCTATGGTTGTACTTTATAGATCCCTGAAAGGAAATCCTGTTGTCATCACGACCGTACAATTATGATGTGAAATAAACAATATAACTTAATGGTAACAAATCTACATCTATTATTTACAGTAATTTAAAATTGAAATACGATATCAAAGTGACACTAGAAGTAGAAGAGCGCAAGCATGTTCCAGCTGAGCCGTGACGATATAAGCCTGCGTCGTGAGCACAGTACCGGTATGTGTAGTTCCTAAGCGTACTTAACGTACACAACGTTGTACCTTGTACTTCTCATGGGTCAGTCGTGCTGCTGATATTATATTTCATGAGTCATATATGTCATTAGTACCGCATACCAATAGCTAATTGGTTCCCGACTTGTAACTAAAAATATCGCTTATTGAAAATTGCCCCATTCATTTTCCCATTGACAAATTTGCGGGAAAACAAGGGGAGTGGCTTGGTGATGTTTACACTTACAAGCTCTATTATGATTTTGACATTAGGCACCAAGGAGCTCCAGGTAATAATTTAGCTAAACATCTAGTTACAAAAGCTTACATTCCTAGATAATTTTTCAATTGAATACTTTTTTTTTCATTAGGCCTATATGATGTGTGCCTATATAAGCTGATTCAATTATTTAATTATTAAATAAAAATGGAAATCATGAACAGAAACTTGGTTTTATTCATAATTGACAGTGTTTTACATCGCAACAAGTTTTTTTTTTTTTTTTTAACATTACAACATAAGTTTCTGTAAATACTTGAAAATTAAAACATGTTACAATATACAAAATAAATTATTTCCATTTTTATTAAATAATTGAATGCAATTCACTTATGGTTATCAGTTTGTATAAGCACACATATCATATAATGAAATATTAATCATGAAAAAATTGTTTTAAGCAGGTGTACTCAAACTTTTGACTTGCAAGTAGGCTATATCATAATATAGCCCAGTGCAGTGCAAGTGATATTTTAGAATCTGGTTTTGCCTGAATCTGAATTATACAATTTTGCCTGATCACTTCAACAGTCAAAACTAGAATTATGAAGAAAGGCTTGTGTGTGCGTGCAAAGCGAAGTGGTGTGAAAGCATGCAAACTAAGCGTTACACTGACTATTGTGGTACTCAAAATATTTTCCTAAGGTTGGCAGGTCTGCACAGGGCTGCTCCTGGACCAGAGGTAAAAACCACTGGTCTAGACTCATGCTGTTTGCCTAATAATAAAGGAAGCATGTTGAAATGTTTTGTCATACAAATAAAGCGTGTTGCATTTTTTCTTCGTAAGTTGACGTTGGGTGCCCAGTCAACCAGTGGGATTTGCTGGTGTGTGATGAGACCCTCTTATCCAGGGTGAGTGAAACTCTGGGTGATGCTAGGGCAGGGGTGGGCAAGGAGGGTCATATTGTTTCTGGTTTTCATACCAGCTTGTGGCCTGAATGACTTTATTAGCCATTACATCTAGACCATTTGGCATTTTAGCTACATTTCTTGATAAGCACATGAATGACAGCCGAAGACTAGTCTTGTGTCCCAATACAAAACATTTTACTGTGATCTAATCAATGAGTGAACCAGCGTTGGTGTGTATCGCCAATTAGCTCATTTAGCCAGGGTGATTGGTGGAAAGAAAAACATGCATACACACTGGCCCTCCAGGACCAGAATTGCCTGCCCCTGCGCCTAAGAAAAACTGTGCTTTGGCCTGCCGGGCTGCTGACCACTATGAGCACTGGCACTGTCAGGACCAGGCCGCGTAGCATGTCCACACACTAGAACAGTGCCTTAGCTGGATGAGTGATGCATTTGCATTTTCATACTACCGTTTTAAAAGTCATTGTCTGCATTCTGGGGCATTAAAACCACACACAAAAAACCTTTCAGGTTAAGAACCAGAAATGATTTAGGCTGATGTTTTCTCTGGACAGACAATAAAAAGCACTGCAAAAATGAATGTATTTGTGAAAATAAACTCCAAAAGAAGATACATATTAAATATTGAAAGTGGAAGATTAATTTTCCCTTCAAGGTTTATGACTTAATTTATAAACATAAAAACCTGTTGAAGAAATATAAAATATGTAAAAAGTCCAGACTGGGCTTAATGGGTATCTAGGGGGGGTTTAACTATACACAAAAATCTTGGTTTGATACTTTGGTTTTGACTTCACGGTTCGGTACATTTTGAGTTCGGCATACGATCTAAAATTGCTTTTCATTTACTAGGAAAACTGCGGCTAACTGGTCATAAATTCTCGCTGAACACAATTAGGCACATTAACTAGCATCTAGTCATCAGGGGAACTTGGCGTTTTTATTCACATAGAAAAGTTCCACGCGGACATTAAGGCAAGACTAATTGTTCGGTTTGCAGCGTGTGCCGAACCAAAAGCCCCATACTGAAGGAAAGGGGAATTTTTTCCAGCTTTGACAAAGTAAGCGGTGAAGCCCGTTGCTGCTTCTGCGGTTCATCAGAAGCCGCGTCTCTCTCCTGAGCGTCGGTAGCACGGCAACAGCATTCAGGTGGCACGGGCTACTGTTGTTACGCAGTAGCCCAGGCGAGGGAACAGAGGGGCACGCTGCTCTCCTGCATTCTTTGGGGAGAATGTTGGTGAATGGTGCTGATGTGTAAAAGTTATGTAAGTTGCTCTGGAAAAGAGCGTCTGCTAAATGCCTGTACTGTAATGCAGTGATATGGGTTTCTAGAGCTCTGAGAGCAACGATTGGTCTAAGTGACCAATGGGGAGATCTTCAAAATTGACACCAATGAGCTGATAAGCTTTTCAGCCTCGGTAATGCCTTCTTTCAGCAACAGCAGATCAAAAGGAATTTAATACACCGTCCTGTTTCTGCTGTCTCTGTCCTATAGGTCTGTATCTTCTAGGCTGAATGCCAGCGCTGGATTAGGCTCACTGGTTGTAGAGCCCTGAAGAGGAGCTCATCTACTGTTTTCCTTAATTATGAGGAACTTGAGAATCGGGGGTTTCCGTTCAGGGGAAACCTGCACTTTTCTGCTCATGGTGGCGTGTCTTCTGCTTCTTAGAAGGTGTTCAATCATGCCATCATAGTCAATTGTCCCCCCTCCTTGAGTTTCATGCTTAAGCAAGCATTACTTTTTTCTCACACAGTAATTTCTTTTAATTAAAATGACTGTCGAGCTCATGATTATATATAAGGACGAAATGTAAAACCATTATGGCGAATGTTTCCCCAGGCACAGTAATGAATGAAATGGCCTAGCATGCTAGTTTCTGGTCTTAAATAAGGAAAGCATACACAGAGGAGTTGTAAGTATTGGGTTCATTACACTGCTTAAGTGTGGCTCTCAGGCTGATTATGGCTTTTGAGGATGTTGTCCATGTCCTGCCTGCCCAGGGTCCCACCAGTGTACCCATCCCACCTCATCCTGCACACGCTCACATAGCCTATTATTTACAGACTTTTTAAAATATAGCCTAAATATCCTCCTGTAGTCCGGCAAAAAGTGTTTTTTCACATACAATTGTCTTGGATGACAAAAACCGCAGTGAACGTATTTTCAAAAATAATTTTTATTGAATGTCCCTTGTAGTGTAGGTTGCAGCATTGTAAAAAAATATGTTTCTTCTAGGAATAAGATCAGAGGCCGATGTCCAATGGAAATGTTGCACTGATGCACTCATTGACACCTCACTATTAGAGTGGACAAAAGGTTCTATGGACAAATTTAGGAAAAATGTATCATGATTTTGATAAAATCTTGATCCCCTCAAATCCATTTTGAGATAAAATGTGGTACTGTAGTTATGCACATGCTCATTAAGAAGCTTTCCGCCCACACAACATATTGGATATGCATGTAAACAAAGGAGATTGATGTTAACAAAAGAAGCGAGAAATAGCCTGGACAAAAATGTTTCTTGCCTAAAGAGAATTATGAAACAAGATGAAGTACTTGCTGCTTCAATGTATCACATTGATTCTGTGAAAAATATGGTTTTGACTTTGGTTTGGTTTATGAGTCGCATATTTTCCTCTGTGGCACACCATCAAATGAGAAAAAAATGTAAATGAAGTGACTACGTGCAGTCCATCAGGCAGACGGTTGAAAGACTGAGGACGTACACTTTGTTAACTCCACGAATAAATATACATTCATGATTTTAAGACGGTGTTTTGACAGCGTCTCACCATTAATGGCTTTTGGACTCCCCTCGCTAAAAATGAGTCTAATCCCTGGTATATTAGATCTGCACATTCACAGACAATTTTTATTTTGGTCTTCTTTATTATCACCTTTGATTCTTTGATATACGTCCGTGACGGAAGGCTAGATGTGAAATTCCAGTTACAAACGACTATAAATGAATGTATGGTAGCGTGGCCAGCAATGGGGCAAAGCATAGAGGTATTTGCTACTTGTGACTGGCATTAAAGCGTGCCTAACAGTTCCGTTCAACCGCGCTGGCTTTCAAATCCTCTGCATTTTCAAGAAGTGAAGCAGACCAATTAGCATTCTGCTAATCTGCAGATTATAGAGCCCTTGATTTATGCGATCTGGAGATGAAGTCTCCTGGGGTAAGTTGGAATGATTGATAATGTTTTCAGGAGTAGTCAGCCACAGGAAGAAAAACAGTGTGGATAAGATCTCATGATAAATCTGTGCCGTCAGCGATTTATTAATCAAACCCAAAAGGCGCAGTTGTCTTTCTGCTCTGAAGTAAACAAGACTTCAATCCCTGCCATCTACCCTTCTGTTTATCTGGGCAAAGTCGGGTCATTCATTATTCAGACCGTCTTGCCTCGGCAGATTTTCCTACAGTCGCCTGGGGGAAGGGACAAAAGGCAGTCTTTGAGGCCGGTAATGATGACTGGCTGTTGGTGGTGGGAGGGGTGGCTTGGAGCGGAGGGGCACTTTTTGATGTTGTTCTCTCCCTCCCCAGCAGGGGGACTGCAGCAGTCCGCGCCGACGTCCGAACAGGATTTCACCAAGTTCAAGCAGCAGCTGGAGATGGAGTTTAACCAAAAGCGGGCCAAATTCAAGGAGCTCTATCTGTCAAAAGAAGGTGAGGGCCAGGGAAAGTTTGTAGGGACTGAAAGGGGCTCCTTTTTTTGGATTTAGTGTGTCCTTCCTCTGATTTTAGCTTGCCCACTTGTGGTTGTTTATGGTTGTTGCTTTTGATAATTCCTGTTTTTTCACAAGAACTGGGCTGCACGGTGGCACTGTGGTTAGCACTGTTGCCTCGCAAGAAGGAAGTTCAGGGTTTGAGTCCTGGCCAGCCGGGTCCTTTCTCCGTGAAGTTTGCATGGTCTTCCTGTGTTTACTTGGGTAAACTCTTCCCACACCAAAAGACATGCAGGTTAGAGGTATATTCCTGCCATTGCCCTTGACCAAATCACTGGCCTTAGGACTGGAGTTGGGGACTGCAGTGTGGCTGTACACTCCTTCTAAGTAGCTAGGATGGGTTATAAATGCAGACGACAAATTACACTGCTGAATAATCTCTTATCTTAAAGACGAGACGTCTTCGCTCCGTTCCACTCATGGTGTCCATGTGCCCTCCTTCCCTCATGCTCATTCTGGCTCCTTCTCCTTTGACTCTTCTGTGCCCAGAGGAGCTGAAGAGGCAGGGCGCCACCCTGGAGTCCGTGCAGGCGGAGCTGAGCCGGGTGCAGGCCCAGCTCACAGTTGCCGAAGGGGAAATGGAGAACATCAAGGCGGTGGCCACGGTTTCCGAGAGCACCAAACAGGAGGCCATTGACCAGGTGAAGAGGCAGTGGCAGGAGGAGGTGGCCTCGCTACAGGCCATCATGAAAGGTAAAGCTCAACCCCCCCCCCCCCCACTTGTTACAGCCTGGCTCTCGTCCATGTCACCACAGTAGGCAAGGCCATTGGGTAGGCTGTAAAATAAGATAATTGCCATGTTTGCAACATAAAACACGGAAATAATAAGTCTGCCTGTACTGATTTGAGAATAAGCCAACCTCAGCTCCAGCAGTGTCTCTCCCCCAATCTTTGGATTCCGTGCCTTAGTCTGCTTTCATTTTAATTCACGAAACAGAATCGTTCATCCATAAAAGAATCTCCAGCTCCGTATTTTTTTATAGAGACTTTTGTCTCCTTACTCCTGAAGCCAAAACTGAGACATTCCAATTTCACGCATCTTCTGAAACCTCATTCAGGGGGGCGTGACCAAGGACGTTAGAGCATTCTCAGAAAATTCTGTATGGTAATACTGCTTTGGAAACTCTTACCAGCAGACACCTCCTGGAGTTAAGAAGTGGAGAGGCTGGGAGGAGCATGGGCGTGTCTGGTGGCTGTGTGGAACGCGTGACTGTACCCCCCCCCCCCCCCCTCCCCCCCCGCCGCCTCACGGCCCCCCCTCTCCCCTCAGACACCGTGCGGGAGTACGAGGTGCAGTTCCACCAGCGGCTGGAGCAGGAGCGGGCGCAGTGGGCGCAGTACCGCGAGGCCGTGGAGCGGGAGATGGCGGAGCTGAGGCGTCGCCTCTCCGAGGGCCAGGAGGAGGAGAACCTGGAGAACGATATGAAGAAGGTGCGGGGGAAAAAAAAACCCCCGCCGGGAGTTTCCGGGCGGGGTTCGCTCGGCACGTTGGCCGGCAGTTTCCTTTCCCGGATTACGAGCGCTTCTCATCAGGCTTAGGGAAGTGAGAGGGAATCAGGCTCTGCCTCCGGCCCCCACAGCGCTTTGTCACCAGACACACTTCCCCTTGTTTTGGGGAAAAAGTTTTTTTTAATTTTTTTTTTATATATAACCATTGCTCAGGAAGCAATGAGTATCAGTGTATAATTTATAAATATGCGAATGGTGGGCCTCATAAAAATATACAGTGTACAAGACAACATGTCGCCAGTTACAGCGCTGCATAGCTCACAATGACATAATTGTCTCATCAGTAATTCAGCAAATTCACCAAATGTGAAAGAAAATGTGGATGATTATATTTACATGAAGAATCAGTGTTTGTGTATGTTTATATTTAATTAATGGTGTTTGGAGTTCTGTTGCCCCCCCCATCACTCTCTTGGCTGAGGTCATGCTTAGACTCCACTTTGGGCGCTGTTAAGCATATAGAGATGAGGTTGTGATTGCGATCGTTCCCCTCAGGCTCAGGAGGATGCTGAGAAGCTCCGGTCGGTGGTGATGCCAATGGAGCACGAAATCGCCGCGCTGAAAAGCAAGCTGACCGTGGCCGAAGACCGGGTGAAAGAGCTGGAGGCCTCCAAGGTGGGCGTTTTTTGCTAACGAAAGGTGGCACTCGTGCGTTTGGTATTCGTGAGCTGCGGGTCCACTTGCGTCCATGATACAAGTCCGTAGGCCAAAAAAGCTATTCAGAGATGTTTTTTTTCACATTGCTGATTTTAAACCCTCGTGATTGTGCAGGCTTGTTAATGCTTAATGCGATGTGTTTGTTTTCCAGGTGAAGGAGCTCAATCACGTCCTGGAGGCAGAAAAATCATGCCGCACTGACCTGGAAATGTACGTGGCCGTCCTTAATACCCAGAAGTCCGTTCTTCAGGAGGACGCGGAGAAACTGCGGAAAGAACTACACGAAGGTGACTTGACTTTGACGGGGTCTTTCTTAAAGAATGGCTTTGTTTTTGTTAAGGATAGGTACGAGTAATGGATCGATCAACTCATCCATACGTGCCTTCTCGATCTTTTTATTTTATCGTAAAGTCTATGCATGTACAACGGTATGTTTTGGAACTTGGCATTTATTAATTTATCTTAATAAAAAAAAATTAACGGTATGTAGAACAGGAAGAAACGCATTAAAATGGAGGATATTTCTCCATCTAATATGAACAGAATTATGCAAATGTATATTTTGAAGCGCATGTTTTGATTGCAGTCGGTGAGCCGTTGTGTAAGCGGGATAATGTCTGAGCGGCTGAGCGTCACTCAGAATGCCCTGCGTGAGGGAAACTGCCCGAGGCGAATTTACTACCTCCATCAGTCGTAATGAAAACGTGCGTTTCGAAATGTGCCGTTCCGCTGCGGTGAAAAACGTTACTCAGGTGTGGCCGTGGGGCCGTCTTCAGTAGGCTCTGGTGTGAATTTTCGGGGGCTTGCCCTCTCCCTCAGTGTGCCACCTGCTGGAGCTGGAGAGGCAGCAGCACAACCAGCTCAAGCACACCTGGCAGAGGGCCAACGACCAGTTCCTGGAGTCCCAGCGGCTGCTCATGAGGGACATGCAGAGGATCGAGAGCGTGCTGTCCTCCGAGCAGCTCCGTCAGGTGGAGGAGGTGAAGAAGAGGGACCAGGTACGGCTCCGCCTTTCACGCACCCGCCTCGTCTCCGTGGCGATGCCCTCGCATTCCGACGCTGTGCTTCCCAGTGGGTCCGTCCTCCACGCCAGCAGCTCGTTAGCATTCTTCCAGATTACGCTGGGGATATTGGCTAAAGCTGCTCCATGTAAACAACTAGTGAATCGGGTGTCAGGAAATTAAAAATGGGGAGCTGTGTTCCGAACACCCATAAACCGTGTCTTTGTTTGTTTCCCAGATGTAATGTTTGTTGAAATTTATGGACCTTAATTGACCGCCTCCTGAGGGTAATGGGTAGAAATCACTTTTATTACGTTTCTGTTTATGCAAATTTATTTCTAAAATGTGATTAAGTTGCATGTCATGTACTTTTCAGACTGAATAAGTGGCATTGTGCCAGGATGCGAGGGAGGTTTAAATTTGACAAATGGGACTTCATCAAACTGCCCCCTCAACAGCTCTGGAGTTCAGTCATTTGCGAGTGATTGATTACGGTCGCCGCGCTCAGAGCTCTGTCAGTAGCGCGTGTTCTCTTTAACCGTAGGAGGAGGATGAGAAACAGCGAATCAGCCAGGCCAAAGAGCTGAAAGAGGAAGACAGCACAGAGCAGGCGGAGCCTGCAGAAGACTCGCTCCTGGGCCTGTCTACCGATGAGGTAAAGCTACGGCCTACTCCAGTCTTTAAAAAAAAAAAACCCTACAGCGAGTCATTGGATTAGAACACATCACAATGATTTCCTGTGTGTATTTTTGCATTGCGGTTGTAGCGCTCACAGTAGAGTTCAGCGAGCAGCAGTGTGATGCTGGTGTGAGGGCGCAAATCGGAAGCCCTACAGGAACACAGAGCGCCCACAGAGGCCCTGTAATGGTGTAAAAAAAGTCAGCTGAAGCCCCCTGTTTTTGCCCTTCCCTCAGGCCCACACGAACCACAGCATGCACAGCTCCCTGCACTCCCTGGACGCGGACCCGACGGGCGGCCCGGAGGGCGCGGACCTCTACAAGGACGGGCTGCGCAGGGTGCAGTCCACGGACAGCCTGGGCTCCTCGGGGGGCCTGCAGCAGCCCCGCGGCCTGGGCTACAACCACAAGGCCAAGTCGGCCAGCAACCTGGACGAGTCGGACTTCGGGCCGCTGGTGGGCGCGGACTGCGGGGGCGCGGAGAGCCTGGACTCGGCGTCCGTCAGCTCCATCCCGCTCTCCACGGGCCACTTCCTGCTCACCAAGGACCAGGAGAAGGCCATCAAGGCCATGACCCCCGAGCAGGAGGAGACGGCCTCCCTGCTCTCCAGCATCTCCCAGGCCCCCGACTCGGCCTACCTGCCCCCCTCCGGGTACAGGCTGGTCAGCGAGTGCGAGTGGAACCTGCTGCAGCAGGAGGTCTGCCCCCCCCCCCTCCCTCCCCCTGTCCCTTTACATTTACATTACAGTGAGAGTTCTATGTTCTGAATGCCCATCTCTGACCCGATGACTGTTCATACGATTCCCCTGTGAAAGTAGTCATAAAGGATTGAAATATGCATATTTGTCTTAATTCAAATCATTTTCTTGTGCAGTGACAGCGTGCACATGTTTTGAGCTTCTTTTGCAAGATTATTCTCAATTAGTCTGTGTAAAAAATACTATCAAGAAATTTGGGTATTGGAATACTGATCGAAGATTAGTCATTTATACACCAATTGAGGATTGTAATGTCTTCAGCGGATTTGATCAGTGTTCAATATCATGTATGCGTAGAATTGTGAATGAAAGTCTCTCGTTGTGGCTGTTATTGCCGTTAGAATTTTTTTCTTCTTGTCACCAAGGTGAAGAACGCCGGGCGGAAGTTGGGCCGTCGTTGTGACATGTGCTCCAACTATGAGAAACAGCTGCAGGTCATCCAAGGCCAAGAGGCAGAGACGCGCGATCAGGTGACCTCTCAACCGTTTCTCTCAAAGACTGGACCATCCACTAGTGCATTACAGGCCTATTCCTGCTTAGCATAAGTAATATAATCAGCACCCAATTGAATTATAGTCAGTTAAAATGAACATAAATGCAGTGTTCCACAAGGATTTTTTGGAAAACAGTAAAAATTTATTGACAAAATTTTTTGAAAGTGACCTTTTTGCTTAAAGGTAAGTGGGTGGAGGCACTCCAAGGAAAAAAGGCTTTTCTCTTCTTTTAACTTTTCTCTTTGTGCTTTGTGCTGGTCTACTTAAAGGTCAACCCCCTTTTGTTTTAAGGGTACCCCCTTGGCTCTTTGTCTTTTTGTTTCAAAATGAGCGCAGTCAGCCCACCCTCCAGATGTATTTTTCCCTCTATTCAGACCGGGGGAAAGCAGAGAGGGTTACAAATAGAGATTAGATAACAGTACCGAAAGTGCCATTTCACACCCCCTGGCCAAAATGGGGGTTTTTTTCATATAGGCTGTGAGTCACCCGTATGAGCTGCTGGACGGACTCCGCTGCACAGACTCCCCCGCCATCTTGTCTTAAATGCGTGACGCATATCTGAACCCTGCAGCAGTGGATTTAAGCGTGTGGTCTGTGTGCTAAACCCTCGCCTTCTGTGCTCTCAGGTGAAGAAGCTGCAGGTGATGCTCCGACAGGCCAATGATCAGCTGGAGAGAACCATTACCGAGAAACAGGAGCTGGAGGACTCTGTGAAACAGACCAGCGAGGAAACCACTGCCAAGGTCTGTTTTCCCTGCACAGCTTTCTCTCCTTGTGTATTTAAACAAGCATCAGGCATTTCATGTATACTGACAAAATGTCTTGGGCTCTCATTCAAACTGATAAAGCTGGCAGAAATATTTAAGTGTTTTTTACATTACATAAATTTTTTTACAAAGTACATTATTTGGCAGCATTGCGTACATGTCAATTTGTGCAGCCTTTAGACTTACATGAATGCTGCTGTTTCAATAATGGTGTCATTTCGTTAGTTATTTGTTTAAACTTTAATGACTTATTTCATAAATATTTACTAAAGAACTTCAGGATAATGTGTTTGGATGCAAATCAGGCATCAAAGCTCTGTTAGCTTAGCGTGGTGCAGTAGCTTTCCCCCTTCTTTGTAACGACTGAAGCACTTTTCCAGTTGGCAGTGTGATCTCGGTGTGGGGGTTTCGCGTTATGTGAAGCACGTTGGCGCTGTTAGCGGTCGGAGCGTAATTGAATCGGACGCGCTGCTGACCTGTGAATCCCGCTGCTGTCTGGCCCGCCCCCCAGGTCACCACTCTCATGCAGAAGGTCCAGGAGTCTGAGACCTTGCTCAGCACTCTGCAGCAGGCCTTCAGCCAAGCCAAGAGGAGCACGCAGGAGCAGATGGTGAGACCAGAACCTCTCTTTCTCCGCCTTTCAGTCTCATCTCTGCTGGGTTTCCACTCCACAGTTCAATCTGAAAGTGATTCAATCCCTGTCTGACTCTGCATGTAGGACTGTTCTGGTCTTGCCACACATTGCATGTATGACAACAGTCACTGGATGCAAAATGAATGACTGGCCTGCTTATTTACTTTTCAGTCTGACAAGCCAAACCTGCTCTCATGCCAGATTTTCAGGTTGTGGTGGGTGGTAGGATCGGGTTGTTATTAGACTGTAGTGGAGCGCAGGAGATAAGTTTGCATTAAAGCTTGTGTTATTGTGGGCCTCTGTTAGTTAGGGTTTGGTACCAAAACCCGGTACCACTATTACACTGGTTCCCATACGACTGGCACCTACCGGAGCGAATCACAGTGGAGATTTCGGTGCCTCCTTCTGGTGCTACACAGCTCAGTTAGACTAGCTAACGTTACACTTGCTCTCTCGACACTAGCGAACATTAAACTCAGTCGAAATGCCAAAAGCAAAATGGTATGAATTATAATTATAAAGTATAATTTAAACAAATAAAACAATTACATTGTTCAATATCTTTGCCTTTGCAATGAAAAGACGTTCTTTATTGTTGTCGTTAAATTTTTATTTTAAAGCAGGTATTGGTTCAGGCACCGTTTAGGCACCGGTACCGTGTCAAAGGTATTGTTTTAGCATCATAGCGGTGCTATGATGCTAAAACTTCCTGTTTGGCTTCCTGTTTGGCTTCTCAGGCGGTGCTCATGCAGTCCAGGGAGCAGGTGGCCGATGAGCTGAGCAGGCTACAGAGGGACAACGAGAGCTTACAGGGGAAACACCGGCTGCATCTGTCCCTGCAGCAGCAGGAGGACTTCCAGATGCCCTCCAGTGTACAGGTAGGCCCCGTCACCTGTGTTAATACACCAGTCCAGTGTGTATAGTTTGGCCTGAAGCAGCTGCACAACAGCCTGTTCGTGAATGTCTTCACCAAAGATGGCACAGTAGTGCAGTGGGTAGCACTGTCACAGCAAGAAGATCCTGGGTTGAAATCCTGGATGGGGCCTTTCTGTCTGAGTTTGCATGTTCTCTTTTATTCTAAAGACGGAAAGATTCTTCTTTATTCTTCATTGACTCTCAGGGCTCTCACAGTCTAGAAAATTCTGGAAATTTGTCATTCTGTGAAGTCATCGAAAGTAGTCAATTTTTTGGCTGGACCACAACAGCGGGGCCAGCCCTACAAACGCAAATGTCTGTGACTGACTGACTGACTGACTGAGTGATGAAGTTACACCATTGGTTGGCCGAGTTATGAAGTTACACCATTGGTTGGCCGGATCACGTGTGTTAGGTCCAGACATATACTAGGTTTTAACCTGGTCTTGTTCCACACTGAAAAGTGTAAAATAAATAAAATTACCATAATAAAAACAGAACAAAAGCTAATGTGAGTGAAATGCATCCATCTTTTTTGCTGACTCACTAGCTTCATCAGCAGCTGTCAGCTTACTGGCTTGTATCACTCACTGGTTATTATCCTTAAAACACAGTTGAAAAGTACTGGAAAATATTCATTTGGTTTTTACATATATTCCACGACCAAAGGCATCGTTCATTGGATACTGAAATGTGTGCCATTTTATAGACACAATAATTTTAAAGTAATGTCCCCAAAGTATAATTCTGTCTCACGAAAGTAGCTCTATTTCCCAAAGCAGCCCTCATGTTTGCTTCGATGTCCTTGAAAATCATGCCTTTATCCATAAAACTTTGAGAAGGCCCTGGAAGCTGTGGGCTGGGTTTTGAGCGGGGAACGTGCCGTCCGCAGGAGCTGCAGGCTCTGGTGCTGGCCTACCGGGAAGACGTCGTGGCCGTGCGCACCGCGGCCGACCACCTGGAGGAGAAGCTGAAGGCCGAGATCCTCTTCCTCAAGGAGCAGATCCAGGCCGAGCAGTGCCTGAAGGAGAACCTGGAGGACACGCTGCAGCTGGAGATCGAAGGCTGCAAGGAGGAGATCGGTGGGTCTCTGCGGCCTCGGGCGGGGGGGGTGGTGGGTGGGGTGGGGGGGGGTTGGGAGGTTGGGGGGGGGGGGGGGGTGCACAGTGACACTAGGACACTAGGACACGTACAGAGCCACCTGTTAGCCCATACTGTACACTGGGAAAGCCGTCGGATGCAAGCTCGATTAGGGGGCTTGGTGGACTGTGATTGGCCAGTCGAATCCCTTTTCCCCCTCCCATTTCACAAATGAGAGAAAGGATACCAGTCTACTCTCCCACCCAACCCCTCCCCCTATTTCTGACATTCTTTTTATGCCTTTCCTTTGTGCCTTCTAAATCCTGTTCTTTTTCTCCTCTCCCTTCCCTCTGTGGGTGACTTGTTCAGACATCTTGGAAGGTATGAGCCACACTGTCTGACTGGCCTACTTGGGCTATGTGTTCTCACCCTAGTCTGTAGTCTGTAGTCTGTAGTAGGACTGCGCAATATACCGCAATGATAAATTATCAAATGCGATTTTGACTCCAAAGTGTGGCGTGTTGCCTTTCTTTTCCTCTATTACTCTTTAATTATACCTGACGCGGCCGTAAACAAAAAAGTCTTCTGAGGCCACATGAAAAGCTGTGTTAGCTAGCGGTTGACCATATGACAGCTAATCAGCAGCAAGACCTTGCAGCTTCCGTGCGATTGATAAAAATACATCACATGATACGATCTTGCAGCTGATTGACTGCCTTATCCTCACCCAATTGATAAGTCCTTTTCTCCGGAAGTATTACACGCAGCCTCTGAAGTGTGGGTGTTTACAAGCGCATCAGGTATAATTAAAGAGAAAAAGAGTAAAAGTAAGGTAATACATCATATATTGGCGAAGACCATTATTGCATTCAATAATTATCATTGTGGGATATCACCCAGCCCTGTTGTTATTTTGCTGCTGATAACCCAGTTCACCAACCACATCCCTTTTTTCGCTTTTTTCCTGCGGTCACTGTTTTTTTTTTGGTTTCTTTTAACGGAAATATAGTCTGAGCCAAAATGAATTGTCTGTTTTATTGAAAAAAATTTTGAACTTTAGGTTGGTAGTGAAATATTCACACCAGAAGATGCATTTTTCTGACCTTCTGTGTTTAAGAATAAAAACCTTGAGACCTTAGTACAAAAATTATAGCTAAGACATTATTGCTAGCAAGTCAAATGAGAATGTTGGGATATATTGCTTAAAACAATTAGTAGAAGTAGAATTTATTTGAGAACTTCAGTGTGCAGTATATTAATTCTGCACATCCAGCTTCACTAAGGAGTGATTTAATGGGAACTTCCAAGGCTTTTGCTCGACTAAAAATATGCATAAATATACCGTACCGTACTAAGCATGACATTAACATCTTACCCCACTCCTCCATTCAGTCAGTCAGTGCAATGTTTCCACAAAGACTGATGATTCCTCAATGCATTATTCATAAATAACAGCTCACCCTCCATGAGTATTATGAAGCATGTCTTTGCTGTTGCATTCTGAATAAATTAGAACTGTTTGAATGCCTCTCTTCTCCTCCCACAGCATCGTTCTCCAGTCTGAAAACCGAGCTGGAGAGAGTGAAGACTGAAAAAGAACAGGTACTTGGAGGAGAGCCGGGTGCATTAATCAGTTTTGGTTGACTGAAAGTCAAGGTCACACCGAGGACCTCTTTCTGTTGCGTTTCCATGACTCCCGAATGAGCACCTGTTCTACCTCACTCACTTTGAATGAGTTCAAACGGCTGAGTCGATCGTGAGGTTTACTATTAGAGTAAACAGTGCTCTAACTTCAGTGTCCAGTGCATAAATATTTACAGTGTCTCTGGAGCTTTATGTGAGAAGTTAGTGCTGGTTTAAAACCTTGCCACTTAACTCAGTCTTCTGAGGTTATTCAACTGCATATTTAACCTCCTTGATCTGGCTAATTGTTGTCCTTATTGATCCAAGTCCCCCCTCTTCAAAGTTCTGTTAACATCATTTGTGTACAGGTAGAAATCATGCTTGGTTTGTGTAGCACTGCTGTACAGACATTTGTGACGTGATTATACTGTTATAGTCTCACTGTATATAAAATGTGAGGTATATTTGTTGTAAATTGCTGCATATACTGTATGTTTTGATGTGATACTTTGTAATTGCTGTTCTCTATATATCAATCACATTTATGGAAATGGTAATTAATAGCGGTAATAATTGTCCTGGTGTGCGGTGGCTGTTTTCTCGTGTAGTTGGAGCGCAGTTTGTCGGAGAAGACTCAGGCGCTGGACAGCCTGCAAGGTCTGAAGACTAGCCTGGAGGAGCAGCTGAAGGAGGCGACCGCTGCCAAGGTCAGAGCAGTCCTGCGAAACGAGGGGCTTTTCCCCGCCCTTTCAGCCTTGCCAGGCGTCTTTAGCGACGCCGCAGTCCGCGCAGCTCTTCGGTCCCGTTTCCTAGTCCTCTGTTCATTCGCGAGCGGTGGTAGCTGAGTGCGTTCCGTCTCTGATTCGGTTCTGATCCGGTTCTGGTGTTCAGTCTTTGCCATTGCTCTGGTTGCAGGCGTCGCTGGAAAGCCAGGCGTTTGACGAGAAGGACAAAGCGCAGAGGTTGCAGACGGAGCTGGACGTCAGCGAGCAGGTGCAGAGGGACTTCGTCAAGCTCTCCCAGACGCTCCAGGTAACGTCCTCCCTCGGCCTTGCCTCCTCTCTGAATCCGGTGCTCCCAAAACACTGGCAGTCGCTTCCTCTCGACCTGATGCTAATGTTATGGCTGATAAGATGATACAGCCTACATGTGCCAGAGAGGTGATGCATTCGATGCTCTGCCTACTCTGTAAGTTGAGTGAAAATTTTAGTGAAAAAGTACCCCAATAATAATCATCAGAACCAGTTTAGCATTTTTACCAGCCACAAGCAAAGCTATACGGAGACTCATTCGCTACCTTAGATTCATTTTTGTGCTTAATAGTTAAGTAGGCTAGTTGAAATAAAATTTTGTTATACAAATAAAGTGTGTTCTTAATTTGATGTTATTCCTATGGATTTTTTTCAGTGACTGTGGAAACTTAGTTGCAGTTTGCATGTGTGCTATAATGTAGAACAGGGAGGTATCAACATGGGAATTAGCCGGTATGGCCAGACCAGTACAGGTTATTGATATTGGCTCCAGAATTTCCATATCGCCCATCCCTAATATTCAGCTCAGTTATGTTTGGTGTTCAGCTCAGTCCTGACTGTGGCCGGGACTCCCACATGGCTTTACCTAATTGAATAATATGTGATTGGTAGAAGAGCCGTCACTTCAGCCTCTAACATACCCACGCCCACGCCCCCTTATTTTTCCCCTTCCATCCAGGTCCAGTTGGAACGCATCCGCCAGGCCAACTCCTTGGATCGAATCCGCGCCATCCTCAACGACACCAACCTGACTGACATCAGCCAGCTTCCTGAGACATGATACACCACCCTGAACCTCAGCCACCGCCCCAGCAAACCCGAACCCAACCCGAGCCAGCCCGCCCCCACCCCACCTCCGGCATTACCATGCCCTGGTTCCCCAAGGGCCTTAGTACCCATGTGAGGGCCTGGGAGGTAGGAGGGACTTTATTTTTAAAAACCCAAGATCGCACATGGAGGACGAAAAACCAAAAAAGAAAAACCCCACATATAAGAGAAAAAGGAAAAAAAATGGCCTTCCCTGTACAGGAATGCATGGAGGCGTCCAAGGCAGGATTTGTGAAGAACACTACCAGACGTTTTGTAAATAATCAAATGACTGTTGAGTCTTGAGGAGTGGAGATGCCCGTGTGTCTGTCCTGTGTTGATAAATGTGAAACTGTCCTTTGACCTGCCAGAAAGGGGTCGTATGGTCTTTCTTTCTTCTACAGCTTCTTCTTCAGGTGATTGCATCAAAAATATCCCACTTTATTTCTACCATGTCACACACTTGACAAACTGGCTGATATTCTCTCTTTCTCCGTGGTTCTGATATGGCTCTTAATTCTCCACTTTGTCTGAAAGGCACGAGGCACGAAACCAATGAAGGAATCACAGAACGTTTGTATATACAGAATATATATATTGGATTGATGAAGTAATCTTTTAAATGTGCTCTTACCTGGCCCCCGGTTTTTGTGATGACCAGAACTATGTTTTTAATTTCCTTTTCCTGGTCCATTAACCATTTCACCCAGACATCTTGTATTACCGCAGTGTGATTATATTTTCTGATCGGCCACTGCTTCTATTGAGTATCCCTATCTTCCTCGATAAAGTTATTCTCTGCATCAGCTACCCTCTTAAATCAATTAGAGTGTCTGTCCATGCCTCTTTCAGTGGCTACTGTTTTTAACATCACATCAGGTGGAAAAACTACTGGATTTCTTGTTCTTAACAAAGATGTTTGATCAATTATGAAAGGGATCTTTAGAGAGGTTAATATATGGACCCTCAAATTTTTTGAATGTTGCCTCTGAAATTTTATAGTAGGCAATTCAACACGGTTGGTTTGGTTGATTTCATGCTAGACTCATTTAGATTCCATTGGATTTCAGATTTGAATTGGTGGGTTGATTTTTGCCACCAACAGTATGGAAAACGAGCAGCATTTTGAACATGGAAGTCAAAATCTGAATTTCCCAGTGTGATTGGCTACCTTGAACCTGTACCACAGCACCTGTATGAATGAGCATCCCTCAGTGAGATGCATACTTTTCTGCACATTCAGCAAAATACCCAATGCTTGCATTTCATATCCAGTGCTTGCATTTAATGAATTTATTGGGTGTGATGTGATGATCATGATAGCTATAGTGTGTTCTGTCCCTAGCTGTAGAAAACCTTTCCTTTTTAGTGAGCTCAGTGTGTGTGTGAATACCTGCTAAGTGTTGTTTACACTTGAACATCCCTTTTTCCTTCCACCTTTCGTGGTTTTGTCTGCTAGCTAGCTGCCATGGTTTCAGTTCCTTTTTTTGTTCTTGGTTGGTGCTAGTCATCAACGCTGTCTTATTAGCAATACGCACAAAAGTCCCTGTGGTGGCTCATGTGGTTTTTAACTCTGGGCTTGTACGGCATGTGATAGATGAGGCAGGAAGCCAGCCGAGGCTTCGCAGAGCACTACGAAAGCATGGTGCAATGACCTTTCCTGACATTGAGAAGAAACTGAAGTACACAAGTAGGTGAAGCACTAAACTTTTTTACAGTGCTTGTGAGCATTCCATCAAAAAGTTTATTCAATTGGTTTCTTGACAGAAGAGTATTTCAATTCTCTGGGTTTTCAGTTGATCCCATTCCCTGCAAATGACACCATATGATGAAAGTGACTTCAACCTTCAGATGAGCTTTGCATTTTGTGGTCTGCATTCTGTCCATGAAATATTAGGCTTTTTTCCCCATTTAAAATCAATAAAATGCTATGTGGTGACCTGGTTCTATAGTATAACAACCTCACTCGCGTTGTATGTGGTAAACACTATCTAAAGCACAAATTCTAAGTAGTAGTTTGTAAACAGCTTGCACACTACTTCCAAGAAGATGACTTCTGTGAGAAAATTCAGTATAACAGTGGGGTTGTAGTCCTTTTCGGGCAATTTGGAGTGACTTCTGCCATCCAACAGCATTGAAGGTGTGCTAACCCAGAAACGTTTAGGCGCACCTCTACACAGCTCTATTCTTCCACTGTCAGTACTCCGTACTGTTGTGTCAAACGTTGAAATGTTTCTTTTTTTGTCCTTCGGTGGAGTGCTCCTTTTTTGCCACCTACGGGTGCACATTTACCAAAAAAAGCCTCCAGGGTGAAGTGGTTCGCGGTGAGTGAACGTGTATATAAAAAGTCACATGAAATGTAAATATTCTGTGAGTTTCAAAGTAGCGTGTCGTCAATTAGCTTCGGAACCAGCATTGTTGAAACTGTGGAAAATGCAGAGAATCTTAGGCCAAAGTGCATCTTTATGTGCAAGTGGGGATTGAACTGAATAGTTTTATGAGGAAATGATGGTTGTGGTAACAGTGGTAAATGAAAAAAGTACATTGACCAGGCGGGCAACTGCTGCTCATGTAGTTACAGAGTGTCAACCAAGGCTTAGTTTGCACTAAATGAAATTTAAAACAAAGTGTAATACAGTAAACCATGGTTGAGCATGAAGGCATGATGTTCAAGAGCTTCTTACACTTTATATCAGCTGCTTAAGACAGCTCCAACACTATATGTATTTGCAGTAGCTCTCTACATAACCTGACCTTTGGAACCATTTCTCAGTGTAAAAATGCAAGTATTACTGACAAGAGCTCAGGTGGTGATACTCTGAGCTTGTAGGGATTTAACCATAACCAATGTTTCGCAGAGAAAATATGGCTGCATTCAGCCTAGTTTGGCTGAAGTGGTGGAACTTCTTTCTTTGGCTGATATTTATAGATCTTGTCAGACGCGACAGCATGATTCATTGTTTTGCCTTGTGTCAAAAATAGCCTACATAGGAAAATGCTTCTTTAAATATTATGCTGCTCATCCTTTTTCAGAATTGAATATCCACCCCATGTTTTTTGTACTCAGGATAATGGTAATAAACTCAGTTAACATACATGTTTAACTTGCATGTCCTGGGCTCAGAGCTTTATTCACTATAGGCCACTAGTCATGAGTGTAAATGAACAGTACTTCTACTGTAGATTGATGTACGTTGGGAAGTGTGTCAAACAATGAGAAGAGTACTTTGGGAAATAGTTAAACAAGTCTGCAGCATCGCTCAAAATGTAAAACATACAACAATTACAGTGACTAGTTGTACGGCTGGTGTCAGTGAGGGTTTAGGGGCTAATCCAGATCTACTGTGTTTTTTTACATTTGGATTTCAGAATGACAAACCAATGACTGGAAGAGTCAGGAAGAAAAAAAAAAAAACATTTGCACATTCAAGAGAACAGTCGCATCCATTCTTTAGTATTAGGGACAACTGCCAATGAGCCAGTTTTTTCTCACTGAAATCAGGGAAGTATGCCCTGCTGATCTTTGAAGTCGGCAGCAGAAATTAAAACAATCTCCCAGCATGCCTTGTTTATTTTGGCATCCAGCAAAGAAACCCAACCACAGGGACAGTGAGGGGGACAGTAAAGAGATCTGGCAGGTGCTGCCACAGCACTCTAACAATCTACACATTCTGTAAAGGAGTGAGTGATGCTAATGAATAATCATACAGAACGTTCTAGACATTAGTACGCACTTCATGGTAATACACACATCTTTTTTAGTGACTGACCATAATTAAATGCCGTTTTGAAATGTCATTGGCATCCATCGTCCCCTGAGATTCTTGTCATTAGATCTAAAATGGCGAGCTTGACCGTGAAACAGATTCAGAAATGTGTTCCGTTGTCTCTTTCCTCTTAGATGAATACCAGTGCATAGAATCGCAACAGGTCTCTGAAGGCCCAGTCTTCTGTGTTCTGTCTAGGTTTCTGCAGACAGACAGACCAGTTAATTTCTGGGAAGGGGGGAAATCCTTCCAGATTGTTAAAGGTGTTACATTTTGGGTTTGTTTAAATGCATTTTTGGTAAAATTAAGAACTCCTTAGACTTGTTTTTTATTGCTTTTTGGTTCTTCAGTGGTGTATAGTGGAACAGTGCATCAGAGCTGAGGTTCCTGAACATTCTTGGTCCCAAATGATGAAATGCTTAAAAAGGTGTCATCTGCAAAAGAAGGGAAAAAAAAAAAAAACTTCTGGCCAGTCCTCAGCCTAAACTGCATCTCATTTTGTGTTTAAATTCCAAGATTAATTATTTAAGTGCAAAATGACGATGTCCAGATTCAGCTGCTGCTACAAAGGCCTTTCCTTGGCTTAGATAAATGAGTCTAGCCTCTCTTGCAGACGATTCCAGAACACTGTAAATTGAAAGCTTGTTTTATACAGACTTCGTTGAATACAATGTTTCTCAATTCCAAATCATACAGGGGAGAGGGCATGTAGTAAAAATGAATTTATCCAGTTGTACTCATTGGTATTGTGTGCAAGAGACATATTTATACCATTGTTTTGTAGCTCCTAACTATCACCTCCTTTGGTTCATCTTGAGACGCCTTTAAACCTGATTTTCCCCTCCCTGTCATTGTGATGGGGTTAAACAATGGAGGAAATAGTTTAAATTCTTTCTGGGGTTTAACTGCGGCAGTATCTGAAATGGGAACAAAGCTACTGCCGTGACTAATTTCCCTTCGAGTCAGTCACCCTGGCCTCAGTGTGAGGAATCTCAGCTTTAAGACCTGTCCTATTTTAACGTTCCTGTCTACATGCTTTGTTGCCGTTGCGGGACCCCTTGCGAACTCATACTGTACTGTGTACATATCTCTGTATATATCTAATAAACCAGATTGTAATTTATTGAGTGTGTGCTGCTTAAACATTTTGAAACAAATGCTTGATGTGGATAATTATCAGGCATAATAAAGTGTAATGTTTTCTGTATTCATGTGCTATGGAGGATACTGTCAGTCTGTATTTGCATGCTATGAAGACAGATCTGGGAAAACAGGGAGGCAGTCAATTCACAGTGGGGCTGGGGGAAATCTGTTACAATGGAAGTGACATGGAGTTCCCTTCTTATCACAGGATGACACCCCTTTGTGATCACATAGACAGAGTGGTTTCAGTACTGAAAATGACTGCAGCCACCGTCTCAAAACGGCTGGGTAATACAGATTGATTTTCATGCAAATGTCTGCACTCTTACTGAGACAGATGTGGGCTTCAGGCTATCCCACCCACACTGTGACAGAACAGAGGACAGATCTGAAACCTGGAGTGAATCTGAAGACCAAGACATTAAAACTGTACAAAACATGAACTTTTATTCCACAGTGAGATAAATATACATTACGCACTAGTACAAAACCTTGATAAGATGTGGTTATACAAAAACAGTCTGACTCAGGTTGTCATATTTTCCCCCCCATACTGCATTAAACTAAAGGAAGAGCTTGTCTAATGCAACGTAACCAGGCTGTTCTCATTCTACCTCTCACAGGCTAAATTAACTGCACTACTAATTTTCTTGCCAGAAATTACCACAAAAAGTAATTGCTGAGATGCAATTGAATGTCTCACAGGACCAAAAGTAATATTAGTAAAAACGATAACACCAAGCCGAATTCTTTTGTCAAGTTGAGTAAAATTTATAGAGGCAAACAGATTTTCCTGCTGACTTAATGTCTGAGAAGAGCAAGCTCTTTGCCAGCCCCGCCCTGCCCCCCCCCAGTTTGCGAAATGTGTCGAGTTGTGATCCTGTGCTTCTCAGAAGCTGAAGTGGTTCTTGATGTCCTTGATCTGCTTCATCATGTCAGCGATGTGCTCGCCCCTGTGGAAACAACGCTGTCAGAGCGGGCCTCGCTTCCACGGCGGGAAAAAGAAAGGTTGTCAGGACACGTTAGGCACTGGCACCGAGCTGGACGGCCAGCCCCGTCACAGAGATTATCAACCCCACAGGGTTTGAGGAGCCCCCTTTCCCCCTACAGTCGGGTATTTGGAGATACTCACTGTTCTTTAAGGACCCCTTGGACGCACTTCTTCTGGTGGACGCTGAGGGCGATGCTGGCCCTGGCCGGGGACGCTCCTTTCTCCATCTGCTTCTTCTGATACTCCATCTTCATATTAACCTGTGGAAGGCCGAGCGGTACTGTGTCTGCAGTATGTAGATGTTCAGTTTTTGTTTTTAGAACCCAATTTCATTTTATTCCCCGTTTCTTCCTTTTGAAAGGAAGAACTGTTAAAGTCCAGTTGTGTGTGAAGACTCATGTCCTCATTGCTAAGTATAGCCTGGTATACGGTCCACAGCCAGCTGCTGCTAGCCAACCAACCGACACCTTCCCCCCCTTGGATGATGTTAGGGCCAATTATACATCACCCCACGAGATTCCCAGCCACAACTGACGCTCGCATGGTCAGGCACAGTCAATTTATTTCCAGACTGTGGGGCTTGCACAAGGACATGTGATTTAGTTGCACACACCACCTAAGAGTTTGAAGTATAGGCATTTGGACCAAATACTCTGTATCACTGTTCCCAAGGCCACATTCCTCAATAAACAAAGACTTATCCAAAAGGAGTTTTGTGTTATACAACCCGATAGAAAAACCAGGCTAAGCATCTTTCACACCCACCTTGTTTCACCTTTGCACCAGCAATTTCCTGGCTAAATAGTGCTCAAAGAATAGGAGCAGTTCTTTAACTACGTCACTCCTTTACCAATCTATATTGAGCAGGGCTCGGCAATTGCGGTCCAGGAGGGCTGGTGTATATGCAGGTTTTTATTTTCTGCAATTACCCTGACCAGATGAGATAACTGGCTGTATATACTGATTCACTCATAGATTAGATTACAGTAAAAAGATTCATAAGGGCACACAAGAGCAGTCTTCAGCTGTCATTCACACACTTATCAAGAAATTTAGTTAAATGTAAGGTGGTGAAAATGTTAGGGATAATTAAGTCATTGAGACCAGAAGTTGACATGAAAACCAGAAACAGATATAGCCTTTTGTGAGTCTGGTAAAGCATGGTGGTGCAGTGGGTAGCACTGTCGCCTCACAGCAAGAAGGGTTTGAATCCGACCTGTGTGGAGTCTGCATGTTCTCCCAGTGTCTGAGTGGGTTTCCTCCCACAGTCCAAAGACATGCAGGTAGGCCAATTGCAGATACTAAATTGCCCATAGGTATTAGTGGGTGAGTGAATGGTGCGTGTGCCCTGCGATGGATTGACTGTCCAGAGTGTATTCCTGCCTCTCGCCCAGAGCATGCTGGGATACACTCCAGCAACCCCGCGACCCTGTCCAGGATTGTGAGTGGGGCCCTGACCTGTTTGATGCCGTTGTCCAGGTGACGCAGCTGGTCGTTGATGGTCTGCAGCTCCTTCCTCATGTCCTTCTCGCTGTCCGACAGCACCGGCAGCTGGCTACGCAGGCTGCTCAGAACCCGCTTCACCCTGACGCGGCAAACGCACGCTAGTTAGCCCAGGCAAACCACTCAACAACATAAGCCACTTTTCCACCGCATGGTACCAGCTCAACTCGACTCCACTCGACTCTACTCGCTTTTGGTACCAGGCACTTCATTTTCCACTGCAGATAGTACCCCGTCAATGTAGCTGGTCATCATTAGCAACGCCGCATGAAACGCGTTGCTCTGACCAATCAGTGATCTGCAGTGTTTTCACGTCGCCTTTTGGTATTGCCTGAGCTCGCTTGGAACCTCGATGGAGGTGATACCAAAAAAGTACCAGGAACCAGGTACTATCCACAATTTTTGCCCGTTGGAAACCAAAAAAGTCTAGTCGAGTCGAGCCGGTACCATGCGGTGGAAACGCAACTATAGGTGAACCTTTCCGAGCCCGACCTCGGTTTCTCAAGTCTTACAGACCATTAAGATGGTGTTATATACTTGATTGATACGAATCATTGATAATTGCTCCCTAGCGTTTCATGCAGAGATGGAGGAGCAGAGAAAATATGACAAACCTGTTCATGGTAGCTTCCTGCTGATCTTTGGCATCTTCATACTTACTAGCCAGACGTTCTGCGGACTCTCGCAGACTCTTACTGTGTGACGCAGAAAACCATTAAAGATGAAAATGAAGCATGAAAATCCTCTCTTCAGTACGAGCCCTTACGATATGAGATTACACGTGGTTTCATACACATTTTCCTTGTTTACTCAAATGACCAGTTAAGGCCATGAAACGGGCCTTAACAAAATTTAAATACATAAGACCAGGTATTTATAGTAACAGGACTCAACTGAAAATTTCATGTATATTAAATTATTTGGTTATCATATATTTTCTAACTGGTTAAAAGCATACACGAAACCAAGTATGCTTACAAAAAGAAATGAAATACACCATTACATTTGTGCAACTTACGGGAAAACTAATATGCTAACTGAAATATGATTGTCATTACAAGCACTAAATTGACTGCACAGGTGAGACTGTGTATTTCTGGAATGCTGTCTTAGGGCTTGATATAGACACACACAAATACACAGAAGGTAACTCCCAGTTATATACCTGTCCTCTCTGCACAGAGCAAGATCCTCAAGCTGCTTCTTCTTTTGCCCATTCAACAGTTTTACCCTGCCAGAGAGAGAAATACAGAGCTAAAGGAACAGTCCCCGGCAGGGTAAGGAGTTGGTCTTTAAACCTAAAGATTGCAGGTTCGATTCCCCGGTAGGACACTGTCATTGTACCCTTGAGCGTGGTACTTAACCTGCATTGCTTCAGTATACATCCAGCTGTACAAATGGATGCAATGTAAATGCTGTGTAAAAGTTGTGCAAGTCGCTCTGGATAAGAGCGTCAGCTAAGTGCTTGTAATGTAATGTAATGAATAAACTCACTACGACAGACGATCAGCTCAAACATCTCCACACAAGCTATGGGGATCAGCTACAACATTTCTACAAACGTAAAAGATTAGCTCCTTGCAGATAAAGTAAATGATCGAGCCAATTAAAAACTGAAATTTACATGAGGTCCTGAAACTGACAAAACAGAAACTGTGCACCCCTAACAAAGAGGATGAGCTGGAGTGTCCCCCCCTAACAAAGAGGATGAGCTGGAGTGTCCCCCCCTAACAAAGAGGATGAGCTGGAGTGTCCCCCCCCCCTAACAAAGAGGATGAGCTGGAGTGTCCCCCCCCCCTAACAAAGAGGATGAGCTGGAGTGTCCCCCCCTAACAAAGAGGATGAGCTGGAGTGTCCCCCCCCCTAACAAAGAGGATGAGCTGGAGTGTCCCCCCCAACAAAGAGGATGAGCTGGAGTGTCCCCCCCCTAACAAAGAGGATGAGCTGGAGTGTCCCCCCCTAACAAAGAGGATGAGCTGGAGTGTCCCCCCCCCCAACAAAGAGGATGAGCTGGAGTGTCCCCCCCCTAACAAAAAGGATGAGCTGGAGTGTCCCCACGCCGCTCTCCCTCCGGGAGCCGAAGTCCGCTGGCGCGCACGCACCTCCTCTGCATCTCCTCCCGGGCCAGGTCCTGCTTGAGGATGTACTCCTCCCTGAACACCTGCGTGGCCCTGCTCAGGAGCTGCAGACACTCTGCCGGAGGAGTCGAGGACGTGTCCTTATCCGCCCTGCGACACAACGCGGAAGCGGCCATTTTAGGTGCAAATTCAGAGGAACATCTTCATCCATGCACTTTATGGTCTTCTTTTAACATCTTCATCCACTACACTTTAGAACACAGCAATGAATTTGTATGACATTTCATTTGCAACAATTGCATCAGTGTGATATCTTAATATGGAGGGGGGAGAAAAAAAACCTTTCTTTAGTATCACTAATTATTATCCGAGTTACCTCAGGAGGAGTGGATTCGTTGAGCCGCGTGCCAGAATGTTGCGGATGTGCTGTTCAAATGGGTCATTGGTCAAGCCACGCAGCGGAGAGCTTCCAGGCCCCACCCCCGGGTGGGAACACAGCAGGGGAGGGGAAGGCGGGCGAATTGAACTCCTAGAACACAAAAATCAATTATTTTTCCGAGCTGGTGAGGCGAGTTCCCATGGAAACGGCCTTTCCTTCATTAAGGCCAGGATGAGAACGACAATGTTTGGATGAGGTGCAAGACCTACAGCAAAGGGAGCAGGAGGCATTCGTAGGTGCTGGTGACGCAGATCATTGTGGCTCCCAGAGACAGGTCTGACACGATCCAGAACCCGCGAACTGGGGCCGACAAGCTGGAGAAAGAGGGAAAAGCAAACAAATCCAGATCTGAAAACAGGCCTGAACAACCACAAGTCCACAATATGATCTTCACCCAGGACCACATGAGAGGCTGAAAGCAATGCATAAATGGGTATCAAAGAGTGCTCCAGCTGGGTACTGTGTCTCTACATCCTTCCAGTGATAAGGCAAGTTACTGAACAGTGTTTACCAAGCCCTCCCTGCGACACAGCAGGACATATCACGACTGTTACCTGCTGCTAAGTGGCCTCGTGCAGAGGATGTGCTCCACAATGCACCGCTGTTGAGCTGCTAACTCCTGCAAGCTGTCCTTATCTTCCTCATCTACCAGGGGAGGGAGAGAGAGAGAGAGACACCATCGTCAAAAATGACATTTCACAAAATGAATGCCATTCACCGGTCGATGCAATTAAATCTAAACTTCAGCAGCTATGTCCATAAATCTTTCAGATCGCATTTAATAGCTGCGTTTATGAAATGCAGCACAGCTTTCATGTAGGCAAATTACCCTTCGAACCGTTTAGCTGAAATCCCAAAGCGGCGCAAGTTGCTTGTTGCTCACCAGACTGAAGGAAGTTGTGCAGTTTGTTGAACCAGGTGAGGCCGACGCTGTGCACCCCCGCCTCGTGTGTGCAGTGGTACCTGTGCTGGCACAAGGGGTCTGGAACCAGACAAACACATACATGCTCACGCATCAGGGCGGCCGGTGTAGATCAAACACACTCAGAGCTGGGGTGGCCACTAGAGGCCCATCCTGTAAAGGACAGAGGTCCCGCCCAGCATTGAGACAGGCAGATGAAACATAAAAACAGACCATTTGGGGTTTGGGGGAGGTCAATCTTATCTTTTAAAAATAATTTTTCTTAATTAATCTTAATTTTGGCAGTCAAATTACTTCACACCACCACTAGATGTCCCTAGTCTATTGAAAGGTCAACATGGGTCGTTTGGAGGACCCGTTTGACCAAATGGGAGACCAGGATGTCGGCAGGACTTGGGCGAGACTTCCGTCCTTCCTCGGGTGGACACCTAGTTACAACCTGGGGCCTGATTTATTAAGACCTTTAGCCTAGGCAAAACCTTCTAGCCCATGCAAAACCTGGTAACACAACCAACGATTTGTGCAAAACAAATACCCTGACCAATCATTCGTCATGCTGTTGGCTTTGCCTGTGCTAAAAGGTTTTGTGTATGCTTTATGTCTCAGTAAATCAGGCCCTTAATGTGCTACAACCTTAGGAAGACCTCATGTTCCCTTATGTTTAAGAAGAGTTTGGAATTGCTCCCATTATAACCTGCACTGCGATTTCATCCACAGGGGTGTGACATCATACACACAGTGCCAAAGCAATCTCACACTTGAAATTCTTGAAACTGCTGACAAAAGCAATATTTTTGAAGCAGACTGTGACTGCAGATTAAGGGGAGGTACAGCTTAACAAATGAAGGCATGATTAAGCGAACTTCAGTGAGAAATATGCATTTGCACTGTAGCACAGACGACTGGGTTTAACATCGACAGGCTGCAAAAAGAACAGTGAGATCTGTAATTACCAGAGACCACTGCTCAGCAGAGACCTCATATTTTTTCTGGTTTTAACAGACGAGGGCCCCCAGGTGGCCCACTACCATCAATTTGTGGCAAAGTGACAGACTCATTTTCTTGGTCCTAAACCCAGTCAAAGCCCCGCTGGGCTTCTGTGGTTTAGAAAGTGAAGGGAATACAGAGGAGTGGCCTCCGTACCTCTGTGCAGTCTGATTGGACAGGTGAAATCAGATTCCGCAGGCTCCTCCTCCTCCCCGGCTGCCAGTTTGAGTGTCAGTTCCAGCTCCACACACTCGAACACGTACAACGAGGGAACAGACTCGGATCCACGCGTCCACCTCTCCACAGCCTGAACACACACAAGGGTTTCTGTTAGCTCTGAAAGACGGGCTCAGGTAGATCCACAAACGCAATCCCACCTCCTACCCAAGTGCCTAATACACACAGAATCCTATGCCATTAAGATTCAGCAAACATGTTTGTTTTGTCGTATTTTGTGACCGATTGCTCTGAATGGACAGGTACGGACAGACAGGCAGATCTTTTATTGTCGTTGAAGATAATTTACCTTGCATGAAATAGCTCAGTGAGACAAACAGATTAAAGCGCAAAGTATACCAGTTTCTACATATTTCCAAATATTTACAGGATGCATGCTCAGAAAGAAAAATAAAAAAGGTAAAAAGTACAATAAAAAAATTTTAAAGGACAAGATTGATTCGATCTGAAGGATCCAAATCGTTGATACTGACCCCAGACTCCTCCTCTTCCTCCGCCTCCAGTACGACACAGTGGTACAGCGTACCCGTTTCCGTGGCGATGACCAAGATGTTGGGCACGCACGGCAGGCAGAGCACAGCGCAAGCGTCGTAGCCGTAGTTATCCTCCGCCGCGGGGTACATGGGTAGTGGGCCGAGCAGCTTTCCTAGAGTTCCACCGCTGGGAAACAAACACAGAGCCTCAGACCACAGGCCAGTGCATGCTGGTCGCTTTATGCTAGCCACCGCATGCTAGCCGCTACATGGTAAATGGTAAATGGACTGCATTTATATAGCGCTTTTATCCAAAGCGCTTTACAATTGAGGCCTCTCATTCACCAGAGCAGTTGGGGGTTAGGTGTCTTGCTCAGGAGCGGGGATCGAACCGGCAACCCTCCGACTGCCAGACAACCGTTCTTACCTCCTGAGCTATGTCGCCCCCTACATGCTAGCTACTACATAGAATGCACTGCATAGAAGTCACTGCATACTAGCCACCACATGCTAGCCACTGCATACAAGCCGCCACATGCTAGCCGCCGCATGCTAGTCGCTGCATGCCAGCCACTGCATAGCCATCATTGCTAACTTACATTTAGCCCCTAGGTATTCAAACTCGGTCCCGGTGACCCCCCTTTGTATGTTGGTTTCTGTTCAAACCACAAAGGCAATCCCAAAATTTTAACAAGCTATTAATTTCTCTTTACGAGGTATTTTTCATGTTTAGAGGGATTATTTACTCTCTTAAATCACATTATCCCCAGGACCCAGTTAGAATAGCTTGGATATAGCCTAGCAGAACTCATCTACTTGTTGCATCAAGAGAGGTAGCAGGCATGATGCATCTCTCAAGTCTAATCACAGAACGAGCACAGATCCCAGGTGCTGGTCTTGATGAGCAATTACATTTATTTAGTAGACGCTTTTACCCAAAGCGACGTACAAAAGCACATATCATTGGACATTGGACAACTACAAAACACAGGTTCAATAAGATACAATACTAATTTTGTACAGCTATTTCTAGCCAAGAACACAGTTCAGTTCATGCAATGAACATTATTCTGACCTAACTTATGCGAAGGCAAACTAGGGAGAAACTAGGGAGCGATGACACTGACCTGTGCGCCAGGCTGGTGTAGATCAAGTAGGTCTCCCCGTTCCCGTACAGGACGTAGAGGGGGTACGCCAGCACCTCTTCCTTCCCGCGGAGGCCCACAAGCTGCCGGGGGGCCCCCGCCGCCGGCCCGAAGTCGAAGGCCACGGCGATCTCCCCGAGAGACGCGGCGTAGGAGCGCCTGAAAAAGCAGGACGGATGGTGTTCTCAGCACGGGCTCGCACCGCCTGACCTCGGCCACAGGCCGCCAAATCTCATCAGCGAGAAAGCAGAAGCAGTTGGCCTCTGCCAACCGCTGCCAAGCGTTTTCCGACCGCTGCAATCTCCGCTAGCCATCAAGCCACAGAAAAAAGAACCGGTCGTGGCGAAAGTGCTGCGTTCGCAGAAACAAGCTCAAGCTGGCTGTTCTCTGGAACACAGCATCCAGCATCAGAGACAGCAGTCGCTCTCAACTTCCTGTTCCGACTAAACCTGTGAACGGGTGCAATGTCATTTTTCCCTATGTCAATTTCAGGTGCTGATAATCTCTGAAAATCACAAACAGAAACCATCTTCATAGAAACACATGACAACAGCCAGCACAGAGGACTAATCTGACACTTCATCAGGGAAGTATCAGGATCTGAGAGATGACAGCATTATTGATTATGCAGGCACACAAAGACTTTTTAATCAGAGCACAGTGCGCCGTGTCACACCTTTCATCTGCACTGCAACGCACACAAGCAACTGCTGAAAGAGCGTAGAGTGTGTGTGTGTGTGTGTGTGTGTGCGTGCATGTGTCTGTGTGTGCACATGTCTGGGTGTGCGCGTGTTTGTGCGCACGTCTGAGTGTTTGTCTGTGGGGGTGCATGTGTCTGTGCGTGTGTCCGTGTGCGCGTGGAGTTGAGACAAAGCAGCTTACCCTCTTGTGTGAACCGTACCATCCTCCTCTGACTGGGACACGGAGAGCACCCGGGCTGGCGTGTGAGGCTCTTTTAGACTGTAGAACCTGCAGACAGAGCTCAATGAATGGACAATATAACCCAATACAACCCAGAATGAATTTAAACAGCTATCCATCCATCTCCAGACAGGCTACCAAGCAGAAGGATTGATAGCAGCATTTAAACCCTTTGAAGAGCAGGTTTTTTGTAACATTTTTTTCAAAATCCTAAATCAGTGTTTTAGAACTCTATTGCTTCCAATTACAGGTAGTGATTATGACATCAGCATTGGAATGTCCAGTTAAGAACATTCTAATCACATATTTGTGATCTCACACCTTAGAGGGTTAAACCTAGCGTTAGCTTGTGCTGTGCAGTGACACGCCGTCCCATAGGGGCCCTGTTACCTGAGGGAGTTGTCAGACGTCAGCAGCACCAGGTGGGGCTCCTCCGTCTCGCTGGGGTACCAGGCCGCCTGCCGGAGGGTGACAGACGTGGAGCTGGTGAAGAAGCGCTCCGCCACCGGGATGGTCCTGCCGGAGGAGGGAGAGGGAGAAGGGAGGTGAACGGATTCTCCAGCGAGGGGCGCTCTTCGCTCTATGTTCACGTGACATAAGATCGCAGCCCCCCGCAGGATTTTGGGTTCGACGGGATGCGGGGTCCGGACAATGCGACCGGGTGTAATCCCACCCCTCTCCCTGCTGTGCAATTTCCTCCCCGGCCTGAGCCAAAAGTGGCTCCGACGCACCTGCCCACAGCTCCTTAGATCTCTCACAGGAGCTTCCTGTCAGAGGATGCTGGCTTTCTATTTGCAATTCAACATCACAGAAAGCTAGCGTTTGATCTCTGATTTCTTTTCAATCCCTTCTTGACACACCACGTTAAAAGTTTTTAAAAGGGATACTTTTTTTAGTATCTGCATAGCAGCTTTGTTTTAGAAGTGAGAAACACACATAAAACCTGTGTCGTGAAATCCTAAACCTGTTGTCATATCCATCAGCTCTTTACAGATGCCTTTTTTTTCTGGAATAGCGTTCGAATTCCTTATTTTTCATTTACTCCCCAATCTGGAGAGACCCCGGTTCACAGATGGTACAGGCACACTAAGAATCTGCTTCTGAACTGTGAGGCGAAGCCTTAGTGCCTAGATTAGATAACACTTATGTATCTCTGGTAATGTGTGCTTTGGTGTCAGCCACATGAGAGGTGCTAGTTGACACTTTTTAAGATTGATCTGGCGTGGAGGCAAGAGATGCACCATAATTATTGCCATGGAGTCTGCTACCTTTATTTGCACTTTCTTTTTTTATCCTAGTCACAGAATCAGAATGTCACTCTCAGTACAAGGAAAAACTGCTCAGTTGGCTGTACCAAGGACAATTCAATGACTTTATTAGTGCCGGGTACATCCACCAATCAGAAGCTTTCCCATAAAACCACTCTTAGTGTCTTCTGCATCAAGAAAATAAAATTTAGAACTTAAATCCAAATGAAAATAAGCAACTGGTGGCAATAAAAAAACAAACAGATTTTTACAACCATTTTTGTGATGAAAGAATATAAACTGTTTTGCTCTGAGAAGCCATATTTTAAAGAGCAGGCCACATAACGATAACTATATTAAGAACTTTATTACCACAGGTTATTCATTAGGAGCTCAGTGATACGTACAAAATCACTATAGGGTCTAATGAGTAACCCCAATACCCCATTCCAGTCTGGGATGGCCATGTGTCAGGGCATCTTTAATACTCACTTGCAGTTGATCTGGCTGCGGCCGCCCTCAAACTCGGACTTCTTGCCCCAGCGCTGTGGCAGCTCCAGGACAGTGGCGCCGCGATGGCCGATCAGAGCCACGTGGTACTGGGTCGGGCTGAGCAGCACCTCGCACACCTCGAACCGCGGCGGGTTGATGCACAGCAGGGTCTGCGGGGAAAGCGCACGGGTCACAGCCTGCGCCTGCTGACCTTCCAGCAGTTCCTTACCCAGATCAATTAGAAATGCTCTAATCGCACGGAACAGTGTAGCCAATATGATGACGTGTTCACCATTGTCAAGACTGGACAGGAGTTCATGAAAGGCACAACAATGCTATCACTACGCGGGCTTTTTAAATTCAGGTTGGGACGGAGACGACAGTAGAGGAGGGAAAGCCACAGTCCACTAGACTTGCAACAAAATGAGACCAGAAGATGCATCGCAAGGAATTGGAAAGAAGACTACAAGACTAATGTGTCAGCATTAAAAAGAACTCAGAGAAAGTGTTACTGTAACACAACAAAAGAAGATACATTTTTTGATATGACCACGCTGGAGAGACCACAGCAATAGCAGGGACAAAGCAACCGCTGTGCATCAACAAGGACTAAGTAAAAAGCAGAGTCAGTGGGACCAAGCAATCCTGTCTCATGTGCATACAAAAAATTAGCCTACATAAACCATTTTTATAGTGTTCATTTTTATTCCAATATTTTCTAGTATTGTTGAACTGTCAGTAATATTCAATTCTGCAACAGATGAAGGTGCACTCTCTAAATATTTTGATAAAATATTCAACACCGGAGGCAGTGAGAGAGCAATGCTGTGAGGGTAATGTGTTATCAGTGAAACACACTCTTATTGTGCATGTACAGTATTTTGATTTGGACTTCTCAAATCAGTGTCTGAGAACATATGAAAGCTCATGAAGCCTCCTTTTCTATGTATTGCTATGTTTGGATTTAGCTTTTCTCTTGAAGTCAAAATGTAAGATTAACATACATACTTCAAGCTATTTGATGAGGGTTACTATTGCAAAAAGCGGCATTAAAAACATACGGTGATGTATGTTACACAGAGACAACTTCGTTGATAGTGGCACTTTCAACCTATTTTCTCCAAATCTCCAGTAATAGTGTGCATTTCAGAACAGTACAGCCTTAGTGAATTCACTGAAATTATTACAATTACCACTGCTATTTTGGACAGGATTCTACAACCCTGATCCGAAAGAGCTTACGGTTATAAGAGATTATATTATTAAACACGTAATTTAATTAATGAACACGGCTAACTCACTTGGTTTCGTGGGTCTGAATTAGTTACGATTATAAATTAAATTGAAAACAAAAATCAGAAGACCCTGGGGCTCCTAAGACCAGACATTGACACAATATGTGCGGATGACGAGCGATGTTCAAACACCTTGCTACACAGTAACTCACGCAGAGAAGGACATCAATAGCGCGATGCATTTAACGTATTTGTCTAGTTAATCAGGCAGCTGTCATAAAAGCTTAAGTGCAGAACAGAGCCAGATTTAACGGTAGCTACTGTATTTAATGTATCACGGTAGTACAGGTCAGACTGAATTCTGAAAGAAATCAGGCCACAAAGCACTCGGAATAGAAAGCGCCTAGCTAACTACTTCTAACCAGCTAGTTAGCTCATGCAAATAACCAGAGGGACCAAGGCTTACCTGATATGCGGAACTATCTAGCACTTCTGAGTTCAGCTGTCTCAGGTTGGTTGTGTAAAATACACTATCATCGTCGTCCCATACGAATAAATCACCATTCAAGCAAAATGTAAGGTTTTTCGCAAGTTTTCTACCACTTGCTTGAGGTTCCAAATGAAGCTTCTCCCGTAATTTCATAAAAATCTTGTGGCCGGGCAGCTCGCTTCTCCAGTGTTCTCCTGTGAACGCCGCCATTTTCACAAATATCTCCTCGTAATAGAATGACGATATAAGTGAATTTACCAATAGAAACGAGGTTCCAGTCCCTCTAAAACGAATTTAACCAATCATGTGAAAAGGAATGGTAACCCTCGGTGGAGGTAAGGGAATTGTAGTTTTTAAATTTAGTTTCGTTTTATAAAATTTAAAACAATGATCTAATTATAGAATTTGCGTTTCGGTTTTAAATTCTAGTAATAAACAAATTCGTCACTCAAATGCTATCAATTAAATGTAACGTATTTACTTTGCTGCCTAACATAACTAGCTTGTGTTACATTTCGTTACGCAGCAAAAAGTTGAATTTAGCTCTGTCTTTCACGAGGGATTTGGCGTGATAACAATTTGATAATAATTAATTTCAGACATTGTGAGTTTACGTTGTTTTAGCCAGACACCCTCAAGCTCTGGATAAATGGCCATCAGCTAGTACAGTAGCCTAACTGCACGTTAATATTACCATGCCTCCGCGCGGCTATTAGTGGCATTACATTCAGTAAACGTGGTATGTCACTGCAACTCGCATTGTCTCCACCAACGGTGGCGTGCCGTTCTCACTTCGCGGTCTGCTTCAACACAATTTTCATTCGTGGCGATGCACACTATTGTCAGCGATCAGGATGAAATCAAACAAGCTTGTGCGCAGAGTCGTCTGAACCGTCCGTAAACGACCAGAATGTCCCACAATCGGGACCCGAACTCTACCCCAGATGGGTTTAGGGTCCTTAACACCAGTGAGCTGCGAGAGCTTTTGAAAGATGAAGAAAAAATGGACCAGATCGTCAGACTCAGTGAAAAGGTTATTACTTTTTTTTCCTTTTCACCTTGTTATTCTATATCGGCTACGTGGATACTATGAGTAACTAACGTTAACTGGGTTACTTTGTTGGGGGTTAACATTGGCTCAAATTTAGTTACTGAATTCTGTTACCTTGGTAGTTTTTCAAGGACCGAAATGTTACCCTCATAATCGTGGTTAGCTGGATAGCTAGCTAGCCCAAATGCTTCATGGTTGAATGTGCTCTCAATTTCTGTAGACCTTAAGAATGTTTTCGTCTTTCAGTATAGATTCCCTAGCCATTGCAGTCAATGAAGCTGATATCTACAGAACTGAACGAATATTTTTACGGATCCCGTGTATATCGCGGTATAGCAAAAAAGAACGTTTTATTTTATGCAGTAACGTGGTATTTCAGAGCCAAACGATGTAAGGGTTAACTGACACGTGAAAATGCAATGTTTTACGTTTACAAATCATGTCTTTTAGTTCAGATTATTGGTTTATGTAATGTGTTACGGTCTTGGAGAATATGGTACCGTCTTGCATAGGGCTTTTTAACATGCGCGCATTGCTGCCAAATATTTATCTTTCGCACACATTCACACGCGCGCGGGTCTGTAAACGTGTATAGGTCGTGCCTTGATCTGTCTAAATTACCATCTTTCAGGCAGCAGCAGGTGCCCAGGTTATTTCAAACTTGAAGAGGCAACTGTAGCTCCGAGACTTGTATTGGTAAAAAAAAAAGGTAAAATGAGGTAAAAACCTGATGCTATTCTTAATTATCGTACAAGTGTTAGACCATAATTTCTATACCACCGTAGATTCACCGTGGTTGGATTATCTCCGATTTTCAACTCCTCTGACGCTTACATGCTTGGTTGTTGAATGCCCATTAGTAATACATGGAATTCACAGCAAGCTTAACAGACCTGATACATAAAGACTCGTTTTCATCAGAGGCAATAAATTGAAATAATTGAAAACCGATTGTAATAATTATTATCACAATTATTGCATCCAAATCCCGGTAAAGCTGTGGTGTCGTTGCATACCGTCTCTTTAATACATTTCTAGTGTCATATGTTGAATGATAAATCGGTTCTTGTCAGACCTAATCAGGTGCTGTTCCTTCTTGGACAGAGGGGAAATTGTTGCTCATATGGGACTGCTGGTGTGTGAGTCCGAGCAGAAAACTTGGCATGCGATTCGAAATGTGCATCGCTGCTGTGGGGATTCATTCAGACAAACGTTGCCTAAGTAGATTCTTATTTAGAAGCAGACTTTCCTGTTCAGTCGTGGGAATGAAAGCCGTGTTCCCTGGATCCTGTGGGTACACAATGGGGCTGTGACTAGCTGGAACAATTTCCTGTCTAACCTAGCGTTGAGATGTTTGCAAGCTGTACTGTCTCTGTGCATGCACTAGCAAAACCCTAAGGCTTAGATAGCAGTTGGTCGTTTATTTGTTAAATGCTTTTTTTACATTCAGTTTGCAATTGGTTGGCTATTTGTCAGAAATAGTTCCAATGTAAAAATGTTTCAGTGGCTAATGTACATTTTAAACAAGAAAGACTTTCAGTTACAGTTACATATCCAGCTCATCATGCCTCCAGTTGGTAACAAATAAACCTGGTTAGTGGTTACACGACTGCAGTCCATTGTGCATGTATGAATGTCATGTGATCATGTGGTGGAGGTTGAGGTCACTGAATAATCTCTGGCCTGCAGAGCTCTGGAGACCACAGGCTGTGCTCATGAACATTCCTTTTGGAGTCACAGAGGTCATCCCTGCGAAGGGTGTTGTTGTAACAATGATTAGATTAATGTACTGGGGCACTTGTATCAGCTGCTCCCCATACAGTCATTCAGCCTGTTATCAATTAATCAGGGATACGCAGCGCAGGGGCACATAACTCTGCCAGGGGCTTTGCCGTTTTCTGGAGCCCACTGCACGTAGCAGCACAGATGGGTTCCCAGTGAATGCGTACACATGAAAAAAAGAATTTAAAAAAACGGATGGACTGTTTTCCCATGGTCGGGGAACCAGGCGGGTAATTCACTGAATGGGGGTTTCGGTTTTATAATTAAACTTCGTCGCGCAAGCCGAGAGCGAGCGGCAGCAACGGTGGTGGTCATCATCTGCCGGCCGCGCAAGATGCGACGAGACGGAACCTCCGAGTCTGCTGACAGGGCGGATTCAATTATAGTCATCTGGACGTTAACGCCCGCTTATTTCCAAGTCACTTAATTATTCTCAGCTCACCCCTCCCGGTGCCCCCCGCCCCCTCCCGACGTGGGCGAAATTTATTTGGCTCTCTCTGAAAGACTCTCAAATCAGTTCCTGCGGGTTTGATAGTTTTCAATAAAAATGGAGAACAAGCCATTATCCGTACGAATGCCTTTGGCCCCGTTGCACATCTTGCAGTGTTCTGTGCTTCATGCTCTTCATGTCTTGGCAGATGACGAGAAAATACAGTCCCTGTGGGAAGGCCAGTTCCCAGCTGCTACATATGCACATGTAGCGGCTTAATTTAAATAGCCTGCATACGTGTATAAGTCCTCTTTGAACATACATGTACTGCTGCCAAGTCCAGGTTGTAGATCACAGAGGATGCACAAATGTTTGTTGGTTAATGTAAACCGTGTTTGTCATGGTTTATTAAGAGTGGCTCCTCAAGAACAAAAAAAAAAGATCCTCAAGGGGCTTCAAAACATGTGCTGAATAAACAGAATAGGGGCAGACAGGACAGGAAATGGCTAGTCTTCAAATCCTGTTTAGGGGAATTGTAAGCAAATTGGAATTGTGGCGTATGAACGGTATTAGTTCTTGACCGCAATGCATAGTGTCAACCCCCCCAGCCACAGGAAACTGATGGGGAAGCTGCTGGAGGCTGAACATGGTCTTTTCTGAGACTTCAGGCCAAGTGTTTGAAATTCCAGAGAATGTTATGCAGCTGCTCAGATTGCACTGCAAGTGTTCCTCATGGAGCCACGAATGTGAAAGACATTCTAAACAGTTAAGTCGTCAGGTAACAGCATCTCAACGCTTTCTGGAGTGCAGCAGGAATTTCACTTCAGAATGTTGCAGAGGAAGTGTTTTAGTCTTCTTTGACTGTGCTCGTCAGACAGCTGAATGGTTTACGTCACTGGGAACACACAGCCCTTGTGCTGGGTCTGGTAACACAGCATTATGCTGTACTGTACAGATACAGGACGTCCCTAGTTCTCACTGTGGAATGCTGTTCTCGCTGTGGAAAGAACAAAAACAGATGGACATGCTTCATTTAAGCTAACACTCAGGTCTGCTGGAGAAAGAGGGTTTTATGTAGGCCTATCTGTCATCTTACCGAAAAGGAGCTTATGTAGGAAATTCTTGCAGAATACGCCAGTAACGTTTGAATATTTCATCCTCATTTAAAATGGGCAGAGCAGGAAACTTAAAGCAAGCTGCCACGAATATCAACAGTATTTACAAGGAGTACCAGTTCTTAGAAAGGCAAGTTTCTTTTTGGAAAACGTTTAAACGCACATTTAGAACTGAATTAGCATAATTGTTCTCCAGAGGTTATAATCCAAGCAGATTCATTTAGATTGTTGGAAAGATTCTATGCCCTTTGAAACACCCACGTGGGTGGTGACACGTCATGTTTCAAGCCTTGTATTGTGCTCTGATTATAGTGCAGAACAAATGCATGTCTGAAATATTCAGAAATATAACACCGAACGATCAGCTGGTCCTAGATTCAATGTATCAATACATTTTTTGTACATACAATGTGATCTCATAATGAGGCCCAAGAACGTTTAGGCTAACTGAATTTGCTGCTCAAGTTTAAAACAATGACTATAAATGGAAAAGTCCCTAGTCTATGACCAAAGCCTTTGGAACGATGCATGAGCATATCGAGCAACAGAATGCAGAGCAATTTGGTGTTGCTGTGAAAAATTTTGCTGAGGGGACCTATCATTATTTGTTGTACAGTAACTGCTGTGTAGTCACATGGCCAGAGCAGACGATGTATTTCAGTGAACAGCCAAGCCATTGATGCGTCTCAATGTCAGATGCTTCAAAACCACAATTTTCCCAGAGAGATGGCTGAAATTAGATCACATTTTCCTGTGAAGTCAATAACTCTGGCCAAATGAAGACGTGGTTATGTTTTCTCGGTTAAGAGCACTCATTGTATTCCCTGTTGTAGAAGACCGTTGGGCAGGAAGGGAAGCTAAGTTTATGTATTTATTTTTTATATATGTCGGCATATTCATTTAGCTATGTAGTCTTGACCTTCTTTCGTATATCTTCTTACATATTTATGTTGTGTATTATTGAAATGATCCCTTGGGTGTTGAAACACAGACAGCATTTCGAGTGTGTTAAGCAGATAAACACATTTGATTCATCTCAGTGATTTCATTTTTAGTGGTTTATAACATCAGTGTCTTCTTAAATATCCAGACTGTCAAATGATTCACAAGGAACAGGCTGGGCACTGAATCAGTGTGTGTGTATTTCGAGGAAAACTCTTAATTCAGGGCAGAATGAATAGCTTCCCCTCTCAGAAACAAGCCCAGCATTGTCATATGGTTCCCTTCTTGATTGGTGGAATACAGGAGAAATTAAATTCCCATTGGTAAGACCCCCCCCCTTTCATTAGTGCTAAGCGATAACTATAACTACATATTTCCCAGCTAAATAGCAAGTCGTCCTCCAAACTCGTTTGTTTTATTTTTCTGATGCAAGCCAGTCATATCCGTGAAGATGGCTTGTTTAACCAAAATACATAAGATTGGGTTTTGAAGTTTCTTGGAAAAAAATTGGGACAAGTGGTTGAATCTGGCAGCCTTTTCTGTTTTCTGAAAAGCAGTCAGTTGATACAGGACAGGAGGACAATGTTGTGGCGGAAACTCAACGATATTGTGAGTGAGGGAAGATGGCCAACATGCTCCTCTATACTGATTACTCAGTTTAATATTATGTGTCAGTGCCAATTTCCATCAAAGAGAATACATGGACAGGCCGGGACTATACGAGTTGTGATGTGGAATTAAGACAAACAGACTTGTATTAATTTTCTCTCGTACAAGCATTTCTGTCTTCTACAGTTATTGTGTCTGGCCTGACGGCTGGCTGTCGTGGTGTAAAATAAGTGCACTGCAGTGCTGTGCTCCTCTGAAAACCAGCAAGCGCTGCCTCTTAAAAAAAAAATAGCAAGCATGTGCCCTTTAAACATTTGTGTGCTGAGACAGATCCCACTCCTGGCAAAGGAGTCCATTGCATTATTTTCAGTTCAGTGCAGCTAAATTAATTCTTCGTTTTCCCTGATGGGAAAATTATTTTTGCAAGCCTCCTTATGAAAACGGCACCAAGGAAAACATGAAAGCAAGCAAGAGCATAAAGACGTTAAAAAACAAAAACGTCAACAGCGCATCTATACATAAGTAGTCTATAATTCATGACGGCTTAGTGGCTGCATGAACATAAGTGGAATCAAAGCCATTCTGGATGTGTACCACAAGCATGCAGAAGGGCAATCAGTACATTTATATGAATGAATAAATTAATAAACGGGATGCACATGTGGCATTTGTGCAGTACCATAACAGGCTGAAGCATTTTGGAATGAGTCGAATAGTGAGTGAGTTACATTACATTAGTTGATGCTTGGTCTGTTACGCTTGAATTTAGGCATTGCGCACTGTCCACCTGAAATGAGAAATTTAAATCTGTATTACAGGGGACAAGCCCTGCTATTTAAAATAGATCTTTTCTCACTCTCTGACATGCTTGTGCTTAGGATAAAGGGATGAGACAAGCCTAGACAGTGGTACTCCAGAAATAATTCAGCAAATGCTGACTTTCTGATGTTTTTTTAGGGTGCTATCAAGTCATTCAAATTGAAGTGTAGAATATACCTCTTCTGGTAGGGCTTGTAAATGTTTTGGTCAAGCCAGAAATGGCACATTTGTAATGCCAATGTTAAATGACTGGCATTCTTTCAATGCAAAAAATCATTAATATGAATGACATACCAAAGTCGGCATGCATTTTCACATTAATTTATTAACTTAATATTTTTCCATAAACATCAGACTCCATAGATGGTAATAGATAATTGTTTGTCATTAAAACGAGTGTGACAATGTGGGAAAGAAAATGCTAATGTTTAATTCTTTGTATTGCATGGACGTGCATGGATCCTCTTGAGTAGTGACCTAAGTATGAAATTTCCCTTTCCTGGTAAAATTTTGCTTTGAATTGGTTAAACATTAATTAAAATCCAGATGCAGCGCTTAGCCTTGTTCAGAAAATGGCGCTTCCCCTAGATAACAAAAGGATTTAATTTTTTAATTGACTAGATGAAACAGCTTTCTGTTCAGAAGTAGTCCGTGAATCCTTTTCCCTTAAATTGCAGTTGTGTCTGCCTGTCTGTATCAGAAAATGCTAAGTTTGTGGAAAAACACTCTGGGAGACCAAATTTTGGGCAAGTTCTGATTCAACCAGCAAAAAAGAAAAGTATTTTTTTACCCAGAAAATTACTATTAGGAAACATTGGTGAAACCCAACTGTGTAACTGTGACACTCGTAATTGGATAGAATGTGTGGTACATTGTTGGACACGTAGCAATGGAAAAGTCTTATTAAAATTGTAACATAAAGAGAACCTTTCTCAGCCCTCTTGTGATTGTAGTTTTGACACCCATTACAGACCTTTGCCTCCACAATGCTGTTCTGTGCTTTGTGGATGCAGGATTTCCTTTGGTTCTCTGATTGATGAATTAATCTAAATCCGATCCAGTCACCCAGTCTTTGTGTCTCTGGAAATATTTTGCAGTTAATGGAGAATAGACCTTTCATTTTGTGCAAATTAAAGTGAGGAAAGTGAGCAGCAGTTTGCCCAGCGGAGAAAACCTGGCTCTCACTGCTGTTGGGTTTTGGTTTGCGGGGGAAATACAGGCTAAGATCAGAATCCCTTGGGCAAATGAAGCGTTAGACCTCTTATGGTACATGCTGTGGACAGCATGGCTTGGATTTGCAGTATCCGCAGGTTTCAAAGCATAAATCAACCTCTATAAACTTGCTCCAGCATTCATTTTTTCATTTTGGTAAAAAAAAAAAAAAAAGAATTTATGAAGCATGCTATATTTGATGATATCTGGCTTCAGACGGTTGCTTGCAAAGTCAATGTTTTGGTCTGTGGCTTTAAGTCGGTGCTCGAGCTGTGCAGCCAACTGCACTGGAGATTTTTGGTGGCACCGTCAGTCTCTGGCTGGACTCATCCAATGGGACGCCTCAAGGCGAGGGACCATCAATGCATGGCAAAAAACAATTACTCATGCATTTGTTTTCTCCTCGTTCTCCACATTGCAACTCACAGCATCCTGATTAGGTCTTTCAGTATGCCCAGTTTCACCGCTGCAGAGCAGACGTTAAACATGCCCCCGTTCAATTGACACATGCTGTCACCATCAAACACTGCGTACCGTTTTTCCACTGCTATTTTAACTGATGGATCTCTCCTAATCTAAGCGCATTTAAATCCTAACATATAGTCTGTCGTTGTGCTCTGTCTTTCCTCTGTTGCAGAATAAATCTGAGGTTTATTCTGTTAAGTACGGGTTTGTATATATTTGGCCGGTTGTGTACTGGTGTGTGGTGTTTATGTGTACTCGCTTGCGGTACGGACGTCAGAACGAATGACGGATTGGCTGACTGCTTTCAGTTTGGGGTTTTGTAAAAATGATGTAGCCCGATCTGGGAGTTAATGAATTGTGCATAATCTCAGCAGTGTTGAGTCATCTGCTGTTAAATTGATTGGGTGCCATAGCCGCAGGATATGCCAGGGGAAGAGCTTGGCTGATCCCCAGACAGTAATCCTCCCTTGCTCCTCAGTAACAGCCCTTCATCATACTTTTCAACTGTGTTTTTTTTCCGCTCACTTTTCAGAGTTAGTCATTACATATGAAAACAATGAATTTTTTTCACAGTAGGCCCCATTTTTCATGGGCTGATGACCTTCTGTCATTGACCATTTTAAGACGTGGCTGTACATTAGCGGCATTCCTCCGCCATTTTAGATTTTGGACTCGCTCAGTTCGCTCAGTTTTTGGCTCCGCGTGGCTGTGCAGCCCTCTCATTCTCGGGAGTCTTGTTTGCCATGGCGACGAACCCCCGAGCAGCAGCAGCTCACTTGCTCATGACCTGATGGGCCTAAATTTTCCCGGGAGATGGAAAAAATATTTCTGCCGCCGTAAGTCATCGCAAAGGCATTATTGGCTGTGGAATTCCATTTATAACACATGTTGAGAGCAGCCTTCTATTCTCTACTGACCCCCACGCCCACACACACACACACACACTCATGCACACACACACACTTTCCCCTCACCCCTCTCCCTGCCACAGACCATCAGTTTTCAAGAAGCATGATGAATCTCCCGACTTGCCAGCGACTTCGAGCTCTGAATGCTCCGGCATTTCCTGGCTTTTGTGATGTGACCTTGAGAACAGCGTGGCTTGAAAGCTGTTGTTCGGTTCTGCCTTTCTGCGAGCGTTCAGTTGTGAGAGAACTTGAGCCGAACCTCTAGTGGATAGCAGGAATGCTTAATCTCCACGGAGGAAGGATGTGGAAATCTTACAATGCAAATGAAGTGGTACGAACAGTGTTCTGCCTGGCTCCCCGCCTGTAGCTTCATTACATGTTTTTCAACTTGCTAACATAATGGGCGTTTGTAGCGTAATGGCTGTTTGTTCTCCGGCCTACATTGTGGCCCTTTGTGCAATGATATTGAAAACTCACCTGCACTGTCAGTATGAACTCTTCATACAAGCTATGGTTCTCTGGGTCAAATATGTATTAGTTTTGGATTCAAATACTTTTCTGTGCTCTATTGGTCTTGCCTGGTGTAATTGAGCCAGAACTGTAAAATGCAAAACCGCGAGCGAATGTAAACGGCTAGCGTTGGTCATGCCCGCCGTGCTGTAAGCTGCACTGACAGCAGAGCGGTTTGAGCCGGACTTTGTCGTTGTGTCCAGTTCCAGGAGCTGCAGGTGGACCGAGAGACCCTCCTGACCACGAACCGCAGCCTGGCGGAGGAGAGCCTCGCCCGACGGCCACGCCTGCAGAACGGAAAGCTGCAGCTGGCCGAGAAGTACAAGGAGCTGGAGAGGGCGACCGCCGCCTGCAGGGAGAAGCAGAGGCAGCTCGGTGAGTTAACGTGTCCAGAGAAGCGAGCTCAGAAGGGGGGGCCTGCCTTACCGCTGCTGTGAAAAGCATCGACCCGATGCTGGAACATAAGCTGAATGATAATCTCAGGTACCGAAACAGATCAGCAGGAATGCCTCGGGAACATTCTGCGTCGCTTTCTCTCCGCCTGAATCGCGCCAAGTATTGATGTACGAACTGTACAAAAAAGCCTGAACAGTTTCTTTGAGCCAAGCTGTGTTTTTGGCTGGACCGCAAAAGCGGGGTCAGCCCTACAAATGCGAATGTCTGTGACTGAGTGACTGAGTGAGTGATCAAGTTACACCATTGGTCGGCCGAGTTACGAAGTTACACCGTTGGTCAGCCGGAGAGGTCCAGCCATATACTAGGTTTTGACCTGGTCTTGTTATCTCAGTCATAATTTCCCTACGTACGTTTAATAATAGCACACACGCTCTTCCGATGATATCCCCACTCCACCGTGCGTCAATGTTCCATAACAGCCACACCCTGTCGCTTTTTGCATGTTGTTTATGGAGACAGAGCGGTCGGCAGCACTATGACCTCTATTAATTTTGTCCGCGGCTAGCTCCGGTGAAGGCGCGTGTGCGGCCCTGGCTCTGGTTCACTCCGGCCCCCGGACCACGCCCAGACCCCGCCCCCGATCACCAGCGATGACAGTGGGCGGAGCCCAGCTTCCAAGCCCCACGGGGAAGAGACAGGGATGAGAGGTTTCCACCTGGCCCTCCCGTTTCCTTTCAACAGGGGCCAAGAATAGCCCGCCGGCGGTTGTTTGAAAGGGGAACCGGTCAGGTCTCGATCGGGTGTCAGTTTCCCAAACAGACGCAAGACGTTAAAGGAGCAGCTTTCCATTGTTATTTGGTTTGGACTGCCGGGCTGGAGATTACTGTGTTCCTCCCTGTTCCTGCCTGGAAAGCACTCGAGGTTGGCTGTGTTGTCATGGTGTCTTGATATGTTTGGAAAACCACATGCTCTTAGTGCTTTGTTAGTCGCCATAAATTAGTCTGTCTAATAAATAAATGATTTTATAGAGAAAAAAATAAGAAACTACCATCCATAAAAAAAGACTAAGAACCGCAGATGTCAGATTTTCATCAGGATTCTCACCCAGGTTCGTTCAGTGGGGAGGAAACGGAGAGTCCTGGAGAGCGAGCGAGCGAAGCGTGCGATTGTCTGCTGGCTCCCTCCTCTTCTGGCCCGTGCGTTGGCTGGGAACACAAAAGCCCCCTTTATTGGACGCGGAGAATCGGCCCGTCCTCCGGGGACCCGAAAGGTGGACGCAGGAATGCGGGGTTCTGTGCCGCTGCTGGAACAGAAATCCCAGCCTGAACTCCGCGTGGACCTTTAACACGCCGGCCTCGTGCTCCGCGCATGAATGATTTAGGCTATGGAAATGCGGGAGTGTGGGACGGTACATCGCCTCACATTAGCTTTGAACCTCCCAGGTGCATTAATACGTGCTCCCAATTTGAGGGGGATTTCTAGTCTCCTGGCCTTCCCATGTGTGGGCAAAGATATGAATTATTTGTCGACTCCCCAACCCCCCCCCACCCCCACCCCCACCCTCCTCCCGCCTCCCGCCTCCCTGCTGCTACACAATCCAGCCGGCATAACAAATGCATTTGAAAGAGCCTTTGTCTGTTTTCCCCTACAAACAGCTTGTTTCGGGGAAAGAAACGCCGGTGGTTTGCTTTGCGTAGGATTGCGGAATTCCTCCTGAGTTTTTTTTTTATTTTATTTTTTTAAATGAGCCCACCCCTCAAGATGCTTTCGGTTGTACTCGTGCGCAAGGCCATCGAGGCCAAAGTTTCGTTAAAGAGAACGAGATTCCGCTATCGAGCCGCTGAGGGTTGCCGGGTTGGGCCGGGAAGCTCGGCCTCAGGAACAACAGAAGCACGTTTGCGGAAGTCTGCTGGTTGCCTTAAGCGCTCCAGCAGAGCTCGGCTCTGTAACAGTCATACCGATCGCCGCTGCGATGCCGGGATCGTCTCCACGCGGAAATTCCGCGAAGAGGAGCAGCCCGTCCGCTGTCGCCGCTCAGTGATGGATGGAGGGCGGGGCGCTCGCCTTCCTGTCCCCGCTTCCGGACGCCCGTGCCGCAGCGTCAGGCAGGATGGGCGGGGGAGTTCCGTCCTCCGCCAACATCTGATTCTCATTTGGCAAAAAAGAAGGTGAAAAAAGGGTTGAAATTCCACAGCTGGAGGGTTAAGTTGGGGGTGGGGGGGGGGGGGGGGGGGGGGGGTGAATGGGGGGGCCTGGCTGACTTTGCAGAGCGATTGCGTAACAGGGCTTGTCGAGAGATTTAAAGTGTTAGTGCCAAAACTGACCGGGCCCGCTCCGTCCTCCCAAGGTTGGAACTTTGTGGCTTCGGACTGCGCGGAGGAAGTTCTTTTCTGACGAGCGTCCCTGAGACAGAGAGAGCATTACAAGCCGGCAAGTCAGGAGTTATGAGCTTCCGCGCCGAAGGCCATGCGCTGTCTGCAATTCTTTACTGGCTGCCGTTTCCTGTACAGACCCTGAAGAGCAGCACAAAACCGCCACATCAAAGGTCACCGACTGCTCCTCTTTATTCATTTACATGTACCCCACCCTGGCCCAGCAAACTTATCCCACGCTAACAGCTGCTAATCTTTCTACGCGACTGCTAATGAGAGCTGATAGCACTACATGTGTTTGTGTGGAAACGTGTTTTAGCACGTCAGAGCGAAAGGCCACGAAGCCAGCCGCTCTGAAACCAGCAGCTCACCCGTCTGCTCGTGTTAGGCGTCCCTCCCCAAACAGGGCGGCTGCGGACTAACAGGAAGAGCTACCCCCTGTGGAGAGAGAGAGAGCGAGAGAGAGCGAGAGAGAGAGAGAGAGAGGGAGAGAGAGAGAGTCATTCCCGCTCACAGCAGGGGAAGCGCACAGGCCTAGCGTCACCATATGGAGCCCTGACAACGGAGGACCTTGAGTGGGGGGCGGAGGGGGTGGCGGGGTGGGGGGGGAGGGGATCCGGCCATAGGGAGGGCAAACATGGAGAGAAAACCCTGAGAGGAATTCAATCCCTCCCTCTCTCTGAAAGCGTGAAGCACTTGCTTTCAATTACTGCCCACAAACCCACAGCTCAGACACATCTACAGCCAGACAGTGTGTGTGTGTGTGTGTGTGCGTGTGTGTGAGAAGATTTTACTGGTGGGAGAGTTGGTAATTAACAGGGTTCGTGTTTCCTGTGCTGCGGCTATGTGTGGGTGTCTTGGCTGGCGGGGATTTTTATCAATGTGGGATTAAGGCTATTGAACTCCAGCTGGGGTCTCTTACACCAGGCTTAAGCGGTCAGTGTGTGAGAACTGGGGCCCCTTGCGCTTTTTTTTTTGTCCGCTACCCTCTGGGAATAAGATGGCTAATGTAGGACAGCCCAGGGCTGACTCTCATGGGAAAAGTGGTACACGTTAATTGAAAAACGTAAAATTTAGTTATTTTCTGATGCGTGTCAAAATAACTGTAAAAAACAAACCGCACTCATACTGGTCACATTCTGGAGCCTAATTACATTTTTTGTCAAGTAAGAGGTCATAACTTCTAAATACATAATTTAGAAGTATAAAGTCCAATATATCAAATATGCATGAAAAACTACTTTTTATTACAAATGCATAAAATAAATTTAATTGGCAAATATTGTTATTTCATATTCCACGCTGAGGCTTCTGGGCAGACTTGTCATTCAAAACTGAGTTCTCAAGAACAGCACATTTCTGCATTTTTATAAATTAGCCAGAATATATTCAGAAAGTCAGTGCTCTGTGAAATGATTAGGCCTACTAATGATCTCTTCCTGGGAAGCAGCAATACAGTTCAGTAAATGTGATTTTTAGTTTGAAAGGCTAAAACATTTGATTCTGAAACTGCACATTTTATTAGATGCTGCTGATGCCTGATATAAACTCATTTTCATAACGTTATCTAGGACGTTAAATTGTGAAACCTTCTGAGAAAGTCAAATAAAGAAGGGCTAGGCGGTCATGTACAGTATCTGTGAAAAATGTCAGTGAAATAGGTTTTCATTTATATTCTGTGTGTGGTGCAGTACGTATACTGTAGTCGATTGGAAGATTTATGAGCGCTAATAAGCATTAAAACAATGGGATGGTAGCCGTACGTGAGATTGGTATCAGAATACCTGTCACGTCCAACCACCCTTCTTAACTGTGGCTGAAACCGCGGCAGCGCGGTTACGTGCTTCGTTTGATGCGTGTCATATTCCAGTCCGTTAAAGGATTGCAAATGTGAGCTGGATGAGTGTAATAGCGAGCATTTCACAAGGAATATGTAGACGCTATATATTATCCGGATGCTCACTGGTTTCTTACATCTTGGTGAGAAGTGTCAGATTTCACGCTGAAAACTGGAATCTCCCACGACCACACATTTATTTGGAAGAGACACGTTTCCCGCCGCAGGTGGGGGGGGGGGGAAGCGGGACGTCGAGCTGAAAGTGGGGGCCTTGTATGAGCAGACTCCTGCTCCACCGCCTGGGGCCCCGTGTGGTTTTCATATCGTTTCTCACTTTGTCTCCTTGCACTCGGGGGGGAAAGAGCACCAGCAGTTCGCAGAAATCGGTTTGCAGGAGCTTGCTCTTTCTGCCCAAAGACGGTCTGCCAAACTTGTTTGCCTGTCAAAACTCAGCCCAAATGCACAGTAACTGTACATGTGAAATGTACCGAACGTGGGAGTTGGCAAAAAGCTGAAGAATCCATGGAAAAACGGGCATGGTTTGGCATTATAATCCATGAAAATGTAATCGTTTTTGATGTCTGCCAGCAGGAAGGCAGTCGGTGCTGGTAATTTCTTAGATTTGAAAGATTAGAACAACCACATTTTTGACAGGAAGTGCCCTAGTCTGTGTGTGCGTGTACGTGTGCATGTGGGCTGGGGGGAGGGGGGTCTCAGAGTGCCAGCTTAAGTCAGTTTGTGGCTGGTGAGATTTTATGTTAGTCGTCTCCCCTAATCTGATTTGCGAAGAGATGCTGTGCACTAAGAACACACCTTGGGAACACAACTTGGGAATCCTAGTTTTGGGTTGCCATTACCAAGGCTATCCCAACCAGCAGTGAGGATGCTCCCAGCCCTAGGCTGAGAAGACAATTCATAATTCATAGAATATATTCATGAGTTTTGTCTCACAAGAACATGTTTTTTTTCTGCTCAAGCTCTCCTTCATGTTTTTTTTGGGGGTGTGGGGGGGGGGGGGGGGGGGGGGAGTTGCTGTTGGATCTGCAGTTGACTGTGAAGTAGGGTTGGGCAATATACCGCAACGATAATTATTGTATTTTTCCGGCACATTAACGATCATTGCCATCTTGTGGTGTAGTGCCTTTATTTTCATCTTTTTTTTCTTTTACTATACCTGATGCAACCTTAAACATCTAAACTTCAGAGGTCATGTGAAGCTGCAAGGCCTTACTGCTGATTACCTGTCTTATCAACACCCAGATATCAGTGATGATGTTTTTCCCTCAAAGGCATTTCACATTGCCTCTGAAGTTTGGATGTTTACTGCTGTATTTAGGTATAAAGAAAGAAAAGATGAAAGAAAGCGGACAGTGATTGTTATTTTGCTTAAAAAAACATTTGATAATTATCGTTGCGGTATATTTCCCAGCCCTACTGTTATGCTGTTCTTGAACTTGTTGGTCTTATCAGTTCTGTAGAATGTAAACACACGAAAGTGTTTGTCTAAAAGCCATTTACTTGATAAGAGGTGATGTTGACAGTAGTTCACGAGCATTCATTCATCATTGACAGCTGTTCACCTGGCACTTCCTGTTGTTCTTCTGCGAGACCTTTTAGGGAGTGATGGATACAGTTGCATCTCTAAGCCTTCATTGGAACCACCCATGACCTGTGTTTGCCGGCCCAGAAAAGAGAGAATCAAAATTAGCCAAGATAACAGCCAAGCAGAGATCGCCAAGATGATCAGTATTCTGTACGTGTTCTTGTCATTGCTCAGTCAGTAAAACCTCCCACCCAACATCTGAGAATGTTGAAAACGCCCCTCAGCCAGATGTAAGTTTATTAGAGGCCTGATCGCAGGAGAAGACGTGTTGCGGTTTTGTTCTTCTTTGCTGCTGGGCTACAGAGCTGTGGTGTTCCTTCAGTGTGGTTTCCTCCCTCCCTCATGTTAGTGCCGGAATTGGTTTTGAAGGAAATGGAGGCGTCGCCATTTTTTGTGACGGCAGACAGACGTAGGCCTCCAGAGCAGTGGCCGAGGGCGACCACTGACTCCCCAAACCCCCCTCAACCCCCCCACCCCCCAAAGAGGGAAGCCTATTTGCGGTGCTTTAGTGCCTGAGGGGGTTGCATTGTTTCTTCTCCCAAATGTAGGTCACTCACAGCTGTTTCCTAAGTGTTGGTTCGTTTGCCCGCAGCCTCTCATTGTGCCCTGTGGTGTCCGAGGTGCAGATTCACTGGCATGGCATGTGCCCCTTAAGGTCCATGGAAACACCCGGGTACACAGAGGCACGCTGCACATGCAAAGTGTTCTGAAAAAAAAACCAATATATATTTCTGGCCAACAGCAGTGTGCACTTCGGTCTCATCCGAGGTTGTTGTGTTGCAGAATCAATTGCGTTGTTTTGTCCCCCATTCTGAACAGTCAGTCGGTAGCCAAATACGGTGGTCTTGGAAAAAAAAAACCTGCATTTTCCAATGCGATGAAAGAGTGGTGATTCAGTGATTGCATTCCGCTCAGAGAATCGAACGCAATAAAGATCGACCGGACAGGCAGCGACAGGGCTCGTTATAAATGCGCGGCCCGCAGATGACGTGTGCCGTTGTGGGGTAGGTCCCGGCTCTTTCGCCGCCTTAGAAACGTCAGTGGGAATCCGGCAACCGTGGCCACCTCCACTGGAGCGGCAAACGCGTCACCGCCTTGACCTTCTGTCGCCCGGCAGTGCTCCTGAACTGGGTCTCCCCGCGGCCAGCTGCCCTGCAGATGCACGCGCGCGCACGTGCACCATTAGCATACCGACGCGCGTTTCCATGGCTACCACGGAGCTGCTCTTCAAGGGACAGGGTTCCTTTTTGCACAGCTGGGCTGAGCTAATGGGAAGTGATTGCTTCCTACCCTGCCCCCGGGGCACGCACTCGCACGGCAAACATTTAGTGGCACTGCCATGTTGTTGGACCCTTCTGGTTGACAAGAGAAGCCTTTCTGTCTCGAGGGGGGGGGGGGGGGGGGGGGGGGGGGTTCCTGAAATGTGAGTGCTCGCCATCGAGTTGGAATGTCCTCATTCGGCGTGTTCCCTTAGCCCGTAGTAATGGTCCCAAGGGTCATGTAGAGTATGACATCACTTTCCAGCTGTGTTCAGTGTTCTGTTCAGACCTCTCCCCTCGTAGCTGCAGCTCGATTTCAAGCGCGGCGAGCTCGCTACCTGCATCTTGGCATCCGTTCAGTCTTAACCACAGAAACTTTGAGTCTCTTTCGCTTGCGAGCACGGGATATGATGCTCTTTTGTTTCTTCGTGCACCGTGAATACAGAAAGATGCGTCACTTTGAATTTGCTCCCAGAAAAATTGTGGTCGATATTAATGGAGGCCATTGTCATTTCACACTGCTATACCTTGGCACCCTAATCATCATACCTAAAAATATCACATTGTTCTGTTTTTTTTTCAGAGGCCTACTCTGAGAAGCATAGCCCGCAGACCGCCCAGAACCTTCTCCAGGAGGAGGTCGCCCGTGCTGAAGAGGAATCTGAGGTAAAGTCTTGGCTTTGGATTAGCTGCATGAGAACAGAACAGAAAAACATATCATGTATATCAATAAGATACTCTGAAATTGGTCATCCTCGACACCTTCAAAGGTGTCGCATCTTCGATGCCTTGAAAAAATTACTCTCTAGAAAGAGTACAGTGCCCTGTATCACGATATGTAAATGCAGGAATGACTGCAGGCAATACTGTGTCTTGAAAGCAAAGGGGAATTAGATTTTTCCAAGTGAAATTAGCATGAAGCCCAGAACACATATCAGAAATGACAGAGAACCATGATTCAATTTAACCTGAAATACCAATATTGCTTTCCCTTAATAGTTTTATTGATTGTCAACAGAAAGACACGATCAGCGAAGGATAGGTGTTTTTTTACAACTGTAATCAGTGGTTAAGTCAATTGACAGCTCGTGCGTTAAAATGAGAAATGAGGGGTAATGGGGCTTTCCAAGCTCCACCCACCCACCTCCGCTCAGACCGACACACACACACACACACACACACACACACACATACACACGCATACAAACGTGCGCACATACATACATTTAAACAAAATTACACAATCCGTTGAACTGCTACTGACGATACCATATTCACAGTTCTCATTTCTGCACGTTTACAAATTATATTCCCTCTAAGACATGCATACATAAGATCTTACTTTGAGGGAAAAGCCTTTAATGATAAATGAAGAGAAATCAACATGCAGAGAACATTTAACCCTCCTGTTATGTTGCGGGTCAAATTGACCCTTTTTAAAGTTTGAAAATCTAGGAAAAATACTTAAAATTATTTTTTCAGTATGAAACTTCTTCTACTGGCCTTAATTAGTGTAATCAACATTTTAAATGAAAATGGTTCATTTCATGTATTTGCAAACCCCCCCTGTATAGGGATTGACCCGGGAACATTTTTGCTGTACCTAAAAAATGAACAGAACAGGAGGGTTAAAGCAAACAGGCACATTTAATAGAATTAGAAACATTAAATTATACATAATAATATTTTATTATATAATATGTAATACGCTCCAACATTGTAATAGAACATGCAATTTAGCACACTATAAGTACTCCGGAGTGGAATCTGCGCTTTGTGAATTACAAAAAATGTAATATAATTGTGCCCAAAGCACAGGTTTAGGAACCTGGAAACTGTCACAGTGCACCTCTGCAAAGCGTCTGGTTTTCAACGCCACGTTGCACCTGACTGGAGCTTGATCGATTGGATCTTTTGTCCCATCACAGCACTCTCAAGCGCTCGTGGACCGACCCTCTTCAGAAAGTGAGCGTAGGTGTATCGGGGGTTAGCAGAGAGAAGGTTTTTTTTTGGGGGGGGGGGATAATCTAAGATGTGGATTTGTGAGCTGAGCCGCCTCCAGGTCTCATTAGATTTATTTATGGAAGGCTGCCTGTGCTGCAGCTGTAAATAAGTGACGTTGCCTCCACCTCGCACCACCTTTATCAGCGGAGAGGCCTGATTAATCGCCGCACTCTCCACCCCGCTCCCCCCCCCCCCCCCCACTCTCCACCCCCTTCCCCCTCAGTGGAGCTGTGCTGTTCTCCATCTGAGCTGAGCACTGATTTGACAGGAGTAACTCTATAGACATTAGTGCAACACATTTGTTTATTACATAAATGAATATGGTCAGATTGTCAAAGGACATGCTATTATAATTGGACTCTTTAATTAAGCCTGCACTTATTAAAGTGTTACTTATTACTTATTACAATGCATTAATATCTTTATTGGCTCCTCATTTAAACTGGCATATTGCAACATGAGTGCCAGAGGTAAAATATGGAGGGTCGGTTGATTGTTTTATATTTGTGGCATCTGCTCACTGTACAGTACAGATTGCCATGTTGGAGTTTGAAGGACCGCAGTCTTTTTGTTTTGCCTGGACAGGGAAACGTGAATGAGGGAGGGCAGTGGCCACCCGCCATTATTCTGCACATTAAGCCAGGTGGCCTCTGTCTGGCGCTCCTAATTTATGGCTTCCCGCCGGCCCCCGAGCCACTCAAGCGGCGGTCGATGTGTTTGCGGCAAAAAGCCGCGAGCGCCATTAATTATTCACTCCCCCCAAAGTGGGACAGAACAGGGGCTCACCACCTGCTCCCCTTGACCCAGGACACTTCCGGACGGCTCAGGTTCATCGGATTTGACAGGAAGCGTAATGCGTATTTCATCGCTGCGGAACGCGTGCGCTGTTGGCTTCGCGTGGCGGAGCTGCGTAGAGCCCTCGGTATTTCCTCCTGGAAACCAAACAATCGGCAGCACATCCCTTCGCCTGACGCACGGCGTCTGCGTTCGTGCAGAAACGATGGCGCGCGGCACCTGGGCCCCGTTTTTTCCACTTGCGCCTGTCATGTCCGCAACTTCTCAGAGATGTAAAGTGCACTCTAGAAAATATGCCACTTCACCGCAATGTAAATAATTCAAGTAACAAGGAGAACTGCTCTAAAATTTACACCAAAGCCTCTTAAACGGTCGCGTGAAACTAGAGAAGTGTTTTCTGGGTGTTGTGATGGCTTCTTGGCGTCCTCTCTCCTAAAACCTGTTTATTTGTTGGCTTTTGCTTTGCAGGATCTCCTGGAGAGGTTCATGGAGGGCAGCGTTCCCCTGGAGGGCTTTCTGGAGTCCTTCCAGAGCTCCAGGAGGGCGTACCACATCCGCCGCGCTCAGGCCGAGAAGATCCAGGAGTTCAGCCGACCCGAGCGGAGCCTCAGGAAGCACAGACAGCCTGAGCCGGAGAAGAAGGCGGAGCAGCAGGAGCCACGCCCCAACGGCTTCATCGCGCAGGGCCCGCCCCGCGTGTTCCAGCTGCGCTACGGCCTCACGCCCGCCATCATCCTGCCGCACTTCCCCCACCCCCCCGCCTCGGCCCCCGCCCACGGCGCCAGCCTACCTCCCCTGGACCCCCAGCCGGGTCAGGCCCACGCCCTGGGGCCCAGCGCCCCGCTGGCGGGCCCCGGCCAGCCGGTGGGCCTCCGGGTGATCGGACAGCTTCCCGGGTGGCCGGCCAGGCCCGTGCGTTTACAGCAACTCTACCGGCCCAACCATCACCAGCCGGAGCCTCCGTTTCGATAGTGCCACTGCCTCGCCTCTCTGGACGCGGAACGGAAGAGGGCCGCTACATGTCGCAGAGTTCACACGGGACACACGCTGCCTGAGGCCTTTTCATTTCGGTCATCCAACCGCCCATAAGGCATATCAACATTCTCAAAAGGGAGCTGATCAGAAGCCATAAAGTACCACAGATGTAGCTACAAGCGCGCCAGTCAGGATGGAACAAGGGACATGGTTCTTGTTGTTGTTTTATTTTCCTGGAAGGGACTGGTGGTTATAGCTAGGCTAAACCAGGCCCGGGGCTGCACCACGGCGGCTAATGGAGGCCGCGCGGGCCAGTCAGAATCCGTGGTTCCACACACAGGATCTCTCGTCTGTCGATGCGTCTGAAAGCAGCAGGGCTTCATAAATGGCTCATTTGTTTTTGTTTTTTGGTGTCGATTAATGAATAAAGTCCAAGTCATGGTGTTTATCATGAACCCAAAAACGAATTACGCTGTATTTCATTACGCATTAGTTTCAGAGTGTACGACCACACAGGATGCTCTCCTCCATATACTACTGTATCCGTGCCATGGACATAAGTATTCAAATAGAAAACTAGCAACAAGATCAAAGCGAGGGTTTTGACAGATTTTTCTCACATAGTACTATATGGAGTGCAGCTGGTCCCATTGTTATTTATACAGCTGGCACACATACACTGGAAAAATATGTTTGTTCTGGCCTCACAAATATATTGTTAGCATTGGGATTTTAATTATTAATAATATAGCTGAGTCTGTGGATTTGGAACACATCACGACTATTGGCTTTGGATCCTGTCCCAAATAGGACTGAGTTTTTCAAGGGTCAGTATGTTCCCCTGATGAAGCCGATCAGCTTTACAAATAAACCTAGACAAAAACTATGTGTGTGTCCCCGTGAGCATGTGGGGGCTTTGGAGAAATCACATCAGCGAGGGATTTTTTTGTTCACAAGGATTCTATTTGCACACACAGGTTAAATCGGCTTTTTGTTTGATAAGTGATAAATGAAAAGCTGTTTTTAATTCCAGACCTAAAATATTTAGCGTCCTTTTTTTACTTTTCTCCACAAATAGATATATTTTTTGATCTGTGAGAAGGGCACAGTTTGAGGTCTGGAGTGTGAAGCGTGTTTAGACTTGGTGAGGTAACAGGCTTCCTGTCACCTCCCACAGGATGTGTTATGTGTATTGGCAATGGAGAGGCTAAGTGTATGAGAAAACAGGGAGTGATAGAGGAGAGAAGAGAGACAGATGGGAAAACGAGTGTAAACATCAGTAAACAGGCTCCCGCCAGCCCTGCCTGCCTGCGTTTTGGGGGTGTGAGCGAAACCGTGGGCTTGGCGGCTATCCGCTCGTTAGCGTCGCGGGCTGTCTCGACCCTTCGCCTTGCCTTCGCTTACCGCTGCAGGTCCTCCGTGTGTCCCCAGAGCCTCTCTGGCCCTGCCTGAGCAGCACGGGCTTGGAAGCGCTGGAAGTTTAGCGTTTCTTAGTGCTTCAGACCCCGATCGGCATTTCTGTCCACTCTGAACTGCTGTACCCTCTAAAATGAGTCCACGATATGGGAGCTGGAGGGGTGGATAATCGCTACTAATTACACCGCTCTGCAGATCCCTCGCTGTTAGCCGGCATGGCACTTAATTTTGCTAAATTAAAACTCCACGGCTTGGCACGGTGACCCATAGTGGATGTCCAGCGGAATTTAACGGCGCCGGCTGCGTGGAGGGAAGGAGCCCGGCGGGCAGGGGAACCGCCGCTGAGCCGGCAGGTGAGGTCCCCCCCCCCGCCAAATCCGGGGCCGAGCGCGGCCCCTCCCGCCCCGGGGAAATCCGCCACGGGCCCCCGCAGGCGGACCAGAGAGCCGAGCTGACAGCCCTGAGACGCGGGCTTGGCACCGAGGCGAACCCGATCCCCGTCGCTCCTCCGGTTCCCACGGAGGGTCCTGTCACAGCACGCACGCCGCGCTAGTAAAACAAAGCGCCTCGTAATCCCTCGCTTAAACCTGCTCATACTCTGCTACTGAATCAGCGAGGCGTCCAAGTTCTTCACCTCAGAATACGAATTAGGAGCCAGCGGTGCTCAGCGTTCACATAATATTTCATGTCAAATCTGGGTACATTCCTCCAAGGGTGTTCCTGCACACCCAACTGTGTTTGATCAATACAAGGCTGGCACATAAATTTCTGGTCTCTGTTTTGGCAGCAGTGATGGCTCCCATTGCCTAGAGAAAGCTGTTTATCACAGCACTATAATGCAATACAAATAATAATGAACACAAATCCGATTGCTCTCAAAACAAAACAAGCAACGGTTTAAACATCCTTGATAAACATTTATTTAGGGGAGATTTTTATAAAACAAAATAATTTTGTTCAAAGTATGTAGCCTTTATATATGTACATGTTTGACCTGCAACAGTGAGCAATATACTTCATTTGAACCAGGTTACTGTTAAAGTGAGCAAAATGATTTTGTTCTGAGGCTTTTGCTGTTAACTTCATTGAAATACTCAGTCTAATAAATTGCTGCTGCAATATGATCTGGATGCACAGATGGAAGCACAAAGTTTACTGACTGGGAAAAAAGGAATGTTATTTTAGATTAAGTGGCAAATGGAGTCAAATTAAGCCACATCAGTCTGATTAGTTGCAGAAGATAATTTAGTTTCTTGTAAGAGTATCATATTGCAACATCACAGCATAAATGGATGTGACGGATAAAGTTGCATGTTGAGGGAAATGATCTTGTGGGTAGGCCTTGCGGCATAGTGTCATGGAACGTCTTTGTGAAAATGTCAGATTGTATGACTGCAGGGATTCTGAACTATGAATGACCCTGCTACATGCCATGATAAACCATAAACCCCTGCTATAGACTATGATAAACCCCTGCTATATGCTATGATGAACCATAAACCTACTATATGCTATGATAAACCCCTGCTATAGACTATGATAAACCCCTGCTATACGCTATGATAATCTATAAACCTGCTATATGCTATGAAAAACCCTTGCTGTATGCTATGATAAACCCCTGCTATACACTATGATAATCTATAAACCTGCTATATGCTATGATAAACCCCTGCTATATGCTATGATAAACCCCTGATATATTCTATGATAAACCCCTGATATATTCTGTGATAAACCCCTGATATATTCTATGATAAACCCCTGCTATACGATATGATAATCTATAAACCTGTTTTTTGCTATGATAAACCCCTGCTATACGCTATGATAAACCCCTGCTATATGCTATGATAAACCCCTGATATATTCTGTGATAAACCCCTGCTATATGCTATGATAAACCCCTGCTATACGCTATGATAATCTATAAACCTGCTATAAGCTATGATAAACCCCTGCTATATGCTATGATAGACCCCTGCTATATGCTATGATAAACCCTTGCTATATGCTATGATAAACCCCTGCTATATGCTATGATAAACCCCTGCTATACGCTATGATAAACCCCTACTATATGCTATGATAAACCCTTGCTATATGCTATGATAAACCCCTGCTATATGCTAAGATGAACCATAAACCTGTGTGGAGGAAAGTCTTTTCCTAGGTTTTGAGGTGAGATCTTGCTGCAGTGTCGACGATGTAAGAAGAAAGAACTCTAACACTAAAACTCTTATTATTTATTTTTACACAAGCTTGCTGGAGGTCCTGTCACCCTCGCAGATGAGAGGAAACTCTCCAAACAGTGAAAATGCATAGATTTTATACAGTCAGTCTTCCTTCTACTGAGACAGTCTTATCCAATCATCTTAAAGTCGATCAATGACTATTGCTTATATAACTAGTTGTGACAAAAGGTTCTTTCCCTCATCTATTTCTGACTGTTACTGGGTTAACGGTTAGGTTTCAATCCATGGGCCTCAGTATGTTCTGGCCAGTCTGAAGTCCCCGTTTTCTTGAGACACTGCATCTATTTCGGGACCTGCACAAACATCTCCATAGCTCAGCACCACTGTTTCAACAGTTTTCATAATCATGATCTTTGAGTTACACATACATTTATAACTATATTCCTGATTAATCAATACAATCTTTTAATAAGCAATATGCAGAGATATAAAAGTATAAAAGAATATAAAAGGTATAAAAGGATATAGAAAATATAAGAAGTATAAAAACATTAAAAGATAAGAAATATGAAATTATTAATATAAAACCAATAGAAGAATAAGCATACTTCCACACCTGCTATATGCTATGATAAACCAAAGTGCTTTATCATTGGGAAAGGTACAATTGGGGAAAAATCATTTACAACTTATGGCTTTATGGCACTCTTCTGGTCTACATGTTCTGTCTAATTCTGGGTGATGTGAAATATATTGTACTGTCCATGCAGTATTACAGCACTGTACAATAATTGGATGTGCATGTCATTGCATAAACATTGCATCACATAGATAAGTCCATAATTTAAAAGAATGGAAACTTAAGTACAGTGCACAAATGATGCCACAATGAGTATGGGATATGCTTTCCTTTCCCTTTTCCATGTTGGTGGCTGGAAGCAGACCCTTTTTTGCCGGCATCTATTGCAGCATTTGCTCAGTCTCCACTGGTTTTGGCCTCTATGTCCAGCTCATCACCCCTATTAACCCCTGCAGTGAAGACAGTAGCTGGGCAGAGGGAGCTCAGAAAAAGAGAAACATCGGAGGCTTTGTGGGGAAATAGGCTTTGGGGTCCCCCGACTCAGACTTCAGTTACATCAATGTCAACAGCTTCTGTTGTTACTTGGGCTTGAGCCACAACTTCCTGTCAGCAACTAAACAAGAGCCTATAAGCTCCTCATCTCCTGTCCATGTGGTTACTGGGTGACTAAAAATGAACTCATGTTCATTTAAACGGACACGATGACTGATGATGACTGGTTTAACCAGGCCGTATTACGGTCAAACACAGTTGGCTACTCGTATATACAATAGCAATTTGTGCATTCTGAGAGAGACAAATTCATGTCAGTTTCTTTGACAGCAACATAATTGTGTACACTGCACTCGACCGGAATTCTCTTTTCCTGTGATCTCATGCATGGCATTCAAAAACAATGAAATAACGTTCCTTCGATCCGTTTCCCACTGCCTCACATTGGAATGACCTTATAAACCTCTGGAATTCGTACCCTGCTTACGATGAGGAGCCAGTAGAAGCCGGTAAAATGGTCTGAGGTGATTGATTGCAGCGGCCTTCAACCTCCTTGAAGCTGGGCTTATCGTGCGGCTCTTAATCCTGTCACTGAGCTCTGAAACATTGTCTGACATTTTTAATAGTTCTGAGGTGTATTTGATCTGTTAGGGAAGGCCAGTCAGTTTGCAATTGCCTTTCTTTGAGGACAAAAAAACAGGCCTGGGTTTGTTGTTTAATAACCCCTAAAATATTCGAATTAGACATCTGTGCCCCACTGGTTTGTCTCAGGCTGGGTTTTGGGGGGGGGGGGGGGAGTGTTGGCACATTGTCCAAGGATCTTCATTAAACAGATTAAATTCAAATTGTCAGGGGAAGGTGTTTACACACATATGCCTGTGGTTTAATGCGAAGGTCAACTGAAAGTCACCACGTGGAGAAGAGATGTGCCGTGGCTCGTCTAGATGCTCATCCTCCTTTGATCTTACACCAGAGTCTAATATGCAGGGTGGTGCAGTGGAGACAGAAATGAACACTGCAAAGCTGAAGAAGGGAAGGGAGTGGGAGGGGGGGGGGGGGGGGGGGGTCGATGTCAAACCTACTGGGCCCTATCAAATTCACAAAAGATACTGAATCCCCCCTCCCACCCTTTCATGACAGGACCATTAACGATGCCTCGTAATTTCTAGAAGACGTGAGCGACCTGTGCGCTCTGTGACTACACCCCATTGGAAACAATGTGGTGGAGTGCTTGCCCATGCATGACTATTCTCTGGTCTCGGTTTCACTTTAGTGTGCTGAACTATATTAGTCATGCCTTTCCTCGTATGGCACGGTGCTGCTCATTTTAATGGGATTCAATGAAATCACACACAAATAAATGAGAAATGGGCTTAGTACCCCATAAAAAGAGAAAGACGTAGCAGTGGAGCATTCCTGAGATTACAGTGCAGACGGTTAGAGGCTGCATTCGTTTCAACAAAAAGCTGCCAGCGCTTATTAAGACATGTAGCAGCATTAATGAAGGCAGCCCGCGGAAATATCCAGCTGGCTTGGACAGGATCTAGAGGAGAAACACACCCCATTCCGCCCAGTCTCCCCTCATCCACACATGTCCACACACATGACCACACATACACACAAACACACACCCACACACATACATGCACAAACCCTCACACAAAGAAACACAAACACATGCACACACACACATACTCGCACAAACCCTCACACACAGAAACACACACACATGGTCACACACACAACCCTCACACACAGAAACACACACATGCACACACATACACGCACAAACCCTCACACACAGAAACACACACACATGCACACACACAAACCCTCACACACAGAAACACACACCCATACACCTACAGTACACACACACACACACATGCACAAATCTCTTTCTCTCTCTCTCTCTCTCTCTCTCTCTCTCACACACACACACACATACACACACATTTTCTTTCTGTTTTCTGTTTATGAGTCTGCCTGTAGGGGTTCTGCCTTGCCTACATGTGTATGTATGTGCACATATGTGCAGAAGTGTATGCACATGAGGAGTGATGGTTTGTCTGCTTAAATCCATGTGAGTGCCAGCTTTTCTGGTCTGTGCATGGCCAACAAGGAAAAGGATAATGCAGAAAAAATGTTCAGACTTTGGGATATAAATAAGATTTGGGAACAGATATGCATGCATTTTACATAAAAATGTAACAAAATATACGTTTGTGTTTGGAATTTATTTCTTCTGCACAATTTGATGAAGAAGTGTCCCAATTTTATTTTTATATGCCCGAAGTAGGTTTTTTTTTTTTTTTGCTTTTGATTATTTTGCTAAATTTTATTTTATGGGGTCCATATTTTCAAAACATGAAATGTTGATATATTCGGGGTCATTTGCATTTAATTTCAATTAAATTCAACCACTGATTAGATGTAAATGTTTGTCGATGAAACTGAGATACATGCAGGTATAATTAAGCGATATCCTTACTAAACTAATATAACTGAACGGAATTTCATTTAATTTCGTTTGATATCAATACAACGAAGTCCTAACTTGATTGTCAAAAGTAGGTTGTCTTAGAAGATAATTTTAAAATCTTTGGCGAACTTGACGTTTGCGCATGACTGCAGTAAGTACGCCACAACTATTGGCGGCGGTAGCACAGCGCAGAAGCGAAACAAACATTTTCTCGAACGTTGTTTGTCTATGAGTTTGAAAATGGCGGCTCCTAAAGAGAAAGATGGTCGGCCGGGGAAACCTGCGGGGAAGGAATCACAACCCTTAATAATAGCCAAAACCCCGGCCGAGGAGCAGCGGCTAAAGTTGGAGAGGTTAATGCGAAACCCTGTGAGTGTGTAGTACGATCTATATGTTATTGCTCTCACGTGTGTTCTGTCAGCCGGTTCACTCGCTGGTACTGCTAACTGCTTTGGTAGCTAAAAAAGAACGACCACTTAATAGTGCATACATAGGGGACTTAACTGTCTTTATAGAGCGTTAAATTACTAATACTCGGAACACGTGTGCGAACAATCTATTGTAAGAACTCTCTCGAACTGGTTATTTACCCAGGACAAACCTGCGCCCGTGCCTGAACGACCGAAAGAATGGAACCCTCGTGCCCCACCGGAGTTTGTGCGGGATGTAATGGGTACGGTTACCTAATAAAGTCTTTCACCGTATTCACACTTGCTTGTCCCTTCTAATAATTTGTGAATTTATTGTCCAAGATTTTGTGATTTGCTTGTTGTCATCTGTTAGATGTTCTACTAGATTGCCTGCTAGCCACTAATGTAACCTCTAACGTTTGTGACGAATAATATACACTAATAAGGAGAAACTACTATGACTGTAAAGCTATGTCCATTGCATTTTTCTGTGTGTTAACTAATTTCATATTAGAGTCTGTTAGAGTTATGTGTGGAGTACCTTTCTTGATCATGCACAGAACGTCAGTGGACCACATTTGACCCAGCAGTTTGCAAGTTACAAGTCCAGGCTCAGCTAATACCTTACTGCTGTTGTCGTTAGCCATGCTTTTGTTCTGTTGTACATGCCATTTTTAAGATGTGGCTGTGCCTTGTCTAAATGTTGCTCTTAGGCTCCAGTGCAGGGGCTGGTAGCGGAGAGTTCCATGTGTACAGACACCTTCGTCGTCGAGAGTATCAGCGACAGGACTTTCTTGACCGGATGACTGAAAAGGTACACGTATATCCCTGGATGTAAATGAAGAAGTTCCTCTCGTGTGCGAATGAATTGTCTGGTTGTGGGCCCATATTTTTGATGTCATCCCATGTCAGTGCGTGGGCTGATAGCTGAGTAACACAAGCCCTTTGCACCAACCTAATGCTTCTGGTCTCGCTATGCACTGCCTGTAAAATAACGGGTGTTGTGGGAAAGCTATCAGCAACACTCAAAGATTGGCAAGCCAGTTGAATAATAATAATGTTGGAACAGTTAAGCGGCGCAGTGGGAATCATACTGGCAAACCAGAATGACCACATAATAAAACACAAGAAAACAATTGCCCAGATATATTTTACTACTCTCAGGCCTTCCTTGGCTCTCTAACTTGTACCTTGATTCCCTGACGTGCATAAAAGGCAGGGAGGCTTTCAGCATATGCAAATCTTATTAATGTACCAGAAAATTTAGCAAAACCTAAGACCTCTCACTTTTACAGTGATGGTCTGAAGATCAGTTGCAAAATCGCTAGCATTTTGGACATTGGGTGTAGATTACACCACCTGGTCCTAGGTGGCGCCACCTGTTTTCTGGCACGATCTCTCAGGTGCTCACTGTCTCATGCTCAAGAGCTTCACTGAATTTTAACTATGTTCTTTATCGACTGTGTGCAAATGGGTCAATTGAATATTGGAAATTTTGAAACATGTTCTTGTAGTCTCATAGGTCCTTGTTTGTTTTGTCCATTGAATTTTTATAGCAAAGGCTTGATTATGAATATCAGGATAAACTACTGGAGAATCAAAGACAAGCTGAGGAAAGGACAGCTAAACGAAAGAAGAAGAGGTATGTATTTAATTTAATTTTTTGGTGAGGAAGGGATAGTACTTAATAGTTTGGCATTTCTTTCATTAAAATATTGGTTGTTTCGTTATACTGTTAAATATACTGAGTGTTTTTACTACTTTGGCCACTAGAGTTCGCTCTGTACGTACATTCATGCTGCTTGTGTTTCAGTCTGTCAGCTCTGACTGATTTTTCCCTCCCTGTTTCTTAATCATCCATTTTGTTGAGAAAAGCCTTTGGAATAGTTTGAAGCCTTGGCCTGATACACTATGTTTTGAAATCAAATGGCCTTTCTAGGGAAAAGCTGAAGCAAAAGAAGCTGATGGCAAAGAAAGTCAAAGTGGAGAGTGAGACTGCAGAAGGTAAATTCTTTTCACTCTGGGTTTTCCAACAAAAACATTCTGGGATTCACAGTATTACTGTTACTGTTGTTAGAACTTTTCACTTTTTGCATTTTCAGTGATTGACTGTTTTAGTTTAGACCAAACAATTTTGGCATGAGGTTTGTTGTGGGCGTTAGGGCTGGGCAATATATCGATATTATATTGATATTGTGATATGAGACTACATATCGTCTGGGATTTTGTATATCGTAATATCGTGATATGGCATAAGTGTTGTCTTTTCCTGGTTTCAAAGGCAGCATTACAGTGAAGTGATGTAATTTTATGAACTTACCTGACTGTTCTAGCTGTTCTATTATTTGCCTTTACCCACTTAGTTATTACATAGGCATTACTGATGATTATTTGTCAAAAATCTCATTGTGTAATTTTGTGAAAGTACCAATAGTCATCCCCACAATATCATCACAATATCGATATCGAGGTATTTGGTCAAAAATATTGTGATATTTGATTTTGTCCATATCGCCAGCCCTAGTGGGCGTAAGTGTTCATTGTTACTGAGAGGACAAGTAATTAATTGGGTTATTATATATTATATAATCAGCCTTGGTTGTGTCTCTTCTTCAGATAATAATGAGTCAGCCTCCAGCAGCGATAAGGAGGAGCCAGATCATGAGGCTGAGGATGATGCTGATGTTCCCAGCTTTGTCATGGGAAAGAGGTGACACCGTGGTCCTCTGGTCTACACCAACCGCAAGGAAGAGGTTCTGATCGGGCACTCGCTGGGGGTCATTGGACCTGTGTCGCAGCATTTGGGGACATAACCAGCCTGAATGGGTTTGATGTACTGACAGGCTTGAAAAGACTTTGCCTTCTTTAAAAGGTGTTTAAAGATTTGCTCTGCCGAAATGATTTTCGTACCCGCTAGAACTTTAGGGTAGGGCTCCTTGACACAAAATTACTTTTACTAGACTGAAAGAAAACATTTTGTGTTAGTAATTTGTAACATTTAGGTTTGTTCGGTGTTAAATATTCCCAGTGAATTTGACTATTATTTGTCTTTAATTTGTGTGAAATAATGCCTGGCATACTAGCACCCAAATTTCTGGGTGCTCATTCCTATACTTTTCACCTTGTTATTTGGATTTTTAATAAAATAAAAAAATGAAGTATTTTCAATTTTTTTACTTGCAGTAATTTTCTAAATGCTTTTTTCCCTTTTTCTCACAAATTTAGAATGTCAAATTATTGCTCAAGCTCCAACGTTCATTGTTGGATTTTTGATTCAGGAAAGCTCACACAAGAAGAATGGTAAATGGACTGCATTTATATAGTGCTTTTATCCAAAGCGCTTTACAATTGATGGCTTTCATTCACCAGAGCAGTTAGGGGTTAGGTGTCTTGCTCAGGGACACTTTGACACGCCCAGGGCGGGGATCGAACCAGCAACCCTCCCGACTGCCAGACAATCGGTCTTACCTCCTGACCTATGTCGCTCATGAGGTAAGAGAAAGTTCACTTACATAAAGCACGTAATGTCACCTGACCCTTCGTCATCCACTGCGGTTTGCCAGTCAGGTTCACACAGAATTCAGAAATGTCACTAGGGGGGGCATAGCTCAGGAGGTAAGAGCGATTGTCTGGCAGTCGGAGGGTTGCCAGTTCGATCACCCACCCTGGGCGTGTATCCCAATGAGTTGATTGGTACCATGCACAGCAGCCTGGGGTGAATGGGTGAATCAATTGTAAAGGCATTAATTGTAAAGACCTTTGATTGCCGGATGGACTTGCAGGGACTTGCACGGTGAGGCACTGTCATCTGACTGAACCCTCTAGGGTCAGGTGTGCATCGCACCACAGGGCCACAGGCCACGGTGGGCACTGGAACGGTCCAGGGTCAATGCCAGACCCTGCTGCACATCCATGCACAGCACCTTAACAGAATGAGCCCCCCAGCAGCACCTTATAACAATTCAGTGTTAAATTAAAAACGTGTTTTCAGTCAGGAGTATTTCCACAATTAGATTATTTGTATCTATGTTTATTTAAGCAGGTGTTACACATTGGCATTAAAAATACTTGTGTAAGGAACACACAAGAAATCTCAATTGGTTAGAATGATGGAATTGCTTGTGTTTTGTTTTGCAAACACATTAATAATTTTAATAATCCATCTCGTGATATACATGAGATTTGTAGATGTCTTGGCCCTGTATGCTGTCACGGTTTTCATGGTTTCTAACAGTGGAATGTAAATACTGTGTCTCCTGCCTGGAGAAGGCAACATTTGTGCTGGAATGACTGCTGTGGATGGAATGCAGAGCTGAATGACGCCATGCCACACTGGCAAAATGAACGGAATTTAAAATGTCAAGCCTGTCCCAAAAAGGGGAGCTGCGTTGTGTAAACACTTTTTATTCCATGACATTTTGAGAAATGTGTGTTGTACTTCCATTTATATAACAGTATCTTCAGTGTTAATACATCAGCTCTCTTTTTTCGGTTCTTTTAATCACAAAGTGCAGCACTGGCAAACAAGCTCTGATTCATAATCCAATTTAACATCCCGTGGTTTTAAAGGCCCTTGTATTATATTGCTCATCATGCAGACCCACACTAAGATGCTATATTGGTAGTGAACAAGCCTCGTGACTGTCCTTATATTGCTGAGCCTAAATTTCCATCACCATAACACCATAGTGTAGCAATTTTAGTAGCAACCAGAACTGCTCCTCCAAGCCATGTGTGGATGGGGAGTGCCTTGTTTTTCCATTCCAGCAGCCCCTGGAATCTGGAGAGGAACAAAGCCGGAATTCCAAACGCCGTACTTTTATAAACAGCCACAATAAAGAAAAGGTCTCTTTGTCTTGTTTTGTGGCAATTTGCCAACCTCGCTGTCTGCGTCAATGTTTTCTCTTTTACAGTTATTCAGTACACTTAATTTTGAATTTCTTAGTTTGACTGGGTGGTTTGAAGATCACCCGAGAGTTGGTTGGCAATATGGGTACCTGTCACACCTTTACTGTCAATGAGTTTTAAAGTTGATATGTAAACAGGAGCGCTATCGCTGATTTGCGTAATTTTATCCGTCACGTTTGTTTATGTGGCTGCAATATAAGCAGTGCATTTTCTGTATTTTCTGTGTTCTCAACCAAGTATATTTTAAAGTTGCAGCCAGAAATAAGCTACTTTCTTTCTCGTTTTGTGAAGTTCAATAGTTTAGTATGATCTTCCTATGTTATCGGTGACTGGTTGCTATGAACATCTTTGCCTCCCCTCCCCTCTGGCCTGTCGAACCAGTTTAGTGGCTTTGTTTGGGGCTTGCCGGGGTAAGGCCCAAAGGCGTAGCAGAGAAATTCTTCAGCGTTTGATCGTCATCACCGCAGGATTCCAGACATCCCGATTAGCGGCAAAATTTTGAAAGGGAAATCAATCATTTCTGCATACCATGGCCTTTGTGGCCCTAGCAGTGGTGTTATGCGTCTGGCTTGATGTAAACAATGCAGAAGGTAAGTGAAGGATTTGCTTTTTTTTGGCACTGACTTGTGTTGCATTCCCTAAACTAGATGGCTTTTACCGTTATTTTAGCATATGGAAGCACATACAAGCAAACATTTATGATGTAACTATTATATTCCAGTGACATGGTGTACAAAATCATTATTATTTCATTTCAATCTCCCTGATTTTGATGTTCCTTTGGGTTTTCCAGTGCTCGGAAAATCAATTGGCCAGTTTCGTTAGATGACAAGTAGCCTACATTTTTGTTAGTTTCGAAAACACTGTTCATGAGGGCAGCTAGCCCTATGTTGATTTTCAGTGCTCACATTTGCTGTTTAGTTTTGACCAAGGTTCAGCTGGTGTTTCACTTGACAACTCTTGACTGAATGAAATATTGAAACATTCTTTATTTCAGAGACACATCCTTTTAAATTCTTTTTGGCCTATTTTAAACTTGTCAGTTCAGTGGCAGCAACAAATCAGATCCATGTATTACAGATCACACGCCTGTCCAAAATGTGTAGGTCAGGCTGCTCTCTTGGTTAATGTAAATGCATGTTTTTATTTGACCTTTACAAAATTTTCAATTAAAATCCAATAAATATGGTGTACATGTGTTGTACATAAAAGTGCATTAGTTACAGGCAGAACTGCCCAGAGGAAAAATCTTTTTCTCAGGATAGTCTTTTCTTTAACTCTTGAGAAAGTAGTAAGATCTCAATTGTACATCTTTCTGAGATCACTTCAATCTGAAGTGTTGCTCCTAAAACCCCCTTAGGAGAAAAGATGAGATAATGAGAGGATGAATTTGAGACTTCAGTAAGACAAATGGATATTGAATTGAGATGCGGTTGTTTCTCATGAGGTCACTATGAGAAAACTGATACATATTTGAGAAGTATCATGAGATCCTAGGAGTCATAGCTGAGTTTTCTTTGAGCTATTTCTCTGATCTCATGGTCCCATGTTCAGGAGACCTAAATTAGACTTATTTAAGATCATTTAGAGATCTCTTGTTTTGCTCAGAGTAAGACATAAATGAAATTATATGTGGTTGTTTCTCCTGAGTTGAATTTGAGAAGTAGGAGGAAAAGCCTTTGGTCTCACCTTACTATTAAAAATAGCTCATTTGTGTTTAGGAGAAATAAAAGAAACAACTATAAAATCTCTTCTTGGATTTTGCTTTCCTATGGGTGGTCTTTTTTTTATGTCTCCTTACAGTTCCCTTTATTCCAGAAATTTCCTCCTCAACAGTAGCATTAGGTGTACTGACAAGTAGAACAATGGTGCTGAAACAGCCAAAGTGCTATTTCGATCAAGTGGAAGGCCTTCCCTGCTCTGTACACCGGTGTGAGATTTGGCTAGTGGTTGCCAGAGGTAACGGTGAGTCCTCTTCAAGCCTATTTAAGACCTATTTTCACAAAAGAATTACTGTAAAGCATACATACAGCCTTCTCAGAATAACCTCACTGTGTCCACTGATGGTGCTGAGTTACTTCTGTGGAAGTGAAATCGACTCGCACTTTTTTCACATTGCTTGATCTGGCCAGCTCACAAATGTCATGCAACTGTATTTGTTTCTATGTATTCTATTGAGTTTTTTTTTTAGTTTCTTCTCTATTCAAGTCCAAACACTTTGTTTTGCACAAAATGCCTCCTGACCAGTCGATGTCTCGGCCAACAGGAGTTCAGACGTTTGAGAGTCAGGAGACTAGCAGCGACATCTTGTCTCAGTCGCCTTACCCCGACGCCTTCCTGGACGACATGTCACCCAACTTCTTCATCACCAGAGTGGGGGTTCAGAGTAGCTTTCCCTGTGCAGAGCTGCCTGGGTTCCGATACTTCCAGGTAGGAGCGGAGGGAATGTGTCACACCGCCAACTGCAATGGGGCCCTGCCCACCGGAGCCACCATCAGGTAAAGCCCTGCTGGCGTCTCCACTGGCCTCCCCCACTCATTATCATGATACATCTACAGTCCAACCAAAGGTACAACAGTGGTGTTACCACCAAACCCTAGGTGATAACATTACATGCAGTATTCACAACTGCAGATTTGCTGTAGTCAGATGTTCATTGACTGCAGTATGTTTTCCGTCTGTGACTTCATCATGCAAAAAATTCTTTGCTATTTTTACACCAGGGAAATCAACATGAAATTTCTCCAGTCACTGTCATATACAGTGTTGCTCTTTTCTTTCCTGCAGAGTGAAATATATCTTGGTGAATCCAGCTAACAAAAGAATAGAATCCGGCTCGCTTTGGTCCCATCCCATAACTCTATTAACGCGTATGTTCACTGTCACTGTCTTCCTATGTATGTTATTTCAAAGGTCAACACACATCTATACATATAATACACACATTGCTCCCTATGGGTAAATTCATAAATGCAATAATACTATGCCATAATAATGCAAATTCTATAATTAAATAAAATGAGTGAAAATCTGATCCCATATTTCGAAAGAATTAGGAAAATGAGCATTTGTAAGTTGTTATAGATTTATCTTGTTAAACGCATGGGCAGTGAGCAGATCCAGATTGAGATGTATCTGTGAACTCCTGCAGACAGGGCCAGCTCCTCCATTGACGAGTCGACATGGAAACGCTCTGGGGCGATGGTTGTGATCACAGTCATCCTCTCCTGTTCTCTGGCCGTGCTGACGCTGATGCTGGTAGTCATGCTGCAGCAGGGCTGGTGAGTCACCCACTGGGCCCCGCCCGTCAGTTAGAACACCAATAGAGTTGTTTGAATAATAAACACACAATTATGCATTTTTGTAACGCCTGTTTTTAGCTTCCTTTTTTCCTAGTTTCTTGCTTTTGCTGAGCTAGGACCGCAGATTGTTTGATCTCTCTCCTGGATCTCTGTATCTCTGGTAGGCTTCAGGATTTGCCAGCAGCCAGTAGGCAAGATTAGCATACGCCCTGTTTCCTGTTTCATAGGGTATGTCAAGCTAGCAGGTCAACTTTTGATTTTACAGCATCATTTCAGAAAAAGGCATTCTTGGATTGATGTATGGCCTGAGTAACAAATGGTGATGCCTATCAAGTTCATAAGCTTTCAGGATTTCACACTGATTTGCCACAGCAGTGGAAGAGAATCTGAAAAAGACAATGATGCATATCTGACCCTACCCGTTATTGTCTTGAAATGAAGTATAAGTGCATATTGTTGTAGGTATTTACTCCAGATATTTATGTAATACTTGTTAGAAATTAATTATACGTACTTCCGTGTACTAACAATACAAACAAGTAAAATATAAAATGTTATAATTAAAATGTAATTATTGATCAAGTTGGTTGAAATTGATCACGGTGTTCTGTATAAGATAACGAATCATAAAGATAGCAAGGAAAATGTTTGCTTACCTTTTCTCAATTACCATTGCAAATATCATAGAGTATACAGAATGAGAATAGAATGAAAAAAATTGAACTATGTTCTCAGCAAATTAATGAGAATATGAGTATTACTTTAGACATAATATATTCAATATATTTGCGCACACAGTTCATCGTATGCAATTGTATTGCACACAAATCATTCTTGTCAGTGCTACAGTCCTCTTTCGTCTGTGAAAACTGCATGTGATTTGCACTTCTACAGAATCATTTTGCTCTCATCAGCTCAAAGAGAACTGACAATACTTCTGAACTGAATTAGCTCTCAAAGTGAGTAAAACCGGAAGCTAGCAGAGCTCCTTCTTATGAGATTGATGTGATTTTATTGGCAGCTCCGGACTCACTCACGGACCTCCAGCGATCCCTGAGCCTCCTTCCCTTAGCCAAGGGGTCAGAAGATACAACACGCACAACCTCAATAACTCAGAGTACTACAGCAACATACGGATATGACCACTTCCAATGGAGATTGTGACTTACTGTACAACAAATATAATTTTTCAAATGTGTGATTAGATGTCCAGAATTGTGCAATTGGTTTGTCAAGTGTACTGAATTCCCACCTTAATGCTACTGGTCACTCCTCTCTGAAAAGGCCAGTCTCAATTTCGGTTATCATCAAATTCAAATACAGTAGAACTTCTGATATAGGAATGCTTTGGGAGTGTGAGTTGTTTGAAATGCGAAAAACAGGCTAGACAGCTTTGTCGCAATATTGTGGCAATGAATCATTTATAACTGATTATCAGTGAATAACTGATAATCACACAATCTGTAAGCGGGATTTCTTTAGAGCATTAGATTTTTCCCTCTATCAGCTTTTTGAAAGACATGATAAGTTTTCATATCTATGCATCTCATTATTAAAAATTGTTGCCTGTCTTGCATTCTCAAAGAAACATTACAATATATGTTCATCTATATTAATGTCATAAAGATATAACCTAGGAATACCATAGGAATATCATTGGAATGCATAGAAATTGAAAACAATTGTTCCCAACCAAACACAGGACCAAACACAGTTATAGAAGGATAGGTGCATTTTAAGTAACCAATAGACAATGTGCCTCATTTCTGTTTGATGTTCACTTTTTGTTGCGTCTGCGGTAATATCAAGGGACATCTATGTAGGTTGTAGGCTAAATTTGATGTGTCTTCTACATCAGGAATGCTACAGTTCTTGTAATGTTTTGTGTAATTAATTTTAAAGTGTGTTTCATTGTTTTTAATCACACTGGATATGAATAGACTAGCCTAACATTTATAAACTATATAATATTGTATCATGAATATGCATTTGTTATAGTTTCCAAGAGGTCCACAAAATAGCACTTTGTTTAAATAACATTAATAGTATCTCACTTATTCTACGTAATTGAGACAAGAATTCACCAGGCATTAAACAGTGACTGAATCATTCCCATGTTTAGGTACAAGCTCTGGAATTGAAATTAAGATGACTGATGCCCTTGTTTCACTGTTTTAATTTAGCTTTTCCTCTAGAACCAGTTGTTCAAGTTAATATGTTATATGTTTGTTCTAGTCTATCTGTGTTGCGTCTGGTTGTGCGGTTTTTTTTTTTTTTTTGAATAAAGATTAAAAGGGAGCAGACAGACTACCCTCCTTCCAGTTTATTTATTTATTTATTTTTTGCTTTATTAAGATGGGAGAAAGCAGGGAGTAACAGACAGAAAATGGATCTAGCACAGAAAGGGCAATAGATGGAGTTTGAACCCCCAGCCATGTGGTGGAATTCATACATGGCTTGAGAGATATGCCCAACAAACTGCACCATGTCTCACATGGTTTTACTGTTGTTTGTGTACATGGTATGTTGTGTACAACATAACTTTGTAAGTTATTAAGAAATTGGCAATCATACAGACTTGTTTGTAAGAATGTTTCAGGTCAGGGTCAGGACATGTGACTTTGAAGTTTCTTTGCTGAGTGGGTGTTGATTGGAGGTGGGAGCTGTAATGCTCTAAAATGCTATACAGTTTGATCTTGATGATATGCCAAGCAAAAGGTGTAATAACATTGCTCATTATCCACTATCCAAACAGACCCCTGTTCCCTGCAGCCACAAACCTGAGGATCTCATCTGCAAGTTCATTCTTTCTGCCTTTTTATGGAAAAAGGAGTCGCTGAGTGTTGGGGGTTTATACCATTGTCACTCCATTTCTGGGCTGCTGCGTTATTCCCATAGTATTTTTCAGCAGATGTCCATATCATCCTTAGGTGGGCAGCACAATAGTCGAGGCACATCAAAATACCCCAGAATACCAGATGACGCAATATTGCTTGTATTGATGCATGTTGTATTATTGCAGGAGTTGGAATGCTGTTACAGTTATACGTGCAGAAACCACTTCAGGTACATGTTCAGACAATACACAGCAGCATTGTCATCGAGGGTGTTCCCGTCACACGCACCCAAACTTGCTACTGACGGCTCGCTGCTCCCTTTAATTGACGTATTGTACACTCGGAAATAGTTATGGGAGGGGAAGCAGCCCGTTAAAGCTGCCCCTTTCGAACGGCGGCTGTAGTTCTCGCTCCAGTCAGCCAAGATCTGTCACTCTCGAAATCGACAAGCTCTCCAGGGAGAATTGGTGACACCAACAGCAAAACCTAGAATGGCCCTCCTCACTGTGGTCTTTGCAGTGTTGTGCCTGTCTATCCGGAGTGTGCTGGGAAAAGGTATGTGGTTCACTCTCTGGTTAATCATTATGTCTGATGGTAAAAATGACATTTAAGTTCTTATATTCCTTATTACTCATTGGTGGGTTACGTAAGATAGAGCCTATGAGCAGGAGACTGCAGCATAGAAATTCTCAGCAGTGAATGCCATTCTATTTGCACAGCTTGCTGTCATTCTCTGGCATGTTTCAGTGCTTTTATCTGTCTTTTTAAAGGCTTGCAGCCCTGACTGGGGTCCCTGTGGTTATCTTTCAAAGAGTAGTCTATTTTCACACTCCAAGGAGAACTGACTTAGTACTGTTTGGTTTAGCACAGACCATTTTGAGTAATATAAATTATTTTGATCCCAGTACAAATGGAAGACTTGTCTTATGTTTCCGTCTTCTGCTTACTGCAGACACAATGTCTGAGAAAAATCGATACATTTAAGCATTTTCAGTACATAATGGGAATTAAATGCCCTTATATTTGCTATTGTAAGTATGGATCAAGGGGCCAAGACCAGGCTTTGTTTCTGAAGCTCACTTCCTGATCTTGGTGAGAGACGTTGCTCTCTAGCACCTGCATGGTTGGCTCCAGTGTCTTCCTTTCAGCCACCTGCTTCATCTTAGGTCAATGGTACCAATACGGTTAAAATACTATGTCAAGAATTCTTCCCCACAAGAACATGTAGTCTCATTGGATTTCTTTTTCTTTTTTTTTCTTTTTTTTAATGCCTCCCCATATACCGATTTGTTATTGTGTTATTTGGGCTATTTGTATATTTTTGGCTTCATGGCCATGTAAGGATCCTCCTTTTCCTTACTGTACAGTCTCAGGTTCCAATTTGTACAACATGGAGGTCTTTTAGAAAATAAGAAAATAAAACACACACTTACTAATGTACCAATGAACCAAACCATTCAATGTCTAGGCTATCATAATGTATTAGCAAGGCTGGTAGGATGCAAGCTCCAGGGTGAATATTTCCTCAGGCTCTAATATTTAACGAGCAGAAGTGAGATGACTTGTGGAATGCCTGGCCTTACTGGTAACGGGCATAGGTTGATTGTGTAATTTAGCCATTTGTCAAATTTCTTTACACTGCTCCCAATTATGAGTGATAGAAAGCAACGGTGACACCCTTCCAAATTTAGAGGTATGAAAGCATGAGTCATACTTTTTTTGAATGTGGTAATTGTGGAACCTTATTATTCAGGTTTTTTTTCACAGCTTGGGATGGGCTGAATTGATGATGTAATTGCATTTGTCTTTTGTGTGTCTGCTTCAAACTGAAATACACCCAATCCAAAATCAAGCCCATGGATCAAAACCGGATTCTCTTGTCTGCTCATGCTGGGATTGGCCAATATATATGCCTGACTGAGTGAACAGCCCAGAAATCTTTGTGCCTCATGTATTGAGGCTGGGGGTCCATTCAATTTTCATTTTAGCCAATGCAAAAAATAATTTTTTAAGTTATTCTAATTTTAAGGGATTTCCTGACTTGACTTAATTTGGAAATGGAATTGGTCCCAACCTTGATATATAATGGAAGCAACAAAAGTTTGTATTTTCTCTTTTTATTTAGGTTCAGAGTCCTTTACTCCTCTTATTTCTTCCAACGTTTTTGGGAACGTCACTGGCAACACTGTCGTACTGCTAACACCAGTGTGTTACTTTAATGATGTGACCTGCCCCCCGGGGAAATGCTTCGTATATCTGGTTGCTGCAAAAGACCTAGGTAAGAATGCTTCTCCATTTTTACGGGAAGTTAAGCACTGAAATTGTTACACACAAATTCTAAGTGCAGTCTTTCATAGGAAACTTAGGCCTGTTATAATTACACACAGTAAATATAAATAAAACTACTGGGCCTTTACACTGGACATGGTAAATTAATATTTAAAAATTAACCCAGTATTTTGTTTCATTTACAAAGCACACTCCATGTCAGTGGTCTTTACATGACTCATGTATAAATACATGGTACATTACATTCAACCATTTCCATGGGTTTTATTTTGTCTTGGTACGTACAATATACCTTACATTGTTTGCGCTCTCTTTTTTATTATGTTCTTCAATTAACCTTGGATAGCTGCTGTTTTATAAATATTCACTGACAAATCAATGGTTGAAATTTAAATGGATTCTATGAGTCATTGCCAACTGTGAGCAGAAGTCCTGCAAGGTGGCACTTAAGTGGCCAGTGTTGTCCGAGGGAGATGCAGTTGCTGTAGTGTCTGAGCTGGTAAAGTGCAGAGAGAGCAAAAGAACAATTGACTGACTTTTTATGTTTTGAAAAAATAGCAATCTTGTTCTCAAGAACAATTATTTTCTTTATTAACAGGAAGCAGCAACTTTGATACAAACAAAAGCAGCTCCAGTATTCTCACATTATCACCTTACCCGACTGCCTTCTCCAAACCAACCTCTAAAAACTACTTCCTGACCAAGATGGGGCCTCTGGAAAACTTCATGTGTATTAATGGCGCTAAACCAAAAGACTTCAGAGTGGGCTCAGACGGAAACTGTTTGACTCCCAACTGCAATGGAATATTTTCGACTGGATTAACTGGTGTCAAGTAGGAAACTCTTTGTCCTATAACTTTGTCCATATAATTTAATGTCTTATTATTTGAGTACACACAAAGCAATATATTCAGTTAATTAGATTTCCTTTGATAAAGAATATGTTCTTTAGTATGACCCTGGGTTGGCTTCTGTGCAGTTCTGCTTACAGCTGTTGTCATACTTTGATTTGGTGTAATGAGACCTTTCTGGGAATTGAGCATTCCTTGAATTTTTGTGTATCTTCATTCACAAAATGAAGCTGAAATGTGCTGCAGAAATGCTATGTTGAACTGAACCTTCAACAAGATTTTTCCATGTCTTGTGATTTCAGGTTTAAATACGTCTTAATCAATAGCAACCAGACAAATAAAGTTATTAACGAGACCAGCTGGTCCAGCCCCATCAACCTTCTTTCTCGTAAGAACCCGTGGTTAATTGTTTTTCCCTCATATTTGCTATGTGATTATAAATGTTAGGATATCTGCCTAAATATCATTCAATCAAGTCTCACTACTGTTCCTCTCTCCAGCCAAATCCTTCACTTCCCTTAATGATGGTCTTGGTGGGAGATCTCCTTCCATGATTGCTATCACCGTCATCCTGAGTGTTCTGCTCTTCCTGCTACTGCTGCTGCTGATCGTGGCTCTGGTTTATGGGTGAGTTATGACCCCGCCACCACTTCCAACTTTATGAAATGCCTCTGGCATCAGATGGTGAGCATTACACAGCTTTCATAAAATTTCATAAAACTTTATGATTCTGAGATGAGTACACATCAAAATGCTCGGAGCTAAGTTAACCGGCGTAGAATACATTTTACAGTTATAGAGTACCTTTTATCAAGTGTGGGCTCATGTACTCCATTAGAGTGCAATTTGCACTAAAGACTTAACTCTGCAGCAGTTGAAAAATGTTCATTTCCCATTTCACCTTCTTCGGCAGGGCCCGTCATGCACCAGAGCCAATGCCAGTCCTCGGGTCCCTAAGGATCCGTAGGTACAACACCCACCACATGAAAGACGGCGTTCCACAGGATAACCCGGCCTTTGAGGGAAACATGAAGAACTATACCACGGCCGAGGTGCTGCCAAATGTGCCCGGTGCCATAGATCATTTGGGCCCTCAAAACGCAGTGACATTGAAGCGCTACAATAATCACGAATTCCCCGAAGACATCAGCCAGACCACTTAGACCATGTGCCTTGCAAGGCAAATACAGCACCAGAGCCCTTCAGAGACCATTAGCGTTCCTTATAATTCTCAAAGGCTATGACAGGCAGCGACATCCAAACTACAGACAGGGGTATTTACCTCTGCTCCTGGACTTATAAGCTCCTGCCGATTTCCTGTTCCTGTTTAAATAGTTTGGAGTACTTTGATTGGCACAAATACAATAATATAACTTTGAGTCAAACAAACATATTAGTTATTTCCAGCATTCCAAGACCAGGACTGTCCAGCTTTGGTATAAACCATGTGAGGCTTGTTAATGTATTTGCCAACTGCAGCCCCCAAATTTAGACTCTGCTATGTAGTTTTAAGTTTTATTGAAAAAGTGGCTGTTCTTCTAGCATTGCAATGCACCGTGTTTATTATATTACAGTGATGTTCACTGTGATATTCTGTGCTGGTGTGGGTAATTATCTGTACCATATGTTAGCCAGACTTCTACATTCACGTGGCTACACAGCACACGTAACACGCACATTTTTTCATTTGAACGTTTACATGATTTTTGAAACTTATGGCTTTATTAGAGAGTGGTGCCCAATCTTATACAAAAAGGGCTGGTCTGGGTGCAGTTTTTTTGGTTTGTTTCTTTCACTAAGACACCTAATTCTACTTATCAAGATCTTGATTGAAGACCATGATTACAAAATGAACTGAATCAGGTGTTGCGGTGCTGGGCTAAAACAAAAACCTGCACCCACACGAGACAACCACTGTAGATCTCACAATGGCAGAAATTAAACAATAACATATTATTATTATTATTATCATCATCATCATTGTAAAAGGTTCATAATATTTATTAAAGAGCTTGCAGGTTATTATACTGTATGTCATACATATCCACTACACGTGAAAAGCCAGCCCTTTCCTTTTATACATTTAATTCATAGTATTTATTACAGCTTATTACATTCCAGACGCAATTATACACATTCTATTACCAATTTCCTCTTTGGTGTACAGTGTCCATGCCTTTATAGATATGACAATGTCAGTATATTTAACATTGTTTCAATGCACGTTTCAGACAAACGTGCGTTCAGTGACATAATCAGTTGAACACAATGTAAATAAATATCTTACTGTTCATATGCGTCATTTTAGTAGTTTGTCTTTTCAAAGGCCGCAAATAGGTATGCATGTAATTGCTGCTAATAAGAAACGCACACCTGCCCCCGAGGTCAAGATGAGCAATATCTTTGTGGCCGGAAATCCGAGTAAGAAAGCCAGGTGGACCCACATTGAATGGGAATAACTGACATTCGGAAATGAAGCGTCTGAAGTAGTTTTTCAAGGAAGGCGCTACAAGAGAACAACAGTGACCGAGAAAAAATTTGAAATGGCTTTTTCATACATTGCTGTCATCTGTGCACTTCTGTGCTGTGTCCGTTCGACAAGTAAGTGTATTCGAGTTTACATAGTTCAGTTATAACATGATAAAATGAAACCCGATGATCAATTAAATATGAAAACATTTGATTGTTAACGACAGTCTCTCAGTGTCTTTGTGTGTCACACCCCGCTTGTTGAAATGCGCTGTGATAATTGTATTTTATTATTGATGTCTTAGAATTATGGATGGTGACGCATGTTATAACGATGAAATCCACTTCTGTGAAATTTGAGCCAAACTATATTATTTAGGGCAACAATGTGTTTTTGTCTGCTATTATCAATTATATTTAATTAACCGAGCCATTAACATTAATAACAACATGCTCTTCGCATTTATCACAATATTTGGAGACAAACAAACTGGGAAAATGAAATACAGACAAAAATACCCAAGAAACCGCAGACTCCCTATGATTTTTAAATTTATGATACTGTAAAAATGGATTTAATTATAAAGTATTGTCTTCATTTATAGAAAGCGAATTGGCGCTACCAGTGTCGCGTGTTAACGTATTACCTGGAATAGACTATTGTCACTCAAATGACTAATCCGTGTCACCATTGGGATTTACAAATTGCAAAATGCCTGGATTTGATCAGGACATGCAAAAGTTTTATTCGTTATTTGAACAACATCCGTTACGATTAGACTTTTTCAAGAGGGCTGTGTTTGTGTCATGCAAATGAAAAATGTAAAGTCGTGTATTCTTGAAGGCAGTGTACTGAAACATTTGAATACACTGGAAATAATTCCTTGGAAGTCCACGTACTTTAGAGGAAAGAAAAGCAATATACGTACACAGTAAACAGATAGTATTTGGTCACATTCTGGGATGTGGGCTCAAATGTTTTCTGCCAAGAGTTGAATTAATACTGTTAAAGTTGAATTAACACGGGATATTTTACTGTGCCATGGAGGAATTGATAGGGCAAAATAGAATAAACTGGTTTTTCAAGACTGAGAATCTCAGGAGGTTTGTCCTTCACGCCCAAGGTTGAAACCAGACCTCACTGCAACAGAAACACGTACCCTGCTTACACACAATGTGCTATGATTTATTGAGAAAATATTGTTTACTATGAATTAAAAATGGCAGAGAGAGAGTCTGTCATTTCCCACATCATTTTAGATATTTCAAATGAAACTTCTGGCCATTTAATTCAACTGGATCTTAAGGACTTAAAACAGACTCCGTCCATTGTTTCAAAATTGGCACAGGTCCAAAAATGTATTAATAATACTGAGGAGTAGGGAGTCTTAGTATATAATATTTAATTACAAAAGTTATTCTGCAGATATACAGATGGGTGACAAATTAAAGGAAAAACCTGAATAGATGAGTGGAAAAACATAACAAATGCAGATCCCTTCATACAGGTGTACTGCATGATACAATTAAGCAATTAACATCTTATCATGCTTTGTGGCATGTATAAAAATTCTGAGCAGGCCCAACTGAGCTCGATTTTGGATCAAGATGGCAAGAGAAAAAGATCTAAGTGACTTTGAAAGAGGGTTCATTATTGGGTCCCAGATGACAGGAGCTTCAGTCACAAAGACTGCTCAACTGGCTAGTGTCTGAGGTGCCTGAGAACATCAATGCAGGATGTGACCAGACTGTGTCAGTGAGAACAGTCCATCGACAGCTACATAGAGAATGATATTATAGTAGGATTGCAGTAAGATGAATGCAAGTTTGAGAGTTTAGTGGTGGTCTACAGAGATGTGGAAAAAAGTGATATGGTCAGATGTGTCATCCTTCACCATATTCTTGACAAGTGGGAGCACGCCACACATGCGGGCCTGAATGCTTGACCTATACAGTGAGGGGGTTTAGTGGCTCTGTTATGCTGTGGGGGGAATTTTCCTGGCATGGCTTAGAGGGACGGGTCACTGCAAATCAATACAAAGTTATTCTGAGTGATCACCTTTATCCTATGATGAAACATTTCTATCCTGATGGGAGTAGTCTCTTCCAGAATGACAGTGCCCCCATCCACAGGGCACGAGGGGGCCCTGAATGATTTTATGAGTATGAAAATTATGTGAATCATTTGCTATGGCCTTCGCAGTTACCAGATATCAACCCAATTGAACACCTAAGGGAGATTTTGGACCGACATGTTAGACAGCGCTCTCCTCCACCATCATCAAAACACCAAATGAGGGAATATCTTTTGGATGAATGGTGTTCTATCCCTCCAGTAGAGTTCCAGAGACTTGCACAATCTATGCCAAGGCACACTGAAGCTGTTGTGGTGGCTTGTGGTGGCCCAACACCTTACTAAGACATTTTATGTTGTTTTTTTTAAATAAAATGTGTGACTTGTCTGTAGTTTGAAGCATGAAGGACCTCTATGGAAGGAAAGGAAATATTTTTGGGCTCACAATGGAGTGCTATCTGAATTTTAAATAATATTTTCACAAAAACTACAGTTTGATACCATGCAGACAATGTGTGAAAGGATTAGCCTACAGTAAATGGGATGAACAGCCTGTTCTAATAATTACATGTTCTTCCTCCCTTATGTCCATATGCTGCTTAAAAGTAGTCATTTCAGCTCTGTTTTCAATATAACATGTTATGGTATGGTCTCAAAGTTAAAACACATCGTGAGACTGGTTTTGAACTAGCTTGCAAGACCTTTTGATTTCTGAAATATTCATTCATAAAACATAAATGCACCATCACAGGCAATGCACTAGTGTGGCCCCTAGTGGCATTGTGGAGCAGTGATTAAGTGCTTGGCCTGTAACCAGAGAGATGGCAGTTGAAAACTCCCAGATGATGTGCAGAACCTGAGTTTATTAAACAAAATATTCATCCGTATAAATAAATGCTCTGTAACGCGTAAAAGAAGCTATGTCATCTTGGATAGAGGTTTTTACATGACACATTATAAATCTTCCATCAGTGACCTTTTTTCTCAGTACATGAAAGGTAGTTGGGATTCCTATGAGCAGAGAGGAAAACAGGATTGCAAGGGACTGGACATGAATGTAATGTAATGAATGTGAAGTCATCAGATGTAGGAAATGGTTGGTATTTTTTCGAAACCATTTATATTTGTATATTTATTCAATGCCCCCTTTTGAGATGGGAGAACATAGACCAGCAAATGTCTCCTCAGGGTGTCTGCGCAGTTATCATGACGGCGGGCAACTGGAAAAATCATCCTGCATTGAGCTGATTTATTGGGCTTTATATTTTATTGTTTCTTATTTGTATGATAGTGCTTCTAGTGGTGTGATTTCAGTGTGTATGTCAGCTCCCCTTTGAAAAGACCTGTCCGTCTCAATGAGGCATCCTGGTTAAATAAAGCGCATGTAAAATTAAAAAAATTTTCCTTTGTTACTTTCGCAGTTTTATCAGTGGACCAAATTCCTCACATCATACCTCATGAAGTGATCGGCCGTCTGACCAGCACTTCCTTTGTGCTGAGCCAACCTCTCTGTTATTTCAACAATCAGAGGCAGCTTCCTTGCACTGTCAACACATGTGAGATATGGTCCGTCATTGCCTCTGGCTCAGGTGGGTATAGATGTCCTGTTTCAGACGCAAATTGTATCATTAGACATGTCTGCAGCTGATTCCTGCATGTCATCCCTTTCATTGTCATCTCATTGAGTATTCCTTAAATGCATATTGAGCAAGTAAAATGCATTTGGATGCCCATATTCAATTGTTTCATAGTATTGTACACTTCTCCCCACCCATGTGTGAACAGGTGTGCACCAGTTTGACACAGACAAGGTCACTGAGGCATCAAAGATCCTCAGCGCTTCGCCGTACCCGGACGCCTTCCGAGGTGAGGGGCAGAAAAGGTATTACATCACCAAGCTGGGCGTCCCGAGGGACTTCCCCTGCGGCAACCTGCCAGGGATCAGGTACTTTAAAGTGGGGGCTGATGGGAACTGCTCCACCACCAACTGCAACGGGATCCTGCCTGCAGGCTACACTGTCAGGTAGCCCCTGCATCTTTTCCCAGCATGCATCAGTCTACCGCACTGTGTCCTTGGCATGTCAAAGTGCTGTAGCTAAGCAAGCACAGGCTTAGTTAGTACCTTGGTGTTGGTGGGCCAGTAGGCAGCACTTTTACCTCTGGATGGATTAAAAAATATAGAAAATTGATGGGGGTTACTATGCTGTAAGATGAAGATGCCTTCCTTCAGATGAGATCTTAACATGAGGTCCTGGCTCACTGTGGTCATTAAAACCTTTGAACTGTCTGCTTAACCAAATGACGGACCACATTTGATTTAAAAGCAATCTAATTGGAAAAAACTTGTGGGTTAAACATCTCATGGCACTTTTTGAAAGAGTAGGGATTTTACCCTTGTTAACGGCTGTTTTAAAAACAAACAAAAAACAATTTGCACATCTGTCTGATAAAATTACAGAAACTATGAACTGTTGCAGAATTCCCTAATGGGTGGAAATGTTTTTTTTTTCAGAGTAAAGTACATCCTTATTGATCCAGTGACGAAAATGGTGGCCTCTGAGTCAAAATGGTCAATCCCCATCATTCTTATGACATGTAAAGTTCTTTTATTCTTCACATTTTTAATTAGCCTAGGAACATACAGATGGGTGACGGGTTAAAGGAAAAACCTGAATAAATGAGTGGAGAAACATAACTAATGCAGATGCTTCCATACAGGGGTACTGCATGATACAATTAAGTAATTAACATCCTATCATGCTCTGTGCCATGTATAAAAATGCTGGCCCAGTTGACCTCCATTTTGGATCAAGATGGCAAGAGAAAAAGATCTAAGTGACTCTGAAAGAGGGTTCATTATTGGGGCACGGATGGCAGGAGTTTCAGTCACAAAGACTGCTCAACTGGCTAGTGTTTCAATACAAAGAGTGACTAAAGGGACATGCATTTAGATCTATGGGAAAGACATCAGTAAATAGGGTCGGAAATGTTGGTCATGCATTAGTTTGATATATAAGGCAAAACAGAAGAGAAACTCTTCCTCAGGTGCCTGAGAATATCAATGCAGGATGTGATCAGTCTGTGTCAGCAAGAACAGTCTATCGACAACTACATAGAGAGGGATATTATAGTAGGATTGTGGTGCATAAACCCCTTACATTACAAAAATGAATGCACATTTGAGAGCTCAGTGGTGCAAAAGCACTGGTTTTACAGAGATGGGAAAAAAGTGACCTGGTCAGATGAGTCATCCTTCACCATATTCTCAACAAGTGGGCGAGTGTGTATCCGGTGGCTCTGTTATGCTGTGAGGGGAATGTTCCTGGCATGGTTTGGGTCCACTTGTCCCCTTAGAGGGAGAGGCCACTGCCAATCAATACAAAGTCATTCTGAGTGATCACCTTTATCTTATGAAAAAACATTTCTATCCTGGTGGGAGTGGTCTCTTCCAGGATGACAATGCCCCAAACCATAGGGCACGAGAGGGCTCATGTCCATTGTAGTCACCAGATCTCAACCCAGTTGAATAACTATGGGAGATTTTGAACCAACGTGTTAGACAGTGCCCTCCACCACCACCATCAAAACACCAAATAAGGGAATATCTTTTGGATGAATGGTGTTCCATGTCTCCAGTAGAGTTCCAGAGACTTGTGGAATTAATGTCAAGGTGCACTGAAGCTTTTGTGGCGGGTCGTGGTGGCCCAACACCTGACTAAGACACTTGTTGGCTTTTCCTTCAATTTGTCACCTGTCTGTATATTGTTCTATTCAAATTTGTGAAATTCAAAGTATTTTGCTGGGCAGCATTCTTGGGAGGCTCTCCTTTTAGACACTAAGGAAAGTTATGTTTACACAGCTTCTCCACCGGGGAGAGCCCTGAGTACTGCCCTTTGGTTGGTATGATCTAATTTCATCTATTTGAGGAGGGTCCACTAAGTTTGTTTCACAAAATGCAAGCAATCTGAAGACTGCTGTTACAGACCAAGAATTACTGAAAATGTTGTAATTATTAAAATTTTTAATGTAAAAAGGGAAAATAAACAAGAATGGTATTCTGAAATGCGAGATCAACAGTATTTTGTTAATGTCATTTTGGTATACAGTTTGTTATGTTCTGAGAACATAAAAAGTGTATTATAGCTAGTTGCACTTAGCAAAGAATAGTTTAAAAAATTGTATCATGCCATAACTTAAAGTGTTTTGACATCATTACTACTACTGCGGGAGATATGAAACACATTCTTAAAGCAGCCCACGTTTCAGGGCTTTATTTAAGTAATTATATTCCTTTTACGAAAGCAAGTATAAGTCGCTGAGATCATATTCCACGCTCATGCCAGCTCATTACCAAATTTCTGTTGTATTTGTGTGTGCGTGCGTGTGTGTGCGTGTGTGTGTGTCCCTGTGTGCACACCTGTATGTATGTGTCAAAATCCACAGCCAGGAACAGCTCCTCCATTGATGTGTCGACATGGAAACGCTCTGGGGCGATGGTCGTGATCACAGTCATCCTCTCCTGTTCAATGGCGGTGCTGACGCTGCTGCTGGTAGCTGTGTTGCTGGGCTGGTGAGTCACTGGGGTCTACATCTCAGTCCAGCTCTCTCATGCAGCCATGTCTATCCACTCTTCACGTGGACGACAAGAATGCTGTCTGAGGAGCCGGTTCCTAATTTCCTTAACGGGAAATAAAATTGGCCACTTCTGATGAAAGTAAAAACTCTACCAATTACAACTGCAGAAGCTTTGCGTTCTGTGTAAAATTTTCCATTTTTCCATATTTGTTTAATTGAACAAATTGAACAACTGAAACTTCAATGAAGAGTACAGGGTGATCTGGCTGAAAAATAAATAGGTATACATTTTGCAATTGTGAAGATCCATTTCGTTTTGGCCATGCATTGATATAAAGCAGTATTTTTGTGTTTGCTCACTTTTGCAAATGAAGGCCTTGCCTTTTCTCTGACATTTAATTTCTTATAGTACATTAACACAGTTTTTAATACAGTATGTGACTCTCTCATGGATCCATTGGCTGAATTAAAATAATATATAATGTTGTATAGTTTCAAAATGTGGTTCTTTTTTAAAAACTTAACATATCTTTCCTTAAATTACCTTTTAAATTTTTTTTGAGTTAATCTTTATTTTACCAGGAATGATTCCCTTTGAGATTCCAAGCACTCAGACAATGATTTTACAGTGCTCAGTACTCCTGTCAGTAAAACATTTGCATTTAGTGATCAAGTAGTCCTTATTCCTGTTTTTATAGTCTTCCATGTTTATAAAATATTTTGTTAAAATGATATTGCAGTACACCAGAATGAGGGTGCAACGTTTTTAAAAGCATTTTCTTTAAAAGCAGTGCAGGTTTGAGGAATGATGTACATTATTAGCATTTTGGTAAAAAGGCACACCAACATGCATTATTCATTGGCTTACTGCATGCACATTTTTAACCATATCAGCTTTGTTTATGTTGGTATTTATGAGCTTTGAATTGATGATGTTTGCTATACATTTCATGCATAGCATCTATAGGAGGAGATGGATGTTTTTTGAAAAAATCAAAATAATGGAAAATCGAACCTCACTCACCTTTTGTAGTAGGGATTTGTTCTATGAAGGAAACCAACGAGGCAGCTTTGCCCAAGCTGCTAAAATCAAAATCTATGGAATAATAATAAAACCAAGAAATACAATATGGTTCCAGCAACTTCGTTACCTGGCCCCCTAAAGACTAATTTATGAAAACTAATTAACCAAATATCTGTTTAAATTCAACAAGCCTAACTGGCCCATGCTTATCATGAAGGACGTCCTTTGGGGAAAATAGCAACATGACAATGTTTTCTTCTCTTTTCCACAGTGTAGGATCTGTTCGGGGGAGGCATGACATCACCACAGATCCGAAATCCTTCAGTGAGCGAGGCTTCAGCACCATTGGAATCTACTCTCAGACTCCGGGCAATGCACTCAGACCACGACTCATTTAAGATCATGTGACAATGCCCAGCCCAGGGGTGACAACACAGCAGACATTTCTAACCTAGACAAGGAGAGAAAGGTCATATAATGATGATATTGATTCATTCCTTTCATTGGCTGCTTTTCAAGGATCTCAAAGTACTTTACAGTGTGGGGTAACTCATCACAACTACAACCATTTTTATCCCACACCTGGGTGATGCTCAGCAGCCATTTTAGATCAGGACTCTCATCAGCTGAGGCAAAGAGATAAGAGCTAATTTAACCAATTATGCATTTCAGTTTCTTATTAAGTCCTCATAATCTAGTGTGAATCTTTACTTTCCCTTTGCACCTGAAATCAACCTTGATGTTTATGAAATATAAAGTGATGTACTGTTGCTGCTCACCTGAAGGTGTTAATGACTGTGACACAATGACCTTTTACCCCATGGTGTGTCATTACAGTTCACCTGCTCTTGAGCACCTACTATATTTGTTTCTGATGTATGTGTGGAAAAAGTCTAAGTTTATTTTAGATCAATTGGAACTCTTTCATTTTTATCAAATAAATCCACACTGTCCCGTTGCTTTTCTGAATTGATCTAGATTTCTGTTGTCTAGATGATCTATTGTTCTGATAGTCGTATTCAAATAGTGTTTTGGCCAATATTTAGGGGTTCAAGTCCGAAGGGCTGAAACCCTATTGTTTTTGCTTTTGTGTTGGTTTATTATTAATCTTCTTCAGAAATATTTGTGCAAATTCCCGTGAGATGGTAAATGGTAGAGACATGAAATTCTGCCCATTGATTGGAAGTTGTGTGCAAGTGTTGCCCAAGAAATATGACCCCAATCGACCTGATGGCGGCGCTATAATTAAAGGTCAAAATTTTGAACTTTGACAAGTCATAACTCCTACGCCGTGAGTCCGATTTACACAAAACTTCCTACAGACATCCATCTATCCTCACTCTACAAATTTGCCGATTTCCGCCATTTTGAATTTTTTTAAAAACACATTTTTGACATCTCTTCCTAAACCGTAGGTCTGATTGCTACCAAGTTTTCTGTGGATCATTACTGGACCAAGCTTATCAAAAGTTTGTTGATATCTTATTGCGTTTTGAAGATATTGACAAATGAACTTCAAAAGGACGTGGCTCAGCACATAAATAGACCAAAGTCAACAATCGTTGGGCCAAACATCACAAAACTTGCAGGATATGTCTACATAAGTACCTGAAAAATACCCTGAATGTTCCATTCAAATCGACCACTAAGGGGTGCTAGAAATGCAAAAAATGGCCGTGGCATAACACAAATCAGACTATAAATCAAAAATAGTTTGTCCAATCATTACAAAACTCGCAGGATATGTTTCATAACACTGTTGAACCACGTGTGTAAAACTATTTTGAAATCGCCCAATAGGGGGCACCACCAGTCTACAAGCAAAGGTTGAAGGTCAAAACTCCTACGCCGTGAGTCCAATTTACACGAAACTTGCTACAGACATCCATCTATCCTCACTCTACAAATTTGCCTCAAGAACCATTAATTAACTGACTGAATTACTGACTGAGTTACTGACTTAGTGAGTTAGTGACATTGCCGGTCATAAAGGTGCTTCACATCTAAAAATGACCATTCAAGAATGTAAATTGGAACTGGATTTTGCTCGAATGAGTATATATGGGTATATCCTGCTATTATGTGGCACCTCGAGTGTACCAGTAAAATAAATAACAATTACAAACAGAAATATACACATTAACTGTAAGTGTGTTGAAGGCTCCCTTTTCCCAAACCTCCCATTAAATAGTTTTCATGCAGACACAATCAAACTGTCATTTATTTATTTAGTTCTTGTATGATATGATGACTATTTTTCTTATAGTTCTTGTATGGCATGATGATGATGGTCCTATGCTACTGTTAGTTTGTTGTGCAATTAAAACCTTTTCATTCATTCATTGAGAATGAACATATTGTGTCAAGTCAAATTCCTTGTTTGTATAAATGGACTTGACTATTACAATTACTCTGATTCTGACTAGTTCTTATTGCACTTTGCAGCTTTCACCTTCTAACGGTCCGTGTTGGCTTGAACCTCAGAATCGCGGCTTGCGGCTATATTTTACTTTGATTTTGTTACTTTGATTGAAATCTATACAGCATTTTGCTTTACAAATGGCCAATGGCAAAGCAAAGTACTTTATTTATTAGAATTGTTGAAGCAAAGAGTTATAGACATGTGAGTATCCACACTTTTTTTATTGTAAAGTTATTTAGCTCAAGTGGGTTGTGCTTGAGTTTGTGCTTTAATTATTTCATTTCTTTTGTGTCTTGAGAGAAGCTATCGCATAATGCCCTTTGAAATAAAATCAAATCTACATCATGTTTGTCTTATAATTAAAATAATTGGAATACGTCCACTGAAAGTGGAAAATTTATATCTGAAGCCAATGGTTCGCTGAAAATGGTAGATATTTAGTATGAGAAACAAGTTCAAGTCAGCTCTCAGGTAAATTTCCTGATCTGCTTAAGTAGTCCTTTCCACATCCATTCCTTTCTTCTTGGACAGCCTAAAAAGAACTTTGGTGGTTGTCCAAAAAGATTATCCAATAAGGGGGTTGTCCAATAAGATTGTTCAATAAGGTGGTTGTCCAATAATGTCCAATGAACACATGAACTCACAATCTGTTCAATTATTGAAGCCGAGTATTTGTATTTCATTGTCATAGCTGTCAAGATATATGTTTAGCTGAGAAGTATTTGTTTTGCCAAGTCACCATATATTTTGAGACTATAATCATTCATTTGAAAGCTGGTTTTATTGGCAAAATGGGTGAACTATTAGGTGAACTATGTGAACTATTACTTTGTGTCAACAATGTTATCTGTTGTAAACTGTTAGGAAAAAATTGAAAGAAGATCAAGCATGACATTTTAAAAAAATCAAACGTTGCATTAAAAAAACTAATCCTGTGCTTTCCCCTGTTAAAAGTTTGTATGAAACCTTATATTCTCAAAATATGGGAAATGCAAGGGCTGAATGTCTTTATTTAATATCTATTCATTACTAATCATTATTAATAATAAACATTTACTCTATTTAGTAATTACATTGTTCAAAACTGAGATGTGAAGATTCACTGATCCAGTGGTTACTTTACTTCTCAATATGAAGAGACTAAGACATTGTATGGCCACAATTGTTAGAGACAAAACAAAAAGAGACTATATAGGTATATTTTTCTACCTTTAAGGCAATCTTGTGTTGTACATTTGACAGAATATTTATAATCTACTTATAATATACACTGCCTGCATTTTACCTGAAATGTATCGCACCGTTTAAAATGCTATATGGAACTGCATAACATTAACCGATTCAAAATACAACGTAGTTGATGAATATTAAGCGACCTGTACTGTAAATTGTTGTGAAGGTTCGCGCCTGGCAGCAGTATTTTTTTTTTAAAACTACATTTCCCATCAACCTCGCAAAATACTATTACGTCATAATGTGACCTGCCCAATGCCATTTCGAAAGCTGCAATCAGTGTGTTGTGATTGGCGTAGATTTACATTCGGTCTACTGTCTGAATTCCGTGCTTGAAGGCAAGAACGGTCTGTGTTGTGGAATGATTACTACGAGACTGCAAGTCACCTATTCTCTGTATACTTGTCTTTTGGGGAAAACAATCACATCAGCAACCTGTTTTCAGAAAAGGATAAAATGTTGCGCGTCTCGCTTTGAAAGTGAGTTAACAGGCGATTTGTTGACATTTTACAGCAAGACACTTAGTAAACATTTCTTCAAGCAATAAATCGCTCGGATTCATACAAATGGCAAAGCGAAGTACTTTATTTATCAGAATCGTTGAAGCGAAGAATTTACCGGTTAAAGACATGTGAGTATCCACACATAATTTTATTTCGAAGTAATTTAGCTAAAGTGGGATGTTTGATTTTGTACTTTAATTCATTATTTTATTGATCTTGTGTCTTGAAGCTATTCGAAGCTATCATGTAGTGCCCTTTGAAATAAAATCAAAGATACATCACGTTTTTCTTCATTAAAATCTTTGGGGTATGTCCACCGAAAGTGGAAACTTAGACTTTACCTGAAATCACTTAAACATTAATGAAGCAGTTTAGTCCACTTAGGATATTCAGGGTCATTTGCTACCGTTTTAAATTGTATTGTAAATGAGGAGCATTCACATCTTCGTCTTCCATCAGTATAAAACTGATTGATATAATCCCAGTCACTGAAAGCCCTCTATTGAAAGATATATCAGTTAACAGACAATATTACCCAGCATATATTTGTGTATAATTTTCAGAAAACTTTAAAAATAGAATTCAGCATTATATTTTTATCTCTTGTTTTGATTTTATATTTGGAGCTATTTTCAGGTTGAGACATTGGTGCTGAATATCAAAAGGCCATTATCTGGGTCATTGAAAATGCACAATCCAAATGAAATGCTTTGTGAGCACGGAATATGTCATGAAAATGAGTACAATTAGAAGTTTCTTTGTATATCTTTTCTTTTTCTTTTTTTTTGGGGGGGGGGGATCAAATAATATGGAGACCAGCTCATTACACTCCTGGAGAGCAGGAAAAGAGAACTGGAGGTCACACAGGAAAAGAGGATGTACAAAATAAGCTTTTTGACGTAAGAACGATTTACAAAGTGGTCAGAAAAAACTTCTGTAATTAAAACTCTTCCAGCTACCACAAAGAATCAATGAAAGGAACTGCAGTACAAGAAAAGTTAAGCATGTAGTCCTTCATCAGTGTATACACACAGAAAAAAATAATTGGTCTTCATAGTTATAAATCCTGAATGTCTGAAAAAGGAATATAAGTAAACTGATATAAAGGGTTTAGTCTTGTACTTATTACTTAGGAAAGTAGCCGGTCGATTTGGTCAAAGAAAGCTGTTTTGGAGAAGGATCGGAATTGTATCTAGCATCACCCACAGAGCTTGATTTTATTTATGAGAAGGTAGCAAGGTACGAGACACACAGAGATGGAGATGTCGCAGAGCGCGATGAAGGAGCTGGAAGCAATATGCACTCAGATGTGGGAAGTTTAAAGTGGTGTGAAAGCATTCGGGGGGTGACAGTCATCATGTTGAAAACCTGAATCCTGACAACCAAAAGGGAGGAATGAGAGTGATAAGTGCATCATCAGTGTTGAAGTGATGGGAGCAGACACAGGAATCAATCTGGAGATCCATAGAACAGGTGTACAGAAACAGAAAATTTGACATAAAGGAAACCATTGGTGTGCAGGTGATCAGTACTGGGGTCATTTCCATTTCACTTTGAACAATACATTTAATTTCAACTGATTTCTCTATTTACTGAATGGAACTGAATTGATCGGAACTGTCGAGGTGATATTTGCTATCTGTACTGTATATGAATTAAGCTAATTGTGACCCCCCCACCTCCACCCCCCTTTTTTTGCACAATAATCTAATTTTTACAGTACAGTTTTGAACTGTTATTGGGTCAGATAAGATAAGCATATAGTATATACTTTAAATGGGTCCAGTTGTTTACTGAGAAGATTGAAAGAATTGATTTACTGGACAGCATTTTAAAATAGCAGAAACTGCAAATGCCAGCCAACCAGACCAATTGAATGTCAGGCATATACCAGGAATGTGTCAAACAAAAGATGAATTGTTTAGGCTGAGGTATACTGTGAAGTGCATCATGACAAATTCTTTGTAAAATGTACTATATAAATGCATTTAATGTGACTGTATTTGAATTGGTGATACCATTCTACGTCTAAGAGCCAATATTGGATTGTGTTCTTGGTGGTTATCAAGAAGTACAGTGTTTTAGTACAGGGGATACAGATTGTTAAGATTTGGTAGTTGTATTGGTAGTTGTACCTGTATACATTGTGGCATACAAATCCTCTACTATCAAATATTACTGTCTATATACATGTAATTTCCTGCGACATGTGTCCCACCTTAGGGCTTGTATATTTTAACATGAAAAGAAACAGGGCAAGAGGTGTTAAAGCTTTTATTAAAGAATGAAGTTGGTGAAACCAAAACTAAAATGAAACAAAATAGACTTATAGCTGACACTAAAGAAAAAGTTCGTAAAATCAAACTGACTTCATTTTGACCTACCTTTCTTTCAACTGTGGCAAGAGGACTTTACTAGGGCATGGCTTCTGAGATGGTTCTGACCATAGCCTGTATAAAAATAGGTTCTGACACTGCGAACATGTCAGATGAAACCCAGGCGTTTCCTCACAGGACCACTGGAACTTTGTGTCACGTCTGTTTATCAAACACTGGCTGACCCTTTTGTAAAACGCATAGTCTGCTAACCGAATGTGTGCAAAGTAAAGTAATCCGTCAAAAGTAAACTGAGCACATTCAGACACATGCGCACGCGCGCATGCACGCGCACGCATATTTGATTGGCTTTTTTTAGAGCACTCGCTGAGCTTGCATGTGCATGGTTAATTTAATATTAATCAATGTATTATAACTCATATAGAGATACTATCTAGTGGAAAAGCTAGAAACTGGTGATAACATATATTTTTCGTTTCCCATGAATCATTTAATCGTGTAATGGGTTTTTTAAATTTATTTTATAGTTGGTAAACCGTACGTAAAATCGGATTATAAGTGTCGTTTACGTACTTAAAAAGCTAACAGGGCACATTAACACTGGTCAAGGTAATATAAATATTTACTAAGATTTGTTTGTAAATGCAACTGCGAACCATGAAAATAGCATTTCTTGCGCAATTTCGACGCATGTGTCACACCCACTTTTCGACGGGAAACGTAGGCTAGTTTATTTACAATTCACAACAGTTTTTGTTAAATTGGTCCCATTGTGGTCGCGAACAACCATTAAGCCTTCGTGGAAACCTTTTTCATTCCCCGAGATGTGAATTTCAGGTTATAGTAAGATGATTACATGCGCAATCATCGTGCAAACGTTTCTTGTTGGGTAGGGCAAAATATTCGTCTGGCGTGACTCATAAGTTGCCGCTATCGCTGTGTTGCAGGTGGCGCACGAAAGAAGACGTGGTTAAACTGACAAATGCACGGCGGTATTTGATGTTGCACCTGATTCTTGCAGAAGCAGGAGTTCCAATTACAGCGATAACCACAGGCAGAATTGAATCACCAGAGGTCTCATTTGGTAGTTAAAAAGGGTTGATAAGAATCTCTGTAGTGGCTTCTCAATAAGTCAGCGGTATTGATTGGACGTTCCATTCCATATCGATGGAAGTTATCTCTCAGTCCTCTTTATTTTTGAAATCATCTTATTTTTTAAATTATAGCTTACAGGAAATATATGGCACATGCACTCACTGCGTCGTATAGGTAGGTGCACACAATTTGTATTACTTGACAAAATATATGACACCTTGACACCTTCATTGTCTTCCGTATACATCACCTCCATTGCCTCCAGTATACACCGATCAGCCATAACATTAAAACCGCCTGCCTAATATTGTTTAGGTCCCCCTCGTGCCGCCAAAAAAGCTCTGACCCGTCGAAAGTTAAAATCATCTGGAAATATTTCACCCTCTAACAATATCTTAGCTTTTTATTGCAACTAATAATGTAATAAACTACCAATAGTATAATAATGTAATCCATTTCAAATGTTTTATGTAATAAAAACCAATAATGTAATAAGTAGTAGTAGTAGTGTACTTTATTGATCCCAGGGGGGATTTGCACTGCTGCAGCATCAAACACCACAAAGTACCACAAAGTAACACAATCAGATACAAATTTACAGTAGATACAAAATATCAGATACAAATATACAGTAGATACAAATATATACAGAAATACAAATATACCAGAGGACACCTTCAGAGTCCATGCTGACGGGTCAGAGCTGTTTTGGCGGCACGAGGGGGACCTACACAATATTAGGTAGGTGGTTTTAATGTTGTGGCTGATTGGTGTACATCAATTGTGGTATCATTTATATTCACTTGATATAAATGTACAGGCTGAAGAGAGGAAAACTGAAAATAATTTCAATTTAGTGTGAATTGGAGCTTGACGTGTAGTTTTCTGGGAAAAAAGCTTTTTAAACTAAACCCCCAGGGAAATCCTTTCCCTGGTGGTTTCACTGCTCCTCACAGCCAGTTTTTCCTGACCCTCATCTCCCCCTGGTGACATGACCTTCCCCAATCTGTCAAGGAGGCACTTTTATTGGCTGTTTTCTGCCAACATCCAAAAACTCACATTTTCAAATGACACTGTTTCTGTTTAACCATTTAAAGTGTTTCTGTCTTAAAAAGCCAAGCAAACAAACAAACAAAAAAACGAAGCCTCTCCCTTTACCATGCAGGTTTTGGGTTGTTTGCTTACCATGTGAAATGCGTTCCTGTAAGTCACTTTGGCTGAAAGTGTCTGGTGAAAGTAATTTGTAATTGTAAGCTGAAAGTGTTTGGTTGAACAAACCATGCATGTACCGATTCAGTAGCCCTTCTAAAGCTGATTTTTATGAATGTTTGTTTTGCTAAACCATACACACTAGGTACCCTTCAAACAAAGCCCCAGATGTTAAGAGGAAACACAGATAAGAAAAGCGTTACTACTCCGATAGTGAATATTGTTATTGCTAAAGCCTTTACACATCAATGCTATAGCCATTGAGGAGTGACAGCTACCAATTCATGGGTGCTAATCGCTTTTCTGTTGTTGGTGCAGTAGGTGGGGTGGGTGCACTCTGATACAGGGTTCTGCTTAGACACACAAGTGCATAGTGAACAACCGATTTAAGGATGATAGTTGGGAAGGCAACGTGATGTGCTATATTTCTGAATTCATCTGGAATTCAGGTGCGTTCAACATTTTTAATGTTATGTGCAATTAGTTTGCATGTTTGTACTGAATATGCTGTTTTGAGGCCCTGAAAGTGTACATAGGCTATGTTTGACCTGGTTTTAGAATAGTTCATGCTAGATTTTTTGGATCATCTGAAGTAAATTATGAAGCCCCACTATGTGCTGTTTACACTACTGTAGGCACTGCATACATCTGGTCAACTTCATCCCCGTCTGGGTTAGCCATTAAACCACAATCAAGCCTTAAGTATGAATGCAAGCACAAACAGCTCTGTCCTTCTTGGCCGTTTAAGACAGTATTTAGCCTGGGGCTTTGGACAGTCCTGCTCATACCACATGTTTCGTAAAGACGCCCCCAGTTCTGGATATGTTGTAACACTGGAATTCAAAGAGGAAATGTTTACTTGAATAGCATGTTTTTCCACAAGGTACCCTTCCCCTAGCTTGTGCTCTTGGGTGTATTCAGCAGTTCTAGGATCTTACATATTTATCTAGATGAGTGATAATAACAGCACACACTCTTTTGCTGTTGATCTACATTAGCTTTCTTTGAAGTCTAATGACACGTGTATAAAAATCAGTTTAGATCTGAATGGATGCTCCCAGCTCTTTTAAACCAGCTTTGGGACTTCATTATCTGAGTGTTTGCTCCAGATGGTGCAGAAAACTGGTGAATGAACCGTCTCATGACCAGCAGGTTGAAGGATCAGTTCCCATTGTATCCTTGACCAGAACTGCTTCCATGTGATATCTTACTGTATAAATAGATTATATGTGAAAAGTTTTAAGTTGTCACTGATGAGGACATACAACAAATGAATCAGTTATGTCGTGTAATAATTCTGTGAATATTCACCCTGCTGCTTTTTGAAAAGTGTCCCTCTGAGATGTCTATGTCCCGGGACATGAGGACAGTGCTCTTTTGCATTTCGGAACGCACCGGGTGCTAACAGCCAGCTCAGCGGCAGGACATCCGAGCCCGCCGGAGCATTAATGACTGAGTCATGCTGAGGGTCAGCGAATGCTGGGCTTTAGGAAGGGGTGGAAACGGGGACGGGGCGCGGCCGTTAGCCAAGTGGTGGAGGACGTGGGCCACAAAGATGGACCACACCAGGCCCCGAGGATCAATGACAGAGCTTGAAAGGGAAGAGTCTGACCCAGAGTCCTGGCATGGGTGTGGAACCCAGGGGCCACTCTTTTTGAACTGTTGATCTGCAAAGGCTTATCCTGAGATACTCCTACGCACGGGCTGCCCTTTGGCACACCAAAGGCCGTAGGCTTCACCGCTGCGGCGGCCGATCGCTGGCCCCACTGCATATTTCATTAAAGGGAAAAGCTGAGTAAACAAAAGCGGACAGAAAACACCTGGATTCCGCATCAGATTTTCACAGGAGGAAGTTTGTGATGTAGGTGCTTTGTTTTTGTGCAGCATCATAGTCACAGAAGGAAGTAAACCCATGTTATTGTCCGCATGTCCAACCAGATTGTTGCGTTCAAGGCCAACACAGCTGTTTTGAGATTTCTGACTCACGGCTGATGTCACAGTTGTGTCACGAGAGCGTAAATCTGTGACATCTATTTTATTGGGTTGCGGTTAGATCATAAACCCATCCTCAGTTCCCTGGCCCTGGTCAGGACCTGCTGTTATGACGTTCCTTGAGCTTGCTTTGTGTTGTTATCACATAACAAGGGTGGTATGTTGTATCTCTTTTGCAGCACCGGAAGCAGTGATCCATACTGCATTGTAAGGATCGACAATGAGGCCATCATAAGGTATGCATGCAGTGTTTTGGGTGCATTTGAGCTGTTCCCGAGCTAGTATTAAGCCTCAGTTCCATCCTGCTTTGTTTTTAGTAAGGCGATTATCATAAATTTAAATGATGATTAATTAGATTAGATGATTTCTGTACAGTCCCAACTCTAATTTGTTCAGCAGTTTGAGGCTTGTTTATAGAGCATTATGCAAATCCATCTGGATGCGAATTTGGACAAAACTGCGTATATTAATGCAAACCTTAATCTTGAAATTAATTGGTTTGCTACTGATGTTTAGAGCATTTTATTAGAAGTTTGAACTCAAAGCAAAGCACTGGTCAATTAATTTGAATTCAAATCCAAGTTATCTGGGGGATCAGTTGTGTAGCTCTGTGTAGAACTGTGCACCAATTCACATTCAGCAGTTCTCTCGTTAAATTTTGAACAAGCAAAGCTGTTGGGAAAAGCCATATTCTGATTAATGGTTAACCGTGTGACCTCTATCACAGATGCTGATAATGGGGGTGGTTTTAAAGCCAATGCATTGAACGTCTCCTCCTCCACATTCACCCTGCTGATAAACCTCCTCTCTCCCAGCCAGCAACATGATATAATGGCTGAGACATAGAAAATGAAGAGCACTGCTCTGGATGTTGAACATTCTTTCATAGTAATCAGTCAGGCATAGTTCTGAAGGCATCATTCATTCTCTGCAGAAACATTGCTGAGCCACACTTGTTAATGATTGTCAGAAATAAGGCTGTGAAAGAGTCAACAACCATTTTTTGTGAACACTTACTGTACAACACATGGGATTTAAAGCAGGTATGGAGGACTGTGCACTGTTTTATTTTCAGGAAAACATGTCCATTACATCTGAAGTTATTTGCTTTAAAATAACCATCTTTATTTATGATTATACTTTTTATGTCAAAACAGCCCATTGGTATTCTTAGGGCTGACGATCATCATGCTGTCACAGTTGAATGTAAAGAGCTTATCTGGTTTCCTGCCTGACTGCCTTTGGGTCTCCTGATAGCTCCTCTTCCTCTACCTCCTAGGACAGCAACAATTTGGAAGACGCTGTCTCCCTTCTGGGGGGAGGAATACAACGTCCACCTTCCCCCCTCTTTCCACACGGTTTCCTTCCACCTTCTGGATGAGGATTCTCTCAGGTGCCACAAAACACACAGCCGTCCTTGCCTTAGTCAGGCTGCAATTGATCACATTAGCCTTTCCCATTTTCAGCTTGCACAGACGGTGTAGTTTAGTTTATTGTGTTATGAATAGAATAGAATAGAAAACTTTATTGTCCGTTAAATATAAAATAAAATGGAAATTTTCCTTCAGCTCAATGCTCATTGTAAGTGACATAGACAAAGGTATACACAGATTAAAAAACATAACAGCAAACATACATAAGGTCACCATAAGGTCACCCTAAAACTCATTCAAGTAACAACACCGTAAGTCCTTCAAATAACATCTCCTGGTCACTGTTAGCTACATCCACATGCCCAAGTCTCTGGTTGGTCCATTATTGAGGATAGTGATTGCAGAGGGGACAAATGATTTTCTGTAGACGTTTTTCCTTGCCCTTGGGACCCTTAGTCTCCTACCAGAGGGTAGTTTTTGAAATGATGAGTGAAGTGGATGGGAGCAGTCACCCACGATATGCAGGGCTTTCCTTTTCATGGCAAGACCATATAGGTGTTGCAGTGGTGCTTGCTTAATGCCAGTTATTTTACTGGCTTGGTTTATTATTTGTGCTAGTTTTGATTTATGGCACACAGTGCGATTTCCGTACCAGGTCACTATATAACCAGGTCAATAAAGGTAGCCCATCATATATATATGTTGGGCTACCTTCAAATATATACAGTGAATACTGTATACACGCATGCCCCAAGGAAGATGAAGTACTTACAAGTCAATAATGCTATTTTAGTACTCTTGAGTTATTTCTTAATTGGAAATTTAACATTGTTTTTGTATGTAATATGAAAAATGTTACGATGGTATTATTCGTTAATTGATGCATTTGTCTTGTCATATTATTGTTTTCCATCCAAGCATTTAAGCTACCAATATGGGTCCCACCTACATATACATTTAGATCAGTAGTAAACTCAGTTACTGAAAGGTCACAGGTATGCTGACCTGTTCCATTGGTTACTTAATTAAATTAGTTGATTAGCTGTAAAATTAGCCGTCATGCTTCTTTAAGTAAGATTTAAATGATCTTTAAACAATAAATCGATAAAGATAAAAAAGAAAAAAAATATTCTTGTTCACACTTAAATTTCATTCTTCTTTTGTGATTCATTTGTTTTGAATTTTTAAAAAATGAATGGTTTGGTGGATTAAATAATTAAAAACTGTAGTTGAGTAAGACTCCATAGCAAAACTCAGGGAAATTTCAGGGAAATGTAGATTGACACCCCTACTTTAATCTGTTAGAAATCCTGCAAACTCTTAGAATTACACTTTAGGCCAGGTGGTGCACTGTATTTCCGGAACTGATCGAAGCATCTCCTTCCAGCCGAGATGATGTCATCGGAAAGGTGTCCATTTCCAAGGAGGTTCTCACCGCCAAACCTCAAGGTGAGGGTCTTGCTTTTGATGAGAAATCTGATGTCTTGGGTAAACGGCGGAAGCCCAGAGGACACCATGGATGAGATCACTATGTGGACCAGCTGCCTATTGATCTGAGAACCCCGGTAAGCTGGCACTGCTGTGCTGGCGGTGAATCACCACGCGGTCGAGCGCACACACACACTGTCGCACAAACGACAGATGCACACCAGCCAGCTCTTGTGGAGGATTTATTATTTTTTTAAATCTTGGTAGTGGAGGTTCACTGTGGAGTTTACTTGTGGCTCTCAAGGACCCTTCAGATGACTCCCATCAGCCCTCGCTCCAGCCTCAGCGTCCAGTATTCACTTCTCATGGCGCCTAATCATTTCTGACGGAGTCTCTCTCTGCAATCATTTCACTCAGGGCTGCTAAGTGTCAGGCTCCCAGTGTCGTGCCAATAGATGACTCTGCTCCCACCAAGAGCTTGCTAACTGCTGCTTTTTCTAGGTGCCCCAAATGGCAGCACCTTTCATTTGGGAAGAGGGTGAGTCACTGGGACAGAGCTGGGGCCGAGCCTAATGACTGTCACGCATCAGGGTATACAAGGAGGGGTTGAGTCACGAAGCACAGCATGGTAGTCCATTATTCTGACGCCGGGGAGAGTGGCGGAAGCCTTACTCACCAAAGGACTCCTCCCCCCAGTGCACACACACACACACACACACACACACACACACCTTTCTTCTCTATATTATCTGTTTACAAGGGAGGGGGCCACTATGCTACCACTTTACCACATAGCAAGGTACTGATGTACACTACATAGCCAAAAGTTTGTGGACACCTGACATCCACCCTCTGGACCTTAATATGGAGTTGGCCTACCCTTTGCTGCTATAACAATCTCTTTTGATGCAGAGGGACTGTGTTTGTAAAGGTTAACTCTCAGTGTGTGAGGGGTAGACTACGTTTGAACATCTACTGAGGAGGCCTTTGACTTATGCAGACATGGGTCTAATTTTGATCCACACAAAATGTTTGCTCCTGCAGTCCAAATGCTAAAATGGTTTCAGTGGAGCCATTCTGTTGTGATCAAAGTTTCTGTCTCTCGGCCAAATCCCAGTGTAGACTTGCAGATTGAAACTCATTCTGCCTTTTTAAATGTGATTCTGATAAGAATTTCTGTGTTGTTGACAGCATCTCTGTTTCATTTTTTCTAAAATTGCTCCCAAGACATCCTAAGGATTCAGCATCTAAAGCACAATTTGCTTTAGCACAGAAATATATTTTCTTGTTTTGGTTGCTGATTGCTTAATTAGAAATAAATTGTGTAATTTATCTTGGTAGAGGGTGACATCAAATAGCATTTGCCCCTGTGTTGGGTTGCGAAGTAAGAATGAAAATATGTTTCTTTTCTGAATCCAGCAGTTCCAACAGTCAATGCCCTTGTTAAAATGTTCTGCACTCTAAATACTGAACACAAGGGATATTGCATGCTAGAACTCCTCACTTAACCTACATGTAAAATATATTTTATGTGATTTAATTTAATAATTATTGTTGAGAATGAGAATTATCAATTAAATTGACAAACTCATTGATAGGTTAGTCTACAGTGAACAGGTAGAATCAACCAACAAGCTCTATATCAGGTTTTAAGATTAAATAATTGCATTTAATACAAAGCAGTCATTTAGATTAATTCATTGAAATCATACATTCTTCATTGAATGCAGGCTCACTACTTCTAAATTAAAAGGCAGAAGACATTAAACAAAACATGAAACAATTCATTTAGAAATACCATAAAAGAGAGAGAAAGATGGAGAAGCCAGACCTTGCCGAAGTATCACCAACTTCCAGTTTAAGCGCCACAGGATGAAAGGAAACCAGCTAAAAATACACAACCAAGGAAACACCACCAAAATAAAAAGAGAAAAACTCTTCTCCTGCAAGGCTTTGAAACCAACCGCAATACAACACAACCTTTTCCTGTGGCCATCTTAAAATACCTTACCCAGCCTGGCTTGAGAATGTTTGCCCTGATTGCGTAATGCCAAGTTAAGTTTTAGGAGAGAAGAGACGGGAGGTCAGACTCATTTATGACAAGGACTGGCCTACCTACAGATTGCATTCAAACTTAAAGTAATGGGAAATGTTAGGCATGTAGGCATGCAGGGTCTCCGACACCTGATATGGTGTCCTGTGTCTTCTGGTTTGTCTCTTCTGAGACAAACTCTGCGGAAGTGAGGCCCATAGATTGTCTGTCTAGATTAGGGTATCAGTGGATTTTAAGCTGCCCCAATCACATGTGCTTTGATGCTGATGTGACAGGCAGGCCAGGCCACATTCTTAAACACAATATAATATTGTATCTGTGATGTTCTGTGCAAGGACCCACACGCAGACCAGGGAAATCCAAAAAACGTTGTCTTTATTCAGTCCGAGGTTCGAAGCCAGGTAATCAGAGAGAGTACGGTGCCGAATCGAGTTTCCAAAAGAATAGTGAAAAAACAGGCGAAAAGTCAAAAACCAGGAGATCAGAGTGGCGAAGGTAGAAAGGGACAGGCAAAAGAGAAGTCAAGGCAAAGCGAAGGTCAAACCAGAAGCAAACAAAACCAAAAGGGGCAGGCAAACTCGAAGTCGTACAAAGGGGTGTCGCAGGAATCTCGATAGACAAAGGCTTACTAACAATCGGCACAATGAATTCGATCAACGTTCTGACACTGAACAGGTGGAAAAGACTGACATTTATACACTGGGGAAGATAACAATCAAGGAGGGGTTAAGTGAGTGAGGGAGGAGTAACAAACAACATCCAGGTGAAGAACATTAGGAAAACGAATTAATTGACAGGGGACTGACAAAACGCGGACTGGAATCACATAGACCACAATGATAATAGACGGCCTGGGTTGAGCAGGTACAAACGCGTGCAGAGAGAGAGAGGTGCAGTCAGAGCAAGAGACAGGTGCAGGCAATTGCAGAACTCCGCGTTAGAGCAGGCTAGAAAGAAAAGGGGCGGAGCTACAGCGCATCATGGAAAAGGGGAGACTGGTTAATGTATTAGTATAGTGATCTAAACTATCAAAAACCCAAAACTAGTGTGTGTTAGTCCATTAGTAATATTCACATGTTAGTATATTAATGAGGTTAGTATTTTACAATCTATAAATTAGTAAGGATTAGTAGAAATTAGTAAAACTAGAAATAAGTAGGAAGTAAGTAAAAACGAGACTGGAAGGAAGGGGGGGAAACCACAAAAACCCGGAACCACCCGAATAGTGAAATCACACAAGTACAGGGGAGTGAAGCAGCTCAGGGAACACAGACACAGAGACAGTACTGGGGAGACAAGTGACCGGGACTTACAGACTACAACAGTATCAAATTCACTGTTTCCCTCTCTAAGGCCATAATCTAAGCACTACATATCTGACAGTAGATTGGAGGATTGTCCTGGGAAATGTTTTGATTTGCACACAAGCATACTTTTTTGGAAAGTTTGGTTTGTATGTGAAGAACACATTCACATTCTCAGTTTCACCTCACTGAAAACTTGACAAAGGAGTTCTGACTCAAAAAGTGAAAGATGGAAAAGTGGATCACCACGTTTTTCCAGGGACAGTCCGTAATTGCGGGAAATAATGTGGCATCTGGTTATATTTAGGCAGTTCAGCGTCTCATGGAATTAGCACAGACCATTGACCACAGGGTCTGGGTTTGTCTGCCACTGCTAGCTCATAAAAGGCTTTTTCCATCAAACTTTGTGGAAAAGGCTGTTCAGAATTTTTTTGTTGTCTCGCTCAACAGTGTAATAAAATGTAATGGGCCTCGAAGAGACCTGCGCAAGAATATAAATCAAAGGAAAAACTATTTTCTTCAGTCAAGTGTTCCACAAAGATAAACAAGTACTGAGCTGCAACATCTTTTTTAGGATGGGTTCCCTTTTCCATGGCTAATGTTCTCTGTATAATAGCCAACCGAGAAGAGAGAGAGTGAGGCCTTGATTCAGCTGTGCTAATTTTATCAAAATGAGCACGTAAACATTCACAATCTGATTATCAGTTGCGTTCGCATAAAATATTTTCAGGTTTTAGATATTAAGCAAAAGAGAATCTTGGTGAATCTTGGTAACATTTTGCTTTGTATTTTATTTAGTGGCAGTTGCTTTGTAATTCTAAATATAAAAAATAATTCTAAATGTACTTCACGCTTTAAAAGCTATTTGCATTGCTGCTGAACGTACAGGAAAGTAGACGTACTTATGTGCCGTGAGAGTACATTACTGCAGGAAGTTCAGTAATGAAGTACATACACGCATGAAATTTCAGAGATGTGCTTTTGCATTATCTGATGCATCTTTGCTTCGACATCGTAATAGTAAGCCGCTCAAAGCTCGCTGTACGATTGTCCATGGCATGGTGGCTTTCTGCAATCTGGTCATCTCCTGCAGCACAAGTGCGTTGTGATATAACTCCACTTTGCCACATGGAGCTATGTCCGTGAAAATGATCCCAGATTATCTTTTCATGCTTTTGCTTTTATGATGATGACTGTGTGGGGGAAATATGTTAAAACCAGAATTCTATAATAATTATCTAATAGTCTCAATGATTTTTGGGAATTTAGGTATAAAAATTGTCCTCCCAGTGGTTCTTAAAGAGATTTTAAGTATGGATACTGTGATGGACACATCATAACCTCAAGCTTCCGTCTTTTAACCATGTTATAAAACACTGCAAGCGCTGTGACAAGCAGTACTATCCTGTTTTCCTCTTCCTCCAGATTTATATCCTTGTCCAAGGCAGGAAATGATTCAAGTAAAAAAGCATTGTTCAGATGGTGTGCCCTCCTGTATACACAGTCATTATTTTGCCTGCCATTGTCTGCTCAGTCTGTGTACACATGCACTTCTGTGCCTTGTGTGTGTTCCCAGGGATAGATGGGTGGGTGAATCTGACAGAAATTGACCCTGATGAGGAGGTGCAGGGGGAGATCCACCTCCAGATCTCTGTGCAGGGGGACGGCGATGTCCCCAGAGCTCTGCGCTGCCATGTCTTTGAGGCCAGGTGAGCCCCCTCATGTAGCGAATGTTGCACTGAACACACAAGAGCCTTTTTGTGCTAGCCCATCCAGTTTTCTATGTTCCCGGCTGCACCTTTTGTGCTAGCCCATCCAGTTATCTATGTTCCCAGCTGCACCTTTTTGCCAGCCCATCCAGTTTTCTATGTTCCCGGCTGCTGGACATTTTCATTCCATTGAAATCAACGCTGAATATAATTAAGCCACAGAGGAGCGGTAGGTGCATGCTTGTGACTTTTGTATGGAGCCCATTCCAGTCATGATGCAGGCAGGCATCATCTGTACTGGGTATTTAGAGCCCATCTGCTGCAGCATCTGGACTTATCCAGCTTTCCTCGGGCACCGTGTAACTGTGGGAGCTGGAGCGCATGTGTCTCCCTCACATCAGTGGCCTCCTCCCCGCCCTCCTCACCTTGCCCACAGCACCCTCCCCCCCCACATCAGTGGCCTCCTCCCTGATCTCCTCACCTTACCCACAGCTCCCCCCCCTCACATCTGTGGCCTCCTCCCTGCTCTCCTCACCTTACCCACAGCCCCCCCCCCCCTCTCTCACATCTGTGGCCTCCTCCCTGCTCTCCTCACCTTACCCACAGCCCCCCCCCTCTCTCACATCTGTGGCCTCCTCCCTGCTCTCCTCACCTGGCCCACAGGGCCCCCCCCTCCCCCCTACCTCACATCTCGTGCGTGGGGTTGCGTCCCCTCGGGCCGGGCGCTGTTGGCGGAGCGCCGGGGAGGGGAGGCCCGGGGGGGCCGGCCGATACGTCACGCGCGCAGAGCTCTCGCGGTCCCCCGGGAAATGCCGCTAGTGAGCAGCAGCGGCGCGGGAAGCGGCCTGGTGACGCTTCCTTTTTGTCTTACGCTGGCTCCCGGGGAGAGCCTGGTGGCTGTGGGTCTGTGGCAAAAGGCTCGTCGCGGCTGCTGCTGTAGCTTCAGACATGCCGTCAACCCCAAGGAGCACAAAGACTCTCGCCAGTTCTTAAATGGCTCTGACGCGTGCGGTACAGTGATCAAAGAAAGTCTGTCTGTGTCAAAACTTGCCTGAACACTTCATAATTCACCATTTAAATACGCTGTCTGTGTTGACTCTTCTTTTTGTCATTGACTTACCTGTGTGCATTTTGTTGGTTTGTACTACAGAGATCTAGCCAAAAAGGACCGCAATGGAGCATCAGACCCCTTTGTCAGAGTACGCTACAACGGCAAAACTCAGGAGAGTGCGGTAAGGCTGTTCTGCCATTAGCCCTTTGTACACTGTAAAATGTTCAGTGTTAAAGTGTTTACAGAGATTATATGAGTCCGCTATGGTCAGTGGACTTACATAAACTGTTGAATTAACACTGGACATTTTACTCTGTGGATTGTAAGCCAATGCCAGTCCAGAGGCTGAGGCTTCCTATCTGTATGTTTTGAGCAGGTTGTAAAGAAGTCCTGCTATCCTCGCTGGAACGAAAGCTTTGAGTTTGAACTGGACGAGCTGCCCAGCGACGCCCCTCTGACCGTGGAGGTGTGGGACTGGGACCTGGTCAGTAAAAATGACTTCCTGGGAAAGGTGAGGAACTGAGCTTCGTCATGTGCCCGTCAAGGAAGCATAACAGCTGTCGTGGTATGCGTGAAAGCTTTCAGGTTTAGAGCATGTTTTACTAAAGCTAGATCACTAGTCCTTGGTCCAGTACTGCATCCCGTGGTCCAGAATGGAATCCTGCCTGTGCTAATGCAGTCTGCAGCTGGTGGAAGTCCACAGGTCGCTCCGCTCAGTCAGTCTGCTGCACTGAGCAGCATGAGAAGTGCAGACCTCTAACTGTGCAGTTACAGCCGATAGAATACAGAGTAAACAGAACAGGCAGCTAGCTACACTCACTTCAGATAGCACGTGTGCTGGTCTGTGCTTTCCTGAATTTACACAGGATATTACAGTGTTGCAGTGAGCTTACAGATAATGGCTGCATTTTAAATTTGTCAAAAGCCAAAAAAAGGGATAAAAAGTAACTGTAAAATGATATTGTATAGCATGAGTTTTGGGATTTCCTCTTCTTTTTTTCTCATTGATGCTGTCATGGTCAATGAGCCGCTTTTGACTTGCTTACACCCCTTTCAGACTTGATCTTACGCAGATGACTACAGTATCTTTCTGATGACATGGATGATCTTTTCCCTTCTTTCAGGTTTTGTTCAACATCAACAGGCTGCAGTCGGAACAGCAGGAAGAGGGCTGGTTCCGCCTGGGTCCAGAGAAACCCAAACACAGCCAGTATGAGTGAGTCATCTTACAGTCACCATTGCTGCTCTTGGCACTGCAGAACATACCAGTCACTCACAAGCCTTACATTTTCCTAGTTAATTATAGCATGCCGTGTTCTGTTGATTGTAACAGAGCGCAGTATGTAACTATGCTACATCATGCCTGTGGAGATTGCACCAAGTCCTTAAATTATTGTTGTGATATTGTAAGGATTTGCGAGCTGCATGCTTTAAATGAGAAAGCAGCGGGGGCGACGTCAGAAGATTAGAGGGTTAATCTTCTCTTCAGTTACTGGGGCTGGAGGGGCCAGAGAGGGCCGTGGAGGGAGAGTTGTCCGTCCCACTTCCTGTGGGGTTGCGCATAGGTCTGTGTGACTGAGCCCTTCCATGTGCCAACAGGAAGCCACAGCATAATCCTATCCCTGAAATCCTTGTTTTTTTTTTCTCCTCCCCCCTTGCACAAGAGATCATTGAGCAGTGTGGGCACTCGGGGAATGGGGGGATTAGTGTCGAGTGGTGAGTGAGGGTGAGTGGGATGGGATTGAAGTGAAGTCCTCTAACAGTAAGTTAGCTGCAAAGCAGCAATATAACCTTGGTGGTGTACAGCCTTTTGAAATTGCTTTAGGGGATAGATGTGAACCACATGTTGCCCATATTATACTATTTGTTTTGTTAGCAAACACCCTGATCTGGGTTGATGTAAAGTTTTGCATAGTTTTTATGCGTGACTGGAAGATATTTACTGTAGCAGTTCAGGTAAGGTACACTACATGGCCAAAGGTATGTGGACACCTGACATCAAACATTCATCTAAAATTATGGCCATTAATACAGAGTTGGTTCACCCTTTGCTGCTATAAAAACCTTCTCTCTTCTGGGAAGTCTTTACACTAGATGTTGGAGCTTTGCTGCAGGGATTCGCTTCCATTCAGCCAGAAGAGCATCAGTGGGTGGTTAGGCCTGGTTCACAGTTGGCTTTGCAGTTGATCCCAAAGGTGCTGGATGGGGCTGAGGTCAGGGCTCTCTGTAGGCCAGTCAAGTTCTTCCATATCATTCTCCACAAAATAATTTATGTATGGACCTTGCTGTGTGCCCAGGGGCATTGTCATGCTGAAACAGGAAAGGGCCTTCCCCAAACTGTTGGGGAAACACAAAATCATCTAGAATGTGATTGTGTGCTGTATCATTAAGATTTGCCTTCACTGGAAGTAAGGGACCTAGCCCAAACCATTAAAAACAGCCCCAGACCAAGGGGTGTCCAGATACTTTTGGTCATATAGTGTACTTACACCAACAGTTGAACCTGCAGTTACACTAGTAAAATCACACCAGTGCCACAGTGAACCTTGTTGAATCTTACACGCTCATAAGTGTGTAAGGGCACTGCTTGACAGCTCAATCTATTACAAATGTTATGCACTAATTAATCAGTTTATGTAAGTGGAGATGCATGAAAGGAAAGTGAATCAATAAAGTACTTCGGAGAAAACGTTTTCTTATGCATTCTTTGCATTCTGCGTCAACAAAGCATCGCCTTTTTCTTACATAAGTCACCTTTTTTCCATTAATAATACTTCAGTTTATTCTGTAAAGGAACATTACCTTGAGAACCAATGTGGAAAGGTCACGCAGTGTGTGTTAGTCACATAATCTTGGGCTATAGATGCAAATATGACTCCCCCACCTTTGCTGCCAATCACTGCTTCACTCTCTCACTCAGTCACGCACTCGCTCTTGGGTTGAGAGCTTGGTAGTGTGCGATAATTGTATATAAAAAGGCTTAAAATAAGCTTGAGAAGAAGAGCAGGAGAAAGAGGAATTTTCCATAATCATATCAGCAGGCAACGGCTGGTGTATTATATTTAGAGCTTACACTGGATGAAATCCCTGTGATTGTATGATTAAGAGAAACTGGCCTTCTTTTCTTGGCTAGAAATCACTGCTCTGGACAGCTTTTTTATTAAATCAGATTTAAAGCACACACACACAAGTAGTTCCAAGTATAGCTCACAGAGTTAATGTGGTGCTGCCATTTGAGAGGAAAAGTAGAAAATGTACATACATGTATAAAATGTGTATGTACAATCTACATACATGTGTATTATTTACTGGTGAAAACTGTTATTTATTTAACTGTCATACTATTATTTACTGTTTGTTTAAAAGTAATTGTAGTATAGCTTGTCCCAGATTGTGGCACTGATTCTGATGTATTCTGATGCATTCTTCCCCTTGTCATAAATGATTCACTATAGGCCTTTAATGATTTTGTCTTCACTTTGTTTTGAAAGCTCAACATCATCAAAGCACATCAGTCTGCAAACCTCCTCCCCCTGCCTCTCTTTTTTTTCTTCCCCGTGTAAAAATAGGGCAGAAATGAAAATGTCAAAGCCAGTCCCACAACAAAGGATTACTCCAGTGCACGTTTACTCTCTGTGCAAGAAATAACGGGATTCTGTCCACACCCATGATGTAACTGTCATTAAGCCCTTGAACAGAATGCTTCAGGGAAATCAAATGGTTTGGTGGTGGTTGTGTCTTTTCCTGGCTGGGGGGTGGGGGTGTGAAATGAGCTATTGTGTAAAGGACACCCATTTCCCCACACGGATGGCTGTGATTAACCAGGAAAATATTCCCGGATTAAGCTGGCATAATCCCTTTCTCTCCGGAGCGATCCTCTTTCTTCCCCGTGAATGAGTCGAGCTGTTGCTGTTTGTTTTGTCTCTGTCTCTTTTTTTACACCTCCATCTTCTCTCTGCTGGGATTTTTGACATCCTCGATCTGCCACCCTGCTGGCTAGCGGCCGGTTATTTGGGGGCCCTGGTCGGGGGGGGGGAAACGGTGTGTTCTGAGCGCCGCCCACTCGTAAGTGCAGCCCTCGCCGAGCCGTAAGAGCCGTTCCGCAGGGCCGCGGCTAGCGCCTCTCCAGCCTTAAAGAAATGGACTGAAAGGTTTAACCTTTAGCGTGCGCGTTCTTTACCTCCTGCCGGTTAACCACCGGCTATTGCTGCTCGCTGCTCGCTGCTCGCCACCCCCTCGTCTTTGAACTGAAACTGAATCGCCCTGGCTGTGCTCGTTCCAGTTTCTCGAGCGCTTATAAAGGAAGTTCCCCCGGACTTTGGGCGCTGTGCAGCATGACTCTGGTGGACTTATCCAGCTTACCGCGGACTTTGGTTTGTTGACCTCGGTTGGCCTCGAGCGGCTCATCGCGCGTGACGCACCCGCTGCTGTGTCTCGAGGGAGAAGTTCCCTTTGCCACGTCATCTGAAGAGATAGTCACATGACCACAACTTCCACTGTGTTTATTGACGGCCAAACCCACACTGTCCAGTCTGTTGTTTAATTGTGATGTGCCTGTCTGGTAAAGATGGAGAAATTTGGGAAAAACTGAACCGTTACCTTGTTGGGTTGGTAATGGATTTTGTGAGGTCCTTGTGAGCTTTGTTTGGGTGTATGGCATGGACACATCTGCTTACCTTGCCAAAAAGGTCTTTTTATTTCAACTGTATTTTAACAATTAGGATTTTTTAAGAATTAATTCTCATCCCACTGATAACCCAGTCAGGTAGTGATAGTGTGGTCAGGTGATGCTAAATACAATAAAATTATAATGGGAACATGTTTCACTGTTCTAATATACAGTACATGTTACACCATACGGTAGAATGGTGTTCTTGCGTTTTGATGGCTGTACAAAGGGGAGAGCTTCCTGAATGCTTGTGTGGGTTTTCATGGTGCTGGTGCCCACACTGTGGGGACTGGGGTCTGAGGGTACCTGTTCTGTTGCAGTGCTTCCTGAATGCTTGTGTGGGGTTTTCATGGTGCTGGTGCCCACACTGTGGGGACTGGGGTCTGAGGGTACCTGTTCTGTTTCAGGGGCACCCTGGGATCCCTGCGGCTGCAGCTCAGGCTCCGCGACGAGACCGTTCTGCCATCGGGCCACTACCGGCCGCTCGTGGAGCTGCTGTGCCAGTCCGTGGGCACCTGCCTCAACGTGAGCGAGGCTCGTCGTGGTTATTACCCAGAGTCCTCTTAGGCTGGGTCTGGCCAATCAGCACTCAATAAGCTTACTCAAAATAATTCACACCCTGGGCTGTTGGGTGGCTTGTCCTATTAAAGCTGTGTTCAGTGCCTGGATGGGACCCGCAGATTGGACGATACCAGTGCCAGTCCTGCATGGCCACGCACATTAGGCTCCAGAATTTACAGGGATGGGAGGGTTTCAGGTTATTTTCCCATCTCGTTGAACATTATCGACCCCTGCTGACCAATTGGGAACCCGCGACTCTGCCTGTTGAGCTGTGCATGAAGCGACATCATCAGACCCATAATTACTCTGATATATGCGAGACCAACATGCATGGCAATGGGGCCACAGAGTGGGGTTACAAGCTTTGGATGCAAAATGTGCTTTTCTGCTCTCGCCTGAATTAATAGTGGAGCTATGAGCAATGTGCACTGGTATATGGATATGATTGGGCATTTCTAATTGGGGAGAAAAAGGGGAGAAAGTATTTAAAAAAGAAATCTAGTGCTGATTGGACAGACATGGTATTTAACATCATTAATTTTGTGTGTACTGTCTGGATTTAACATTCCAATCAGATTTGGTTGGCTAATTTCTTGCATTATATAACTGGCGCTGTTCTTTTGACCATGAAATTACATTAAAACGGTTCATGAAATTATGTGAGAAATGCAGCGAGTGATTTTCTGTCCAGCAGCATGTCTCCGTAATGTGATTAACTTGTCAGTGATCAGAGTGGACGCCGTTGTTTTAGGGTAACTGGCCAGACCTAATGATGCTAATTGACGAGACCACTACGGCCGAAAGCCGACAGGAGGTGGCCGCGAACCTCGTCAAGCTCTTCCTGGGCCAGGGGTTGGTGAAGGAGTTCCTGGACGTCCTGTTCAAGCTGGAGCTGGACAAGACCAGTGAGTCACCAAAGATCCTTTTGAAACTGTGTTATGTGCACTGAAATGAGCCGAATGTACTATATCCTTTAGACTGCGTGTTGACTTGGGGAGCGGTTCTCCGCGGCAGTTGGTGTGGTGTGCTGCTTGTACCCTGGGACTAGGTCCCATCTGCCTTCAGTTCTTTTCACTTTGTCTTTCAGGTGAGCCCAACACTCTCTTCCGTAGCAACTCCCTGGCATCCAAATCCATGGAGTCCTTTTTAAAGGCAAGTCTTTCCCTTTGTGTCTAGTTTCTTCTGTGACTGTGAGTGCAAGTGTAATGCTGCTTTTCCCACGGTTCAAGGTAATCGAGTGACTGTCACTCCCCTCCCCCTTCTGTCCTCCCGCAGGTGGCAGGTATGCAGTATCTTCACAGGCTTCTCGCTCCCACCATTAACCGTATCTTTGAGGAGAAGAAGTACGTTGAGCTGGATCCCAACAAGGTGGAGCTGAAGGAGGCAGGGTGAGAACTGACCTGCATGAACAAGCCAGGCCTCTAACGTTTTCTGCATCGCACAGATTCATTTCTTCGTTTTCTGTTGTGGATCAGCTTTCTCATCGATTGGCTTTTGTATGCACCCTCATGAGAATTGCATACTGAATAATACAGGGCACTGCAATTGTATCGTGATTTATTTCCCATTGTTAATGGATGATTTTGCAGTTTGCTATTTTATGGTGTTTTTTAACATCATTTTACTTTGTGCTTTATGGCTTTGCTCCCTGAGAATCTTGCTCTTTGTTTGAGCCTGTGTTTATTTCAGCATTACAGATGATGGCGTGCGTTCATGTTGGCTGAATTCAGCCAGATATTTGCCAGCAGATGGGTCTGTTAAACCCAATGAACAGATTGCCAGTGTGTATTTTGCGCCAGGCAGTCCGGGTGCGAGGCCTTGCGCTGGTCTCCTGTGCCAGATGCCCGTCTCTCACACGGGCTGCGCCGCGCGAGGGCGTGGCCCTCAGCCCTTCACCCGAGCGCCTCCTGTCCCGCCCCGCAGGTGCGCCGGGCTCCACCGGACGCAGACCGAGGCCGACGTGATTCAGCAGAGCGCCTCGCACCTCCAGTCCTACCTCACCGAGCTGCTGCACGCCATCACCCGGTCCGCCGCCTACTGCCCCGCGGCCCTGTGCCAGGCCTTCCGCCAGCTCTACCAGCGCGTCCAAGAGCGCTTCCCTGGCAAGGAGTACCGGGTCAGTACGGCAACGGCGCCCCTCCGTCCCGCTGCGCTCCTTTAAAGCAGGCCGTCGGGCCGTGGGGGGGGGGGGGGGGGGGGGGGGAGGTACAGCGGAGAGAAATCATTGGTCGGCTGCTGTTTCTATGGCGCTGGGGCTCGTGACTGCTCGGGGAATGGAAGCGGCTGAATGGCTGCGCTCAGTGGACGCGCTGATTGAACTGTCTGTGCCTTGGGGGCGCTGCCTGGTTTGCAGATACATTACTGGGCAGGAGACGCTCGGTGCTGTTCGGTTCTGTGCACACGCTGTGTGTATACTCATGCAGATGGGGAATGGCCAGTGAATTATTCATTCTGCAAACAAATGAGTAAATAAAATCGTTGATGTTTGGACATATTAATATATATTTCAGTGTAGGAAAGCTATTATGTTTGCCCAGTGATAGAATACAAATTACATTACAGTACATTTCTTCTGACTTGCGTTGCTAAAATGAACTCAAATTCAAGTATGGCAGTAGTAAGACAATATATACAAATATAGAATAGCAAAACATTTTTTTTTACTTTTCATGCTTGTTTCAGGATATTGCAAAATTGTATATGTCCAGGGACAAACTGATGGAATGTTTTTCCTCTGTTGTATTGCATTGAGTTGTCTTTTTAATGGTGTCATGAGTAACAGTGCTCAATGCAGACCCAGGTACACATGCTTTTAGCTAGGGAGGATGCAGCAGTGTATTAGCTGCCAAAAGACGTATGCTAAATACAGGCATCTATTCAAGTTTAATTTGGTAGAATTATAGCTCATTTCAAAACAAGAGAGATACTGTGCTTCCTGCAGCCTGGAGAGCTTTCTACCAACTAATCTATGCAGTATTTTACATGTGGACCAATTTAATCCTTAACATATAGTATTATATGATATACCAGTATTTGTATTTTTGCCAGTAGGTACCTCACCAGCCTGGTCACAACCCTGGTACTGTGCCTGTTCTGGGTTATTGGATTGCCGAACTGGCAGCTTGGTTGCTGATTCACATCCTGGGAGGAAAATTGTTTTTGCAATTTTGAATAACATTTTAAATCTGATTTCCTTCCCTGAATACTCAGCTATATAATAATAATAATAATAATAATAATAATTTTAAAAAAATAAAAAAATAATAATAGTGATCGTAATAATAATCCTAACAAAATAATAATAATATCAACAATAAAACAATAATAATAATAATAATAATAATAATAATAATGTAAGATATATTTGCTAAGAAAATAAATCTTTAAATAGTATGTCCACATAGGTTTGTCACAGATTAGCCATGTTATCTTTATTTTCGCTCTTTTTTATTCTGTGTTTATCCTTTGTACGTGTTCTCCATTGTCTCGTTTCCATGTGTGCGAAAAGTGGTTAAATAAAAACTATAAGGGCGGACCATTCCTCTCTTTTGTCCACAGAAGGTGAAGTTCATCGCTGTGACCAGCTTCCTGTGTCTGCGCTTCATCTCTCCGGCCATCATGTCTCCCAAGCTGTTCCACCTCAGAGAAAAGCATGCCGACGCCCGCACCAGCCGCACCCTCCTGCTGCTGGCCAAGGTACCTGTGGCACAGAGCGCTCACGCTGCAGCTCGCACATCATCACTCATCAAAGCCCTCTGTCCCTCGGGGTGGTGCTCGGTGCTCCCCTGTGCCCCGCACGGTCCCGTCAGATATGCAGCGGGCACATTATCCGTTTCACTCTTGCGAATTGTGAAATGTGAAAACACGTTGCCAAAAAGTACAATCACGGACGTTTCGTTACGTTACATTACGTTTATTTGGCAGACGCTTTTATCCGAAGCGACGTACAATAAGGTCATACCGAAGGTCACTGGAACAACTACAAAACACAGGTCCCAAGGTACAATACTCATTATGTAATAGTTATTCATAGCCATGAACACATTAAGTCCAGTTCACACAGGAAGCATTGGGGTAGGTCAGAGAGTAATGTTAAGTCAAATTAGGAGGCATGACAACAAGCTACAACATCAAGATAACGGGATTAAAGTATTTAAAATTCAGCGATTGAAGTGCTTAAAATTCAGAATTTCACCCAGCTCTGACTGTGTCCCCCCAGGCCATCCAAACCATCGGCAATCTGGACACCCTGGCCTGCTGCTCCAAGGAGCCCTGGATGGTGCCTCTGCAGCCCGTCATCCTGCAGGGCATCACCCATCTGAAGGACTTCATCACCAGGCTGGTCAGCTTCGAGGATCAGGAAGGTGAGTCAATTCACAGGTGTTTTTGTGGCAGGCCTGTTCTTCCGGTCATGGTGTAATTTTAAGAAATCCCGCCCCAACTGTCTCTGGGGTTTTTTGGTCTTGATTTCCACTGGGAATCCCTAACCCTAACCCTAACCTCACAGAATACTGTTGTGACATCAAAATCATAAAAATGTGTGTTGAACTAATGATCAGTTGATAAAAATATATTTTTCCTATGCTCATCAGTGATACATTTGTAGCTTTTTTTTGTGATCGACTTTTTTTTATGAATTATTAAAAGATCAGAGGGTACAGGAGTACAAAGATACAGAAGAGCAACAGAAAATGTCAATAAAAATAATTGCCTCCCTAGCCAACGTCCCAAACCTGGTGACGTCTCTCTTCCACCGCACATGTAGCTCGATCCAGACAATCTGAAAACTGTCTGCAGACAAGAAAATTGACCAAAGCTGACATGTGGCAGAGAGTCCACAAAACATAAACAAAACTACTGCATCAACATTAGAAGCAGATACTAACAACAAAGAACAAACCTTTCAAATATGAAATTCTAAACTTAACCCTGAACTTAGTCAGTAATCTTCAGCTTAACCATACATTTTCTCTAACGAGAAAGTTACAAATAGCAAAACAAACGACCACATCAGTGTTTTCTTTAGTGACATATCACAGTTTTTCTTTTGCTGTGGCATTTCGTTGTTTATGTGGCTTGTTTCAGACCTGGGCCTCCAGACACGGATGAGCCTTCAGTGCGGCACTATGGAGAAGGAAGGCTTCCTCTTGCTCCACAGGACCAAAGACAAGTGCATGCTGATGACCTCGCCCTTTAAGAAGTATTATGTCACCCTCAGCAAGGACACCCTGTCCTACGCTCGCACCCAGCACTCCAAGGTGAGCGTCTTCAGAGGCCTCCTTTTACACGGGGGGCACTTCCTTCCATAAAGCCAGCTCTGACCGGCGTTCCGGAAGCATCGTAGACAGTGTACGTCTCATTGGCTCGACTGTGTCAGCAGTTCTCAGCAGATGTTTGTGCTCGATTGGCAGAAGAGCTCCTTCATTTCACTACCGAAAATCCGGGCGATGGAGAAGGTTGAGGAGAAGAGCTTTGGGAGCGCCAACGTCATGCAGATCATCTCCAGCGAGGACAGCGGGCAGATGGAAACCCTCTATTTGGATTGCAAGGTCAGGCCCTGACCTTGGGATGGAGGGAAAATCCCTGCCTTGTTGATGTTTGAAAATAATAGCGTGGTAGCATGCGATGCTGTCATTCTCTTGGCTCTGATTAAACCTGTGGTGTGGGTCTGAGTGACTGACCTGGCCTCTCTTTCTTTCAGAGTGTGAATGAGCTGAACCAGTGGCTTTCAGCCTTAAGGAAAGCCTGCAGTCACAACACGGAAACCATGAACTCCTATCACCCAGGGGTTTACAAGGGAGACAAATGGAGTTGCTGCCACCAAAAGGACAAAACCGGTACTGCAGTTTCCAGTGACGCTGTTTTACTGTATGTAGCGTCATGTCAGTCATATGCTGGAGGAGATCCACAGATCTGATTTTGTGACATCTCCTTTTCTCTACTCAGATGCAGGATGTGACAAAACAAGGCATGGAGTCACCCTGCAGGAATGGTATGACCCTCTGGACCCTGACTTGGAATCCCAGCTCATTTATCGACATCTACTGGGAGTCAGAACAGTGATGAGGTAAATGATTCGATTCACAGGCAGTGAATACAAGTTGGTTTGATTTATAATCATTTTGATTAAAATCTGATGTATGCCTTTCCCTTTTCACTCTTCTTGTTGAATTACGTATACTCTTTCATGTTACATGTACCTCCATTCCAGCGCTTATTGTACTTTGTATCATTGTCCTGATGTTGTAGCTTGTACTGCCCCCTAGTTTGACTTAGCATAGGTTAGGTCAGAGTAATGTTAACTGTGTGAACTGGGCTTTATGTGTTCTTGGCTATGAATAACTGTACAAAATGAGTATTGTACCTTATTGGACCTGTGCTTTGTAGTTGTTACAATGACCTTTAGAATGCACTTTTGTTTGTCGCTTTGGATAAAAGTATCTTCCAAATAAATGTAATGTAAAGTACATTTCTCCTCTAGGGACAAATACTTAGAGATGACCAAAGCTGAAGAAGGCAATGGCAAAGATTCAGTGGCAGGTGGGGACCTTTCCTTCTGAACCATCACGGGAAATTTTTGATCATATTGCAGATACAGCTGCCAAAGCATTATTCGGAATACATCTTCACAATAAAATTATTGGTGTTAAATTAACCCTAACAGTGTTAGATCTACTCTAAGAGAGTCTAATAGGGACAATATGTACTTTGTTAATGTTAAAAGTGCTCTGTTGACTTTACAATATTTGACTTTACAAGATTTTGTTGTGCTTCAGCAAAACCAAAACAGTGCTAAAACCCTTCAACAGATCTGCAATTTCAGAGGTGTATTATTTTTTGAGTGCATTATCATTAATTAGGCTAATTAACTAAGAAAGCATATCTGAACTGTGCACCCAGCTTGCCATTAGTAAAATATGTAGCTCTAGCTGTTGAATAGTGCGCAGTTGATGGCGGCCATCTTGATTAGGCCTGTATTTTGTCTCTTCCAGGTCAGGAGAAGTTGGATGGTATCGCCAGGTTCTTCAAAGTCCTGCAGGACCTGCAAGATGCCCATAGTGCTGTGGAGGAGGCAGAGCGTTCTCAGAATAAAAACTTCCTCCTGGAGCTCCAGACGTAAAAGACTGAGGGGCGCATGTTCTCAAACTACTGCCAGCCTGACCCCACCCACACACCCTCCCAAACGTAGACACACACACACACACACACACATACACACACACGCGCGCACACACACACCAGACCTGGGTCAAATACGAATTTGTTTTGGATTCAAATACTTTTCTACACTTTACTGATCTTGTCTTGTGTATTGGAACCAATGAAATACTCTCAAAAAGTGAAAACCCTGACTTCTGGTTATATTGGCAGGCTCAATTACACCAGGCAAGATCAAGAGAGCACAGAAAAGTATTTGAATCCAAAACAAATACTTATTTGACCCAGGTCTGACTTCACTTACATCACACCGACAATGCCTCCACAAAGCCCAGCCCTTCTTCTGATGCTCAGTACTCACAGTTCACTGCAACGGTGCCACTTTGGGACCAGGCAAGCCAGCTAGCTCCTACAGTCTCTACATCCATTCTGTATTACTGTGTTTGGCTTTGTGTGTATGCCCAGTCGCTGCCCTGTGCGAGGTGAAGATGTTCCTGTCTCGTTTTTGCCCATAGGCATCCCTTTAATGATAGCAACACAGCCTCATTGACAATATATTGTGTGTAGCTTTATAAACTTTTAATTCACATAGGACCAAAACGATCAATTCTCACCATGTTTACATAAACTGATTTTTCTATTGTGCAGTGCCCAGTTACACATGATCGTTCAGACATTCTGGAAAGAGTTGTCATTTTCCCTTTTCTCCCTTTTCTGGGAGAAATGACCTCTTGATGTACGCAGTGATCACAGGAAATAGTCAGTTTCGCATATACAGCAGTATTTACTCTTGTAACTTTAATGGAAAGAGATGAAAGATTCCAGTGGAGAGTTAACTGATGATCTACAAAATGGTTGACCTTCTTCTTGAGAATACTATGTGATGGCAGCTGTGACATGCAGTTTGGAGTGACCAATCATATCCTATGGACATTTACAACTTGGTTGCTACGGTAGGAACTTACCACAAATAGTAGCCCTGACTGGGAGTGATCACCTGTAAGAAATAGCTGTCCGATTAACCTTTTTAAAATTTTTAAAAACGTTTACACAATTAATTTCTGATGAAATTTCCATTCGGTTTATCTGTTCCTTGTTGTCATTACTTATTCTTGGGAGATATTTTTTACTTTTCAAAGGTATTGGTAATTTCTGGCATTTGCACAAACAGACGCACTTTCTATAAAAGACAGCGTGTAAAAATCTTAAATGGCACCTAGGACTGTATGAAATAAGTATAGAATTCCTTACTGTTCTTAACATGTCTACCAAATTATTTAATGTGTCAAACCACAAAAAAAAATATTTTTAAATGAACCTCAGGGGAAGACTTTGGTCAGATACTCCAGGCATGCAGAGACAAGTCAGTGGCCTTTTTAAGGTCGATTCATAAATGCTTGTTCTATCAGCCAATTGCCTCCTCTCTTCTTTATTTTTCACCCTAGATGCCTTTTGGGTAAGTATTGTAGCATTTACGGGTGGTAAGGTCAGATCATGGTCATTGTAAATTTGCAACAGGAGCAATTCAGCCAGATTGGACAGACAAGAAAGATCATAATGCCGCTGTTTGAAATAGGATGTGTGAGAAGGGGCGGGTCAACCAGGAAAACCCAAATGAATTATGACCTTTCTTGTGAATTATGAATTAACTATGTTGAATTCTCCATAATGCTGTTGCCATGTATTGTCTGTATTGTCCAGTGTTTATGTCTGTCTTATTATGTGGTATGTACTGTCTACAGAATATTTATGTTTGTTAGACTTGTGCTTTTTTATATTACACGGCTATTGTAATTGCCAGATGAATGTAACATTGTAAGCCTATTAAATTCAGAAATACAATGATTATTTATCGTGAACTATTTATATTTAGAATTTTATATTATAAAAATTAATATCATATTAAGGAATATATTATTATTACCAGACAGTCCATATTGTTTATGAATGATCACCTTAGTTTTACATTTTCTTTATTGTTTCTAAGTTCCCCAGCTGTGAAGTGCGGTTTTTTGGTCTCTGAGAAGAAGTCAACTGACATATACACATGACACATAGATTATATAAACTACTAATTCTCTCACAAGGGATATGTTACATGTTTGTTGCTATAATGTAAGCACAATATCAGGAAAGCAACTGGTCAGGCTAATAGTTCTCTGCCAGTTCTCTGTAGTACTGCAACACTGGTATATTTATATATTTCTTGTTCATGTCTAGCGCAACTTTGGGAAACTAACCTCTTCTCATTGTCAGAAAAAATGATATTTGATCGAACTTTAATTAGAATGTCCAAATATTAGCTGTATAACGGAATAATGTTTGATGTAATGTAAAATGTCCAGTGTTAATTCAACTCTAACAGTCATAGTGGGACCACATGTTATAGCTGAATTAACTAGACATTTTACTGTGTAAGTACTCTTTAAGTACACGTTGTGACTAAACTTGGAACAACTGTGGCATAAATTGCATGTTAGGAAAATGGTTGGCCCCCACCACTCTCCGATCCACAGTAGTACTCCCAGCTTTTGTACTAATTCAGGTTATGGAATTTTATGGTATTAGAATATATGTCTTTTTATACAGTGCCATAAAATAATATTTGCCCCCTGATTTCCTCTATTAATTCATATTTGTCTCACTGAATGATTTCAGATCTTTAGACAAAATGTAATAATAGACTAAGGGAAACAGTAAACACAAAACACATTTTTTTTTAAAAGATTATAAAATTTATTTCATGAAAAACATCACGCACCCTTGTGAAAAGTAATTGCCTCCTTAGTTACTCAGTCAGCCAATTAATAAAATTTAATTGAAAATTAGATTCAGCTGATTGAACGCTTGATTGCAGCCAGCCCTGTTGAATCGAAACCTCACTTACATTGAACCTTGCCATCAGAGTAAAGTAGTCACCACAAAGTTTCTACAAGCACACTATGCCACAATCAGGAAATTCCAGAAGTGAAGAGAAAAAAGTTTCTGGAAAGTCTGGAAAGGGTTACAAAGCCATTTTAAGGCGCTTGAACCACAGGGAGAGGCATTATCTCCAAATGGAGAACACTTAAAACAGTGGCGAATCTTCCCAGGAGTGGCCAGCCTGCCAAAATTTCTTCAAGAGCGCAGAGATAACTCATCCAGGAAGTCACAAAAGATCCCAGAAGCACATTCAAAGAACTACAGGCCTCTCTTGCCTAAGTTAAGGCCAGTGTCCTTACTCTACAATATGAAAAAGACTGGGCAAAAATTGGACTCATGAAAGAGCGACAAGACAAAAACCACTGCTAACCAAGAGAAACATCAATGCTTGTTTCACATTTGCAAATAAGCACCTTGATGATCACCAAGACTTTTGGGATAATGTAATATGGACAGATGAGTCAAAAGGGAAACTTTTGAAATCAAATCACTGTTTATTTATATAGCACCTTCTATGCAAGATTGCAATGCAAAGTGCTTCACATTGTAAAGATTTTTAAAAATCCATGAAAGAGCTACGGAAACACTAAACACAGTAAAAAAAATTAATAGAAATAATAAAACCATCAATAATAACAGGAATTCTAGCAATAAAAACAATAGCAGTAATAAAAAAGTAAAATGAAGCAGAATTAATAAATGTAAAATTAGATAAACGTAATAAAAGTCAGGTAAAAATAAAAAGGCAATGGCAGTTAGGTAAAATAAGTGAAATAAAAGAGAAATAAACTATGTACAGTAAAAGCTAAACTAAAAAGGTGTGTCTTAAAATTTCATTTAAAAATGATGATAGATTCTGAAGCCCTCGGGTCCTTTGGCTGGCTGTTCCAGAGGCGAAGACCATAGACACTAAAAGTTGCCTCCTCATACAGTAGATCTTTGTCCTAGCCCATGGGAGAGCTAAAACGTCACTGTCAGAGGACCTGAGGGATCTAAACACAGCATATTTATAAAGCATGTCTGAAATGCATTTTGGCATTAGTCCACGGAGTGATTTGAAAACCAATTTTAAAAATCATAAAATCTATTCTAAAACTAACAGACAACTAATGAATGCATTTTGAATGATCTGCGGTTTAGAGTTTTCTTAGGTAGACCAGACCAGAAAGGACAGCATTGCAATAATGAAAGCATGCATTAATTCACCTGTGTCTGCCTGGGAAATTACTGTGCTATTGCAATATTCGTACGATGATAAAAGCCAATTTTGATGACATTTCTGATGTGGGCATCAAACTTCAGATATGGGCACACCAAGGTTACTAGCTTGGGGCTTGATATATTGTGCTAGGCATTCTATGTTAATGCACATTTCCTCTCTCAGAGCCTTTGCTCCAATAATTAAAACCTCTGTCTTGTCTTTGTTCAATTGCAGGAAATTCTGTAACATCCACAAGTTGATATGATCAATGCACTTAACCAGTTTGTCAATGGGTGATATAGATATGTACAGTTGTGCATCATCTGCAGGACCCAGAATGAAGCCTTGAGGGACCACCTGTTATACTACTGTTGGCCAAGGAGAGGTCAACAGTGGAGACAACATAGTCCCTGCCATTCAAATTCAGGTCCAAAACCAATTTAAAACTGTGCCAGAGAGGCCAACACACCTCTGTAGTCTGTTTAGAAGTATATCATGATCAAAAGCATAAAAAGCAATGCTTAAGTCTAAAGTACTAAAATTGAGAGTTTCTTATTATCCATATTCATGCTGAGCTCATTTGCAAAGTTAATTAAAGCCGTCTCATTGCTAAGGTGAGCACAAAAGCCAGATTTAAATTTATCTAAAGTTCGCTGATTAAATGTGATCAATGATTTTGCTCAAAAAAGAAAGATTTGGCCTAAAATTGTTGAGCACTAAATAATCTGGGTTGCTTTTTTGTTGCCATTTTCTCTCCAATTTAGTCGTTATACCAATTCCCCATGTGAATCACAGTCCTGGTCGACGTGTTATCCTCTGTTGGTCTTTGGGAGGGTGTAGACTATCGCATGCCTCCGATACATGTGGAGTCGCCAGCCACTTTCACCTGACAGCGAGGAGTTTCACTGGGAGAGCGTAACACATGCAGAGGTTCACGCTATCTCCCCCAGATCCCCTCGCTGCTGAACAGGCGCCCCGACCAACCAGGAGGAACCAATAGGAACGTCTGACCAAGACCGGAAGTACCGCTGCCGGGGATTGAACCCTGGTCTCTGTGGTGGTAGGCGAGTGCTTATACCTCTACACTCTACCTCTACACTACCCAGACGGCCTTAGGTTGCTTTTCTTTAGAAGATGTTTCATGATGGCAGTACGTAGTGCCATGGGGAAGATACCAGTGAGCAGGGAATGATATACAATCATTGGAACTTCATCTTCTAGACAATTGTACACTTACTTTAAAAAAGGTGTTTGGGATAGGTCAAATGAGCAGGTGGAGGGATTGAGTTGTAAAACTACTTCCCTGAGCATTTCTCTTTCACCAACAGTAAAGTGGTTCATAGCGGTTTCACACAAAGGACCCTCAAACAGGTTCTCAAATGTTTTATACTCAACCTGATATTCGTTATCTCTGAAGAATGCTGCCAATTCATCACATCTTGATGTAGAGGTCATGTCAGAGAGACTTCTTGGAGCTGGATCTATAAGGCTGTTTATTGTTGAAAAGAGCACATGAGGATTATTCTGATTTTCATTTATCAATTTTGAAGAAAAAAAAGCAAATCTGGCATTTCTAATTGTCTGAATAAATGTTGTGAGACGCTCTTTGAGAATGTCGTAATGGACTTGCAATTTAGTTTTTCTCCATATATATTCAGCTTTCCTACAGTTTTTCTTTAGACTAATAATATTCTCAGTTCTCCATGGTGATTTCTTTTTAGATGTAATCTTTTTGAGTTGGGCTGGTGCTATAATATCAATAGCAGCCTTCGGCTTGCTACTAAAATTGTTGACTAAAACATTACAAGAAGAAGAAGAAGGAAGAATTGGTGGGGGTACAGGTTATTATTAATATGCGTATTGAACTTTTCAGCCCCTGCAAATGTAAGATAATGTTTCTTAACATCGCATTTATTTGGCAGACGCATTTATTCAAAGCAACGTACAATCCTCTCAGTACAGCAAGAAGTTAGGGTACCGGTGCAGAGAAAAAATACAATAGTGACCAGAAACAGCCAAGTCAATAACAGAGGATACATAAATCATGAGGCCAGTCATGATAATAAGGTCTAATGTATGACCGCGATTGTCAGTCAGTCCAATAACATGTTGAATTAAATCCATAGAGCTTTGCATTTCGCAGTACGAACATCATGCCAACAGTCAAACATGGTAATGGCAGAGGGATGGAGCGGGCATGCTTTGCTACCTCAGGGACCTGGACAACTTGCCGCTATTGAAAGAACCATGAATTCAGCTGTGCAAGAGAAGATTCTTAAGAAGAATGGGCCGTGAGCTAAAGCTTAAGCATAACTGTGTCATGCAGCAACACAATGATCTAAAACACAAAAGCAAGTCCACATCTGAATGGTTGAAAAGAAGAAAAATTTTAGTTTTTAAGTGGCCTAGTCAAAGTCCTGACTTGAACCCAATAGAGATACTTGTGCAGGAACTGTAACGAACAGTCCATGCTCAAAAACCTACCAATTCATCTGAATTAAAGCAGCTTTACAAACAAGAGTAGGCTAAAATTATTCTACAGCAATGTGAAAGACTGATATAAAATTATAGAACCGTTTAGTTGCAGTAATTGCTGCCAAAGGTGGTGGTGGAAAATGACTTTTCACATGGGTGAAATGGGTATTTGATAACTTTTTCATTCAATAAATGAAACAATAAATGCAATTTTAAAGATTACATTTTGTCTAAAGATCTGAAACCATTCTGTGTGACAAATATTCACTGATGGAAGAAATCAGGAAAGGGGTCAATACTTTTTCCACTGCATTGTAGTTTATGTTTCTCTTCTTAAGGCTTGTTTTAGTTGTACTTGGATTCTTGGTTAGTATAGTTAACTTGCACTACTACTTCAGTGATGTTACATCTTTACTCACTGGTCTGGGAATGTTATTAGCTAGGTGTTAGCACCTGCAAGCTGAACTTCTGTTGTAATACAATGAAGAGAGTTGTAGCTTCAAAAGTATACCACTAGATGGCTCTTCACCTCACGTTTTTGTTTCAGTTTGCACAGTAAATCATACTGCTAAAGTGTAGGCGAGATACAGGAGTTGTGAGGATTGTGGTTGGCCTGAAGGTTCTAGGAAAGTGTTGCTGATCTATTTCACTTTGCCCACTTTGTCAAAAAGAGACAACCAAACAGATATTGCACAGCCTTTAATAAATGAGATGTATTTATATGCTTATGTATTTGGAGTAACTATAAAATGTAATGTTTTGCAGGCCTGATTCTTCGTTAACCTTTAGCTGTGGCGATTAAGATTTTACCAAAGCAAAAGCTATATGGAGACTGTGAATGATCCGCATGTGCCTGTTGATCCAAAGCATGTATGAACTCTTTATTTTTCCTCCATGTCCCAGAGCAGAAGTGCTGTGTGACATTATGGCACGATTAAAAAATGATGGACATATGCTAAGCGCTAACTTGGTAACTGATACAATGCATACAGTACATGCATGCATCCACTCAGTGCAAGAGTAATATGCTTCATAGTTCTACACATTGAAACTATTACTTGCAAGACATTCTCTGGAAACAAATAGACATTTCTTTTTTCCAGATTTATTCTGCATTTTCCCATAACTGACACTCAAACACACATTCAAGACTAATTAAACATCCAACAGAACAGTGATATTTTTGGAAACGCTGCCTTGTTCTTTCATGTGCAATAAGTTCACATAAATATTTAAATATTTGCACGCTTATTCACAATATCTGCTCTGCATTTGTAAAAAAAAAAAAAAAAAGAAAAGAAAAAAGATGTGTTATAATTATAGATGAATAAATGGTGTTGACAATAGCTCAAACTATGAACCAAAATAAGAGCTGTTCATTATAGATTTATATGTGACACCTGTTGGAAATTACAATATTGTGCTGGTGGATGACAGGCTTTGGCTCAAGGGTATGTTTGATAAAGAGTGCATGTGGTGGTCGGGATGCTGAACAGGTGAATACAGTACATCTCATAGAACTGTCACAATAATGGACTACTGAATATCCAATTCCCCTTGTCAAATACTGTTGAACGTATTAGAAGCGCTGACATGGTATATTAACAACTGCAAATACTACAATATGACCATTACTATTTGGTTATAAGTTTACCAAACAAGGATCTTTACAATATCTAGGAATTATTTTATGTTTGTTTAAAATAATGGATTTTGCTTTTATATTTCGCAACTTGTGTCATTTTCAGATTCCAAATCCAAGTAATGTTTTTACCCCATTAAAAAAAAAAACTCATGGTAAAAACACACATTATTTTTACACTGCGACAAATCGAATCCACAAGTCCAACGCAAAGAGTTTCATAACAATGGTCATTCTTATTATTTATTGAGTATTTGGGTAATCTTAAATGGTTGGTTTCTCTTCAAATTCTAATTTAAGAAGAATTTTGTTGGGGTTTCTTTTCTGAAACTGAAATGATAAATGATCTATTACCAGGATTACTACATGAACACTACAGATGAAATGTACTGGTGTATTTTTACATACCCAGCAACTCTTAAAGTGTGGAGGGACAATGTGGACGGTCAGATGTGAAGTCTTTCTTTAAAGGCACAGAACAGTCTACAGTACTCCTAAACACATCTGCTAACACGATCCCGCCCACATGCCTGCAGCTCGGAGAATGAATTCATTTCCTGTTTTTACTTCTCTCCCCTCCAGAGACCTTCCCAGCTCCTTCGCTCCTATCCAGGTCTGGTCTTCCTCTGTTCTGAGCAGCAAAACACAAAGGATCCTTCTCACTCATGCTTGCTGTACTGCACACAACCAATCAAATTATGCCCACCCCCATTGGATAGTAAAGTTTAATGAACTGGCAGGCGATGCTGACTGGTACAGAGAAGAATTTAATTGTTAGAATCTGAATGTAATAGCATGCATACAACCATGCTTACTGACATATGAATAAACTGCACAAAATTCAAGTATGTGGACAAAAATATATATGTTGTCTTGTGTTAATTGAGTGATAATTAAGGTTCATTTTTTAAATTTAATTTTCAAATGTGTGAAACCTCTAGTTCACTTTTTGTGAAAAACCTTATAGTCGCTACTTATGTATGACTCCTTGCTTGGTGGTCCACTCAACTACGACCCCTATGACTAAAAATGACTAGCTTTCAAATACAGTTTTTGTGCATTTTACCCATCTATAAATAACAAACATAATAAGGGCTGCACACCTTTTTCTTATTAAAAACACAAATTATTTGAGCATTGCTCTTAAACCCTGTGGAATAATTAAAATATGGTGCATGAATGCAGAATGTGTTTTGTTTGAGGCCTGCATGTGTGTGTGTGTGTGTGTGTGTGTTTTAAACACACAGTAGGTCTACTGAATAACTATTTGTTCAATTGCCCTAAATGCGACCAGACTGTAAATAATTGTTTTAAAATATTTTTTTAAATGTAGGCTACATTTATAGCTGTTTCAGCCTACATGATGACCCACTAAAACTGGAACGAGTTCGCCTAATGCCCGTTCACAGCACTGTTCTGTAATTCAGCACCGGATGTACTCAAATTCCATTACTAAACTCTTAACAGCTGGACAGAAGGGACTACTTTGTATCCAATTGGAGGACATCTTTCCAAATGTACCATTAATGAGGTGTTAGTAAGACAAACGTGGTCTGTCCTCATTCTTCACAGTTTAAAGGAGGAAACCATCAATTTCACAATATTCCTCCTTTGCAATTCTTTTGCTAACAACTGGGCGACCAGCCCTCCTCTCTTCCCTGTCACGATTTTCTCCTCGCTTGACTCGCTCTTTTCCTTCGCCTTTTGTCTGGCTCAGCCAGTGCCAGAGGGAGACAGTTAACAGAGAAAAAACGAAACAAGGCCGACGACCGAGCTTGACTAGGAACACAGCCGAAAGCGAAAAAATAGCGGAGCCACCTCCCCCCTCTGTTCAGCACAGTTCAAGAACAGCCCAATCCATTGCTCTGTCTCCTTAGCAGGACCTTCCTTGAGAAGGATTTGCGCTGCTGATGCTGCGTTACTGAAAATCTCTAACACATAGCCTACAGAACATACAAAGCACGCGGTCTCGTGTTGGTGGCCTATAGGATAAAGAACAGACAGAAAATACTATTCGATTGCCTGCAACCCGCGTTTGTAAGATGACCCGGCATTTCAATTGTCTGGATACTGCGGCTTGCATCCTGCCGCACGCTTCCTCTCACTTCTAGCTCAGCATCCATATTTTTCGCATCTCCGTGTGTGGCTGTAGGGAGTGGCAGGCTACTGATAAATTGCTAACGTTAGGATTACTTTTGCTGTGTCTGCTACGGAACGTCAGAGTTTCTCCACGACTACAGGATATATTTGGTTATCTCGGATATTTAAGGTAAGGGTTTTGTTCTAACACTTTAATCTCTATTTGTACAGCTGGTGAATTGAAAACCAATACGGGCCACGCTGCAGTGATCAAACAATAGAACAAAATAAAATGGGAGAAATATCCTAAATATGCATATTTGTATAATTTATTTTTTACGCCGAAGGGTTTTGGTTCATATATTTGGCCCTTTGTATTAATTAGTCTAAAAATCGCGAATTTGCATCTGGCATTGTCTGACGTCTGGTGTCCCTATACGAGTGGTTGACAGCGTGTGCAGGTATAGCCTCATACATAACACCGAACAGAAAAATGACAGGTTACTGAATCTAAATTATTTCAGAAATGTAGTGATATGCATTAAACTACTTTTCAGACTAGAGCTGCTTCCCTAAGCTATGCTTTGTTTAATCGGAAACGTACCGTGGGTGTGATTATAGGGAGTAATGCGAACATCACCTTGTGTATTTTCTACGAACATGAAAAGAAAATGTGTATAACCACGTAGACTATCGTTTTGCTGTCCAGTCTCCAATGAAAGGGTAGTCGGCGTGATTGCGACATGTGCTTGAATACTGCAGCGATGTCAGGTGGCGTGCAGTTCTCGTGAATGCCAAGAAGCTACTGTTTTCAAATGTCAAAAAGCCATGACTCTATCGTGCTCAAATCATATTAAGGTTCTTAAAGAAGTTTGCATCGCCACCGGCTCATTCACTCTAGTTAAACTTAAATAACAATGCATGGCAGCATTAGCTACTGGACAATGCAAGACCCATTCATGTTCTCCACTGAATGTAGGCTACGTAGTAGTCTTGCGCTGATGTATTTATTAAGGTGTGTTTTAATGTTTGATATTCACTGATTACAGCTGTTTAGTGACAACTTATGTATCAGGCTTGGGGTTTAGCATTTCCTTTTGAATGTGCTGGCTAGTTTCCCAGGTTAGCTAGGGAATTGAGTAGCAGATGCAAAGTTCTAACTGGGTTTATCCAAACAGGATGCTCTACAACATAAATTCAACCTCTTTCATAAACTGTCCATTTTTTCACCGATGTATGTACTTGGCCATACCATACTTGGCATGCTTCCCTGGGAGGAAACCAGGGTTCACTTGGTATGGAAGTCCAGTACAGAACATGGTGGAATCCCCTCTTGGGTAAGATTTTGGAGAGTTTGGAATAGCTGGCTGAATTGTGTTGTGTGTGGTGGCTAATGTGTAGTTGGAATTTGAAAGAGTTCTGGCCCTGCAAGGGTGACCACAAATGAGAGCAATGCAAAATTGTGAAATATTAACACATTTGGTTATGTTTTGCTTTGGCCCACAGGTGAAATGGGAGGGGAAGTTAAACATTCTAACGCCTAACACTTACACCAGTGCTCCCCAAAAGCCAGGGAACTTCAGTGTACGTGTCTGCGCAGAAAGTTATGAATATGCTGAAGCCGAGTGGACTAAAGATTCCGGGAAGAGGCCCAAAACACTCCAGTCCTGTGGGAAGATCTTCTGCTGGGTCATCTTCTGGCACGACAACACAGAAAGACAGTAAGGCAACAGTAGTTCCCATCTATATTTTTTTGGAGGATGGATATCCACTTCCTGGTTATATTTCTTATCAGATTAAACTTCAGTAATATCAGTAGCTCCTTTTTCACTGGTGGCTGGCATCAGTGGTTTGAATTGGTTGTGGAAACATCTGGAAAGACCAGTCGAGCTGATCGAATTGCAGTTTTCAGAATTAAAATTAGCTTTGTGTTTAAAATAACTAATAAAAGTTATTTCGAGAAGTGACGCTCATATTGTTTTCAATTTGCATGATAAGCATACATATTCGCAGTCTTATCCTAATTTATCCAAATTTCAAATATGTATCGTATCATTTTATTATTTCTTTTTTGTTAATGGCCGATTCAAATTTCACAGTTTAGCACCATCTCACATCTGTCCTGACAACCAGGAAGTAGTTGATGAGGAGTGTGTTGTGTTCGCTACTCAGCTACTGAAATATGACCACATCAAAGCAAAGCTAATGAGAACAAGCCAAGAGCAGAAGACACATTGAGATACTTGTCATGCTTTTCTTTTGGATTGAAAGGCATGACAGAGCAAATCTATGTTTGTATTAAAAGGTCATATCAGTGGGAGGGACTGCATAGGACATTTGTGATTAAAACAGTACAGAAAGTGAGGAGTGATGTGCCATAAATGGCAGGAGAACCTTCACATAAGTGTTTAGTCGTGCCTCTGACCTTTATTTTGAATATTTTAATGATGCAACATTTATTTATGTAATAATATATGCTTTGAAAGTTTCTGTTAAAGACGTTATTCCGGAGTTGGGTACATTTATCATCAACAAGCTGTACTCACGTTGAATGGTCTTAATGGTCTTTCGCTAGCTTGCATTGCTTGTTACATTGTTACTCCTTTTCCATGTACCATGTACAAAGGTCTGTTTTGCACTGTGAGATTATCCCACAATGTTCACACTGAGACCCTGCTACAGTATGTCTCTATCTACATTTCAAGAGTGCCATACACTGTGTGTGAGTCTTTAAAAAGTTTGAGTTGACCAAAGCATCACTCCTTTTGCAAAGATATATATATTATGAGCTTGTTGTGTCAATTAACTTTTTGATTCCTCAAACACCAGGGGTGTCAGTCTCAAGTCCTGGGGGGCCGAAGTGTCTGCAGATATTTGTGGATTCCTTTCAATGAGCCTCAGTTAAAGCCTTGATGCATGGATTCAATCCACCCCTTCAATTCATGACTGGTGATGAAACACATTGAAAACCAGCAGGCACGATGCCCCTCTAGGACTAGACTCTGACACATCTGATATACGTAAAAGTTAAAATATCACTGTCTGATCAACATCTTATTTGAAGCCCAGCTGTAATTCATATGTGTTATTCATTGCTTATGAGCTTCAGGATTCATTTTTTAAATAAACATTTCTTCGGCATTTGGCCGACATCTTATCCTGAATGACTTTCTTACATTGAGTGCATACAATCCATGCATGCAGCTGCATTTACTGAATCAATTTTAAGTGTTGTACTTTGCTCGAGGGTATAACAGCAGTGCCCCACCTGGGAATTAAGCATTATACCCAAGGTCCGGTTGGCTTGGAACATTTACCCTAATTCAGGGATCTCAGAGCAAATCCTGGAGGGCCGCAGAATCTTCTGGTTTTCAGTGTGCCTCAGCACAAGTACTTTATTTTAGTCACACGCTTTGTTTCTAGGGCCTTCATTGGCTGCTGATTGAAAGGAAACTGTAAAAGTGTGCAGACATTGTATCCCCTGAGGAATGGAGCTTGGGGTCCCTGCTCTAAAGTCTAGATGGAGGTCTGCATGATTTTCACAAAATGGTAAATGGACTGCATTTATATAGTGCTTTTATCCAAAGCGCTTTACAATTGATGCCTCTCATTCACCAGAGCAGTTAGGGGTTAGGGGTTAGGTGTCTTGCTCAAGGACACTTCGACACGCCCAGGGCGGGGTTTAAACCGGCAACCCTCCGACTGCCAGACAATCAGTCTTACCTCCTGAGCTATGTCGCCCCAAATGCATTGGTTTTTTGCCTATACTGTATGTTGTTGCTTTTTGGTGAAAATTATGGTTTCAGTCTAGATTTTTAAAATAGTGGCATAATTTGATCACTGCCATTCAAACTTGACTGTTCTGATTATTTGTAATATCTTTCACAGATGTCTTAATGTGTATTTATGAATAATTCCATAGAAACTAGGTATTGTGTGAATCCAAGGAAGAACTTTTGTTGTATATATAATTAGATTTAGTCCCATGTGACCATATACTCAGCCAATTGTTGGAATGTGCTCTCACCTCCTCATCAACATGTCTGCTGAATAATGTGATGTACATGGATCCCAGATTCAACATGGTTTTCCTTTATACTTACCTTCAAGATAATTTATTCTACAGATAGGAAAGTGAAATTGTTTAAAGCATATTCTTGTTCAAAGAATGCTTTTATTGTGCATCTCCCTGTTTTTTCAACTTGTGTTTTCCTTAGTTTATGTTTAAAAAACAGGAAAAACGCATTTTCTTCCTGCGAAAGTGTTGCGATCATGAGACATCATCTCAGTAAACTGGAGAATATGCCGTGCACATTCTTACAATATGTTTATCTTGATTACCATGTCTGTAATCCTTCAGGTGTATACCTGAAGCTTGCTTTTCAACTGCAAGACTGGCCCATTCAGCCAATGCAAGACATCACCAAATGTGAACTTCCATCTCATAGTAACCTCTTCTTAAAATTTCCAAGCCAATCTGTCTTCAGGGGGCTTGTAGGCATCATTCATGGAATGAAAGCAGTTATCTTGAGTTGCCCTGCCAGTTCCACATTATTCCTTCTTCTCTTTCTGCTGTTTCAGAAATGATCATTTCAGACATTTTTCTGAGGATACTTTCTGCACACTGAGATGTTTCTGATTTAAAAACCCATGTTTAAAATTCTTCTTCTGCTAATTGGATGTAAAATGATGAACCTCACTTGTAATAATCTGTGAATCACACTCAAATATTGTTTTAGTAGGCTATGTGTTGAGCTGAACATGAGTGCCCTAAATTAAAAATAAAAATTAATTCAAATTTTTTGAAAAGCTGTGTTTTACATAGTCAAAACTTCATGCTATGTGTGATTTTAAAATTTGGTTTGTGCAGAGGTGGCAATCCTTGTTAAATTTCACAATGTTTTTAGGAATATAAAAAGAAACAGGATGCGATTTTCTTCCTACATCAACTGTATGGAGAGATATGGGATGCTCAGTCACTCAAACTCAGTTGAATATTACAAAATGAATGCCTTTAATATTTCATGCACAAAAGATTGATAACAACAAAAATGTTATTTAATGTAATTTTTTTTTCCATTTAATTCTGGATGTACTACAGACAGAAATTCAGTGAATAGAAAAAACTAATAGAACCTCTAACTTGATCTACAATTAAATGGGTTCTGTAATGTTTTAGCACAGATGAAAATTAATAATTGTGTGGAGGAAAAATGATAAGCCTTGAATCTTGCAAGTCTGACTGAAGGTTAAGACAAGGCTGTTTTGTTTGTAAGTAACCAATTCGACTTCCTGTTTGGTGGATTCAACCAGGCTTGTAGGCCCAGCAATCCTTGTAACGCAGGCCTCTGAGAGAGAGAGAGAGAGAGAGAGAGAGGGGCCTTTGAAGAGTTGTGCCCGGGTCATTGTGCGCTGCTTGTGAATGGCAGAATTCAGAGGGTGGGAGGTGGCGAGGCACAATTGTGAAAATGAGGCCTTGTGTTCCCTCCGCTCCTCGCTCGGCTCATTTTCCCCGGATCTCCCGTTGCCCCGGCAACCCAGCCACTGGGGCAAACACCGCGCCAGCCTTCAGTGCGCTCTTTTCAGTGGACCGAGGAGCCGAGGGCCCTGCTGTACTGCGGCTAGCTGGTGTGGCACCGGGCCAGGGCCACAGTGGCCCCGGACTGTGTAGGCCACGTCGGAGCGTCGGTTTTCAGACCTTGCACGTCACACGCGTTGTTTTCGACTGCGCTGTCTTAGAATTGAACTGATTCCTTGTACTAAATTATTTATTTGCTGTTTTTTATGGATGCCCAACAAATGTTCTGAGATGGGGCTCATTTTTACGAAGGTTTGCGAGATCCGTGAAATGGTGGGATTCCTTTTACCGCATTTTACCTGGGATGTGCGTTTGAGCTACTTGCTGGGTCGTCAGAAGGGTCTGCCTGAAATGTGACATGTGGCAAACTCATGCGTCTTTAGTTTGAAAATAATTTCATTATTAATTTCAAGAATAAGCGATCCAGCAATCTGGAATGCTTTACATTTTTCCACAGAAAATGGAGGCTCGCCATTAGTGAAGGATTTACTCACATCTGTGAAATCAGAGAGGCTGAACATCCACTCTCCTCCATTTTCACGGCTTCTTTTCCACTTCTCAGATGGAGATTTTGGCATGGGTAGGGAGAGTAGTTTGGCAAATTCCCACCGGATCTTCTGCTGCCGGCTTGATTAGTGTGTGATTTGTCTGACAGCTCAAGTCACATGTTTCACTGTCATTTTGCCAATATAAGCAACTGTCATTTTGCCAGAATGGCACATACTGTTTTTGCATTTGCTCACCACAACCATAAGCTTGCTTTTGATTTGCAGTAGCAAATAGCCTTTAGGGGAGAATACTACTTTCATAATATATAATGTAAATGTATTATTAAAATTGTCATGCTGTTGATAACAATATGGTTTAAGAAGTTATCCAAGCAGCATATGGTTCCCTGCTTTATTTTATCGAAACTGGTCAAAATAGAAAGCAGTCATTTAAGGTTTTATTATCATCCATCATTTCAGGTTCTTCTATTAGTTACAAGCTCTCCTCTTTCATACAGTTCTAAAAAGTAAATTTGAACTGGCCTTTATTTACGATACAACTTTAAGAATATGGTGTAACAGTGACAGGCTTTCTTCAAGCACCTTTTGAGAACTCATAATGGTGTCCTGTATGTTGGAACGTGCATATTTGCTCAGGGTTGTTTCCTGTCATAGTCGTAAAATCTAGCCAAGCTAAACGATCTGTTGACAGGGGAATGAATGGTTCACACATGTTACCTCACATTTATATATAAATACCTGTTGGATATTGGTATTATTTTGTATTTCATGGTTATTGTGTATCCCATGCTTGAGTTTTTCTTTCACTGAAGGCCCCTTAGATTGCATTTGGTTTTTCCTCATATCCAGCTGTATAATGGAAGCCCATATTTTCGAAACTGGGCATGTTCGCATTTGAAATCCCCTTTCCAAATCAGGGAATCAGATTGCTTAACGCACTCCAGTAACTGGTGTGTCATTTTGTTAAAAAAAAACATAACTGCGTGCTTGGTGTTTAAAGAACGAAATGAAATTATACGACTCATGTTTTGCTCACGCATACTCGTTTTGCAGTTCCACCCCTGTGAGCATATGGGAGGAACTGGGGCATAAAAGCGGAGTCTGGACCCGCAGGAAGCCCCTCCCCCAGCCGGCGTGCTGGAGACTGTCCTGGTACCGACTGTGCCCACTGGCAGCGACGTGGCGCGGCAGACCACGTGTTAATTGACCTGAGTGCTCCTTAACTCTCTGCCTGTATCGCTTTCCAGGCAATTCATACGGCGCCCACAGCTGCATGTGTCATGCACATGTCCCGGGCTTCTGGGCTATAATCAGTGCGTAAAACGCAAATCACACTGACCCAGTTCAGCTGAAAGTAGAGTAATGCCTAACTAGGCGGACACTGCTGTTGTATCTAGACATGAGCAATATTATGATCATAGTCTGCAATTTTCTGGGCTTTTTTTTCCGCCTGTATGATATTCTGGGAATAGGTCAGGGTGAATAATTTAGAATGATATTGGTCTTTGCATTAGAACAGACACAAATAGATCTGCCATAAATACTGTTTTATACAAGAGGATACTTTGTAGAATAATTGATGTCTTGAGCCATATTCTGAATGGAGAAATGGCTGAGGTAGTGGTTTTTATTGTCTTTCATTCACATGCTTGTAAATGTCATTTTACTAGTTCTGGAAACCACAGTTTACCTCTCTCTCTCTCTTTCTCTCTCTCTCTCTCTCTCTCTTTTCACTTGTATCACTTAAGATATGTGTTGGTACAATCCCTTTGTGAGCAAATAAACTCACCTTGATCTCACTCTATCTTTACAGTTCACATATAATTTCCTGTTCCTTGTTTCCTTTTTAATCATTTCATCATATTAAATCTTTGGGTGCTGATTGTAGCCTCTATATCTCTGTCTGTCCATAGGCCCTCCAAACAAACAGACCACCCCGACGCCTAGCAATGCTTCGGACAAGTCGAGCTCCAAGGTGTCCGAGGTTGGAGACGATGTCTTGGGAGACTTTGTGGTCGGCGAGCGAGTGTGGGTGAATGGTGTGAAGCCGGGGTGCATCCACTACCTGGGGGAGACTCAGTTTGCCCCAGGACAGTGGGCAGGGGTAGTGCTGAACGAGCTCGTGGGCAAGAATGACGGCTCTGTGGGGGGTGTGCGCTATTTTGAGTGCCAGGCCCTTCAGGGCATTTTCACCCGGCCCTCCAAGCTCACCCGACAGCCAGTCGGGGACGGGAGCGACGCCCAGTCCACCGAATCGCTCACGACCCAGAACCTGACGCTCCTCGGAAGCTCCGCCCCCTCCGCCCAGCGCGTGGTGATGCCCCTGCGGGAGGGCATGCTCAACAGCTCGGTGAAGACGGGTAACGAGTCCGGCTCCAACATGTCCGACAGTGGCTCTGTCAAGAAAGGAGGGGATAAGGACCTCAGAGTTGGAGACAGGGTGCTGGTAAGTCCAAAGAGGATTGGGAGCTAATGCATTCATGCACAAATGTATTTTGCAAGTATCCAAGATCAAAATCAATATTCTAATGCATTTTTTAGAATGACTGAGTGTGAGGTGATCATTGGCAACAGTAGGCCCCTACATTTGAGTTGAGGTAACACAGTTGCCTAAGCACTTATACTTTGATGCATTTCAGTACAAGGACATTTACGTTTCATCTTAGGTGTTCTCTGCAAAGTAATCTGAATAAGAAATCTTTTAGGCCTCTTTACTGTAAATGATGATGAAAACATCCCTACCCTATATACTGCTCAGTTAGAGTGCTCAGTTATAGTGCCTAGTTTTAGCTCAGACCCTGGTTTTGTTCTTGCATACAGTGAAGGAAGAGAAGAATTTAGGGAAGTTTCTGATGACCTGCCTGATTTACAATGGCAGGTATAGGCAGTGACAGACTGGGATTAAAAAAATGGCATTTGCAACAGACCCACCCTATTTTCAAACCCAACACCAACTCCAGTTCTTCACTAAGCATTGTCCCATTGGTTACTGTTGCTGTGTCAGTTAAGCTTTCTGTGTCCGACAAAGCAAACGAGGCATTTTCAACCACAAAAACATCAACTGAAGGAAATATTTAGCTAGTCATTTTTGGAAAAGTGGATCTTCAATTTCTGAGAGAAGCATAACATAAGAAGGGCTGCAGTATGCCTTTGAAGGCTACATACATAATGTAAATAAATAATAAAGCCTACCAATCACAGTTTGAAAGTCTTCCACCTCATCCCTTAGTGACTGAAGCAGAAGATAACGCTGTAAAGGAACAGCATTGTTCTTGTACAGCAGGATAGGTTATAGATAAGATAGTCCTTCAAAGGAAAATATAGAAGGTGTACATTATATTATATATTAGCTGTAGGAATATAGATGTGCTAAATAAATCTGATTTAGTGTCGCTGGATTAACATTATTGATTGGAAACTTCTCTGTCACTTTGGTAAAAAGTTCATGCTGCTATCATTTAACATTAAAGCCAAATATCTCCAATATTTCCCCTGGTTTCCACTAGTTTGTTGTATTGTGGAATCTCTTAAGTGGCTATACATATTTCAGTGGTACAAACCGCACACTTGCTTTTATTATGCTGAAAAATGTCATGGCTGTTATGGGATCTACAAGATGTCAGTTTTTATATTGAGCTGGTACTTTTTGCTTGAGTGTGGCACTCTTGGGTTGCTTGCACCATAGGAAATAGTTCTATCCAAAAGTCATATTAAACATTATTTTTTGACGAACAAACAGGTAATGTGCTTATGTTGAACTTCTGCAGGCTTACCGTTCTGTATAAACTGCTTTGGGGTTACATGAAGTTTATTGTCTTGCTTTAGACCTCAAAATCCTGAATACCCTTAACCTGTCATTGTAAAGCCAGCAGTCAGAAACTTCTCTGAATATCTAAAATAGCATTCACAGCACACATAAAAGTGAGGACTAAAGTACTGTACCTCTGCTTAATGTCTTGAGCGAAGACTATCATTCAGTCTCACATGCAGAGTGAGCGAGTCGTGACATCATTGTCTGAATCATGAAGCAGTCTGGTGGTCTAAGAATACATCAGAAACTCTCCTAGAATGGTGTTTTACAAGATAAGCTGGTGAATTGCATTGATGTCAGTGAGGGTATTCCTTATCTGTTTAAGTGCTGACCTGTACAGAAACTGACCCCTGCAAACAGTTCTGCGTTTGGCTCCTGGATGGTGTTTGGCAGTTTTGTGCTGATCCGATTATTCCAGCGTCTGATTGGCTTTGTATCATATTCCCCCCTTGTTCACCAGCGAGTTCACTAAAAGCTCTCCGCGTAGTCAATATTGTCCATGAAAATGGATTTCTGTCAGGAACGCCCACCAGCGTCCTATTCCCTGTTAGCATCTCTTTGATAAGCTCTCATCTCCCTGCTCTGACAGAAAGAGCTGGCAGGAGGCACTTTTTCCATGGATGCACTGGTCGAGTGCTCGGTCTGACTGTCATGATTTCCTGTGTTTTCTTCTTGAGGAATGTCGTTCCACGTGTTCCGGCTTCAGTTCCAGTGTTTTCTTGCCTTTTCAGATTCCAGGTGATTGATTCAGCCAAGTTCCAAATGGCTGAGCTATTGAAAGCAAATATGGCTATATAAGAAATGCCTGTCTCAAATATACTACACACTGGAATGGAAAGGTTCACCCGTCGCCGAAAGCATTTGAGATAAAAGGCATTGGCGTTTCAGAAATCCATTAATGCAGGTCCAATATCTGACCTTTTCTGTAATGCGAGGGCAGAACTGATGACAATTTTTCATGCTTTTTTTTCGGCCTCGCTTTTGAAATTCCGTGGGCATTGGACATAATTTCTCCAGAGTATACTAGAGCTGCTAGAATTTAAAGATCCCTGAAATGATTAAACTCCGGGAATACTCTTGATTGGGCATACCTGTACCACATGTTTGTGAGCCAGCCTGATAATGCCATTGAATGTCCACATGGCTTGTCCGACTAGACAGTTTTGCTAGGATTCACTTTCAAGTAATCACTTTGCAAAATAAATTGAATGATTAGAATTAGCTACATGGGAAGGGCTATTGTAAGATACATTACTCATGCATGTTTTCAGAGGACAAGCCAAGGTGCCCTTTCACCAGACTGCAGAGAGCAGAGGGCTGTTGTCTGAATGAAAGAGGGAGTCCATTTATGTTCCGTGAAAGGGGAGTAAGGTTTCAAAGGATTCCTTGCGGCTTGGGTGACTCAAAAAATGTGGCATTATTGTGCACCTCTTGTTATGTAGTCTGCCCGGGATCTCCATAATTCACTCAGTGAATTGGTTGTTGCCGTGTGGTTGCAAATAAGCAAAATTGCCCTCGGCCATTTAGAAGCTGTGCGTGCCTGTGCTGGAAGCTTCCTCCACTGTTACCAGCTTCTGGCCTTCTGATAGAAACTGCTTCTATCTGTCTACAATGTACTGCAGCTAGATTTATTTATCTTGCCTGTGAAATCCCAAGGTTGTTATACTTTGGGCAATATGATTGAATTTGTTCTTCCAGTAAGTAACTTCTGCAATTTTATTATGGTGGTCTGTTGCTGCACAGACGCCTGATGTCACATAAGATGTAACTGCGGGTTACAAGATAGTAGCACGTGGATGTAACCCACAGCAAAAATGGAGGGATTGTTGGCTTAGTGCTCAGTCAGACTGAAATACTCTTGAACAGTGCTGGGGGAAAAAAGGTTATGCAGTTAAATTTCCCACAGCAGTTGCCAGTATCCTATTACCCTTACAGTGCTGTAATCTGTGAAGGACGGTCCAATGTCATCCTATCTGCAATCTAAACCACGACTATTGCTTTTGTGCACTGTTTGCTCTCTTTACAGTGTGCCCATTAGAGACTTCAGGCATGTCTAATGGGCACAGTGTAAAGAGAGAAAATAGTACACAAAAGCAATAGTCAAAACGGAAGTTGCATGTGTAAAATCCACTGAAAACATTTTTTTTTTTGGTGTGTGCAACCAGAGACTTAGTTAAGCGTACAGTTGAGCAATCCTAATTGTGTGTTCTTTGGCCTTGAAGCCATTTCCTGTTGATGGGGGACATTTAATATCTTAGTGATTTGTGGACCCTTTGTGGACCCTTGGTCCTCTTTTATCGCTAGTAAACCAAACAGATGTTCAGCATTGGGACTAATTATATTCGCCCTCAATGCGCAGGGCAGATTAAATTAAATGTGCTTTTACTGTACGTGGCTGCAGTCGAGATTGTGGGGACCGGGAGAGGGAGGCCCTGGAGGTTTGGTTACACAGTAGGTGTGACATTTTCAAATTGTCCCATGTATCTTTCAGGCATTGCTACAGGGATAGATCGAGGTTTAATCAACAGAAGTCAAGGTCAGAGAATGTGTAAAAGTGGGGGCACATTGCGTACTGGACGTTCTGCTCAGATTTCTTGCTGAGTCTTTGGCAGCGGCCCTTCAATCACCCTCACTAACAGTAAGCTGCATAAACTATCAGGCAGCGAGAGGCTTACACAAATCTGCATCAGTAAAAATCACAGCAGGAAGGAGCAAGGGCTGCTAATGCAGTTCATATGCCGTGTTTTGGAAAGGCACACATTTTAATTGTGTATTTTGTGCCTGCTGTGGCCTGCCTCTGATAGGGGTGCCCCACTATGAGTTATACTCTCACATGGTGTTCTTTTCCTGTACGGTGCTTATCATTCATTTGCTTTGTAGATGATGGGATCCAGCATACATGCATAGCTTACATTTTAAGACCTTAATCATTCTGGATATTTAGGAAACTGGGTTAATTGCCTTGCTGTAGGGTACATCAGCAGAGCCCCACATGTTGAAAACCCCAAAACATCTCTCAGTACTGTATGTATGGGGAGGGAGTGCCTCGCCAATGCGTATCAAAATATACCTGTAGTGCCTTTTTTAAGAGAATGTTTTACCATTATGTCATTTAGGAACCCAAACCTGCTCTTACAGAGTAATGCCAATGAGAAATGATTTGATTCATGTAGACACAGTCATGGGCTTTCAGTCAGTGTGTTTAAAACATTGATACATTTTTTTAGCTGCAATCGGCAGCACTATAGCTCTGTCTGTCGGTCGGTCGGTTGGTCGGTTGGACCACAAAAAGTGTCCCACCCCGTAGCGGCCACAATTTTCGCCCCAGCAGGCTGAAATTTGGCATGGACGTTGGTCATCACCGGAAGGTACAGCTGAGTAACTTTCAGGCCGATTGACCAAGAGGGGGTGTGGTGATGGGTGTGGCCTGTCACAAAAAGGCGCACAACTCCCGAATGGATTCACAGATTTGCACAAGATTTTGTAGAAAGGTTGGTCATGAGCCAAAGAAGAGGTCACGTGTTTGTGTGAGGGTGTGTGCTTGGATGCATGCATACATGGATGCATGCGCGTGTGCGGTCGCAGCTATTGTCGATTCGCGCTTGTTACTGTTCAGTATTGTTAACATGAGTGCATTTCATTGGCAACATCAGTTCAAATCTGTGCATTAAATATTAACCTATACATAGCTTTGCAAAGTGAAGTTGGTCCACATCCCAGGTTTAGTACAAATGCAAGAATCATGATGATGGCCGTATTAGATTAGGTAATGTGGTGACTGAATATTGTTGTTAGTTCTATTGGTTGTATTCATTTAACCAGAAGGGGCAATGCAGATGCAATGGTTGATCACAAAGTTGTAGAGTGGTGCAAGTCCACAGATATTCTGTTTTTCAGTTTTTGTTTTTACTGTGGGTGCAAGGTAGTGCAGTTGAATAAAGGTTTCATCTTTTTTTTTTTTTTTTTTTAAACCTGCTCAGCAGAGTGCTTTTTTCAACCAGATGATGAGCATTTCTCCTGGTCACAGACAGCCCTGTGTGAAACGTGTAGCTGTTGTGCTTTCTGTATGAACTATGTGGTGTAGCTGTATGTTAGTAATGTCTGGTCTCCAGAGCAACCATAATGTGCACAGTAACACAGGGCACTCTCGTAACATGAACTGTATGCCTGTGAGTAGGAATTTTGTAATTGCACTGTAAATTTTGCAGAGGAACACAACAGCAAATTTTCAGTGAGTAAAGTGCAATTACTTTGGCAGTCTAAATAACCGGTTAAGCTTGTCTTTTGGTTGTGCGTCATTTTGCACTGGGCTAAAATAGAGCTCAGACTGCCCACAGTCCTTAAATCAGAAGCATTTAAATTTGACTCTATATCCTCAGAACTGTTTTTGTCATTGTTGCTAGAGCTGTAGGTGGTGCTAAGTGTGAACTTGCTGGCTTCATATCTATGTAAACTGCTACTTAATGCACAGGATGTGGTATTCTGTTTAAATGGAAGTCATCAGGATTTTTTCCAGCCTTGTCTTACTAACTGCGAGTCATATTTTTAGAAGAATTTATAAGTAGAATAATAAATAAGACAAATATTTATTTTAAAAATGTACTTAATAAATACATTTTGTGAAAAATAATTTTATATGACACTACCTTCTATACATATTAATGAAGCGGGCTTGGCATTTGCTTGGGAAGTCATCTTACTGGGTTGAATAATTTAAGGAATTTGTTCTTGCTGTCTTGTTTTCTTGCACATCTAGCTAGCTCACTTTTGAACTCTCGTAGTAATTGGTTGGTTAATATACTGTATATAATTCATGTATATATTAAGATTTTTTGCTCTCAACAACACTTATACAGTAATTCCAGACTGACGACTGTCAACTTGTGGCCACTGTTCTCTGATGATTTCCACTATAGTGTGAATCTTATTTCGTCCACCATCTTTGTTGCTGCTCAGTATTAGTGATTAATATGGCTGCCATGTCGCGCATCTGGTTCTCACATTTTCCTCACTCGCTAGTAGTGTACCTCAGTTTCCACTGGTTCCCTCTCAGAGTTTTTCAGTTTAATGGCAGGAAGGAGAGGTCATTTGCAGGAGCGGAAAGGAAGATGGATCTTCAGGCACCTGTGAAACAACGATTATGATTAGCCATGTATGAATAAAGGACATACATGGGCCATTGTATGAACTCCACAGGGAGCCATACTGCAGTGATGCAGGCATCATGTGACAGCAGCAGCCTTATGTCATGCTCAGGCCAAGCACAAAAGGCTTCTGTTTTTGGAACCATTGAGAAGATAACACTGAGATCTGTATATGATCTTCACAACCATTAGATTTTTTATGAAATAAATAAATAAATAATAAGAACAAAGCTGTTATTATTATTATTATTATTATTATTATTATTATTATTATTATTATTATTATTATGACAGTTATTATATGTTATTTTTATTTGTTTGTTTTAAAAATGGCCGAAGGTGAAATTCTTTGTATATGAAAACCTGATAATCCGTTTTTTTGCGTTAGGGTATCACCCTCACCATTGTTCTAGCAAACATGATCTTCATGCAGCCTGAAGCCTAATCAATACGCCTTCTTTGTAAAGAAACAGAAACATCCTGGGGGAATATTGACATCATAAAAGGCATACATCAGTTGTCTGAAGAAGATTTAAAACTGAGCTGTTGGATTTAAATTCGTGACCAGTCTGATCCCGTCTCATTCCCTTAGTTTTGTCAAGCATTCCTTAGATAAGCAAGGTTTGATTACGTCACCCCATGAGACAGGGACAGTGATGACATCACGCTTGATTGGAGTCCTTGTGTGCACTACTAGCTCCCGTATATGGAGTGGCAGCTGCTTATTCCTGTAAGCTGGACATGATTTTCAGAGGGGAAGAGGGAGAGTGGGAGGGAGAGTGTTTGGGTAGGGGATTGGACAGACTGTCTTCTTCAGTGACTGCATCTTCAGAGATGCCCTCATTTCCTTTCATGCTGTGTTGTTATTACTGCATTCTAAAAAGGACCAAAAGTTGTGTCATAGTTCCAAAAGAATATGTAAATATGCTTCGGTGTTAGTGATAAAGAGGGTTGTGCTTTTATTTAATCCTATGGACCATTTGATAAAAGAGAGAAAAAGACTGGTGTCTGAGTTAGCGTCTATCCAGGCATGTGTATGCATGCATAAAGAAACTAATGAGAAGGAATTAGCATTTCTTAAAGGAAGAGGCTCACTTAAGAGACTTTAAGATTGTAGCAATCTCTGCTCACCTGATGCCAGCACGCAGGCCTGGGAGCATTTGTCATTTTGTTGCTCTTCCCCTCCTTCACTCCAAATCTGCTTTCAATCTGTCTGATCTCACTAGTGTAACTGGCAGTGACCGCTTTTCAGATCACACTGCCTTTAAATGTAGGCCACCCCAGTCATCCCGAATTAAATGTCTGCCCCGCTACACTCTCTGCTCCAGCGTCCCTGTGGTTCCTTTCCCGTTTCACTGTTGAATCTGATTCTCTGATGTCACAAGGCATCAGTGTTTCCCTCCCACCATTACACCGATGACAGTAAACTGGGAATTGGTTCAGTGGACAGCCTGATTCTGACGCCTCAGTGTCACCCTATATTTCTGTTGCCAGTGAAGTGAATACTGGCTATCAGGCACCAGCTGATAACATGTGATTTAACCAGTAGGTTTGGTTAATACCTCAAAAACATTTTTTGAACTGAACCGGATGCAGGTGCCATCTTGAAATGTATCTTCTGCTCGGTTCTTGGCTTAAAATGAGTGAGTTTATTTGGGTCATGTGCTGATTTTTATATTTGTCACACTCTCTTTTCCACCTGTCAGGTTGGCGGCACTAAAACAGGTGTGGTACGATACGTTGGAGAGACGGATTTCGCCAAGGGGGAGTGGTGTGGCGTTGAGCTGGACGAGCCATTGGGAAAGAACGATGGAGCGGTGGCCGGTACCAGGTACTCACCGTTCTGTACTGTACTGTACCCACACTGAGCATGTGCAGACAACGCCACCTCATTCGCTACGGATGCATTCATCATTCCAAACAGTGAACGAAAGCATAATTGTGGATTCAGCATTTATGCTACAAGACAAACATTCCATTCTCATGAAAATTATTAAAAAGAGAAAATTGGTTGAAACATTATTTCCCACTCACACTCTGTAAGAATGGTGTGCACAATAGTGTATGCTGACATGCCTGCTTTGTTTGTCTTTTGCTATCACATAATCCAAATTTAAATTTGAAAAAACGCTTTGTATTTGCATTCTTTTTGCCTGTAATAATCGTGATAAGATCAACCCAGTACCTGACATCCATATTGAGGAATTTTATGAGATTGTCCCTAGCTGTCAACATGGCAGACTACGCAAATATGCGCAATCACATTCACCGCATGTTTGATTTACTGCAAGTGCTTCTGAAGGCTTTATTACAGTTCCCAGAACATTATAGTGAACCGGACTGCAAGCTCCTTGCTTTGATTTTTGAAAGTCCACATGATTCATTAGATAACTTGTCAAATAATTCCGAAATCGTAAAATAGTAATAATTAACCACAGCATTTCAGTTTCACCTGCAAGCTTCCATCAAATGAAGACTTTCAGTATAAGCAACTCTGATCTCGCAAAGTGAATTTTTTTTTTTATTCATACAAACTGTGTTGCACTGCTATCGTTTTCTTCGGTTATTTGGTAGTTATCCTCCATAACTGGGGTGACATATAAATTAAACATAACCTCAGTGTGAACAATAAATTTTCACAAGACTGGGATAAGAAATAGTTCATTTTCAGTGTGTGTTCAGCCTGGATTCAGTCAGAATTTGTCCTTAACTTCAACTCACAATTATCAATTGTTGTATTTTCTTTTACAAACATTGTTCAGTAATCACCAAAATTAATGGTCTATACTGTAAAATAAATAGTCCAACTTGCATTTATTAGAGAGTCAATGAGAAGCAAATTTTGATTGAATACAGGGCAGTGTCTTCCATCGAAATGTATTGAGCGCCAAATTAAACTTAAAATGCCATAGCTGTGGCTGAACTTTCTTATACGTACATCTCCAGTTTTCCCTCATTGCCATTGTGCGGCATTGGCTCTCCCCCAGATACTTCCAGTGCCCGCCCAAGTTCGGCCTCTTCGCCCCCATCCACAAGGTCATCCGCATCGGCTTCCCCTCCACCAGCCCCGCCAAGGCCAAGAAGAGCAAGCGCATGGCCATGGGCGTGTCCTCGCTGGCCCACAGCCCCAGCAGCTCCTCCATCAGCTCCGTCAGCTCCGTGGCGTCCTCGGTGGGCGGGCGGCCCAGCCGCACCGGACTGGTGAGGGAGGCTGGGGGGCCAGACACACGGGAGGGCTCAGCCTGCACGTTAATTTTCCCTCAACGTTATGTCGGCTGTCCTTTCTTTGACTATTTCAGAAAGGGGTTATGTCCAGTGACATGTTATTTGCCTTTTTTGTGTGTTTGGCAGAAACCCTTATGCACTGTTGCAGATGAAAACACTGGAACTAGATATAACTTCTAAATAAGCAAGTAAACTATAGAGCCTGTGTAACTTGAAGATCTTATCTTGTACTATACTTTCTTTTTTGGCAGTTCATACTGTTTCCAGATCCAACTGCCTCCTAATATAGAATGCTGTATGTGAATCTGCGAAGTCTGACCCAGGCTAACTGGTAATTAATGGCTGCTGCCATAGTGCCAGGAAGTAATCTTGGAAGGTTGAGTGTAGCCTTGTCGGCGGTTTGACGGTTTGGCTCCTTTCTTCCCTGCTCAGCTGACAGAGACGTCGTCGCGGTACGCCCGCAAGATCTCGGGCACCACGGCGCTGCAGGAGGCGCTGAAGGAGAAGCAGCAGCACATCGAGCAGCTGCTGGCCGAGAGGGACCTGGAGCGGGCCGAGGTGGCCAAAGCCACCAGCCACATCTGTGAGGTGGAGAAGGAACTGAGCGTGCTCAAAGCCCAGCATGCGCAGGTACTGCCGCTAACGGGGCTCTGAAGCCAGTACTGGAGACAACGGTGCATTCATGACAGCTTCATTTGATGCACAGTGTAAGAATCCTGGGTTTGTCTATGAAGACAGGATGAAATAACAAGCAACATCTTTGAATGTAGTGGAATTTAACTTCTTACTTGCAATGGAAAGAATTCTAGAGTTTTGTCAACAAAATAATTCTCATTTAACAATGAAGTCCTACTTGCTTACTTGGTTTACACAGGGGTTGTTTGATTTTGCAAAAATCAGCACTATCTATTCAGTGTTAAGAGCAGGAGTTGTCCCATATGAATATAATACACACGCAATCAATTTGATATATCGTGTCAATCATAAACCATGCTAGTTAAAAAATAAAACCTGACACCGCAAGCTTGGTAGGTCCACCTACATAATTCAATTAATTTTCCAAAACTGATACCTATTAAAATGTATATTTAACCATCCAATTAGATATTACTGCTAAATAACAGCTGTACTGGACATTTTTCATAGAACAGACTCAGGTGTTTTATGAGCCAGTCTTTAAGTCAGAACCTTATTCAGCCATGTTTTGGTTTGTACTTTCCATTTTGGCAGTCTTCTCAGTTGATGATTTTATATGTACTATTCTGTATTTATGGAATGTGTGCAAACATGTCAGTATGTTTAGGGTTTAAATGCAGGGAGCATCTGATTCAAGACTCTTGAGTGTAAGTTGTGGAACCAATTAAGAGTACCATATCTCCATTTATTTTTTATTTCACAGTATGCAACAGAGACTGAGAACAACCTGCAGCAAGTGCGAACTCTATTGGCTAGCACACAGAAGGACAAATTTGAACTGACCAATCAGCTTGAGGAGGAGAAAAGGTGGGAGGAAAGAACTGGTCTCAAGGTTATCACTCCCTAAAACAGCAAGGGAAGGGGTTGAATTTCCCTTCACTGGCTCCACTGTAAAAAGATATCTCTGATGGCACAATGTTTCATACAGATTTGTGAATTGCACTGATGTTACTTAATCACCAATTGAATATGAAAAACAATGTTATGGTATCAGAAGAACCTAAGGCCATTGTTTTTGGTATACAGAATCTGTGACATGGGTGGTGAAAACAGTGGGCCTGACATCTGCTGGCTGTTATTTGTTACTACAGGAAAGTGGAGGATCTTCAGTTTAGAGTGGAGGAGGAGTCCATCACCAAAGGAGACTTGGAGGTATGCATAATCTGGAATGTTTAAATTTGGCTTCAACCAGTATTGAAAAAGCTCCCCCTGCAGGTAGAGGACTGATAATGCAGATTGACTGACTTTATACACATTATTAAGCAAATATTGAAAAATGGTATATACCAATATTTGCTAATCCTGTTGCTATTGCTGGTATGGTATTACTTGTCAGTGATTTTTACAGTTTCACAATTTTCGACTCAGAGAGTATGCTGTAGTAATGTGACAGCACATTTTAGTGGTTTTTTGTTTCGTAATACTGTGCATGAGTTATGTTAATTTGAGGAAGCAATAACACACTTTATAGTCCCTTAGAAAAGATTGTAATTAAAATCACCCAGATTTAAAATCACCCAGACTTTCTTTATGATGGAATAAATAGTGGAATCAATGTTTCTCATTTTAAGAGTTTATTTTACCATATTGTTACAAACTGATCAAATAATCTTTTCTTTTAAAGGGGAAAAAGTGAGAACAAAGCAATGACGCAATGCTGTGGTTATCATGGTAGTTTTTCCTGTTGAGGTCATCCCAAAGGGCGATGTTACTCAATTCTTGTCGCAATATAGGCAAGGGTGTGCAAAACATGTCGGATGAGTTTTCCCCCATGAAATTCTAGACGATTTGGCAAGAGGATGAAAGAACTGATTGGTCTACCATTCTGTGATTGGTGCTTCGAGACACTGTCGGTCCCAAGGGCAGCGCCTTTCCGCTGGGAAGAATAGAGCGGCAAGTGGCTCACAATGCCTGATTCATTAGGCAGCATCAGCCAGGCACACACTGCAGATCTGTCCTGAACAACAGCAGGCAGCTGGTAGACGCGTGACTCCTGGAAGGTCCATCCTTTCAGCGTCGTCCAGTGAATCTGTCCCAGGCGCCTGCGGGGGAAACGTGCCGCCCTTGCACTTTCCAAAAATCAAAAATCGGACTTTAGTCTTTCCTTTACTGCACTCGGCTTTCCACTGTAACCCAACTTTCTCGAACGGTGTATTCTGTCCTTTTGTGCCTGTCCATTGCCTCTTCTTTCCCTCTGTGTGTTCCTTCTCTCTCTCTCTCTCTCTCTCTCTCTCTCCTTAGACTCAGACGAAATTGGAACATGCTCGTATTCGGCAGCTCGAACAGAGCCTGTGGTTAGAAAAGACGAAAGCGGAAAATCTTCTGAGAGAATTAGAGGAAAAGAGGGTAACTGTAAAAATGATCAGTACCCGGCGCATTATCTCTCCTCTCCCCTCCTCCGGGCTATTTTATTTTCTGCTTTTCTGTTTTTCTGTTGTTGTTTTTTTGGGATTCTGTTGTTTTCAGCACAGTTCCTGCTTGCACCTATCCTGCACTGAATCCCAGGTTCCCAGCCCTCTTTTGCTTTTAGTTTGCTTCCCATATCAGTCATTACAAAAAACACCCAGCTGCACTTAATGAGAGTTTTTCTGAACTGTAGAAGGATAACAAATTCACAAAAACTTTTTAGTTTTTATGACTGTTAGAAATAAAATATTTCTAACAGTCATAAAAATAACAGTCTCTCTTTGTAAAATATTTCAGACAACTATAAAATGTCTTGTTGACTGCACAAAGGAAAATGTATTTGTCTAATCTGTGGGCCCTGCTTCATGTGTGTTGTGGCACAATTACTGTTACTCACAATTATGTCCCTTAGCATTAAAGTTAGTCAGGGATCACAAATATACAGTCCAGCCAAAATTGGCATGTGCCTACTGCTGTTTGGTGTGGCTGCTCTGTGAAATCTCCAACTGTCCAGTGTCGATCAGTAAAACGTTTAGCTCCATATCCATAGAAGGATATTTCTGTTTTCACTGCACTCACTCCCAGTCTGTTCCATTCTGTGCTGAGTGCTGAATTGTCTGAGGTTACTCAGTCCTTGCTGCCCTGTGGCAGACCACCGCAGTTCAGTCATTGTTGTTACTTCACCTTTCGGTTTGCATTTTTGGCTTTTGTCTCTTTGCTTCTGACTCGTTTTGTTCCCATGGTCAAAGCGCCCACGCTAATGGCAGTATTGGGAACATCTCTGATATCTGAGGACTTTGTCCCACTCCAAGTTAATGTCCTGCCTTGTTTAACTGGATCAATGTCAAAATCTTCTATGTTGAAACCCCTCCAGTGTTAATAAAATAGATTTACATTTTTCATCCGAACATTTACTATAAACTTTCTACAAAACCAAATTCATAATTTTACTTTGTGTGATAGGAAATCACTTTATAAATTGAATCGCTGTTTTATGATGTTCTTTATTTGTTTTGTGGTTTGCCTTGTCTTTGATTACATGATGAATGTGTATTCGCTCGTTTATACTGAAATCAGGATAGCTGCAGTGTCCCATTTTGTGAGCTAATCCACCAACACTCGCTTTAACCATGATTCCACTGCTTTGCCACTTCACTCTTAACAGTTAAATAACATTTCATAAATTCCATTTCTAGCATTGGATGAGATAGAAAATGACTACAAATTGATATGCAAATTTTTCAAATAAAGGATCAGATAAAAGCACTCTACACATACTTTTTTGCAGAATTGTCTTTGTTCAGTGTTCACTGAATCACTACAAAGCACTTCAAAGCATAGCTGCAGGTCTTAGTATTCAGTTATGCATTTTTAGTTATTGAGATCAAAAAATGCTTAGACATTTGGGCACATTCTGAAGACCACAGTCGGGCACACTTGTGTTTATATGCAAGGTCTGCTGTTTACCAACAGGGTGGAACCAAACATGGTGCACTACCCCTGAGGTTGGGTAAGAGAAAGCAGGTGAAATAAGATGGATTCCCCTACTCAAATCCAGGCTGTGCTGTTTACACTCTACTGCTCTGTCTTAGATGTGGAAAGTGGCTATGGCATTGAGCCAATTGAATTAACAGATGCTGTGTGCATTTATTGTTTTCTGAGTAATTAGTAGGCTTCTTTACACAGATGATAGATATCCTAGATATAATACCAGTTTCTCTTCTGTGATGTTTTTGATAACACTGATACTTCTGTGAACTTCCTTGCAAATCCAGCATGTGGTGATAGCAGTGGGTTCTCTGAAAACTAACATTTCTTTCATAATGTTTGCTGTCTGCAACATAGATCCTGTACTTGTCTGTGAATTACATTAGAATGTCTTGCTTAATATGTCCATACTTTCTAATCTGTTGCATTTCCACAAACCTTTGCATTGCCTTTGGGGTAAGGTCACTGGGCTCTGTCATTTCATTTCTTGCTGGCTGCTTTACAAGAACAGGCTACATTGAATGGCTTGATTGGCTGCTGCTTATCACATTTTCTTCATTTGAATGTATCTCATTTTCTTTCAGGTTGTACTGTTATTGTTGATTGAGAAGTACATATTGTTTCAAATTCCATAAGCAGGAGATGCTTTTTTTAAATCAAAGGATATCCTCTTAAATGCTTATCAGGACTCAGGCTAAGTTCAGCTTTGGCTTGTGAGGGTGATTCTCCATGTCTGTACTGGAATAAAATGGCACTCACATTCTGTAAGCTGAACTCTTTAAATAATAGATTTCAAAAAGGTGAGTGCTTGTGAAGGCATGCTTCTATTTCTCTCTATTTCCGGTCTGGGAATGATTGTCCTCTTGGTTCTGCAGCAAACCACAGAGGAAGAGAAGAGCCGGGTGTTGCAGCTGGAAGAGGAGCTGGCGCTGCGCAAGGCTGAGATCGAAGAGCTGCAGGTCAGGCTGAAGAGCCCCAATGTGTCTGAGCTGGGAGAGCCAGGGCCCGGGCTGCACAGCGAGGCCTTCCTCCTGAGGGAGCAGCTCCTGACGGCCGGCCGCGAGCACCACCGGGAGAGCAGTCAGCTGCGGGAGAAGCATGGGGCTGAGCTGAGCACCGCGAAGCGTGACGCGGAGCGGCTGCAGGCCTCCGTCAGCAAGCAGGCCCGCCAGATCAGTGAACTGAAGCAGAGGCTGCAGCAGGCCACGCGCGAAAACATGGAGATGATGGACAGCTGGAAGTCCAAGCTGGACACCCTTGTGCATGATCACCAGCGGTCCCTGGAAGACCTGAAGGCCTCCCTGACCACGGACGGCACCAAGGACGGCCAGGACAAGGACCTGGTAGAGCTGCGGACAGCACTGGAGAGCCTCAAGCTGGAGCACCAGCTGGAAGTGGAGAACCTGAAGGCCAAACATGAGATCGAGGCAGCGGTCCTGGCCAAGGAAAAAGAGGACCAGCGGTCCAGGCTGCAGCAGGCCCAGGAGGAGCTAGAGGAGAGCGTGGAGAGCTGGAAGAGGCAGGCAGAGCTCAAGGCCTCCCAGCACGCCCTGGAGCTGAAGGAAGCTAACGACAAGCTGCAGAAGGCCGAGCTCAGACTCTGCGACCTGGAGAAGCTCCAGGAGGAGTACAAGGAGCAGGCCCAAGCCAAAGAGCTCCTGGTAGAGAAGCTGTCACTGGCCGAGAAGAAAATGGTGGACTACGAGGCCCTGCAGAAGGCAGAGGCAGCGAGCCGAACTGAGATCAGCAGCCTTCAGGAAAAGCTGAGGGTGACTGAAAACCGTCTGCAGGCCATGGACTCTGACAACACACCTCAGGATGCCAATGTGAGTGCTGGGGATTATGTGGAATTTATAAACAACATAAAACATAGTCGCATGCACATCAATACCTAGTGGTAAGGTAATGTTATGAACAAAAGAAGGAAACGCTATATGCCCTCTACTCTCATGCGCACATACACATGATTCAAATGTTGATTCTTTGCCAAGACAACTGGATTTCGGATACTTCAGAAATCTAAACACATACAAGTACAGCATCAGATTCTACACATCTCTTACTAGATGACCAAACCACTTTGTCATGTTGTAAAAGGTTGTTTATAAAGCTTGTTGAGTATTTTTAAAGAGTGAGAGTTAGGGTGTAAAGAACTTTACTTATATTTTCTTTAGAATGGAGACCTGACCATGGTAATGTGGGGGAGCATATTTGGTCTCATTTCTACAGATGGCCTCAATACTTTGTATGTTTATCTTTCAGATGATAGAAAACAATGACATCTCTGATGAGAAGATGAATTTAAAGCAGACTGTAGAAGGTATAGTAACGTGCCCTTTGGTAATCCTTACAAAAAATCACATTTGCCTTTTAACATGTGAAAATCACAATTAAAATATTCAGATGGGAAAAGAAAATGTCATGTAACCTGGACATTTTTACATGTGATTGGCGTTTTTCACATGTAAATAAAATATTCCACAAGTGGAAAGAAAATAGGTCACATTGAGTCATTTGCATCTTCACATTTGCACAATGCACGCTGACTTTTTAAAATATGAACTTCAATTTTCATTTCACAGGTGAAAACAAAATGTGTAATTTCAAATAGCATAGGTTTTTTCCACTTTCATCTTATAAATTGGATTCTTTTTATAGTTTGTGTGTACTCCTCACATGTTGGGTGTTCACATGTGGTTTTTTAACATATGGTTTTTGAACACATGATTTTTTTTAAGTGAATGTGTGCCAGTATTTCAGCCAACAAATCAATCAATCAATCAATCAAGCAAAGTGTCTTTGCTGTCGCACATTTTAACGATTAAATTGTGCCAAACCACTAAACTGGATGCTTTCCAGAACTCTTTTCAAAGGACTTGCCCAAAGTCCCTCAGTCAGTCCTTCTGGATGAAATTGCAATTTTCTTTCAGTTTTCATGAAACAATTGGAGTTTCATTAGCTACCTTCATTAATTTCAGTACTGAAAAAAAAAACTAAAATTCCGTTCAGAAAAGAGAAGAGTACTAGCTAACTGCTAAGATTCTTTAATAGGCGCAGGCATGGCTGTTCTACATGTACTTTACCCACTGCTGGACTAATTGGAAATAACATCTACCAGAAAGATCATTTTAATAATGGTGTGGTAGCCCTTACTCATATTTGAAACATATTACAAAGGTTGTGACAAAATATATTGATGCTCATCTTTCCAGAGACCACGGAGAAACTAACAAAGAGGGAAAAAGAAGTGTCCACATTGTCATCACAAATTGATGCCCTCAAATCACAAATCTCGGGTAAAGAATGTTTATTATGTATACAAATATACGCATATATACATAAAAGCCAAGACAGAGCAGGAGGAAATGCAAATCACATGCTTAAGTAATAGATGTAAAGTTGTACATTTTGTCTTTATATTCTTAAATTTAATATTTTAACATCACGTAAAGCATATTAAAGAATGGTGCATCAAAAGGAAAGGTGGAAAATAAATTTATAGTCGCCAGTAATTTATTTATTTTATTTTTTTTTTAACCTTGTCATTGATGTATTTCAAATATAAATTTCTATTCTTGAATTGTCTGGTGGTTATGCAAAAGCCTTATAGTAGGCCTTATTGGTTTGTAACCTGCAGGCCGCTGGGATCCTAACATGTCGCCTGTAATCTCTGTTGTTTTGAAAGCCCTAGAGAGTAAGGTTCGCTCCGGGGAGAAGAAAGCTGATGCACTCCACCGGGAGAAGATGCGCCTGGAGGCCGAGCTGGAGTCCATGACCAAGAAATCCCATGATGCCTCAGGGCAACTGGTTCTTATTAGCCAAGAGCTTCTTAAGAAGGAAAAGTACGAGAATGACCTGTATTTTTGGGCTCTGACATAACAGCTAACATAGACACATAAACACATACAGTAACATATGTGAAATTTGATCTGTTCTGAAGTTTTTTCACATTTATTCCAAGATGTTCTCCAAAACATTTTATGAAATATTTTCAACATTTTCTCGAAAGGCGATGGTGATGCTAGTTGTACAACATTTGAAGTGGTGCGTATACACACACACGCAGTATATTAATTCACTCTTCGATCAGTGACAGGATAGTTCTCAAAATGCAGGTAACAAAGTAGCCTGATAATTTTAAAATTAAACAGTGAAACTAAGCCTGTGATATGATATTTAATACATATTTTATGAGCTGCAAGTTGTAGAACTGGCGAAGAACTGATATTTGTCCCACGGCCTCATTTGTGTGTCAGTCATTATGATGTAGATTGTACTGAGCATGCACAACAGTACTGGATTTAATCTACTCTGCTTAAAAGCTGTTTAGCTAATTAGGACACTTAGGCTGATTAAAACGGGAAAAAATGTCATTCCTCCTTCAAAATCAATGTTTTTTCTATTCTACTTAGTAGAATGTCTTACTGGAAATAATTAGAGAACTCATTAGAAAACTGGAGAAACAATTCCTGGAGAAGGAGAAGACCCAGGAGAAGGATGTCGGCCAGAGTTAGCAGTCTTCGTTTGAATGCAGGCCTTCCTTGTCTCTGACGTTGCCTGGGAAAACAATTTGAGCTATGTTAAGCATTAGTTGGGGTTAAGGTTACGTAATAGAGGCTCAAATTCCCACATTGCTGTGGACTCTGAAGTTGGCCTGATGCCTATTGCTATACCAAGACTGCCGCTACTTTCCTGGGAAGCTGATATGCTCTGCATTTCAAACTGCAGAAAACAAAAGCCTCAGCAATGAGTAATGCAGGAAATGCTTTTATCCTTAATTGGAATCGGTATGGCTAACGGCCATTTCCGTCAATTTACTTTGATAACATTCTGAGCCTTCAGTTATTTTGACGCCTCACTTCTATTGTTAGTTGGAATTTTTATTCCATGCAAGGTTCTCAAACAATGATTTTTTCCCCCTTCAACCAGCTGCACAAATGTGTAATATGTCATATGTTAGCTATGGGAGTGGCCATTCGGAAGGATGTGCACTGTATCACACACTACAGGTAGTATCACCAAATACAGTGAGGAAAGCACACATACCGTTTGTCATTGGCTCATGAGGGTCTGTGTGTGCCTGTGGCAGGAGCCTGAATGAGCTGAGGGTGTTGCTGCTGGACTCACCCCGACACTCCCCGGGCCTGGACAGGGACCTGAGCCGGGAGGTACACAAAGCCGAGTGGAGAGTGAAGGAGCAGAAGCTACAGGACGACATCAAGACCCTGCGGGAGAAGCTGCTGCTGCTGGTAATGGAACATTGCATGTGTCTGTTTGGACTATACACCAAGTTGAGTTCTGTCTGTTGTCTATTTGATCCTAGTGTTTACTTTGTATTTCTAGACTAAGCATCTAGAAATATTGGCAGATGATTTAGTCAAAACCGCCTGCGTCTAATATGGCCTCCTATTTACCTGTATAACTGTTAGGTCCGGTGTGAATGAGGTCAGCTGGGCTTGTGTCAATGTCACCTGTGTAAAATCAAAGCTGGTATTGCCATTCCGTGAGAACAGCTTATGGGTGTCTGGACCAGACCGATGAGCCTCACTCTCTGTGGCTCTGCTGTGCTTCTAGGGCCGGGAGAGGTCCTCCCCGGACCACCGCAGGTACTCCATGATGGACCCGGCGGCCTCTGAAATGGAGGTAGCCAGGCTGAAGCAGAGGCTGCTGAACACGGAGGATGCTCTGAGGAACGCTCTGGAGCACAACCAGCACGTGGACCAGCTGGTGCAGGCCATGCGCACCAATCCCGACAAGACTCAGGTGAGGCCACACCAGCCAGCACTGGTATCAGTCTGCAGTTTTTCTCCACAACTGTGGAAAAATTATCCTGTTTTCACATCTAATGTTTTTTTAATTTAACAGATGCGGCATGCAGATATGACAGTTGTGAGTTAAATTCTCACATATTCAGTTTAGAGTCTTGTATAAATAAAGCATAGGAATATGGGAAAGTACATACAGTATGTAATTTGCCAAAGATCCTAATGCACTGAGGTAAGAGTGAGTACTAGAGTGACATAATGTTATGTAATTTAAGCAAGCCTTACGATGTGATTTTATGGGTTCTATTTTATGGCTCTGCATTTATTATCATTTCCAATCCAGTATATGGGAAAATCAGTAATGTTGTAACAGAAGTGTAGATTTTGCAGAAGCCATCGTTATAATTCAAAAGCCTTGATGATTACGTTATCTTGTTTTTTCATAATTGTTTCAGGCACCCGGGAGTGCAAATTCAGCCAATGGGATTCATGAGCAGGACAAGCCTTTTACACAAGAAGTAAGTTAACTCATAAGGTGATATTATTGTGTCTTTGACATAACAGAAAGTACTGTCACTTATTAGTTATGACATAAATGAAAATAGTCTTGCTCTGTCATGGAATCCTACACTGAAAAAGTGCATACTTTGCCAGTCTGCCATTTGAAAGACCCAAATGACTGTTTCTCTTGGCATGTTTTTATATTGACATCAAAATGACCAAAAACTGAACTGTGTGGTTTGATTGAAAAATGTATGAATTGCAAAATGTTAACATGTAGTTTTTGCCAGCGAGTAAGTGTGTCCCCCCTCTTATTTCCCAGGAAAAACACTGATGAAGGAAAGCAGCAGACCATGTTGGTGGCTTTGGGAATTTGTGAAGGTGAATTGTCAATTGGGAGAGGATGGTCTCATGTTTAGACATTGGGGAGTGGTACTGAAGTTTCAACGGACACTTGAAGACATTTTACGTTTACAGTTATTACCAAAACCATGGCTTGATGTTTCACAGACAAATAAGATCTGTGACTGAAACAGCTCATGACAGATAATCAGACCCCCCTTAAATACCCACTAATCATACACGGAGGTGATAAATTCATGGTACGATGACTTGCTACTTTTAGCAACCTTTCCAGACTACCTCCAACAATTAGAAGACGACTGGAACCACACAATGTCACTAAACTGGAAGACCCTGGATTCTCTTTTAGAAGATTTAATTGAAACCTTCTGATGATTTACTGACTGCCTTCTGTAGACTCTTGAAATTTTGATACCGGTTGAAGTTAGTCCAGATTTTAGGCTGAATTGAAACTTTTTTTTATTTATTTGCTGTGCTGCCACCCTGTTTCTGATTGGCCAATGGCAAGCACATGTAGACTTTTGAACAACCGGCTAAACCTCATCTGCTTTATAGGACCTGCTTCATTTTCCCCCAGCGTGTTATGTACATGTGAATAAAAATGAAAAGGCTACCATAATTCCATTGGGGCCTGTTTTGTGAGTATTTGAATATATATTCTTTGGACCTGTGCATTATACAATATTTAATCCTACCGAGCAAATCCAACTGAATTGGTGCAGTAGCACTTAATAGCTTTTAGCGTAATGACTTGCTAACTGCTGTTAACTGAACTGTATGGAATTGCACCATGGCTATGCTTGACTTGACATTGGTAAACTACACCACTTCATGTTTTTAAAGCTTAGAAACTGAATGAATGGATTGGGAAGATAACTTTATTTAAATGCCAGTATTAGGATTTGTTATAAAGGCTTTGAAAATTGTTACCTGTCTTCTTAGACAGACTCTACGATACCTTATGGAAATCTGTCAGGGTCAATGGGATAGAGCTACTTTGGCCTTCAATTCAACTCCTGTATTGCTTGAAATAAAACCAGAAGTTCAGCAGGCCACTTCCTGAGGTGGAGAATCCAGATTTCATTTTCAACAGTGAAAGTCATACTGTTTGTTATAAACTATGTCTTCCATTTTTTTATTTATCTCCATTTAAAAAGTCTCCATTTTAGGCCATTACAGTATTTACTGGAGATATCGTAGTACAATGGGAAACTTGAAATAGAAAAGGCTAAAAATGCCCATATTTTCTCAGTTGTCCAGAACCTGTTCTTGATCTTTTTTGTGAAAAACAAGTGTCAGTTTATATAAGCATGCCTCGTCAGTGGTCTGCTGCATTTTGCTTAAATCTTAAGTTGGTAACATAGCCTTTCTACCTTAGTGTACTTTTATTTTACCAATCACATGGACATTCTAACTTAACAAAAAAGTCAATGGAGTGTTAAGTCTAAAATGTTGTCTTCTAAATTATTTTTTGTAATCAGAGCTTGGTTATATTATGAAGTACACAATGGTTATGCTAGCACACTGGCTTTAAAAATGGCATACACTTGTTAATCAAAGTCAAAAACAGGTTTCAAGACCATCATCAGTATAGAATAAAATGAATAAACCTACCTTTGAGTTCCCAGTCCTCCACAGGCATATTCAATATTTTCTGAATCTTTATAGACATGAACAAGAAAAATTGCCCCCAAAGAAGTAGGAAGTCTAGGACCTTTCAGTGATACACAGTAAGGGTACATCAGATAGGCTTGCCCCCAGTCAGCACTGGTGAATTTACGCCTTGTCTTTGTCATTAAACACAATATTTCTCAACTGTAACCCTCTACATACCCTGTGGTTCTGTAACTCCATGGTTTTTGAGACTCTTGGTCATTAAATATTAACAATGTGGACAACATCTTGGCTGTTTTTTTGTTGTTGTTTTTTTTTGTCACAAATGCCACACATATTTTGGAGTTGTTGTACTGAGCAAATATTGTCTGTGTGTAGCAGGGGGGAAACATGCACCAAAGAAACAAAGCACAGGAGCAATTTTTAAGATTCACTAAGTTGTTGTTCTGAGATTTGTCGTCTGCAGCGAAACAAAAAGTACATCCATCACTGTCAACTTTCTCAACACCACAAAGTATTCAACCAGGATATGTTTGAGTACAGCTCTCATTGATCGTAGTGCAGTTAAGTTCAGTCAGAATTATATTACGGACCTGGGTCCTTTGCATTATCGGTGAATTGTGTCTCTTCCCAGAACATGTTTTATGGTTGCATGTTTCATGGGTTTGACTTCTATGGAAATGTATGTAAAATCAGGCTTTCACACAGAAGATCAACTCAGGTCTAAGGTCTAAGCCCTGATCTACGCATGACTATTGAGCTCTAAAATAGGTGGGTGGCTGTACCAGGACACTCGTGAGTTTCCTCCTGGCTCTTTTGGATTTCATTCTTATTCATTTATAGAATGAATGAATAAACATTCATCTAATGTTTCTATGACATTATTTTTACTTTGTCTTTACTTATTGGACAGTTTAGTCACTTCTCATTTTATAGGGTCTGATAATGACATGTACTCTGCTTATATTCGCAGATGATAAAATTTTAATTGATTAGTATACAGGGCATATATTTTTGATATTGGTTGCCATTTTTGTTCCATATTATTAAACATGGATTACTCCCGCATTTCCACCCAAAAGGTAGCCTATGCCCAGTGTAAATGTTCCTTTTTGGTAATAAACATATAAACGCGGCTTATTATTTAAAAAAATAAAGTTTTTGTCCATGTGTGGTAAAAACACATTCATTTAGCATTTGTAGTGCTAAAATCATGAATCAGCCGTTTGTCTCTTTCTTATGGTTAACACGGCTGCGCAATTCTGGTATTACGGTCATAAGGTGAAAGGTGGTTTGATTGACAGTAGGGGGCAGCCAGACTCTTCACGCGGCGTTAGATTCGGGATTCTGTTACATGGACAAAATACAATCGTGTATGTTACAATGTGGCATGACATGGTTTTATGTCGAAGATATATCTTATGATAGTTGATAGTTTAACTGTAACTATACCGTATGCATCTGCAAAATGACATTTACGAATCGTGATCGTGCTGCACATGAACTCGGGGAAAGATTCCAGTTGGCCATACTGTAGCTCATATCATAGGGGATCAACCAGAGATCAACTCAACGGGCAAAGCAAGAATCCCATACTAAACAGAAACGCGTCAGTGCTGGCCGGTTTATGATGATATTTTCTGAAAATATGTCCTTTCATTTCTGTTCTTGTTAAACAAGTGTGACGTCATTTAAAACGGTAATAATATTGAACTCACAGTGTCCGTGCGTTATTAACAAAGTATCAAGAGATTTTATGTAGCCTACCCCCGGTAAACGTAAATTGGGTTCCTATAGGCTACGAAATTAACTTCTCTCAACAGCTCTGTTATTTCCTGGATTCGCACGTTTTGAATTAAAAAGGTGCAGGTTCTTTTGAAACTGTAATCTGTGTATCATACCTATAATCTGAGATTCACACCCCACCATTGCAGGAACACAAAACGAAACATTTATTATATGATTATTAAACTTGACAACAAAGTAATTCAAAATGGAAGAAATACATAGTTAATTAAATGTAATTATTTTAGTAGTTACATATGTCAGTTTGAAAACCAGTTTTCCCCCATGGTTTTGCAGAGGTTCCTTAATCCTATATGTAAATTACAGCCAATAGATGCTGTTGTTGAGTTGGGCTGGGATTAGCGGAGGCGAATGAGTTTCAATTTTACTGGATTACAGAACAAAGAAAGGGGAGAGGGGACACTATCCACCGTTTAAGAAAAGAGAAAGAAACGAGTAAAACAAGAGAATAATCTAACGGACAATATTTCCAAACAACCGAGGCCACAAAATAATGCTTCGGATTATACGGTTTCGAGACCTAATTAACGGTATATGATTATTTGGGAGAATCTACCAAGCAGTTCCAATTGGATTAAAGGGAGAATAAACCTGCGTGTATTCCGGGATTGACAGCATAAACAATTTATAAACGATCATATCGGTAAGGATCGAACATGTTTTGTCTTTTGTAGATCATTTTATGACATTGAAACTACATTTCATTTGAGCACGTGACTTTTTGAAGGGTATACAAATTGTGAAATTACGGATTATAATTCTGGGGGAGAGGATGGATTGCTAGCTAACATATGTAGCTATCTCAGTAGCTAACATGGTTTCCGCAAGGAAATGCAACCTCTAATAATGCAAAAAGCAGCAAAGAGCTTCAATCTCGGGGTTTCTTACAGGCTATGCGGTTGTTTACAGACCCGCGACTTGAATATAGATATTGTGTGGTAGCTACCTACTGCGATTGCATAAACTAATAACGATATTTGGTAGCTGAAGAAATGGAGCGTGTGTGGGTGTGTGACATGGTTACTTGAGGTCATTGTTTTGTAAGAAAGAAACATTTTACGTTATAGGAAGTGCAAGACACTTTTTATGAACCTGGAAGGTCCGGGTACAATGTCACGTTCTGAACTGTATTCTATCGACTAATGTTTAAACATTGCCAGTTCAACATCAAGAAATTGTGAAGGGGTTTAGAATTGAGGTGCCCAAGTCAGTGGGCCATGCCTGGTTTATTAACTACAAATTAGCTGTCGAATTCTCCATTGAACTTATTGTTTCATAAATACAACGATTTAATTTTATTCAGCTGGTAGGCTACTGAAAAAATCAAGGAAAAAAGCAGATAAAGTAGTTCTAACCAAATCCTGGATTATTGGGACCTATTTCAATAACACAACATTCCCAATGTTATTAGCTAGCTAGCTCGCTGGCTAGCACGCTGAGGTTAACGCCTCTACATATCAATCGTTTTAGTAGGCTAAGCAAGCAGGACAAAACTGCATAGTTGGAAGTTGTCTGGCTTTCCTGTTATTGAATAGCTGGCTTTGTAGTGGGGGGAAAGGCTGCAATTTAGAGCGATACATATTTTATTTTTAGGGGGACTATTCAGAAAACATTTAAAAGTAGGATGTTCTAGTAGCCTAGTATGGTGTACTGAATCTGAAGGCTATATTATCTTAACATGCTGGATATTTATTTTTATTCACCTTTACCATTGTTGAACTCTTTGTATTCCCCACATAATCTTTTGTTTTCTGTAGCTAGTTTAAAATAACTAGGCAAACTTTAAGTCATATCTTTCTGCAGCTTATAACGTATCTTTATTTGTAAATTGGGTGCGGTGGTTCTGTTTCAATACAGCAATAAGAGCGGTCGGCTGTTCTTAGAAATTACAGCAATTGTAATGTTTGAATGTGCTGGAGATTATGATAGTTCTTAGACTTTTGACACCAAAACAGGGAGCAATCTGACAAACTGCAGTCGTGTGTAAAATGTAGCTGAATTGTAACTTAAATTATATATCTTGTTGGTTAGAAAAACAGTGTCTGATATTTGTACAGAAGACCATTGTGGCCAAAAGCCATAAAATAGTTGCATTTGGTTGAAGTTTGTATCTACAGCAAAATACTCTCAAGGTGTGCTGCATTAAATACATCTACATGCTGATTACACCATTCCACTGAGAAAAATTTAGGCACTATCTAATGTAAAATAAAAAGGCAACAAAAGGAGTTGAAAGTGATATAGTCTGCTTATTTTATGGGTTGCAGGGTAAGGTTGATTGATGTATGAAAGTGTTACATGTGCCATGAAACATTACCTTTGTCCTCTTTCTGTATACCAAATGGAAACGGGTACTAGCTACTGAACATTTTACTACAAAAGTCTGTATTTTGTGTATGCCCATACACAATTCAGACAGTGGACTTAAGCTTTGTTACTAATTTAAACATATTGGCTAGAACTAATATGGGATCTAAGTTGGTTTTCCATTTATTGTTTTTTGTTTTCCAGATCCAAACTTGATATATATTTTTGTTAATTAAGTTTTTTTGTTTTGTTGTTTTTTTAAGAAAATCAACATTTGCCATAATAACAACAAATAAAGTGTGATTATTTCATATCCACTATGTTATCTGGTAGTCTAGTATGGTTATTTTCATGTACATTAGCTAATCAGTTTCCTCCATAAGATGCTGCTGGGCCCAGTATGACTACTATACAGCCAAGAAACAAGTGTAATCATTGTTTTTGTTTAATACATCTGTAATGACTTTGTGACAAAAGATGCAGGAGAAGTAGGTGTCGCTTGTAGCAAGTTGCACCACCACACAAAGAGAAACCTATCAAAATGATGTCACAGTGGTAAGGCCAGTCTGTGTGTCTGTGGCCTCATGAAGAGGTAGGACAAAATGTTTTGTACTGTAGGTGCACACAGATTGTGCATTTGTGTTGAAGTCTGAGGGGTTAACTGCAGTTAAAAGGCAATGATCAGCCTTTGGCTAGCCTAAACGATTTAGATACAGCGATTTAGAAGGCCTGGTGCCCAGAATCTCTTGTTTAGGGTATTAAGCAAAGTATTGTGTATCAATGGCAGCAAGAGCCACAAGCTTCTTACAGAAAACCCGCTCAAATCCATGATACCCTCTTTGAGATCACTGTAATATCTCTAAATGCCATATGGGGAATTAATCAACAAGTAAGGATCAGCTGTGCCCCCACAGGCTCGGAAAAGTCAGGACATATAAAATCACAGTATATATCCCCAGGAGAACTCTAATTGGTCAGGGTGTTATTAGCTAGAGCACTGGAGCATTTCTGCCCAAACTCAACTTTATCGTGATGACATCAGGGTGTGTTCATAATTGTTCATTGATGTTTTCACTATTTTCAGGGAATTATGTGTAGAGTAGGGAATAAACTCTGGGAAAATATTTGTTTTGTATATATAAAGATTTAGGCCTACTTTTATTTATATATGTTTGGGTGAGGAGTTTAGGGGAATTTGAAGCAGGAATTTTAAGCCAACAATGCAACATTTTCAACTGTTAGGACCATGTTTATTTTCATACTTTGAAGATAAATTTGTGGAACAAGTGCATATCTAAAGTCAAGTCAAACCGAAAGATAGCTGGATGGATGGTAATTGTACACGCAAGTTTATACTTGCCATATTTGTCTTTGGATCAGACTTTAACCAAAGCACGTACGTTGATATGAGCACTGGCTTCAGGGTAAGGAGAGACACTGGTTCTTGTGAAATAACCCCTCTATTATAGTTGCTGCTCATTTCCCACTAAATCAGTTAAGTCCTAAGCTGATTGTAAATTGGTCTTATGTTTATCAGAGTGCCTGTTGCCATTGGTGGAAGCAGTTACTGGAAGGGATATAATTCTGGAAACAGAGTTGTATATCTCTATCTTGCTTTTACATCATTAAGATAGACTTCAGCTTAAATCTTACACAAATGTGAATTCATATACCTTAAGTCACACACAAATGCTAACCAATATATCCATTAAAACATTAATTGAAATTTTCCTTTATATTCATCTTGATTTTAATGAGGTGGTTGGATGTGTATTCAGAACATTCATTTCAGAAATGTCATTTTTCAGAGTCAAAATGTGGTATAAACATTTCACTACTAACTTAGCAACAAACCTTTGGAAATCAAGTTGATCAGTCATTGTCTGACTGAAATAGCCCCATCTTTTTGTTCAACTTAGCAGTTTTTTTTTGTGTGCCTGAAAGATATAATCGAAAAAGGACATCTATTTCTGTGCTGTAGCTGGCTGAGGGGGGTTGTGTTTGGAATCTGCTCAGAAGAGAGGTAGAATCAGGCAGGCAGTTGTGCAGCAGGGAGTGCCTCTCTCCCCTCTGTGTGGAGTCTGTGGTTTGGGCTGCCCGGAGGCTAGGATAATGGCTCCTAGTGTCTGGAGAGATTAAAGGCCGGAGCTGCATTGTTCAAATGCCTCGAGATTAGTTTCCAAGGAGACGGATTGCAGTTGCCATGAGAACGAGAGGGGCCAGGAATTAGGATTGCGATTTTTATGCCCTTTCTTTCCTTGCCTTGTTCATTTTTTCATTCTTTCTTTTTTGTCTTAAAAATTCCCTGTATACCTTATATATATATATATATATATATATATATATATATATATAGGCCTTTTTATTGTATAAAGCTGACCATGCTGAGAGAGTGCTTCAAGAGTTGAAAGCAAGAGGGAAAAGCAACATAGGGAGTTTCACCTGAGGATGCAGACAGGGAGATGATCCAAATGACACTGAAAATGGATATATTGCATTTTCTATTGGGGGGGGGGGGGAGGAGGAGAAAAGAGGAGCTGGTGGATTTCATGATGTTTTCCTCCAATTGAAATTCCTGTCAGAGTTTTTGGCTCTTCTACCATTTTACGGTGATCAAATTAAGGATGAAAGGGCTTAAAGGCATAATCTGGGCTAGTTTTAATTGGCTGACAAAAGCTTATCGTAATTAGCAGCTTTCACATATGTGTAACAGACTTTGATATTAGCATATTGCATGGTGGGTCGTACTAGTACTTTTAAAGCCTCTTAATCGGTTCATCTGCTATCCAAAACACTGTATAGCTTTTAACCACTTAGAATTTGGGCTCAATAGCCAACTTGTAAGAAACATGCCCTTATAATCTGTGGGCCTCTGCTTATTATACATTATAATCCATATTATTTTTGTATTATATTGACATTGCACCCCTGAGGTTTGGTGGACCTAAACTACACACCAAGTGACTACAGGTTAACTGTTGTCATGCATTAAATTTCTGCTTGTTCCACACAGTATGCCGTGTGGCTTGTAGTTTGTAAAATAGTCATTGGCCAGAGGCAAGTGCATTAAGAGTGCTCAGGCTGCTCTCCCTTCCACTACAGTGCTTCCTGGGTGGGGTGGAGTCGTGGTCGAAAAAGCTGTTTGTGGCTTGTACTACTCTCTACTGAAAATCTAAATTTTGGCCAATCGGATGGGAGGAGAAACAGAAGTAATGTTTCGTAGTGTGTCTTGGTTGCAGAAACGATCTGTGGTTCTGTGACTGGTGGGTTAAGCAAGCATAGCTGTGCTCTTCCCCAGGAGGAGGAATGGCGCAGGTGCGGAAGTCCGTCTGCGACGGGATGCGGACCAACTCCCGCGCTGAACTGCGAGTCCCCCAGGTGTCTGCACGACAGGAGATCCTCACCAGCCTGGTGTCTGCCCTGGATTCGGTGGTAAGTCACGTGGGAACTAGGAAATACTATACTAAAAAGTGCATACCGTTCTACCTTTCCATTCACAGACCTGATTCAAAATATTGTAATTATTTCTGATATACTTTGCTTTTGAAAACATGATGCCATCCTGAAATATCCCTATTAGTTTACTGAAAGGGGAATATGGCAGATCCATCACTAGACCCAAAAATAGCGAGTAAAATTTAGTCTGGGTCACTCCATTTTGAGCAAGTCTATAATTGGAGCTGAGTGATACTTGGTCTGATTAATCTTTTAGAGGAGCTAGTTTCTGTTCTGTTATCTGATCATAATAACGTATGACCCCATTTTGGAACTTGTCTTCCAGTGCACTGCCATGTCCAAGCTCAACGCCGAGGTGGCGTGTGTCACAGTGCACGAGGACAGCGTGATTGCCGTGGGGACCGAGAAGGGCAGGGTCTTCCTCAATTCCAGAAAGGAAATACAGACCGACTTCCACAAATTTTGCAGTTAGTCATTCGGCTTGTCATCTTGCATCATAGAAAGTTCTTGAGTGATACTCCAGAGTCCCAATCTGCTGCCTGCCCTGGGCAACTTTAAGATGTGGCTTTCAGTTCTTCATGAAATGCTATGCACTGTTAGAGTGCACTTGAGCTGCAGCTTGTCACAAATAATTAAATCATGCTGTGTTAGTTTGTGCTCTAGTATTCTCTCTCTGTCAGCATTGTATTGTCACTGCCCATATGTAAAATTTTAGCACAAAGGCATTAAACTAACCAGTGTTTCAACACGTGTGACTGCATTATCAGAATTGGATCTACAGTGTGTACTCAGTTTTGGACGTGGTGTCTCTCACAGGAGGTCCCAGTCTACAAACTCTGAGCACCCATGCCAAAGCCCAAGATGGCGAGCCCTCCAAGATGGGCAAAGAGGGTGGGCATGGAATGCAGCGGAACACGGTGGAGTCCCACTCCAACATTTTTGTCCTGCGGAAGATGGTGGAGGAAGTCTTCAGTGTTCTTTACAGTAAGCCTTTCTCCAAAGCTAACATTGCTCATCTGCATAGATGAATTATGAATTAGACGTTTCTTGCAGTTTGTGCAATACTTTTAAGTCAGTAAATATGGAAACAACAAGGAGAGTGTATGATTAGAACTAAAACTCTTTAGTTCACCAATGGAAAAAAGTGACAGGAACCACTTCTCTATTCCAGAAAGTAAGTCCTTTCTCATGAATGGTCCTTAAAATACAATGAAAATTCCTGATATGCCCAGTATTGTCTTTGGGTTTCATTTAATCAAGAAAAACTGATCATGCCTTTGAACTGACAATCAGGAGATACAAATTCTAACTTTCATAAAAAATACTATGAATCAGGATAATAGACAGGAAATTTATGTATAAGTTAATTCTCTATCATTCTCAAGTTAATTGATTCAAGGACTTTTCCCTTGGTGCTAATCCACAGGTGAGGCTGTTGGGAAGAGCAGTCTGGTGCCTGTGCCTTATGAGTGGCTCCTGAAGGACCCCAGTTCTGTGGCTGTCCATGGTTTGCCTGATGGAGTCTCCCTGAGGAAGCCTTCTGAGTATGACACCAAGACCTTAATGAAGATCCTGGAGCAGAGCAACCGCATTCGCTTTATAATCAAAAGGTAGGCCTGTTACCTAGTAACATTTGTTAGATACATCTAATTTCATTCACCATTGATTGGGCACTTGCTGTTCATGATGTTGCTGGAATTCTGCCATTTGTAAACATTCCTTGAGTTTGTCAATGTCATAGACATGTGGTGTGAGAGTGAATGGGGTCCTGAGTTTGCTGTGTTCTTCTTGGACCACCTGCACTCAGACCCATGGAGGACCCTCCTCGGGATGCCAAACCCTGCCCAGATCTTAACCACAACTCCTCTGGCACCAAAAGCCTGGCCAACCATGCCGTGGTCAAGCTCTCTGGCCAGGAGACTTCAGCCAGCAACTCCATGCTCTCGAGCTTCCTGTACGGCATGCCGATGTCGTCCCAGCCTCACCCTGACGGGAAACTCGAGCTGAAGCCCACCTCCCTCCACAGCCTCAGCAAAGACCGGGTCTCCACCTGGGCGCCTGGGGCCGAGAAACTGACCCCAGCCATGGACTGTGCCGACAATGGTGAGCGCCATGTGCAGTCATGGGCTAAAATCTCTTATTCACAAGTATAAAACAAAGCAGTATGCAGTGCACACATCCTGACTGTAACTGGTGATAAATCAAATAGCTTATTGGAACACACCTGCCTGTGCTTGAAATGATTCCATATATTCAGGAGGGAATATCATTATTTAATGCAGGTATTTGTTTACGAAGGCTGTTCTGATAAAGACCCATGTCTGGTTTGAACATCCTCTCAATAAAATTGGCACTACAGGGAGCTGAACAAATGTGTGGCTTCTTTACCAGTTTATATAGGCAATATTAGCAATAGATTCTTCAGCATTTATTTTCTGTTTTTGGAATGTGAGTAAACAAATAGATTTTGAAAGATGGGCAGGGATCGCAGATGGGCAGTCAAGCCACTGTTGCTGGGGCGTTATCTCTTTTAATTTTGTTTCAAATAGGACTAGTGTGTGATTACTCAGTATTAACTAAAGTGTAATATTTGATAATGTACACACTGATTAATTTAGAATTTTGAGAGGTCATTCTGATAAAAAAGCATTGCACTTCTCCCTTATCTCATCTCAGTTTTAAAATGTGTACCTTTGATTGAGTCCCCTTACCATTAAATTAGATTAATTTCTCCCCATATTCCTGACTTAAAACTGCATAAAAATGACTAATGGGATGGTAGGGGTATAGAAAAACTCTAAATTGGAATAATTCAGCAGTCCATTATGATCCACTTACACTTGTTCTCTGCTGTACTAATCAGTGACTGCTTTTCTGCAGTTTGTGAAATACAGATGGAAGTAAGAATTATTACTGAACGCCAACCGAAAGCGGTGGTTTATAGGGTGTGAAGATGATGTCCTCGCAGGCCACAGCTGTGTGCGATTTGCCTCATCGCTTTCTTTCCCCTCCTCCTCCTCGCAGGTGAGCGATTAGCGGGGCCCGGAGACCGGGGCCACAGCCCCCCTGGCATCCATGTGTCTAAACGGCTGCTCTTCTCAATTGTGCATGAGAAATCAGGTACTGTGGGTGCAGGACGAGGCCAGGACAATGCCTGCCTCTGTGTAAAACCTGCTGTTAATATGCCACATGTTTTAATGTCTCCATCTTGCGAGGGGAACCATGGATTCCTTTCACAACAATAGCGATGATGACACAAATAGAATAAGGTTGAAATTCAGTTTTGTGTGAACTTACTTGTCCTGCAATGTAATGTAAAACTGTGTTTGTGTTATCCAGTTATTTGAAGTAGGCACTGTGGGCATTTTGAAGTAAAGTACATTATATAGTATCACCACCGTCGAAAATCTGCATACTCCAAACTGGCTTATTTATCCAAACCTGGATATGCTTCAGTCACAGACAATAAGGAGGCTGGCAGAAATATCCAATTTCTTGTGCAATGGAGGAGCTGTGTTCTGACCTGTGGTGTCATCTCAAGTTTCTTTGTTGCAGTTGGGGAGTGTAATTTACTGTACAGCAGCAGTGCAGTGCTTGACACCGTAAGTGCAAGATGGAAAGTAGCTTAGTTTTATTGAAAATGAATTGAGTTTGTAGTGCTACTACCCAAATCTTAAGGTCTGTACAGATAGAAGGGGAGCCCCACTCTGGCCACCTCTGACAAATAGCGCTTATCTGTGTGCCACTGTATTGCTCAGCAAACATTCCACAATCTTGACCACATAACAGCTTAGATGGAAGGACAAGGACTGACTTGAAGGATAACAGGGTGGCCAGATTGAGAGGTATACACTCTGGGAAATTGGCCAGGACACTGGGGTTGCAATTTCTGTTGCTTGCGACATGCAGAGTGGGATCTTTAATGACCACGGAGAGTCAAGACCCTGGTATTACATCCCCTTTATTAGACTGAAGTGCTCCAGTTTGAAGGATTCCAGAAACAGTGGACTGACTCTCTGACTTTGTCAAAGAAAGGAAGCAATTGTGCTGAATCTTGGTTTTGTAGCAGGTGTTCATGTATGTTTTTTTATCTGCCTATTGCCTTTACAGAAAAATGGGACACGTTTATTCGAGAAACGGAGGACATCAACACGCTACGGGAGTGCGTGCAGATCCTGTTCAACAGCCGCTACGGTAAGTCAGATGTTCCCCTCCATTAAAACCCTTGGCTTGCCCTTGTGCCAGTGTGAGTCAGGAGGCTGTCACTTCATAGTCTCAGTGAGCCTGTGAATCCTTTTAATACGGCTGGCTTCAGTGCAACTGGAATCAGCCTTCTGAATATGGAGTCTGTAAGACTGAGCGAGTGCGTGAGTGAGTCTCATCTCGGCTGTTCTGCCAAAACCCCCCCCCCCCCCCCACTTCAGCCGAGGCTCTGGGATTGGACCACATGGTTCCGGTGCCATACCGGAAGATCGCCTGCGATCCGGAGGCGGTGGAGATCATCGGGATACCGGACAAGATCCCCTTCAAGAGGCCCTGCACCTACGGGGTCCCCAAACTGAAGCGCATCCTGGAGGAGCGCCACGGGGTGCGCTTCGTGGTCAGAAGGTTAGCCCCAGCCCGCCCCGAGCCTCTCTGAAGGGAGGCGTGGAAGATTGTCTGATTACAGGGTCCTGGCTTTGAGTCTCTGATGATGAACACTTGTGATGAGATTGTGCAGTCCATTAAAACCCAGGCTTGAGTGGACACTAGAGATTGTGCCTAATGCTGGAGGTTTGTTGGGTTCTTAGGATAAAGGAGTCAACCAACTGAAAATGATGAGCCCGGCCATCTGGCAATTTAGGATCCTGCCTCCAGTGTAATATTTCATGCTGTCAGTAGGAACCAGTGCCATAAGAAAGACAGCGTGGGGGCATTTGATTTGGCATAATAAGCAAATATGTTTTGTAGAGTTGGCTGTTATTTCAGCCATATGCTATAAGTAATTTAAATATCTTGGCATGCCTTAAGTTAATGCAACTTGCACAATGGTCAACATTTTCACCCTTAACAGCAGTTTAAGATCAGCAGTCCTTTTTTCCTCTGATACTAATGGTCATTCTAGTAGCTCTCTGTGGTGAAATAGTCCAGTTACCATTATTCAAGGACAAATAACCATTCTGTGTGCTTTCAAATAGACTATAATGCAGCTAGATTATAGTGAAGCCATGCCAACCTTCAGCAGAACAATTTAGATAAAATTTAGATAAAATGCTAATTAAAATCCATCACTCGTTACTCGGTGAATTCAGAGCAAGCTGTGAATGTAACCTTCCGAATGAAAAGACATTTTAGCGTTGTTCCTGCCCTGCTAGTCATGACAGCTTTTTATCCAGACTTTTATTCAGACCAACTGATATTTCTGCGCTTATTGTAGACAATGACTGTGTGTACACTCCATTCAGAGTAATTGCTTTCTCCTCTCATTACAGAATGTTTGATGAAAGGATTTTTACAGGTAATTATCTCGTTTTTAATGATGCTATTGTCTGTAGTGAAAGTAATGGATTGCCCACCAGCTAACATTTCAACTTCGATTGAAGTCATAACACACTTGGTATTACTTGCTTCTTATTGCTTCAGCGTCCATGTTGTCAATATGCGCAGTAGCAGAGCTGCCATCAAGGCGTCCCGCGCGGTCGATACAGCACGGCCGAGATTTCCGCCACGTACAAACCGTACCCTCTGCCATATCCTGTCCCCATAGCCGCAGGGAAGGCGTCGAAGGACGAGGGCAAGCAGGAGATGGGGTCCTCGTCCGAGAACAGCTTTGTGGAGACTCCCAGGGTGCAGCTATCCTCCTCGGAGCTGGTCAGCAATGCCCACAGCAGCAGGTCAGCCTGCACCACTGGCTCTGCAGCGGGGGGGGGGGGCGTAGGGGGCATCGCTTAATTACTGCCTCTGAGCCCACTGCCTGATTTATATGCAAATTCAATCTAACACTGGCACTGGAGGGGGAACAATGCCCTCTATGTATGCTCCTGTTTCTGTGAGTGGTCCTTGTGAACAGATCGGATTAAATTGGAGGTGGGAGAAGAATGTTAATATGGCAACAGAAGTGTCAATTTTACGAATCTTGGTCTTGCATTAAAAAAAACCAGCATTCATATTTCTTCTATATTGCTTCATTTTCTCTTTATATTATTAAATGAAAAGTACATTTTTCCTCATTATTTCAGATCAACCAGCTCTTGTGTAAGTCCTTTAGCAGACTGCGAAGCAGGTTAGTGGTGGCCAATTTTATCTTCTGTGCAACTTACCAAAATACGCAGGACTGTTTATATAGCTTGAGAATATTTTTTTTTTAAAGTGATCAGAAACATTGTATTCTTGTCATGATCCATCCTTTGTTTCTTTTGGAATGTAGATAATTTGACTTGTTTTTTTCTGTATAAAATACCCACAAAAGTTATAATGTGAATAATATCCACAGTAACTACAACTACAAAGAAAGTATTGCATATGTTTTTGTTTTTGTCTTATTTGCTTTTTTTAAGGACCTTCAGGAGATTGCATTCCCTTGAAAAAAATAAAAACTGAGCCTCCAGACGGAGAAATTATTCAAGTGACAGTACCAGGTAAGCAGTAGCTGTTAAATCTAACAGACTCAAGGGCTTCAGGTCAATGTAGTGGAAAGCTGAAATTTCACAGCTGTCTGGGAGCTTCGAGTACAATCCGTAATTGCCATTGGGATCCAGGTACTTTTATATTGGCAGGCACAAGAACATTGAGCTACAGAAGGTTTTCAGCTAAGAGTTAAAACTATAAAATGTTTTACACCTTTGTGAAATACCTTTACGTTTGTATCTCGAAGTTGAGTACAGTTAAGGACAGAATGTATTGCATTTACTTTGAATCAGGGTTAATAAAGCAGAATAACATGAAGGGATTAATCAATGTCAAACCAGAACACAGCAAATGGAGGAATCCAACAGAAGAAGAAGACCAACCAGATTCATCAAATGAACCAAGAAGAATTTAAGAAGATAAAGATGGATAAACTGGGGTGGGGGGGGGGGGGGGTTGTGTGACAAATGGAAAGCAGGATGAACACACCTGGATCAGAACAGTCTGGAAAGTATGCAAACGAGGACGTGTGGAATGTATGGATGAAGTGGTAAACAAGGATGGCTGCAAATTAAAATCTGAGTGTAGCCTACGCTTGATTCAGTTAATTTGCACAAGGATGCAAATGAGAGCTCCCCTCGTTACAGCGCCTACAAACGGAAATGTCAGATGTGCTTGGAAGAGCTCGCATTGATATTTAGCTTTATCTGATAAAATGTTGACTGAATTTTGAATGCCAGAGGGCTGTTCTGTGAAGCCCAATCGTATAACAGTGTGAAAGCCTAACTGCATCTGGCATGTCGGTCCTGACGGTAGCGTGCTGTCCCTTGTCTCAGATGCCAGCGTCTCCACGGACGAGCTGAGCGAGTCTCTGGCCGATGCTCTGGCCCCCGAGAGCCGGCGCCCCCCGGAGGCCCCCGCAGGTAACCGCTGCCTCGCTCCCACACTACTCGGCCAGGACACCGCGCCGCCCGGGGGCCGCCACCAGCAGTCTCTCTCCTTCTGTTAGGGAGATAGATTTCCAAAAACGTATGGATACTTTTCAGATACTTCCCCTCCCACCTCCAGGATGTCAATAGTGCCCAGTATCCTCCAGTATCCCAGTGTTCCACCCACTCTCTGACCCTCTTAGTGTCTGAGGTGACCTGCTCATTCAGGAAAGGCTTCATCCATCATGTTTAACTCATTTTGCATCTGTGCTTAGCAACATTTTTTAGAGTAATTTAACAAGCCATTTACTATAGTACATGTGATATGCCTTTTCTGAAAATCTTTTTTGGAAGATTTTCAGTTAGAACATTACAAGTTGAAGTGGTCATGACTGAGTTGCCACAGATCTTTAGAAGTTGAGTTAAAAATTGTATGGGTGGGTACTTTTCTAGAACCTGAGTTTGACACCTCTGTATTAAAGTGTTCTTACAGTCAAGCCTGTTCCCCAAAGAATCTTTTGCAGAAAATTGAATTTTCAATATAGGTCTTATCACCTGTAATTTTTCACACAAGACACATGGCAGCATCACATTTGTCATTACAACAGCAAGCAAAAATCCTCAATTTGAGCAAACAAATGAACAACTGTTTTCTATATTATATTTTTATTATTTATCTCTGGGTTGGATATAATACACGTCACAGTGAGCAACTTCATTTTCCTGCCTTTTATCACTAGTTAGTGTTAGGTGCATCAGGACATTTTTCCCCTCTGACACAACTTCAAAATGTGCAATTTAAGCACACGAATACTGAGAGTTTATGTTTTGAGACTTTTTCCTGTTGGATTTCTTTGCTCCTCTCTCTTGGTTTCAGGTTTGACTGTACATAGCCTACATCCTGATTAGCTCATTTCAACATTAGCCCTGCAGCCCAACCCCTTATATGAAAATCATTTAGAAATAGCTTGTCCTCCCTGGTGAATTATTCATACTGTGCTCGTAATATTGTGTAGATTACCTTCAGGATGTCTCCACTCTCTTTTAGCAGAGAATGTACCAGTACAAGTCTCTCCTCTACCCAGTCACCAAAACCCAAGCCCCCAGAATACACATTGATGTTTTGAGTAACTATGGACACTTGAGAACCATATGATTCATAATCTTAATTTCAAAAATTGCTGTACGGAATGATGCTGAATTATTTGAAAATATATATTTGGCCCCTTGGGGGTAAAGGTTTAGCTTATATACTTAATTTAAAGTATATTTTCTTTGGACATAGCAAAATGGTATTATAATCTTTTTTTCCAAAACTGGTCTGGAGATTTACCATGGGTGGCATTTCTATCCTTTCTCATGTGTTCATATTTACTGTCAAACTGTCAGTTTTTCACTTCAATCATTGTTGGCTTTTATTTCATTGTTTTGAATTTTTCAATTAAATCTTTGTTTTGGCAAATTAGAAGTGAAGGCTGCTACTCCCGGTAAGTTCAGAGATATTGAAATAAGACATAAGACAGTAACATGGTTTATTACGTTTAAAAATGCGTGCAAAAATATAAAGGTTCAAATAAGGTTGGCTTTTCCAATTATGGGACCCAAACAAAGTGATGGGTCCCAAATAAAGTTCCAATTGTGGCGACTTGTGAACCGAACCTGATGTTCTGTTTCTGACCACATCTTCTCCCTTTCAGCGGAAGCACTATCAGAGAAATCCACTCCCCAGATTCCCAGGAGGTCTGTCGAAGGTAATAACTGTGGCCACAACAGAAAATGTCAGGTCCATTTTAATTTGTGAGTTTGTGAATTTGTTGACTTTTCCCTTTTTTATATGGGTGACAATTTGTGTTTATTGAATGAAAGGTGCGACACTCACTTGCAAAATTATGTTTCACCCCAGTATTAAAACTGAAATGCTTTTAGTACTGAATACATTATTTCTTTCTCTATGAGTTTCTCAATTTTTATTCAATCTGCATGCACCATTATTATTTCAAAGTAGCTCCTTGGATCATTTACCTGAGCACATGCTGTCCTGCCACCTTTGTACTCTTGCAGAGGATCTTGGTGAAATGATCCTGCAGCTTCGGAAGCAAGTCGAAAACATCTTCAGTACCAAGTACTGTAAGTTACGCAAAATCAGCTTCTGTAATCCATCGGTTTTACAGTCATTACGGTAGCAAGTAATTACACAATTTTCCACCTCCACTTTAGAGGACATCAGCCTCCTCACATATGTCTCATTCTCTATCTTGCATACTATATTAAGCTCTGTAACAAAGTAATACACACACATATATCAGACATTTTGGTTTTGACAGCTGAACTATTTCCGCTGAAGTTAAAGTATAACAAAGTGAAGTACTTACTGACTTTTTTTTCAGAACATTCACAATTAATTTCAAGCTTCAGTTAGATATACGCATTACATGGTGATTGTAAAGTGAACTTAAGTAGATTTTTTTTCAGAGAAGAGCCTTATGGCAGCCTTTAAGGTTTTTCCAGAAAAGAAAATTAGGCCTTGGCATAGTACATGCCCCCAGCTCCCAGTATAAGCTTTATCAGTTTTCTCTGTGAGTGTGAGTGATTGGGATGCAGTGCATTATCCCTCTCTCTCTCTCTTCTCTCTCTCTCTCTCTCTCTCTCTCTCTATCCCTCACTCTCTACTGCAGCTGAGGCTCTGGGCCTGCCAGAGCCCAGCAGGGTGCCCTACTCAAAATTCCAGTTGTACCCTGAAGATCTGTTTGTCGTCGGGCTACCGGAAGGCATGTCTTTCCGCAGGCCCAACTGCTTTGGGGCAGCAAAGCTGCGCAAGATACTGGCAGTCAGCCAACAAATCCACTTTGTCATCAAGAGGTGAGCTGTCACATGACTATTAACTCATGATAGGACCCAAGGAACGCGATAGCACAAGGAGTGAAAACCATAGGAAGTCTACGAGCCCGATTTTTATTTTCTACCATTTTTTAGCATGTAGTAATGTACTGTAGCTGGTATAGTGTTTTGTTTGTTGGAGCATATCAATAGTTTTCCATTTTGGCCGTTTATGCGATCCTGCTGGAAACAGGTCTCTTTAAAAAAAAAAAAAAAAAAAAAAACTTTAAATCCATTGTAATGCTTCCTGACGTATCATTGCATGAACTCTTGCAGACCGGAGCTATTAAGTGATCCAGTCAAGCTTGAAGCTTCTCCCCTGTCAGCTTCTAACCCAGGTGAGTCAGTATGACTGTCCATATCTCTCATTAGTCAGCAGTAGGGGTTAGAGAAGTAGACCAAATTTGGAAATTATTACTTGTATGTTTCAAGTCAAAATTTCAGATATAATGCTGTATAATGCTTAACCTAAATTGCTTTCAGCAGCGTAAATGGATGACAAGTAAAAACAGAACCTATACATCACTCTGCACATGTCTGTAAAGAAATATTGAAATAAAGTAAAGGGCTTTGTGCTTATTCCAATCTAACAAAGTTTATATGAGTCCAATAGAGACCAAATGTATACTATGAGAGTTAAAACATACTCTAGCAGAGTTCATTTGAATCATTGAACTTTTTACCATGTTGCAATAGCAATATATTAATTTATAGCAATAGAAAGTTATATTAATTATATCAACGGAGCTGAGCCCGTTCAGGTCGCTGGTTCTGATCCATAATGCATCATCATCTGTGCACAGTCATTAAGCAATGATTAAAAGTAGATTATAAAAATGATAATAGAGAAAATGATATTTTCACGACAACTCGGGTGTGATATTGCTTCTTTAATCAGCAGCAGACCTTGACTGCAAAGACAATGTGCTGGAAGATGCTGGAGCTGCTAGTAAAAGGCCAGGCTACTCAGGTAAGCAAAAGAGCAACCACAGAATATGTGCACCCATGCATTCGCCATTTCTTTGTAGAACTGATGATGTCGGTCGGTATGCAGATGGATGAATTGCAAAACTACAGAATCAGTTGGGACACTATAGTGTGGACCGGGAGTTGTGGACACAAAATAAATTTAGTGTTCTATGATACATGATAAAAAAATAAATGAGTAAGTTTGTTTTTACATATATGACATATATTATTGTTTCCATGACTCACATTGTCAATAGATTAATCATAAGATGCACAACTTCTTCAATTGGGGAGATATTTAATTTAGAATTAAGAAAAAACCATCTGCATGAAGAAATGAAATTACTATAATAGCAGTGCACAAATGTGTTTGACATTATAAAGAGAATGATATTAATGTAGGGAATTAATGATCTGAGGGGACCAGGTTTGCAGGAAGTTAACTGAGGTAGCTAATAGGTTTTGGTTAGCAATCGGTAAATCTTTATGTGCCAGGTATAATAATGACCTTGGTGTTGGCTCCCGTTGTCTACAGACAGCTTAGAAGCCAAACTGTCCAGAATCGACTTGGCCAACACCCTCAGAGAACAGGTACAAGATCTGTTCAACAGAAAATATGGCGAGGCACTTGGCATTAAGTACCCAGTTCAGGTGCCCTACAAGCGGATTAAGAGTAACCCTGGATCAGTCATCATCGAGGGCCTACCTCCTGGCATTCCATTCAGGAAACCCTGCACCTTTGGATCCCAGAACCTAGAGAGGATTCTGGCTGTAGCTGACAAAATCTCCTTCACCATCACCAGGTAAAACCCTTTACTACATTGCATTACATTGCATTACAGGCATTTAGCAGGTGCTCTTATCCGGGGCAGCTTACACAACATTTTTTACATAGCATTTACGTTTCATCCATTATACAGGCTGATATATACTGAAGCAATGCAGGTTAAGTACCTTGCTCAAGGGTACAATGTACAATGGTGTCCTATCCATGAATCTGCAACCTTTAGGTTACATGCCCAGTTCCTTACCCATTATAGTACACTGCCACCAAAATTATTATAACTGTAAGCTTAACATAACTGCAGTCTTCTGTAATAAACTATTCAATCATGTTAATACATGTTTTTAGTACAATGAGTACTAGTATTTGGGCTCAGTGAAAATGTATTTATTTGTCATTTCTACAGGCCTTTCCAAGGACTTATCCCTAAACCAGGTATAACAAATTGTGCCGTATTTGACCATTGCATGAAATAGATTCATTTAATTTTAAAATGCTTATGTCGTAACCTTGACTTGGCTACTCATAACCCGAAGGCATTTTGGCACTCCATGTTATGGAATGTGAATGAAAGACTACCTGTTTGGAATTCTCTGTAAAACAGAACCTCATGAAATGATACCACGAGTATGCAATTTAATGTTTCCAGCCTTGTCCACGTTTGAGCGGGATTTTTTTCTTTCAGCACCTCGACGGATCACCTTGTTAAAGAAGGCTTATGCCTCAATAAGTGGTGAGTTCTCATCCCCTGAAGTTCATCATAATGTTTTTATCTCTTCTCACTTTTCAGTTAGTCTTCTGTTCATAGCTACACATGGCATATATAATGACATAGCTATAATGACAAATAACTACATTGGATCATCAAAATGTCATCAAAACACTACAAATAAAACAGCATCGTATATTATTACCACACATACTGAAATTGACATAATAGATAAATTCCAAGGCAAATTAGTTATACTCGTGTAGCTCGGTGCTTCAGTTCTGATGGATGCATAGTTTGTGGTCATTGTACACATAGTAAAGGTATGATTGCAGTGGAGGTGAGTGAGGATTGGTGCTGTTCTCCATGTATGATAGATGACGAGGAGGTCAATCGCATGGGGGAGAAAGTCATTTTGCGGGAGCAAGTGAAGGAACTCTTCAACAAGAAATATGGTCAGTTGAACTTACACCTTTTCACCATAGGAGTATTTGTGGTGTAGCTAGCATATTACTTGCAGTTATGTTTAAAGTATTTGAGTTTGCCACCCTTAAAATGTTTAAGCAGCTAGAAAATTAGTATGTGTTTATGAGTTGTCTGTGATAATGTGTGTATTTATTTTTGATTGATTGATGCACTCAAATTATATTTAATGCTTATAAATTTGGTGGTTCTTAGATTTAGCTAAATGTATCATGTAAATGTTCTCCAACAATAAGCTACTTTGAAAAGTGTTACAGTCAGGTGTGTTTTTCTTTTGTACTGACATTAGTATTAGAGAATTTAACTACATAAATATATTAATGAATGAGGTTTCCCTGAACCCATGTGGAGACGAAAACGTCCCTGCTCAGTGTATGGTTGCTGTGTCACACTTTGCTCTTTGTAGTACATAAAAATACCTATAGGATTGTTGCTTAGTATTAGTGATTTCACCTGCATAAATGCAGATTTCACATTCCCACATTACTGGGGAAATTTCACTCTTTGGAACCTTGGCATGTATAATAGTACACTAACAGAAAATGAATTCCATATCTGAACCATTTTCCTCACTATATTTTTTCCCTCAGCAATGCAACAGCTACAACAAACTGCTGAGACCTCTCTTTGTCAAAAGGTTTATTTATGAAAAATGTATACCACGTTGTACAGCTAACATCACAGAAGAACTTCCATTTAGCCTGGTCTTGGCCATATTATTCTGCTCACGATGAGGTACAGCTCAGTCCTACTTGGTGTAATGCTTAATTCTATAAACCTTCACTGCCATTTTTTTTCTTTAGGTGAGGCACTGGGCCTGGATCGTTCTGTTCTGGTACCGTATAAGCTTATCCGCGGTAGTCCAGACTCTATAGAAGTTTCAGGACTACCAGATGATATTCCCTTCCGCAACCCAAACACTTATGATATTAACCGCTTGGAGAAAATCCTGCAGGCTAGGGATGAAATCACCATCAACATCAAGAGCCAGCTACAGTGAGTGTTTGCTTGTCTTAAATAATGCAGTTTCTAAACGCTATGGAATCGTGTCTTCAGTTAATACATGAGCTAGGGGCATGAATGAATGAATGAATGAATGAATCATTGCATTTATATAGCATTTTTCCGAACACTCAAAGTGCTTCACAGTGATGAGTGGGAACTCCCCACACCCATGACCAATGTGTAGCACCCACCACCTGGGTGATGCACAGCAGCCATTTTACGTCAGAACGCTCACCACACATTAGCTAAGGTGAAGGGGGAAGAGAACATTTTTACCCAATTAAATCAGGGGATGATTAGGTGGCAAGTTGGAGAGAGCCAGACTGGGAATTTAGCCAGGACACCGGGGAACCCCCTACTGTGTAATGGGATCTTTAATGACCACAGTGAGTCAGGACCTTGGTTTCACGTCTCATCCGAAAGACGGCATCTCCTACAGCACAGTGTCCCCGTCACTGCACCGGGGCATTGGGGTTTCTTTGACCAGAGGGAAGATTGCCCCTGCTGGCCCACCAACACCACTTCCAGCAGCAACTCAGTATTCCCTGGTGGTCTCCCATCTAAGTATTAACCAAGCCCACACTTGCTTAGCTTCAGCTATTCGGCAGGAGCAGGGTGCATGGTGGTATGGCTGCTGGCATGGACATAGGAAAGGTGTTGCAGCTTGTGAATTTAGTTATCATTACGTAGCCATTTTGCTAGGAAATAAAATATTTTCTTTTTTTGTGTACAGACCTTTTGCAGAAATTTGTACCCAAACCTGTAATACAGGTAAGAAGTAAATTATTTCTGTCTTTCAAAAATTTAAACTACGGGAAAACAGTCCACACACTGTAGCTTATGAAAAATGCTCCCATTTAATTACAATAATCAAAACATTGTGCTGTTTTGACACAAAAGGGTATTCCTCACATCCTGAAGAAGACCCTTTTGGGTCGAAATTTTGATATTTTGGTTGTTGCCATTAAATGGGAGAATTTTTCATTTGATACAATGTGCACTTTTTCCCCATTGATTTGGACTCTGCCCAGCACCTACCATTATGGTATATTGGATGTGCTTGTTCTAACTCAGTTCACAACAATAGAAGTTAAGCCATTGAGTGTTTGTATGTGTTTATGAGCTGTAATATAACCTGCAGTTTTCCAGCAGGAAAAGAAGGCTCCAGCAGTAGGCGCAAACGAAAAAGAGTTCCAGACAGCACCCAAGTATCCACGCCCCCAGTGGTGGAGACAGGCGTATCAACCAATCAGATTCCTGTAATGGTCAGTAGCAAATGGAGTAACTATGTGACAGTGTAGCACTGAGCACTTTTTCTTTCATAGATTTTAAATTTGCATGTTTGAAATAGGGTGGCATGGTGGTGCAGTGAGTAGCACTGTTGCCTCACAGCAAGAACGTACAGAGTTCAAATCCTGTTTGAGACATTTGCATGTTCTCCCAGTGTCCATGTGTGTTTCCTCCGGGTACCTTGGTTTCCTCCCACAGTCTGAAGACATGTAGATAATTTTAATTAGAGGGTCTAAATTGTCCTTGCAGTATGAATGTGGAGTGAATGGTGTGTGGGCCCTGTGATGGATTGGCAACCTGTGAATGGTGTTTTCCAGATGGAAGTATGAAATGAGTCAGATAAAATAAAATTGAAATTCATTTATGTTTATTGATTAAACATCTGAAGTTGCTTTCTCTCTCTCATTAGTTTTTCTTTGTTTTCAGCAATGGCCTATGTACATGGTGGACTACAGTGGAGTCAATGTGCAGGTTCCAGGAAAAGTCAAGTACTAGCAGACCAATGGAAACCTCTAAACTAAAAGGACAACCAACCTTCTGAATGAAGATGTCAAACAAATATGTATAACCATGGCTCCCAGTGTCAGCTTTTTTAGATTTGCTGTTGCTACCAGCCTGTACAACTGAGAAAGCATTGGCCAGTGTTGGAGATTTTGCTTGGTAATGTGTTTCAGGATGAATTTGAGTGCTTTTAGTCAGAGGCGGTTTGTTTCCAAGGTTTTTGAGCCGGAAGCAAGGAGGAAAAGCCTCATACAAATGGGTGGAAGGACAAATGCTTGTTTCAGTTTTCAAAAATTAAAACATTAGCTCTGTGCTTAGAGAGACATTAATTGCAAAGGTTCTCTGCTGAACAGTGGCCTCAGCTTCTACACAGAATCTGCTGAATGTGTGGTATATTATACACTATTACTTTTAATGGAATTTTCCATTTGAAATGCTCTTCAGAGTCCATATTCTCCTTCCCACTACACAAGCATCCATTAACATATGTATGCTCAGTCCTGTAGGGGATTTTTTTTTCCAGATGCAGCCTATAAAACATTTTCTTAAGTGTTTTTTTTATTTATTTTTTTTATTTTATCTTTGCTAGTGGTATACAGTTACCCAATTCATAGTGTTGTCTTTAATAATAATCTGGTTCACACTATTAAAATGTTTCTATGATTATTTATTTATTTATTTAAAGAACAATAATGTGTGTTTGCAGGGATATACAACAAAATGTTCACGAAGATGCATTGAGTTTTGAAATAATACCTGGATAGTGTGTACACCAGATCTTCTTTTCAAGTCCTCTAGCTTGTCATACCATGCAGCACCAGCTATAGTGTGTATAATGGAATAAAATTTCTCTAGATCTGTCGTTGTATGGATGAGGAAGTTCTGCAATGCACTTGTAATCGAACTCCAGGACAAATGTTCTAATATTTTTTCCTGTCGCCTAAGTTGGTATCTTTTGTAACATATCTAACAACTTTAAAGATTACACTAAGAAAAATGTCAATATGAATGTAATTTGTGTAAAGGAAAGGAGAATTATGTATGTTACCCTGTTACAACTGTCTCTCTGGATTCACCAGTATTTCTATGCTGTACCTTAATGCCATTTAGGCCTTTGAAATAAAATGTGTTGCCTTGCATTTTTGTTTACTTTTATTGGTTACTGCTTATTGCGCAGAATTTATTAAATGGACACTCAGAAATAAATACACAATTAGACAATAGAAATATGCCCCAGTGAACCTGAATATCATCTGAACTTTATTTTAATACCGCCATAAATTATACAAAATTCTCGGATAATAAAACTGCATTTACTTCTGAGAAGCAGCACTGTCTGTGAAAATGATTCCGCAGAAACCTGGACCTTGTTCCTCTTAATTCTTTTGATGGAGGCTGAAATCACAACTCCAACAATGCGATGCTCTTATGGTTCCTGTCCCTGATTATTTTAGTTTGGAGCTTCAAGTTCTGCACTTTTCACTCCGTTTTTCAGGGTTTTTCTTATTTCGATTAAGTAGTGTAAGTAGGCCTGTTTTTTTAATAAGCTGTCTTGTCCATATGGGACAGAATATTTAATCGAGCTCGTTATATAAGCAATCCACAAGTAGGCTATGCCTAATGTGAATTTGTGGAAATCTGCCGCGACGTTCCATTTTGTAAGCAGATCAGTGAATCTGCGCAGCATGACGCTCACAAATCGTCATCGCTGCAACAGGGTTCATGCGAAATCAGGCTCAGATGAGGGAAACGAGACAGGCTCCAGGAGGGAAATGAGTAGGCTATTAAACATCTAGCCACTTATTGTGAAGCCAGAAATGCCGATCTGAGCTCTATGCGACTTCTAGCTTGGTTATTGCAAACCTGTCTTGATCGCTAGTACGTATAGGCTAGTTAGAGTAGCTAATGTTAAATAGTGTTGCTGAAATAAAGGCGATAGGCTCCTATCAAGCCAGCTAACTGTCTACATCTGCTGCTTGGCTGGTGAAAACTCAACGTTTTCCATTCGATTGTTAAAGTAAGTAGATAAGTTAGCCATGCAGCGATCAAAGGGAGTTCTATAAAACTGGGAATGCATATACAACCGCATGCAAATGTATGAAAACGTGTAACTGTTTTTGGAAGTCATTTAGCCTGATCAGTTGCCAGACACGAAGGTTTTCTTGCTAAGTATAATAATTAGCAATAGTACTGTAATTGCCAAAACATGAAGGCAGCATGATATGTTGCTTATGTCTACCGTACACATTCTTGGTCATGAAAGTTATGTTTACAAACATCACTCATCCGTGTAGCTATAAAGCATTAAAGACTGGTTATAGACATGGTTATACTGAGTCGCTACAGGTTGTTTTCGGGTATTCTTTTAATGTTAGATGTTACATGTTGCGAATGCTTTGAGTTATAGTTCTCAAATTTATGACCATTACTAGATTGTTAACAGTTCCCTTAATGTATTGAAAAGGGCTTAACGTTGAAAGGGTTTGTGAACTCAAATTGGTAACGTTGTCGTTAAATGTATTCTTACCGTGAAGAGTCCCTGTCTTGTTTACGTTTTTGTTTACATTCTGAACAGATGTGACTGTGCAAGCTAACCTATCACTGTCAGCGTCGCGGCACTGTCGACACAAGCAATGCCGGAAGCGCTGTCCTAAAAAAATCATCTTACCGTGAAGAGGGCTTGACACGCAAGCGTGCAAATGTATCACGGCGACGCAATTATATCGACAAATGCCATCTTTGGGGGAAAATGCAATATGCTGTCACTGCGTTTAGATCGAGCCTACAATGCATTAAAAAAAACAACACTTAAATCACCCACTCAATCTGTTTATGCCATCATAACACGGAGCGTTTGAAACTATAATTGGCAATACGTTCTTTTACAAACATAAATAAATAAATAAATAGTAGGCTACAGGTCAAGTTTAAGTTCACTTGTCTGGCTTTGACAACTTTGGGACAACTTTTTAACTTTGTAGTTCAAACTCAAAAGTAACTTAAATATTCAGTGAGTATTGGAGGCTTACTAATGTTTAGTATAATTTTCTGCAGGCTACTGGTAGTAGACTTCATGTATTAAAAGTCGCGAAGAAGTTCAAGTATAAGCCTAAGTGTACTTTCTTGAAATTTACTTGTGGAAAACTGAACCAAATACTCTTTCTTATTTTTAGAAAGTGCGCTCCAGTAATGTGCTTATAAAACTTGTCAAAGTTCCCTTCAGCCTAAAACTGGTTATACAAGTAGTATATGATATCATGAAAGACACCAGAGCACCACTCCATCATAAAATTCAGTGGTGGATTCATAGTTTGTACATAAGAAAACTGAAGTGAGCCTCAGCCGTGTTTTTGGATTAATGAAACTGACTGTACAGCCAAAGATGTTATTATTGAAAAATCATTGAAAATTCATGGAAATATGGTTCCTCCCCTGAATTTTGTGATGGTCTGGTATTATAGGCCTGCTACTTGAATAACCAGTTTTAGGCTGAAGGGAACTTTGACAAGGTGGACACTACAAAGTTTTATAAGTACACTAATATGCTTTCTCAAAATAAGAAAGCCTACTTGATTCACCTTTGAACTATTACACTCTGCAGGAAAGTATGCTTAGGCTTGAACTTACTTGAACATCTTTGCAACTTCTACATGAATTATACTGAAGTAGGCAACAGAAAACAATACTAAAATACTGAACCAGAAGTAGGCCACTAGTGCTCACTGGATGTTTAAGTTACTTTTGAGGTTTTATTAACTAAAAAGTGGGGCAGTTTGCTCCCAACGTTGAAAAAGTCAGATTAGTGGATCTATGTTTAAACATCACATGTAGCCTATAGCTTTTCTTCTCTTCAAGGGAGTGCAGTGCTATATGGTTTATAACGCTCTGTGCTGTGATGGCATTATATACAGTTTGTGTGGGTGACTGACAAGTGTATTTTTTATTTTTTGGAGCAAGGTTTGCTCCTTTCTTTAATCTAAATGCAGTTTACAGCATATAGCCTTTTTTCCAAAGATGGTATTTCTCAATATAATTGTGCTGCCGTGGTGACACATTTCTACACCTGCGGGTCAGGCACTCTTCACAGTAAGAAGAAATTTTCGGACAGCGCTTCTGGCATTGCTTCTGTCAAACGTGCTGCAAGGCTAGCAGCGATAGATTCGCTTGCAGTCACACCTGTCCAGAATGTAAAAAAGTAAGGGATCCTTCACACGAACATATATATACTCGCCCATATATTTCTGATTTGTCACGGGTAGCCTGCCTACAGCCCATTTCACAATAACATCGCCACATTAATTAGAATATTATGCAACCTGCAATATACTGTACTTGCACATTTTATACAAAGAACCCACACTGGATTGTTACTAACTAAGGCAATATTCCACTTGTTAATTATTTAACCTTTGCCTATAAGAAGCTTTTCATCAGGAACCTTCTCGCCATTGACAAAAGAATTACATTTCTTTCAGCAGTGGTTTTATTGTGTGGAAGGTTATGTGCCCTGAAAGGTCTTGTTTCTTTTCCTTCTATAGGACAGTATCTACTAAACAGAACTAAATGTGTGTTTTGGTCCTCTTTTTTTTTTTGTCTAGAGCCTATTGCATGTGATCATAATTTAACGTGAGCATCAATATTTTGTCCTGTTCATATTTTCCCTGTCACAGAAAATGGCACAGAAGGGAGACTTGCCTCCACCCTCTGTACAATGGGCATCAGATAGTCACCCTGTGGTGTCATTCCTCATGTCAGCTCTCAACTCAATGGTAAATACTTAATACCATAAATACTTTGTTTAAGGATGTTAGGTGGCAGTTATGCAGTTGAAGATATTTTATACGCACTTATAGTTCTGAAGGTTTAAAGGCAAATGTTATTCTTTTTTTTGTTTTAGAAGAAACACAATGTTTAGATTAATCATATTAATACAATTGAAATTATAATGTAATTACTTGTTAGTGTCTCCCCCTAGAGGGTTTGTTACAACCAAAAAGCAACACTGTTTTATTTATTTAGAATGATTTATATACACACAGTGAGCTCCATAATGTTTTGGACAAGTAAATGCTTTTTACTTGATTTGTCTCTGTACTCAACGATTTTAGGTTTGCAATGAAACAATTCACATGTGGTTAGGGTGCAGATTCTCAGCTTTTATTAAAAAAATATATATATATATTGGTTTCACCATGTAGAAATTACAGCACTTTTTATGCATAGTCCCCCCATTTCAGGGCACCATAATGTTTGCAAGAAATGGCTTCATTGGTGTTTCTGATTAATCAGAAGTGTCCAATTGCTTCCTTAGTGCCGGCTGGAAGCGTTATCAGTGTCTAGTCTTGATTCAAGGCTTTTGATTGCCTTTGGAGGCTGTTATATTCATTTGTCAACATGAGGACCAGAGTTGTGCCAATGAAAATCAAGGAAGCCATTGTGAGGCTGAGAAATAAGAAAAAAAAAATTGTGAGAGGCCAAACATAGGCCAAACCTTAGTCCTACCAAAACCAACTGTGTGGAACATCATTAAGAAGATAAAAAGCACTGGTGATCTCCATAATCGCAAACAGCCTGGTAGGCTAAGGAAGTCCTCTTCAGTTGATGACCAAATCACCAGTCTGACAGATCAGAAACACTCTTCAGGAGGCAGTTGTGGATGTGTCAGTGACTACTGTCAGAATTCATCCTACTGCTGCCGTAAGCTGTCACATCATCAGGGAAGACAAGTGAGCCATTTCCAGTGACAGCCATACAGTGGGCTCCAGAATTATTAGCACCCTTGATAAATATGCACAAAAAATGCTAAAAAAAATGGCTAAACTAAAAAATAATACAGTTATTGACATAAGCATTATTTTCCAACATGTGTAAACTAGTGTGCTTGATTAATGATTCATTGGAATTACATTACAGGCATTTGGCAAACGTTCTTATCCAGAGCGACGTACAACAAAGTGTATAACCATAACCAGGAACAAGTATGACGAAAACCCTAGAGAGAAGTACCGGTCCAAGTGCAGGGAACAACCGCATAGTTCAACTTGGACCCTGAAGGTTAAACTGATTAACACTAACACAAACGAGAACAGCAACAACGCAGTCTATGGAAAAATACAAGCAGTAGTTAAGACAGGTGCATTAACTAAGTCACCTACAAAACAGCTACCTAGTTACAACCCTAAGCCATTTAAGAGATTCATTTAAGAGATTACAGGGAGGTTAGGGAGGGATGGGGAGAGGGGAGAGAAATCAACCAAAGTCTTACATTTTTTTAATTAAAAAAATATTTCCCCAAAAAACATGTTCCACAATTATTGGCACCCCTGGTTTAATGCTTTGTGAAAACACCCCTGGCAAAGATGACAGCCATGAGTCTTTTCCTATAATTTATGATAAGTTTAGAGAACACATTTGGAGAGATTTTTGACCATTGCTCCATGTAGAACTTTTCAGAATCATTGATATTTTTGGGTTTGCGCTTATGGACCCCCCCCCCTCTTCAGTTCAGACCACAGGTTTTTGATGGAATTTAAGTCTGGAGACTGAGATGGCCATTGGAAAACATGGATGTTGATTTCACTTAAGCATTTCTGTTTAGATTTTGATGTATGCTTGGAGTCATTGTCCTGCTGGACAATCTTACCTATGACCAAGTCCTAGCTTCTTAACAGAGACAGCCACATTTTCTGACAGAATTTCCTGGTACTTTGTTGAATTCTTTGTGCCACTGATCTAAAATAGTGCCCTGGGACCACTGCCAGCAAAACATCTCCAAAATATCAATGACCCACCTCCATATTTGACCGTAGGTATGAGGTGCTTCTCCTGTATGCATTCCTCTTTTGCCGCCAAACATGTCGATGGTGTGTATGGCCAAAACGTTCAATTTTGGTCTCATCTGACAATAGCAACGTCTGGTTTACAACCTCCCTCGTGACTCCCACGTCACTCCCCTCCTCATCTCCCTCCACTGGCTACCAGTGCAAGCTCGCATCCGGTTTAAGACACTGGTGCTTGCTTTCCAAGCAGTCAAGGGGTCAGCTCCTGGTTATCTGCAGAAGATGATCAGACCCTACAAGCCGGCCAGATCGCTCCGATCGGCTACTACAGGGCGGCTGATTCCTCCCCCTACACGAGCAGCAACAAGGTCTCGACTCTTTGCAGTTCTGGCCCCACGATGGTGGAACGATCTTCCAGTGGAGGTCAGAACAGCAGAGTGTCTGAGCACCTTCAAACGGAAACTCAAGACGCACCTCTTCTCTGTATACCTCTCTCCTCTTCCCTAAACCCTCTCCCATAACTATTAAAAAAAAAAAAAAAAAAATTTTTTGGTTCAGACTATCTTGTTTCTCCTTACTGTATGCTACTATAGTAAAGGCTTTTTATCTACATTTTATTCAATGGACTTAAGTGGACTTGATCCTGAGTTTGGTTACACTGTTGTAAGTCGCTCTGGATAAGAGCGTCAGCTAAATGCCTATAATGTAAATGTATTGAAATAAAAGTATATAGTTTCCCCATATGTTTGAACATAACATATAGATTATTATCTGTGTCATTTATTATATGCAGCCTTTTTTCTTCATTTTTATTAAGGGTGCCTACAATTTTGGAGCCCACTGTACATGCCCAAGTCACTACCTCCAACCCTCCCTCCACTATGTTTCACGAATGAGGGGGATGCTGTGGATTATGAGCATTTACTTTCTTTCGCTTTCCATCACTTTGGTACCGGTTAATACTCATCTCGTCTGTCCAGAAGACTTTGTTCCAGAACTCAACTGTTTTTTTTTTTTTAAATACACTTTTCTTCCCAATTTAAATTTCTTCAGTCATCCCCCACAGTGGTTTTCTGTTTTCCGCTAGGTTGTTTGTTATTGCTAAGCTCAACAATGCATTCTTGCTTCCCGACATTGTATCAAGCAGTTGATTTTGTCACTCCCAGTGTTTTGGCTATGTCTCTCATCAATTTATTCTGATTTTTAAGCCTCATGATGACCTGTCTTTCTGGCTTTGAGACTTAATTGGTCCTTATTTTGAGGGACAACAGCAACATTGGACTGGAAATAACACACCTATAATCAACTTTTTGTTAGCTTTTTTGTGCATGAACTAATGGTGCTGACAGACAGCTGGCCATAAAACAGCTGAACGGCTGGTCCCCTAAAATGAAAAGGGCTGCAATCCATGGATACATGGATTATCCCATATTGATGTAAATGCCCTGAAATTAAAGCTGACAGTCTGCACTATAACCTCATGATCACTGTTTTATTTCAAATCAGTAGAGAGCCAAAGCAACAAATATTAACAGTGTTATCTATAATCAGTTCTGTGGGGATTAGGCCATTATTTTTAAAAAGATGCATGGTCAAAATGCGAAATGTGGCTGAAAACTACAGTCTGAATTTTTCTTAACTCAATGGCCTTTCAGTGCATGGAGCTGGCCAAGTCAAGCGTAGAGGTAGCCTGCCTAGCTGTCTTCAACAAGGAAGTGTTTGTGGTGGGGACAGAGCGAGGCAAAGGATATGCAAACATTAGGCTGGACTTCCAGAGAGACTTTGCCACATACTGTAAGTAATCATGGACACTTGTAAGGTTAGGAAAATACTGTGTTTGCATTCTGTCCATTTTAAGTGAAATCGTTGCATTTTACTATGTGCCAAAGAAAAAGCTTTTCACACCAAGGATAATAAAAAAGAGAGATTACTACAGAAGGCAAAGTTTTGGAATAAATGTAATTATAAATTCTCTTTTTGTTGTTTTAGATATGCCTCGATAAGTAGAAACAGGTGCCTTTTTGGATAATATTGGACATCCCTGAATTCTAGACACTGAATAATTTAAGCCTGATTGGAGGTATTTTTCCTGCAAAGACATATGGATTAATTTCTCCTGGTGACTTCTAGGTGTTTCTGAGGAGGAGAAACATAATGACCAACATAGGAGTAAAGACCTTTGTTATCAACATGCTTCAGACAAGCTAAACAGGGATAAACTGAAAATGGCAGTGGAGGACCTCTTCTCCTCATGTTACGGTAATTATATCTATTACAATAGGCAGCAGTGAGCTGGAAGATCTCCAGGTCAAGCTGCATATTATTAACAGGCAACCAAAGAAGCCACAGTGCATTAATCAGATTCAGCACAGTCTTATGACAGTGTGACAGGTATGACTTTGTGACAGTGTAGTATTAACATGACAATTGTAATAATATTTTTCAGAATTATAATGCTTTCTGTATCCCCAGTTAATCCTTCAGCAAATCAAATCCAATGTAGCATACTGTGACATGCATGTGGATTTGTGGGGCCTGTGCTGACAGTTGGTGTTTTCTGTGGTTTAGGAAAAGCTTTAGGGAAGTCTAGATTGGTGGCTGTGCCGTACGCCAAGATTCTCGAGGACCCCTCCGATGTGGAAGTGAAAGGTCTTCCTGAGGGAATCATTTTACAGGAGCCTGGAAATTACGACACATCGACTTTAATGAAAATTCTGGAAAATAAGCTCCACATTAGCTTTGTTTTGAGAAGGTGACTCCGCGGTCTGTTGAATACTTTTATGATATTTATTTCTTTGTTGTTGTAATAGCTGTCTGACCATCGATTATTTTTATTTTTAGGCCAGTTTTGGGAAAAAGAAAGCTGAAAGGTAGACAAAACTTTTTCTTCATGATGAGTGCTATTGGATAGTTCCTCAGTTGTAGCTCACCCACTTAATTAAAAAACAGTGGCCTTAATGTATAATCTATTCTGTTTATGATTCACTGGAAGGTGCAAGATTTGGAAGGAAAGGAATTGCCTCAGAAAACACTGTGTCACTAGCATGTTTATTTAGTCACACTGAAGCTGAATGGTTGCACTTCTAAACAAGGATTTGATTTCTGTTTGACTTGCAGGAAAGGATACCAGTCAGGCAGTGAAGCGTGAAAACAGTTCATCAGATTGGTAAATAGAATTTACATCCACCAAAGAAAGCAAATGTGAGAGGTCCTATTTGTGGTTAGCCAGTAGGCAACAATCATATGCAGTTTAAAAATGAATGTTTATCCATATATTTCAATGCGATAGTCCACATTATTCAAGTGTCATCAGGTTGTATCTTTAACACAATTATAATATCTAGTGAATAAATATTAAGAGGATTACATATGTAAATATGTAGATATAATTGGGGCCACAGATATTTAGTTTAATTTCCCAGGCACAACAGACAACTTGCAAGAATTTATGACTCATGTTCCCCCCAGTATAATATCAGGAGTAATGATTCTGCGAAGAGAAAAAACATTTTTTTAAATGTCCAAAAAGTAGTGTTATGCAATTTTTGTTACTAGCCTCCTACTGAAAAACATGAAGTTCAGTGTTTTTCTCTAATTTCCATGAGAGTCCTAATAAAAATGGACTACATCTGCAACTGTGTTTGAAGCATTTGCAGTCAGAAAGTTGGACACATGCTCCATTTTTGGCTATTTTTAAAATTGTCATTTGATGGCAAACAGTGCTAATTAAATGCATTCTCTTGCAGCTTTGTAACTGTACAAGTGAAATCAGAACCACATGAAAACCAAGGTATGTCCATAATTTAAATATGTGAATAAAGAGCTCCCAAGTAGTATGGACTATGAATGCAGTAAGCATTCCTGCTAGTTTAATTATATTTTTGATTTCAATCCAAAATGCAATGATGGATATGAAAAGTGCTCTTTGTCTGTTTCTTCAGAGGAATCAGAGATGGTAGTTATGTCTGTGAAAGAAGAACGTGATGACCCTCAGTATCCCCTGAAAAGTAAATCGTTTAGAAATCACTCCAATCACTTGAGTATTTGCATAAGAATGTGACGATGTTAGACAGCACATTGGAATTTGTGTCTGAATTTTTTTGTAGGCAGTCATTGTGTTGGGGTAGCAAGAGAGGACACCGCAAAGTTATTTCCAAGAGAAGGTAAGGATGTTCTCTCTACTCCTTCTTGCACTGGCAGTTTGCTGAAGCAGAAATGGAGACACTGTTACCCCCTAGGGTTATTTATACTATCAGTCAGTCATTGAGTAAATCATTTTGTTTGCTCTCTTGTATATATATATATATGTAGACAGAGAGATAGAGAACAAAATTATATGTATATGCATATTATACTTTGTAAAAGTCAGAGACAACCTTTTTGTTTATTCATTTTTTCAGTCAAATCGGCCATTCAGTGCATTTTTTTCAGCATCGAACAATAATGCAGGAAACATATATTTAACAGAACATTATATAATTACAGAAAAGCCTCCACTACTACATATAAATTCAGATCTATCACTGTTTGTCCACTCCTTTCAATCAACAAACAAGTTACAGCTGTGTCCTCCCAACATAAGTTGTTGCCAAACATGTCAATGACGTTAAAACACTTTGCCTTCACTACTCTAGAATTTGAACAGACAACTACCCAGGCACACCTTAGCCATCGATAATTCAATTGTATAAGGAAGGTGCACGTCAAAGGAAAATATGTGGGGGGAAAAGAGTTTCTAAAAGAGAGTTCAAAAGATTATTGTAAGATACAGGGAAAATGTGACTCCTAAGAACCGTGCAAGAACTGGTAGACTACTAAAACTATCACAATCAAAAAGATGGTATTTTGAGAGATATTGAGAGATAGGGAAAAAATTATCTCCGCTCTTGCTTCAGATCTGAAGAAATCCACAGGCGTTTCTGTCAGTCCTTCCAATATGAGAAGACAACAATGCTGAAAGGATGCGTAGTTGTGAAAAAGCCGCTACTGTGGAAAGGAAATAAACAAAAGAGATTGAGATTTCCGCAAGTAAGAGAAGGCAGTACGTATGCTGCCAAAGGAGAGACTCTCTGAACCATGTCTACAACCATCAGTCAAGGATGGTGGAGAATCAGTGCAAGTTTGTACTGATTGGGGTTGTATAAGAACATCTGGAGTTGGTGATTTGGTTTTGATTGAAGGAATGTTGAATGCTGATAAATGCAAACATCTTAATATATCACGCAATACCCTCTGGACGACGTTTGATTGGAAGCACATTCATTCTATGTATGACAATGACCCCATGTACACTGCTCTGAAGACCAAGCTGCTGGTGTTCTCAGAAAAATGGACTAGCCACCCCAGAGTCCAGACCTCAACATCATCAAATGTGTTTTGGATTATTTGGATCGAGAGAAGCAGAAAATACAACATACTGCAAATACTGAACTTTGGAGGTGTTTACAAGAAGCTTGGAAAGATATCCCTGCAGATTTCTTCGAAATCTCCTGAAAAGAATGGAAGCTGTAATAAAGGCAATGGGTGATCATACTAAATACTCAATTCAAAAAAAAAATGCACTAAATGGCTGTTTTCACTGGAAAGTAAATAAATGAAAGGGGTGGTTACTGACCATTACACTGTAGGTTAGACTTCACTGATGATGCTCTGCCAGACCTGTACTTCAGCCATCTTCAGCTCCTGCTTATTTTGGGCGCTAGTTGCCTTGAGTTTTCTTGTCAGCATATGAAACGCAGATCAGGTGAATGACTTGGTCAGTCAAGAATTCTCCAGTTTCTGGCTTTGAAAAACACCTTTGTTTTAGCGGTATATTTGGGATCTTTATCTTGGTGTAGGAAGCGCTGTTGAGTTTGGAGGCATTTGCTTTGAGCAGATAAGATACACCTCAGCAGTTGCATCATCAATGAATACATCAGTGTGGACAATTGGGCCAGTAGCCTACCTAATATGGTAGCCATGCATGCCCAAACTATAACACCCTCGCCACATTTCACAGATGCGGGTGGTGCTTTGGATCTTGGCCTCCACACTTTGCTTTTGCATTCATTCTAATACAAGTGAATCTTGGTCTTGTCTAATTTTTTCCAGAACTTTGCAGGTTCTTTTAGGTACTTCTTAGTAAACTGGCTGTCTTGTTTTTGTGGCTAACTAGTGGTTTGCATCTTGCAGTGTAGGCTCTGTTGTTCTGTTCGTGAACTCTCTGATGCATTCACACCTGCCTCCTGTAGACTGTTTCTGATCTGTCATTATGGTGAAAATTATTTGGTCATCAACTGTAGAGGTCTTCCTTATCCTACCAGGCCCTTTGTGATTGCTGTGCTCACCAGTGGTCTATTTATTCTTAATGATGTCACAAACAGTTGCTTTTGGTTAGCCTAAGGTTTGGCCTGTATGTCTCTGACTGATTTTCTCATTTCTCATAATGGCTTCTATGACTTTCACTGGCACAACTCTGGTCCTCATGCTAACAAATTCCTTTAACAGGCTAGAATCAATACTAGATACTGAAAGCTGTCTTGTACCTCCACTAAGGAAGCAATTGAACACACAATTGTGTTGGCTTCACAGGTGTTTCTAATCAGAAAAACCTGTGAAGCCATTTGTCCAAAACATGGTGAAATGGAGGGTCTCTGTGTAAGAAGTACTGTCATTTCTACAAGGTGAAAACAAAATGTATAAAAATGCCCTGTAATAAAAGCCAAGAATCTGCACTTCCACCACATGTGAATCGTTTGATCTGAAATTGTGGAGTTCACAGGCAAAGGAAGTAAAAATATGTCTTTGCCTCAAAGATTATGGAGCTCACATAGTTTTATAATGCATTTATGTTTGTTTTTTTTTTACATGTGTAAATCTATGTTTTTATATAGACAGTAATAGGTTTCATCTCCTGATCATCGGATAAACCAATCTATTTGTTTATAGTCTACCAGTCTGTTGTGCATGGCTCAGGTCCATCAGCTGTTGCAGAAATAAGGGAGGATCCTGAGGTAGAGGTGACCATTGAAGGTGAGCGTGATTGCTCATGCATTTGTCTGCCTCTTTTGATTAACTCCCTCTCTCATGAGAGATGAATCTGGTTGGTTCAGTGCTTTTTGTCCCATAAGAACCACAACTTCTCTCATCTTTCAGCTTCAGCAGCCTGTTGGTCAAGAGCAGGGATCGACCTGGCCCTTGGCCCTGGCAGGAAGCTGCCTGATCTAACCCTGCAACCACAGTTCCGCAGCAGGAACACCCAGTGCAGCACCAAGTGGGGCATGACCGTCCTGCGCAAGTGGTACCAGAACCGCTTCCAGCGGCCGGCCACCGCCATCGACCTGATGTCCCCGGCAGAGCTTGACGAAATCCTATGTGAGTTCTACCTCAACGCTAAGACCTGCAAGAAGGACCCCTACACCAAAAACTCCCTGAATGCCATTCGCAGGAGCATCAGTCGTTGCCTGCGTGGGCCTCCCCTACGCCGTCCAATCAACATCCTCAGCGATTTCCAGTTCCCTGCCTCCAACCGTGCCTACCGAGAGGTCTGCAGCACCCTGGAAATGGAGGGCAAGGCTATAACCAAGCACATGGTCCCCATAGCTGCGGAGGACCTGCTGAAGCTGTACCAGAGCAGTGCACTAAGGACCAGCTCTCCCCAGACCCTCCTTAACAAAGTCTGGTTTGACATCATGTTCTTCCTGGTGCGAGATGGTGGAGGAGGTCGCTACACCCAACGGGAACTCACAAGAGAGTCATTCAGCTTTAGCATTGACGAGCACGGTAATTATATCACGTCCTTCCATATTCTTAAGCTCCTCAATGCTTCAATGCTCTAGTAAACTGTTCTTTACTATGCAGGATTATTATCTATGATGCATCTCTATATTTCTACACTTTCGCCGAATTTGTGCACCTTTACCTGGTTTTGTGTTTGTATTCGGGACTTTTCTGGGCGTGGTGCTTGTTTCTGTGTGGGGCGAGGTGGGTGTGGCTACAGAGCCTGTGTCTTTGGGTCAGATTTCAACATAGTGTTTGTTGCTACAGCTAGTTAGGCACTGTAATGGCTCAAATATAGCAAAGCAGAAAGACAAGCCAACAGTGCTCATTCAAGAAATATAGTTACTGTTACCTTGGAATTGCTTTTCCTCTATGGCGTCAGCAGCAGTTTGCCAAGGGGCTGAAAAGCAATGTGGTGCTGGCTTGTTTTCTGCTGGACCTGTAAGCAACATTACCTCTCGCTGTGCAGTTTCTTACCAGAATTGCGGTTTTTCACTGGAATGTCAAGTTTTTAAATTATTTGTTCATGTTCGGTTCATGGTCCTGACTGGACAGTGTAGTGTAGTGTCTGGTCCGAGAAATTGGTGGGAGAAATTTACCAGTTTTAATTGCAGTTTTAATTGAATTTTGCATGTCTGTGACTCAGTCAGGTACTTGGGATCAGTGGGCTGAAGACAGAGGGGGAGACTTCTTTTATTGTAAACACAGGCTCAAAAATCCTGCATAGTATGCATTTAAACATTACTGCATTGCTCTTTTCATTTGTTTTATTCATTCATTCCATTATTTTTTTTATATCCAATTATGTATTTCCATTGGAAGCTACTGTCAATATGGATTTGAGTTTTATTTAGAATTTTGTTCACTATTTAATTATAATTTCCTTTTTACATCAACTTCAATTATGCCATTTCCTAAATAACAAAACCAGAAATTGATTATTAACAACGGTACTTCCTCAACTATGTCTGAAAGCTGTAAATCTGTCTTTTTTATATTACTTTGGTCTTGATAAGGTGGCAGTGCATTCACAGCATTGTGTCTCTGTGTATGCCTCACCCATCCAGGCAGAGAGTTTGTGTCTGCAGTTCAAAATGAGCGGAGGATGTACGCCCTGCCTGGAGATCCACGCTGCCCGGTTTCAGCCTTCCAGCTCTACCTCTCCAAACTCAACCCCTCCAGCAATGCCCTATTCCAGCATCCCATCCCTCACCCTTCCACAGACATATGGTACAGCACCAAGCCAGTTGGAGTTAATGTTTTAGGTATGATGATACATAAATAATGGCTAATCCCTTTCATCCATGAATTTTTTCCCCAAATATGGTGCTGCCATTCCCTGCTTAAATCCATTGCTTTTTAATTGAAGCTTCTTCCACCAGTCTGAGACAGCATAGACTGAACACCACTGAAACCCTCCCCACCAAGACATTACATTACAGGCATTTAGCAGACGCTCTTATCCAGATGTACAACAAGTGCATTAGTTCAAGGTGCAGAGGTGCAGAAAAACACACTAGAGTGAAGTAAAGATCATAGTGCCAGAAGTGACCTCATAGATCAGGACTCCAACCCTGTAGGGTAACCTGTTCAGCAAATAAAACAATCCTGCCAAGTACAAAACAAGACATGGTGTGTCTAATTGCGCAGCCATATTAGACTTGGTCTGAATTTTGTTTCTAGAACTCAGAGCACATTTTGAGCACATAAAGAACAATTTGTTCTTTAGCTGAATACGCCACCTAGCAGCTAGATAAGACTGTTGGATGATATGATGTGTCTTTGGAATAGCATGAAAAATGTCTTTCAGTAACACCTGCTATATGCAGTCTGACCACATTGCACATAACATTCCAATGATGGCTTATACATTGCAGTGTAATGCTGTCTTAACTCTTGGATTAAGTACGGGAAAGAACATTGGACAGGCTTCTGGACAAGTACATTTTTTAATTGCGTTTCGTGTTTACCTTCAGGCAGCATGATGTCCAAGCTGTCAAAAGAAGCTCAACTTTCTTTCATCTACTCTAACCACAGTATTAGAATGACCCAAATTTCACTGCTACAAGGACTTTTGCAGTCGCAAAGGACAAAGGTACAGTGAAATATTACTCTCTTTCACCTGACTCACAGACTTTGTGAAACCAGCTGGAAAACTCATGTGGTAGAATATTATAGGACCTTGTGACCCAATATCATAGGCATGGGACACAAGAATACGCAGTAGTAATAATGGAAGTCCTAAAGCTTAACAGGTGCACGTCACATTGAATGAGCTGTTTTGACAAAGCTGTCAGATGAATAAAGAAACAACACTTTTTGCATTATGTATGATATTCCATTGCAGAGATTTTATATTTCTATTGTAATTTTGCATGCATGTAACTCATTATAGAATTGCAAAATTTATGGGCACTAATATAAAAGCTTCACTTAACATGTATTATGTCTTCTTTGTGTGCAGGTCTCTTCGCTGTCATTGAAAAAGCAATGGTAAACAGTGCCTGAGGTAGTGTTTGTGTGATTTCTGTGCAAATGAACAACATTTTCTGTGTAATTTGTAATGCTGTGCTGTGTCATCCAGTTACAGGACAATGCACTTACTCTACGCTCAAGTGTTAAGTCTTCTTTCTCAAGTAACTGTATTGTGACTGATCCCCATCTGTTCAGCTTAATGATCTTATAGAATCAGAAAGGACATACTGTAGTCAGTATGTGATCTCATACACATCCTCGAGCCTTTTTCATAGTCAAAAATATATAGGATCCTGCAACCCTCTATTCAGATTGGCCCTTTGCATTTCATGGCCTACATTTATGTGAAAATGTCTAATATCATACGGTAGACCCGTCCACCTGATGCTGGCTAGCTGATATGTGATTACAGGGTGTGCGGATATGAGATTGAGCCAGTGTCACATCTGACAGTGAAGTGTCCAAGGATGACAGAAACAAATGGGTCTTGACCAGGGATAAAAATGGAATTTCTCACATGGGCTCAACACCTGTGAGAGGTCCTGAGGCCTGAAAGGGATGGTTGATGAACAGTGAGGCCACAAAATTCTTCATGTGCCTGTTATACCTCTTGAACGGTATGGTAAACTGCTGTATTTGGCACACATACTGTATGTGAATTCGGTAAAAAGCATTAGGTAAAGAAAATAGTATATTGCTTACTTTTATATTCAGAAATGCATTTGATTTGAAATGTGTCTTTTTATACATTATTCATTTGATACAGTTGGCTCTTTCATTTTAATAACTGGAATCTGAAATGTATTTTATTGTATAATGTATTTATGTGAGGCTTAACATAACACACTCAACAAGAAAGAAGTGATGTTGGACAGTTGTCCTTATCCAATCCAATCCAATCCATGGCTGTTGTTTGAACCATGACATGCTGTACCATGTGTTACTTACTCTGTACTGAATATTGACAAAGTACAAGGTTAATTGTGAGTTAGAATAATACTTCTCTTTACTAATGTGTTCAAAGCCTTGTATGTATGAAAATGTGTTTTATATTGATTACATTTGCTTGGTGTAGTGTGTTATGTTGCTTCTGTGAAAGAAAATATGTGCTGTGCAAATGTTTTAGGTTCCCTCAGTAAAATATTGCAAATTCCTGAAATAAAAGTTGCTCTTAGTTTTTTAGGAATTAAATGAGCCTTACATGATATGTTTCAGTAATTTACTACAAAATGTTATCCTGAACGAATCGCTGCAGATGTTTGTGAAGGCCATAGAACTGTCAAGGGATTTTGTAACAGTTACAACTTAAATCGCATTTTAAATATGCCTAAAAATGTGGCCTCCATCACCTGGCTTAATGGCCGTTATTATTTGCATGATAATCTTTCTTTTCTTTTCAAACACGTTTGCACCCCGGACACCGACTTTGCAAATACTGTGGGTCTTGTCGAACATAGGAATTTTCTTGAGTAATCTTCTTGATTAATTTCTTCAGAGGTAGAATATTACCGCATAATTATAGAGAGTGGTCTGTTCCTGTTTTTATGTAGTACCCTGAACAATGATTTACAGAATGTTTTATCACCGGCCTTGCTTTTTAATGATGTTCCACAAGGTTGTATGCTTCCATTTTGTACCAGATTCTCAAACTTGATCCTGATTTTAAAAGTAATTTTATTTAAATACTTCATTTTAAATATTGGCTTGCAAATTCATGATTTGTTATTTAGTTGACTTAACATAAATTGTAGCAAAGATATGAGTCAAATGTAAAATAACCATTCCCCAACATGACTCCTGGGTCCAATGCCACATCACATGATGCTATCCAACTTTCTGTTTTTGGGGTTTAACCACCGCAAGAACTTCTCGGAAGACATTCTGGTCTACCTTCTACATGGTTAACAAATTACATTACATTACATTACATTCATTTGGCAGACGCTTTTATCCAAAGCGACGTACAAAAAATTAATCTTCAAGAGATGTAAACCCATGAATAACATTAAGTTTTCCCTGTTTTTGACACAAGCTCATTTTCAGCAAACCTCTTCTGTAACCTGTGAAAAGCAGTCTCCTGCCTTACATATATAATGACAAAACAGTAGGAACAGTTGTTTTTCATATTGCTGTTCATATCGCCCTTTCTCCAGACTTTCTCAAGGACAAACCACAATGGATAATATTGGTTGATCGAAGTTGTCCCCAACTCATTGGAGAGCCTTCTTTTGACTTTCCTTCTCTATCCCCTCCCTACCTTATCTTTTAATCTTCCTCTGCTTCCTCTGTCTCTTCCTCCTCTACCTCCCCATCTCCTCCCAATATCCTCTCCCTACCCTGCCTCCTCCACCAGCCCTGCTCCTCACATTCTTACTCCTCATTGTCCTCCTCCATTGATTGTCATTGACTGTTCTATCTCCATGGCTGAATTTTGAACTTTTGAGTTTAGAAGTTTATTAACTGGTACTTTAGTGTTGTAATTTGCCTGGAAGCAATGAAAATGTCCTGTTAGTTTTGAAAAGTAATCACAAGACGACAGATTGTGATGATTACATTTTACACAAATAACTGTGCTAAATGTCAGGAGGGAAGTGGCTTTGTTCAGCAGCATGTGTCATATTGAGAATAACTGTAGTACAGAATGATTTATGAGGACAATATATTTGTTGTCCACTAGAGGGTGCATGTCAGTCAGTGATTTGAGTCCTAGGTTATAATACTTTTGATGTGATCAGTGCAGCAGCAATCAAGATCTTGTTTCATCTCTGACCCTGAATTCTGAATTTTCATAGTGCAGATGTATTATTTCAGCATTCTTAGTTAGTTTATTAGTCATAGCAATTCATACAACATGGAAACCGCTCTGCGCAACAGGCTGTCTGGGTTCAGTGCCTCGTTCAGGGTTTCAACTAGCTTGACACACAAGATTTGAGTCAAATTTGAATTACTCTGGTTAGATATTAATAACTATATTCACTCTGTGAATATAATTTACAGTACCAGAACACACATTATATACCCTATAACCAGTGACAAGGAACTAGATAAATCACACAAAAAACGAAAATTTTGAATATCTCATGTTGAGAATTTTCCCAGTGACTTTGCTGTAAAACATCTTGAAGGACAATTAGGCCAGACAAGATAAGCATTCCTTACCTGCATTTGATAAATGACCCACAAAATAGGTATGTGGACTGCAGTTTTAATGGCAGTGTTGATACATACAAACTGGGCATGGAATATATTCCTTCTTTTTCCTAGGAAACAGTTGCAATATGCAGTGCATTCCAAAATGATCCACACCCTTGATAAAGATGTACAACGTAGGCTGTATAAAATAAACAGTACAGGTAATGAGCTACACTGTGCTCAAATAATTTGTATTATTATTTTATACTGTTACTATTGCACTTTACCAACTCTGTCTACTCTATAGATGCTACCATGTCAGCAGGACTAGGGTGGAGACTGATAAATATAAAAAGTTCACTCCAGTTCCAAAAAGTAGCAAAATTCTCCACCAAGGGTATTCTTTGAGAGCCACAGTATCCTTTTAGCCAGATGTGAAGTTGGTGGATTCGGCAGAACATTGCCAACGTGAGGGGTAGACGGGGTCAGTAAAGATGCATTGTTTAATGGAATCCAGGGCAGTTGATAAGTGATAAAATCATCCTTTTCTTTTGGATTGCTGAAGCCTGATGTCATTTAGGTCAGTAAGAAGTGTGTAAAAACTGGAAGAGTGGCAAACCTGCCTGGCAGAGGGTGCAAGTATATCATTTCCCCACACAGTGAGACAGATGGTTTTGGAGGCAAAACAAAAGGGCCACAGTTGGGGATCTAGAAAACTTGGTTGCTTCTTGGGGGACACAAATGCTCTAAATCTACCATCAGATGCCACCGCTGATAGGCATTTTGGAAGGACTGCCAGGGAAAAGCCTGTATTTAGGTCATCGGCAAAAATAAGTATCTTGGCAGGACAGTTATGTGTTTATTTAGGTGCAGACAAAAAATAGCCTACTTGATTATTTCAAAATCAACTAATTCCTTAAATATGGTAGTATAGCTATTGGAGGACTACGGACTACCTCACTCTTTCTAAAAGGTACACTTGCTTCATCCCAACTCAGGTTTTTGTGGTCAGTTCTTTTATTTGTGCCAAAGCTCTGATTGTTGAAGAACTATTTACAACAGCAACTGTTTTCCCTGTGAGGATATTTGTGGCCAATTGGTAATTTAAGTTCTTTATTTTGAATGGCAGTGTTTTCCAAGTGAAGACCAGTGTTCCTTTAGGAAGATTATGTCATAAAGGCTGCCAGTCAAATCACCCTTCTGTATAGTCTTAAATGTCTCACTGCCTGCTGGAGTGGAACCTCTTGGGCATTAGGACCCTTAGGACAATCTGGTGCCATTCATAGGACCACATGAGGAGTGACTTGCTCATTTTCCACCCAAAATATCTAGTGTGACATATATTTTGAATAGGTATCTATTCTTCTAGTCAAAGCAGGTGCCATACTTAGAAATAAAATGTCTATAGATAACTTGATGCAAGGGGTGGCCCATATATATATGGAAAGTGTCAAGACCTTATCTTTATTAATCTTTCCACTGTTATGTTTTATAAGAAGCTGCCTGGGGCACTGACCTGTCTGGAGCAGCAGGGCATTCATCCAGTCTTTCTTTGGTAATGAAATATGCTGTGGTGTGAATTTTCCATAGTGCAGGTGCCAGGTTCTCCTAACAGGTATAACCTCCTCTCTCCTGCTGTATTAATAGCCCCAGAAGGCTTAGCGGGATCATCTGGCGATTGCCTCCTTCATGCCGCTGAATTACTAAAGCACTGCTGCCTCATGTGCATTGGGTCTCCAGTCTTCTCCGAATCAGGGATTTACTGATTTATAGCCTTGGCTCAAACATGGGAACAGGATATGGCCAGAGTAGATATTTTTTATAAAGGAGGAGGTTGTCCATTCTCCAAGCACACTTTGAGTTGTCTTTGGTCAATGCTGATTAATTTGACGTTTAATTTTTCGGAAGTTGACACAGGTTGAAAGCTGACATTCAGGTCAAAAGTGTTGAAAGGACCTTTCTTCTGTTACAATAAAAATTGTTATCTGTTAGGTTAAAATTATGCTTACGTATTGATTATAAATGGGCAGTTTTGTGCCTTCTCAATGTTTTGTATTCCTGAGACTAACAGTGATGTTCTCCACTACTGTACATTGCTCTGGATAAGAGCATCTGTTATGCGATTGCTTAAGCTCAGCTCATTTTTGATCTGGATGCCAATGAATGTGTGAAAACTGGGATCCAGGTTAACACAATTAAACAAAAGCTATGAAGTGGAATGTATTTGTGGCATTCGGTCTGCCGGAGAGGCGGACTCGTATTTTGGTCTCGGCTGCGCTGGCTGGTGGAGAGAGCGCACGCACCTGGGCTGCGTTAGCTAATCAGCCCTGGTACTTAAAGGTGTGCTGCTCTCCACAATTCGGGGCCGAGACCGGGAGCTAACACCGAGAGCGAGTTTCTTTATTTGAGTTTCGTTTGATTTCACTAGCCGGCACAGCCGAGACCAATCCGCCTCTCTGGCAGGCAGAATGCCACAGTATTTAAATGAGGGTTATACACAAGGGTAATAATGCCATTTCTGATAGATCTCCCTATCAGCATACTTTAGGTTCCCCTACTGTTTAAGCTCCATTACCATTATTGTCACTCTCTCAGTAGTTTTATTAGTTGAATAAATTTGCCTTCAGCAGATTTGATTTTTGAGTGGACACATGTTGATAAAACGTACCAGTATCCTGAAGGTTTGGAAGGTTTGTCAAAAATAAGCCTCTGTTGTCATCAAATCAGAAACATAAGCACCTGGAGCTAAACCTCACTGTAACTTTGATTGGAACTGGGTTCGAGAGGTAGAGTAGAAACAATAGACCTTAAGGCCCTGGATGACCTGTCACCTACCCAAGCTTCTGAAAATGACATCACAAGGTGCACATGCACACACACACACACACACACACACACACAACACTCAAATAAATGTTTTGAATTACAAACAGCCTTTTTTGGGCCTGTATACATCAGAGGTCAGCAATGAGGGCCATATCTGTTTTCTTGACAAATGCACGAATGACAGCCAAAGACTGTTTTTGTGTCCTGATATGAAACGTTTTACTGTGATCTAAAATATAAGTGAACCAGTGTTAGTGTATACAGCCAATTAGCTCATTTAGCCAGGGTAATTCATGGAAACAAAAACCTGCATACACACCGGCCTTCCAGGACCGGAATTCCCCATGCTTGATATAGATGCGTATGGACCTCCAGGTACCTTATTATTTGTTGATTTGTGTAATTTACCATATCACAAAAATTTGCCCCGTACATCTGCTTGGCATTTATAAAAGCAATTACTCATGACAGGCAGTGGTATATTGTGATTATATCACAGCTAAGAGGTGTTGTTCCCCCATAGCTGTGATATAATCACAATATTCAAAAAATATGATCTGGATTGAGTAATTGCTTTTTATAAAATGGTTACCAAATATGATAATATAGATATTATAGACACAATCCAACTAAAACAGTTTTTATTAACAATTTCATTAAAAGACTAATTTACAAGAAGGTAGTTCCCAGCTGCCTGCACGTAGTGGACTGATGTTCCTTCCATTTGCAAATGCCATTGATTCCAGCCTTTTGGAATATCATGTTCAGTACATTTGTGCTGATATGCTGGAGGGTGATTCTGCAGTGTGCAGTGCAGAGTCACCCTGCTCCAGGCTCAACACTGCTGGTCCACTGGGTGGGGTAGGGCAAGGCAGTGTAAGGTGGTGTTACATAAACGTCCTTGTTACTCACCCCATCCTCTACATGCTAAGACTTTCCCCTTTTGGTGGGAGAAGGCAATGTTTATCCCATTAGGAGGTTATTTTAAGTGGCAGTCTCTTTTTACAGGCCGAAGGCATAAGAGGTTTAGGAAGCTTTTTGCTTCTGCTCAGTCCCTCTATCTCTGCCGGCACAGAGTCACTGCAGCCACCAAGACCATTGCTTCAACCGCATACAGGCAGGATTACAGCCATTTTGGGTCTTCTGGAAGCGGAGCAGCAGTGGCATCGTAGGTAGTGCACCAGGGCAGCAGTTATGGGAAACCACGGCTCCAACCTGGATGACATCTTAGCGGAAGACATGCACCACTGGTACAACAAGTTCATGAGGGAGTCTCCATCGGGTCTGATCACACTGTTTGAGCTCAAGGCCATCCTGGGTCTGCAGGGAATGTCTGAGGACGCCAACAGCTATGTTGACCAAGTCTTCTTCACTTTCGACATGGACGGGGTGAGAGACCAAAGCCAATATCCCTCCCTGTACTATGTCTGGAGCTTTCTTTCACTTTCTCTGATTCTCTCTCTTTTCTCACACACTCTATTTTGTACCTCTCATACTGGAGGCTGGGCGTTTTGCACACTGCAGGCTGAGCATTTTGCACACTGTGTATTGTGCTTTGAATTGCGATCGTTATGCACTCTTTCACTTCTTGCGGGTTAAGCTCTTCTTCTGCTCTTCTTTTGGACGATGAGATTAGCGTGGATCTGAGCTAGGCAGGAGAGGGCACGCCACAGATCAAGACTTAGAGCTGTACTGTGCTAGCCTCTGCAGGTTCCCTTTCATTCGTATAAAAACCTGGGTGCAGTGGCCTTTCAGACACTGGGGCTCCTCCGTGCAGTGTATTTCAGATGTGACTCCTGTGCATGATCTGCTGAGTTTGAGCTGGGGATTGAGCCTGTTCTGTGCTAAATCAGGTCGCGGCTGACACTAAAGCTCTTAATTTTCAGCCCTGACTGAACTTGCCAATCAAGGAGCTCATCCTCAAGTGAATTTAATTCTGGTTTGCAGCTCAGGTCACGCAATGATATTTCCCATCCAATTTCATTTTGCTTGGTTCCATTGTATTACCAATGCATTCAGATTAGAACTTGTTAGGACCCAGCTTCTTCTCATAGAATGAAAATCAGGAAAATGCAAGGAACTCACTAAGACAACAAACACTATTGTGAATCACACTGGCCAGCGGGAAGTTCACTGAAACACAACACAAGTTTGCGGTACAGCAACCCACACCGCACTGGTCTTCTAGCCTGGTTTAAATACCCTCTGGGGCCTTGACTGGGTACGCATGTCCATCCTATCTGCGAGGGCCTATCTCTTTGTTTCCTAATGACGTCTGTTTTGTACATAAACAATCTATGCCCTTAATGTTGCCTGATAACATGTGGCGTCACTACTTGCAGAGAAGAGAAACACTTCAAACCCATCAAACTGTCTTTTTAAGAAAGTGCCGTTTTAGGAGAAAATCAAGTTCAGGGTAATTTCAGGGTTGGATATACGTTACATACATTTGCATCACATTTTGGCATTTTACAAACACTATCCAGACCAACTTATAGAAATTGAGGTGCATAGGACAGGCCATTGCAATCAGAACTTGATGGGTAAGTCTTGAAATATATCAGGGATTTGTGAGCCTGGTGCTGTGAAACTGAAGGGTATGGCTGCTTTTGTTTTCATCTTAAAATCAACAAACAGTTCATACCTAAGAGACCTGGTGAGGTGAGTTAACTGCATGATCAACCATTTTAAATTTTGTTCTATGAGAGGCAGCCCACCCATTGGCTCTCCGAGACCAGAACCCTGAAACAGGGGCCTGTTCCCCATTTAATCACTATGCCACTGAGTCAAGGGCTGTAGCGTCACTAGGGTTGGTGTCACCCGGTGCGGACCGCACCCCCCGCACCCCCCTAGTGACGCCTCTGGTCAAGGGGAGCCTGTGACATACACATGAAATTCACTTACCACAGCAGTTTGGTCTTTCAGCTCTTAGGTAGATCATACTGTTTAGACTGATGGTGTCATTAAGGCCTTCTTAGTACCTCTAAGCCAAGAATGTCATGGTATATACACTACAGAGTGTCATTCTAGCTATGGAGTGTCATGCTATATACACTATAGAGTGTCATTCTAACTATAGAGTGTCAGGCTATATACACTATAAAGTCATACTATATACACTATTCTGTCATGATACATACACTACAGTGTCATACTATATACACTATGGAGTGTCATGATACATACACTACAGTGTCATACTATATACACTATGGAGTGTCATTCTAACTAGATTGTCATGCTATATACACTATAGAGTGTCATTCTAACTAGATTTTCATGCTATATACACTATAGAGTGTCATTCTAACTAGATTTTCATGCTATATACACTATAGAGTGACACTCTAGTGTATATAGCATGACAATCTAGTTAGAATGACACTATAGTGTATATGGTATGTCACTCTATAGTGTATGTAGCATGACAATCTAGTTAGAATGACACTCTATAGTGTATATGGTATGACACTCTATAGTGTATGTAGCATGACAATCTAGTTAGAATGACGCTCTATAGTGTATATAGTGTGACACTATAGTGTATATAGCATGATAATGCTGGCTATACTGTCCTGCAGAAGCCCAACTGTAATAAACAGCAACCGTTTCAGTGTAAAATTATCTGAGTAAATGTAACTGTAATAGAATAAATTTGGTCCATTTTGTCCAATTGTACTCCCTACCCATCCTTCAGAGTTCCCGCTCTTCTGCTATATCTGCAGTGATGCAGTTCCTGCAGCCGTCATTCTCTGGCCCTATCTGTTTCCTGTTTGCTCCAGAACTTCCTGTAGAACGCTGGTGTATAGTTGGATCAGTTTAAATGAAAAGGTGATTCTAGGTGCAGACTGAGGAGTCTTCCACAGGTGATAAACAGAGGGTGTGTCACTGTGGTCTCAAACCCAGTGGCATGAGGGTAACACAAGTGATGAGGCAGTAAAAGTGGGTATAGGAGCCTCAAACAGGCCCTGAGCTTATCAGTAGACCTGCACTGCTCAGGTTAGTCATATCATCAGTGCTCTGCATAAACCTTGTATCTCCTTTTTTTGGTCATTTTGGTTTTTTAACACACACTGAATGTTCTCATCTGGCTCTATGTACGAGTTTCATATTTCACCAACTTTTAAACCTCAAATGATAAAACCGTAATTCTCATTGGTTAATAGAAAATGGAAGTGATTTTTGCTTTTCCCGAGCATTCCATTTTTTTTTACAGATGCAAGGTTTTTGCATGACACCAACAATATATCTCTTCACATATAGTCTGGCATTGACAGATAACATACCTCTGCTGGACAGCTCAGTTAAGGACAATGATTGGTCTTCAGACAAGTATACTGGCTCCTACTGAGATATTTTCATCTTAATTTCCACAGCAAGTAGTTTATTCAGCTGATATGTTGAATCTGAAAGACAAAATAAATTATTTTTGGTGTTTTATTTTTCTTAAACTGAAATGTCAGCCACCAAGCTAAACTATCTGTCAAACTGAGTGAAACTGATCAGTACTTCAAACACATCTGGTTATCAAAAATTACACGATGCATCTGCCTACATCTGCCTGTATATTTGATTAACCTTGGCAGTTGCTGGAAAGTTTAATATGTAAGGAATTGTTCATCATAAATACTGAGACGCTGCTTATATTTAAATGATATATACACTAAAACAACATATAACAATGAGAAATGCTGAAAATGCATTAGCAAAGTATAGAATTAAGACTTAGGGAACTGTTCCAGCCTGAAACCCTGATTGAATAAAGGGGTACAATACAGGTAGGGGGTTCATATAGAGGTAGTGAACAAAAATGTGAACATTAGTGTAAAGTCAAATAATAGGGTGTTGGGATCTTGCCTTCTATGGGTGCATATCTATCTGTCCCACACCATCATGGAAACATCAAAAACCTATTGGAACACTGCTGTGTTTACGTATTTTGTTCATTACCCGTAGGTATATATACATTACATCCCTAGCTTGTGTATTTTTATTGTATCAACATACATACTTTATGCATTTACAGAATAACAATGACAGTTTTTAATGAGCATTTTATTGCTCACTGTACTGTTGGAATATGCAGTATAACAATTAAAAGTAAATGTTAATTCTCATGAGACAACTGTAAAATAGTGGAAAATGCAGTTAATGTCCATTTTAAGAGAAGGGTGTTAATGCACACTACATGCTTTTGAAAATGGCACGGCCATCGCTGAGAGATCATTTTTGTCTTTTATGGTCACATATCTAAATGAAGGAGTACAATCTTGCATTTATATGCACTTGACCACAGCAACACAGTTTAAGGGTTTACCCATTCTACCATTTTATAAAGTTGGATATTTACTGAAGAAAGTGAGATTAAATCAAAGTAACAACACTGGGATTTCAGTTTGTAATCTCACACAGGGTCACAAGCTGAGTTCCTTAATCACTGTATAACACAGCTGGGCCATTTAGTGCTTCATTTGTAAATTGAATCACTGATGCATCTTTTCTGTTTTCTCTGCCTTGCAGGATGGTTATATCGACTTTGTGGAGTACATCGCAGCCATTAGCTTAATGCTGAAGGGAGAAATAAATCAGAAACTGAAGTGGTACTTCAAGCTCTTCGACCAAGACGGAAACGGGAAAATCGACAAAGAAGAATTGGAAACAATATTCACCGTATGTCAAGAATATTCATTTAAAGAGGTTCCAGACATGTACTTGCCATATATTAACTTGGTAACTGACGGAAACTTCAGTCCACTGAAGAAATTACATTAACCGTTAGTCCATGTGTGATAATCAGCTACACGTGAAATTTTTGGGGGTTTTCTCTCTCTCTCTTTCTCTCTCTTGCTCTCTAATTCCGGTGGCTATAGTTTAGCTGAATTTTGATCTTCCTATAGAAGTGAGCTTCCTTTTTGAAACCAAATAACAGAGGCTACATTGTAAATCCAAAGCACTTCAAAAATAACCCATCTCAGCCTAGAATAATCAAAGCTTGGATTAAACCTGAAATTGGAGTGGTGTCTTAATCTGTGGGTGTTCTTATTCATCCCCATTCCAGATCCCACTTCAACATGATCCCGTTGGGTATGATCTCTGTGATCAGCTGTGACTTTGTTTGTAATGCCAACCACCCAAGAACTGCTCCTACACTGATAATACTCACAAAATGATGTTTTTATTGTGACAATGTTTTGACCCAAGTGGATCGCAAACCTGGCAAACCTGATAAAAAATTAAGTTGTTTTGGGAGCATTAATAGCGTGAGAGAAATATCATTTCTTATGTCATACTTTGCTCTGTTTACAGAGTAGAATGCCCAGTGTTAATTCAACCCTAACAGTGTTAATTCAATTCTACGTGTTAATTTAACTCTTAACTGATAACCTTTTAAATTTAACTCTAACTGATAAACATTTGGTCCCACTCTAGAACGTGGGACCAAATGTTTTCTATTGAGTGTTGAATTAACACTGGACATTTTACTGAGCAGTATGATGATGTGCATATGACTAAATTAAAATGGCAAAAATCAAAGACATAAGTACTCATAAATGCCAGAAAAATGTAAAAACAAACCTGTGGATACCATAGAATTTTAAACATAACATGTTATCAACCAAAATGTGCAAGCAAATGTAGAATGTAGTTTAGTGACATCTGGTTTCTAAAAAAAATAGTCTACAGGAGTTTTACTAGTTTCTAGTCTAAAATTAGGGTTTAACAGAGAAAATAAATCACAATTAAAATACGCATCTGAAACTATAAACCAGACCATGAGAAATAAGAGATCATGAGGGGCCTCATTTATTACACTTTGCAGAGGTTCTGCACCAAAAAGACAAACTTTTGGTAGCTTGTCACATCTTTCAAAGATGACACTTCACATCCATATGCAGATGCATCATGTAAGCATTGGGTTGGTCTAGCCTAAATGTGCGCATGTCGTGACGTTAGTTTTATTTTTATAAATTCTGAATCCATGGGGAAAGTGATGTACGTCCCTGTAGCCTCATTTATTAAATCATCTCAGAATTCATCCCAAATGTGAGCTTACGATCATTTTCCCAAATGTTCCTCTGAACTTATAAAATGTCCATACACACTTATATATGTTCCTAGGCACGATCTCTTCATAAATCAGAAATCATCGCAAAATTGTTCTCAAATATACTTACCTGGTCAGGTTTTCTTGATTCCATGAACTCCATCTCATCAATGTCATGTGATATGAAATTACATATTTTTGCATTTATTTTTACTAACCCTAACCCTTTATGTTTTGATAGTTCCCAGTAATGTTAATATTATACATTTCAGTGTTGTATAGGTTAATATTTGCAGTCTATTTTAATGTAGCATTGACAGTCGTCTATCTATCTATCTATCTATCTATTATTATTATTATTATTATTTGCACACTTGATAATGTTAACGACAAGTGCTACAATCAGAGGTATTGACTGCATTTCAGCTTTGTGGGAGACACGTTGGTGGACGACCTTGTCTCACTCAGTCCAACCTTAAATCTGACAAGCACAGTAGCCAATTCATATGCAAATATTGGGAGTCACATACAGGGTTTCCAGGCCCAGGACAAAATTATATTATTCCCAGACCTGGGACAATAATATTTACCACAAGTTCACAGATCATTGCCCCCGCCACCCCCAACCCCCTCCAGGGCCGGGGACCATGTACCTGGTTGTCCCCTCCTGGTGTTGACTCTGGTGACATGTCACCTTGGCTCCCCCAAACCTATGCGTATGGCCAGCCTATGCTGCAATAGCCTATTTAATGGCTCACATTGGTCATCATAAAAATAAGTGAAGTGTGCATATGCTATATGTCATAATGCAATATGCAATATGCTATATGTCTAATATGCTTTGTGTTTCCATATGTTAAATGATTGGCAAGTCTGAAAAAATGTGTTGAGCCTGCACTACAGCAACATTGGCATAAAGATGGAGTTTGGTCATGCATTAGAGAAGGAGTTTGTTCACGCAATAGAAAGTTTTTGCATCAGTTTCAGGTTTTATAAATCTCAATATGTGCACCAGTTTTCACGTAAGATCAAATCCGTTCAATTCAGGAGCAAATCTGTGCATACAAACGTTTTATAAATGATGACCCAGAACACTCTGTAATAGTTGTGGCTGCTCAATTGGGTTTGTTTCTGATTATTCCTCAACAAAGAGAGGATTGTCATTTAGATGTCACAGTCTCTCATTCTCAGTATCCTAATGTCAGTGTAGAAGTTCAATATAAGTATATGATTTGGCTGATTGTATTAGTGAAAAAAGGAACAAAGAGAAAAGCCGCTGTCCTTTAGATGAACCGTATGTTAGATGTGTGTTTAAGTTATGCTTTTGCTGAAAATCAGAATAGCTGCAGTTTATCCATCTGCGCTAACTGCAAGTGCCTGTTTGAACTGTCTTGTTTTCTCTTCCTCAACTCAACGCTCGTATTAGCTTCCTCCACAGAGGTGTTTTGCACTCCTAAGTGTCGGAGATCTCTCCTTGCTACATGAAATAAAGATGCCTTACAGCCCTAAATAGAGAGCGGTTATTTACCACAACATCGGAAACCCTAATCACCAGATTTATGAGCTGGCTAAGGCATCAGTGATGTCACTTTGAGGAGGTGTTTGCAGTCAGAATCAACAGAATTCACCTGACACATGAAATACAAAATTCTCAAGATATCAACAGGATACTCTGACTCATACTACCCATAAGCATAAGGGCACCATTGATCTGCTTGGGGAAGAGCAGAGGCTAGTATCTGCAGTAGTACTGTCTGTTTTACACTGTGTTGCCAGAATGCCAAAGGCAAATTTCCATTTCATGTAAATGCAATGGACAATTAAGTTTTCTTATCTTATCTTGTCTTATCTTATCTGAAGGCTACTGTGCACTTAATCAAATTTAGGCAACCAAATCCAGCCATCTGCTTGTGAGCCACACAGGTCTTTCCAGGGACCTCTTCCCTGAATTGGGAGTTAAAACCTTGGTTGGCCAGCAGCAAGCAAATTTTAACCACTAAGCCAATCACAGTTTGGATGTTGTGGTGTGTGTTGGGGGGGGGGGTTACCTGAGGATAATTTGATTTGCATAGTGCATTTTTGAACACAATACATGATGATAATACTATTATACAGTTTTCTTACAGAAACAGAATATACAGGAATATATTAAAACAATTTGTATATATGAACAAATACATCATTAAATCTTTGCCACTTTCAGAATATTTTTAATGTACATTGCTGTGAAATGTATTTAACATATTTACTAAAGGTGTAATTCATTATAAATATATATTTATTAATAATGTTGCAGAATGTTTACTAAATGTTTGTGTCTGTAAGGGTTCACCATGAAATGAAAAGACATTTTTATTCAACTGACCTAAAGTTGAGGTGCTACAATGCAGAATTTGGGGTTGAAGGGGGAATGCCACTACAAAGATTTTGCAATGACATCATGTAGCCTTGAAAGCTTTAAAAAGGGAAATACGGTTTTAGCTTTGCGGCCCTTCCAAGACTCATGCCTCAATGGAAAGGTGTGTGTCCTGCACCTGTTGAGCTGCACGTGAAGTGTCTTTCTCTAAACTCATGTCTGTGGGGGGCTGACTTGTAGTCTAAAATGTGATAAGAAGCACTGGCTGGGGGGCCTCCAGTGGCGTAGCCCATAGAGCGCTTTCCACATGCTCATTGTGAGCCGTGATGTCGGCGGTTCGAGTCCGACCGCCGACCTTTGTTGCATGTCTCTCCCTCTCTCTCCTCCTAGTTCTTCCTGTCCATCTACACTGTCCTATCTAATAAAACTTTAAAAGCCCAAAAAAACATGTTTAAAAAAAGAAGTGCTGACTGAGATCGCGTGCTTGTGAGAAGGGCACATGCTCATCTGTGTTCTCCTGAATCAAGGGTGGAGGTTGTAGCTTTGAGCGCTGATGATGAAAACATTTGGGCATGAGATGAAAGGAAAATATTTGACATTTAAATTTTAAGTAATATAAATCATATGAAAGAAGACTTGTTCTGAATATGTGATATTTCTCTAAGATTTCAGCAATCTTTGTCTAAAAGGATGTAGCAAAGGTAACTGCAGGTCCCTAGGGTCAATGTCTGCTAGCTTTCTTTGTGTGTTTTAACAAGTGAATAAACATTTCACTTCCTCTTCGCTGCAGGCCATACAGGACATTACCCGAGTACACGACACTCCTCCAGACGAGATCGTATCCCTCATTTTCCAGAAGATCGATGTCAATGGAGAAGGTAAACAAATGAGAAAACGGAAAAAAATTTGGTGATATTCCAGTCAAAGCTTGTACCCACGTACATTAATGAATAGTCTGATCCACCCATCTTGTCATTTTTAAATATTTACCAATTAGACACAGAGCATACAAAACTTGACTGATATGTAAGATGAAAATATTATTTTTAGAAAAAGAGGTGGAAACTTCCATTCATAATTATTTGCCAGCTACATCCATCTTAAGTGATCTACAGTCATTATAATAATTAGGGATTATACTGTTGCATGTTGCATATCCATGCATAATGTATAATGATCTAAATGATCTGGATGCTTATGATGCTTGTGGTTGTATGCATTTTGAAACAAGCAATGAATTGTGTAATACACTGTGAAATAAACATTCACAATCAGCTTTGACCTTTGACTTTTATCCTACCCAGGTGAGTTAACACTAGAGGAGTTCATTACCGGAGCAAAGGACCACCCGGAAATCATGGAGATGCTCAAGAAAATGATGGATCTGACCCCAGTGCTGGTAATCATTGTCAATGGCAGGCGGAAAAGTGTGTGAGAAGTTGGGGGAGCTCTGCACACTTGAAAATGCAGGAATCTAACTGTGTTAATGAACTTTTTGTTAAAAAAAAAACCCTTCCAAAGAAATGAATACATCAAGTTTGATGAGGAAAAATCAGCTGTGGCCCTGGCACACACCCTTCTCCACCTAATGGAACAATCTGTGGTGAACAGAAACGAAGGTTTCTGAGGCTGTCAACAACACCAAGAAAGAGAAACACTAACTTGGGGGCAGAAGAGGAGACCTGTTTAAAAACCCCACCCGAATGATGCAGGCATCGACAGACTGTTAGTCATCCTGTACCTAACAGCTCTCTAGAAGCTTTACCCGAACCGATCAATTTGGAAAGGGAATCGCAAGAAAATATGCGCACATATGCTCACTCGACACTGTGCCGTGCGTAGTCGGGTATAGCTGCTAGTTGTGACTTAGCTGGAGCCGTTCTCAGCTGCTTGCTGATCCTTTAATGCTATAAGGGTTTCAGAATACTGGGAAATTAGTGACGGAGCTTACTGGGGAGGTAGTGCAACCTGGATGCTTTTTAAGGAAAGGATCAACCAGGAATACTAACCAAGCTTGTCTTGCCTCACTAAGGACTGTTGGAGGTAGACAAGGTGATGCATGTATAAATGTGTATCTAGGTGGTTAAATGTTCTGGATGAGGTCAATGAAAACTCTGGGAATTGGCATCATCTCCCTCTGATGCCGCAGTGACCCCTGAAGACTGGGATCAGACAGGAAGGCAGTAAAATCTCATACAAGGGAACCTGTTGCAGTTTGGCTTGTGTTCTGTTTCCACAGTATATCATTTGTAGGCACATCAAACCTTGGTTAATATCATTTGAAATACCTTAATTCTTATACAGCAATTAAATTTTTTCAGATTACTGGCACTTTTAAAAGAAACCATTTTTGTCTGTTCAAAAAAAAATTAATATGATATATGTACGTTTGTGGTTAGTTGTATGGTTTGTCGAGAATTTTCAGGGATTTCAGATCCATGGAGTTAAAGTATTTCAATAGCATATTTGACCGAGGTCTGGAGAAGCTTGCGTGCATGACTCAAACCAACAGTTATTACCTTGCGTGAAAAAGGTACACTTGTAATTCTCTAACCTCTATTTAGGGTGCTAATCTGTCCTTGATCCCAACAGGAGTCTCACACAATGGCACATAGCTATTCCTGTGGATTGACTTATAAATAGCCTCACTGACTTACCAAACAAAAATGGGGCGTGCAAGCATTTTGTCCCAATAACAGGAACATTACAATCATTTGATAAAAGTGTACCAAACCACTTTTAAATATAATTGCACAATTGCTGTCAAAGCAAAATAGGTTTGCTCATAATCACCTTTGCAAAAGGTCTGTATTCAGTCTGTACGCAGTTAGAATGACTTGTACTCTTGCAGTTTCTGTGTCAACCACACATTGTCCCCCAAAAAAAATATCCTACATGTTATTACTAGTGTTCCTTCTTGTGCACAGAATAAGCAATAGTTACAAGTGGTGTTGCATTTAATTTCATGACAGTTGTTACATTTTAGGCTGATTGAGTTAGAGACCAAGTGTTGTCTTTGAGGGCAGAGTTAAAAATACAGCATAGTCTGGAATTGTTCAGGTTCATACCCATGTTAATTTTGATCATCTGTCACTGATCTGTGAATGAATGGGCGAACAGCTTTTTGTGGGGGGGAATTCATCCTACTGCTGTTGATTTCAAGCTTTATGTGAATTTGTAAATATGATTTTTTTTTATATTCTGAGAATGACTGTCTCTCTTTTAAAGGCAAGAGATACCTGTATACCGGTATACATCTTTTTAAAATTCAGATGACCCTTGTTTTTAAAATCTAAAAAGGGCATGACGGCATTGTAGGGATAAGAAAGGGCCTTGAGAATTCAGTTATTTTTCACTCACATTTCACACAATTGTGACAACTAGAATGCTTCCGTGTATGTCCTGCAGTTTCTGTTTTGTTGTTTTAATGCAGACAACTATGGGTACAAAACAAAAAGGAATGTTTCCATTTAGTCTAAATGTCACACTGGAGGGTTCTCTCATCAAGCATCGGAAAGACATTATGTAATGTAAATAACATTATTTGCTTGTTTTGATCAATATGCATTTTGTTCATAAGTGTTGCCTTATTAATAAAGCTTATTATCATTTATTTCCTATCATGCTTGCTGGATTACTTTGGTTTTTTAAACTCGTCTTATACATATCTTGAAATTTAACATTGCATTCCCTTACTAGTGTAATGACAATGACCTATATAAATAAACCTAAATTTTAATGGCATTAAATGCTGTATAAAAATTGTAGGTTTTCATAAAATAATTACCATATTTAGTATCTGAACTTGAATAAAGGTTGCTACTGGAAGTGGTGTTGCTGAGCTACTAGGGGGGAGTGTCACCTTTGGACTTTATGCAAACTTGAATCAGCATTCGAAGCAAGAGTTCAAAGAGTCTGCCCTAGCCCTGGGGGTGGGAAAAACAATTACAGGAGCTGCCAAGCTTTCAGGTAAGAGATTACAGGTAATCTTGTCCAAGTCTGAATACATCCCGGTCATTTAAGATTTTATGGCACATACCACAAGGGAAACAGTTCCAGTTTGGCCACTAGCTCAACACTTCGATTTGTAAGGAGAGTGATCTTGTGTAATGTGGGCAGTCGCCACACATTGACTGTGATGAACCCAAACCCACAGAAAAATTGAGAGCTTTGCTTTCACTTCATGTTTGCACTAGTGAGGAAAAAGAAACCGAACAAGCGATAAATAAGAATGGGCCTTAGATACTTTTTGAAATTGGTACCTTGACTACCTGATCGACTCCATTTTGTTTAATGTGGAGAAAGCCACAAATTTTCCCTCTACATGACACAATCAAGGACACGCCCACAAACCTAAAAAGGTTTAAATATATTACTGTATACAGTAAACACCACCTAGTGGCGGACAAATGAAACAAGAAAGACAAATGAAACAGAAATGACCATTTTATTTGATAATATGAAAATAAAAAAAGCTGTACAACATTCTGAAGTTGTGATTTCCCCAAAAGTACAGTATTCTGCTTCCCCCCCCCCCCCCCACATTTAAAACAAATTTTTAATTATGGTCCACCTTGGAAAAAAATTATTTGCCACACCTATTCTAAAAATACTCTTGTATACACAATCTGCCCCGATCAGTGGTGAGCAGGTGTGAACCTTTTTTCCCCCCAGTTGCATTATATGTATCAGCTTGCATTGGCACAACCTCCATTGTCTATTCTGGAGAACGCGTACAGGCATATGCTCTCCACCACAGCAAGTGAGGTCGGCCACCACTTCTAATCACACTGCAGTTTTACGAGTTGGTCCCACACAGACAGGAGCTTGAGGAAGAGACTTCATGCAAAGCAAACAGGCAGACGCCAGCGGGGGTCAATGGTGCGTGATGAGATGCGTTCATCCAGGCCAACCGAAACCTTCCCATCCCTGAGCAACACAAGAGCCAATCGCGTGCCGCCCTGCGCGGCTGCCGGCCACAGTCGACTTTCTGTTGCCCACAGACGCTCTCTGTCCCCTCACTGAGATTTGTCTTTTCCGGGCTTTTCTGTCCTAAGCAATGACAGGTTGAGCTTGATGAAAGAGTAGGAGACCCCAAGGGCGCAGTACACAGACGTCGCCAGCAAGGGGATGAATGGAAAGGATTGTTGCCATGTGGTCCAGGGGTAAACAAACTCACAGAAAACCTCCAGAGGAATCAAGCCTATGAGATAAACTGCCTCCGGAATGCTAATCAATCTGCCTTCATGTCTGTGGGGGTAAAAAAAAAAAAAGTAAAATTACTACAATATATGGGACTGCAAACTGAGAACATGTCCACTATAGGTCTAGTAAAAGTAGTGCAGTTTTCTAACACTGAAGGTGGGTCTATGGTGAATTCAGAGATTTGAACCAATTCAAAAACACGTCCGAAATGATTTTAAAATGATGTAACACAAACCATAAGCCACAGGGAAGTGGATGAAAGAAAGTGAAAGGAAGTGCATGTCGAACAAATCGCCACATTCCAACAAACCATCTTCTGAGAAATCTGACCGATGTTAATTTACGAACAACTGAGCATTTCCATCACTAAAACATGCACACTGACCTGAAAAGCGCCTTTAATGAAGTAAAACTGAACAGTGAAAACATCAGCATGAGCAGAATTTTGATGGGCAATTCTGAAAAACAAGAATCTTTTGAGTCATCACACGTTATTCAACACATATCAGCAGAACTCATCGAGTTCATCGTTTTGTGTTAATGATGCAGTTACTCTGTACCAAAGTACTATATACTTAAAGGGAGAGCACCTTACCTGGCGCGGTGAAGAGCAGCGGAAACAGAGAGGAATGACCTGTGGTCGCCAAGATCAGAAATATGCCAGCATCCTCTTTTCTCTCTACTGCCATTAAACTGCAAAAATAAATTTAAAATTTGAATATTATCTCTTTAAAGCTATATAAAAAAAAATAAGGGCTCGGTGGTAACTTGGGGGAATTACCTTAATGGAAGTATTGCCAGTAGAACAGCCTTTTCATGCACGTGCCATCCGAACATGAAAGACCCTAACGCACAGATGGTGACACACTGCAGAAAACCTCGAGCCCCAGAGGGCCGGAACCAAAGTCTAACAACGGCAGGCTTGAGGGAGAAAGAAGAGAAAAGAGAAATTACACAAGCGAAAAGAGGGGTGAATTTATCCAGGTTAATCAGGAAGTATTCATTTTCAGACCCAAAATGTCTCTCTACCAAAGGCATGTCATTATCACACACACCAACAGCTTTCATACTCCATGGCACAACTCCCAGAAAACTTTTGGGTATGCAAATCAGTATTTCCCGATTTAACCAGGGAAGAATCACAGCCCTGCTAATAGGGTAGAGTTACCTGAACCATCTTTCAAAAATCTACTGGCAAACAAATCAGCAGTCTCTAACAGTCACCTAATATTATGATGCCAACACACATATTCATCAGAGAATGGTGGTTCACAGTCCACCATGAAAGATACTCACAAGTATTGATATCAGAGTACAAATCAGTGTTGCTAAAGGAGAGATGGAAGGGAGCACAGAATGTTGAAATTCTTGGACAAGGCCACCTGTCATTGAGGCCTTAGGAAGTCTGTTGACATCAAATAGCTTTAGTTTTACACCTGGAACAAGTAAAAAGAAAATCTCTTAATTTTTCAACATGAGTAACAAATGTACCAGATAAACACAATCTTCTGCTGTAATTATTTTCAAACATAATTGTATTGTTTAGTTGATTTATATATTTTCCTAATTTAAAAATAAGTGGCCAAAGGTGGTCAACTTGGTGGTTAAGCCTTTCATGCGTTCTCCACCCACCTGTGCATATGTCTTATCTGTTTATCTTGTTTTTGACTATTGTATATAGCATATATTCATGACTGAACGGAATGATGATGATAATGGTGATTATTGTTATTATTATTATTAGAAGCAGTACCCAGAATGGACAGCGCTTTATCTGCCATGTTGTACAGTGCCCAGAAGTTGGGTGCCCAGTAGGCGTGACATAGTCCTCTTTTGAAGGGGAACAGCCTGGACAAAACCTGAGGAAGCTGGCCCTTTAAAACATAAACAACAGACCTGAAAGCAAGTAATCATGGCTGTACATTCGAGAGCACCTATAATGAAATGCTAATTAGAGAGCAAGATAAAATGTTGTACCCCCACCCCCCACACCCCCCCTCCCATTTCTGGGTTCCATATAAAAACTAATATGGATGCAATACAATGCCATAAAATGGGAGTTTAACATTCTACAGCAAGGAGAGTAGAAGAGCTGAGTACAGCAATGTTCACAGAACACACAGAGACTTCAAGACTGCATCACTTTTGCCACTGAACATAAGTCTATCTCTAATTCTGTCTCCAATTCTCTAATTCTGCTTATTTTGGTACTACAAAATAAGCATAAAACAGGCACAATAAGCAAAGCAATATCAAGCAATAAATAAATCACTTTTACAATATCAATTACTTACCAACAAAATGAAAGGTCCAAATGACAGCGCGAACACAGAGCATACAATTACTCCCAGTGCTGCTAACCGGAAAAGACTGAAACTCCTCCAATTTAAAGACCCGTCTAAAAAAGAGAAAAAAGGGAAATAGTTAATTAATGGATAGTTCTAGTTCTGGTATGCTGACCAATGGTCGATGCAGCATTCCTGCACCGCTGTAATGCACAACATACATCGCCGTGAAATAATATTTGCCGCCTTCCCGATTCCCTCTATTATTGCATACTTGCACAATGAATGGTTTCAGATCATTAGACAAATGTAATGTTAGACAAACGGAAATTGAGTAAACACAAAACTGTGAAGTCTGGAATTCTGCTCTGTACCAGAGAATTATTAAGGAGAGTGACCAGTCATCTGTCCGAGGTGAAGCAGAAGTGTAACCGGGTTATGCAGCAAGACAATGATCCAAAACACAAAAGCAGGTCCACATCTGAATGGCTTAAAGGAAACAAAATTAAAGTTTTGGAATGGCCCCGTCAAAGTACCTGAACCTGATAGAGATGCTTTGGTAGGATGTGAAACGAGCAGTTCATGCTTGAAAACCTACCAATTTGTCAGAATTAAAGCAGTTCTGTGAAGAAGAGTGGGCTAAAATTCCACAGCGATATGAAAAAATAAAGGAAATATTTGGATGCAGTTATTGCTGCTAAAGGTGGTACAACCAGTTTATACTTTATTCACATGGGTGATATGGGTGTTTGATAACTTTTTTCATTAAATAAATTATATAATAATTAATTTAATGCATTTTGTGTGTATTCAGGTTCCTTTTGTGTAATAATAAATTTTGTGTAAAGATCTGAAACTATTCACTATATCAAATATGCAATAATAAAATAAATCAGAATGAGGGCAAACATTTTTTCATGGCACTGTTGTTATGTTGTGCCAAACAACATGGCCCTTGACTATATTGACAATAAAGCACAGCTTCTCGTTACTGATTAAAAACAGCATACTAAACATGGTGACATTCCCAAAAAACTTAATGAACCACATTACTTTTTGTGGTTGCTTTTTGTATCTGCTTCAAAGGAATATTCTTTAATGAATATGATATGAGAGCTTACCTGGACTGTCTTTGGTGAAGCAGTAGGACCTCAGTAGGTAGATACCATAGGCAGGTGCAATGTATAGGTAAATATGCTTCAGGTTTAAGAGGAGAGCAAAGAGTAGAGCTCCTTCGAAGTGTCTGCCCTGTGGACCAAGCAGCATCAAAAATGTTAGGATGCAGGGATTTGATTTTATCAGATAAATCAGGAAACACTGATTCTCAGACACTGTATGTCTGGGGCCATTTGTACTTGGCTTTACTGTGGAACAGTATCTCCTATCAGTTGTCAAAGAGAACTGTTGATATGTGTTCTTACAACATATAGTTCTGGCTCTGGTTGAAACATTTAGGTTCTCAAAAATCAGAATTTCCAAAATAATCAGGAAAAAATACCACCGTTTAAATATTACCAATATCTTTATTACATTAGAATTCCAAATCTCTTCTAGCAGCTTCTGATCATCTCAAATATAGCTGAATATAGCAAATGTACCTGGAAGTGTCTTGCTACAGAAAGAAGCAGAACACCAAACAAGAACCCATTGTACTGGAAATGAATATCTGTGGAAGACCTTAAGGCCTTGAAACCTGAAACATCTCAAATGTTTTGCATCCTAGACAGAGCCTATAATCATAGACTTATTTACTGGAGCAGAGCCATTTTCAGCGTCTGTCTACAGTGGGGTTGACCAAAGCAAAAGGAACAACCCCCCACCCCCCCTCCAAAAAATAAGTTAATTAATTAATTAATAGATAAATAAATAAAATGAAATAATAACGAATGCTCCAAATTCAGGTTAGAACAGCCAATATATAGGATTTAAGGATACGGTCAACGATAAGGAGTCCAAAGTTCCAGAGTAGCAGCCCAGCTAGTACAAAGGAGGGCTTTCCGAAAAGGTCCCTGGATCCCCTGCTCCCTTTCACACACCTGCAGCACCTAACAAACACAGGGATATCAGGGAAGGTGTCGGAAACGTGTTTTGCAAAACTTCAATCCTGAATTCTAAATCCTAAATCCATCGCAGTACAGAGGGCACTTAAAATGAACCTAAAAAATACTCACTCTTTCACAGCATAAATGAAGACAACATCAGCAAAAATCACAGAGAGTCGTTGAAAGAGAATGGTGGCAGGACTGGCGTAATTTAGATGCTGCACTACCAGCATGTCTTTGTCAAAATACTTAGCAATGTGAGACAGTCCATATTCAAACCAAGCGAACAGAGGAGGATAATCCAAGGTCCATTCTGAGGTTTCCTTTAGCAAACAAAAACAACAGCACTGTGTTAACATGCAATCACTAAACATGACTGGTATGATGGAACTAGTGACACAACATAAACACATACCTCAAAATACCACTGCGAAACTGGTAAACTGTGCGTGACAGCTAACCAGTTCCTGTGTACCTCAAAATCAGTGGAATGACTGTGGGGGAAAGAAACATTAATTAAAAATATGCCCAGCTAACTTTCACAAGCAAACAACGTCAGATATTCTACATTATTTGCAAAGCATGGTAATGTTGCAATTTTTCTCATTAAACAATCACTGGTCACATATCGATAATATGCAAGGTAGCTAACGTAAGATAAGCAGTAGTGACGGAAACGTTGCACAAACATAACTAACTAAGATAACCATCAAAAACTAATCTGCTTTGGTCAGCAACTCGGTATTTTTAGGTGAATTTTTTATTCATTTCCATGGTTAAGACACGTATTATTGGATATGACTTCGTGGCGGTGCTAAGTAGTTTGCAAGTTAACTACACATGCTGACTCGGATAGCGTTTAAGTCAACCTTGAGTTGATTTATTTGACAGTGTCAATCAAATATTTAGCTTACTATGTGTTTATCAGCAGGAATTTCAGAAGGGAGACTCCAAATGCCAGAGCGAGAAACCAACTCCAGCTTTCAGACATGGGCGCCGCCATGACACTTCACCCACAAACCATAGACATGCATATATATCTAGATAGGCCCGCTTTCAGTTATCCGATAGAGCTAAACCTATTTTTTACAGTCTCTGAGCAAAACCAAAGAGATTCGAATCTCTTTGGCTAAACTAAGCTTGTGAAGTCCCGGAAGTAAGCTTGTACTACGTATGCGTATGTTGAGGGAAAAACATTGGTGCTCTCATTAATATGTGAATGGGGAATGAAGGCAAAATAAAACGTCCTCGATGATATTTTGAAACTCGATTGACGACAGTAACTTTTCAGAAGTAAACATATGCATTAATGTAGTAAAATATGTACATTTTAGTAAATATTTCTGCTACTTCTGGACCAAAACAACCATTGTTTCAGAAACTGCTACACATAATAAAATGTATGATCACAAAAAAAATGGACCGATGACGTTTTCTTTGGTTGTTAAATCACCTTGGATTTATACATTGAATTGAATTGGCCCGCAAGCGCATTTGCCCTCAAGCATGCGCAGTAGAGGCTGCTTCCCGTTACTTCCTAGACTTCACCGCCTTGTCCCTCCTACCTCCAGTTCCTATGTACGCTCTATGCCACAAACACAGAAAGTGATAGAAAAAATGGACTAAGTTACGAAGACGTTAACCATTAATTTAGTGTACACTGCATTCATACAGTTTAAGTGACAGCTCCCACGAGAAAACATTTGTCCGGTAAGCGGAAGCCGTCTCACACTCTACGGTAGCACGTTCTACAACAACAGGGCATCTGGACATTGTAGTCCCAGACAAAAAAACAAAACAAAAACATTAACCAGTCCACAAGCTGAAAACTTTAATACAGGCAAGCGATGGCCCTCTTTTACACATGATACCACAGTTTTAACAAAGTAGTAAAATATCACCACGAACATAATCACCAAACACATTCATTGTAGGCTACGGTAAGTCGCCGCCTAGCGGATTCCAAAGCTTACAGTACACACGTTGCATTATCACTTCCTACAAATAACGTAATCATACCGCTGAATGTTAGTTAGCGTTGACCGTGAGTGCACCGTTGTATATCACCGTGCTATATGCATTTCGCTTCTAAGCTTCAGCCAACTTTCATTCTAGTTGTTTTACTTATTGACTAGAACGATAGTGAGTGGTCCGGACTCTCAGTAACTCTCACAGTTCGGTGGTTGTCACTTATCCAAGTGCCTGGATAGCGAGTTGGTTGTCCTGCCCGCTACTGAAGTAACGAGTCTAGCCAGATTCTTATAGGAACAATCGAAGTACATCAGCTGCTTTCGTTTTTCTTTTCTATCGAATCGTCGCGCCGTACTCTGTACATTAACTTACTCATAGCTAGCCACAGAGCGAACTTAACATTCACCTATGATTTGTAGGCAGTGTGCAACTCTCTTTGGTCAAGTAGGTAGATTTACATTACGAAATCTCGCCAAAGACCTCAATGTGGGACGATTGCAGTACGTCAGAGGTAGGTTATGAGCATGGTTTAACAAGTGAACGAATACGACAAGCTAACTGGCTTATAAAGCAAACCACATTGAAACATAGGCTACCTTTAATTTGTTTTGTAATAACAATAACAGTTTTTGGTTGAGTCTGTGCACTGATTATTAAACATCCGTAATGCTAAATTTGTTCATTGACTTTATCAAACGCATGGAATGCAGATCAGTGCATCTGCGTCAACATGGCACTTCTTGTTTGACGTTAACAAAACACCGAATTAGAAAATAATAATAATCCGATAACCCCCTTGTTGAAAAAATATCTAAGATATTGATAATTTTCGAGAACACTGTTCGTGAATAGCCAATATAGCCTATCTGGACATGCATAGTTTCGGTCCAACAGAATTAATTTGTGTCGTCTCTTTTAGACATCCATAGAACCTCGAACATCAGAACGTATGACATGAGAAAAGTGGAACTTACTCCCTTGGAACAAAGGAAATTAACTTTCGACACACATGCTCTGGTGAAAGAACTGGAAAATAATGGTAAGCAACTGTTTTGTCTACATATTTGAAGGGACATGGATTTTGATAGTGTCATATCTAGCCTACATATCATTTTATGGGAAAACGTAAGGCTAATTATTTAAGAACTTCCAATAGCAGGGTTATGTGTCGGCCCAAGACCTCACAGCAGCCTTACATCACCCTACCTTTAGACTGGTATGTGATCACATCCCAAATGTGTCCATTCTGTCATATCACGAGGGCCGTATGCTGTGACTGTATTGTATGCTATTGCAAATGTATCTGGGGAAAAATAAAGAATTACAGGCGGGAAAAGTAGCTATTGTTTTTTATTGTCTAATAAAGCTATGTTTTGCTGTGTGTTACTCTCATTTTAGGTTTTGAGAAGGGCCAAGCAGAAGTCATTGTGACAGCACTGGTGACACTGACTACAGCAAACTTGGACATAGTATACAGAGATATGGTGACGGGAACACATCAGGTATGCAGTTCAACGTGAATGAATGTATGAATCATTGCATTTATACAGCACTTTTCCTAACACTCAAAGTGCTTTACAGTGATGAGTGGGAACTCACCTCACCCACCACCATGTGTAGCACCCCCACATTCTTTAAATCAGAGGATGATTTGGTATCAAGTTTGAGAGAGCCAGGTGGGGACTTTAACCAGGACACCGGGGAACCCTCAGACCACAGTGCGTCGACCAGAGGGAAGATTGCTGGCCCACCAACACCACTTACAGCAGTAACTTAGTTTTCCCAGGTGGTCTTCCATCCTAGTACTAACCAAGCCCACACTTGCTTAGCTTCAGCAATATGGCAAGAGCAGGGTGCATGGTGGTATGGCTGCTGGCTCAAATGTGAATAATACACCATGAATACACCATAGATATCCATATTTAACTAGGCCGAACCACAACCTTAGCCAACTTATGCTGTGGAACATCCAGATGTAAGTCTGTGCCGCACATGCATACCTCTTGCCTCCATGCTTGCGAGAGATATTTGGTCCGATAAACAACAGCATGGTAAGCAGTTTCAGAAATTAAATCTGTTTGTACACAATCTAAATTAAACATTGGTTGTAAGGAATTTAGGTTGATCTAATCTGCCTCAGCATGCCTGGATGTTGACATGAACAAAGGTTAGACTTGCTGGAGACATGAATTTAAATCAAAAGGGGGTGGTTGATGGTCTACCAGAACCAAATGGGAGGCAAGCTGTCACACAAAGTTTTCAATAACCAATTGGTTAATGTAACTGGCCTCAATATGCATGAATGTCGATTTGGGATGGACCTGCTGGAGACATGAAAGTAAAAAGGGGAGTGTTTGATAGTCTATCAGAGGGGGAGGAAACATGCATACAGAGGTAATGACCGTTGGGTTACCTGCCACCTCACTAGTACATTTTGTTCTTGGAAAGGGGTATAAAAGCTGGTGCTTGAACAACACTATTGTAATTGACCTACCTTACCTTTACATAGTATGTTTCATACTGCAAAGAAGACTACTTTTGCTTTATTAATAACATTGTTATTGACCTAAACTTTGAAGCTACAAGTTTTACTTTACAAAGGACCAAATTCCTTCACTGGGCTATTTATAGGTTATGGAGTGATGGCTGCTCAAGCATCAGAAGCATGGTGTTTTAAAACGAACAACACAGAGGCTAACAAACTGTTTACTGAAAACGTTTATGTTCACACTTGAAATAGAATGACAGCGTGAATGGATGTAATTGACCCAAACATTGTAAACAGCATAACTACACATGACTAAAAACCCTACATTGAAACCATCTCATTTCATACTGGCAGTAGAGCTGGTAATACTGCAAATTGATTTTTAAGTCCCCCATACTTTCGTCTTTATACCAATAAAATTACAAGTCATGCAGGTTATGAGCATTTCGTTGTTGTGTCATTTAGAAAAGCAACTAAAACCGCAATGAATGAACCAGAAACAAATGTTATATTTTTGTCAGGTAATATATTAAAATGTATTCATGAAGAGGTATGTGGTGAATATCTGTATCAACTCTCCAGTTAGGGAATGGTTAATCATTCACTAAAGAAGTTAGGGTGATGAATGTCACTGCAATACCGTACTGGCTAATGTAGTGGAATGAATCACACTGCCTAGTTCATAATCAGACAGACAGGGTGATATTAATTGCAAAAGTAAACTATCATATTGTGCCTTTCACACTTTTAGCTGCATTTTAAATGCTATGACTATTTAGGTTACATCTCAGCTCAGTTCTATCATTTTGTGTTGAGCATTGCAACGAGCAGCTGCTATTGCTAGGAACTGAGGTAGGTAGCTAGCTAACATTCGTTAATTACAACCATACTGAAAAGTAATGGGAACTGGTTACGTTGGCCTGATCCACAAACAAGTAAGCAAAGAAATGTAGCCAAAATAAATATAAAGTAAATAAAGTGTCTTTCTTTCTTTAGGAAATAGCTCTTCAGCAGATCATGGCTCATCTTGACTCCATAAGGAAAGACATGGTTATTCTGGAGAAAAGTGAATTTGCAAACCTACGTTCTGAAAATGCGGTAATGTCACATATTACTGTCACACTGGTCATTATTATCATTGTTTTAGCGGTAATAAAGGCATACAGATGTACAAAGTACAATTATATTTATGAATTACTTTACATTAATTCACAGTATTATTGAAGCTGATATTACTGGACAATGAAATTATGTAAAAAACAAAAAAAACAGTATACTTCTGGGTTTGGAAATTGTAATCATTTTTGTAATTGAAATTTTTTCCAAAATGTATTATTCAATTTTATTTGAGAAAAATATACTTCATATACTTGTTATTCATAAATAAATATTACAAATAATTGTGCATGCATGTGTGGAAGTAAGTGCTTTATGTTCGGTAATATAAGTAATGAAGTGAACATAATATGCAATGTTTTCCACTTACAGATGATGAAAAATGAACTTGAACAGATCAAGAACAGGCTAAATGTAAGTGAAGTTTGAAAATGATAGCCAACTATCAGAACATTGTTACTTTTGCACTAGAGTAACCTTATCAATCAGAGAGTTGTATTTTGAGTGATTACTGTGTTATTTCTAGAGGGTTCTCACAGAGCACTTGGAATTTCTTTCAAATTCCTGTGCCTTATTTTAAAATAAAAATATAGATCTAATTTGAATAATTTTTGTTTAGGACAATGGTGAAACGTAAGAATTCAACTACCATGTATTTTAAATTGCTTTTCAGGAGGAGAGTCTGAGAATCAGAGCAGATGCAAAACTGGACATAAATTTGGAAAGAAGCAGAGTCACAGATATGGTAAAAAAATATTTGAGTAAACATTAGAATTGGCATGCAAAATGTGCATAATGTGGATATTATTTTCATTAATTGCAACTGATATTTATTAATGCAGACTACTATCAAAGCTATTTTGCAGAAAGTTGTTTACTTGAAAGCCAGCCCAATGCCTGATTGTAAATGTTGTGTTGTTTTGGCTTCTATTTTCTTTATCAGTTCACTGAGCAAGAGAAGAAGCTCATGGAAATCAGTACAGAATTCCACAAGAAGGTTTGACCCAGACAACGTATTCCAATAAGCTAAAATTGTGTTTTGAATGTTTGCATGTGTGTGTGTTTGTATGCATGTGCACGCACATAAACTGAAAAGAATGACCGCAAAATCTTGTTATGAAATTGGAAGTCATGTTGTGTTACAAGTGCAATAAAGCTTTGGTGAAGACTTTCGTAAAGACTTGTGTTTTCTCTGTTTTACATAATTCTCCAGAATGCGGATATTGATCGTGGTACATTGGAGACGACCAGAAAAATTGACATTGAGGTTGCTTCACTGAGAACACTTCTAGAATCTCTGAAGCTTGAAACTATTCGTTATCTTGCAGGTGAGCACTCTGCATGGATGTGTCCATGGATACAAGAGCCAAAACTACCAGTGTATTGCTGATTGATTGCTAGTTCAACATCTGTCCTCTTTAATCCCAAATGTGTATCCTACTTGAGTTATGTTGCTCTGAAAAGTTCTTAAAACTGCTGTAGTCACCAGGCCAACAGCGAAGGGCTCTGTGACAATGTGTAGATGTTGCAATACAAGAATAAAGATTGATAGATTAAATTCTGTATACAGAAAGATCTACTTTGACAGCTAATGTATTATCTAGCAGTGCTATGCTTAAACCAGATTTGAAACATGTCTGAAACATCTGTCTTTGTTAAAATATTTACTTACATTTGTTTTCTCTTTTATTTTGTAGCATCTGTGTTCGCATGCTTGGCTATAGCCTTGGGCTTTTACCGACTTTGGAAGTGACAGATTCAATCTGTCTGTGGCTGAGATTTCCTGACAACAACTCACCCTTCAAAAGGGACCATCTCACCTTTTAAAAGACAACAACTCACATCTGACCCTTTAAAAGGGACCATCTCACCCTTTAAAAGTATTCATATTTAATGATGTGTGAGACAAGCTGCCAACAGTTTATACAATAAAGTGAAAAACAATTTTTGTGGCTTTTGTATATTTTAAGCTTGAACTAGTTATACAGTACTACAATAGTTGTTTACCAAAGAGTTCCTGTTTATAATGCACATGTTGTGCATGTAACTCATATGAAAGCAATGTCAGTATTCTGTCAGTAAAATATTCCAAGGGTAGCAGTTTATAGTGATCAGGGAACTGGGCCTGTAACACTGCCATTGTACCAGTAACCAAGTTACCTAAAATAGAATGTTACAGTGATGATGTCTTTTTGTTGGCCTGCCTGGAAGTTTCTTCCACTGTGGGTTCCCTCTGCAGATTTCCAGTGCATTTTTCCCATAGGGATTTTTATTTCTGCAGAAAATAAGGTCTGTGGTTAACATAAGCTTAAGAGAGTTTCACATTTTGTTTTACGACACCAGTGAATATCTCAACCATGGATTTGGAAGCTGTTATGTGCTTTAAAAAAAGTAAGTTGCTAACAAGTTGCTATATTGAAATTACAACAGTAACAAACAGTAACAGAGCTATTATGAAACTTGAGTTGTGGTTTGCGGAATGTGACCATTCAGTTTCAATATCGCAACTTGTTAGCCATTTACTTTTTTAAAACACATAACTGCTTAGAAAATCTTGGTGGAGATATTAAACGGTGTAATTTATCTCATAGGACAAAATGTTAACCCACAGACCTTATTTTCTGCAGAAATCCTCATGGGAAAAAGGCCCTATGGGAAAAAAGCTTTGGAAATCTGCAGAGGGAACCCATGGCTCAAAAATGCTAACTTACTTCCAGGTTTTAGGACTACAAACTGTGGCACTCCATTGCTTCCATAAATATCAAGCTGCATATATATGGATTGTGGAAAGAAATGTAAGTTTATCTAAATAAGAGGCGCTATATATCTATATGCCTTAATGTAAAGTAATTGAATATGCACAAAATTCAAATAGCAAATTCAATGTGAATTTAATTCAATATGACTGAATTAAATGTCCCATAATGCACCAAGTCTTTCATTTTATTGGATTCTTTTCACAAACACCCCACCAACATCACTCTTTCTGTTCTTCTTCACTTTCTTTTTTTCCCTGACCTGGATGGCCTGGGGATTATCCTCCTGTGGAAAGAGAATTTTTGTTTTGAAATGTTAATTAGCCAATGTTAAGTATTAAATCACCTCTGACAGAATGTGATGATTGGGCTTGCAGCCAACACCCTCAGAAACCAAACATAACTGTTCATGTGCTGTGCTGCACTTGTTATATTTTTGTTTGTTTGTTTGAAGTGCCATTTTAAGAAGTATACCTATGTGTTTGGCCTCTTTCACACAGGAGTACCAGCACTGCCGACTACATTACATTACAGGCATTTAGCAGATGCTCTTATCCAGAGCGACTTAGACAGCTTTTACATAGCATTTTTACATTGTATCCATTTATACAGCTGGATATATACTGAAGCAATTTTGGTTAAGTACCTTGCTTAAGGGTACAACGGCAGTGTCCTACCCGGGAATCGAACCTGCAACCTTTCGGTTACAAGCCCAGTTCCTTACCCACTGTGCTACCTCTGTCCAACCACAAATATTCTCTGTATTATTATTGAAAATCATGCACTGTGTTGCACATGCTATTGTTGTATATCCATGTCTAATTATTTTGCTGCAGCTCATTTTGCATTGCTAAACTATAAGTGCACATACATTTTGGGGGACCAGAACACAGTTGCAATAACTAATCAATGCATTTATGGATGCAAATGATTCCTATTTTATTTTGGTCATGATTGTTCCCTTCTTTACCTGTTATAAAAGCTGGATGTTTCGGGATGGTTATAATTTTGTGAAATAGTGAGAGGCACTTTGTTTATGCTAGCTTGGTGGGTTCTGGGGGTAGCCTTATAAATTGAATTAGATTTTGATTGCTGCAGTGAGCAAGAGTGCTGGCTTAGCTGCGTAAGAGAGGAGGTAATCTTTAGTTATGAAGAATTTAGTTCTGATTTGTTCCCTTATTCATCTTCCTTAGTGTTTTTTTCTTCACTGTAAATATTTTTCATTTTCACTTCCACACTGCACCTGCTGTAAAGAAGTACCTAAAGTTTTGATGTCCTGTGTGCCTCACTTCCGCCTCCCTTGGCTGTGTGTGTCCTGGTGTATTACAACAGTATTTTGTACTCTGATACGCTTATATAAACTCTGTTGAATACCGAACATTTTATTATGCACTCAACATTTTACAGTGTCATTTTCTGTATGTTTGAAAGTTAGTCTGATCATTTTGCTATGCGATTATTGTAGTTATTTCTGAATCCATTTAGTGACAAAATTTCTGTTCTGCACAACTTGTGTGTGCCTGTGGACAGACTTACTGTGGTGACGCTGAGGTCCTGCAGGCACTGATTGAGATGCCCGATTTCCGACCTGCACTCATCCAGCTGCAATTCCAGCTTCTCCCGACGTACTCTCTCAAACTCCAGCTGTGTCTGCAGCTCCTCTATGGTTCTACAAATAATTGAAAAAACTTAATAAATCTAAAATAAAATAACATAACATGACGAGAACAGGCCATTCAGCCCAACACGCTCACCATTTTGCCAACTAAATTGTACCTAGGTGCTCTGATTACCTAGAGATTAGCCTACAGATTACCTACAGATTAACACCATATCAAGCCTGGTCTTGACATACTCTTCCACTACATGATCTGGCAGGCATGATCTAGTAACTTCAGTTACTACACTCAATATAATATGGTAATATCTTGTCCAATTGCTTTGAGTAATTAAATATATATATTTAAACCCATGTTCTTTTTGAATTTTAATTATGAAAACAACCAGCTGTTTCATTTGAACACATCAGGATAGTGCTGTCCAAGTTACGGGTTTGTAAGTAAACATACAAGAGTGTTGTATTAAATGTAGATTCAAAATCAATAGGCAATTGCATTCCCATTGGACTGGTGTGTATGCAGGTTTTAGTTTCTGCAGATTACTCAATAAAGTAAATGGCTATATACTGTATGCCAACCTTAATTTTCACTTGTACAGTATATTGTAGCAAAATGTTTCATAAAAGACTCAAGAACAGTCTTCGGTAGTCATTCATTAAATTAAAAATAAATACTAAAATGCCGGCCACATCATGTAAATGGCTAGGCTGATTTAATAACGAAGAGCAGAAGTTTGCATGAAATCCAGGGATGGATACAACTCTCCTTGTCATTCCCTGATGCAGATTGATTAAGTCTTGGGGTCATATCTGCACATCAACAGTATTGTACCTTTGAGCCTCTTTGGCTTCTTTCCACTGGCTTCTGTCCTCTTCTAGCAGACCTCCAAGCTGCCTGTAGTTACTTTTTGCAATCTCCAACAGCTGTTTAAGGTCCTCAATTTTTTGATACGCTCTCACTGAGAAATCAGAGAATTACTAGTTAGTATTACTCAAGATCAACCTCTTCCACCTCTGAGGTAGATAATTCAGATGGGTGAAGCCATAAGAAGTACCCACCGGTGTCAGGGCTAGGTCGGAAAGTGTCGGAATTTCCTGGGGTGGAAACCCGTCCCCATATATCATTGCAACCCTTTGAGGGCGAAACCTTTTGCTCTGACTTAAGGTCTGAGGCTACTACTAATGAGCTAATGTTGCTAATGGTAAATTATTTTCTAATTCGCTTTGGCTAATGAGATAATACAACACCTGGTAGCGAGAAGATGAAAATAAGCAGATTTTTGGATGACAGGGATTGTTTTTCTGTAGCCTCTATAGTACTGGGCTAAAACGAAAACCTATACCCACACTAGGCTTTTTAAGTAAGTTTGGTCGCCCTTGTCTTAAACCAACCTGTTTTACAACTGCACTGCAGGTGTGCTACCACCTGTAGTCCAAAAATAACCGATATTGAGTTGGAAGCCCCTTAATTAGCATCTAGGCTTATCACAGAAGCTTGACAATTGTTCATAGACAGCAAAATAGGGCACAGTGTATTACAAAGGGGTGTAAATGTGGTGCACATTGTAACCACCAGTTCTAATTTTTTAAAAATTGAAATATATTTAACAATTAACCGGCATCTAAAGAATTCAAGTATTCCAAACACGTTTGTCCAGGTCTGTTCAAGAAGCTTCCCGTTTTACTGGGAACTCAGACACTGACCTCTTTGCTCCTTCCTCTGGGTGGCATTCAGAGCGACTTCCTCAAAGCCGTCTGTACTCCCCTCCACACCATGTTTATCAGAACACGAGGGGTCCATTATCCCCACCTCTTCTTCTGAGTCCCCCTCCAAGCCTCCTCCCAGCACCTTCACTGCTGCTAACTGAGCAAACCTGTTGGTGAGCAGGTGTCCAGGTTAAATCCAATTTAAGAATACACCTGAACACATCACAAATGTTTTTTTTTTTTTTTTACAGATTCGAAAGATTAAAAAATCTTACTGTTTATTTTTTTTAATCTCCAGTTCTTCCAAATAAAATGAATGTATTTGTATTTTTTTAAAACCAGATATATAAATATCTGCCATAAGCAGCAGTAATTTGTATGTTTGCTTTGCCAATATATTGCAATATATTGTTTTATGACCTTGATAATATATGTTGTTTAAATATCCTGATGAGTGTTCTATTTTTGTAAGGGGATGGGTGCTTGTTAAAAATAAACCTTCTCGCTGTGTCCTTTGGGTTCTCCCCTGCATTGTCTCTGATGTCCTGATTTGCACCCATCTCCAAAAGCCACTGCAGGCAGTTCAGATGACCTTTCCCAGCAGCTGGAATTGAACACAAGAAGTGATAACAGAAATCAAGCCCTTATGTCTTTGGAAACTATGCTACAGAATACAAAGGAGAAACAGATAAGGTAAGGAAGATACAGATATATGGAGAGCTCAGAGGTTTATGTTGTTCGTTGATTAGCGTTGCATGCGTGTTGATATTCATGTTTCATTGTTTTCAGGTGTTACAATAGGTTTACTGCTTTTAAAACCACAAAAGAAAATAGCTGAGTCAAGACTAGTCTCCAGTGTGAAAGGGACCTCAATGTCCCATCACATATGGTTGTAAAACTGGAATATTTTGCACGGAAATCAACAGGAATTTATGGGAATTAATAGGTCTTTTGCAAAGCAGTTGCTTTTTCCAGTACATTACATTACATTACATTTATTAGGCAGACACGTTTATACAATCCATGGCATGGGCACAGGTTGGGTTCAATCCGATACTGGTGCTCACTCATGCCCCACAGAAAGTTTGTACTTTTAAAGTTAAATGTTGAGGATGAAGTGTAAGACTGGCTATAACTGTCACACCTTTATGCATGGGAGTTGAACCGCTGTCATCTCTCTCGTTGATGTTGACGATGCCGCATTCCACCAGCTTCCGCAAGGCATCCAGATCCCCTTGCGAGGCTGCTCTGTGTGCTGGGAAGGCTACGGCTGACAGGAAACAAGGGTGATCCAATTTTGGAATCTTATCAAATCATGAGAGGAATCCCATTTTCAACATTCTGTTCAGCTTGACCAAAACCATACATGTTTTGAGATCACGAAAGGTGGTATATCAATATAATTTATAATTACAGATGTAAAAATTATAGAATATTATGATAAACCACACAGGTGAGGTTTATTTTCATATGTATACAATGATCATAATGACATGATCATTAACATGCTCATTTGCATGTTTTATGAATGGTTCATTTTTAAATGTGAATAGTCATACTTTCCTGCTCCAGAGGGAGATCCTTATGCTTTTCAATCAGTTCGATGTACTGTAGAACAGGTTGCTTGGAGAACCGCCGGGCCAGATCTTTTGGGGTCTCTCCCTGGTTGTTTCTGGCTCCCAATGTATGGGCTATACTCAGTCCCTTTGACACCAGGAATTTAAAGCAGAAGACGTGGCCCTCCATGGCTGACAAGTGAGCTACAGGGACCAGTGGTGAGAAAGACACTTCATGAGTCTACAACAGATAACCACAGCACTCAGAGGTCTGAAAGAAAGTTAGGTTTCTGCTACATGTGAGTAGTACAGTTGGGGACAATTCTAGGGGGGTCAAACGTTCTGGTCACAAAATCACAATGGGCGTCCCACACACAAGCATAAAAAATTGACGTATTTGCTCATTTTAACATGTCATTTGACAAGGAAATATTTAATATTTGAGTAGATTAAGATATGATATTATATCACAAGTGCACTTACAGTTCAGTGATGTTCATTTTTTACTTTAGAAGCCAGAAATCATGTTGCTAATTTGGCTTTTTATGAGCATTAGTGCTTGCAGTTAACACTGTATGGAAATCTGATCATTATAAAAACTCAAAACCACATTAAAGGCATTAATACACATTTTACTACACCTTAGAGGCTAATTAGTCATTATTTATTGTTACTTTGTTAATTTAGATGTCTTAAAAATGGTAAGGCTGCTAGCATCCTGAGCAGACGCATAGTGTGCCCAAAATGTTTTAGGGGACACAATCTCAAACAAATAACATGTAGATGGTTTATGTCAACAATCAGAGAAATCAAAAAAATCTGAGGGGCATGTGCATAGCTTTGAAACAATTCCTTTGAAATTCTGTAAATTATTTGTAATTAATTTGATTCTTTTAAATATTTCTATAAAGTCTTGCCATTTTTAATTTAATGAATTGAAATTTGAATTAAGTTCATGAATTGACTGAACTGAAATGCAATTAAACTCAGTTCAAACCATTAGAGCCCCTTGTTCGTTCTACATTTTTGTTGCATCTATTGGCAACAGTTGCAATAGGCCTAACATTGATCACTTTACTGTGTGTCTTGTACATAACTCTTTTACAATAATGCTAACTTTACTTTCACAAGAGACACTGAACATTTAACATTCTTAAAATAGTCCCTTGTGGTGTTTTCATACCTGGTGTGTTGCCATTGCTATTCACCTCATCAACATTTGCTCCCCATTTGCTGAGGGTTTGCAGGCAGCCCACTCTCCCGTGGAATGCAGCGTAGTGCACCGGCCTCCAGTCGTTGCTATCAGCACAGTAACAGTCCTCCACAACAAGGAAATTATAGGAGCGCATTTCAGCTAACTGGCAGTTCATTAATCACACCTGAGGTCAAATACTGTATCTGCAATACTTAAACCCTTTAGACCCTTTAATTCTTGCAGCATACTGAATATTTTAAAAGAAACACCTATTTCCACCAATAATCATAAAAATATTATTTTATTTGATTGTACAGTTTTGCAAATATTTTTTTAAAAAGTGTTTTAAATTCTCAGCGGCTTGCAGGAGAGTTTTTAAATGTTCCCAATATAAAAAGGGTTCAGGTATTTCAAATTTGTAGCTGTTTGACTCAGGATTGACAATAACACAAAATATGATATCTTTTGTTCAGAGAAAAAAGATTCCTTGTAAGGGTTAAAAACTAACCACTGCACCACGTAGGACTATTTGGAGAGTGTAGGAGTGTCCGTGGGCAGCTGCAAGGTGGGCTGGAGTGCATCCTCTATTATCCTGTGCATTGAGGTTGGCCCCATTCACAGCGAGAGCCTACAATATTGGGAGGATACACATGCATCGTCACATTACATTTTACATTAAAGTATTTGGCACTTTTTTATCTAGAGTGATGCACATTTGTTAACAATCCAATTTATGGAGCTGGATATTCACAGAAGCAACTTCAGCGATTATACTGTGCTCAAGGGTACTGAAATGCCCCATTAGGGTATCAAAGCTGCAACTACCTAATTACAAGAATAGTTCACTAGCATTTCACTAACTATTTTCCATACTCATTCTTATTTTCCTAAACAACAATTCTACAAGTATTATGTGAATTGTCTCATTAGAGAAAGAGTGAATTACCTGCATACATGCATCCTGCCCCCTAATGGCTGATACGTGCGCTGCAGTCCAGCCCTGAGGTGTTCTGCAAGTGTTGTCAGCGCCATGCCACAGAAGCCAGTGCAGGCACTGTGAATAAGCACAGAATGGCAAAAGTTGTAAAACTATAATTGCATTATAACATTAGCTTCCACGAGATATATTTTATTTGTATACACTACCTCCAAGCTGCCGGCATGTGAAGCCCAGTGGAGAGGGGTGAATTTGTGTTTTTTGTCCACATCGTTAATGTCAGCACCGTTTTTCACCAATAGTGCCAGTTCTTTCACGTCTCCTGCCCTCACAGCGTCATGGATTGTCCTGGTCTGACTTTCTGTTCATTGATTATTGCATGGGGTTAAGATTACAAACAGCACACCCATAATTGATGACTGAAATGTAGGAATGTTTAACACTCAATCGGCAGCATCGGTAGAACGAAACGCATATTAATTCACAAAAAAACAATTTAAATCCAATTCTAAAACATTTTAAATTAAGATTTTACCTTCTGTTGGCTTTGTTCCGACAGGCATTTCAAAACTTGAACGTGAAAATCAAGATCCGCAATTCATTGTTTCTCCGTCCGCGGTTACCAAGGGGTTTGTTTGTGGTTACGCAAACATCCTGTGTTGATCACCACTTTTCAGCCAACATCTACCTTTCCATGCTGTAAGCGATTTTGTCTGACTACACTTGCAGTTTAAGGATTTTTGCAACAAAGCCTTTTCATGTGCGCATGCGACTACATTTTGGTCTTTATAGATCAAACAATTTCAAATAGTAAAATTTTTATATAGAATAATAGCCTGCCCTACATAGATTATTTTACCCAGTTAAAGGTGTTGTGGCACCATTTCGAAATTATTTTAACCCACTTTATACTTTCTGTTGGACGAAACAATAATGCATTCGTTTTTTAATTCTGTATTTTCATTTTCTGGATTGATGTTTTCAGTTTTATCAATGTTTTTAAAAACATCACAATTACTACATATAAAATAGTTTGGTATAAATATAGTAGACAGCCATAGTAGTGGTATATTCTAAACAAACCTTTTATCCATCTATCCATTATCTATACCTGCTTATCTTGGGAAGGGTTGCTCGGGGTGTTGGAGCCTATCACAGCATGCATTGGGCAAGAGGCAGAAATACACCCTGCACAGGACAGCAATCTATCGCAGGGCACACACACTCACACACTCATACCTATGCTTATGGGCGATTCATAGTCTCCAGTTAGACTACCTGCATGTCTTTGGACTGTCGGAGGAAACCCATGCGGAAACCAGGAATAACATGCAAACTCGACACAGAACGGCCAGGCCGGATTTAAACCCAGCACCTTCTTGCTGTGAGATGACAGTGCTACCCACTGCCACTGGAATATATTTAATCTTTTAAGCGTTTATAATCTGTAAAACCAGGAAACAGGTCTTTATATTCTTACTAACATATTATTATTATTATTATTATTATTGTTGTTGTTGTTGTTATTGTGTCTCTACTTCTGTCTCCTGATAGATGTTCAGTGTCTTCTTTAGTAATGTTTGGTAGACTACTGGATCAGCAGCAATTGTGTGTTGTTATATATGCATTCTCTCCATGAGTAGTGAACACAGTAGTGAGAATCAGCAGAATAAAGGGCCATGTACTGGTTGTATATAGTTATGGTTATCCTCCTGCAATCGAGTGCACAAAGTTTGAAAATGGACTAGAATTTAAGAGGTTTCTTGTGGATTTATGTGATTTGTGTGCAGGAAAACTTGGTTAAGGCCTCATCTAGATTATGTGTTGCAGGGATATGAGGTTGTGAGGAAGGACAGAGAGAGAGGAAGTGGTGGTTGTGGAAGATGCGCTGCCTTTGTAAGACTAGAAGAAAAAAATTTTCAAAACTTTTTTCTACTCCAAATAGATCATAAACCCTTGAATATAAACGTGAGAAATGTAAACGTTATAGTGCTTTTTATCCAGAAAACCAGCTCTGCCGTTTACTTGTTTTCAGGCCAATCCTGCCTGGTCCAATATGGCGACGACGTTGACGTGCGATCCAAAGGCCAATGCGGCGTCTATATCTTTTACAGTCTCTATATATGTCTATGGGTGTGACAACCGCCAATAAAAAAACAAAGTTGTTTCATCAGTGGACCCCCCACTCCAGTCCCGAAGGTGGCGGTAATGGACCACAAGTTGTTTTTAAAACTGCCATTAAATACAAGAAGAAGAACCGGTTGTTTTATAAAACAACTATGCACAGTGCATTTAAAATGGTTGCCGTTTAAATTAGTTAACTGTTATTTCGTTTATATTCAGGGAGCTTGAATTAGGTGATTAACTAGTTCTGAACTACTCCACTAAACTCATGTATGATCAGTGCTGTTCAGAAAGTGCGATTAACAGATTGATAATTTAAACTAGTTTTACTGTTTTGTAAAATGATTGTTAGATGCCAGGCTAGATAACAGCAAGCACACTGACCCAACTTGCTACTTTTTATTTTAATTGCACTTATCCAGCTTGCGTTCCATGACTGCGCTACAGTATGGTCTCTGGTCATACGCAGCTCATATGCTCGGTGTTGTCTCTTCGAGATTCTTGTGTTTTGTATCCCTCCTGTCCACAGTGCGTTTCCAGGTTGCAAAAGAAGCATCCGGAACTAAGGTAACTTTTACAGTAGTAAGTGAGCTGGCTAGCTATGCGGCATCAAAAAGGCTAACGTTAACGCTAGCGTTAGTTAAATTTGCGAGCTAGAAGGAGTTGAAAGATTTGCCTCTTTTACAAATACTGACAACGGAGAATTTAAATGTTTAAATTCCTAAAAATGAATGCATTGGATATGTTGTACATGTGTAAACATACAAAAGTGTGAATTGTTACATTTTTTAAATATATTTCTGACCAACAAAAAAGTAATGTCAGTAAAGTCCAGTACATTGAATTTCCCAAAAAACGACGAATATGAGGTTAAAGTGCAGACTGTCAGGTTTAATTTGAGTGTATTTTCCGGTAATCCATATACTAATTGTTGCCTTTTTGACACGTCGTTCCTCAATTTTAGGGGAGCAAAAGTAGTGGGACAAATTACCATTCCTGTTAATGATCTGAAATCAAGTATTCGTATTTGGTAGGCTACTTGGTTGCGAATCCTTTGCATTTGATAACTTCCTGTAGTCTGCGACCCATAGGCCTGACCAGACACCAGGTATCTTCCCTGGTGATGATCTGTACTGCTGCATTCTTTGGTTCCTGTTTGTTTCTGGGGCGTATTGCCTTCAGTCTTGTTCTCAGCAAGTGAAATGCATGTTCATTTGGATTCAGTACTTAACCAGTCAAGAACATTACACTTTTTGTGAATGTGAATGGGACATAGAGGAAAAACAGGTATTCAGTTTGCCCGTAAGGTCTGACCAAGGGTATACTTTTTCACCGGATAATTTTTTGGGTTAGGTTGGGGTGAAATTATTCTTGGCGCAACATTGGCTAAAACAGTTTGCAGAAATTCAGTAGTACACATTTCTGGGACAGGCTGAATTAATGTAAAGTTTAAAGTTTAGTATGTATTGTTTTGTTCTGTTTAACAGATGCAGCTGCCAAAAGTGTGGTTTCGCCTGTATGGAGGAAAACATCAGTTACAGATACCGGTTGTCACTCAATGTGAAAAGATACAATGATATTTTTGGAGTGACAGTTTTCGGTAGCTGTCTAAATCCATACTTTGGTATTCCTGCTGTTGGTCTTCAGAGGTATTGTTGTACATGTCAATTTTCTGTTATGTAAGCTTGAAACGATACATACGAAACTGAAGTTTTGCTAAATTTCAATTTCCTAGCGTAAGCACTAATACAAACTGACCATGATAATTAGGAATGTGGTAAACAGAAATGATCATCCCATTAAAGGTCAGCCTCACTAGTCAAGCTCATAACTGTATAGCACTCTGAGCTGAACCAGTTTTTGATGTGAGATAAGTCCATTCAACATCTAGTAATATGCTTTACTCATGAACCAATAGCTTAGTACAACTTATGATGAATCATATTCTCATGCAGGTGTGGCTCCACTTGGAGGTGAGTGTTAATGATGGCTAAATCCTAGTAGAACCAGACAGGAAATGAATACTACAAAGTTCAAGTACCCTTTCAAAATGCTTGAGATGGAGAGTCTGGGGGTCAAAACTGTTCAACAATAAACATTCTGTTTTCCTTTCCTTGTGTCTGTGTGCAGGTTTTATGATGATGCACTGAGAACTGCAGAAGATCCACATGGTGACTGTGTACGTAGACTGTTACTCAAGGCAGTGGAAGACTGCTTTGTTGGGCGACAGTTTGAGTTTGGAATTAAGGTAGTGCATAACTTATTGCCTTTTAGAGAATTATCAGAAATCGTAAAATATATTTGATTGACCTCCAGTCTTGGTTTTGATCATTATTTATTTTTCCTTATGAGTTCTCAAGCAGGTGTATTTTTCTCTTTTCTTTAAAACAGCTAACTGGACATAAAACAGGGGAGAGATCCTTGTTTAATGAGCAAGGGCTCCCTGAATTGTTTGCCAGCAACAGAATCTCTGGAGAATTTGTTGCTAGTCGGATCACCTTGCCGAATGGAGCTGCTGGAGGAAGCTCCGTTCTCAGCTACTTCAAGAAACTGCTGCAGGCGTCATGTGTTGTTCTTGACTGTGGTTTGCCGAACCCTGAGAGGCCTTCAGTCTCCCTAGAACACACTGACTCCCTGGCACCGAAAAGCTTTGATTGCTCATTGGCCTCCTTCAGCGGATCATCTTCATGGCACAGCTACGATGTGCACTACTTTCCCAAGTACTGGAAAAGATCACCTGGGATAATCAATTCTTCAGCAGAGCAGGAAGAGCACTCTTACTCGATGCAACAAAATGGAACTGATGTTGGTTCGCAGTGGTGGTGCAGAAAATCTCATAAATGTTCTCCTGGTGCCCCCTCTTATGTCTTGTCCCCTCAGAACTGCTCACTGGATGTAAAGGGGGAAGAGAATTATAATGACTGTTCCCAAGGAAGCGGAATGGGTGACTCTAGAGAAACTGCTGAGTCCTCACCCCCAAATAGCTTCCAGCGCAGTCACTTCTCATTGCCTGATACTCTTGAACTAACATCATCCATCACTGAATCTGAGAAACACAAGTCTCCACACCCTGGCAAGGTTGAACAAGTTGAACTTGGACAAAATGAACATCTGGGTTTAAAACTTAGGTGGAGAGGTGTGTTTTCTCTGGGAAAAGATGACATGTCTTCTTTCCAAGAAGGATTATCAGTTTGCGGGTGGAACAGCAAGTTATCAAATTCTTCAGCTTGGGCGGATCTCCCTTTCTCTGAAAGCTGGGGAGAATTTATCAGTGAAGCTAACAGGCCCTCTGAGGTATCTCAAGAGAACAAGGCATGTGATTCAGCCAAGAAAATAGAGGCAAAGTTAAGTGAAGCAGGCTGCGTTGATAAAATACACAGCTGTGCAAATTTCCATCTAGCTAATGCCAGCAGTGCCACTGAGCATTCATGCAATTTCATAATCTTATCAGGAGGAATCACTTCATATCTTTGTAGTGCCCAGGTCAGAGAGCAAGACTCTGTGGCTGTGGTGCAGCAGCCTTTCATAAAATCTCCTGGGGTGTGTTGCACAGAAAACAGCAACTTATCTGCAAATGACCCTGATGTAAAATACAACAATGTGTTCAGAGCTCACATATCTACCTCAGATCATCTTGGTTATGCCTCAGAAGATCAGGAGATAGGAAAGGGGGACCTGAGCCGCTCCGTGCCAGGTTTAAGGGGTTTGACTGCTCAGGGTCAGTGTAACAACAAGGTCCAAAATGAAATCAAAGAATTCAGTTGTGTGGGGGGTGAGGCTAAGACATGGGGCACAGTTTTCCATAAGGACTACTGCATTTCTGAACACAAGCTGGATGGACATGGTGCATCAGTTTGCGATTTTGGATGGGAAGAGCAAGCAATGCCGAACAGAGGACCCTTTTATGGCAAAGATGCTTACAATGCCTCTGCCGATCTGTTTGGCATCTGTCAAAACAGTGTCAGCATTGTAGAGGAAGGAGACAAAAGGGCAACACCACAATCAGAATGCAGGGCATTGAAGTTTTTGAGGAGCTGTCGTCCACTTGTGGATGCATACTGTGGGGATCATTCGATGCCGATAGAGAAGGTACATAAACTCAGAACCGACAAGTGCAGGCTGGGATCAGAAATTTCTGACCCTCTGGACTTTGTCCCTTTTTCGCAGTCGACTCCCATTTCAAGAAACCTCATTCCTGTACGTCGTCTTCCACATAGAGGCAAAGACCAGACACCCAGCAGACTTACAGTAAGAGGTAACGTGTCATCATGGCATCATGGATGCTCCAAAACAGAGTCTGAAAATACAAAAGAAAATGTGAGAGACCGTGGCTCTGAAGATACAGTTCCTTTGTCAATGGCTAAGATTAGATGCTCATCCACACTACAGAGTCTGACCAGAAGCATAAAGAGAACTGACCCTGTAGTCAGATATCGCTGCAAAAGAATCCTGTTGGCAAGCAGGGGAAGAAAATCATGCAGGAAGATTCTGAGCAGCAGAATTGATAACATCTGTGAAAACACCATAGCGACTAAGATTAGGTGTACCTTAGGCGATTCAGTGTGTGTTCCATCTAGCCCAAAGTGGAAGAATTGTGTTAAAAGTGCACATTTAGGAAGTGAAGGACAAAGAGTTGCAGAGGTGGCAACCTCCTCTAAATCTACAGCTAGTGAGAACACCAGTACCTCCCACCTCTGTACTGATCCGGGCGGTATGGCCCTTGATTGGTCTGCTGACCTTTTTGTGGATTCCTTTGGAATTTAATTTGCAGTAAAGAAGAATCTTGCAGCCTTTGGACAGTTTTTGTCGCTAATCTCTACAAATTATTTAAAGGTAGCATGGTAAAATTGTATTTTAGAGAATACCCAAGTATGTGCATACACTTAAAAAAACAACAAAAAAAAAACCACGCAGAATCACTTTATTACTGGGTGTGAGCTTTGATCAGCTCTTTATATTCACAAATTATGGAACACATACAAAGAAACACTATGACTAATATTGAAGCAAAAACTTGGTTAAGTTAATTAACTGCTTTGACTGGCCATTATTTGTATGCTTACTGACTACATGGTGAATGATATTCATTATTAAACCAATGTATTCCATACGAGTTACCATCGTTACAGTCCTTAAACTTTGTTCCAACACAAGACCAGCAGTAGATACCCTTGGCAGTATACTCAGTAAGAAGAAAGAACTTAAGGATTGAGAACCACCGGCGAACATGTCCACGAACACTGTTGTCAGTATACTCAGTGAGGACACCACACTGTTTAAAGTCACTCCATGCCGCTGGGCCGTGAATAATTACGAATAATTACGAGGCAGCTATTGACCGGGGCTGCAATCTCGCCCAGACCTGCGTCTCGCGGCTACGCCATGGATGTATAAAGAGAAGGGCTACGTGAGATCACAACACAAAACAAAAAGTTTAAAGTGTTTAAAGTGGCTTTAGTTCATCTAGTTATGCAAAAGTAGAAAAAAAGGGGGAAGGGGGGATGGTACGTTCGCCCTCTAAATCAGAGTAGGACGGAGAATGGAGAGTTTTGTCTGTACATTCGGCAAATGCAGAGTTTAGACGAGGGGGTCCACTTTCTCTTATTTCCGAGAATGTGTGCTAGGCGTTTTGATGACTTGCTGAAACGAGTAGCACCATTCATCAAACATGCGGGAACTCACAGAATTCCCATCTCTACAGAAGAGGGATTGGCGTTGACTCTTCGTACATTAGCATGTGAAGTCTGCCCTCTGAACACTCAACCGTGACCTAACGAACCATGTGATATTTGGACCAATAGCTGAGAGGGGGAGGTCAGAGAACAAGAAAGAAGTTTTCCAAAAGTTCTCCCTGGAGGCCGTCACACACTGCACCATATGAACACACAACAGCGCGTCTTTTTGTTCTTCAGTTGTTCTCATTGCTTCGTTTTGCTCAAAAGGTTCTACTTCTTACGAAGTATACTGCCAACTTTAAATATGCTGCAGTGAGCATATTTAAATATATGTGTTTTGTTTAATCCTAAAAAAAATTGCCAAACCGTGATAAATTACCCAATTTTGGAATGTATATATTTTTTTTTCCCTGCTATTGGCTAATTCAGAAGATTTTTTCTTTTTTAATGGGTAAGTGGTGCAAATCACTACAGAAAAGAACTTGTGGCTCACGCAAAAACAAGCAGAAATGAGACACTGTCCAATGATAAAAACTGGAAATGTGTATCTCGTGTCATAACTGTGCATTGGGCCCATCTAAAATCAGCTTTTCCTTGTTCATTTTGGAGAACCAACTCCCAACTCCCAATTAAAAAAAAAAAAAAAAAAAAACCAAACTCTCAACCCAACTGTATGTTATCTAGAATGTGATAGTCTAAAACGGCATTCATCTAAGTACTAAGGTTGAAATGAAACACAACATTAATCCTGATTTCTTCATGAAGGAATAGATGGGAATAATCTTTTAGATATGAGTGTTGTAATTATTGGTATTTTGTGGCCACGATGTAATGACATTCTATTGTGCGCCATTATGGAATTTCCCTGAATTGCAATGAATTAAATTCCACTTCCTGCCATTCCAATTAAAATTCCAGTTCAACATCCTGTGGGGTCTTGGCCAATTTAGTTCAAATTCCAACTAATGGGTTGAATGGAAACAATTTTTAAAATTCTGAATTTTGCACAACTGTGGCTAACAAAGTAGCTGACATTCAAATCAGAAAAGAGAAACATCTCATCTTACAGCACTTAGCCCTGAGGAAATAAAATATACTGAAGTATATTAAAATTTATTTTCAAAATCAGAAAAGATATTGCAATACTTAGCAATGTATGGGTAAACACATTACTGGAACTTTTGCTATTTGAAATAAAAATGGATCGTTTTCTTTAGCACTTCAGGTTAAAAACAGAAGTATGTAAATCTAATCCAGTGACGATGTCCAAGATCCGCAATTAACCTTTTCTTAAGATCAGACTGAAAGATTTGAGCATTTTGACAATACTGAAACTTTTGAACCTTAAGTTAATCTTAGCTAATAATTTACTGATCTTTTTTGAATGCACATTCAGCTATTGAAAAATATATTTTAAAATACAATACTGTATAGTTGTCAATCTCTGCCAAAGATCACTTAAAGAATAAAATATATGGATTCAGCACCAAAAGTGACCCAAATCACCTTAGAAGATAGCAATTCAGTGGAAATTATACTCAAGTATGGAGAAATTGCAGTTCTGGCATTTTTCAAAACTAACTGAAGCTGCAGCAGTTCCAAGTAGGCTAGATGATGGCGTTTCCCTCTCCGGGCATTGGTGAGGCCTTGTTGTTAATCGGTGCATTCTGTTTGGCTTCGCGGATCAGTTCACATGCCATGCCAAAGAAAAGCTTCTCCACATTGTCTGACTCTTTGGCTGACGTTTCCAGATAGCACATACACCGTGCATCAGCAAACTCTTCTGCCCTCGGTCTGGAAGCAATTTTATTTCCTGCAAACATATCAGTGAACACTAATTAGTGATCATGACAATTCACCTATACACCAGTGAGCCCACTGCATTACTTAACACCAATGAATTGGCAGCAACTTAAAAATAAATACTTTACTGTCAGTGGAGGTTTCAATCAATTCCTGCCTTTCCTGTTGAGCAAATACAGTATGCTGTATGTTTTATGCATGAATGTTCAACTGTCAGGAGTAAAGTGACATGTGGTCCACTGCCAGGCTGTAAGAGGAAGAAAAGGTCATTGCAGCTGGCTGTGGACAAGCAGAAATGTGTTATTTCTTATCGAGTCTGGTCCACATGCTTGCAATGCTGAACAATGTCCCAAGTTTTTTTCTACTGTGGTTTAATGATGCTGAATCGCCAGTAACAGAATGTTTCATCCTTCAGATTACTAGCAGTGACCTAATCAACCCGATAAATCAAGGTGAAAGCCAAAACAAGTTACAAATAAAAAAATTACACGAACTTTGCCAAAAGTCGGCAAGACCTCTGGCAGGAACCTGGATACTGATGTACAAGTTGACTTGTAGGTGAAGTTAGCACAGATTCTCACTCTTTAAAGGTCCGCAAGGTCTACAAGGTACATTATTTCCACAAGCTCTACCAAAATGTTGATAATGTTTAAAAAATATGTATAATTACAAAACATTTTTTGAAAAAACGGCAGTTGAGCCGAGTCTCCCTTTGAGTTGAACAGGCTGTTTTGGGTGTGTGTTGCAGGTTTTTTCACACACTCTACCTTGACTGGTTATCTGACTGACGGGAATGACAGGAGCGCACCCCCCATCTCCTTCCCATAAAACTGCTCTAAAAGTGAACATGCCATTCAAAAGTTATCTGGCAGGGATTACACCATACATTAGGGCTGCCACCTTCAGTGCCAAAAAAGAATCCCCCCATCAGAAAATCTGGACAGACATGTTTACACGTGATTTTTTTGAAAGCAAAAATCACGTGTAAAAAGACAGCCAAATGAGAGGCCTGTCTGAGTTGTAACTGATGATATAGACATTTACAGATCTATGTACGCTTTTACAGATCTGTGTACACATTTCCAGTTTTATGTACGTATTTACAAATCTGTGTACGCATTTACAGATTTGTGTATGCGTTTACAGATTTATGTACGCATTTACAGATCTGTGTACGCATTTGCAGATTTATCTATGCATTTACAGATCTGTGTACGCATTTACAGATCTGTGTACGCATTTACAGATTTATGTACACATTTACAGATCTGTGTACACATTTACAGATTTATGTATGCATTTGCAAATAATTTAGCAGATCTGTATACACATTTACAGATTAATGTACGCATTTGCAAATAATTCTGCTACAATAATAGTCCCATACATTACCTACCAGACCAAATCGCATCACAGATTTTGGTTCTTCATTTTGGCACCGTCTTCACTAACATTACAGTCGCTCTGTTGACTCAGTCAGTGATGGGAGAAACTGTTAGCAAGCTACCTAATGTTACTCGGTCAAAATGCCAAAAGAGAAACTGTCTAAAGCATGGCTGTATTTTATCCAAAAGGATTTAAACATTGAATCACCCCTTTGCAATAAAAAAGTAATTTATTAATGTCTTTTAATTAATGTTTTGCTCGTTCTTTTAGGTAGACTACTAGTTCAGGCACTGTGTAGGCACTGTACTGTTTCAAAAGTATCATTTTAGCATGGATATCAAAATATAAACAATAACTTATCCCTACTCATAAAACGATATTATGCAAAGTCTGCATATGAAATGACAGAGAATGATTATACAGCTGTAAAAGCAATAGTTAGAATTTTTATGGCAATTATAATTAGCAAGCAAGCTGTCTTCCACACAGAACAAGAATGGTGACCACAAAGTTGTTAAAAATGTGTTCTATTGGCTGAAACAGCATCACATGTGCACTTCTTTATGTCCATTTTTTAGCTGCAACCTCAGCTCTATAGCTCTGTCTGTCGGTCGATCGGTTGGTTGGTCAGTTGGTCCACAAAAAGTGTCCCACCCCGTAGCGGCCACTGTTTTTGCCCCAGGAGGCTGAAATTTGGCATGGACGTTGGTCATGACTGAAGGTAGAGCTGAGTAACTTTCAAGACCAATTAACCAAGAGGGGGCCTGGTGATAGGCGTGGCCTATCACAAAAAGGCACATAACTCCCAAATGGATTCACAGATTTGCACAAGATTTTGTGGAAAGGTTGGTCATGAGCCAAATAAGAGGTCACATGTTTGTGTGAGGGTGTGTGCGTAGAAGCATGCACACATGATGCATGCGCGTGTGCGGTCGCAGCTATTGTGGATTCGCGCTTGGGGGGGGGGGGGAGTAAGAAGAAAAAAGCAATATAACCCAGTTTGGGACTCTATTGTATCTGAAGTTGTATCACAATTCTGTTTACCTGAGGTCAAAAAAGTCTCAGCCTAAGGGCTGAAAGTCTGGACATTCTGATAGCAGATTCACGGGTCACACAGCATGGGAGAACCAGCCCTTTGAAATTTACTAACTTTTCCTGATGCTGGTGCTAGGTGCATGGTCCAATCAACACGAAATTGGGGCAATTCAATTCAGGTTTATTTGTAAAGCACTTTTTTTTTTACAGAGAACAAGGGGGAGCCCATCCTCTACCTACCCTGGGGAGGGGATAATGGCTTTACACTATCAACAGTATGCCAAGTTTAAAAAAGCGACCCAGCCCAAATGGGTCACCTATAGACAGTCAGACACCCACTGCGTAATATTAATAATTGAACATACATAACAAATTAACATTGAAATTGCAAGCAGAAACTGTATACACGTCATTGTATCCATCGAAAAAGAATTTAGCGTTGAAAATAACATGGGCATGGGTATAAAACCTGGAGAATGTGCAACCAATAGAGACGTGCTGACTACCACATTCGAAAATACGCGTGATAGTAGTTCCCTTGGCCGATTACAACGCATTAAACCCCCATTGGTAGAACGAGTCTAACGCTTTTTTTGACCAATGAGAGTCTCACATGCTGTGTACTTGATTCCAAAAAAATCATCCGGATGAAATCAGGCAGAGAAATACAAACTAGCCAATCAAAATCTAGTGACGTAATTATGTATAAATAATTTCGTATGACGCTGGTTTGCTGAGCCTCGGCGGCCATCTTCTACAGCAGAAATTTCTGTGTAACGACTATAAGGAAGAGAAAGGGAAACGGTTTGACGTTATTTTGAGAAGACATAACGAAAAACCAAATGTTCGGAAGGACTGTTTCGTAATAAGTGGTTGGTTTAGTTTGATAGGAGTCGAATTTAAGTTCAAATAGACGGAAAGATGTCGGACGACGCGGCGAGGGAAGATGCTTGCAGAGAGTATCTGTCGTCCCTGGAAGATTTGACTTTCAACAGCAAACCTCACATCAACATGCTGACCATTCTTGCCGAGGAGAACCTGCACTTCGCCAAGGATATCGTCGCAATAATTGAAGCACAAATCGCCAAGGTTTTTATAACATAGAATTTTTAACTTCAGCCATTTTAATTTCGACGTAGACGGGCTAACTAGCTACGCGTATTTAGAAAACAGCCTAGGCAATATGGCGACCTCATTGTGTAACTCGCGTTGCTTAGTCACTTCGCTGGATAGTTATGAGCTAGACGTTGACCACACGCTAAAATGCCATTACAGTTGGTATTAACTTAGGGGACAGACGTATTTGAAATTTTAACTTTAGATCGACATCTGTAGTTGGCGAATTAACGGTTGTACAGTTAGGCGTATTTTACTCCCATGTTCGCTAAGCGGGCTGAATATGCATTTCAACTGAAGTGTATTTCGACGACTAGACAAAGTTAACTGTCAGCCAGTTTAGATCGTAGTACCGCAACAATTATTTGTATGGGCTGCAGACGGTAAACGTTTGCAGTGAGATGATCAAACGGATGTCTTGCTTTTGCTAACTAATTTGTCTTATTTCGATTTTGTTTAACCTAGCTACCAAGTTGGCAGATGGCAACAATATGGCGACAAGTGTAACAGAATCAATAACTCGGCCATTTCTTGCTACTGGCTAAGTTGACAGCCTGTCGCACGTGTAGCAGGCCTCAATTTGTAAAATTAATTTCAAGTAACTGTTAACTTGGATATATAAATGTGACAGTTCGTTTGATAAAGGTTTCAGATCAGCCAGTTATCTAGAATGGTAAGCTGTCGCTACCGAGCTGTTTCTCTGCATTTTCAACCACAAAGTTTATTTCTGTAAAGTTGGCTAGCTAATGGTTAGCTAACGTAGCCAAGTCGGCGTTAGCTAGCAAGCTGGCTTGGCATAAAGGTTCTTTTGAGAACAACGGGAAAGGGTCTATTATTAATTTGTTTCAAAACATAATCTTAAAACAGATACACTTTAGATAAGCTAAAATACGAAGTCATTGTACGAATAGGAATTCAGGCGGCGTTTCCTGGTTGAAAATGCAGGGCAGCTAACTTGCCAAGTACGTTAACGTTGTGAGTATTGATGTCACTTATGCGCACGTTTTTGGTTGGTTTAATGTTTCAAAGGAAGTAATGAGGATTTTAGACTGCTGATTGCTCGTCGTAATCTGAATTTTTGGAATGTGAATGAATGGTATTTTAAATGTCACAATAAAAAATATGAAATACGGTTTTGTCTTTTTTTATTTCCCAGTGTAATTTATTGGTTCGAAACTATGGTAATTACTTCCTTTTCGATGTAACGTTAGTGGAGTGTATAATCTTGGTCCGACCAAACTGTTATAATCTGCTGGAAGTTATTGTCATTTGGGAAAGGGAACTTTATTACGATGCATTTATTAGCTCATGCGTATTTTTTCATGTGGAATTAACGGTAGCTGCTGTCTGGGCCTGAAAAAGTTAAATAAACCAATTTAATATTAATATAACTAACTGCCATAAATCTTATGACAGATCTGTATGTTTTTCAGTTTCATAAAAAAAGATTTCAGTAAGTCATGACGTTGAGATTTTGTTAAAATACAGATCTCTCTTTAATTGGGTTAAGGAGAATTTCCAAACAATAGTGAATTACTTTTTGTTTATGAAGGAAATTAACTGTGTCCTGGATCTTGGGTTTGATTTGCTTTGAGTCACATCTAATCAGAAGGTTGTCAAAAGTGTTTCCCCTCTTTTTTTTCCTATTTTTTCATTGAAGAATTTGAGGGTTGGTTTCATCTGTAAATATGGAACTACCGTGTCTCATTACTAATAATAGTGCCTGCTGCTTTTTTCCACTTTTTGATGACACATTTTTCTTCATGGACTGTGGGAATACTGAATGAGGACATCTCGGGATGGATATGTTTTGTTGACCATGGATGACTCCACTTCAGCCGGCGGGCAGAATGTTGGCTTGCTGTCATGGAAACCTAAAAAGATGCAACGTGATTAAAAAAGAAAAAAAACTTTCCACTTCTGCTGGAATGTATATACAATTCCAGTTTTTCCCCTGCAGTGCTGCGATAGCATATTGACTACTTTTCTTGTAGTGGATGTGACTCTTGGGGGCAAAATAATAAAGTTGGTTAGGCCTTGGTTAAAAAAATTAAATAAAGGGTGTGCAGTTAAAATCTGATGGCGGCTACAAAGCTACAAACTGACATTGAAAGAACTTTATTAATGGTGAACACTTGGTACTTTACAGCTGGGCTCTCATTTGTAAATTGTGTACTTTCCATGTGTTAAAATATGTAAATCAATGTTACTGATGCTATTTTTAAATTGTCGAATGTACATTTTTGCTTGACTTCTAAACTCTCAAGTTTTCTATCACTCTAGGCACCTCCAGCAGAGAAGCTTCCAGTTTTGTACTTAGTGGATTCCATAGTGAAGAATGTTGGGGGCGAATATCTTGACGTTTTCGCTAAAAACCTAGTCTCTTCGTTTATTTGTGTTTTTGAAAAGGTATATACTTCTGTCTCTCCTTGGTCTTTTCTTGAACATTGTCACTAAGCCATTCCTCTTGCATAGTACTTCCCTGTGATTATGATTAGCTTACCCTTTTGAGTTTGTTGCTTTGGATTTTGTATTTATGATCATAACTAATTGGGTCCATTTGTTGGGGCGGGTTAAACAGAGATCAAGATATTTATCTTTGCGTACATTTAAAGACAAAGCCTGCATGTCATTTTCAGGATTGAATGGAATGAAACTGCTCTCTAAAACTTATGAGTTGTGCGGTTTGTTGTAATTCATGGCTTATACATGCTCACTTTTAAGAACATGTGTTTGTTTGCCATAAGGAAGCATTTGAAACATACACAGATTTTGTCTGCACTTAAGTCCTATACTGGCATACTTTATGCCCAGTCTCAAGTCTTTTATTAAGCACAGAATTGATAGATTGCTCAACTTTTTAACATCAAATCTTTGTTTTGACTGCTAAAAGCAAGCATGGAAGTTGGACTTTGCACCAAGTTGTGTCTTTTCATTTTAGGTTGATGAGAACACTAGAAAAAGTCTATTCAAATTGCGATCCACCTGGGATGAGATTTTTCAGTTGAAGAAACTTTATGCGTTAGATGTCAAAGTGAATTCTGTAGATCCTGCATGGCCAATCAAACCACTGCCGCCAAATGTGAATGCCAGCATCCATGTGAACCCCAAATTTTTAAAACAAGTAAGTATGTTGGGAGTGTTTTTTTTTTTTAAAATACCCTTTGTGACTAAATACTCATGGTTCGGGGGAAATGGTTGCACAAGTTCAAACACACTATTCATAGGAGTATCTTGAAAAAGGTCGGGTATATTATTGTCCCAATAATTGATTTTTATTTTTTTCATGTAGACTGAGGAAGTAACAGCTCCAAGAGCCAAAACCCCACAACCTCTGAGCCACCCAGTGGTGAGTGAGAAGAATTTGACCCAGGAGCAAGTAATAAGGCAGCAGTTGCTTGCAAAGCAAAAGCAATTGCTTGAGCTACAGCAGAAGAAGATAGAGCTAGAACTTGAACAAACAAAAGCTCAACTGGTGAGTGTCGGCTTGTTCCCTCCCCCCCCCCACACACCAATCGGTTAAGGCTACAGCATACCATTGCAGTGAGTGTAGAGAAATTTATTTTTCGTTTTTATGTTCACTGAAAAAAAAAACAGGATATTGCCGAAACTTTTGTTTCTTCCTGCTGACCCTTGTTTTTGTGACAGTATAATTCTGTGTCCATATTGTTACCTCTTCATGCCAAAACCCTCAGTATCCAATGGCAAATGTGGCATTATTTGCTTAATCTATATTTTGAAGCTTTGTCTAGTGTGTTTCTATGACAATATGAATCAACTTGAGCTTGAATGTGCAATGCATTGTCCTTTTTTTTAAAGGCTGCTAATCAGTTGGTTTCTACAACCAATCCATCCGTTATTCCTGCAAACCAACCTAGTATTGGGGTGAAAGTCAGTCCACTGACCACTACACAACCAATTAAACCCTATCTACCACCACCCTCTGACACCAAGGTTCCCACAAGAGACCCCCGCTTGATCAGAGGAAGTCAGGCCACTGGCTTTGTGAAGGAGCAAGTGCCAAATAAAAAGGACAGTCGTGGATTTGGAACTGCCGCACACCCGTCAGATAAGAAAGCAAATTTATCAACTGACAAGCAAAATAAACTAGAAAAGACAAAAATCCCTAAAAAGGAATTTTTATCTGAGGAAAAGCCTAAATCAAAATCTCCTTCCCCTTCGACAAAAGGGGTTCAAGGAAAAAATAAAACCCCTGAACTTGAAAATGTTAAAGCGACAGAGGTCAACAAGAGGGACCCGAGGTTACGAAAACATCTCCATGATAAGACTGATGTGAAAGAGGAAGATGTTAAAGAAAAGAAAAGGGGTTCTGACAAAAAAGAGAGGGATGACTCCACCAAAGCCTTGGAGCACAGATCATTAGGCACCAGAAGTAAACTTGCAAATGGTTCGGTTAACAAGCATGAACCTCTGGAGAAACTGGACTCCAAACCAACTAAAGGCAATGCAAGGAAAAGATCTCGCTCAAGGTCTCGTTCACCTGTGCTGCACTCTCCGAAAAGGAAAGACAGACGGTCTCCAAAGAGGAGAACCAGAAGCATTTCTTCATCTCCTCCAAAGTTTGGGAAGGGAAGGCAAGCCGTAGGCAAACACGCACACACAGAAGACTTTCCACAGCATGGTAATATAAGGGAAGAAAGAAGCACTCCCAAAAAGAGCACAAGCGAACCAAGGAGGACCAAACGGTCACTGGAGGAAAGGCCTGTTGAAGCAAGAGAATCTCATTCACCGAGATTACCTTTAGAAACTAAAGAAAATGCCAAGAGGTGGCGAAGTGGATGGGAGGAAAACAAACGGTAAGTACCTGCATTGACCCTTGATGCATATTGACCTGAGTGAACTTATTGCTTCCAAATTGTGCTGTTTATGCTATGGCTTGGGTAAATACTAGATTCTGATTGGTGCAGAGGGTGTTCACACTATCTATTGTTTTTAATGGGGAAAAGGTGTAACGTGTGACCATGAAGTAGTTCTAGTGAAATTGCCATTACTCACAGTTAAAAATTACTACACAAGCCTAATCAACATGTTACTCAATTTCAACAATCTATTTACAACAGGAAATAATGGCAAAAAAGTAGAATATACCAGTCAAGATTATGCTATTGTATGGAAATGGTTTTTTACTCTTTCTCTGTTTCTTGCTCTTTTTCTGCTACTCTGTAAAGTGTCTTTGTGGAAGTTCTCTGTAAAAAGCACAGTACAGTTAAAATTGATTTGATATCTTTCCATATTTGGTGGAAAATAGAATGGTGAGCTTCCTTCAACATCTGTCATTGCATGCAAGAATATTTAATGTACTGTTAAATGTCTAATCACTTCATGTTTTGTGCTCCCCCAAAGCCTGAAACAGCCTGAAGAGAGCCTTCCACATGGAAAATCAGGACAAAGACACAAAGCATCTTGGTCAAGCAGTCCGAGAGTTACCACACCTCGCACACCAAAACAGCATCGCCTCAGCGTCGATGCCAACCTGCAAATACCAGAAGTGCTTAACTCTGCAAGTAAACATGACCTTCTGAAAAAGGTACTCAATGTGTGGTGCTGTATTGTGAAGTTGCTTGATTCTGTGTGATGGTCATTTTCCTAATAGTTAATTTTTTGTTTGTGTTCATGATAGACAGGGTGAAGAAAGTCTATTCACTTAAAATGAAGTAATACAAAAAAAGATACTCATGGAAGTAGGTTGTTTTGTAACTAAGTGACTAAATTCCTCACACTATATTAATTTTGTGAGTTTATTCCTCATTGAATTATAGTGTTCATTGAAATTGAGTAGTAACAAATTTGAGTAGTAAAAATTGTTCATAAACTGCATTCGGGTAGTTTTCTGTGCAGTCAGAGCTCTGAATAAGGAGGATAGTCTAAAAAATATAACGGAACTATGGTTTACTAAAAATAAAGATTAATAATTTTGTGGAGCTCCAGAACTCAACCTTTCCAGAATAAAACTCCCAACATGGCCTGCTCCAGTTTTATGGACTAGATAAAAGGCAAGTCTGACCTGTCGTTTTGTTGCCCAAGTTAGCAGGAGGAAGTGGGAATTTTAGAAGGAACCTCGATTTAATGTCTTATTTGAAAGAAGTGAGATGGGAAGATGCACAGATTTTCCGGAGTGCTCAAACTTGTTTTCTGATCTGTTTTTAGTGACCACAAATCAGTGATGTGATATTAGCTAGTGCTTCATTGCAGTTTTTACTTCCATCATCAATGTGTTTTAATTCTTTCATCACTGTCTAATTTGGGTTTCTTGAAGTGATGGTTCACTTTCTTTGGTTTTTAAATACTATTTCAGTTTTAGTGTATGTTCTTTGATTGGCCAGGCAGTTCTTGAGTGAATTATACTAGTGGTGTTTACAGAAGTTCTGTAGGTTTTTGAATGGCTTGATATCAAGGCATTTGGTGTTTGTGGTCTATCACAAGAAAACACACTCAAAGTATTAAGTAGTGGTAGTACCATGACATTATATGTCCAGAGGTTGTAAGTTTGTGTATTAATGACAAACTGTTATATATGTTGGTAATTGTGAATAAATGCTATAAAATGAGGGTTCATGTGTTACAAACTTGCTGTTAAAACTGCTGTTTGTTTGAAATGTATATTCTTGGACTGCAAACCCCTGAATTGCCCTAAACCTGAAATTTTAAACCCGGCAGATCATGAGAAGCTTTTCTAAAATCTGGAATATCCTTTATTTCACATTAAAAAATCTGGACTTATCATAAACATACACTAAAACTGAAATTATATCTGAAAAACTCAGTGAACTAATCCTTTCAGTTTGAACCGAAGGAACTTATTCAGCTTCCATTTTATTCCAGCAGATGGGGCTGTAATATGTCATATTTTCTCCTCCATACCTTGAAACTTTGTAAAATTGTGCAAAAATTTTCAGGTGGTTTATGTTAAGAGAATTTAATAGATGTGCTTGAAACTTCAGCCTTCGTTTGAACATGCACATTTAAGCAATTTAAAAATTTTCATATCTTACCTTTTAAATGAGAATTCTAAATATTCTCTTCATTTAAAGTTGTCTGTTTTATCAGTATTCATGAAGGAGAGCCTAATAACCATGAATAAAATACCTAGGATTAAAATGGAAAAAAAAAAAAAAAAATCAGTAACATTTCACGGTTAAGAGTGAGTGAATGCCAATTTATTATTGACTTCAATACAGTACGATACAGTTCCATACAAATCCATAAAATATTATGATGCATATGTCTTGATTTTTTAAATTTATTATTATTTTCTATATAGGCTAGCAAAAGACTTGCTGATGGTGAAATATCCCACGATGACTTCCTTGGTGTGGCCCATCAAATCAAGCAGCTTTTTCAGTACCAAGAGGAAAAGCAAAGATCTGACTCTTGGGAAGGAAGTGAAGACGGACAGCCTGTGAGCAAAAAGAAGCCCTTGCTGGCCACACCCCCATCGCAGCAGGGGAATCTGTCCGATGCTGAAATTACTTACTATGAGCATAAAGCTAAGTTGAGAAGAACCCAGGTCCAGCGTCAAGGTAATGATGTTTGGGATGCAGACGACAGCTTCTCGAGTGAGGAGGCGGTTGTGAGAGAAATTGAGTTCCCCAAAGGACACCCCGGAACAAGGACTGGGGATAGCCACTTTAGAAAACATGATGAGGGTACTGAAGGACCTGTGTGTACCTCCCCTATAAAGAGTAACAGGCCAGAAGGACCTAAGCGTTCCCAAGAAAATAAAGTCATGTTTGAAGAGCATGCTACTTTAGATGTTAATAAAGATTTGCCTAGTAATAAAAGGGGAGTTCTCAGGCTGAAAGGACAGCCTGGACAGGATTACAGGAAGAGAGGTGATCCTCGTGAATATAGTGATGAAAGACTAAAGGTTAAGATGGAAGGCAAGTGCAAAGTTCAAGGTTCGTAGATGAAATACCAGCTTTATTAAAGTGGCTTAATTGCTGATGATGTCATTCAATATCTTTCCAACAGGTGGAAGAGATAATCACTCGCCATACAGTGAGAGACTGCAACTTCAGAGGCCACCACATGAGGAAACTGATCAAGGAAAAAGTAGCTTGGAATCACAGAAGAGATATGGAGGAGTAAATGAAGCCATAAAGCTTGAAGATTCTGCAAACCAGCCATGTTCAAGGCACGATGAGCTTAGAAAAAATGATAGACCTTCAAATTCTGGTCTGTTGTACAAAAACTCCCCAAGTCCTGTCAATTTTGAGAGCCTTGCTGGAAAATCACCTGTAAGAGGCTTTGACAGTTCATCCTGCTTAGATGTAGATAGCCACCCAATGACTGTACGGGAACCCAGCCCTAGTCAGAGATTTGACATTCCCTCCAGCTGTGAGCATCCCATTACGGGATCTGAGGGTGATGTTCCACTAAGTGTGGAGGTCCCTCCTAGACATGATATTCCATCAGGACCAGGCAGAAGTGGACAGCCAAGCCAGATGCTGTGTGAAGCTTCCGGACAGACACCGCCTCATTCTTCAGAAGGTCCCCTTTCACAGTCTGGCTTATCACGATATGATGGTGGAAAACACCCACAGAGGTTTGATGGGCCTCAAGGTCCAAAGCCTATGATTTTTGATGGCCCGAGTCATATGGGCCAGCCGAGGATGGACGGACCGTCAAGATCTCATGTACCAGGCAGGTTTGATGTGAATCCCGGACCAGGACGATTTGATGGACCGTCTGGGCCTCATAACACTTCAAGGTTTGATGGACAACATACGCCGGGCCAAAGTAGATTTGATGGGCCTCAAGGGCCTGGAAGATTCAATGGCCCACATTTACATAAGGGTCCAGAGAGGTTTGATGGTCCTAGTAGATATGACAGTCCATCTATGCAACCTGGTCCTACAAGATTCAGTGAACCACAGGGTCTTGGAAGATTTGATGGATCACACATTCAACAAGGTACAAGCAGATTTGATGGACCAGCCGGACAGCAGCCTCCAGGCAGGTTTGACAGCCAAGGTCCAATCCGATTTGATGGGTCGCAGATGCAGCCTAATAGATTTGAAGGGCCATTGAGATATGATAATCCCCAAATGCCACAAGGTCTTGCAAGATTTGAAACGCCAGTGCGGTTTGGTGGCCCACAGGTTCAAGGACAAGGGCCTGTTCGATACGATGGGCCTCAACCTGGACCAGTGAGGTTTGATGCGTCTATTAATCAGCCTGGTACTATGCGATTTGAAAACTCTCAAGGACAACTGGGACCTATGAGATTTGATGGGCAAGGTATGTCACGATTTGACTGTCCACCCGGTCAGCAACCACCTCCCAGGTTCTGTGGCCCACAAAGTTTGCAAAACCAAATGCGACCACAAGGCCCGCCTATGTTTGAGACACCACAGGGTCCGGGACCTCTGACTAATCCTGTCAGCCAGCAGCCAGCAAATTTCAACATGCCCAATCACAGGTTTTCTGAACCATTAAACATGTTCAGCAGTGCACCACAGCCTTTTCAAGGACAACAAAATATGTCTCAAGGAGCAAATTTCAGTGTCTCAGCTGTTCCTGGACCTTCTGCTTTCTCTAATACATATGTCAGGCCTGTTGAATCTTTTTACAACCCTGGTGCTCCGGTTGTCTCTGTTGGAAGTTTGAATCCTTCACTTCCGGTGGGAAATGTTCCTCAGCCTGTAAGTGCCACACCCATGTGTACTACGTTTTAAAATTTTTGTTTTAATCAAAGTAGATTTTGTTTGTGTTTGATGTGAGAAATGCTCAACAATTTGAAAGTATAAATGAAATATCAAAACAATCTTTCCTTTTTTGTTCATTTGCACCCTGGGAGAATATGCCAGTATTTCAGTAGTCTCAACGCAGTAGTAATGCTTTGAACTACAATTAAGCATTTTGCATGTTTCAAGAGATTTGTGAAAGATTAATGTGAAAACTTCTCTGATACACAGAATGATTCCTGATTTGGAACTTTGTTATGAAGTGCCTAGCATTGTACAGTGACTGTGGGTACAATCAGAGGGAGGAATGTTAATTTTTTTATTATTGTTTCAGATTAATATGCTGTCTGGTCTTGGAAAAACGCAATTGTCAGCTCCTTACAGCCAAGGACAGCCCTTCATACCAACACAGAACACTGTGCCTTTCAACCAAGCAGGTGAGGTATTTTTATTGACAACTAAATTATCACTGTTATCGGAATTTATGTGCCAGTTTGTTGGCGGAAAAACAGAGATTATAAATGTAAATTCCGAAAAAGTCAAGGATCTGTGTGTAATTGTTGACGTGTTACTTTCTTAATTTTTTTTGCATGTTTGAGGTATCAGATGTGTCCTGTGAATTTTATTTATTTATTTGCTGATGTCAAGGCCTTTATGTGGTCATTTTAATCTCTGTTTCTTAGGTCCACAAGAAAGTCATTTTGGACAGGTTGATGTTAACGACCTGTTATCAAAGCTGATCTCTACAGGAATAATAAAACCACCCCAGACAGACACAGCTCCAAACGGTAAGCTCATAAATATTCTAATGTGTTTGTATTCACTGTATAATGGGGTTGTCTTTGTTGAACATAATTCAGGATGTTTTTAAAGATGAACTGACTAGTGTTAACTTTCCTTCATTTCTCATGTTTGCAATTAAGGGAAGTGTTTCATAGGGTTTAGCCCAATAATCTTTTCTAGATGTTTTGAATTTGACTTGTGTATTTCAGAGTCAACTGCACCCACTCCAGTGCAGCCACCAGCTGAAGAGGAGGAGGAAGAGGAGCAAGAAGATGATCATGATATCCCTGATCTCACTGGCTTTGTTATTGAAGACATGAAACAGTGCGCACTGCTTTTATTTCAAAATGATAACGTTGCAGGCTACTGCAGTAATATTGAAGTCCAACTTTGTCTTAACCATAACTTTTTGGTGAAAGTCACTGTTACCAGATTTATCATTCTCAGATAGTACTAGTTTCCTGTTAAATGATCTGTTGTGGAACTTGATGTGCATACGATTTGGTGGGTCTTGAATTTTTTTTTTTTGTATTTTGTTTAACAGGAGATATGAGAGTGTTATCACTAAACTGTACACTGGAATACAGTGTTACTCTTGTGGGATGCGTTTCACTGCTTCACAAACGGATGTATACGCTGATCACTTGGATTGGCATTATAGACAAAACAGATCAGAGAAGGACATCAGCAAAAAGGTCACGCACAGAAGGTGGTACTACAGCCTTACGGTAAGACAGATTATCGAATCCTTTTTGCTACGTTTTTTTTTTTGTATTTGCAATCTTTGGTAAATTCTCAAAGTGTAACATAATGGCTTTCCTTTGAAACTGAATGTTATTTAAAAAGACTTTTCATATTGACCCATGTCAACCCATGAGTAGAAGGGGTGTTAGACAGGTCTTTGGTTCATGTGAAAATTTAACATTAACATGATCGATTGCAGGACTGGATTGAATTTGAGGAAATTGCTGACCTTGAGGAGAGGGCAAAGAGTCAGTTTTTTGAGAAAGTCCACGAGGAGGTGGTGCAGAAAACTCAGGAAGCTGCGAAAGAGAAAGAATTCCAAAGTGTCAAAGCAGCTCCAGCTGTTGTCGCTGAGGTAAGTTCATGTTAAGATGATTACTGCATTTTTAACTCTCACTGCTGTAGAGCCATTTGTCACTGTTAAGCCCTGCCCAGCAATGCCACACGGCTTTTGTGATCATGTGAGCTTGCAACATGAATCTTAAATCTCAAAAATCTCATTTCGAATTCAGATTTCCTCTTGTGGACATGTTTGTACTCGTGAATGTCAATTAGCTGCTGATTGAAAGGACAAAACAAAAACACTGTAACCTTCCAGGGCTGGATATTGGGACTTCAAACTGGATGGATGGATACAATAAGATTATAAGAGTACCTTTGTAAGGATGAAGCTTCCTAAAGATTCGGTTGTTCTGATTTTGTTTCTGTCTCTATTTCAGTCCTGTGAAATCTGTCAGGAGCAGTTTGAGATGTACTGGGAAGAGGAGGAGGAAGAGTGGCACCTGAAAAATGCAATCCGTGTTGAAGGGAAGGTATGGAAGACCTGCGCCTTTGGGATTTTAATTTTCCAGTTTTAGAGGGAAAAGTCGTGTTTTCCATTTGGTTTGATCCCCCTCTCCCCTGTCCCTCAGGGATACAAGTCAATTGGCTATAAAAGCAGAGATGGACTCTATCAGTGTTTTTTGCTGTGTGTTAAAACAGTTCTGACACTGTGACAGTGATGTGTGATGACACTTAATGATGATCCATGTTCCATTTGGCCTTGTTCCATACAGAGTTTTAGAAAGTTGTCAGCAAGTATCCACATTCTAGACATATACAACATTTTAAATACGTTGTATATGTGTTTGGGTCCATCCAAACTCATATACTGTACGTATTGTATTCACATTAGCATTCACATTAACCCCCCGCCCAATTTAAACTTGATAGTTTCCAGTCATTAGCATGTTCACTAGGGAGTGAATCCTGTTAAGGCATACTGTGCAGGATTCTTACCTTGAAAATATTATAAATTAACCATGCCAAGGCATATCTATGATGCACTGGCAATCTCTGTCTTTACGTGATTTCGCCAAATGTGTGCACCTTCACCTGTATTTGTTATTCTAAAATGTGTTTGGGATGTTTCTGGGTGTGGGACTGTTTTATGTGTGGGGAATGGTGGGTGTGGCTGCAGAGCTAGCTAGCGAAGCAGTCCAGATACAGCGAAGCCAAAAGACAAGCAGACTGGGCTCATTCAAGAACTAGAATTGACCTTGGAATTGTTTTTCCTTGGTGGTGCCAGCTGAAGTTCACCAAGGGGATTAAAAGCAATATGGAGTTGGTTTGTTTTCTGTTGGACCTGTAAGTAATGTTATCGGCAGTGTGAAGCTGGCATGGACTTTCGCAAGGGTCTGAATTTAAAATTGTTTTCAACATAATGGAATTAATTAAGCTGTAATCAAATCTGTGTTGTTACTGACGCTCACGGTCGCTCATTTTAGGGTATTAATGTTACTTATAGCGTAAGTAGGGTTGAAGACAAAGGAGGAGACTTTGATTGTAAACACAGGCTCAGAAATCCTGAATAGTATGCCTTTAAGCTTTTGTTTCATAATACGTATTTATTTGGAGTCAAAAGTGACATTAAGTTTATTTCTATGGTATTTGGGCATAGAATGGTCATAATTATGCACTATGTGCTTTATATTTTGTATAAATCTCAGCCTGGCCTAATTTAAAGCTAGCTTACTAGTGGCAGGTTATCTAGTCAGGTTTCTTCACCATAGTTCCTATACATCAGGTGAAAGATAGCCAACTGTTAGCTAAGGCTAAGTGGTTTTTAAAAAAAAATCAGTTAAAAGATAATAAAACAATTTTTTCTAATGCCACAGTTGCGAAAATGACAAGCTCCTGTCCTGTTCATATACTGTCGACTGCATGGTACATAAATGTCTACTCTGTGACTTTATTTTTATGAGTAAAACATGTGAATAACAGGAAACTAGAATAAAAAAGAAAAAGTTTGCTGTGGCTACTGCATCATGGTCACTGTGTATTAATCTTCTTCCCCCCCCTCTTATTTCTAGACATATCACCCGTCGTGTTACGAGGACTACAAAAATGTAAGCTAGCAGCTCCCGTTAATCAGTTTCACATGATGTCACATTTTTCTCATGATATTTACCAGTGCTTTAATCTGGCTTCTTATATCCCTCACTTTTTTCTTTTCCAAGACGTCTTCATTCGTGGACTGCACTCCGTCCCCCAGCAAAGCTCCTGTGGAAAACCCTTTAAATTTGTTTATCAAACAAGAGAATGATGACCAGTCCACCTGTTCCAGTATTAAACAAGAGACAGACACGCAGAGCGGCTCTGCCGAAGAAAACATAGAAGATAAAGTTCAGGTTCATTCAGAGGCTGAAAAACAAGTCAGTGCAATTATTTTTTAAAAAAGGATGCTGCTTTTTCTCTCCCCCACTTTTTTTATTGGTGAGACAGTACTGTAATTTCATTTTGTAAAGAAGAGAGATATTTTTTATATTGATAAGCTCTGAGGCCGGGCCCTCAGCTATGCATACATTAAATACATTTTTGTATTTGGTATTGCCTGTGAAATTCAGGTGTTTTTGCTGTGTGAATGCTCCTTGAAAATGTACCTTGGGAAAAAATGTATGTATAAAATTTAATTTATATAAATAAAGCTATTTTTGCTATTCTTTGTGTAATGCTGGTAAAGGGTATTCTACTAGCATCCCTGATGCAAGCATTGTTTTCCTGACAGAAAATATTTGTAAAAAATTGCATTTGGGTTTTTTTCAAGAAGGCTTAAGGTTGGGCTAACTAATAGGACAAAACATATAAAAATGAATAGCATTTATTTTCTGTTATACGACTTGAGAGGAAGATTTTTCTTTTTGGGTAGCGGTGTACAAAAGGTAAGGTGTGACCTAAACATTTTTTTTTTAAATAAAATTTGAAGTGTAAATAATACAGATTCTTTAACAAGTTGGGTCTCCCTGAGTTTTTTGGATTCCTCTGCGGTACAGGTTTTTATAATTGCGGTGTGTTCATTTAAATTCTAAACATTTTCAGGGTTGTTTTTTTTTTCCTCCTTCCAGAGGGTTGATGAAAAAAAGCAGATCTGCTTGATAATACTGGATTCAATAAAATATATATAAAAATTAGTTTGACTCTGTGTGAAATGTAATGTGGTGTGTTTTTTCTGGCCCCGTACATGCTCCGCTCGTTTTTCCATTGATTTGATTTTGTCTTAATGGTTCTAATGATAAATAAAAAAAATAACATTTAAACTTGCATATTTTGTGTCTGTGTTATTTCTTAGTATGTATGTAAAATTATAGAAAAATTGTTTCCAGTATGGAAACTTTGCCCTACGTGAAGTTTGATGCTGTTTACTTGTAATAAATGTTAGGAAATTACCTTGTTTTTGAGTGTAGGCAGTATATTTTCAGTGAGGTGCAATGTCAGTCTTTACAGACCCTGTGCAATCACTTTTCTGTTTGAAATGTTCATTAAGCCACTAGTTACAGTACAGTGCCATGAAACATTATTTTTTTTTAATTACCAAAATCTTAGAGTACAGCAACAACTCATCCTGGAAGTCTTAAAAGATAAGAACATTCAAAGAACTGTAGGCCTCTCTAGCCTCAGCAAGGTCAGTGTTCATCACTCCACATTAAGAAAGACTGGGAAAAAATAGGATTCATAGGAGAATAGCAAGGCAAAAACCACTGTTAATGAAGAGAAACATTCATACTTGTCTCACATATGAAAAACACCTAAATGATCCCCAAGCCTTTTGGGATAATGTTCAATAGATTAGCCAAAAGCGTCTCGAAGCTCAGCGTTCAAAGCTGTCCCACATCCGGCTGGCCTTCAAAGACTAGCCAGTTTATTTAGGATAGGCAGATAGGGACCAGAGTTGTTCGTTGGTCGGCAGCTTTAATTACCATTACCTATTCCCCACTCACTTCTCATGTCCTATTTCCTGTAATGGTCTGACACTAGACCAGGTCGTAACATTGCCTGGGGAAGTTAATCATTTCAAGCATCCGTTCATCCTCTGATTACAATGCTTTGCTGGATTATAATGGACTATTTATAGTATTGACTTCCACATTAAGTGAAACTGCATTACTGCTGGTCAGCACTTGACTTAAAACTTCTCATTAATTATGTACACTCTAGTGTCACAGATGCAAGTTAGACAGGTTTAGTTTTGTTTTTGTGATTTTTAAGGTGATTTGTGTTTTCTTATTGTGGATTAGTGCCGGGCAGGCTTGTAGGCCAACAAAGCTAGCTAAATAGACCTGTATCTGACATTGTTATAACCGATTAAATGTCCATAAACGTAACCCTCTTTACTATTTGAAATTCTCAACTCCAAAGCCTAATTTATCCACTGGAGGAAAATAATGGATGTTACTCTTCAAATTTTGTGTAAGTAATAATGTCTGGGAGATTCACTTCAAAATACTGCATGGTATTTACCCTTTAAACTCACTAATCTCATAGTACAGTGACTTATAGAGAATGTATGTTCTTTTTGCAAATAAAATGAAACTATCATCCATGTACACTGCCCTAAGGTCCCAAATTTTCTGGAATAGCATAGCATCTCATATATTTATCTTCTAAATAAAAATCATACCTTCACTTGAAAAGATGTGACATTTTAAGGGTGAATGTTGTTGGGAAACAGACAGTTTTGTGTATTCTGCGTTTGGGAAGTTTCCGCTGGGCCCCAGGGGGGAAGGGGGTGAGCCCCCCTGTTGTATTCAATTTCAATGTGAATGGTACCTGTTTGAATAGGTAGGATGGATTTGAATTTGAATGGTCCAATCGGAAGGAAGCACAGCCTCTATCACCAATCAGAGGCAGTGCTCCCTTTCAACAATATAATTCCACAATATGCAAATACCAGTCTACTGGAAACTGTATAAATCTTATCACCCACCAATACTATTTTGAACTTCCTTGCTGAGTTGTTCCCGTAGCCGGCTGCGTATTAAACCTTCCTGTTTTTACTACAAACTTTTGATCTGCTTCTTCCTGGGCTAACGGTCATTTTACCTGTTTTTGGGAACATCTTGATTCCCCTACAATGTGAAACAAGTATTGACTGTAATTAATTTTATAATTGTAGGAAAATTTCACATCCATGAACAGAAATCATCTAATTCTACCCCAAATGTACTCCTTTTTTTAATTGAGGTTGATAATCTCTAAAGGTAATGAAAAACAAGACTTTACTAAGTTGCCTAATTGATTTCTTTAAAGAAACCCCTCGTACTGAATGTTAATATACGTACTCTGAACAAAACAAATATAAATGCAACACTTATCAATATCAAAGATTTTATTGAGGTAATAAACGTAAATCAGTCAACTGAAATAGATTCATTAAGCACTTTATATTGATTTCATGTGATTGGGGATACAAATATGCATTTGTTAGTCACAGATTCCCCAAAAAAGATATCATGAAATGAACAGAATACCGATCAGTATCTTGTGTGACCACCATTTGCCTCATGCAAGGCAACACATCTCCTTTGCATTGAATTGATCAAATTGTTGATTGTAGCCTGTGGAATATTGTCCCACTTCTCTTCAATAGCTGTATGAAGTTGTTGGATATTCGTGGGAACTGGAACACGCTATCGTATGCGCCGGTCCAGAGCATCCCAAACATGCTCAATGGCTGACATGTCTGGTGAGTATGCAGGCCATGGAAGAACTGGGAGAACATGGAAGAAGTGGCCATCGAAAGTGAGCTCCTGCCCACTCACGTCGATTGTGACGCTGAACTGCAGACAAATCAAGACACCGGTGAGGACATCGAGAACGCAGATGAGCTTCCCGGAGGCGATTTCTATCAGTTTGTGGTTTACTGCGGTTGTGTAAACCAACTGTTTCATCAACTGTTCATGTGGCTGGCCTCAGATGATCCCACAGGTGAAGAAGTCGGATGTGGCGGTCCTGGGCTGGCGTGGTTATGTCAGGAGGTAGCCTGACAGCTGTGCTGGATTCACTGGGGGATTGATTATTGGAGTCTGGGTGCACATGCAGATCGGGGTGTAAGCCGATTCGCCGGTCGCGGGAGTTGGGGGCGTGGCGCAGCTGTTTTGTGTTTGTCCTAACAAGCTTGCAGGGATAAGGAGACAGGTGAGAGGGAGAATGTGAGAGACGCTGGGGTGGATGTTTGGTTCCTCAGATGAGGATTTTTTCCTTTTATTGGCAAGAGGCTAGTGGTGGAAATTCCGGCTCCTTTCAGTGAGTCAGCTCACCAGTAAGAGCCGGCTCTTTTGGATCCCAAACCATAGACAAAAGCCGCGTTTCCACCAAAAATACCCAGAACTCTTAGTCCCAGGAACTACTTTTCAAGGAACTAAAAGGTTCCTTCAGCCCATTGTTGTCTGCGTTTCCACCGCGGTCTAAAGTCCCGCGAAGATTAGGCAAATTAGCCCACTGACGTATGAAAAAGCGACGTTGTCGTCGGTCCATCTGTCCTATGATTTCTTCTGTAACCTTATACTCCCACTGAAGTAGCCTACATTATTTTCTAATAACCGGGACAGCGCGGAGGGGTTTATTCCACTTAAGCCGCGTTTCCACCGCAGGAACTTTACCCCGGAACTAGGAACCTTTTGAGGAACTCAGTGCGTTTCGACCGCAGGAACTAGGGTCTAAATTTAGTTCCGGGGGCTTTATTTTACCCCCAAAAAAGTTCCTGTTCGGGGGGTAGTACTTTCCAAAAGTACCGGAACCTTTGGGGTGGGGCGCAGGCGCTGAATTTCTGATTGGTCGACTACTTGCAGTGTTTTATTTCAACCGCCATTTTTAAATATCTGCAGCCGCAAACCGATTTATTTTCATAACTTCAAATCAAACTTGTATGTTATGCGGCGCAGTAGCCTACTTTTGGTTATAGCCTGCCAACGTCTTGGAATTATAACATGTGCTCTTCTGTTCTTTTCTTGCTTTAGTATTCGTTTTATAAAATGCTAAGCATTCGTGCTGGGACAGCATATTACGTAACAAAACATTCAAGCGGTTTAATTCGGTTGCTGAATTTTTTCTTCCGGATTTTCTTTGTTAGCCCATTGTAATTGACTCAAAACGTTTGATACAGTTATGTGAGGTGTGTGGTAGTTCTGCGTAATTTACATTGGTGATACAGTAAAAGCAAACTGGAAATCACCTTCCGCACTTTTTGTCAGGATAAAATAACAGGTTAATTCTAGTAGGCCTAATCGTTCCCTTTGCTTTTTCAGACTGCCGTAATTTTACTCTGCCATTCTTCAATTCCACAAAAAGACCAGGAAGACTATGGACTAATTTATGGTGCATGGTTCGCATCTGGAGGGCACACTTCGCTGCTTGGCTAGCAGTAACTTTGAAGGAAAGTAAACGGTGGCTGTACCACTGCTAATTAAAATTTTCACGCAAGTTCGAGTTTTCGTTCTGTCCTTGTCATTTTGCGATTAGCCTATATGGAATTGACGATGAGAAAGTACAGCAAATTGTTTACAACGTGTGTATGTTTTCTGCTGTTGTTGCCAGTTATTTGTGGAATGTGAATGCATTCTGTCGCCTCGGATGTCAAGACATGAAAGTGAATGTTTGCATAAAAACATAATGAATGTGTTTGAGAGGATATATAAAACGGTTACAATCAGACTATTGGCCTGTTATATCCTATTTGTTGCATAACAACCATCCAAGTTCAACTACCAACGACAGTTTTGCTTGACAACGGTAAAATATGCCCAAACGGCTTCAGAAGAATATTTCAATTTCAGGTGATTAAATCGATATAAATCTATAAATACAAAAGTAACCATATATAGTCATTGTTGGTAACCCGTTGTATATAATTGGAATAAACCCCTCCGGGCTGTCCCGGTTATTAGAAAATAATGTAGGCTACTTCGGTGGTAGTATGGGGTTACAGAAGAAATCATAGGACAGATGGACCGACGACAACGTTGCTTTTTCATACGTCAGTGGGCTAATTTGCCTAATCTTCGCGGGACTTTAGACCGCGGTGGAAACGCAGACAACAATGGGATGAAGGAACCAGAGACTGAAAAAAATATGGACAAAGCTACTGTGACGTCACCCATTGACTCTCCGTGGGTCTCTAAAACACGTTTTGAAGCTCAATGGCGGGCGCGGCCATGTTAAGCTCTGTGATTTTTACAATGTGATTGACAGTCCGGTGCGGAAAAGCCCATCAACCTGAACGAACGATTGCAGAACGAACGAGGCTAGCTGACTGTCTGCCGTTATGTTTTAAAATACTATATTATCAGATGTTTACGGAGTTTAATTTCCATCCGTGACTGTACTGTGTCATGTAATCACGTTATATGTATGACATTAAAAATACAATTATGTTCAGTTATCTTCAATGTATGTTTTTCAGCAAAACGAATATGCTTAGCTAGCATATCAGCTTGCCAGTGAGCTAGGTAGGCTATCCGTGGTTAGCTCACGCATTAGCAATATGAACCACAGGGGAAGAACATTGACTACACTGATGGTCAATCAATCAGAGATGTGTAGGCTACTGGTGATTTGACTAGGCTAATTTTCATATAACTGTCTGGTAGACCTGCTGTTAACCGAGCAAGTTATCGTCGTAGGTTTTCGCCACAGTCAGTTAATGAGCCAGTAACTGCTACTAGCTACTCCATCGCCGTTTGTGGTGTTCACTTGCTGGGTGACGCTAGCTGACCGATCGTTCGCAAATCACTTTCTACCGAATAAAAATTAACACTGTCAGCGGTGATTAACAAATCTACCAAGTATTTTAATAACTGATCTGCAGGCGTGTAAATATGACAACGCACTTTGTACAGCAAGTTTTCCACCTGGTGCATGAAGACAAAAATAATGTAGCCTACATTGAATTTCTAATTATTATTAGGCTATTATTTTTTTCTTGTAAATCATCAAAACCAATGGAGAAAAGGCAATATATGCAAGGAGCCCCCTGGACCGATTCTGAGAACCACTGTCTTAAATGCCTAGCTTGTCGGTCTCTTAAATGCTAAAAACATGTTCCTTTCTAAATGCCAAGATGGTTAATTTCGTTAAATTCTGTGTGTGTGATTTCATCGTGTGTTGTATGTTATTCAGCAAATGAACCTTGAGACTCTTAATTCGCTTCGTGAAACTGAAAAAGTGTTTATCCCAAAATCGGGATTATAGTAGCTTTGTCACATGCGTGAAGCACGGCCCAGGTAGACATTTACGAAATGTACACGACTGACAAGCCGTCAAACACGTCTGATAGATTGAATGTTTGCCGGTTAAGGTTAGCTAGCTAGTCAAATGGCTTGGTAGCCGAAGTTGCAAACTGTTTTAGCATAGGCTACTGGACTACCAAATACAGCAAGCTGATTACGCTTTCTGCCAACTAATTATTTGGTTAAGTAGGCTAAAGGAAATAGTAAAAATGACTCGGCTACCGAAAAACTTAAGAGGAGGGTTATTTTATGGTCGTCTAGTGCAGCTGTAAATAGCACACGCCATAATGAAATCACTACGAAATGGGATGCCTGCATTTTCTGACTTCACACAGGTGGACCGTGGCCAGAGCCACAATGTCAAGGCCAAGAGGCGCCACCGCCCACCCCAGTGACCATAGACTGTAGTCCCTACTGTAGCTTAGTCCTCCGCAGTAATCAGGAAGTGATGCAAACTGTACCTCATTGGTCCACAACAAATATTATAACAGTGCCCAAATGACACAACAAATCATGAAATCGACCCATGGACAGTCATAAGACGAATAAAACACACATATTGTGACTATTTGTTCTCATGAGAAAAATTTATTGACTTTGTATTTTGACCGCATTTGTACCGTAGACTTACATGGAAACCGGATATGAAAACACCTATACTGGAGCCAACCGTAGTGGCGCTAGTGAGCAACCAGGAACAACAAGACCAGGAAATGAGCTTCAAAAACGAAGTCTGGTTTTGGCCGCTTGGAAGGAACCTTTTAGTTCCTTGAAAAGTAGTTCCTGGGACTAAAAAACACTTTTGGTGGAAACGCGGCTTAAGCCTGGGACTGAAATATATGTCCCAAACGGCTCTTGTGGTCCATTCGGTCGTTCCTCGTCAACTCGTAAAGTCGGTTTACCACCAGTAAGTTGCACTCGAACGGCCGACCAAGTGGTAAATACGGTTTGTCCATATTTTTTTACAGTCTCTGCGTTCAATGCATTGACTTTAAAACCACCCCCATTATCAGCATCTGTGATAGAGGTCATACGGTTAACCATTAATCAGAATATGGCTTTTCCCAACAGCTTTGCTTGTTCAAAATTTAACGAGAGAACTGCTGAATGTGAATTGGTGCACGGTTCTACACAGAGCTACACAACTGATCCCCATGATAACTAGGATTTGAATTCAAATTAATTGACCAGTGCTTTGCTTTGAGTTCAAACTTATAATAAAATGATCTAAACATCAGTAGCAAACCAATGAATTTCAAGATGAAGGTTTGCATTAATATACTCAGTTTTGTCCAAATTCAAGGCAACGATAGCTTGGAAAATATTAATTGCAGTTCGGATAGCTTTCAGTGAACAGTCAACCCCATAATAAAGTCGCCATTTCATTATAAACAGTCGTGGGTTAAACTTATAAAATTACTAGTAACTTAAAGCACATAACAGCTTCGAAATTCACCCATGGCGGAAGAAACTGCTGGGTTGTCCTACAAAAATACGTCATCTACGAAGTAACCACTGGAACCAAAGATATTTATACACCAGTCTTTCTGACTGGAACGGAATCCGACCTCCCTAACCGGAACTGCGAGTTTCAGAGTTCACCTGGAACGCAGCAATATTATAGACTCCAAGATCCGACTTCGTCTGTAGACGGAACACCTTCTTTCACGTGAAAGTGACACGACAGTCGGCTTCGGTAAGGAATCCCTGCCACTTTTCACCCGCCACACACCTGTTCTACTGTTCGTGACAAACGTTAAGTAGTTATGTTAGCCTGTGAACAACGCTAATAGTTTGGCTTGCAAAGGGTGGGCGAGTATATTTTAAGAATGCGTAACGTTAGGTAGCCTATAACTTAGATTTTTTATCTTAAGCTTCTGTGGAATTAGAGAACTTTTCCCAATAACAAATTGAAGATCTCCTTGATATCGAGTTGACAGAGTGGTAAAATTAGTCTCTACTTATTTGGTTTTAAAATTTTGTAACGTTACATATTGGCCTGATGTTATTGGCTTTTCCTGCCATTGAGTCTTTACAGAGGATTTGAGTTTATATTTCATGTGTTATTGAGACTTGAAGAGTAGTATGTCTGGCGAATATCTAAAATGAAAGCAATTTTCCCGTCGTCATTCTGTCCAATTTTTAAAAAAAATGATGAATAATTCCAGCCATACGTAGGCTGCAAGTCGGGAAAGTACCGAGAATACCAGATCCGCCTTTGCGGTTGCGTGCGTGTTAGGCAAACAACGTCTACGGCACACCCATATACTCCGGAATAAAACTGTAGCCTAGCTACATATCTGTGTTTTGTGCCGTTAATTTTATTTTGACGTTAGCAGTGTCCTTGTAATCAGTTGAATTTATCTGGGCGCTTCCGGGTTTTCAGTGTACTGAATCATTAGAATCAGTTCATTAAAAAGAGTCGTTCAAAAGATTCGTTCACCGAATCGCTCAGTGCTTGACCAGAGCCAGTGGCGCCACTAGGGTTGGTGCGTAGACCGTATAAAAATGGGTTGGTGTCACCCGGTGCGGTCGCCGGGGAGGGGGGAGGGGAGAGTCGTAAATGGCGTACATCGTTTTCTCATAGAATGTAGGCTAGTCGATAAAATAGTAGGCTACTTATTTCTGACATGTTTAAAAAACAGCACACTTAAAGGTGATGTTAGATTATTATCCATTTATCCATTATCCATTATTCCATACCGTACCCACTCCTCCCCAGAGACTCCTCGCTCCTTGCATTCGCTACCAGCAAGGTGAACGAAGCCGTGTATACGAACCGTACCGTCAGCTCAGTTTACCGTCACATCCTAGTACGTTCAGCGAACGAATCACTGAACTAATAGTCTGCGAACGATAGTAAGTCAGTGAACGACCAGTTCACGTTCGCTCGCAACTGAGAGCTCAACTGAACTGACTGAGAAATTAACGGATCGTTTCAGGAAGTGATTCAGTTCAGTTGTTCACGCAAAAGATTCGTTCTTTTGAACGACACAACACTAGAAGGTGGGGCCATTTTATTTCTATTGCAGATTTTTAAACGGTACACCCTGTGCGCGCGTACCTTTATTTGAAAGGTATGATTTTCTTGTTTTCTACATATGATTAAACTTAAATGATCAGAACGCGTGAGAATGCTGTATTCAAAACGGATAAGTGCTGGGTAGCCATGTATAGACTGTACTTGCTAGAAAATGGCGTATGCTGGCTAAAAAGACATGGCCGTTTCCGCATTTGTGTAATGGGGGAAATGCAGAATAGTTCTGGTAGAATTATAACTTAAAATGGTACACATTTCTGTGTTTTAAATGAAAACTGTACTGGAAGTTAGGCCCCTGTTTGCACTCTGTGTTGTTGACCATGAAGGGTTTTGTAATTGGATATATCCTCGAAGATCTATGTGATCTGTGTTCACAGTAGGATTGGCAGATTTGGAATTTTCAAAATTGGACAACATGCAGTATTGGGAGCCTTAGAGAGGAACCAACTTCGAACCGTGGTGGCAGGAGCAAGGGTTACTCGAAACCGATGTCGAACTTGGGGGTCATTGACACGCCAAACTAGCGTAACATGTCTTCCTTCTATTAAACCGGAACTGTACAAATAATTAGAAAACCGGACCGGAATTTCAACCTTACTTCTCATGAGACTTAGGGACGTTAGCATACGGATGACATTACATATTATCTACAGCAAAACTTGGTCACTAGAATACGTCTCACAACAGTATGATGATAATGAACTACGCCGATATTATTTGTGTGCACGCGCGCGTGAATGTCATGGCCTTTAAACCGAGGCCACACAGTAGCCTTGAATTCATTTATTGAATAATTTTATTTTAAGCTGCGTTTTGTTATCTGTGTATTGTAATGTATTGTATTCAGATCTAGTGAACGGGCACTGGCAGAACCATGTAAAATGGGTGTATTTAATAGAACCTAAAAGACATGTCGTGAGTAGTATAGGCCTACCTCTGGAATGTTAGCCTGTAACAGTTTTTTTAAACAAATGTTTGATTCTCCAGTCAAACCAGTATTTTGGTTCCATTGAATTTGATAAAGAACATGTCTGTAATTTGGTTTACAAAAACACAATACAGACATGTATTCTGAAATAGCTGTACGTTTCCTTTTAAATATAAATATTGCTTTTTACTGAGTAGGTCTTGCCCTAAAGATAATTATTGCATTCTGATCAATCCTCTACCTTTTTTCTTTTTTTCCAATAGGTTTATAGAGTCGAAGCTGACACAGACAACCTTTGTTCTTCAAACCATTTGCATCTTTATTTTTTAAGTGATTTGTAATTCTTATTATGGAGGCCTAAGCCTCGCTGTGAGGGATGTTCAGTTTTGGGAGAGTGGTTTGAATTGAGAAACCCAGGGATTTTCTTTTGGCCCAGTTTTTAAAATTTAATTTTTTTTTTTGTAATGATCCTTTATTAGCTCTGTTACCGAAATGAAACAACGTTTAACCATCTGTCCGAATAAATTGAAACATTTAGCCAATATCATTCATTATGCAAAAGCTAATGCACAAGCTTCCAGTCTATGTGCAAATGATCCAGGCTGATGTGTACACCAAAAATGACAATGTTTGAAACATTTTTACTTTCCTGCTAACCAAGTTTGATTAAGTGCAGGGCCTGGAGAGTATAGCAAGAGGACAGTGTGTGGTTTGCTGAAAGTTGGCTTTACTTTGCAAGATTTGCTGCAGTGTTTTGGAGTGGTAAAGCAGTGGTTTGTAATACTCTTTTACTGCTTCAAGTATAGACTCCAATCATTATAGTCCCATGGCCATGGTTTGAGGTAGCGTTTTTCATTATTACATCCATGATATAATCATACACAAAATTGTATACAATATTTCAGTGGAAATTTTGCATGTTTTATTATTATTTTGGTTAATCTGAGTAAACAAAATGGTTAAATTGATATTCCACTGTATTTCTGATTGGAGGCACATTTTCTTTTTTGTTTAAATTCAACCCTGGGCTATAAATTCAAATCTCTTAATTCAAACCTCTCTCCCTGAAACGGACATCCCTCTCTATAGATTCCCCTTTCCTAAAAATGGAAATTTTACAAAATAATGCTTTTTTTGTGGGCTTATGCCGTAACAGCACGCCTGCAAACCTACAGTATGACAACTCATCTGAGCTCTTTCGCATATCTACCTTTGCCAAGTTCCCAACAAGCGTGGCAGTGACTGAAAGGAGCCTAGCGCGGGCTGGTTTTTACTACACAGGGGTTGGGGACCGGGTCCAGTGCTTCCGCTGTAATGTGACTGCCGAGAACTGGCAGTCCGGCGAGTGCCCAACTGAGCGACACCGTCAGCTGTCCCCAACCTGCACCTTCATTCAAAGCCTGCCATCCACAGCCAGCCTTCTGTCCTCCTCCCACTCGGCCTTCTCGCCCCTCCGGAATGTTCCAGTCCTGCCACTTTCGGCCTCGGTTGCCACCACTGCGCCCACTGCAGCTGTCGTAACTTCCGCTGCAGTACCTCCCCCAGGCCAGCAAGAGGAGCAGGTGGGCTACTTCAACATGGGGTTCACCAGCCTGCCTCCGACCAGCCCGCTGAGCTCGCGTGGTATTGAGGACATGTCTCATCAGCGGCCACCTACCTGCCACAACCCTAGCATGCGGCGGGAGCAGGACCGCCTGGAAAGCTTCCAGAATTGGACACAGGCCACCATCACCCCAGCTGAGCTGGCCAAGGCAGGCTTCTACTACCTGGGGCAGGGTGACCGTGTGGCCTGCTTCACCTGTGGGGGCCATCTGAGCAACTGGGAGCCTGGCGATCGCGCTGTGTCTGAGCACCAGAGGCACTACCCCAACTGCCGCTTTGTCAGGGGTGATCGTGCGGAGAACGTGTCTCTGAACCCTGGTGGGCTGGTCAACGTGTCCAACCCAGTCATGCAGCAGTGTGAAGAGAGGCTGCTCACCTTTGTTAACTGGCCCTCCAGGATACCTGTGCGACCAGACCAGCTGGCCAAGGCAGGCTTCTACTATGTAGGTAAGGCTTGTCCGCTGTTAATCATTGATCTGTCTTAGTGATTAGGATAATTGGAAGAAGCTCATGGGCTGAATTGTGTGAAATGTCTTAAATGCTTCATGACAAGTAAGGATTATGTTTTTAGGGCAGGTAGGAGTGCCATAGAGATGGTAGGGCTATTTTCCTCTAGATGGGACTTCTTCAGACTGAACTTCATCATCTTATTTACAGAGATTCCATATATACTTGTGTGTTTAATTTTCAGATGGTCATACAGATCTTTCATGTTGGTGTATCTTGTTTTTGGACAGGGCGCAATGATGATGTGAAATGTTTTTGCTGCGATGGAGGACTCAGGTGCTGGGAGTCAGGTGATGATCCTTGGGTGGAACATGCCAAATGGTTTCCAAGGTTGTCTTTTTTCCTGTTCTGTTCATGAGCACGCACCAGTATTGTTGAAAAGCATCCATCTTAATCTGGCTTGAAGACTCATGCTTATATTTTCATTTTAGGTGTGAGTACCTTTTGCAAGAAAAGGGACAAGAGTTTGTCCACCAAATTCAAGCCAGATTTCCCCGTTTGTTTGAGCAGGCAAGTTGCATAACTTGGAAAGTTTTTGAATTTCACATCTAAAAAATTTGTCATGGTGAAACAATCAATTTTTGCTTTCCTTTGCAGCTGCTGACAAACGGGGACAGCAATGCACGGGAGTTTGTTGATCCACCAGGTGGGTGAAATGGGCTCTCCTTATTGGTACAATCAAACTTTAGTCATCCATTTAAATTTAGATTTGTTTATGTAAAAATAAAGGCTGTATGAGCATAGTAGGTGTGTTCCCATTTAAAACTGAGCACATCTGACATATAGGAACCCAAGGGACGAGTACTTCCCTGATTCAATGTAATCTTGTTCATCATTTTTAAAGCAGATGTACTTTACTATTCAATTGATTTCCCCCATGTGGCAAAACCACTTGTGAAACTAGTCAAGTCCCCATCTAAATTTTACCAGAAATGGATTGGTAAAGATTAGTCAGCTGGTCATGTAAAATTACTCGGAAACTACTGGAAAGTTTATAACCCAACAAGTATGATGGTAGTGATAGTATTTGATCTAACAGAAACTTAGTCATCACAGTCGTTTAACAAACCACTTTATTTCCTTGTTTAACTAAAAGCTGAGAGAATTCTGACTTTCCCAGGGTCCTCACAGTAATAAAAACAAAAAAAAAAACCCTTAAATTCGGTGAAATTGTCAAGATAAAAAAAAACACAAAAAATCCCTTTGCCGTGAGCACGGTACATCGATTTTCTCATCAACTCGGTGTCACTTACTGTGAAGTTTTAAATATCAGCTTGCCTGACAGTAGCGTACTGTAAATAATTAGACCGTTCAATGGTTTGTTCATTAAATCCACAAAAAGGTCATTGGTCACTGGAGAATTACCTTTTCATAGATAACATTTTGCAAGACACACGTGTCTCAATTGATGTTCATCTCACAAAAGTCACTGCTGCATATTGCCCAATGTAGCTCTGACTTGTAGAAAAATGGACCCTTCAAATGAGTACATTCATCTTTGAAAATGTGATTGTGTAGTCATGGAAAATATTAAACTGGTTTGAGTGGGGAACTCAGTTTATTGTCAGTTGTTCAATCTAAAAGCAGTCTTACACATATGGGATTGTTTTCAGCATAACTCAGTTCCTTGTGGAACTGAAAACCGAGATTGAAACCAAGTGTTTCTCTGAACAGTGGTGCACCTGGGGCCAGGTGAAGAGCGGTCAGAAGATGCTGTGATGATGAACACGCCTGTGGTCACGTCAGCCCTGGAGATGGGCTTTGACCGTAGCCTGGTCAAACAGACTGTGCAGAGCAAGATCCTCACCAGCGGCGAGAACTACAAGACTGTGCAGGAGCTGGTGTCTGACCTTCTGAGTGCTGAGGATGAGAAGCGTGAAGAAGAGAAGGAGAGATTCGCAGAGGAAATGGCCTCGGGTAAGCTAGTTACCAAGGTCTCTATCGCCACACACATGTACACACTCTGACATGCACACTGACGTACATGCACTCGCACAGATTAAGACAAACACAGATATATGTGTACACGCTCTGAAATGAGTACTCAGACACATATGTACACATACGCTCCAAAATACACTCACACAATGTGTAATGCGCAGACACTGAAAGGAAAGCAGAGGTGTTCGTAATCTCGCTGACTGAAACACGCACACGTGGTTTCACTGTGTAGTGGAGTTCCCCTTGATCACATCGCTGTCCGGTGCTAAATAAAGGCATGCATGAACTCATGGCATGAATTCCCCTACAGGCGGATGGAAAAAAAAAACTGCGTTTCATCGGAATTGAAACTAACTTGAACTGAATATTTTTTTCTTTTCTCATAAAAGTATGCACCGCCTCATAGACGAGAACAGTAATTTATGTTTTAACCCTTAAGGCAGCAACAAAATTTCACCATGTTACTTACTATTAGAATTCTCTATTTGGCCAGTATTCACTTACAAATTACCATTTCATATGATTATATGTTCTGGGTCAGTAGCGTGTTCTCAAATTCTCAAATGTTTTTCAAACACTAACTCTCACAGCAAAATGGAAACCACCCAACAGTTCAACAAACATGCCACCAACGAAAAACAAGACTCCAGTCCTTTTATAATGGTTTTTCCCCTTTTTTTTTTTTTTTTTCCCCTTTCCAGACGGGTTCACGTTCTTGAAGAAGCACCACATCGCCCTGACGCAGCGGCTGAAGAGTGTTCAGAGCCTGATGGATCACCTGCTGGAGCAGGCGGTCATCCTGCAGAAGGAGTATGACGCCATCCACAGCTGCACCTCCGTCAAGCAGCAGACCAGCCAGCTCATAGACCTGGTGCTGTCCAAGGGAAACGCGGCGGCCGAGGTCTTCCGCAACTGGATCCAAAAGAACGACGTATATCTCTTAAGAGAACTTATGGGTATTTAAACCTTTCTGCTATTAAAGGTGAACGGGCGGCTTATAAAATAAATTTTTTTAAAAAAACGGCGTGAAATAGTTACCAAATTGCATCAAGCACTGACCGCAATCACTGTGAGCACGTTTTTGCAGACGCTGGCTGCGTTTTAAGTCAGTGGAGACAGGCACACTACTGCTAAGGGGGTCTGCTCAGTGGAGGTCTGGCAACCTCCCCAGCTCAGGTGTAATTGCTCAGTCTGATCAGAGAACCAGGTGATGCTTAAGGAATCATTGGAAAACGTTTCCATCCCCCCCCCCCCCACACAAAGAAAGTCCTTGCTCTCCTTAAGCTAATTAAAACTGAAGACCAGTGTTTAATTGTTGTTCTCACTGCAATTTCAGCCCAGTCAAATGAAGCTGCATCACCGAGTCAAGATCTTTCAGGTATATACAAACATGAGAAAAGGCTTTTCTTTTCTGTTTTCTTTCATTTTTTTGTTTTGTATGGTAGCAAATCGCAGAAAAAAAGAAAAAGGAATCAGATTCAAATCCAAGCGTTAAAAGGCATGAGCATTAAAGGAAATGTGTGATTTTTGGTCTTTTTTTTGTTTTGTTTTTTTTTTGTCTTTATTTTAAAATAAATATAGATCTGCCAATGGAGGAGCAGCTGAGGAGACTGCAGGAGGAGAGGACGTGCAAAGTGTGCATGGACAAGGAGGTCAATATCGTCTTCATCCCCTGCGGCCACCTGGTGGTGTGCAAAGAGTGTGCCCCCTCTCTGCGCAAGTGCCCCATCTGCAGGGGCCTGGTGAAGGGGACTGTGCGCACCTTCCTCTCCTAATCCCAGTAACCCAAGGGTATCAGACTTCCTGTTCTCAAGTGCTAAATCATCTGCAGGTTTTCAGTGCATTTCACCATTTAAATGCTTAATTTGAGGTCACCTATTGGTTGAAGCAGGTGTCTGCAACCATACTCGTGGAGAACACCTGAATGCTGTTTTTAGTCGTTACTCTGTGCTTCATTGATCAGTGAAAACAAGTCACTTACACCGAGTTACCTGGCTACCAGGAGCTGAATTGGTTGCTGATTTACAGGCGAAAACAAACCAAAAACGGCAGACACTGCCCTACCAGGATAATGGTTACAGACACCTTGACTAAAGAGACCATGCTTCCCAAGCCTCCATTAGCCACTGATTGTAAATGAGCTACAAAAGCCTGCAGGCATGCTGCCCTTCGGACTGAAGTTCAGAGATCTCTGGAGTAATAGCTTCTGATCTTATCTAAGCATAGCATTGTGGTTTCCTGTTTGTATGCAATTTCCCCCCCAGCTATTCTAGATTCATTTTCTAAATGGCTGTGTACATTAATGCTGTATACTGAAGCTAACTGTTAATAATTAAATACTTAAAATAAAGATCTGAATATGGCTCTTGAAACTGGTGAGACCAGTGCTACTGTTTAAATATGCCTGCAGCATTTACAGATGGAAATGCATTTATGCTTTGTAGTCCACATCCGGAAACCAAAGGGCAAAATGTGCCCTTCTGTCTTTTACAAACTGGACTTTCAAATTGGGACCCATATTCAGTGTGTGAATCTAGGATCAGGTTTCCCCTGTAAGTATCCTAACTTTATAAGGGATTACCATTCCCACTCTTTTATACAGAGTGTGGTCTTCTTTTTAAAAAATCTATAAATCTTAATTGAAAAGGGCAATCTACAAGCAGAACCCCAAGGATATCCAGGATCTTGAGAGATTCTGCTAGCAGTAATGGTTTATGTGGAGTGTGGCTTGTCCAAGACTGTGTGTTAAATATTAAGAAAACTATTCTAAATCTGCTTTCAAGTAGCAGTTGCCAGGTCCAAGCACAAGTGAAGCAGTTCACATTTTCAGCTCAAACATGAATGAACCACAGCCGTACTCAAACTAAGCAAACTGCTGTCTGCATTACTGTAGTATGAAGACAAAAAACATGTGCTTGTTAGTTAAGGCATCTTTTGGCAAGGTCCATGTAAGGGGCATGTTAACAAATTCACTGCAAATAAAACATGCAGTTTAAATTAATGATCAAAATTACATATTTTTGCTGCTTTGTGTATTGTTCAGTTTTAGTTGGGCAAGTTGACTAGTGCAGTACGCAGATATGTATAAATGCTAAGTCAATAACCATACGTATTGTGTATGTCACTGGCTGTATAACTGGAAACGGCACACCTACCTTCATTAATGGTCTAAGAATTTATTCATGTTTATATAGTGCCTATGAAGGAGCTATGTACCTCTTATGTAAGGCCATTCAAAGAAAGTATTGCCACCCGAGCATGTGAGTGAAGTGGAGTAGTAGGGAATGCTGCTCTTTGTTCATTAGAGTGTGTTTGCGCTTCGCTCCATGTCCTTTTCACAGCTCTGCCCCCAAATCGCTTGCTGCTCACAAACGAAAAGGTATCGTTCAAAATACGCTCCGTTTGTTTTTCTTCTTTGTTTTAAAGCATCATTTAACTCAGGCTTGTCTATTCACAAAAAAATATTCTATGGCTTATTAATTCTTTTGAAAGTGCACTTGTTTGTCGGCCTCCTAGCGAAAATATTAAAAATAATTGCTTGTTATGGGGTAGGAGTTTGGAAAATGGGAAAGCAGCGCAGGACTACTGGGCTGGCTTTTCTGTCTGCTCATGCACAAAGTTGAGAGCGAGAGATCAGACCGATGCTCCACACTCCGGTCAAATTACATCCTCTGCTCACATGCTCTGGTTGCCAAACTACTTGTAGAAAAGCTTTAGCTGTAGCAAACACTTGTTTTATAAAACTGATTCATATCTTGCATGGACTGGTTTTTCAAAACTCGTTACACCAGGTTGCAGATGAACAATTAAGTTATACAGTATTATGTAATAGACTATGTCTTTAAATAAATTAGCCATGTTTACAGTGAAACTGAATACTACCAAATCAATAAACTGACAGAATTCACATTTTTATTTATTTCAGTACAAAAATATAGAACCCACTGAAAAGCTGAGATTATAACATTTGTGCACAATTGATTGTTAAAGGTATTCCTCCATCACTCTTCTAATAGGATGAAAATAACTTCTTTCTTTTCCTATTAAAATTGCAATCTCTGTGATTGTCCCACATTTAAAAATTATCAAGATTTCCACCCAACAATACAACACTGTGCAGTAACACAACTAATCAATGAGAAATTATGTGCACAGGGGCAGCATTTTTCAGTAAAATGTAACAGATACAGTATTTCAATATACTTTCCAAAACTCCAGTAAAAATGATTTTTCCCTGTGCATTACAAAGGGTTTTGGGGAAACTCAGGACCAGCTCTGCCTCATTAAAATTATTGCTTTCAGTCAGGTTTGAAACAGGCTTTACAAAGGTTTACCACTGAGACAGGGTTTTCCCTTCACAATAGTTCAAAGTTAAAAAACCGTCTATGTTCATATTTTGACAAAAAATGGCATTTCCATGAACTCCTTGAAATGGTCTACCTTCAGACCTACCCAACATAGGATCTTCTCCATTCCCTTCTTAAATTATAGCATCATGTTCCTCACTGGGGGAAAAGAACAACAACTCATGGTGAGATAAATGTTACTTTAAGCAGAGCTTGATAGGTTCTGGCCTGTGTAAAATCATTTATTTGAAATACAGTGTCCTCCAATAGTATGGTAAAGGTTTGTTATTGGTTATATTTGTTATATACGTAAGGGATTTTGACTTGAGATCAGGTGTTTCCTTTTGCATGGATTGTTCCCACATAAAGGAGTAGTGAGTATCTAGTCCTGGTTAAAGCTTTTGTTTTCATCTGTGGAGATTTCATTTGGAGGCAGAGGCATACACCAACCCTGTTCCTGGAGATCTGTAGGTTTGCATCTCAACCCTAATTTGGCACACCCCATTCTATTAGTTAGAAGCTCAATGAGATCTCTGGCTGTTGAATGAGGACAGTAGGCCACCAAGAACAGCACTGGGCAGCTCTGACATGACAAGAGAACTAACTATGGCTGAAAAACAATCTGTAAACAAATAAAAATTCATTGAGAACGACAGCACAGAAACTGGGTAAATCAAGTATAGCAGTTTGGAAAGTCTTGAATAAGAAAGGAACCACAGGTGGACTTACTATTCGGGTAGGCCAAAAAAGACAACTACAGCTGATGACAGAATAATCCTAAGCGCTTTTAAGAAAAAATCCTAAAACAATGGTCAGTGACATCATCGGCAGTTGAGAGTGGCGAGAGTGAGAATATCACAAACCACCATATGCAGAAAACTTGAGAGCAGAATTATAGAGACTACACTTCAAGATGCAAACCTCTCATCAGCAGCAAAAATCACCAGATGAGAATTACAGAGATGAGCCAGAAGAGTTCTGGAACAGAGCGTTATGGACAAATGAGACCAAGATAAACCTTGAACAAGGTGATGGAAACCCAAATATGTGGAGAAAGGAAAGAACAGCCAATAATTGAAAGCCCCTTCCCTCATCTTTCAAATATAGGGGGAGGAGGTACAGTAGTGTTATGGCTAGGGAATGCGTGGCTGGTTCTGGAACAGACTCACTTGTCTTTATTGATTATATAAAAGAGGATGGCAGCAGTGCATTTGATCTGGAAGTGTACAGACAGACTTTGTCTGGCTGTGTACTAAGAAATTCCTCCAACTTCATTGGCTGCCGCTTCATCCTGCAGCAAGACAATGACTCCAAACACACTGCCTATGCAACAAAGCATTCAAATCCAATCAAGCATGCATTTCACTTGCTGAAGAGGAGAATGGAGACCAAAACCCTCCAAAACAAAGATCAACCGAAAGTGGCTGCAGTGAAGGCCCGAAAAGGCTCTTCCAAAGAGGATACGAAACATTTGGGGATGTCAATGGGTCATAGACTTTATGCAGTTAATGCAATTAAGGGCTGCACAACCAAACATTACTTTATGGCTTTGATTGACTTAAGTTGATCTGTTAACCTAATTGTGCATAGCTGAAAATGGGGGTACTCAAAACAAAAACAGCTATTTCTTTAAAATGGTACACAAAAACACACACATGTAAATACCATGAAATGTCCTTTTGTCTTATTGTCATCTTTCGATTTCAAATCCAAATGCCTTAATTATATAGCAAAAATCACAAATTTCACTCTACCATTACCATACTATTTGAGGGCACTACACTTACAATCTTGCACAAATATAATTCCTTTAGACTACTGAGTTAGGGTTGAAATGTCCATTTTCAACAATATTCAGAACAAAAGTCTTCTTTTCATGTGATTGGTTGGTTATCAACATACACTACCAGTCAAAAGTTTTAGGACACACATACTTTTCAAGAAAAATGATTAAAAAAGGAATACCTTTTATTTAACACAAAAATGATCAAAATCTTAGATCAATCACAGTTGAAACCTGCTGAGCATATTCATGCCATTTTTTTTTCTACAAGTGCAGTCATATGGTTCCGAAAGTTCACACCAACAGGGCTGTAGAAGTTCCCACAGATTTGTTGCACTTGTGGGTTGCTTCTCCTTGACCTTTTTGTCCAATTCGACCCAAACTAGCTTGACTGTACTTCATTTGTTGGAAAATGGAAAGAATTTGTTCATTTAGGCTAACTAAATATGGCTTTTTTATGAACTCCAAAATTAAGGTTTTCTTAGATTTCTGTGCCATTTGAGGTAATTTACACAAGTTAAACTGCTTAAAGTTCACCAAAAACAGTGCAACACGAGTAAAATGTACTAAAACTGGACCAGTAGTGTATGGATCTCAAGGATCTACGGTGTGTCAAGTTTTATCAACATCTAAATTGAAAAAAACATAAAATATGTATTTGACCAAGGCCTTCTATTTAGGGGATTTTAAATTGCATCATATAGTAAACACAGTAAACATACACTGAAAGGAATATTTTGCACTACTGACAGTATTGAACGCAACAAAATTAAGCAAATACTGCTTCTCTGAAGCTTGACGCTACCTACTTAACACTTGAGGATATCACCACATGTTGCACTCTCTGTATAAGCCAAGCTCTGCACTAACCAAAACAAGCTAATATCATAAACACCATTCAGAACATCAAGACCTACAGTACTTACATGGTACGGTAGCGTACTTCCTGTCTGGAACAGAAGAACTTGTACCCAAGGAACAGTACAAGAGTCAGGGAGAATGCCAGAACCATGCCCCCGATGAAGCTGCCTGTGTCAAATGTGGAGGCAGTATGGGTCTGGGCTGCGGCGTTGGTGGCACCTGCTCCAAAACAATAAATGTGAGTTTGTAAGCACAGCATACCATTTTTATTAGGACCTGTGCCAGCTGAAATGGGGGAATTGTTCCTACAATCTCAATCTTAAACTCTTAAACCATGGCCTACTCCCAGCCTTTATACACATGTTCCTTAAGAGTATCTGGCTTCAAAGTATATTAGGTGTGCTACCACATGCCACAAAATCCAATGCACAAGTTTATATTTGAGGAAATCTCCTTTGGCTGCTCTGATTGAGCCAAAACGATCTGGTCAATCATGAAAACCAGACAAAGCTACACTTTTGCTTGCTGACATGGCCAGAAAGACTACTGGATTAACTGAATGCAGTTCTGGCTTCTTTAAACTCAAACTACGCAATATTGTCCAATACTGCTCGCCTTCATTGACTCTTGAAAGCGTAGATGCATTACCTGTAGCTGTAGAACCAGGAGGTTGACTGGTGCTTGTCATCAGAGTTGATATTGTCCTGGTGGTTGTGATAGATGCAGAGGAAGCAGCTGAGCTGGTAACTTGGCCCGCTACTGTAGTCGAAGAAGCATTTGTTTCTGCAGTCGTCCTGATTACAATTGCTGGTGTAATAGTTGATAATTCTGTTGTTTTGGTCTCCCTGATTTCATTGTGAGGAACTGCAGTTGCTTGAGATAGAAAAGAATGACAAAAATAGTTATAAAGAGTAATCAAGCATAAAATATTTGGAGTTTAGAATATTAAACACAGATCCCTTCCCAACATCTTGCATTCTATAAATAAGAAAAAATGTTGTTAACTTTGCTGCTTAAAAACAATGCAAGGAATTACAAGGCTGAAAGCTGGCATCATGTTTTAAACTTCAAAATAATTGGAATAAAATCTCAAGCTGACTTTTGCTTTGGCTTCTAATAAGGTGGATGTGACTGAGAGTGATCCACTGATCACACAATTATAACATCTTCCCTTGACACTGGAAACCTCTGTACAGTCCAAATCATGCGCCAGTGAAAACAATTAACAAGGAGTGGTACCACAACAAATTTATCTGCATGTGCAATATTCATATGGAATACAGTGAGGACTCTGGGGCAGACACAAAATAGAAAATTAAAATAGGAAAAAAAAACATTATTCATAGAATCAACAAATACTGTAGGTACGTGAGAGGCATACTGCAGTATTTTTTCAGAGAGGACAAAGTAACATGCTGATAATTCCTGCTGTCTGGAGAGACTGGTCATAGTTTTTATGCTTATGAACGGCCATTGTGATCTCAGCACAGACACAATCTGGATTTTTCAAATGCTGAGTCAATTTGGCATTGGCTGGGAGCCTGTTCCGGTGTTTGAAAGGTACGCCAGAACTGCCTGACAAGAAGCATCCAGTGCAATCTCAATACAATATGTCAAGCTGATCTATGGGTTAGTTATGAAACCGAACAAAACAGTGAAACACAGTAAGCAGTAGTTCATTTTGCACTTTTCAATCAGTATAAACTGTAGATAATTTCCCAAATGATTTGTGGTTTTTGAGTTACTAAACCCCATGCAGTGTTCTTATCAAAGGTTCCCATCTAAGCATCTTTTGCATATTTTGAACTAAAAATGTCTTCATATTTTCATGTGTAATTCCACAATAATCTGGTATTGACAGTATTATTTTATGTATACTGTGTATGGAAGTCACTAGCCTTGTATTTGACTTTGAAGTATTGGTGATTCAGAAAACATGGATGCAATAATATTTTATCATTTTGTGAACCCTGCCCTTGCCCTGAATTTTTACAAGAGTGAGAGAAGAGCATTACCGCATTAGGCAAAATAATCAAGTTTCCAGTTACCACACTTAGACATCAAATTGAGGATGCGCATTTGTGAATTGTATACACTCAGAGGCCACTTCATTAAGCACACATACACATTAACACAAATAACCTGCTCCTCCAAACAGTATGCAGACATGCAGAAGAGGTTGTTGTTCGACCAAACATTAGAATGGGCAAGATGCCTGAGCTAAGCGACTTTGACCGTGAATGTAGGTGCCAGATGTGGTTGTTACAGAATCTCTAAAACAGCTGCCATCCTGGGATTTTCCTCCAGTAGTCTTTAGAGTTTATAGAGAATGATGGAATAAACAGAAAACATCCAATGAGTGGAAGTTTTGCAGGCGAAACAGCTGGTTAATGAGTAGGGTTGCCAGACATCCAGTTTTCGACCAGAATATTTGGTTTTCAAATTTCATGTCCGTTTTGTGGTCCCAACTGGACAATGTAATGTCCAGTCAAAGTAATTGCTGGAAGCAATTTATATTATTTTCTAATGAATTGGCGTATGAGTAACCATAAGAATGGCCCGGTCTGATGTTGGTTCCGAGACTGCTCATATTAGAATTATGAGTAGACACATCAACTTGAAATTGAACAAGCGTCAGGATATCCAACATCTGTAACCTATGCTATTTCAGAACGCAGCATAGTTTTTTATTTACATTTTTTAAATTGAGATATGTGTTAATGCAACATCTGTCTTAGGATGACTACCCCACTGCAGTATTAAATCACCACATCTCTATTAGATCATCACTGATTTAGTAAAAAAGCCTAAATGTTAAAATTTATTTTTGCAGCTAGATTTTGTGACACGTTGCATACTTCTTCCTGCCTGGCTGACATCTCCACCTGGATGGCCAGCCACTACCTGAAGCTCAACCTCAACAAAACTGAGCTGCTCTTCTTCCCATAGAAGACCTCCTTACTACGTGAGCTCTCAATCACGGTTGATGGCACCACAGTAACTGCCTCTCACTCTGCTAAGAGCCTGGGGGTGGTCCTGGATGACCAACTGGACCTCAAGAAGCACATCAAGGCAACATCACGGTCCTGCAGATTCCTTCTGTACAACATCAGAAGGATTCGACCATACCTGACCACGCACTCTACCCAGCTGCTTGTCCAGGCTATGGTGACCTCCCGCCTTGATTACTGCAACTCTCTCCTTGCAAGCCTGCCAGCTTGTGCCATACATCCACTACAGATGATCCAAAACGCTGCTGCCAGACTCATGTACAACCTTCCCAAATTCTCCCACGTCACTCCTCTGCTGCGATCACTCCACTGGCTACCGGTCGCTGCCAGGATCCGGTTCAAAGCCTTAACTCTCGCCTACACTGCAGTCAACAGGACAGACCCTATCTACTTGCAAGACATGATTCAACCCTATACGCCTGCTCGACCACTCCGCTCTGCAGCAGCAGGGCGCCTTGTACCCCCTCCCACCTGAGGAAAGGGATCACAGAGCTTCTCCACCTTAGCTCCCCAGTGGTGGAACGAACTCCCTGTCCCTCTTTGAACCTCTCCCACACCACCCATCTCCTGCCGTGGTCTGAAGACTCTTCAGACTATACCTGGACTAACTTCCACCACTCTGTATATTTCACTCTAAATCCACCCCCCCCCCCCCCCCATTTCACGACACTCGTTACATGTTCCCCCATCCCAGCACTTTTTGGTCATTTGTATTTGTCCTAATACTGTAGCTGGTTCTTCTGCCTAGTCGGCTCTGCAGAGGTTAGGTCAGAATAGTGTTCACTGTGTGAACTAAACTGTGTTCTTGGCTAGAAATATCTGTACAAAATAAGTATTGTATCTTATTGAACCTGTGTTTTGTAGTTGTCCATGACCATGAAATGCACTTTTTGTACGTCGCTTTGGATAAAAGCGTCTGCCAGATAAATGTAATGTAATGTGATGCATACCTTACGTTTTGCAAAATGACGCCACGGCGCTGTAGCCCGAATGGTTAAAAAGGACTGTAGCAATTTATAGGCCGTTACGATTCGAGCCATACAAGCATAAACTGAACGCTTACACACAAAATTTCATGTCACTGCACTTTATCCGCCACACGAAATGCGAATTTAGCGTACTGTGTATTTCAGTGTAACATGATGCAAATACGTTCAAACAGCGCTGATCGCAGATAGACTTAGTATTTAATGAGCAAACCATTATAGTAACAGACTATTTGTAGTTAATTACGCTGTTATATTTCGTGCTACAGAATTAGGCTACTCAAGAAAACCTTTAGTACATGGTGTTTAAGTAACGATTTTTCTTCTGCAATCGAGTATTATTAGAATCTACAGGCCTTGGAAAACACTAGGCATTCGGCGCTTGATGTATGGGAGTAGTTCTATAATACTCCAAATATGGATGAATTCCCACTTGTTGATATAATTAGATAGACATAAACTGCACATCGTCATGCAACTTCCGCATCCACAACATTAACAAGATAACGTGACAAATCGTTTAGACCTGGTTAATTATTATCAAAACCTAACGAAGGCACAATCACTGTACTGTTAGCTACTGTAGTGGCACGTTACACCAGGTAGGCTACTTACCGCTAGATTTGAGAACGAACAAACAGGAAGTTAGTAATGGCCATGTCACCAAGAGCTGAATCGCTTTACACACCATTTCGTCTGCAACTTTATATAAGTTATAGACTACAGATCAATATCCTACAGTTCAAAGTCTGTATCCAGTACATGTAACGCGCAGTTGCAATGTACATAAACAAACATATGTTAAATTCACGACCCTAAAAACTGGATCGGAAGAGTTTTTAAAAGCCCTAGAAACGTGATCATAGGTAGGCTAGAGTTGACAATTTCCCCTTTTCTTCGCCCGGCGACAGTGTTCATAAAGAGGTGAGCGCTCGAGACTGAACATGAGGAGTAGGCAGGGCTTCGAAGAAGAACTTCCAAATTTAGACCCCTATCGTTAAAGGTGTACCCACAATTGGTCGAAGTACGAAATGATCAGTTTATATTCAGTGTGATATCAGATATATTTTATTTGTGTATTTTATACGGACTACCTCATTGTCCATTTTACCACAGCACGTTTACGCCTGCATGTGCGCATATGGAACGTTTTAACGTTTCAGCAAACGAAAATAATTTTAAAATTCTTAAAAGTATATAGATAGCCTACTTATATTTAGCTATTATCCTTTAAAAGGATACGTTACTTTCGTAAGTATTAAACCCATTCTCTGGTACCTCGAAATTAGTGCAGTCGCGAAGATGGCAATTTCAAGCCATTCAAAAGCGCTTACTGTTTTCAGGATCAAATGTTTTTTGGGGGGCCATTAGTTAGCTAGTCAGTTTAAGGGAAATACAGTTAAAAATAAACTTACCAAAAGGTACTGATTAGGACAAGAACACAGAAATACCAAAGTATTTGGATATCCCAGTACTATTTAGCTGCCGCTGAATGATCAAGAAGTGAAAGTTGCATCATATCACCCAGGCCTCCAAACTGCTTGACCAAACAAAGGAGGATAGCAAGAAAAAGCCTAAAAATATGTAAGGGTTGAGATTGCTCAATGGCTGAGAATGGAGAAAATGTGCAACTAAACAATATCTAGAGCACTACAAAAATCTAGAGTGTATGGCTATGATCAAAATCCCCATAGCACGGTATTTTGTCAAACACAACAATATCTGCACTTCTGCTGCACATTGAGGGTAATATTGTGCTGCCTGCTCTGCTTCCTTAAGCTGCCTGTCCTCCCTCTGTAATGAAACTCTCCCAACATTCTGACCTCATCGATGTCCGTTGAGTTTCATGCACTGTGTTAAAGTTGTCCTGTCCGCTGGTCCCGTAAGGCAGTAATGAAGATGCCTTCCTTTATTGGTGAGGACTATTGTCAGAGGAACTGAATTGTCTCACAGCTGATGTCAGTAAGCGAACCGACGCTTCACCATAGGTCTCACCAATAGTAGTAAAAATTAGTAAAAACAAAAAACAAACAAAAAAAAAAAACAGGAGAAAGGCCTGACCTGTCCCGGTGTTTTGTGTGGAGTAAAGCCAGAATAAATGCACTGTGATGTGACTGAATGAAAAGCCACCACATTGTGTTTAGCAGAGTTCTTTATTAAACCTGTTAACATCCATCACCCTACTACTTTCTCACAACATTAGACCTTGATGCCCTAAGTTACAGCTCAGTCACGGACATCATCAAGCGATGCCTATTAAACTCAGAAGTTGATTTTAAAAATGAAATTGCATTGTCTCGGATAACGTAGAATGTTAAAAGCATACAATGAAACCCTCAAAGGCTTGATGCCACATCCAGGTAATTTAAGCATGTTATGCTCAAATTGTGACACTCGCAATTGGCATTTGGGCTACAAAATTCCCAAAATTTAACAAATGTGGGATTTTCAAACATTGTACAAGAAGTGGCACTGTGATTCCAGGTGTGGATGGCCTACTCCTTAAATTCAAAGAAGGGGTCAGAGTGTGGTGCAGAAAGCTGTGTGTGAAAGGGACACCAATGTGTCATTCATTCATTCATTGTGCAAACATTGCTGGAAATGATCATCTGTACTTAACTCGTGTCAATTGATATAGATTACTGGTAGGGGCAATGCAATAACTGACTGACAAGAAGTCTCCATTGACCTCTTGCTAAGGGATGACTGAACTGCAGGTGAGAAACCTTGATAAACTGTTGCCCCAACTTATAAGGTAAAGAAGACAAATACAGATAACTATTATTTAAGGGACATCTGAACCACCAGAAGTTGTCTCTTTTACAGAATAGACATAGTAACTGGCTGAACCATTTATACACAACATTAACACTAACAAATGCTTTAAAAAGTAGTTGACAAGTATTCCATATAAAATATAACATTTACTTAATTTGATTCACAGAAGTATAAATATAATCTTCTGAAAGATATATGACTTATCAAAACATAACTTTGCATTTCTGTACAAAACGTAGTACAATCTGTACATTTCATAGAAGAGGGCACAGAATCATCAAAAACATTACCGTGTATCAGGAAGACATCAGGAAAATGTCAGGTTACTTTTGCGCAAAACTCACAGAGGAAGAATCTTTTGTTCCAATGCAGACAGAAAACAAAATCCAAAACAAGACAAATAAATAATGTGTACTAGATGTATATTCTGATGGAGATTTATAATTACATGCCTTTTAGCAGTTATAAAATGTTGATAGGCTAGCAGTCTCATGCATTTTTGAAGGGTTATTGCAAATGATCCAGTTGGATTTATCCAGTAATGCTTCTGTCAATTATGAAAAAATAAAATTTAAATACAACCCATGACTTACATTTCAAATCAGATATACAGTACAGAGAATTGTTGCAAGTGGTACAGTAAATGAATTGTATATTTGTTAAGAGTATGTGAATCACAAGGTGACAAAGCATTCAAATCAATGGGTAGGAATGAGATAGTATGATAAAACATACAGCAAATACACAGAAAGTTCACAAATGTTTAGAAAATTCAGAGTGCCTAAAAGCATGACCATCTCAGAATTCACAATGCATACTGGCATCAAAGGTTTTAACCAGGTCAAGGGATCGAAAGAACCCAATTCATCAAAAGAATGCAAGAGAGAAAGGATGTCGTTAATCTATATGTATCTGCATAACTGCACATTTTTATTTTGTCTGTTTTTTAACGTATTCAATTGTCAGGTTTGAGCAGCAAGCTTTTGCTAGAGACGATAAATTATTTTTAAAAATAATAAGATTCAAAACTTTTATCAAAAGGTAAGAATATAAAAAGCAAGTATTTTTGTTTGCACTGTGCAGCCAGCAACCATATTTACCCATACAGCATCTCATGTCACATTTCTAACATACATTTATACAGGTATCAGACCTGAGTCAAATAACATTTTAGACACCTGTAGAATTCCTGAAGATTACCGATTTTAGAAAAAGTCATCATCATTATATATGTTCAGGTGATAATAGTTCAGTGACATGCTTTGTTGGAGATTCTCAGGGATCTTCAGCTGTGTTTTCAAAATTTACCTAGCATCTAAAGAGTTAAAATTATTTTTAATGTTACTGATGTTTGACTCAGGTCTGGTAGGTATCACTTTATCATCCACCGAAATCTGTTGTTCTGACAGTGGAACTGAACACCCTCTCCACCCCAGCTTCCTTTTACGAGTGACTCCCCAGAATTTCATCCAGATTTATGTCTTTCATCCAGTCATCGTTCCCCGGTCCTGACTTTAGCAGGGAATCAATGAAATCTGAGTCCGAGTTGATACCGGGGACCGTGTTGTCTCCATCTTGGAGAAAGTCAAAGGTCAGATCACCGCTCTGGTTGCTGTGGTAACCACGGCCATTCTGGGTAGAGGAGTTCCCAAATGTGCCCATGGAAGGCGGTGCCAGTGTCGGTGAGCTCTGATTCAGGTTTGCCACTGTAGGAAGAGGGGCCATTTTGGGCCCCACCCCATGTCCATTTATGACCTGGTTTAGAGGAAGCATGGGCGTGTCTGGTGTCATCTGATTGGGTGGGACCATGGGCCTCTGGGGGAAGTTAGGTCCACGTATGTTGCAAGCGCCTGAGTGTGGTAGGTTCAGGAGGGGGCCAGGGAATCTCCTCAGGCCCAGAGGGGTCTGTTTAGAGCCTTGCCCCCAGTTTAGGGGTGCCCCCACATTATTGTTGCCTGTGAGCATGCTCATCAGTCTCTGCCGAGGCATTCCAGCGGTTTCCTGGCCCCCTGGAGGTCTTATATTTTGGCCATTTGACCCAGGGCCCGACCCAAAAGCCCCGCCCAGAATACCGGGCCCTGGAAACCCCATGCTGTTGTGGTTTGGACCGACTGGGTTCTGGTTGCCAAGTTGTTGGAGCTGGTTGACAGTCTGGATGCTATACCTTCCCTGTGAAGGATCCGGCCTGCTTGCAAATCGTCTGTCATTGGGCGCGGCGGTCATCTTGGTGCCTTGGCCAGTAGGAACGTGGCAGGAGCTGGTCTGTAGGGCACTCTGGCTGGACATGGTACTCGTCGGTGCCTGGGACGAGTTCATGCTGAGAGGCAGTCCGCTTCCTAAACAAGTGAACATATTGTTTTACAGTAAGAAATATATATACAGTAGTCTGTACCGTTAAAACAGTAACCAATTTAGACCCAACAAACCATGTGCAGTGAGTTAACGTGTTATCATATAGATCGGAAAACAGTATTGTTTTACATATTGGAGGCTGATTGCATAGAAACAGAGATCAATCATCAGAGAAAATTTACTGTATAGTCTCTTAAAATAGATCACACAATGACTGGGGGTTCTGCAAGAAAATAAAACCAGTAGAAACTTTGAACATAACTGGCCTTAATACATAAATAAAAAAATTCACATGCTTTTGCATGTGTACCTTTGTCAGGCACTACTGAATTCATCACATACAGTTCTATTCTTTGAATGAATGATGAATTAATTAGAATTGCTTTTCTGAATTGCCTGAATTGAACAGAACTATAGGACTGACACTGATGATCAAACATACAGTATGTGAAAAGATAAATGTGAAATCAACTACTGACTGTCATGGTCCTGTTTTCCTGTCTGTGTTTCCCCTGTTGGGCCGCCAGATGGCGGCACTTCTGTTTTGTGTCCTGCTCCCCCCCTGTTAATTGTATGATTGTTTCATTGTCTCGTTATCCCATCATTGTTCCCACCTGTGTCTTGTTATCCCCTCCTTCTGGTTTGATTGTTTTTTGAGTTCACCTGTGTCTTGTTACCCCTTGTCTATTTAAGTTCTCTGTTCCCTTGACTCGGGTGCTGGTTCCTTGCGTTTGTTCTGCCTTGTGTTTGTTACCCATGTATGTTCAGACCATTTATACCTGCCTGCGTTCTTTTACCTGTTTGTGTTTGTTACCTGACGTACATGTACCTGCCTGCTTGTGTTTGTTTCCAATGTTGCAAACCGTATGTACCTGCTTGTATTTTGTGCCTGACTGTGTTTTTGTTTGACCTTCCCTTGTGCTCTGCCTTCCCGTGTTCTACCCTGCTTGTGTTTGTTCCTGACTTTCATGTACCTGCCTTCTTGTGTTTGTTCCCAAATTCTATTTGTTACAAACCGTTTGTACCTGCCTGTATTTTATTCCTGACTTGTGTTTCGTTTGACCTTCCCTTGTGCTCTCCCTTCCCGTGTTCTGCCCTGTCTGTGTTTTTGAGTTCCTGTTTTCTGTTTCATTAGATTATTTTTTGAGTTTGTGTTTTAGCCCATTGTGGCCTTGTCTGTTCCCTGTTTGTTCACCTGTCGTTAGTAAAGTCTTTGTTAATTTTCTCCCTTTTGAGTTTTGTGTTTTTTTTTTTCCACTCTGCGCCTGGGTCCCAGCACCCGTACCGTGACAGAAGGAACCAGCCAGTGTGGGACCCAGCAGAGTTTTTTTTTATTTTTTATTTATTTATTAATTTAAAAAAAATTTTTTTTTTTTTATTGTTTAACATGCCATCGGGGTGGTGGGAGCTTGAGCCTCCCAGTGCCCGGGGCGGGCGGTCACGGAGGCGCCGTGGTCGGGCTGCCTCCCGGTCGGCCGGACCTCCAGCTGCTCAGCAGGCGGATCTTGACCCTTTTGAGGGGTCTCGGCTTGCCATTTTTCCGGGGTCCGGCCCGCGGGGGTCCCGCCGGTCCCGTCCGGCTACCCAGCCGGGTTCCCTACAGCTGTGGTCTGTGTTCCTGTCCCCTGCCCAGCCCAGACGGCAGGGCCCTCGGCCTGCTCCACCCCAAGTCCTGGAGGGGCCTTCACGGCCTGCTCTGCCCCGGGTGCCGGAGGGACCTTCACGTTCTACTCTGCCCCGGATGCCGGAGGGACCTTCACGGCCTGCTCTGCCCCGAGTCCCGGAGCGGCCTTCACGGCCTGCTCTGCCCCGAGTCCCGGAGCGGCCTTCACGGCCTGCTCTGCCTCAAGTCCCGGAGAGGCTCCCAGATCCGCCTCGAGCCCCGGAGAGGCTCCCAGAGCCGCCTCGAGCCCCGGAGAGGCCCCCAGAGCCGCCTCGAGCCCCGGAGAGGCCCCCAGAGCCGCCTCGAGGCCCCCAGAGCCGCCTCGAGCCCCGGAGAGGCCCCCAGAGCCGCCTCGAGCCCCGGAGAGGCCCCCAGAGCCGCCTCCAGCCCCGGAGGCCCTGCCTGCTCTGACCCTTCCGCGGAGGCCGCCTGCTACACCCAAGTTTCGGGCTTTACTTGCGCCTCAAGCCCCGGGGGGGCCTCCGGAGCCGCCTCAAGCCCCAGGGGGGCCTCCGCAGCCGCCTCGAGTCCCGGGGGGGCCTCCGGAGCCGTCCAGAGCCCCGGAGAGGACAACGGTCCCATCTGTTGTCCCGCAGGGTCCGCCGCAGACTGCTCTGGCCGCCCCGCAGGCTAAGCCACCTGCCTTGCCCCCTAGCGTTCGTTCTCCCCCTGGCGTTCGTTCTCCCCCTAGCATTCGTGCTCCTCCTATTGTTCTCGCGCCCCCCAGTGTCCGTTCTTCCCCTAGTGTTCTTGCTCTCCCTAGTGTCCACACCTTGCCCCCTGGCGTTCGTGCTCCCCCTGGCGTTCGTGCTCCTCCTATTGTTCTCGCGCCCCCCAGTGTCCGTTCTTTCCCTAGTGTTCTCCCTCCCCCTAGTGTCCACACCTTGCCCCCTGGCGTTCGTGCTTCCCCTGGCGTTCGTGCTTCCCCTGGCGTTCTTGCTCCCCCTAGTGTTCTCGCACCCCCCAGTGTCCATTCTTTCCCTAGTGTTCTCGCGCCCCCCAGTGTCCGTTCTTTCCCTAGTGTTCTCGCTCCCCCTAGTGTTCTCGCGCCCCCCAGTGTCCGTTCTTTCCCTAGTGTTCTCGCTCCCCCTAGTGTCAACACCTTGCCCCCTGGTGTTCGTGCTTCCCCTGGCGTTCGTGCTTCCCCTGGCGTTCGTGCTTCCCCTGGCGTTCGTGCTTCCCCTGGCGTTCGTGCTCCCCCTGGCATTCGTGCTTCCCCTAGTGTTCTCACGCCCCCCAGTGTCCGTTTTCCCCCTAGTGTTCCCCCGTCCTCTAGTGTTCCCCCGTCCTCCAGGGTTCGTCCTTCCCCCGGTCTCGTCGCTCCCCCCAGTGGTCGTCCCTCCCCCGGTCTCGTCGCTCCCCCCAGTGGTCGTCCCTCCCCCGGTCTCGTCGCTCCCCCCAGTGGTCGTCCCTCCCCCGGTCTCGTCGCTCCCCCTGGTGTCCATTCTCCCTTTGGTGTCTGTCCTCCCAACTGTGTGTCCGTGTGTTCCCCGGCCCCCCTGTCTAATTGTCTGCCCGCCTGTTTGTCTGTTAGTCTACCCGTATGTGTGTCAGCCAGTTTGTTGGCCTGTTTGTCTGCCCCCCAGGCCGTCAGCCCATCGGCCAACGTGTTTGCCCGCCTGTCTGCCTGTCTGTCTGTGTGCCAGTCCGCGTGTGTTTTGTCTTGTTTGCCTGTGTGTCAGTCCCTATGTCAGTTGTTGGGTTCCCTCCTCGCCTTCCCTGTCTACTTGTCCCTTTGTGTGTCCATCGGTGTCGCCGTGTGCCTCCCCGCCTGCTTGTCCCTGTGTCTGTCTTTTTAGGTCTCCCTATTGTGCCAGTATCTGGCAGTCTGTTTCCCCCTCAGTCTTGTCCAACCCAGTCCAGTGTTGTCGTGCCCCGTCTCGTTGCTGTCCTGTGTCCACCTCGCCCCAGTCCAGTCCTGTATGTCTGCCTTGCCCCTGTCCAAGTCCCCCCTGGTTTCCTGAGTTCCCCCTGGTTTCCTGAGTCCCCCTGTCGCCCGAGTGCGGGCCCTGAGTTTCCCCCGAGTCGCCCGATGTGCGGGCCCTGAGTTTCCCCCGAGTCGCCCGATGTGCGGGCCCTGAGTTTCCCCCGAGTCGCCTGATGTGCGGGCCCTGAGTTTCCCCCGAGTTGCCCGATATGCGGGCCCTGAGTTTCCCCCGTGTCGCCCGGGTCCTGCCCAGCCCTGAGTCTCCCCGTGTCGCCCTGTTTTCCTAGTTCCTGAGTTTTGTCCCAAGTTTTCCTGTGTTCTGTTTTCCCCCGTCGTCCTGTTCCCCCGTCCGAGTCCAGTCCCGAGTCCTGTTCCCCCGTCCGAGTCCAGTCCCGAGTCCTGTTCCCCCGTTCGAGTCCAGTCCCGAGTCCTGTTCCCCCGTCCCAGTCCTGAGTCCCGTCCTGTTCCTGTCCAGTCCTGTTTCTGCCCTGAGTCCTGTGTCCAGTCCTGTTCCTGTCCAGTCCTGTTTCTGCCCTGAGTCCTGTTTCCAGCCCCGAGTTCCCGTCCAGCCCCGAGTTCCCGTCCAGCCCCGAGTTCCCCTCCAGCCCCGAGTTCCCCTCCAGCCCCGAGTCTTGTTCTTGTTTTGTTCCTGTCCTGCCCAGTCCAGCCCCGAGTCTTGTTCTTGTTTTGTTCCTGTCCTGCCCAGTCCAGCCCCGAGTCTTGTTCTTGTCTTGTTCCTGTCCTGTCCAGTCCAGCCCTGAGTCTTGTCCTGTCCAGTCCAGTCCTGTTTCTGCCCCAGTTCTGTGTCCAGTCCCTGTTCCTGTCTGAGTCCTGTCTCTAGCCCCCACCCTCTGTTGACTCCCTCCCCGGGTCGGCCTCCTGGGACGTCAGGAGCCGTCCCTTGGGGGGGGGGGTACTGTCATGGTCCTGTTTTCCTGTCTGTGTTTCCCCTGTTGGGCCGCCAGATGGCGGCACTTCTGTTTTGTGTCCTGCTCCCCCCCTGTTAATTGTATGATTGTTTCATTGTCTCGTTATCCCATCATTGTTCCCACCTGTGTCTTGTTATCCCCTCCTTCTGGTTTGATTGTTTTGAGTTCACCTGTGTCTTGTTACCCCTTGTCTATTTAAGTTCTCTGTTCCCTTGACTCGGGTGCTGGTTCCTTGCGTTTGTTCTGCCTTGTGTTTGTTACCCATGTATGTTCAGACCATTTATACCTGCCTGCGTTCTTTTACCCGTTTGTGTTTGTTACCTGACGTACATGTACCTGCCTGCTTGTGTTTGTTTCCAATGTTGCAAACCGTATGTACCTGCTTGTATTTTGTGCCTGACTGTGTTTTTGTTTGACCTTCCCTTGTGCTCTGCCTTCCCGTGTTCTACCCTGCTTGTGTTTGTTCCTGACTTTCATGTACCTGCCTTCTTGTGTTTGTTCCCAAATTCTATTTGTTACAAACCGTTTGTACCTGCCTGTATTTTATTCCTGACTTGTGTTTCGTTTGACCTTCCCTTGTGCTCTCCCTTCCCGTGTTCTGCCCTGTCTGTGTTTTTGAGTTCCTGTTTTCTGTTTCATTAGATTATTTTTTGAGTTTGTGTTTTAGCCCATTGTGGCCTTGTCTGTTCCCTGTTTGTTCCTGTCGTTAGTAAAGTCTTTGTTAATTTTCTCCCTTTTGAGTTTTGTGTTTTTTTTTTCCACTCTGCGCCTGGGTCCCAGCACCCGTACCGTGACACTGACACAATGCCAGAGAATGCCAGAGAGGTAAGACATTGTTTCCATCTAAAAAAGTCTGCATAATCCTTTATGAATTACATACGTAGTGATTAACATACGTAATGTGTAATATATGTATATATACATGCGTTACATATATACAAACAGAAGGTTTTGACAATGAAAATCCATACCTTTGTAAAGATTAGCTTGTTGCACTCCCACCATATTTCTTCTTGGCTGTTTATAATCTGGTGGGGGTCTGGTTAAATGACGGCTGAGCTGATCTTGTGGATTTATTTTGTCCTGAAATGCAACACAAAATGCACACATCGGGTAAGGGATTCTGGTGAAAACAGAGAAGTAGGAAATAAGAAGATGAATAGGATAAACTGATTCCTGATGGGTTCGCAATTTTTAATTTCAGCACCCCCCCCCCCCCCCCATTTGGGAATAAATAAATAAAATATATAAATAAACATAATATCAAAATTAATTTGTTTCTGGTTTTCTATCAATATTTTTGTATTTTCTTTGTTTATTTGTTGATTGATTGATTGACTGCAGGTTTGGTGTCCTCCATACAGACCAGCTTCCACCGGTTGTTGCAAAATGAGCAAGCAAACAGAAGTACAGAGATAACCGTATGTAGCAATACACATGTTCCATGGTTGATTTGGTGGCATTACTGCACGTATTGAATGCTCACCGAGTCAGGGACGATCTGCTGTTGTAGAGCCAGTTGTCTCTGCATTGCCTGGTTCTTGCCAAGGACCTTTGGCTGGTTGCTGGCAGTTGCAGGGGACTGCTGTGCCTGGGTCAACCTGCTCCCAAAGCTCATATTGGACGGAAGGCGAGACCCAGGAGGCAGGGCCTAACGATTGAAAAAAAACATCATACACATGGTACAATTATACACAGTGGAACTTGTTCGTTAGCCTACTTATAAGCTTGACAAGATTAACCTTATAGAAAATTACTTCAAGCCTGACCAGGCTAACCTAACAGTAATAGAGGTTAACCATGTTAACCGTATGGTACTATGAGCTTGACCAATGTAAAGGGATAAGTCCTTTATTTTGGGTGATAATTTCAGTTTTAGTGTATCTTTTTTATTAACCAATACTGTTTTAGAATGGCTAGTACTTTGACCTGAGGTTTCCCTTATAGTACTATGACCTGACCAGGTTCACTGCATAGTACTATGAGCCTGACCAAGTTAATACTGGTGTGAGATAACATCCAGGGGATGTGCTTTGTTAATAATTTCTATTTGTATGTCTATCAGTATTTCCTTCTCTTAATCAATCAATAATTGATCACTTGATCAATGAACTATCAGGTAGATAAGAAAACTAGTAGTTCTACAGGCCTTGAGGTCCAGATTTGAGTATCACTGATTTTCAGCAAGAGTTCAAACTCAACTGGTGCAACTCATGAAATTTCCACCAGAGGGCGGTGCTGTTCAACAACACAGACGCAAGCCATGAAGCGTGCACCTTCAAAAAAGTTTGAAATGATAAGATAATATATGTAAAAATGGCTAATATAAAAACACACTTTTATAAAGCTATTTATTCTGTTCTGATGTCATAAATATTGAATATGGGATATTGAATTCTATGTATGCAGCAGATAGGGTTATGAGGCTTGGGCAGTTTCACTGTTTAATTAGGAGTTATAATTTGGAATACAGATAATTTTTTACTGTAAAAGGCATATCAACAAAAATGTTTTCACATCACAAAATAACACGTTACTCATATAATACAAAGCCCTGTCTGTAAGTCATTAATTCAAATTTGCATAATCTAAACCCGTTAAAAGTATTGTTATCAAAATTATGCATTACAGCAAACAATATTGGCTATCTTATCTCATACAAATTAAACAAGCGCTATTGCAAAGCAATAAAGTTCATTCAAACTTTGTGTCACATGAAAATGTCAAATGCCAGTCATTTATAGTGTAAATAATCTTCAATTCAGCTGTGTTACACTTACTAATAGTACAAATGACTACACTATATGTTTAAACAGTTGTCTGCATTCAGTGATTTGGGTGTATGAAAAGCACATCATGAATATGAAAATAACATCATGAATCATATTACTATTATTGATGACAAGGCCGGATCTATGTATGAAATTAAGATAATTAAATCCAGAGAGTGACATACACACAGGCGTGGATTCAGTAATTTTTTCTTTACCAGAAATTACAAATAAATGAATGTGTCTATCATATTTTTAAATGGATTACCGTAAGTGTTTTTAATGGGTTCTTGTATACACAATAGACCTACTAATTGTTGTATGTGGTAGATGATCTATAGGGTTAGCTACCATTAATTTCAGAATGTGGCTTTTGCAAGGTAACTACGGTAGCCTAGTTAAAAGTAGTTAACACTCAATTTGACCGTTCTCACTTTAAGAAAATCAATAAACCTGCCTTCATGAAATCCATATGACCCCCCTTCGTGACTTTTCCTAAACATATATATTGAACGATCTGATATAGTTTTAATAGTTGTATTGCATAAGCAAATGAAAGTTATAAATAATTACTGACTTAAATGGCCATGATCAGTCAAACTGACTGTCATTTATCTTGCCTGTATGCTTCATTTTGATTGTTGCTTGTAACTTGTGAAATGGCTCCAACAGTATCCAGCTGCAGGCCCTGGCTGGGCAAAGCCTGCAATAGTAGTCTGAGGTTTTAGGGCCTACCTTGCAGTCATATAGCTGTCATGTAGAGTTATGAATAGGATTGGGTACCGAAACCCGATAGCACTATGGCACTAGTTCCCATATGCCCAGTACTTACTGGACCTAATCGCAATGCAGATTTTGGTAGCTCATTTCAGTGCCGTCTTCACTAACGTTGCACTCACTCTGTTGACTCGGTCAGTGACAGCAGGTACTATTAGCAAGCTAGCTAATGTTAAACTCGGTCAAATATAATGGACTGCATTTATATAGCGCTTTTATCCAAAGCGCTTTACAATTTATGCCTCTCATTCGCCAGAGCAGTTAGGGGTTAGGTGTCTTGCTCAAGGACACTTCGACATGCCCAGGGCGGGGTTTGAACCGGCAACCCTCCGACTGCTAGACAATCGGTCTTACCTCCTGAGCTATGCCGCCCCATTAGTTTAAATACTCATAGTCATGAAATGATATTATGAAGGGATCAAATGATAGAGAATGCATTTCAGAAATATAAAAGAGTTTTCCATTAGTTTAAATTTTTTGTCTATTATTAGCTAGCACGCAAGTTAGCTTTCACAAAAAATGGCAACCACAAAGCTTTAAAAACATGTTCTATTGGATGAAATAGCACCACATGCACATCATTATATGTCAATTTTATCCTTGTCTCCTGCAGTTGGCTACTTTCATCAGATTACTTTCATGAGATGCTGTTATTAGCTGATGTACCTAAATGGCAATGGAGAAAATTATAGATTGTTTGACTGGAGCATTTGTGATTACGAAATTGGCAGGAAAAAAAAGGTGAAAACGCAAAATAACCCAAGTTTGTGGCTGTATTGTGAGGTATGGGGCTTGCTCTGCCAAACTGTGACTTGGCGGATGGCATAACTGCCGTCCCAGTAACTTAAGCCCAGTATTTAGACCCAAACCACATCTGATAAATGACACATCCTTATATTATTTGAGGAGTGAAGACTTTGTGGGCACTTAAGAGACTTGCTTGCATGTTGCGTCAGTGGCTTCATTAATATTTAATTTTTTTTAGTAATTAGTCAGAGAGAGTATTGGCACTTTGTCCCTTTTTATGGTTCAGTGCCTAACACACAACATGGACTTACTTTTGCCTAATAGCTGTCAAAGCCCAATTACTGGCCCCGCGTTATTGAAAATTGTTAAGTCTGCTTTGGGAATAAAAAGGCATTTGCTGGCCTGTGAGAAACTCACAGATCAATATTACAAATTGGGAATTTGTATGTGACAAGAAAACAGTGTTTTTAAACATTAATTCACATTAATCAGTCCTCTCCACAGAACTCTTCTTCTCTCCTCACTCAATACCAGGGGTTTTCCTGCCTCATGAACAGGCTTAGGTCATGCCTAAGTACAGCCGATCTGGCTACATCATTGTGTCTAACTTGACATCTACACTCGGTGTATACCAATTTTATGCTTTGATAGACACCAGCTTTTGGCATAAACTAATGTAACACAGTCCTAGTTTATGCAGTCTTTAGATTTTACATTAATTCTATTATATTTTCAATGGCTAAGAGTAGCACAGCAGTACCTATAGCAGCATGGGTTTGTCAGTATTAATGCACCACTTTATTTGTACCCAACAGGGATTTTGATAAGTGGGTGGGATATTAGTTTAATTCCATTAATGTTGATTGTCATTGCTTTCACAGGCATTAAGGCCATGATGCACAGGCACGATTTTGAGGTAAGACAGATGGGCAATTCTTCCCAAAAATAATTTTTCACCATGCTTTAATTTCCAAGAGCCAACTGATTTTGTCCCATTTGGTTTTCTCCATCCTTTTTGCAGGCAATATTGCCAATCTATATTGTCTAAAATATTGACTGTGTATCATGGCCTCTAAGTCTTCTTTATAATTAAGTATACCAATTATGAAAATAGTGTATGTTATGTCCAGATCAACACAATTTGTTATTGTAATGTTAAAACCAGGCATGTACCAGGGGGTGGAATTAATTAGTGAAATCAACTGGCTGAGTTTGTCGGTAGAAGAAACACATGGCAGGACTTTTGCTTTCTGACCCCTGGACTTGTACCACTGGTACCTCTGGTACTGCCCCAATGAGAGCCATTTTACCATTGTCACTTTCTTCTTTAACCTTGAAAGGCAACAAAGCAGCGGGGACTGTGTAAACTGTGTCCTTATTCAGCAGGCAGAACATTCTTTTTTAAATGTTATATCCATAGAGCAGGAAAGTCGCTATGGTTTGCAACACTGCTCAGGAAATGCTTTCCTGGTGTATTGTGGGACTGGTATGTTGGCTCCAGAAGGTTAGTAGTGGAGTGACATACTACAGTGAATTACAGTATGTAACTGACCACAGTGAAGGTTGCACGCAGTCACCCTCTCAGCCACTATACTTGCGACTTTCTGTACCTGTATGTACTGCTTAGTGCCATTTTGTTTTTAAAACATGTATTGGTGATCTTGAATATGTTGTGTTCTTCAACCAACAAACTCCATCCTCATAAAGTTGCTGAAACTGCACCCGCAGAAGAAAGAGTTTCAAAAGACTCCTTTACCATCCCCATAGAGGAACCATATCAACAGGGAGCATCATAATATTTGGAGCTAAGACATATGTTTCTTGATTTAATTCTGTACTCCACAATTTTAGATTTGTAATCAGACAACAAATGTAATTTAAGTGGGCATTCTGAGCTTTTATTTAAAAGTATTTTCATACACTTTGGCTTCACCATGTAGAAATTACAGCATTTTTTATACATAATAATTATAACATAATGTTTGGGACATGTTAATGTTATGTAAACGAAAGTAGTCATGTTTAGTACTTTGCCACATATCCTTTTCAAGCAATGACTGCTTGAAGTCTGTGTCCCACAGACATCACCAGGTGCTGAGTATCTTCTCTGGTGATGCTCTGACAGGCCTGTACTGCAGCAATCTTCAGCTCCTGCTTATTCTGGGGCTAGTTGCTTTGAGTTTTCTCTTCAGCATATGAAACTCATGTTCGATTTGATTCAGATCAGGTGAATGCCTTGGGTTTCCATGTAGAACTAAAATTGGTTCCCCAATGGAGACGAGCCAAAGAATCTTTTTTTCTGAGAGTGTGGTGGTGAGCAGCAGCGCCGAAGGCATAGCGTGCTTTACCAGCTCCGCACCACCACTGTTTACTGCACATCAGAGCAGCGCTCCTCATTCTGGGAAGCAGCTGCACTTCCTCCAGTGAGTCACATGCTGCACCCGTGTCTCAAGCCACGTGCATTCTCTATTCTCATGGTTGCCCAACCAAAAAACCATTTTTAAAACCAGTTTTGTTCCAAAAGTAACAGGATTTGAATGTTTGGCCCATCCAATTTATGTAATTGTTTATTTTATACCCGTTGAACAACTATTACAAATGAACGCAAATAAATTCAAGGAGTTTTTAAACATAAAATATCCCTCAAATCTTATATAAGCTCATAGGAAGCCCATAGGAAGTGTTTTCTTTAGTAGTAGCTGCTGCCTCTAATATTCTACAAAGCTTCTGTTTCCCTAATGACCTTCCAAAATGAACAGGTAATTTTGAGAAAATGCACTTTTTTTCTGCTTACTGATTACATTTTCCCTTTTCTCTTAAGGACTGGGGAACGAAAATTTTGAATTCTTTCATATTTTGTCATTAGTCCTGTACATGAAATGCAGTGTGTTGTCACTTAAAAGTATGATTATGCATACAACAGAATACATACGTATGCCAGAATGAGGGGGGGGAGGGGTATGTTATAAACATACAATTCATAAGCATCTTGAAGACTTAAATTCCCACAGGCATTGTGAGACACTTGTGCCAATCGCTGGTAAGTTTGAGGACAGTAGTACCTAGGACATGAGGATTTTAAGGTACATTCAAGAATGATGCCATCCATCAGTCTCTGAAACCCTCAGTCCCTCGAATCATTACATGATGATATCATGGCATGTGCTAAAACCAAAGCTTTAAAGGGTAACTGGAATGCAGTGAATCTTAGCCCTGTGCTCTGGGCATTTGCTGAAACAAGGAAGGCTAGCTTCATGTGTCCATTCCTAGCAATCGTGGGAATGTGTCTGTTGAATTAAAAATCTCAAACGTATTTGCGGTGACACGGTGATAGTTCCACTGTGTGTCTAGAATTTCATGAAAATGGATTTGTGGAGGTAAACTATTTAAGAAGGAAAAATGTAAAGATGCACAGTGGTTATATGTAATTAACACTTGTTTTTTGTGGTTGTAGCTTTCACAGAAAGGAGTACAAGGGGTATGCGCCTCTAAGTCTTGTAAATGAATGAAGCTATCTGATTTTCCACAACTGTGTCAAACTCACTTTCAATGTCAATAATCATTTCCTTTCCCTGGGTGAGGGCTTGTGGCAGTTCCACAGGGAGAAGGGTAATCTCACAGCAACAGACACATCAATTCAACCTCATTACCAGGCTTGTCAGACAATCCAGTATTTATCAGGAACAAAGGTTGGAATAATTAATCATTTTAGTCATCAGTTTTTAGTCATCAGTCCAAGCTGCCAGACGGTTTGCAGACTCACAAAAGCTGAGCTGGCACAGTTCCACCATAGACTTCCTGTTCCACATAAGTTACCAACAATGTACAGTGACAGTTTACTTAGGGAGGTGATATGTTTGCCTTTCAGCACATCCACATTATGAATAGTAAAAAATGGAAACCCCATGGAAATGGCTAATTATTGTCATTGTTTCTTTTAAAAGTAATGTTAAACTGCTAAGTGACTAGCACTCGCTTAATTTTCTCACCAGCCCCCAATTTGTTTTGCAAGTATTTACAATACTTGCAGTCTGACCGGCAGAGCTGTTTTTTTAACTGTGAGTTCCTCCCCAGCGAAATTGAAACACAGAACCGCCGCAACTTCCCATGCCGCCTTCCTGTGCAGTACAAATCATCTGAGAGGGTTTGAGAGCATGCGAGAGTGCATTCAGACAAAGTAGATGCTTTGGGCTACCTCCACGGGAGGAGTGGCTGGTGGCATATAGCTGAAGAGGGGGAACGGCACATATTGTTTTTATTGCACCACAAATCGTGCCTGTGGCTATTGAAGGCCAAAGTGTGAATGGTTTTCACCCAGTTAATTATCATGTCCTGCTTTTCTGTTTTTCCTGTCCCTGTATCCATGGTAACAAACCCTTCAAACCTGCTGCTTGGAAACAAGAGACCGATTGGGCCGACAAGTGCACTGAGCTCTCCACAATATAGGCAGTTCTGGGGAGGGGAGGGATGTTGATTTTACCCTAAACTACCAGGATCAGTTTGGCCTCCTGGCACTTAATTACAGGGACTAGGATTATGGCTGGGTTGATTGATGCTGGATTATCATCTGGTAGTTCTGATATCTACAGCAAGACCTGCTTATGAGAATTCTGGGATTTCGTCTGCTGTCCCTCAAGATCAGCACGGTTGTCCCCAACCGTCCATGTCTCTCCCTCTTTCTCTCTCTACCCTCCTTTCCCTCTCTCTGTTTCTCTCCCTAACCTTATCTCTCTTTATCCCTTTTTCCTTTCCCAATACCCTTCTCCCTCATCCTCCCTCTCTCTTCACTTCCTCCTTTTCCTCGATCCCCTTCTCCATTATGCTAACAGAAAGGGATTAACAATGACTCACTTGTTAAAACACACACCCAGCAAATGCACTTGCATACAGGGCACATACAGTACAGGCCAAAAGTATCAGGCCACCTGTAGTTACAAAAGAAACTTTAGGTTGAGAAGAATACAGCTAATGTATGCATTTATTGAATAAAAACCAAAGTCAAAACATTTCTTTTTAATTTTAAGGGAAAATTAAAGGGTAAGCACCACATAACAGCATCTCCCAAAGGTATTGGACCAATTCTTTTTAGTCTAAAGTTTTTCATTAAATTAAGATGAAATTATGTATGGCTTAAAATTAGACAAATTGCACTCCTGAGAGAAACACCAGAAGTCACGCCAGAAAATTACTTCAGTGATGTGTGACATCATTGGGGCACACGAACAGTTCTGCTATTATACCTTTAGGTTGAAAAGATGACATAAATGCACAGCATTGAAATATTTGATTCCAAATCAAAGGACATTATCAGTGACTCAGATGACTATGACAAATCTGTAGAAGATCCTGCTACAGCCATTCAGGTTTGAGCCAGAGGTGCGAGCAAATTATTCTAGCATCATACTGAATGTCAATTTATCTTAATTCCATTAGCGTTGTCACAATAACTGTCCTGTGTGGATGAATTCACAATGATATAAGCTAATCTTTAATGAAAAAGGGGCTAGTTATAGCTAATTTGACTTCATCCTGCTATAACGTCACAAAACTTGATGTAGGTGATCATTCCGAAGATTGCTGAAAAGGGAGGCGGGGCAAAAAGATTAAGTGATTTACCATCGTTTAGGGCTTATTTCTTGTCTTTATTCAAATGAAATTCTGTTTTTTAACATAATAAATCATAAAATAGGACTACTGCTTCCATTTAAGATTGGGGTCCCACATAGTCTTATAGTTATAGTAAGAATAATGGCAAAACTATAAATTCCTTTTGGGGCAAATAGTGTCTTTATTGGTTACAAAATCCAGACATTTAAAGATATTTCCTTTGAAATTCAAAAGTTAGAAAGAAAAACCAAGTAAAGAACAAATTATGAAAAACTTCAACATAGGGGGCCTATCTAAAATATTGCAAACTCTCCTAAAAGCAGAAGAAAAACATATTCTTTTAAATGTAGCTCTAAATAGACATAAATATTATTATTTAAAATTCAACAATAATGAAATCTAAATCCACACATATCTCACAGGCTGGACAATATATACTTATATATACTTTGTCTCCTTTGAAGACCAGCCAGAAATTGAATATACTGTAAATATGCAGTGGTCCATCCATCTGTCCATTATCTATACCCAATTATCCTGGGCAGGGTCACGGGGGGTGCTGGAGCCTATCCCAGCCTGCACTGGCTGAGAGGCAGGAATATACCCCGGACAGGCTGCCAATATATCGCAAGGCAAACACACTTTTCACTCAAAATTCACTCTCACTCATACCACGGGCAATTTTGAGTCTCCAATTAGGCAACCTGAATGTCTTTGGACTGTGGGAGGAAACCGGTGTACCCGAAGGAAACCCATAAGAACACGGGGAGAACATGCAAACTCCACACAGAAAGGGCCAGGCCGGATTCAAACCCAGGACCTTCTTGCTGTGAGTGCTACCATTGACAGTGCTGCCCTATGCAGAGTGGTGATGAATGATTATCACTTTCCCATTTTGAAATGATATTGATTTCAATTTTTAATATTACTTTTAAAAACCACAAAACTTAAAAAAAAATTCAAAATGTTAATTTATTCTTCAATCACAGTACATAGGCTACATAGTGCAAATAATAATTTGTTTGTCTACTTAGCTTTTAGGTAATTGCTTTCAAGTGATGATATAATATTCAAATTAATTTCAATGATAACATAACCAAATGACCTACTGTAGTTAGGATTTTTGCTTTGAATCAATATAGATTGTATACTCACTGGAGTTATTTGAAAAAGTTTGCAGGTTGCTAGCAGCTGAAGCTACCATTACCTTAAGGTTTTAAGCAGTCTAGGTTGTGCTTTTAATTAGCTAATGAATTGATAACTATTCTACTAGAGTAACATTTCATGATAGTCCCAGTGACTATAGGACTACGATGAGAATTACATGCAGTGACAAATAATGCTGTTAATTAACTTATATTCCAGAAAACGGGGTCTCTCTGACCATGGTTAAGGCTCAGTGTTTGTCACAGAAGTCACAGGTGATTTTGCCATTTTTTGGGGCCGTTCTGTGACTTCCTCATTTTGTTCTGCATTTTCAGTTTTCTGTGATTTTCAACAACTTTGCTATGACTGCTCCATGACTTCAGCCAATATTTTTCAGACAAACACTCAGCCTTAACAATGGTTAGTTGCAGCTAGGGTTGTTCCCTGAAAGATTATCAAGATTTCCCAAAGTACACGTTTTCAGTCTACATTTAAAATGCAACTGACGACAACACCCCTTTCCTGTGTCATGTTCTTTTAATGTAAAATGCCTTTAATACAGAAATCAACAAATTAATATCACCAGAAACAGCACTCTCCCCTCTCTGGGGGACAAAATTTCTCTAAAGCTTGGCTGTATTAATTGTCAATTTTACCTAATACTCATGATAAACCGTCTTTTGCTACAATGCATCAAATGCAAATGTCTCTGTGGGGCTGAATGGAGGTGAAGTACCCTAAAAATCCAGTAGGGGCCTCACTTCTCAATGCATTCATGTACTAGCCTATATCATGGGAAACTCCTCGGTCTCTTTTGGCAAGACAGATTTCACATGCTTTTGACAGCCTAAGGAGCTGGCCACAGCAACACACTGTAAACGGAAAGACTGAAGAGCAGATTAAATCCAACACCAAGTCAGAATTCGCTGGGGTGTGCATTGTGCTCACGTGTAGGACTATGTGTGTGAGTGTGTGTGTGTGTGTGCATGCGTTTCCATTCTGATTGTGTGTACTTGTTTGTAGCTTGTGAGAAGACTCTTGGTTGCAAATTAAAGGGAAGGGACAATGATCCCAAGCCCACTTCAAAATCAACCAAGGACTAGTTAACTGACACACTGTCGCAAAGCCCATCTTAGTCTTCAGGCTTGAACCTGGCTGACGGATCTTGAAAGATTGCATGCGTAGGAATGGTCAAACATATGTTTAGCAATCTCATAAAACACTAGAAGATTAAGTGTTATCCTTGCAAAGTACTGAAAAGACATCCAACAGATTTGGTGCCAGCTTTTCTGGGAATTAAAATTATTACATAAAAATGTTTTTGCTGAGCAAATAATACAAATAATATATTTTCCCCTTTTATGAGCATACATGGTAAATGGTAAATGGACTGCATTTATATAGCGCTTTTATCCAAAGCGCTTTACAATTGATGCCTCTCATTCGCCAGAGCAGTTAGGGGTTAGGGGTTAGGTGTCTTGCTCAAGGACACTTCGACATGCCCAGGGCGGGGTTTGAACCGGCAACCCTCCGACTGCCAGACAATCGGTCTTACCTCCTGAGCTATGTCGCCCCATACACTATAGTATAGCTCATTACCTGTGTTATTTTATACAGCCTCTTTCTCTGTCAAGCTCATCTTTAAAATGGGTGTCAATAATTTTGGAGGGCACTGTTCATCGACAGTACCTTCATAAAAATGTTCACCCCCAATTAAGTATATCTTGTATTGCTGTGCTGCAAAGTTAAATTAGATTTTTTCTACTCCTAAAAGCAAATCTCTCTATAATGTAAAAATGAAAAAGTATTTAGATGTCTTAGAAATTATATTACAAATAAAAACCTGAGTAGGACTGATCAGTATTCACCCCTTTGCATTTACACCCTAAATGGAGCCAGGTGCATTCCATTTTGGAACGGTGGCCGCAGAATCGTGGCAGAGGGTTGCTTTTTAGCAGGAGACACTCAGGAGCTTGTTGCCATCAGAATTGATGGAGCCAAATACAGGCAAATCCGTGAGGAGAATCTGTTTCAGTCTGCAAGAGATCAGTGTTCAGCGCTAAGATTCACATTCCAACAGGGCAATGACCCAAGGAATGGCTTTGAATCAAAAGCACTAATATTTAAAGTATAATTATAGGACAAAATGCAAAAAAGTTCAAATGGGGTGAATACTTCCTGAAAGCACTGTATATATATATATATATATATATATATATATATATATACAGAAAAGATATAATGAATATGCTGAAGATTTCTTTGCATGTGGATTGCAAACAATGATGCGGCACCTGAAAATGGTGTCTAAAAGTCTGTACACTGTATCTTTAGTAAACGAACATGTAAAAGTGCAAATTATTTTTTGTGTGATGATTTTCAAGCTATCGAGCTGTTTAAATGGAGAGTTTTCCTTTTATATTTGGGTAAAATGTTCCAGTCCAAGGCAAAAAATGCTTTTCTTTTAAATTTTATTTTGGCTTTTTCAGTCAATGCTAACAGAGCAGTTTATTGTGCTTCTCTGTTAACACCGACAAAAGAAACAAAGAGAAAATTAATAAGAAGAAAAACGCATTTGTCTGCACTGTGCTACCCAGCTCAGTCGCTTGAGGTTAACTGGAACGTTCACAGATTTTGGCTTGCCATACTGAAAAGCAAACATAAGCGTTCAGCCAGCCTTTTCAGCCAGAAAGTGCACCCCCAGTAATGGTCTGAAAAATCACTAGGAGTTCACGATCCTGTAATTATTTCAAAAATATATATTAGCAGGAGCTCCAAGCTACTTTTTAGAGATCCGTAGAATAATTCAGTTAGTACCCAAAAACCTGAACAAAGGTCTCTGGATATGCCAAGCTCTGCAGAGATGTGATGGTCATCACAGGATTGGTTACTGTATATTGCACCACATAATTTCTTAGCCAAACTGGATGCAAAATAATAAACTGATAGCAAGCGTCAACTGGAGGGGTCGGTCAACATATGGATAGGTTTTGTGTTATCTGAACGTAACGCAAATAGAACTGCCCCAACTCCCCCTTTGCGAAGGTATTAGACTAATCCAAAAGAGATTTATCATTTTAGCACAACCCATCAGTGAAGAGGCTTAGAACTTATTTCATCAATCAACTGCATTATTTTGTAGCCAACTGTAACACACAGAGCATGCTACACACTCGGAACATACTGTAGATGAAGGATTATCTTTAAAGCTCTACTTACTAATATTAAAGCATGAACCTGCAATCATTTTTATTTCTCTGCATTTCAATTCTTGAAAGCAATGAGAAACTAAACGTGCTTTGGATTTGGGAGATTCAGTGCAAAACCCATTTCTGTAGCATCATCCTCTAGTCCTCACTCCACTGACACCTCTGTGTTTTTTGATCAAGGTGAACACATTGAATATCTGCCACCTAGCTTGTCACCACATTGTACGGTTGAACCTTCCTGTTGCCCTTATCCTGTCATCCTGTCATGTTGCTGCTATGTGCCCACCATTACATGCACACACACACACACACACACACACACACATATAGACATACGTACACACAAATGCACCCATGTACAAGTGCACACATACACCCACACACATAAAAACATATATGCATATTCATACATAATAACACACACACATATACCACGCTAAATTAAGGACAACAAATTGCTGGATAAAATTCACTGTATTGTTTATCTATCAAATATATTCTGTGCTCAGTAATATATTTTTAAAATTATCTTGTGAAGTCATTGCTTGATTAGAGGAAAATGCACTTTAACACAAAACCATTTTATCCTAAAAAGATACGCATCACAATTATTGGGCAGCCCTGCATCTTGTACTTTGTGCGCCTGCCCTTTGCAAAGATAACAGCACTGAGTCTCTGACTGTAATGTGTGGTGAGGTGGGCGAGGATCTGAGACCGTTCCTCCATGCAAAATCTCTCCAGTTCTATCACAGTTCTTAACCTTTGTTTGTGAATTCACCACTTCAGCTCACCCCACAGGCAGCAAGATTTAGGTTTAAAATCTCTGGGCACTTGACAGAGTCCATGATGCAATATATCATTAGAAGGTTCCCAGGGCTTTTAAAATAAAACAGCCTCACAACATCCACGCCATATGTTGCAACGCAGATTAAATCAGCATGACCAAACCTCTTTTTTACACCAAACCCAGCTCTGGTGTTTGTGGCCAAATAATTTTATTCTAGGCTCACCTGACCATAGAGCCCAGTTCAAATCAAAGTTCCAATGACATTAAACAATCTCCAGACACAACCAAATTTGTGGTTTAAAACAGCCTTTAAAAAAAAGAAAAGTTTGTTGACATGGAGGTGGTGTCTAAATGTAATTTTAGAGACTTAGTGACCCCAAGGTGCAACCAAAATCTTCAATTCTCCAAATGTGATCATTGGAGATTGCTCATAAACCATCCTCATCACTGTGCATGTGGGACAATTACAATTGCATTCACAATACGCTTGCGTTCCCCATGTTGATGAATGCCCAGGGGTGTTTGGAATATGTGTCATCTCATATTTATACCCCAGTGACAAAGGAAGTCACAGTTGACAACTCAAGAGTTCTTACACTCAGATCAACTTAAAAAAAGGAAAATATAAATGGCAGGATGCTTCTAATAAATTTTGTTCATAAGATTATCTAGGAGTGGCAATCATTGTGACACACATATTTTTGAGAAAAATATTTCTTGATCAAGGCATTTTTTTATTTGCACAATTTTACAATTAAAGGTGAGATTTCTCTCATACTTTGATTGCAAGATCATCTTTTTGATCACCTTTACCAAGGGTGCCAACAGTTCCGAAGGGCACTGCACATACACACGCACACACTGAGCGGAGCTCCTGCCATGCTGTACCTCATTCAAACCGCCTCATTTCCTCAGGCCAAAATAAAAGAATAGAATTTGGAGGAAATATCATATCAGATAGGAATTCATTTCATTCTCTCTCCCCTCTGAAAAAAGCACAAAATCCTTTACAGATGCAAGACGGGATCCTGGGAATAGCACAAATCCACCAACACCCCTACTCCCCCCACCCCCCAACCCTATGGCTGTTAGCAGAATCCTCAGCCTTCCAATAACTCCAGTGGAAATGTGGTCAACAAATTCTGTGACTTCTGTCTCATGGTCAGAGCCAGAAATCGTGAACAAACACATATGGCTTCTTAATGTAACCTGAAGAAATTTCCAGCTTAAACCCGCCTAAATTGGTCAAGCTAGTTCAAGCTGTTTTTGACACTTTAGGCTGGTCAGCTGCCCAACCAGCTGTTCACCAGCTGACCAGCCTAAAGAGATCTAGAGACCTAGTCCAAAAGCTTACTGTACCAGCATAAACAGTTTTGACCAGTTATAAGTGTCTTTAACCATCTTAAACCACCTTAAACCTGCTTAGAATCCCAACTGGCTTCAGCTGGAATTTTCAGCATGGTACTCACTTAGGGGTTTAATGTAGGACTACCCAACCCTGTTCCTTGAGATCTACCATCCAGGTTTACAATTTCAACCCTAATTTGGCACACCTGACTCTACTAATTAGCAGTTCAACAAGATCTCTAGATATAGAATGAGGTGGGCTTTAGTTAGGGTTTGAGTGAAAACCTACAGGAACAGGGTTGGGCAGCTCTGGCTTAAAGTGTACCCTTTCAGGTTATATTTTTTAAGAGATTTACAATGCCAGATTCAATGCTGGGGAGGATGATTTTTTTAACTGCAAAAAATAAAAAATAAAAATCTGGCTACAAGGGCAGAAATACAGAGAAACTAAGGCCTTTTAAAAAATTCACAGCCAGTGATGTTGTTCACACTAGTGAAGTAGAGCAGCAGCAGAAGGTAATCAGTGTATCCACATAGAGGTCCAGCCAGCAAGTAACATGACAATCCCACAGTTTAATGAAATGGTATCAATGCAAGTAACTGGTTTGCCAACTAGATAGGTAGCTATCTAGCATCATACTTCACACAGATTCAAAATGCAGTTAGTTTAGCTGACATTACATTACATTCAGCCAGTTTTGCAATGTGCAGATAAACATCTAGCTAGGTAGGTAGTTATCAGTACTGATTGGGTGGGCACAACTACAATGATGATGCCATGTAAGCTAGCCAGCTAGTTATGAACTCTAGATGCAATTAAATGAAAACGGACACAATGTGAAATAGAAACTGTGACGTTTCACCTGCAGTACTGATATGAGCCAGCTAACGTTACCTAGCACCACAGCTTTGTAGCATCAGTTCTACGGTCACTCACCACAACATTCTGCCCGTTTATGAGTGCCACACGCAGTGCATATCATGTAAACTTCACAGTTTACACAGAAGCATTAAACAGCCTTAACTCTGAACACGTCTCAATCTCATACCAATCCCCATTTGTTCTTCTCCTCCTTGACTGTTCCTGGTCCTTTGGATGTATAGTGTTCTCAAAATGGTAAGGCTGTGGTATTTTATGTGCATGATTCCACTTCATTCATCTCAACTGTAGAATTCATATTTTGATTTTACAGCTGTGCTGTAGTTTTCAATCCCTTAAGTGACATCACTTCTGGATTGTTCACCTCAGTTAAGTTTTTGAGTTGAGCGTGGCTTAATGACATTACAAAATCAAATCCAGCTGTAATTGTGTGTCAATTTTTAGAAAAAAATATAGCATTGGAATTCCGACATTCCAACATTCCTACATCATTTGCTTACACGTTATTTCAGTGGTGGTCCTAACCATGTGAAGCTGGAACAAATGCACCACAGGAAAAGAATGAGGGAAAAAAAGTTAATGTCAGGCTGCAGAAGAAAGGGGGAAATTCTGGGGAAGGGGTTGCAATTCTGATTGCATTTTGCAGTTTCTTTTGTGTTGATTTAGAAATTAAAATCCTTAGAAACTTGTCTTACTGACCTGGGAAGTGGCGAGCACATTTTGCTTGAAATGAAGCCAAGTATGTATGGTATTTATAAATTTTAAAAAATGCTTTTTCAACCCAATTTGGAATGTCCAATCATCCTGGAATGCTACCACTGTTGTCAACACATGAGAGCACACACAAGCACATATCTTATCATATTGCCATTTGCAAGTTGAGCTTGCATAGGTTTGAGGGATATGTTTCACGCATAACTGAAAATATGAACTTGTGGGTGCCTAGTTGACCAGCAGGGGTTGTTGGTGCATGACAAGACACTATTATTTCTGTTAGCTGAAGCCCTTCCATTCCTGGGCCATGCTAGAGGCAACTGGGCATTGTACTGCAGGGGTAACAGCCTCAGTTTGCACTGGCACAGTCTGTAATTGATATGAGACTGTGGGGCCCACCCATGTACTAGAACAATGCCTTAACAGGACGAGCCACCCAGTGTCCCTGTACAGTACTGAAAAGCAGTGTGTTAAAAGGCACTGCTGTGACAAGCAAAGTGCTCTGACTTGAATTTGTCTGCTTCCTTGTTTGGAATATATAATATCTCCCATAAATGTCCAGTCCAGAAAGCATTACTTTCACTACCCTCAAATGATGTTTTCACCAAAGAAGCAACAGAGGTGGATCACCTTGCTTACATATCCAAATGAGCATTTGAACCTTTGACCTTTGGCACAGATTGTAGCACCCTGACAGTTAAACCACTTTCTCAGTCTTTAAATCACGGTGTAGCTTTTTTCTTTCCTGTTGTCTCCACAGCTTCACTGAGTTTTTTTCCCCAACGGGAGGTACGTGTCTCTACAAGGAACAGTGTGATTTAGCCCTCTATACAGTGGCACTAGTGTGGCCCGAGGGTGATGCCACTGATGTACTTCATGTAGACTGAAGTCTGGGGCCATCCAAGGGGAAGGCTTGGTTCTCTAAACTTGGCAGAGGACATCTTTCCCAGTAAACAGAACCTCTGTTTGCAGATTTATTAAATGCGATGGTGCACTCCAAACCCTGCCCTCTCTGCCCTCCTTGCTCATACATGACCACTGCCTAAAAGAGAGAGAGGTTGGGATGCAAGATCCAGCACATTTCCTGTGATTTTATTTAACCTCAGAGTAGAGCTTGCTGCATGACCATGCAGACTACCAGAATATCCAATCCCTTCTTCCACAGGGTCTGCCGTTTGAACCATACTCTGCTCTCTACTCTCGCAAGGAAACCTGCATTATAATGGTAATAACAGAGGGTCCAACTGAGACTAAATAAACTACCTGTCATTTCTAATCCAGTCTGCATTCTCCAGGTTACTGAGGAACTAATCTCATAATTACACTGGACAGAGTGCAGGGCAGAGGAGTCTGAGCTCTGATTGGTGGAGACAGGCATGGACAGAGAGACAGGGGTAGTAAGGGAGTGAGAGCAAAGGAAGCAGGAATGGAGAAAAATCAGGAAGAGTGGGGGGAAGGGATGGAGAGAGAGAGAGGGAAGGGACAGAAGGATAAGTTGTAGGAATGGAGTTAGGGAGTGAGGAGTGGAAGAGAACAAGGACAGAAGCAGATATGGAGGGAACTGAGAAAAGGGGGGGACAGAAGGAGGAGAGAGAAAGAATGGAGGGAGGGATGGAAGAGGAAAGAGAGCCAAGAAAAAAGGAAGAATAAAATAGAGGGTTGATGAACCAGTCAGCTGCAGTCATAAAAAAATGTTAGTGTTCATTTGAGCACTCTCTAGCAATATTTAAGACTTCTGGACCTTTTCTACCTTCCCTTTTAAAGCCATTTGATGCCAGCACTTAACATTGTGCTACTTTTTCTTTTGATTCAAGGTCTTAACATGGCACTAAAGAGTAAATGCTTTCACAGGCTGCCCATAGGAAAGGTTGTTTTAATGATGGTAAAAAGAACAGATCTGTTCTGGACTGAGATGCTGTCAATCAGGATGAGGTCCTACAATGCAGACCGAGCTCAGAAATGCCTTCGGCATTTACTCACGTTGCAAAGGCATGTCTACCTGTCCATATTTGTGTGTGTGTGTGTGTGTTCTTGTAGGTGTGTGTATGCATGTAAGTGTATTCATGCGTGTATTTATGCAATTGTGTGTGCATGCAGACAAGTGTTCATTTGTATGTGTGTGTGTATTCATTTGCTTGTTTGTGGGCTCACGCAGACAAGTGTTAAAGGTTTGTGTGTGTGCATGTGTGTACGTGCATGTGTGTGTGTGAGAGAGCATTTGTGGTTTTGTAGGCATGCTACAGTGCATGAGAAACCGTTGCCTACAGCCCGCTTCCTCACAGGAGCTGAGCAGCATAGGCCAGATACAATCGACAGCTTCTCCCACACACCAGCAGCTCAGCCATAGTCATTGCCGAGACCATCTGACCCTAGACTGCTTTGACAAACTGAAAAAGACATCATAAGAAATAGGAAGCCATTTTACCAGAATGTATCGCTTTGATCTGTGATGTCTTCCAAGTCTGATGTGAACAGCTATGACCTCACAACTGAACTGCAATCTGTATCACAGCCTAACAGACATAACTTGTTCTTATACTTATACTTAATGTGAAACAAGTGATCTACCCACCATCTTGGCAAACTGATACAGTTTTTGAAATGAAAATATATTTTTTTAAATGTTACATTATGAAGTTCTGTATTCTTTGACTGCTTTTCAAAAACCCAACTCTAATTAGGTTAGCCAAATAAGTAGACTCCTCTAATTGAGTGAGCCTGCTAAGTTTGAACCTGGCAACACTTAAGTATAGACAGAAATGATCAGTTCAGATCAACTATCTCCAGTCTGATCAGTGGTTCTAAATTCCAGAGCAGGTATGTACTGTAACATTTATCCACAAATGAACATGCTATCACTCCTCTTTTCTCCATGTAAGGTGACAACTGATGTGCCCACAGCATGCAAAATTGGGGAATTGTTACCTGAACGATGGTGATCTTTTGACTACTATTAAACAGAAAAGAGCATAAATTTCAGTGCGAATAAATGTATGTTTCACTCACATGTTTTAATGGAATATAGATTTATTCATTTAAACAAAACCAAGGTTTTTGGCTAATCTCCTTAGAGTATAATTTAGCCTATGTCCCATAGTCATAAGGAACTTCTCAAATGGTAAACATTGTGGCTAAAAAATGCAAATGTTTCCTGTCATGGCAGCTAGTTAGCTTCTTGGTCACAAGGAGACAAGAGGACAAAAAAAAAAAAAGAAGGAAGAATGCATTTTTAAAGTATTCAATCTTTGGCACAAAATACAGCTGGAATGTACACACCCTGTAGCTCTTCAGCTGGAGATCAGCCATTTTAGAGCAATCAAAATCCCAGTGAGGTCTCAATAGTTTGTGGGAAAATTCATTATTTTCTTAATAAAAATAAACTGTATAAATTTGTAGAGTTGTTCAGTCAAACAACTCACAGCAGAAAGAGCTGTACGTTTTCCAATTCGTATCATTCAAAATACTGAGAAAAATAATTTGTAGTGAATTCAAATATTATTATCGAATTTCCTCAAATTCATGTTGAATTAAATGATACTATATATATATATATATATATATATTCATTTTCAAATGAAAACACAAAGAAAACCAAAAAGTGCAACCTCTTGCAGCAAACAGCATTTCTGTGTCATGCACACCTCAAAGCATCTCTATCTTGGATATCTCTCCCAACATCTGTACCTCTCTGTAGACACCGCTGCTTAGTTCTCAATACTGCTGGAGAGAACTCGACACTGCTGGTAAAATCTCCATCTCAAACAGGCTTCACAACAGTCTCGTCTCATCTCTCTCTCATACACAGCTCCCGAGATCTCCGTCAACAAAAAAACAACATGAATTGCGCCTTTCTCCATCATACATCGCAACGTCCTGGAACTGCACAATCACAGATTCTCACAAACCTAGACCTATATGAGCCCTTTTGGGTTGCTTTAGGTCACTATTTCAAACAAACAAGGACAACCAAGGACACCAGTAGTACCAAAGAATAAAGAAAAGAAACAAAAATGAAAACAAATTTTAAAAGGGGCATTCCGTAGCGTTCCCAATCATAACAAAGCAGTAGGCCAACCTCCTGCACCAGACTAAGCAGATTACTGTCATTTTCCACAACTGTCCCTGCTAGCTAACAACTTCCAATTAGTGAGTCCCGCTGTGCAAACCTTTGCTCTGATGGGAAGTGACTGTGACAGGCGGAGAAATTAGAAGCACTGTATGTTAATCTACCATGCATTTGCAATCCGCGCCACCACCAAACCACTTTCTGGGGAGATAAAATTCAGGACCTGCAAGGGCTAAAAAAACAAAGGCTGCAGCTTGGTTTACCTCAACAACAGCATCTACCACAACACAGAATAAAATGCACACACTGACATTCACACATACAGGCACACAAGTGTGTACGCACACATACAAATACACAAGTACATGCAATCACGCACACATGCGTACACGCAACCTTGTCCTCAGCCGTCCATAGGCTACAGCCTCCTTGCTTGAAGCATGGGCACTGACCTGTAGGATGCCAAATAGAGCCTACAGGATTGGCCATACCCTTTTTCTGCATCCATATCAGCAGAGAAAGGCTCTTGTCTATTTTATTGGACAGAGAGGCAGTAATTAGGCCTTACAGAAGCAAAACCAATCGACAAGTGGCGTATCAAGAAGTCCAGCTGGGGCCATTCTGGCAGAAAAATAAATGCAGTGAAAATTAAATAGGAGTAGGTGGTTATAACAAAGGCACATGAACACCCACTGTAGATTTCAGAGGGCCTGAAGGCACTGATCTCCAGCAAAGCAGCACACAGAAGCTGACTGGTACCCTCCCAACCCCCCCCCACCCACCCCCCCACCTCGCCCCCCCGCCATGGTAGATAGACATATTTTACATTTCACCAAGGGTGCACTTCAACAATTTCCTTTGTTCAGTGGAACTGCTTTTGGGGAGCAGTTGCAAGATAAATGCTTTTTTCCCCCAAAAAAGACATGACAACTAAACTTCAACCAAGAATTTCTATTGAACTCAACTGGTATGCCATTTTATAAGCCTTTACACTTCCTCCGTTAGTAGCATAGTGTATTGTATGTGGAATGTTTTGCAACATAACAAGTTAATTCTAGCAATTCCACATACAATGTGCATCTCTTTCTTATTCAGTTTTTTCTCACTACCTAGATAGCTGACAAGACAGTGGCATACAAAAGTTGGGCACCACCGGTCAAATTAAATGTTTTGTTGAATCTCAAAGTGAAATGAACTTAACATCTTCCAGGCACAATCTTGAACATGATATATTTCTGCAAATTCTAATGCACGATTACTGATTGCTGAATTTATCACTTTAAATTGTCTTTGCAGGGTAACTCACACATGGCTCGAGAGCCGACCACCCTATGGACTGCACCACTGCTCATCAAGTTCTGACAGAGTAAAATGGGTCTATAAGAAGCAAAAAATAACATTTCGGGTATGATGGCCAACCACCAACTCATTTAGGCTTTATCCTTGTATTTGCAGCAATACTTCATGGTATGGAAGTGGGCAGCCGCTAACATAAAATTAAATGTCTCCTAAGTTTTAGTGCATCTTTCGATTCATCTCAGCTGAATAGCCTTCTCGTTCAAGCGGCTTCTCTCTGCAGTTTTTATCAGATAGAAACCGTTACTTCCTGCTTTCCTGCTGGAGAGTGATTAAGGGTGATAACAATGAGAAGTTGCTGTGTTTTTTAGACAATATAAGTGAAATGCACATTTGAAATAGCAAGAGCCATTATTTAAGCTTTTGACTATTCATTTATTTATTTGTTTGTTTGTTTATTTATTTATCTATTTATTTTTGCAAGAGAGAATGCCCAGAAGACAGAAGCTCAGAATTTCGCATAGTATTCTTACATGCCAAAATACAGCAAATACCAAAACATAGAGCAATTTCACATTGTCATTATATCATTCCAATATGGGAATAAAGAGCCAAAACAACACAAAATACACCGTGGACTTTTACTGTAATTAACTATACACTCACACACACACACATGCGCACACACATGCACACATGCACACACATATACACATGCGCACACACCTGCACACGCACACACATGCGCACACACACACACCCACACACACACACACACACACACAGCACCTCAGGTTAAGCACCTTTGCTACCTGAGATTTCTGTTACCAGCCCTGTGCCCTAATCATTATACAACAGTGCCGCCAAAGGAAGACAGTTTATACATGGCAGTCATTAAAAGTTATCAAGTTATTTTTACCTGTCTTTGCTGCGCCACCTTGAAATGCAGCCCTGACCCATGCTGGTTGAGGGGCATTCTTTGGGTCAGGGGGGGTTTGGGCTGCTGGCAGGCGGGCAAGGCGGGGTTGTGGAAGTGCTGGGGGTGTTGGGGTTGGTGTGAGTTGGGGCTGGGTGCAGGCCGTGGCTGCTGCTGCTCCTGGGGGTTCTGGTAGTGCAGGGGGGGTTTGTTCTGGGGTGCTCCCATCAGGGGACTCTGCTGGGTGTGGGGTTTGTGGCTGAAGTGAGAGAGCGGCTTGCTGCCGAGGGCCTTCATTTCTGAGGAGGAGCCGCCATTCCCGCTGCCGGTAAGTTTGAATAGGCAGTTGCTCATCCCCTTGTGCTGGGGGCTAAGCGTCTGCTGACTGGGGGTCTTCTCCTGGCCAAAAGTCCCAGGGGTGGAGTGGGGAGTCACGGCAGGTGACCAGTTGGCCGCAGCTCCAGGCTGGCTTTGTTGTTGGGGGTGGGGCCGCAGGCTAGGGCCAGGTTGCTGCTGCTGCTGCTGATTGGCTGCAATCTGCTTCAGCTGCTCTGCACGAGAGCCCTCCGTCCAGCCTGTCAGAGAGCAGTGTAGCCCCTGCGACCCCTGGCCAGGGTTATGGGTGGCCATGGAAACCGTGGAGGACAGTGTGGGGCCCGCTGAAGCCGGGCGCAGCTGGGGTGACCCGACGGGGGCGTGGCCGCGGGCGTGGCTGTGAGCGTGGCCGTACCCCGGGGAGTATTCGGTTTTTATGGCCCTCTCCAGCTGGCCACACGGCCTGCCTGCCCCCGCTGAGCTGGGACGTCCCAGCTCCAGGCCAAAAGCATCATCGTCATCCTGCTTCAGGATTTTCTCCAGCTCCAGGTCGTTGAGGGAGGGCACGGACTTGGTGAGCTCATCGAACAGATCCTGCAGCTCGGGGTCGATCTGCCCGTCGCCCTCCTCCTTGAAGTCAAACACCATGGCGGCGGGGTCCATGGCTGACGGCTGGCCACACGAGTGGACCTCTCCGGGCTCCTTCTTCATCTCCTTCAGGGTCAGGCTGAAAAGGTCGCCACCCATGGGCGGGGCCATCATGTCCCTGTCCTTCCTCTGCAGGCCGTGGCTCATCGGCGCCTCCCCTGGCCTGGAGTGGGACTGCCCGTTAATGAACGCGCAGCCCGAGTGTCCCATGGCCCCGCCCTCCAAGCAGACGCGTTTAAAGTCTGGCCCGAAAGCCCCGCCCGAGAGACCGTTCTGTTTCACGTTGTATCCCAGCGGCTGCCCCTCGATCTTCCTCCTTAGTGACCCTTGAAGCTGCAAAGAACAGACAAAATAATGTTTAATGATTCAGTGTTGAAGTAAATTCAATTATACAGTACATTTGCTACTTAAAGCAGCAGCATACCCTCAATCTCACTCGCGTACCTAGCAATGCAGAAAACAGCATGTTGTAGGTTTATGTACTCACTACTACTATTGGTAATGACACTGGGATTTGATGTCATCTCTACTCTTTATGTAAACACTTTCTAAATTCAAATATTGAGGTACGGATTTCATTAATCAGTAATGAATTTTTTTTTCTTGCATTGGATCTTTTTTGACAAGCCTAGATTGGCTTGTTTTTGATATTACGTTGTCTTACGTCCTTTCCACTATTTTCCAAATTTGAGATAAATTAAGGAAACTACTCTGTAAGTCAGAAAGAGGCAGAAAATGCTGCATTTAACAAAATAGTGAGTTGTTTTAACACTGAACATTTTACTGCATATGTTCAATTCTAATGTTGCATGAAGACAGCATACATTTAATATTACAAGAGCACTTTAAGAGCCTTGTATAAATGACATCCTTTGATGTTCTTCAACCTCTTAAAATTACAGTGATAATTCAAAATATTAGTATATAAAGAACCTTGTATCCGTCGTTAAAATTATCTTCATGTAAATGTATCTAATTTTCTGATTTGCTGCAAGGCTTCTCGGTTCATTCTTTCTGCCCTGTCTTCTATGTTTGCAGAAGCCAGAGAAGTAATTAGTATTTGAAGTTTCAAGGTTTTCTCTTTGTACTCAACATTAACGCCAGATTCAAATGAGAATTTTATCAAGGATTTCATGCATGGTTTTGAGATGAAGGGAACAGTAAGCTCTCATAATGGGGTGAGATATGATATAATTGGCTTACTCCAACAGAGCTGTTTGCATTTCAGGGAGTACTGTCTTCACACGATAACATTATTCTTATGTACTGCAGTTCAGGAATCATTCTATTGTCTTGTAGTTCTATTATTTGGCAACAGATATTTTTAACTTCTACCCTAAGTAAGGATGCCTACTTGATATCAAATGTAAAGATATATGTTGCACAAAAGTATGTTTACAATTTGCAATAACATTTAAGGAACAGCAGCACAGTGCAAAGCCATGTGATGCCTTTGCAGGATTCTGAATCAGTATTTGCCTGTGCAGGATCCAGTGTACATGCACAGAATAATGAGATCCATTTAATTAAACACTGAAATAATTCCAGGAAACAAACAAAGAAATACAAATGAATTCCAGGGAATAGCCATAGAAATAAGAAATAATTCCAGAGACTGTAGAAAAGACCTTTTTTCCGTTGCAACATTTGTGTGAATCACATTCACCTCCATTGTGTTGATAGTAAGACAGTATCTCAGATTCCGGGAGAATTATTTTCTTTATCAAAACCAGGGGAGAGCATAATTTTCTTCATTCCTACTTGCCCTATTTTATGTTAATTACCACTACACAATGAATCGTAAATTCAACCCAGATGTAAGCAAGTGTTTAAGCAGCATAGACAAAAAAAAAACACATTAAGTTATCAACCTTAGCAAAAGCATGTAAACAGGCTACAAAGGGCATATTATCACATAATGTGTTGATTTCTGTGCTTCCAACCTCATTCTAAATATGGGCTAATTGTCGAGGTTTAATTTGAAAAGCAATGCCTCTTTTCATTCCATGAAAACTGAAATGACTTTTGAGACCTTTTTTGCCTCCTCGAAATCACCCTCATCAGTTACCGCTCTCTTGGCTCCTTGAGTACTGAACACCAATAGCATCCCGCTGTATACTTCCAGGCTACGCTAAGGGTACACAAGGGGGGTTGACATGTTTTGGCATTTCATGCTAACTCCTGCTCTTATTTATTTAGTATGATTATGTACTTGATCTGGCATTTTTGATGAAGTTGTGAGCAACAATCTCAGGTTTGCATATAACCCCAGTGGAAATGACAGAAGTGAATCATCACTGGTGGATTCAGTTGTTGAGAAAATAAAAAAATTGAAAAAGAAAAAATGGTCGAAACAAAGGCTGGCATACACAGAATGGAGTTCTACAGCCCATTAATGTTCATAAAAACTATGATGTATTCTCTGTCCACAAGGAGATGTGTACTATATAACCAACAATTTGTGTACAGTACTTGCATTCTGGTGTTTCCCACAATGCCCTGGAACAGACCACACTGTGAAAACCACAAGGATTCTGGGAGGTGAAAATGAGAGAGAGAGATTTTATTTAACTAGAACTTTCAATGCAACATTCCAATCAGCAAAAAACATATTTTTTGGTCAAAAAAGAGGTACCCGAATTTAACCTTCATGTGGAGTAATCTTGTATACTACAAACAATGAGTTAATATTATCTGTAGTTACAATTACAACACGTAACCAAGTTAGTCAATTAAAAATTGAATGAAAAAAAAGAAAGCTACTCTGACATCTGGCAAGTAGTAGTAGTAGTAGTAACACTACTACTACTACTACTACTACTACTAATAATAATAATAATAATGAACACAAACATTTTGTCAAATCTAATTTCTAGATAAACTGCTTAGGCCAGGGGAAGCCAATTCCATTCATGAAGGGCCAGTTTGTATGCAGGTTTTTGTTATAACCAGTTACACGTGCCAAATTAACTAATCAGCTGAATACATTCATGCTGGTTTACTGTCGATTAGACCACGACAAGGTGTTCCATGTTGAGGCACAGGAACTGTCTTCAACTGGCATTCATGGACTTATCAAGACATGTATCTAAAATACTGATTCCTAAATGATTGGGCTAAATAAATCATTAAGTTTACATGAAATCCAGAGGCAGACTAGTCCCTCGCTAGCTCAGCTCTTAAATCTGACCTCTCGCTCAGCGTCTTTATCCACATATATTTAGCTTCATTGAAAATACCCAAAAAACTCCCTGACATCAGCCTAAAACTACCTGATGAAAACGTTGATCATTTGGACAGGACATCATACAAGTATTTCAGATATGTGTTCCCATATGACCAATTGACTTCTGCAGCCTTTTAAAATAATTTATTCTACTGTAATTTTTTAGAATTATGTTTGAATAATAATGCTCTTTTCACCTGAGTTTTTTCCTTGAATTCCATCACCGATTAGCAGTCTTGAGAATTTGGTTTGTAAAGACACCTCCATCCAGAATATCTTTTTCATCCATGCCCTTTCTACAGTAAACAACCCCATTCCAGTCCATTCAATTTCATTCCAGACCAGGCATTCCACAAAAGGCAAGCAAATGAGTCAAATCCCCGACTTGTAGAGGTCTGATTTAAAGGGATCTTCCTTCCCTGATGACCCACATCAAAAGCAATGCATTGTACCATCTTAAAAAGGTAACATATTTACAGTTAAGAATGATTGCATTGGATGCAGATCAAACTGAGAATTACACTATGTAGCCCATCTTTTCTACGCATGACGTTTTGCTTTCAATCTGAATTTAAGCATTACTGGCCCACACAATGGCATCCGTTGTGACACAATGTAAAAGTTGCCAAGGGGTTGGTAAGGAGAGACCAATTAGTTCAATTATAAAGAGATGAGGCTCTGAAATTAGACCTGGGGTAAAGGCTGGGAATAGGACTCACGCACAGGGCATGTAGACAACAGTACCACTGATCATCTGTCAAGGCACAGATGGTGTTCAAGACTGCTATAAAATGACCCCTTCTTCAAGTACATATTTATTTAGAAATATTTTCTTCCGGTGTCCACTGTGGTTCCATCTAACCACTTTTTAATACAGACTTGTAACCAGATTCACAATGAGAGAATCAGACATTCAAAAAACTGGTTTTGATTTCATATGATCACTCATATGAGTCTGACTATGTCGTGATATTGGTTTCGAAAGCTTGAATAGACAGGATGATGCCAGTAATAACTGTCAACAAAACAAGATTACAGAGACTTGCCAGTCTGAGCACTTGTATCCAACAAGAGTTAATGTTAAGGCAACACATGGTTGGGTGATATAGCTAAGGAACTTCTTTTAAAAATAAATAAATAAATAAATAAATAATTGCCTTGAAAATGAGAAGAAAATGGCAACAAAGGCAAATCAGGCAAGTTCCTTGATATTGTAATATTTACAAATGATATCTCAATGCAGGGTACTTTTCCAGGGTACTAATGTTTTTATGAAATATTAGGAGTCAGACCTTTGTGAAATAAAAAGTCAAAATACCTAAACCCTCCAGCCACCAGTAAAAATCATAGAGTATTTACAGTTTTTAAAAGAAAGGTAAAAGAAAGATTTTATTCAGAAAGCAGAATAAAGTTCTGATGTCAAATGATTATGTTTTTGTAACATTATTCATTGATCTGCAGGAACGCATTCAACTTTGACTAGTGTCTAAAGAGCATTTAAAATATTTATTTCACTTTGATCTGGCACAAATTCATTTTTATCAACAGATTTCATCATTTTAATTCTGCATGAAGAGCTGAATGTTCACTGTAAGAAAATACATTCACAATTCTTTCAGCTGCAGTAAAGCAATACTGATGCAGAAAATATCAACAAAATTTGAACCCCGCAAATTAAAAAGTTAAGGATGCTTATTCCAGCTGAACTCACTATTGCATTTTTAGTGAATGGGGGCAAAATGGGTGTAATGACACACTAAGAAACCAAGCAGAATTACATGACTTCTACACAGCTGCCATTTGAGGCATGATCATCATCCACTTCCTTTGCACACAGCTTGCTTGTATGTATCGGCTTAGAGCACTGAGCGTTATGAAACTGGGCAAAGTGAAAGGCAGGGTGTGCAGGGTCTCCTCCCCTAACCTTCCAGCCTGCGCAGAGCGGATCACAGCACCATCTGACTGACATCTGTTTTCTTCAAACTGTAGATCAAGGCAAGCGTGCGACATACTGAAACACGGGTAGCCCACACTTTCTCTAAGTCATCAGTCATTTAACCGATCGTCAAAGCACATGGCTCTGTTGCATGCCCAGAAACAGCCTTGTCACATTCCATGTCTTTTCACGATATCCCAAAAACAGAAACTGCATTGTAATGATACCAGTGTTGCCCTCATCTGTTAGGAATCTCGGAGTGGTACTGGACAAACTCTCCCTCTCTGAGAATATAATGGCAGTGTGTCAGGTATGCCGACTTCCTGTACACCATCCGGAGAATCCGCCCTATCTTCACCATCTGCCCAACTCAGCTCTTAGTCCAGGTGCTGGTCATCTGCTGTCTGGACTACTGCAACCCCCTTCTCACTGACCTTCCTGTCACCACCATTAGACCTCTGCAGTTCATCCAGAACACTGCAGCTCACCTGATCTACAGGTTCCCAAGGCTCACAAATGTCATCTCCCTCCACTGCCTCTTTTGTATATTCCAGTGAATACTGGTGCTACCTAGCTACCCTCAAATCTCAGTGTCCAAGCAAGAAAGAAACTTGCGAGGGAAGCCATAGAGAAGCCAACAGTCACTTTGAAGGAGCTACAGTGTTCAGGGGCTGAAAGTGAGGTAATGATGCACCAGTCAACAATCTCAAGAGCCCTGCATAAAACTGGCCTATATAAGAGGCTAGCAAGAAAGACGCCATTACTCAAAAAGAACCATCTCAAAGCATCTGGAGTTTGCTTTGTAAGCTTGAGAGTGACTCAACAAATATGTGGGAAATGGTTCTGTGGTCAGATGACTCCAAGTTAGAGCTTTATGGAAAAACCCAAAATGCTATGTGTGATGCAAACCTAACACTGCCCATGTCTCAAGAAACACTATCATGCTGTGGGAATTCTTTTCATCAGCAAGGATTGGGAGCCTTATTAAAACTGAAGGAAAAATGGTGGACAGAGCCAAATAGCTGAACATTCAGTACTGTAAGAGAACCTGCTTCAGTCTGCTAAAGAAAACTGAAGCTTGGGAGAAAGTACCCCCTTCAGCAGGACACTGATCCTAAGCACAAGGCCAAAGCAACAGTGGAAGCAACCCAGTCCAAATCCTGATCTCAATCCCATCAGGAATCTGTGGCATTATTTGAATATTGCGGTCCAACAAACATCACCCAACCAAGTGGAACAAATTGGAGCAAATCTACCAAGAAGAATGGGCAAAAATCACTCCTAATACTTACCCAAATGAACTTAAAGATGTTATTGTAGCAAAAGGTGGCTGTACAAAATATTGATGTATGAAGTTTGATTACATCTGCAAGCGGCACATTCAAATTTTTTTCCTTGAAAATCTGCTGACAAATAATTAATTTTGGCTTTGAACATTTTGTGTTAGGAGCGTATGATTTTACAATAGAAAAAATGATTTGAAAAATGTGTAAGTATCATTTGTTATCCATATGTGGCAAAACAGAAAAACTGTGATTTTGTTTATGTATTACTTTACATTATTAATTTAAGTTACTTTACATTATTCCTCACATTACATTATTAGGTTATAAGTTGTTACCTTATAACCTAATAACCACTGGATAATTTAAAATGTATTATGTTACCTGGAAACAGCAATTATGTTCTCCAGTGAACAAGTCGATTACATTAAAAGTAGGCTACATTACAGCAAGTTATTACACTATCAGGTTATATATATATATATATATATATATATATATATATATATATATACATATAATTACATGTAATTATATATAATTACATTATCCAGATTATTTGTTGTTACAGAGCAGGAGGAAAATCTCCTTTTTTTACATTCATCCAGCTGATAAATTACCCTGGCCCATCCTTTAGGAACCCAGTCAGATTTGTTTGTTTTAAAAATTAAATTTATGATTAAATCAACTAAACCCTGATGTTCATACAAGGTTGAGGAGTTCTCTCCACACATGTTCAAATTAACTTACGTATGCTCATACTTGACTTTTTTTTTGTCATAACTGCCAATAAGACTGAATTTAAGAACCATCAGTCAATTCCTATGGAGTTAATTAATGGAGTTTAGTGTTCAATAATACAACATAAACTCACAAGATATTGGCTTGTGAGTTTATGCTTGTGCAAGGTATTCACATTCTGAGCAGAAATGTTTTTTACATCTCAAAAAGTACTTGGTAACACATCTGCTATTATTCTCAGAATGAACACTGAGACCTGGTTTATGTAAAAAAATATGCATGTTTGCCACACTCTCAGGCTGTTTGTCTTGGTGTCATGGTTTTGACCTTCAACAGTATTCTCATTGGTTTTCTCTAGCGTACTGTAAACCACTGTTGATGACTCAGCCACCTACACTACCTACTGGAGGAAGAGAGTCACTATGATAATTTAAGCAAGCAGGTTACGACACTGGCTTTAGAACTTCTGTGCTTTTGACATTTTTATTTAGCCAAACTAAATAATATAAATAATGGCCACCTGGGCCCATAAGGACATCCTGTGATGGCTTCATAGCATCATTCAGAAAACTGACAGGAAAAGTCTCCAAACTTTGTAAATGTACAAGCTTGGGCTTAGATCTAAGGCCTGAGTTTAGTTTAATCTTAACATGTAACACTTTCTTTAACATTAGTTTAGAAAAACTAAAGCCAATTGTACTCGTATTCTCACTGCATGAGTGGTAGAAATAATTGAAAAATGTTGCACAAGAAATCGGGGGATAAAAGTGACACTTGTCCCAATTCATTAATCAAAGGTCAACAGAAAAGAGAACTTGCATTTGTATTTGCATTTGCAATTGGATTGAATAGATGCCTGAGCCCTTTTGACCATTTATCTGCCAGTGCAGGGATTTAGACTGATCACTGTAATCATTACACTCATGTTAATCAAGACAGTTCAGATTAAATGCAGAGTATGGAATTTACCATTATAGGGACATACACAAGACACATCTGGCCCAAACTGCATTGCATGCCTGTGGTCTGAAGCATATGCAGAAAACTTTCTGATTAAAATGCAGGGCACGGCAGTACGTGATGCACATTGTTCATGAGCCTCCTCGTTCCTAGGGTGCTTTAATTTACCTCACTTTTGTCTTTAAGCCCATTGCCAAGGCCAAGATCAACTGTTCTCACTGTGGTGGCAGCACCCATCATTTCCTGTGAAGGCTGCCCTCATCTCCCAATGTTCTGCTAGTGAGTACTACAAAGAAACACTACTGCTTAATATGCTGCCAGTGAGTGGGGTGGTATGGAACGATAATGCTAAATGCACTGATAGTGAGCACAGCTGACTGGAGTCCCAATGCTAAACATGCAAGCTAGCAAATCTGTACATGTCTGTGTGCATGTGCGTGTGCAAGCATGTGTGCTTTTCTGAACGCATGTGTGTATCTGTATGTGCATGCGTGTCCAATTACGTGTGTTTGCCTACTTGCGTTCGTGCATGTTTGAGTGTGTTTGTGTGTGCATGTATGCATACGATACATCTGTTACCTGTTTTTAAGCCACGTACCAATGTGTTACATAACATTAGAGTGTCTCCAAATAAATAATAGTGCAAAATTGCTGAACCAGCTCAATGGGTGGCTGTGTGGTACTGAGGATAAAGAAGTTTCATTCCCAGGTGAAGCACTGCTGTTTTTGTTGCCCTTGAGTGAAAGTACTTGCTTCTGACTGACTGCACACAGCTATACAGGGAAATATGGCCAATCCAATATATATGCAAATATATAATGTTAAAACAATACAACAATTGTGATAAATCTGCATTGCAATATATGTAGTTGCATTAAATACAATGTACCTTATGTCAACATATTTTGCACCATAGCAGTTTCCAGTGTAGCAATAAATTATATATTATTATTAATTTATAAGGATCCATATAACAACTGTCTGTCCACAGTAGTTTCTATTTCATTTTGCATCTTCATAGGCAACTAACAGCAACCCACAGCACATGTCAATAAAAAAAATCAAGATCCATGAGTGATGTATGGTTGAATTCCCAGAGGACAAATTTCTGCAGTGATTGGTTAATTATCTTTTCAACAAACGTGGGTCCAGTTACTGTAAAACATGCTCTCAGTCTCGGTATAATCAGTAAATATAAACGAATAGGCACTTTTGGCCAATTTGAAGATGAATGTCACATAGAGAACTGCATACTGTAGGTCATCACAATGTCAAGCCACAAAATGGAATTACACCCACGCATGTTAGTGGATGACTCAGTATACCACATCAGATTCAGCTAAAGAAACAAAGCTGCCAACATACACTGTGCCAAATATTTTGAATTATACATTTCTGACAATGTACAGTAATTGGCACAAGATGAAATTAGTCTGAACAGGCTCCTATTAATTTAACATTCCCAAGGTTACATTATCAGACTTCCCACTTGGAGAGCTTTGAAACCAAACAGCCCATACTTTTTTTTGATCAGGAGGAGATCCTTATGCAAAAACTAAATTCAACATGACTTGCAGGCCAGGGGGTTGGTGGGTGTGGGAGATAGTAATTGTGAACCAGGTGGGGGGGGGGGTGTCATTTTGTGCCCCCCCCCATACCCTTGTTGCCTTTGCCAAGACGCAGTCCTGCATGTGGTACAGTAATGATTGTGTCTTTGAAAAAAGATCACCCAACATAAACAGGAACTTTGATTTGGAAATCTCCTATTTTGGACTCTTACTCCCTTATGACCCAGACATGAGCAACCTGCCTACAACTGCTGCGTTAGTGCAGTATGCCTGCAACTGGTGCATTAGTGCAGTTTGTCTGAAACCACTGCATTAGTGCAGTATGCTTGCAACCGGTGCATTAGTGCAGACTGTCTGAAACCACTGCATTAGTGCAGTATGCCTGTGACCACTGCATTAATGCAGTCTGCATGCGACCACTGCATTATTGCAGTCTGTTTATGACCACTGCATTAGTGCAGTCTGTTTATGACCACTGCATTAGTGCAGTCTGCCTGTGACCACTGCATTAGTGCAGTCTGTTTAGGACCACTGCATTAGTGCAGTCTGTTTATGACCACTGCATTATTGCAGTCTGCCTGTGACCACTGCATTAGTACAGTCTGTTTATGACCACTGCATTAGTGCAGTCTGTTTAGGATCACTGCATTAGTGCAGTCTGCCTGTGACCACTGCATTAGTGCAGTCTGTTTATGACCACTGCATTAGTGCAGTCTGTTTAGGACCACTGCATTAGTGCAGTCTGTTTATGACCACTGCATTAGTGCAGTCTGTTTAGGACCACTGCATTATTGCAGTCTGCCTGTGACCACTGCATTAGTGCAGTCTGTTTATGACCACTGCATTAGTGCAGTCTGTTTATGACCACTGCATTAGTGCAGTCTGCCTGTGACCACTGCATTATTGCAGTCTGTTTATGACCACTGCATTAGTGCAGTCTGTTTATGACCACTGCATTAGTGCAGTCTGCCTGTGACCACTGCATTAGTGCAGTCTGTTTAGGACCACTGCATTAGTGCAGTCTGTTTATGACCACTGCATTATTGCAGTCTGCCTGTGACCACTGCATTAGTACAGTCTGTTTATGACCACTGCATTAGTGCAGTCTGTTTAGGATCACTGCATTAGTGCAGTCTGCCTGTGACCACTGCATTAGTGCAGTCTGTTTATGACCACTGCATTAGTGCAGTCTGTTTAGGACCACTGCATTAGTGCAGTCTGTTTATGACCACTGCATTAGTGCAGTCTGTTTAGGACCACTGCATTAGTGCAGTCTGTTTATGACCACTGCATTAGTGCAGTCTGTTTAGGACCACTGCATTATTGCAGTCTGCCTGTGACCACTGCATTAGTGCAGTCTGTTTATGACCACTGCATTAGTGCAGTCTATTTATGACCACTGCATTAGTGCAGTCTGTTTATGACCACTGCATTAGTGCAGTCTATTTATGACCACTGCATTAGTGCAGTCTGTTTATGACCACTGCATTAGTGCAGTCTATTTATGACCACTGCATTAGCTTCACAGCCCTCCTGTATAGGAGCTGCTGCATAATAACTTCATGATAAAACTGGACTTGACCCAGAAGACATGGGTTACCCCCAAAACTCTAAAGTTCTGCCCTCCCTTCCTGCCTTCCATCATCTGATCTGAAGAGCATGGACCAATGAAAACAATATGGGAGAAAACACACCAAACCAATCAGTAGCCACTTCAGATCAGTGACACTTTGATGGATGGTATTTGGCTGGAGGCATTTTGGTCTTTGGTCTGCACCACTTCTCCACTCAGCTGATTATTTTAGCTGCTTCATAAATAATAAACAGTGAATCGTCTCCATTGGTTCTCTCTTGCTCTCTTTCTCCCTCTTTCTATCTTTCTAAAAAACATTCCATTTTTCTAAAAAGGATTAAACATTCACTTACCATTGCAACTGTCTGTTTTTGTAATCTCAGTAAGTCGTATACAGTGAAGTAACAATTTCTCTGTCTGGAAGAGTGAATCCAAAATGCACAGGATTACATCACAGAACATGCTGTGCCCTCTATGAGTTTGCTAATAAGATGGATTCTTGAGCAAACAGAAACACATTATTTTCTGATTGCATGTCTAATTAAAAAGGAAAAAAATCTACCACATCTACCACACAAAGCAACCGCATAAATTAGGCCACCAAACAGGCTGGAACACAATCTGTTGATAGTGTGCTTTATGGCATGTTTGTTCATCATTTTTAATGAGAAAAATTACCATTTCCCTACATGAATAATAGAGAGCCTATCCATTTCCTACCTGAGAGCTCAGGTAGTTAGGCCACTCCATACAGTTTTGAATAAAACCTTGGACACCTGTCATGTAAAAGCATGTGTGCTGATGCTGATGTAAAGGTTTGCACATCAGTCAGCTGATCCTCAGATGTCTGAGAATACAGGAGTTCCCTAGAACTGATGGATTTGGTACAAAATGCTGATTAGAAATCTAAATAAGAATGTTCGGAGGGTTATGCAAACATACAAGTAGCATGCTGGCCAGTCTGATGGGTCTTGTGCTAAAACCCTATTGGACAGGAAAAGGGCTCCCTTTCCCCTGGAGAAGCCACACTGAGTCAGTAATGACATGCAGGTTAGAAGCGCTTCGGCAGTTAGCAGCTGCACCATTTAATCTGACCCAATTTAATGGCTTTTTCCAAAACGAGGCAGCGAGCAACAACAAAACATCAAATGTGACCTAAAAGCTTGCCTTAGATGAAAGAACATGCGAACATGGTGATGTTTTGCTGATGATTCAGGAAATCCAATCAAGTTCTGTATGCCAAAACAAAATGAGTAACAATGCTCATCTTGCATCGTAACCAGTATGCCGTTTTTTTTCAAAGTCTATTCTGCATTTGCAAAAAAAAAAAGAAAACCTCTTCCAAGACTTTGACGTACTAGTATTGAACTTATAACTATATGGATTTTGATGTCAATGCACAGACAATTGCACAAAATAAATATTTTTCAGTGCTCTTTGCTATGAAAGCTGTGAACAACTGTTGCCAGTGTTAAGGTGTCAGTGGGGGAAGGAGTTCATCAAAACAATGTCATGTAACTGCATCATAAAATGGAGGCAGCTGACACCAAAAAAAGGGTTTTCTCTCAAAACCTAAGATTGTGGTGCCATTGAGTAATTTCCCTTTTCAACTGTGATTGCCAAGCTTTCTCACAAGCAGATTTAAGAGGTGGACCGTGCCAGGCCTCCAAAGTGAAAGGGCACTTTCTCACAACATTTGAAGGCAGAAAAATGCGAACGGGAGACTCCCGAGGAGTTGACAGTGTAAGTAGAGAAAGGACTAAAAGCCATGAGAGTTCTCAGGGAGAAATCTCCAGTCGCCAGTGTGCTGGGCACCGTTACTTCTTTGTGCGTTCATGCATCCCGCTTGAGGGACTCATTTGAGGAACAGAAACTTTGTGCTGCCCCTTCTCAACCTGTTTCTTAGTTCTGTCAAGCCTTGGCTTGTGCTTCCTTGAAAAAGAGATTTCTATCTCAACAAGGCTCATGGTAAAGGATAAATTTAAAAAATAAAATTTAACTGGTCATTGTTCACCATCTGTTTCTGACGGAGAGTTCACGCATTCAAAGCAGGACAGAAATGGACAATATTTAATTTGCATGTTCAAAAACCCATCATGTTTAAAGATCCAGGTAAAATGTGGGAGCATGCTTCTAGGAACAATGCACAGCTACTTTAATTAACCCCCAACAGAGTAAACTGAAGAATATGGGCGAGGGGGTGATATTACTATGCAGTGTGTTAATCAACACCTTGCTTATTCCTGCTGCGATAAATATGTCTGTGGAACCTGAAACCCCCTCTCTTTCCTGCAGCACCAGTTTAAGCCAATACATGGTCTCAGTTAGTGACCGAGTCAAAGGATTTATTTTGCCAAATTAACTTGCTTTCAACCAGCAGAGAACATTATGCTTCCAAGCATCTCTGCCGTAAATCCATTTTTTAAGGTAAATTGATCCGTCTCCCAATAGTACAGTAAAAACTGCAAGTCAGTTACAGGATACCAGTCTTCCGAATGTCCATTTTCCATCCTGGAAAAATCTGCCCAAATGACTCATTTTACATCATCAGGAGTGTAGTACTGACTCTCAGTGTAGTAATAATACACAGCTGAATCAAACAGGGGTGCTGCACTGAGCAGTGCTATTACCTCACAATAAGAAGGTACCAAATTTGAATCCTAGCTGAAGGTCTTTCTGCATAGAGTTTGCATATTCTCCCCAGGTCCATGAGGGTTTCCTCCTGCAAGTTACGTTAGGTTGCAATTTATGTTAATTAGAGAGTCCAATTTGTCCTCAGGGTATGAATGTATGAATGAATGGTGTGTGGGCCAGCAAATAGACTGGTGACCTGTCCAGGGTGTGCTCCAGACTTTCACCCCATGTATACTGGGATAGCCTCCAGCATACCTGAAACCCTTACCAGGAAGAACTGGTTTAGAAAATGAATGGACAGGTCAGTTAAAGAGGCATGTTACGGATACGTGATGCAGACAGTAGGATATCTTGTCAACCATAAGTGAGAAATGACAATTTCTTTTAAACTTCCAATTGTGGATAGTCAATAAAATACAGAAACAGTCACGTTAGGATGAACTTATCCTTTAGAGTCAAAACCTCTCAGCAATTTACTGCTCCCTACACATTGTTTTAAAGAGACATCTATTGTCTACATCTAAAAAAATGTATTTTACCATTTCATTAACCTTTAATAAACCAGGTGGGTGAACTGAGACTCAGTTTTCTTCTGCAGTGATGACTTCGGGAATAAAAGTGAGTAGGTTGCCATGCCCATTCTAGCATTTCCACCATGAAGAAAGACCTAATGGCAGGCTGGGAGAAGGACTGAGATGGCCTTGGGCTTACATATTTAAAAACATCCCTTCTACAGAGATTCACATTGACCAGTCTAATAATAATTGGCTGCTGATTTTAAGGTGAAAACATACCTCTAATCTCTTGCATCTGCCACTACTGCATTTTGACACATGTTAAAAATGACATCATTGCATTTTTAAAATACATTTTACGCTACATTTTAATGAGGTGCGGTTGACTGAGAAATGCATTTACTTATGAAGTAGGTCATAGCTCTGAAAGTTTAGGAGTCTCAGATTTATTCAATGCTTTCACCTGCTCCATGGGCCCTTGTTCAACTGGTGTATACAAAAACCCTGGCCTCCACTAAACCAAGGGCTTCAATGTAAAAGACACAGCCTGGAAACATACATGGCAGCATTAGGCTCCCCTCCTACATAAGCCTACATGATCCAGAATTTCCATGCGTAACCTCACCACAACAGCACATCCGTCTGGTCCAGCTCAAAGTGTTCACACACTAAGTCCACACACCACTATTTCCCCACAGGCAAACGCCCCTTTGCCTGTCAAACAAATAGTTTAGTCATGATTCAAAATGAGATAGCGCCATATTAGGTTTTTCTAATCACACATGAAACACAAAAAAAGGTTTGACCTTCAGAGAAATGATTTATAGACTGGATGCTTGACAGTGAGCAAAGTCAAAAAAAAATTCCAGTAAGAGTACATTGTTATCCAGACGAGATTTCTGGACAGCTACTTGTCAAAAAACCCCTCCAATTTAGCACTGACACTGAGTTACACATTGAGATGCAACTGTTCATTTTTCCCAAAAAATGATAGTCCTTTTTAGTAAAGGCCGCTGTCACGCTGGGTGTGTTTCAATAACCATAAGGGAGCAGGGTCAATTCAAATTTCAACACACACACACACAACCAAACAACCAAACACACATACTGTACACATACACTGTTTCAAAGAGCTTACAAGATGGTGGTCAAGGTTTATCCTGTTGGTTCAACTTCCTACAAGTGCCACAGAATTTATGTGAGGTGCAGAGCTATTCTCTAACTGGGTGAAACAGAAAAGTGGAGAGGACAGGACAGTGTTATTTCATCAGCATTTTGTATCACCAGCGAATTCCTACCCAGCTGCCTCACACCACCCTCTGAGAAGATGAAAAAAAGAAAAAATAGTACAAAGCCTAAAAAAAGGTAGAAAACTCTGATGTGCTTTCCCTGGAACACAATACTAGAGGATAAGAACCTTTAATGGTGGATGAATTTTCATGCTGCACTGAAACCCCACAGTCGGCCATTAGTGCCTTTGAAAGGGTAATGTCAGGATTTATTTAGGCCTGACTCTCCACACTGACTTCAGTCCGATTTTCTCAGGGAAATAGGCCTAAATTTATGTAAATGAGGTAATGGAAGCTCCCATTACGGATAACTGTGGGATGAACAGGCCCTTAAACTCAGATTCTAAATTCACACTCAGGATCAGTCCTAAACAGATAGCGGCACATTGTTCGGTTCATGAAAAGGGTCTGTTTTGCTGAGGCTGAGATACAGGCACCTTGTCAGACTGCTTGTTAGGGAAGTGGAGATGGGATCGAACCCTTCCACTTTAGTTACCCACAGGGCATAGCGAAATACTTTTGTTCTGTGCAGATGACACTAGACCGACGGTTCTGTGAAGCAGAATGCTCTCAGGCCAACTGAAACATAATTAGATATAGTTTTCCCACATAACCCATCAGTGCACTGAGCTCTAAGGAAATTCAATGAAGGAAACAAAGAGCATGATACTGTACTGTGCTCTTCGACTCCATTAATTGCACATTCCAGGGTGCTTTACAAGAAAATTAAAATTAAGAAAATAATTTGCTAAAAGTCAATATTAAGGTGATCAGGCACATGTGAAGATTTAAGACCTAATTTAAAAGAGGCAGCTGTAGCAACACCTCTGATATAACTTGGATTGGATTCCCAGATACGAGATGCCGAACAGCTGAAAGCTCGTCCTCCAGACCCTCAGTAAATGGGTGTAAGGGATCAACAAGCATTCGACAGACGGTGAGTGCAGAGAGCGGCTGGGAACGTAACATTTAATACGATCCCACAAATATGAAATTCCAAGGCCTTGGAGTGCTTTGTAGGTGGTAAGCAAAATCTTAATTCAACCTTGAGAGAGCCAATGAAATGGGAAGCCCTTTCCTTCTCTTTGTGGGAAACAAGGGCGAAAGTTTGAATATCGGTGGGGTTTGAATGCATAAACCCTGAGAACTACAACCCTCTAGGGGGGTCCAGGGGGCATGCCCACACGGAAGAAATGTTTTCAAAGAACAGCTGTGAAATGAACATTTCTAGTGAATTCTAAGGGGAAAATAATACATATTACTGATCAATAAGGCTGGGTGTTTGCCACAGAAAAGTCGCAAAGCAGTTATGGCAAAGTTGTTGAAAATCACGAAAAGTGAAAGTTTTTAAACGTTCATTTATTTAATTAATTAATAGATCTCATGCGCAGCAGTGGGAAATGATTGGAATTATATGTGCAACTGTAGCAACAAGAACAAGCGCTCAAAGTAAAAAAAAAATCAACAGGCAGTTGCCAGCTGCTAGGAGCAGCTTGAAATACGTTGATATGCTGGTACATTTAATCGTTTAATATGATCCATCACGAAAAGAAAGTGCGTGCTTTTTGCCTTTAATTTAACAGAACTTTGTTAGATATAGATAATGCCCAAATTGCAGTAGTAAAATAAAACGTGTTCATTTTGATGTCTTTAAAGTTTATTTTAGTACAATGTGTTGTACAATGCATGGTTTGAATCTTTGATGAGTGCCTGTTGTCACTGATGTCACCATAACAGGGGATGGAGAGCTGGGCATGAACGCTGTTGACAGGGGCCATCAAACATCTGACTGCAAAAACTGACAAGGACGAGAATCTTGACCCCAGCACATTCCAGAATATGTATGCATTGTCGCACTTTGTTTCTCCCAGCAATATTGACAATAGGCCATTGTTAAAATGCATAAGCCTATACAAGTTACACCATAGGCTACGTTAAGGTTAACTCTTACCATCCAAAATAATTGTCTCGACCAATCATGGACAGCACTAAAAACAGAGGAAATCATGGAAATGGCAAAAATGGGGAAAGTCATGGAATCCGTGGTACCTGCTACGTCCGTAACACACCGAGCAATACTGATCAGTAGACCTATATCCCAATCACATCGTGAAATCCCCATCTTAATGAAATTATTTTTCCCATCATCATGCTATATTAGGGGGGCATGGGGGTAATTGGGCCTGTTTTGTAATATTGGGAGGGTTGTAACCCCCCTATCCCCCCTGTAAATTATGCCCTTAGTAGAAAGGTTTGTGCTCAAGCAGCTGAGATATTACCGGAACAATTATAAAACTTAATGCAGATTCTTGAAAGGGACAACATTCCCTCATAAGACAATGTGTCTACAGTATGATTAAGATAACTTAATCTTAACAAAATCTTATGCTTTCAATGATACTTTATCCTCTTAGAATTGAGTGTCCAGCCCTTCCTTTGTCCGTGAAGTGAAGAATTCATGCCTCAGTGGTATGACGGATGCTGGCAGCAGGTGTTTTTTGAGGCTGGATTCGCAGTCACAGCAGCACCAGCGATCGTCACGACAACCCATCGGCTCTGGGGCAGGTTGGCGGGAGGGGTTGTTTGTTGACATCGCGATGACAAGTCATCACATCAGATCAGCGCGGCTGCCTGGGTGGAGGAGTGCTTGACACTGCTGTCACGTCCTATCCACTGCTCTCTGCCCACCACTTCAACCAGACCTCTGCTGAGGGAAAACCCAGCCATTCTGCAGCCAGACCAATCACTGGCCCACACAAAGACAATTATATTTAACAATGATATCTAATGCGCATTACAAAACTGTAAAACCCCCAAGACTCTACAGCAGAGTTGCTATTCATTACAATGACGGATGGACTTCTCAAAGAATGAGGGAAGATATTATATTACCCCAACAGACATCTGAAAGCTACATCTGCTTTTTTTATTTTTTCCTGTTTATAAATTTGGCACATCCAATTCCCACTGCAGTTTGAAATGGTCAGTCATCTGCAACTGCAGCCAATTTGGGAGAGCGCAAGCAGCCACAGTTCTCCTCTGTGGTGTCGCCAGATGCTTCTTTTCACACTGCAGACTACAGCTAAGCTCACACAGCAAGGAGTCAGAGGAAGACCTTTTATATGTGGCTTTGACATGCAGTCTATGGGCGCCCAATCAACCAGCAGCGGTCGCTAGCTAGCAATGGTCTCCAATTGCCATGAGGCTCATCTACACACCACAGTGTGCTGCCTCAATGAAATGAGCCATCCAGCAGCTCTTAACTGCATTTTAGAATAATATAAGTGGTTTGCTGTGGAATTATATTTAACATACATTACACCAGTATTAAACTAGTAATAATGTTGGATTCTATGGGAGGATTAATATCCAACAAACCATCTTAAAGGCTGTTCTTGCATTCTTATACTCATATACTCTTTTGTTGACCAATTGTTTATTGGATTTCTATATTCATTGAACAGGATAAAAGCATTACTGACATTATTTCCCAAGATATACCCAAAACAGACAGTGTAATAGACAGACGTAGTTTATGTATAAGTTTATAATTAATACCAGCAATAGGTTAGCACCAAATAATCAATTTACATCTATTCTTAAAAAGAATGGTCAGCTTTATATTTAACAAGTATTACAAAATAGAAGCATGAAATTGATTAAAAGTTTGATGTAAACTTCAGTGTCTGACAAGCTACCCATGAGAAAGCATTCAGTTAGATGTAAAAGACAAGAAATTTAAGTCATTGCTCCTAATAAAGCTGGTTTATACAGTAAAGCCTTTCCACAAAGCATGTAGGATTTATTTTCTAATGCAACCATGCAAAGTCCTGTAAAACTGGATTGCATTGAAGTGTTTTTCCTCTTTCTCTCTCATTATAAATTCATCACCATAGGTCGAAAAGAAACTGGCAAGTAGCAGTACTGAAGTGGGCTGGGTGACCAAGACGGAACCACTAGACAATCCTTTAACATCTTGAATATTTGAAAAAAGACATAAGATTATTAAAAGGATATATGACACAACATAAATGCACAGTTTACTGTCTCCACTATTCACCACTAAAATTTTAATTTGGTGTTTGTGAAAGCAAAGCTGCGAGACTATTCTTGAGAATGCTGCATAATTAGGGTTGTAGGAAATATTTGTGATAGAGCAAACCCATGATATCCCCTTTACAGCCACAAATACAAAAGAGCAGTGTTCTTTGGGCTTGGCCTCCACTTCCTTTTTCACGTAATGACTGGGTTTTTATTTCATTGTTGAAAATGAAAAAGGAAAAAAGAACAGATTTCTGAGTCTGTGCCAGCCCCTCTGAAGGCCTGTTGGTGATGAAACGGATTAGAAGAAAACTACCGTAAGGCACCCCCCCCGCCCCTCCCCCGCCCCCAAACTCACTCATGAGCTGGCCTCTGTGATTCAACACAGTAGGTGTCACAGGAGTTCCCCTGTTGCACAGACACAGGTTATGCATCCACTAGTGCTGTAAAGGTGTAATTAAGTGGTACAATAAGTTTGACACACATTTGCCTTCCTTCTGATCTATGTAATAGGGTGGAGAGAGACAGCAAGACAGAGGGGGCAGGGAGAGAGTGAGGGGAGAGGGAGACAGAAAAAAAGAGACAGAGGATGAGGGGAGAGAGAAGGAGACGGTGAGACAGAGAGAGAAGGAGACAGCGAGAGACAGAGACAGTGAGGTGGGAGTGGGAGGGGTAGGAAAAGGAAATGTAAATCATATCTGAGCATTTTCCTGGAAGGAAGTTCTGAGAGACTACCGGGGCAAGTGGGGGTTACGAAAGAGAGAGAAAATTTAGCAACCATCAGGGGGCACCAAACTAGGGAGTCCCTGTGTGGACACCACACTTCATCTTTCAGACACTCTTGTCCACGGTGACTGACAATGCTAAGAACTAAAATGTCAACCCTGATTGGTAATGGCAACTAAGCCAACCAACGGTTGCAGGTTTAAGATGCAAAAGGTGAGAACTACAGAGATGAGTCTAGCTTAGTATGAATCACTTTACAGCCTAGTATGAAATTTAATATATCTAATATATCTACAGCCCTGGAGAACATGAACCAATTATTACTTGTGTGCCTTACAAAAATGGAATATGCTTTATTGGGTAAACCTGCTCATTAACAGTAATAGCCTGCTTCTCCAAACACTGAATCATGTAGCTGAAACGCAATATATAAAGCATACAGATATAGTGAATGGGGTTAGTTGTTGTTCAACCAAACATTAGAATGCGTGAAAATACCTTGTTAATGAGAGAGGTCAGAAAAGAATGGTCAAATAACACCTGTTTACATGCAATGTAAATGTAATTACTGCTTGTAAGATGCTGCAAAAAATATATTGTTCTGAAATATATTTCTTATAATATTTTCCAAAATGTCAACATATTTAAAACATATTACAGTATATTACATGTCTGTAAGTATAGATGATCTCTTATTCTCTTTCATATAACATATATACTACCATGTTACATTACATTACAATCACTAAGCAGATACTCTTATCCAGAGCAACTTACAGAAGCAGAGAAAATGTCTGTGATACATACTGTGGACCCATCACAGTGCTATAGTCAGTTGAGGATACAGTGTAAAATAGTCCCCACTGACTTGAAAAGCATGACCATTCCATGACCTTTTAGCACGATATTGACAGTTAATTAAAAAATATATGTTGCCTAGGTAATATAATGCTTGCACCCATACGTGGTTGCACACACATTCCCATGGGTCCTCACACACAAGTTCTGCACACAGGTGCACACACACACTTGCACAAATACACATTCTCATTTGCAAGTTCACTGGCACACATGCACACACATGCAAACACTGAAACAGCCGGGTTCTAGTTGAGTATGACATCAGAGAGACAGGGCAGAGGGGCCGTAGAAAGTTACTCTGTAGAGGGGCTAAACGAGCGGCCGCCCTTGATGGACAGCGTGCAGTAACTCACAGGCAGCCTCCTGCATACCCATAAATAGTCATGTCTCCGCGGCAACGACTGACTACCTGTTTCCTGGGCAGTGTTAAAATGCAGACCCCTCCCCCCAGCTGCCCCCTCCAGCTCCCGCCACAGGAAAAGTTCCATAAACTGGGAGGAAGTTGTCTTCCTGTTTTCCTTCTCAGAGATTATTCCTCTATGGCCTGCTGCGTCGGTTCATCTGGCACATGGAACCGATTTTGCCCATCCCGAACATCTGGAAGCTTCTCAGGCACACGGCAGGCAGCGCAGCACAGAGCAGCCACGACAGCAGTTAAATATCAGCTTTAGCTCAATGGCAGTTTACTGACAATATTTAAACAGCAGTTTTTCACAAGCACAAAACTCCTTACACCTGCATTGGCCTACATCCAAAAATAAAATATCATTATTATCATTATTATTATTACTATTATTATTGTTAGTAGTAGGAGTATTATAGTAGACCTGCTGAAGAGGACCTTGCTTCAAGTTAAAGACCAGTGAGGACATGACCTTGAAACCTACTGGTATGCCCTAACTACCACACTACCTTCTAAAGGACTAAACCTGTGAACATGAACTTGAACCAATAAACAAGCAGCCTACAGTCTGCTACAGTAAAATAATTACATTTATGTGAAAGTGTCAGCACTCTGTGGGGGAGTCACAGTTATTTGCTGGTTAGTTGCAAAGGTTTAAGAGGAGCACTGCATCAGAGAGAAAGTCCTTTACAGGCAATTTCCGTTCATCCTGCAAATAATTACAGACAGCCAAGGGGTACCAGAGTGTTAGCAGTGTACTTTAGGGTAATTGTAATATCCAAACTTTATACCTACCTATACTCCTACCTCATCTAGAGGAACATGTGCCTGTAAGATTTTCTACGGAATGAGAAAAATAAAATGAACACGGTCAACTACAAATACAATTCTTGTAGGCCCACGTTACCTTTTGTCGGCAGTTACCATGGCACCCAGCCTGGGTTCTTCACTAAAGCTTTCAGTTTAAATAATTACTGATTTAAACCACCAGCATTACTTTGACTCCATTCTACCAACGGATGGTTGAGTGTGGATGCAACTTTGCGGCCTGGGCTGCGGATTTCAGTAGTGAGCCTACACAGCAGTGTTCTTTATTTTAAACAAGACTAGCTGTAGGTGATTACCTTCAGTTCCTAAGCATCAGCTTATTAGTCTTGATTTCTACAACCCTCCCAAATGCTTTCCAGATCCCTCCAGCGTAGTAAGAGAATCTGCCTTTCATCAGCCGGCTATAATTCAGAAATGCGCTTTCAGGGGTGAGGGCTGGCCGTTTTCCCGAAATGACGGCAGCATTACTGTCTCTCGCGGTGAGCGACAGAGATTCTGTCACAGAATTTATCCCCAGGCAGGCAGGCTCTCCGCTGCTCGCAGCTGAAAATGGGTCAGCCTGAGAGATTGTGGCAGCTGCGATATCCCTGGTCCTCTCTGATGGGAGAGAGGTTGTGAAGGGCTCGCGGGAGGAGCGGGTCCCTGGAGGGCAGACAGGCTCGCTCCCCCCGCTGAACTCCCCTCAGCCACCGGCCCGAGTTTTACAGAGAGGGAGCGAAAGCGAATGCGTTTCAACCATTTCAGCCTCTTTAAAGCAAAGCAGTCCCACCAGTACAAGCGTTATAATTAGTCATGCTAATAAAGTTCCAAGCGGTCTCCTCTGGGAAGCGGAGACCGGAATCAGTGCAAAGCTAGTGCTGCCACGCGTTTCCAGCAGATTCTGCTGGCATAGCTTTGAAAGGGGGAAGGGGGGGGGGGGGTGGAGTTTGCTGCACTGGGCACTGTGGTGGCGATTAGTGTGGCTGTGGAGGTGCAGCCCGAAACAGACACATTAATAAACGTTGATCCATACATACAGACATCCACACATAGACCAATTCTCAATGTTATGTCATCCCAAAAGGAGTTTCATATGGAGTCCAACAGGGACCAAATGTAGGCTACTCCACTTGTTAAAATTGCTCTGAGATTTTTATGTCCATTCCCTCTCACTAATGCACACACTGCCAACCACACCCTTTTTTTTGCCATTTTCTCCCATTTTCTCCCCAATTTACTCCATACCAATTCCCCGTGTGTATCACAGTCCTGGTCGATGCACTATCCTCTGTCGGGCAGGGGAGGGTGTAGACTACCACATGCCTCCTCCGATACATGTGGAGTCGCCAGCCACTTCTTTTCACCTGACAGCAAGGAGTTTCACTGGGAGAGCGTAACGCGTGCGAAGGTTCACGCTATCTCCCCCAGATCCCCTCCCTGCTGAACAGACGCCCCGACCAACCAGTAGGAGTCGTTAATGCAACGATCAGGAATCATACCCTCACCGGCTTCCCACCTGTGAACACTGCCAATTGTGTTCGTAGGAACGTCTGACCAAGCCGGAAGTACCGCTGCTGGGGATTGAACCCGGGTCTCTCGGTGGTAGGCGAGTGCTTATATGCCTTTACACTACCCAGACTGCCCAACCATACCTTTTTAACACCACTTAGTTTTAATAATAGCAGTATCACACACACATACACACACATGCAGTGTTGTCATTGGCATGCACTGCTAACACAATGGATTTCAGAGCAGTCTGAGTCACCCCATACTCAGAAATTCTTACAGTGTTAGCTCCGACGGCGACTGGCTGCCCCACACAGTACCATCTAATTGGTTATACTGTCCCTCTGGGAGGAAGGGTGGCAGTCAGCATAGGTTGTCCCTGTCACATTGTGCAATAGTGGCCCTTCTGGACACTCTGCAGTCTGCCAACATCACAAGTATATCAAGTGTACTCCTCCAAAACAGTGACCACACAAAAAAAGTTGTGTCTGCTGGCAGCACATGCCTTGCAAGAGAACATTTGGCTGAATTTGCTAAAACTGACAGTGGAAGTCATAATTATAAGATGGGCCTTAGAGGACTAAGCATTCCAAATTTGGGGTAAGATACTAATTACAGAGAAAAATTTGACAGAATTTAATAAATCAATCAATTAAAAACCAAATCCTTTCCAGCATTCACTGTCTCTATGGCCTGTTACAGCTGCCCCAAGTACATTTGATCAATGAATAAGACTCAATAATATGGGAGCATTCTTGAAGCTCTTCTCATTTTATAAGGTGAATCTGGCAGCAGGGGAAAGCAAACATGGTGTGGTTAGACTTAAGAAAAAGGCCTGTTCTGCTGTCCTTCTCCACAGAGATAAATATATACAAAGCAAACGACTCCAGCAGCAGAGGTCTGGTTAAATACACAAACAAATTCAGGGAAGCCAAGAAGAAAATACAGCCTGTTCTGTACACCATGCAGAAAATAGCCCTCATCACTCCAAAAGCTTATTGCCAGCTATTTAGTGTACCGCTCAGAGGGAGACGAGAAAGAGAACGAGCAAATACAAGATATCAGGCGCTGGCAGGCACGAAAGCTGCTCTCTGTAAGAGAAAACAAGCCTCTGTGAAGACACAGAAATGTGAAACGGTCAAAATATCAATATCAATAAAGAATGCAGACTTTCCTTACTTCCTTCAAAGTCCTTGCTATTTTATTGATTCGCTTAAATGATCAATGGAGGGAAGTTGCTATATTTGTTGATATACTCACCAGATCAGATAACGGGCTTGTGTTCAGCTTTGAGATTCTGTACCAGTGTTCGCATTTCGTACATCAAATGGATGCCTGCCACAGGCAAGCATTTCCCACAATGCATCTGTCTGTGTCCCATCCTTCCCAGACCAAGGTGCGTAAACAGAGCAGATGCCTTCTTAAAATATGCATGGCAATAACTTATTATTCTGATACTAATGGGAGGTGTGCTAACACTGTGCAGATGCAGACATGGATAAAGTCAGAAGTCTTGATCCATTAAAAAACGTTTTTTTTTCCTCTCAAAGAGTATAGATCAATTAGGTAGATCAATATTCTAAGAATCTGGCCCCCAGGAGGAGCCAGCTGAAGAAGTGGGTTAGACATTGTGAGGAATATGAGAAGAACAGTGCCCGAGACTCTGGATCTCACAGGCAGGGACCTACTGAGCAGGAGATTAGCATGATAAAGATTAGCATGAAATGGCACTGTGTGCATTCACCACTGAGGGGACGCCAAGCACAGGGCACAAAGCAAGGGCAGCCTGTCTCTCTTTATAACCACACCCACCAACCCATAAAGTGCACAACATGGTCCCACACTGCATCCTTCAGCTGTGCCTCACCGACCCTCTATATCAGTGCCAACCCTGTTCTGGGAGATCTACCTACCTGTAGGTTTTCATTTCAACTAATTTGGCACACCTGACTCTACTAATTAGCAGCTCAACAAGATCTCTAGCTGTTGAATGAGGTGAGCTTTGTTAGGGTTAGAGCAAAAACCTACAAGATGGTAGATCTCCAGGAACAGGGTTGGTTACCACTGCTCTATATAAAAGCAGATAGTCAACTCCTATGTTCATTCCATCCCATACTGTAAAACAGTGCTTTGCTCTTATTCTTTGTGGGCCACATGGCTGGCAGGTGTGTGCTGCTACTCAGCATTTAATCAATTAAAGTTTTTTACACATTTATCTAAAATTGAGAAATTATCCTGTAACCCATGTTGCAGGATGAGTTTAACTAACATAACACAATTCTGCACAACCCAGATCTTAGTCCAGTCTTATCGCACTAAAGCTTAACATACTTGTTGCTTGGGGTCCTTTTTGGTTGTCTGGGAACAAAACACACTTCTGGAAATGTATTTGGTGTCCAAAGATTTTGTTCATACAAGGCAGATTTCGAAATGATTAGTATATTCCAACGGAACACTTTTGGGGCTGTATTTTGTCACAGGATGACCCTGTGTGCCTTTTAAAAAGGAGCAATTCCCAGAAATGTGTTCAGCACTGACTCTCGGTTCAGAGCCTAGCAAATCCTTGCAGAGACAAATTTTATTGCTGAAATGCTTTTAACCATGCAAAATAAATAATAATCTTTGACATTAGATATGCTATGCTGTGTGATAGATTGGGAAGCAGGCATTAATTCAGAATCAACAGCAGCAGTATAAAAGTATCTGGAATGCAATTAAGTGAATGATTGCCTTGCAGAGATAGAGTGTGCTGGCAGTGGGTGTCAGTAAAGTGTGCACTGCTTTTTATTGCAGGCGACTCATCACCAAATTTCCACATCCCTGTTTCCTGAGCTCATCCATATCAATGTATTCTGCCTAATGAACAATGAATTTGTTTATGCGTAGGCTTTCTATCAAACTCACAACATATCCGAACCCTCCAATGGATTACATTATAATGTTTACTTGCTTTAGCTGACACTGGTATCCATGCCAACATGTACAGCATTATCCATTTGACAGAGCTGAATATCTCATTGAATGAACCAGAAGGAAAGGAGGCAATACTCTGTTGTCAGACCCATGACCAACTCTGCACTTCAGAGCTCTTCAATTGAAATTTACCTGTTTTAAAATGCACATCAAGCACGGTTTAAGACATTTTTGGTGCAAAGGCATGCCTAGACAAGACACATCTGAGCAATCACTGTACACACATAACACAAGAATTGTAAAAGAAGGCCTCCTGTAATTGGTGCTGGCTTTAAGAAACAAGATTGCTTCTGTAATTTCCCCAATTAAAAAATGTTCACAGAGATATTTTCCATTATTATAAAAACTCCAGGAACAGTGTTGTCTACTCTCCCACTCCCCCCAGACCTGGAGAGCACAGTATGGTCCATGGAGTGGGAATTGGGGGTGGGGGGTGGCTGATGGTCTGTGGAAGTTTCCTCCATACAGCACCCCCCCCCCCCCCCCCCCACCCTTCCCTTACAACCTTACATTTTCCGGAGCCCAGAAAGCAACCAGAAAAATAGGGTGTGAGGAAGCCATTAAATCTAACAAGTCATGGCTGAGAGAGCCTGTTGTTTGAGAGAAGTGGCTCTGATTTATTGAGCTGCCAGGTGTTGGGGCCACGAGAGCTCTGGGTACAAAATGAATGAGGGACTGAATGAATGAATGAATGAGGAGGTGAATCAATGAGTGAGGGGCTAAATGAATGGATGAACTGAGGCCAAATGGCAGCATGATTCTCAGAAAGAGTCCTTGACATTGCAGACAGGGTTTTTGTGCAGGATTTAAGTAAGCTGATAATGTATGGATGATAAAGCTATGACTAATAATCTATACGACTGGTTATTAACTCCATGGGAGAGAGCACTGGCACCATATTCTTAAAATGTCTCAACCAGAACTGCTGATCAAGGATCAGCTAAGCTTTTTAGCCCATAATGGGAGAGTCTATGAAATGGAAAATTATATGAGCAGGAGACACCTGACCCTAGATCAGCATCCCCAGTCTGAGACACTTCATCAATGCAGGCCCTTGGAACTCGGCACACAGTACAGTACCGTGGGAACCTGTTTGACATGAACAGCTCAAGGTCATGAACCCACCTGCGAGCGCTGGCCCTGCATGCAGCTTTGAGTGAATTTGGCCCCGCCTCCCTGTTTCCCTTTAAAAAGAGCTGCAGCTGGTGAGGGCCGGTACCTCAGTGCAAGACAGGGGGTCATGTGACCAAACTGCAGGCTGTTACTCAGCCCCCTGAATGGCTCTCTCTGTCTTTCCTTCTGTTTTTTCTCACTTTATTTTCTTCCTTCTCCATTCTCTGTTGGAACACGTAACCATGCAGGTGACAAAACATCAATTCTGAAGACACAACACCCAGCACTGGGGTAATAAACAAAATAATTAACTTTTTACGGTTTTACGGTTTAACTTTTAAAAAAAATCACTACTCATTGTAGAGATGGTGTGTTTTACAAGTTTCCCTTATGGACATGGAAAATACAGCAATATTCTGAAATAAATATATTAAAAAGATATGTGGACAAATATACAAAATTATGATGGCTTCCAGATATTGCAATATTTTTTTTGAAAATGCTTTCTTATGAAATATTCATCATTAAATTCAAAATCTGCTTTCCTAATACATTTCAGCATATTACTTTAATGTAAGGGTTAAAATACTTTCAAAAAGAGCAAGCCATATAAAAAAAATCCTCTGGAATCCTCTTTAAAATGTGATTGGTTATGAATCATGACAACAAATGTTGATCCCCTAATTTTTCTTCTCTGTACCTCCTGTACTTTGCTCCTTGGAAACTACCTGTTTGGTGATCTAAGCCACATCCAGGAGCAGGAGGGCCTGCTTGCTTTCACAGGGAACAAGGCAATTTAATTATTAAATACATCCTTTGCAACCCCCAAATAACCTAAGGTTGGAAAAATAATTCACTTAAACAGCTTTACCTGCAAACAAGCTGGTTTAAACAATCATGGAAATGCTGCCCTCCAGTACTGTGGTGTATCAGGCAACAGGTCTAGAAGCCATAAGGAACGTCTAGTGCTACTTAAATAAGTCACACATGCATTTACACTGAGTGACAAATGCTCAGGCAGATGTACTCCAGAGACATTGAAAGATTGAGAAAAAAACAACTGTCTGTCAATTAGATGTGCGTCCCCCTTAGACAGCACTTCCCATCGGAAGAGACACGAGATGAAATAGGCTGACAGAAAGCAACCAAACAAAATTCCTTCAGAAAAGACTAGTTTTCTCAGCAAGCAGCCGTTCTTTAATGTGGGCGACGCTGGGCACAGAATGATGGCTGGCAATTTGAAAACACCCAACAAAGAGCATGGAGGAAAACACGCAGAAAAAGAACGAGAAAGACGGATTCCGTGTGTGCGCGCGTATGTGTGTGAGAGTGAGAGAGAGAGTGTATGTGCGTACAAGTCATTAGTGTAGTCAGCAAAAAACGTGACCCTTTGGTTAGGCATCAATTTCTACCACATTTCCAAATACTTCTGTTAAGTCATATCATTACATTGAGGGAATTAAATACTTAAGAGCACAAGTTGGGATGAAATCCCAAAATGGACTGGATGTTGTGGTGCACTTTGTTACACAACTTCTTCTACAACAACATGGAAGACAAACTGCTCAAGCACACTTACGATTTTCAGCCCCACCGTCACTCACAGGATGTAGCCTACATGACTTTGTGCAACATACACGTGTTACCAATCTTCAGAACACTGCTTCACCCCCTCTGGGTCAAAAGTGTCCAAACAAACTAGAATGTTTTACATCAGCACAGTGCTATATCATTCGAGAAGGGCCAGTGTGGGAGCAAGTCTTTGTTCTACCCCAGCACTACAACACCTGATTCAACAAATCAACTAATTGAGCAACAGACTCACAAGATTCACAAGGCAGAAACAGCAGTGGATGGTAGAAAAAGTAGCACCAGACACACGTCATTCAAGCTATTATGCCATCGGGACATAATGGTGAAAAAAATCCTAACATGGGTAACCAAGGAAATAGGAAATACCTTGCTCATTAAATGAGAAAAAAAGTGATAAATATTTCTTAAGCTCTAAAACTCTGTATGTTGTAGCCCCCTCCCCTTTCCTGTGGTAATCTAATTTAAAGTAAACTCCTGTAAAGACTCTTTTCATGTAGTTTATGGTGTTCTGCTTTTGCCTCTCCATTTCTCTGACTTGCCTTCAAACAGCTGCACAAGCGATGCACTGGCTGGGATACAAAGTGCTCGAATAATCCCCACCACCCCCCTCCCCCACAACTGGCAGAGCGAGGACTGTGGGTGCTGCGGTCCCAAAATACCCACATCCAGCCAGACCCAATGTTATGAAGCACTCTGCTTTCTGATCCCCCCCCCCTCAACCCCAACCCCCACCCCCATTGCCAAAGAACTCCAGATGTTCTGAATCAAACCACTCCACTTGCACCGCTCAAGCTCTGACCCTGTAACTACGGCAACTGGTTGCTCTCAGTCTGACATGACACACAATTTTCATACGTTAAAAATCTCTAAAACAAATGTTTGTGGTGTGACTGAAAAAGTACTTTTTTATTTTTTTATTTTTAGTTGAAATAATTCAAATGATAAATTCAAGTAGACAAACAATTTGAAAATCAAATGGGTCAGCTTTTCATACAATATGCTAATGTGTTTTAACATTTGATGTAATTCAGGAATACAGCATATTAGCATTCGGAATACACTGACACTGAATAGTAAGTTGCTCAAGCAGTAAGTAGCCTTCATAGAGCCATTATCAGGATAGCAAAAAAGGACTCAACTTGAACAAGACAACCTGAAAACTGTGAAACTATGTTCCTCTTATCAATGACCTGCTCCTACAATGTGCTTCCCACTGAACGAGGAGTGTAGCACAGATCTATCCACGTGTAAGAGCTCTGAAACACTGGCTGTAGGTTTGAGTCCCACTTAAGAAACTTCTGCTGCAAGTTATTAAACTAGATCTGCTTCAGTAGGCACAGCTGTACATTTTACATAATATACCAAACCTAAGCTCTCTAACCCACACAAAATAGGCCATTTACCACACACATAAATACATTTTAAAACATGTATATTAATATAAAAGTGAAAGCTAAGCTTGTCGATACATAATTATCACAATCAAACAATTATTGTCACTGCAGGTCTGTTAATGCAGGTCTGGAGGGATGTGAAGCATTTTCATTGTAAATAAATAGTGAGTTGAGAAATGTGCGTGTGTGTGTTTGTTTGTGTAAAGTATATTAAAGTGGCCTTTATATTTTCATATGCATAGTAAAATATACATATATACATTCTGGATCTCCTCTATTTTGTATCTCACGTGCCATATTTTGGCACATAATACTTTTTCCATTTAGGGGGAACGTGGAAGGGTGTATCAACGGGAGTGACTGAAATAACTTTCAGGCATATACAAGTTGACTGTTTCATGACAAGCCCTTCTGCAGGAAAAAGCAGGAACCAGGGGTACCGGCCGGCAGCACAGCCCTGGTGGCCAGCCAACCATCTGCTGTGGAGATTGGAGATGATGAAAGACTGTTCCTGTGCTCTCTGTACAAACACAGGCAGAGCTGGTGGCTGCAGTGGGCCTTGGTCAGACTCTGGCTAACTGGAAAACCATGTCCTCCTACTCCTCCTCCGCAAATTTATGGGCAGAGATATTTCCTGCTTTAGTTGTTTCATTAGGTTTCCTCTCGTAACTCAGCTTTTGTTGTTATGAAGCCCTTCACCCACACAGAGATATTATTATTATTATTTGATTATATTACTTTTTATAGCTCAGAACATGCTCCCTTTCCGGGGGATCACGCAGTTATACATTTATTTTGCCATATATTTTTGCTATTATAGTTCTTTACTGAAGACTACAATAGCAGAAACTCGTAAATCAAACTCACAATGCCTCAAAAGAAAAAATATACCCAAACAACTGAGAAATTATTCAATAAGTACACAATAAAGCCTTTGGCAACATTAATACATTACCATTACAATTCATATCTGCAGTGCAAAGTGCCAAAACAAAACCTTTATGTTGCCTGTAGAAAAAACACGTTGATGTATAAGCACAAATGTGTATATACCGAGTTGGAAATGCAGAGATACTGTTTCACGCAGGTTTCTGTGAAAACTTCTATCTTTCGTTGAGAGAAAGACAGAGAGAGAAAGAGGTAGCACGTGAGAATGAAATTAACATGCAGTATGTTATTATTGTCATTCAGGGCTCAAGCGCGCACACAGCAGTGACTGTATGCTTGCAGACATCAGTGAAACGACCCCACCGTTTAGGAGTTTTTCACTTGTCACTGCCTGCTGGAACGGGAAAGAACTTCCCCACGACTTATCCAAATATTTCATCACTGATCCATTTTTATATCTAGGATTTCAATGACATGAATTACATGCCTCTCAAGGATGATGCACTCAACACCTAAGTTAATACAAAGAAACACAGAAATACAGCGATTTCATAAAATAACAATAATTATTGACCACAAATAAGACCCTTGGAATTGCACTCACAAAAACTTTTCACTGATCTTTCACAGATGTCACAACTATTTTTTTTGTTTCAGTTTGCAAAGTGCAAAGTGCTGTAATTTTTTCTGTAACTTACGACTAAGTAAAGAAATGATGCACAGATTAGCAATTTGTTAGATGTCAGATTCTGTATAATATTTACATGAACCAACAGCTAATTAAGTCACTAGACAAAAAGGGGTCAATTAAAGAGATAAATTATTTGAGAAATGGGAATGTTTATAAGTAAGGAATAAAAGTTGTTCAGGAGAGGGAATGCACCAATCAAATGCAGCTATCACAACGTGAGAATAACTAAAAAAAAAGAATTGTTGGCTATCGTTCATGTTTGTTACCCAATGGCTTTCATTATTTACAAGCTCATTTAAATTCCATTGCCAGATATTAAAAATGTATATGGTTTAAATTAGAAATATTTTCATATAGTCTGAAGCAACTGCCTCCTGCTAATACCCTAGTGCCCACTGTAATCACACCACCATACGCTTGACCATAAAAAGATGGAATTTTTTCTTTTCCTTCACAGCTGTGGTTCATTGCTCAAAATAAAATACAGAACCCACAACCCCCCCCCCCCCCCACCAAAATAAAAAAAACGGGAATACCACACTACTGTTGAATGCATCCTGCTATGAAAGTTTGTCAGCAAAACTGTTCTGCATCTGTATAAAATCTTCAAAAATATGCAGCGTAAAGAGTGAATGAATAATGGGTCAAAAATGTCTGAGGCTGTCTCCACGCCATTTCCTTTTCTACTTACTGAAACCACAGGGCTTTTCAAACCTGCCTGAATGATCCCAGCCAGCATATTAAAAAGTTAGTTCATGTTCTGGGGTTTTTTAAATTCCTATTTTTATTTTAAAATAATGTATTCCTTACAGTGATATTATGCTTCCTGTGGATGTACACCTGAACAGATCAATTCGATAGGATTTAGTCACAATTATAAACATAAACACATGTTTCCTTGTATTGTCATGGAATTTCTTCCTTCTAAATTCTCAAGGGCTACAAACTCTTCAGTTTAGATTCAGCTGGTCAGGCCAATAAGAAGCATGACTCTCTGCCTGTGCCAACTCAATATCTGAATTTACAGATGAGGGGTTGTAAGTTCAATCACAGAGTCTAAGAGGTCAAAGAGGGAATGTGAATGTGTGTCTTTGTTTTAAAATGAAGTATAGGCCTACTGATCAATTCAGTTTTGAATTGAGATGTTGTATTCTGTATTGATTCATGAAATCAGTTTGACTGATAAACTGATTTCAAGCGGCATGCTTTTTAGTTTTGACTGTGGACATGTACACCAAAAAAACACTAATCAGATGAAAGCAGAACATTCATATTAGAACTTTCATTGAAAAGATGCGATGAAATGGTACTGTAGTTAGTTGGCTAGCCACCATTATGTGTTTACATAACATTACATTACACTCATACAGCATACTTAACAATAAACAAGTTAAATCCATTGTGGACAGAAAGAGCAAGAAAGAACTAGCGGATTTCATTTGATTGCCATGTCAGCAGTTTGGTCATGGTTGTGCCTCCTCTGTTCCCGCCTGTTCCCGCCTCCCCGTACTTTTTGTCCTGTCTCACGTCCCTTAGTTTGATCTACCTGTGTATGTCTCATTATTCAATTATTTTCTGTCTCGTTATTTAATCATTGTTCCCACCTGCCTCTCGTTATCCCTCACTTCTGTGTTAATTGTGCATTATGTTCTCCTGTGTCTTGTTAGCCCCTGTCTATTTAAGTTCTTGGTTTGCCTGACTCGGGTGCTGGTTCCTTGTGTATCTGTTTGTGTTTCTGCCTGCGTTCCTGCTTGTGTGTGTTCTGTTTTTTTCAGTTCTTAAGAATCTTTTTGTGTTTGTGGTTTTGGCCCTCGTGGCCTTTTGTTTGTTCCCTGTTTGTTATTAAGTAAAGTCTTTGTTTGAATTTTCCTTTTGGAGTCTCCGGTGTTTTTTTACTCTGCGCCTGGGTCCAACCCCCCGAATCCCTGACAAGTTTGTTGGATTTCACTGCCTGCCTGACTCATTAATGATTATTAATAATATCAGTTTGTTTTTAACGGAACTCATTTAAATAAAACTCCAAACTCCAAGCTGGAACACATACCAGTCAGCTCATGCACATACTGTACATTAGGCATAGACCAGACCTCATGGCCAACGGTGGCTAAGTGCATCCAAACTAAGTGGTGCATCTGTCATTATTATGGAGGACCATAGGGGCAGTGAGGCAATACCTGAGCCATGAAAAGGCCAGCCTACACCTGGATTAACTGAGCCCCAATATGCTTCACCTCTGGAAGTGGAGACGCTACTTTGGGGTATGGGGACCTCCTTGAGACAGCAGATATATTTATCCAATTCCGGAAGGGTATCAGATGGAGGAGGACTATAGACACAGCTGATGTCATGAGACCCAAGACCCTCAGTCATTGAAGAAGAGTCACACTTTGATAGGGGTTGATATGAACTGGGTTGACAGAGTGATATGCCAGCAAATTTCCAAATTGATAACTGAAGGCTAAAATAGTTTTTCAGGGAAGTAATTGAAAGTATTTTAAGTTCATTTGGACAAAATATGATTTTGGAGTTACTGTTACTGCCACAGTTGGAGAGCTACAAAACATGGTTGCCTCCTGGGGACACAAAACCTCCAAATCTACCATCAGATGCCACCTCCATGGCAGAAGGCTCTTTGATAAAAGCAGTGTTTGAAGCAGACAAAATAAGTGCAGGAAGTAGTGTGACCAGATGAGAACTGCATAAAAAATGTGGACAGCCACGTGAGATGGGACTGGAGTTGGGCAATCGCAGACTTGCGGGGGAGGTAGTATGTAGAGCTTGTGAAAAGAAGCTGTAACATTACTGTTCCACTCCACATCAAGCCCTTGCACAAAGAGTTGCCATGAAAAACCTCTATTAAGAGACCGGTCTGCTTCTGCTAGCAAATCTAGCAGCAAATTGATTTTTCAGCAACATAAAATCCCAAGCACTCCTCAAAATCAATAAAGAAATGGTTAGTTGAAGACCGAATTAATGTTTTGCCATGGCCAAATAATTTTTTGTATTTGGTATGAAAAGGTAAAGGGTAATGAACAACAACGGAACATAGAGATTGCATCAAGAGCTCCTTGTGAAACCAGGTGAGACACCTCTCCATACAGGAACCGTAGCTCAGTGTTACAGCCCAGGAAATTCACGCCAATGCCTTTCCAGCTCCTAAGTCACAACGTGCATTTCGTTGCATTGCACTCTAACCCAGGTAACTTGCGCTAACAGCTCTTTGTCTAGCAGGGAAATGGACATTTAGCCTAAACGGACAAAACGTTTGATCCAGTTGCCCTGGTCTTGCTATGGAGGGCGATGCTGCTCACAAGTGGCACAGGACTTTCTTTGTTGCCGGATGTGGGAAAACATGCAATGGATTCTAAAATAAGAACAGGAAGGAAACTGGGGTTGGGTGGCAATGAGGAGGGAGGGGGTGCAATGGAGAATCTGAGTGAGAAAGGAATGCTCCCTTCTCTCGCTCTCTCCCTCTCTTTGTGTCCTTCTCTGTGTGGTTCTCTTCTCTCTGTGTCTCTCTGTCTCTCTTTTCCATCTCTCACACATACATACTCACACATACAGTCACACACACACACAAACACACACACATTCATGCAGGCGCACACATAGACACACAGTCTCTCTCTCTCCCAGCTGCACAGGAAGGTGGCTAGCTTCAGGGCTCCACATTCCTTTGTCAGAGAGAAAGAAAAGAGAGAAAAGAGAAGATATAAAGAGAAACTGAGAAGGAACGAGAGTGCGGCAAACAGTGAAAGAGGGAGGAGGTTCATGGTAGAGAGAATAAGGTTTATTTATGCAGAGATCAGCAGCTTACGAGAGAGAAGAAACTGTACAACCACACATCAGACAAGGGAACAGGAGACAGAAAGTGTTACAGTGACCACATCACACAACCATAAAAAATTTTATGACAAATCCTAAACCACGCCCCTGCCGTCCCAGCCCAAGATGAGAAGAGAAATATGATGAAGTGGCTCTTTGATTTCTCTGTGTAGCCTGCCAGTGTTACATTAAGACTTTCCTTGCCCTGCAGTAAACCTCTTTACTACCAAGTCATTCTGTCAGAAAATTTACGCTACTGGATTATGTACTGGGTTGAGTAATTTACATCCTTGGATTATGCACTGGGTTGAGTAATTTACATTCTTGGATTATGCACTGGATTGAGTAAATGCTTGGATTACAAACATATAGCAGAACTGGACCTTCCCTCTTCTCTGGAATTCTGGACAGAACATAGAGAGGGAGAGTCTTTGGAGTGTTTATTTTTGGGTTTTGTCTGACACCCAGTTGACAGGCTGCTTCCCAGCAGCAGGGTCCTCCGAACTACATTCCAAATTCCACTGGAGAGAAAAACTACAAACAGAGCAGTGCCAATTTATGAGTTTTACACAAAACATAACAATAGCAACAGCAACAACATAGCAACAGCAAGCAATACTACTACTACTACTACCTATAATAATAATAATAATTCACATATGGTGTGAGAGAGGTGTGTGCATGGGAACATTATCTATGCAACCGCTTTATGCTTTAAACATCAATTTTAAGTACAACACAATGCGCAAGTTAGTTTTGCCTTCGCCAACTCAGATTGATTTGCTGTGTCAGTAATACATTGCAATTAAGGTGGTAATTTCGTTATTTTATGTTAAGTACTAGAAGCACTGAGCCCCCGACCCAACCCTTCTCAGCCACCCTCACGCCCTCATGACCCAATATTTCAACACCTTCAAAGTCCGATTACGATGTCAGCTTCAGTTTCAAGTGAAAAATGCACAATTGTTTATTCACTTTTATAAACAACTGGATAAGCTAAGCTAAGCTAAGCTAAGCTAAGCTAAGCTAAGATAAGATAAGATAAGATAAGATAAGATAAGTATCATTATCCCCAAAAGCAAACATGTTTTGGACAAGAAAAATGCTACTGCATTGAAAAAAATAGAATCACACATATACTATATACTTAAAAATAAAAAAGACACAAAATACACATGTACACATACTTTTGTGATAACCGAGAGGGGCCCAACCGACTCTTTTTCTGAGCTTTCTGTGTCAAGCAGCAAATCTAGATTCTCCAGCCCTCACCTGCTCCCCCTTCTGAAAAATCAGAAGAGTCCCTGAGTAAATCTCTCTACTGCCAAGCTGGGAAAAGAGGGAAACAGCAATTGAGAGGTCAAACAAAGCTCACCGAGAGACATAATAAAGGCAAAGAACCAAACAGCTGCAGTGCTACAGAGCTGCGCTAGCATATCACCCATGTCACACAAAAACTTTGTGTCTCCACAAAACAGAATTCCCAAGAACAACAAAAAACATTAACCACAGCAGTTTAACAAGGTGAGTTTTCAATCAACTTTATTAGCTTCTGACATATGAAACTTTGACAGTACATGAAGCTGGATGAGAACTATCAGTGTTTTGGGGGAAAAAAAAAACAAAAAACCCTCCAAAATGACAAATGAGATACAAGTACTTTTCCATGATGTTGATAATTCACTCTCCTGGCTGTTTTAGAGTTCAGCTCCCACATGTGGCTTTTCTGTTTTGAACTAGCACCTATGCACATAATAACACTGTAGAAATGTTCCTGCAGAAAGCATAAAATAAAGCTGTCTACTGTCTTGAGGAGCACTTGGGAGCTTTTGCCCCTACATGACATCATCACACAACATGAAAATGATAATTACTATGCAACCACACACAGCTTTCAAATCGCCTGCTGTTCCTTCACTCATTCAGTCACTTTCATTAGTGATATTTCCAGTGCATTTTGTGTACTACAAATTCAGCAATACTGCAGAATTACATTTAGTGTGAGTAAACCACTGCTTTTACATACATATACTGTCTGGTTGTTCTATGAGGGAATAAACTACACTAGAAATGTTTGTTTGGACAAACCCAGTATTTATTCTGTTTTTTTTCATAATTTTTTTTTATACTGCTGTCTTTCTGTGTGCTTGACACGCTGAATCATCCTGGGGTTAATTTCCAAATTGTTTGAACTACTGATAATTTTCCTCAGAATAGCCATAGGTGTCCTTGGAGGTAATGCAGGTTGTGCATGGGTTTTCAGTGAAGGCTACATTGATAAATTATTCAAATATTGTTTACCCAAAAACACTTTTAAGGCTGAAATCTATTAAAACACACCGGTATATAACACAATATAAAGGAGGGTTTTAAATGTTTTTTCCCCTCATTTTGCAATGGTCAATCGCACTCATGCTGCAACATTCATCACAACCTCTGTGGTTGGTGAGCAGAGGTGGAAAGTCCAGGGGTCAGAAAGTAAAAGTCCCGCCATGTATTTCTTCCACCCATGAACTCAGCCAGCTGATTCTTCTAATTAGTTTTACCTCCTGGCTGAAGAATTGTGCTAATCAGCAAATCCAGGTGGTTGGAACAAAACACTGGGGAGGACTTTCACTTTCTGAACCTGGATTGTCCATCTCTGTTGGTGAGACACGGGCATCCTGGCAGACTGAACCCCCCCATCCCTGGGCAATGCTAGGGCCCTGCGAGGCTGCCAGCCGCTGTCGGCACTGGCATAGTCTGGGTTTGATACCATTTAGTAGTATTGATTGCCGGCACAGAACAGTGCCTTGACAAGATGAGCCAGCAGCCCCGGAAAAGGCTTTCTGTCTGCTAACAAGGTGTTTTTGTGGACCAGACAGCATTGAAGATTAATGGGACAGCTTCATTAAATTGTTTTCCCTTGGTTTGAAATAATAGCAACAGTAAACATCAAGATGGTAAGTGTTTTAAGAACATAACCTCTCTAACCTCGCATGGATTGAAGATGTACATAAACAAGGAGCAAATTCAGATTATTCTGCAAGATACACCCAGACAGAACAGGAAAAACATACCATTCCCAGCCATGGTCTCTTCTTTCAGAAGGGGGAGAGAGATTTTTTATTATCTCAAGTGTTTATTATTATTATTATTATTTTCTCCTCATTTTTTACCCATGGCATACATTTATACTCATCATGAGAAAAACAAAACAAAAACCCCAGCTGCATTGTGGGAGCGTTTGGTTGTTGTACCAGGACAAAGCTAGCGCAATTAGGCTGGCATACAGAAAATTTGACCGCAGGCTTTCATGGACTGGTAGCTTTCAGAGGCCTTGTGGACACTGTGGTGGAAAAACACCAGCCCTCTTTAGTCACCCCAACCACCCCCCCCACCCCACCCCTCCACCCCCTGCCTGATCCTTCCCTCCTCTCCTCTCCCCTCCCTTCCCCTGAAAGATCAGCCCTGCCATGCTCTGTTGGACTGCTTGGATAACCAGGAATCGACAGAGAATGGTTGGCTAATGTGGATCCTCTGCGAAAATCCCTAGCATTAACAGCACAAATGGGGAGTGGGAGCGAGAGAAGGAGGAGACGAGGGGCTGCTGAGGGGAGAGCCAGGTTAGACTGATTCCAGAAAGGTCTGCACCTCTTCCAAAGCAGAAAAATGCTCATCCACAGGACCCCTTTCATGGCCAGACAGAACAGAAGGCTGCACTCACAGTCAGAGGCCTAAAGGTTCATCTGCTGCAGAGTTTTCTTCCTCTTCTTTTACTGGGACTGTCACCATGTTAAGATATTTAGATGATGAAGCACTAAGCTTCCCTTCCAAAGTCATGAAACATCTTCTCTCAGCATTTATGAACTAACCAAAATATACTGCTATTATACATCTGTTATGTACCATCACTGGCATTTGCTGTTTAGAATAAGGGTACCAAATTTGAGTGAATAAATGAGCTCAATTTTAATACACCCATTCCTTATTTTTATTTTATTAGCATTTTTGTAATTCATTACATCTTTTAACATTCTCAAGTATAAAATCCATTGCATTGAATTCTGGGAAGTGCATGTCCACTGTATATTGCTTATTACCTAACAGGTCAAAGTACTTCTGATGAACACTTACACCACCTTCCAAGAACCGACTTGGACAAACTTGGCCTAAAATGTTTCCATATATAGGTGATTCATCATATACTAGACTATAAGTAAATTAGCAGTGTAAATATTACACTCAAACCATACACCGAAGTGAATGAATAAACTGTCAAACTGAGAAATGGCACAGTAAATCTGTACTTGTGAAGCCCAAGTACAGATTCCCTTCATTCCCTTCCCCTAAAAATTCACTGAACCATATTTCATAAGCAGGCATTTTCATGTGTTATTAAACTTACAATGAAATTTGGTTATCTTTACATTTTAAAAAAGTTTTTATAACTGCAGTGGCTTCACTCACAAGCCTTCCATACTAATATGTACTAACTTACATTTGTTTCTTTTTTTAAAATAAACAGTCACATTGATGGTACCTCCCACAATACTCTTACTGAAATCATACAACAAATGACTGCATGAATGCCAAGCCTGGTGAGACCCTTGTCTCCCTGTTTGCCGATTTCGGAGAGAGGAGCAGGAGGAGGAGGAGAAGAGGGGTTAAGAGGAGAGAAAGGGGCGGGGACTTTTCCCAGCTTGTGCCGTGGAGCCAGAGCCTGGGAAACGGAACTGGGCGAAGCTTGCCAGACCCTGAGAAAGATCCCGTGGTGTGCTGTAAACACGCCTGAACTCCGGCCTGCCCCACGCCCTCCCCATCTGACCCCACATTCCAAGGGGGTGGGTGGGAGGTGGGGGTCTTTGCTTTGGCGAAAAAACGGGAGCCCGCTCTCTCATTTCCTGACCGGGGGACTCTAACCCCAGGGTGTTTTGCTCTTTTGAAGCTACCCCAATAAATCTTACTGGCTTACCGGATCCCTTATAAGGGTGAATATACTAATTATGGTAACTTTCAGACATTGCTATTTCTTAAAAATACATTGCTGTTAAATACATTTATCATTATGTTTCCCAATAGATCCATATTATATGGCAAAATTACATTTCCGATAAGGCATTCCGCACAACTAACAGAGAGAAAGTCCCACTGTAAACGCTGCACAGATGGAAAGACCCACCGTATGAGCTGCTCAGATCATTATAAGCAGACAGACAGCAGTCAGTCCTATGGGCACAATCAAAAACCAGGCACAGGCTGCAGCCTTTGGTGATCAGACATAGCCGTGTTAGGATGTAGCGTTAGCTTGTCTCATTAGCCTGTAGGAGCAGTGGCAGAGCAGCAGCCACATTAGCATTGCTTATCTTTCCCTTGAATGGGAATCTTATCCTTGAATTTGAATTGATTTGTATACAGTGCACAGCTTTCCATTTATTGCCTTTACATAGCTATCATGTTTTCAGCTATTTAACTATGACTTTCGTCTACACATCTACCCCCATCCTCACACTTGAAAAAACAGGAATTTGTAAAAGGTTCTGTCTTCTAGACAGATGTTGAAGTTGGGTGACAGCTTTGCAACACACAGTCACCCTTCAGTCATTTTTCTGGAGAACAACATCAGGTCTAAGATCTGGAGATACTGGTCAACAAGAGAGGGAGGGAGAAGGAAGGAGGGGGAGTTTTTTCTGGGGGTCACATCAGGAAGCCAGGGACTGGATTGTGTTGCCTGGTAGCATTAGACATAGGGTTTGGGGAGGTGCAGAAGCAAAGCAGTTTCTGTGTATAATTTCTTTCACATTACATCAGGGATCTCAAACTCTAGTCCTGTAAGGCCACACGGTCTGTTCTTTTTTCAAGTTTCCTTTTAATCAGCATAAAATATTGGAAACAAGGTTTGTAGACTCAGTTCAAGTTAATCAATTACTTTAAAGCACTTAAGTGCTAAAACATATCAAAATCCAGCAGACACTGTGATCCCCCAGGACTGTACTGCGAGTCCTGCAAGCACTGCAGCCCTCTAGAACTGAAGTTAAATCTTCAGCCAATGCGACGCACCAGGGCTGGAGATAAACCTGCGGGCAGTGTGGCTCTCTGGGAGTGGAGTTTGAGATCCATACCTTTCATGCTGTGGCCCACATCCTTCGATGGCTTACACATGTCTGTCTACCTGCATGCTCCCAAGGTCCCACTCGGGTCCAATTTCAGGCGAGACTGACAAAGGACAGCACTCATCGAGGGACTCTGAGAGACAAACTCCCCACACCCTCTCTCTCTTTCTGTGGCACCTCCTCTTTCCTCCTCTCTCTTTCCACATCTATCATTCTCTGCCCCTCCCTTTCTCCCTCCTCTCTTTCTCGCTCTCACACACTCTTTTTTACCTCCCCCTTTCCCTGTTTCTCACACTCTTTTTTCTCCTTCTGTTTCTGCCAGGCAGGAAAAACCTGACAGACCTTAGAGCTGACAGACCCGAGTTAGACAGAAATCACATCAAGCATGAATGGAAATATTTAAACACCCCCCCCCACCAACCCCGTGACCCCGTGACCCCACTCACTCCATAGCTTCTTTTTCCCTCTGCAGTTCCAACTTGACACTAATATTAAAGAACCGTGAACTTGTTTACAACGTTGCAGCGAGCGAGCCGACAAAACTATTTTTTTTACCTTCTTATTTCTCCAGTGTTCGATTTTTTCCACGAACTCTTAAGCTCCAACTGTAAGCAAGACCATTTCTTTTTGAAGCATGTGCTGGTAAAACCTCCTAATCATCGTCATCAAGTTCACTGAGTGTTCTTCTCACTATTATGGCACCCTGTTTATCCGATTATCACAAAGAAAGATGGAGCTGCTTGTTAACACAGAGAAGACGGTACAGTAGGTGCAAAATCTGTCAGAGAAATGGAGAAACCATTCTGAGAGAAAAAAATAACATGGCTATCTGAAACAGAATATGACAAAGTGTGTGTGTCTGTGTGTAGGTGGGAAGGGCTGCAGAGGACACTCAAAAGAGTGGATTGCTTGATTGTGTTTTGTCTATTCTGCAATTTCACCTCTTTTCAAAGATTAAAGGATAAGACCTGCATGTAAACCACCCCTCCCGTCAGCCCAGAGTCCCTGAGGCCCTGACGCCTGTCTTTTACAGACTGCAGGACGGGGGCCTCTTCCCTGCGCGTCTCACCCAGGCAGCTCCTCGCTCGGGCGATATTTAAGGGCTGACCGCAGCGGAAAGCTTGATAATGGCCTCATCCGTTTCTGCTGCACCTTTACAGCTGTTGACAGTGTCATCTTTTCATCACCCAAAAGATCCCAAGGGGGGAAAAAAAGGACTAAATATAACTAAGCTTTCCAAAGCCTCAGCGTCAAGCCGATTACTCTGGTGGTACGTGTACCGAGGGGGATATTTGCTGATAGTAAAAAAATGTAAAAATAAATTTAAAAAATGAGAGGCCATGGAACACACTCCCTAAAAAATGCAGCAACAACGGAAAATAGTCTCAGCATTCGGGCTTTTGAGCTTGGTGGGAAAGAAAGTCACGTTGAGGCTGAGCCAGAATTCTTTGGCACTACCCGGCTTCATAAGCATACGGCACTTTGGCAGAGCTGGTCTCCCTGCACTCTCGTCTGAGGAATGTCCATGATGTTCCGAATTCTCCATAAACCTCAGACCCGGGCACCGGAGCGGCTGCTCACCGCTCCCGGCCATCGGCGATGAGGCAATGACATTCCTATCCAATCAGTAATTCTCACACACCGGCGCAGTCAGACACAGACTCCGCCTTGGTTCCAAAGCAGTGAAATGCACACATACAGACAAAAGCCAAACCCTAGGTTCACCCCAAATCCTTTACTGTATATTTGTCTGATCCCTGGTGACTTCACTGTTGGAAAGCCATTCAATGTCTGGTTGCTGTCTTTGAAACATAAAAACAGTGATCGAGTTGTGTGTTTTTTTCCTTGAGCGGTTTTGATTGCAGCCAGACATCACCATTTGTTTAGTGACATTTAAGTAATCTGTTATATTTTAATGAACGAAACAGCACTTATCTTATCGATATAAGATAAGTGTATTTATCTGTATTTATTTTGAGTGTAAAGAGAAAACTGCACAGACCTGCTTATCTAGCCTAAAGTAAGAGGTTTGACAAGCCTTAAATACAAGTTAAAATACAAATATTTTGTGAATGTGGACAGGAAGAATTCTTCTGTGGTATCTTAACCATTGCAGTGCATGCCGTTGACTTTTTTCAATACGTTCTAGAAACACAACACAAACTTATTGTTTTTAACAGGTACATCAAGGTCAAATATTTCACCCATTTATAAAGCATTGTATGAATAAGATATGCTGTAATGTGTGTAAACAAAGTTTATACCTTTCTAAACATACATTAATATTACTTTTGTCAATTACTGTTGATGCCAGAGTCAGAGGACATGTCAGAGGAACACAACCAGAAATGTTCAGTAACACTGTGCATAGTACAGTATAGCAACTGCAAAGATTCAGCAGACGTGACCGTATCGACGGGGTCACAACCACAAATGTCTAATGGCATTAGCCACCGAGTCACTGTCACAATGTCTCACTCACAATGAACTAAACTGCTCTATAATTCTTGGATAAATCCACATAATAAATGTGGAAATATTACGACAGTTTGCTCTAAAGTCCAGTTGCGTGACAGTAGGATTTGCTCAATGAGGACATTGTAACGGTATTGATTGCAATCTGTGACGTAAGAAATGTTTATACATTCATTTCTCTCACTGATCACTCTATCTGTCACTAAGCAATACAATTACGTCAGCATTTAGTCAATCCTAGCATCACAAAACTGGCCTTCAGAGCCAGTTCCAACCTTTGCTTCCGTTTTCTCTCACTTGACAGTGACATAAATGATAACATTTTGACAGACTGCAGTATTATGTCCCTATTTATTATGTAGATTTATTAATGATGCACAGACTATAAAATAGTTATACATGTGTTGCTGTCTGTGCGCAATACTACAAATTGTTAAAAGCCTCGAGAGATTATAAATGTGAATTTGGTATGAATAAAAAATGTGTTTTTGCTGGTTTATGCGGCAGCTCTCAGCTCTGTAATTTATTACTTTCATCTCAGATTTTTTATTACTTCTCAGTTTTCGGTTTCGAAGTGCATACCATTGTTTTGACTGTTACTTGATGCAGTGATTGCCATCATTTTTGACTGGTTGACAACGAGAAGGCCTAAAATGGAAATAAGCAACCACAACAAAAGAATAAAATAAAAGTATTCACACAGCGATGTCTGCAGCTTGTCTTGGTTTGATATGAGGAATCTGTCAGCAGACCTGTCAGCCATGAAAGGAAATGCAGGTTTGTATTGATCTCCTGGAATTTACATAAAAATCAGCAATATGACAGAGCCAATGTCTGATATGAAATTTAAATGACAAAACAGAATCACAAAGCAACTCCACCACAAAACTGAACACAGTCTCCACAATGCTAAACCAATAATCCCTACACTGAGGGGAGCCTGTTTAAATTAGGTAGTCACCTCCAACGAGAACCTGTTTAAATGAAACAAAACTGACTGAACAATTTAAAAAAATGCCTGTTAGTTTAATGTCTTACACATATATCAGCTGTAGACATGACATGACAATCTAGGCATCAACATTATTACCTCCTATATCAGGATGTGAGTCATGTGAATGGACAAAATGATACAGCACATTGCACTGCAATTATACTTTCAGTTTGACTGTCGACCCTCTGGGAAGCATAGTCTAGTGTTCGCACTGGTATGAATGTGTCTGTCATTAATTATGAAATAATTCTCACATTAGTGCTGAGACTTCAACCCTGGTTTTGTAGAGATGTCAGGTGTTCTGGTGTTTCTGTTTTATTTTTTCTTAAATGCATACAAAATAAAATGGTTAAAATTTCAATTTTGTAGTGAATCTTAAGGTAAAAACAAACATCAGCTGACCCAGGACTAGGGTGTGTAGACCCCAGTATTGCTGAATCCAAGCTGTCTTTCGCATCTCCCTTTCAGGGTCATTTCCTCCCACTCCTGGAGTTCAGAGGCAGGAAACCAGGATCCGCTAAGACCAGAAGTCTATGGTGAAATTAGAGGCATTCCAAGGGTGGCTGGTTTTCCAGTCAACCAGTCCTGTTACCCAGACCTCAGGACAAACTGGACCACCACCTTACTTTACCCCTCCAGGCACATGTCCTCCTATATTACAGTCTACCTCCACCCCACAAAATAAATAATAAAATATATAAATAATCGAGAAGCAAAGCCCTTCAGCTCCCTTCGAAGCTCTAATGCCTTCACTGGAACTTTTAAGCAAGCTAAATAAATCACGAGCAGCGTGCTGACAGTGTGTGTATGAATGAGAGAGAGAGAGAGAAAGAGAGAGAGAGAGAGAAAGAGAGAGAGAGAGCTTACGTGTGTGTATGTGTGCTGTGTGTGACAGAATATGTTGGTATGTGAAGGGGACAGGGTTCTTATAAGAACACTAGTGCTTGAAATCACATATGTACTCACACACAACAATGTGAACTTATTCTGTAGACAGCACAAATTTGGGTCCTGAAGAATCTTAAAATCAGTAAGCAATTCAGATCCAAGAAAACTGGTAATTTAACTGTTTTAATTGATCAATTAAGTGCTGAGCAACAATGGAAACCAGCACTCCCTGTGGCTCTACAGGACAAGGGCTGCAGACCCTTGATCTATAAACTGAAGCTTGTTTGTTTATGTATTTGAGTCACGGCTAATTATGTGGGGAACTAATTAGGTATTCTTCATTGTTGTTACAGTGGACACTGTGAAGTAGGTACTTGCCATAGGTAATCTAACCTATACATAGCAGTGTAGAAAGCGGATGGAAAAGGCCTTTTCCTCAGTGAGTTCATATTTAGTTTTTAACTGTATTCTATATATGCACAGACATCGTGTGCAGGTCTGTTTGTGTTTACCCATAGCATGTGTTTGCTTCAAACAGCAGTCTAACACATGGCTAACAGATTCACGTTTGTAATGCACAGAATATTGATACATACTGTACATACATTGGGAAATGATCCTTTTGCAAAATTGTAAAGACATAAACAGCACTCTAATATTAATTTAATTCTCACAATATGAAAAAACGGTACTGTCTCTATGTTGGATTAAAGTACATTGCCGCAAACAAACACGGCTTTCATTTCACCTGTTCCTAAAGAGCCCTTGATTAATCCATGCAAGTGGGCCATGAATGAACCCGTGCAAACCAATTTCTTCCCTTTACAAGACAATGCGCGAGGGATCCACGGAGCAAACAAATCCACCAGATTGACCCCAACCCCCATTAAAGCGCGGATCCACATTTACATTGCGGGTGGCCCCTGTAGAGCTGGGCTAATTATTCAGTATCAAAGCGGAGCGGGGCGAAGATTCAGGCTACCTCCAGCTTTGATTCAGACAACTTCAAAGAGGAGTGCGGGAACACCGGAACACTTTTCCATACATATTCCCTCTCGCGCCCCAATGCCGTACTGCCCTGTGAGACACAAAGGCGATTCATCCCTAAAAGCATATTATGCAGGATTTTTGCCTTGCTGTGGTCATGTGTTTACAATCAAAGAAGTCTCCTCCTCCATCTTCAACATCGCCCACTCACCCAGAGTGCCCGGCTTCTGCCATCTAGCAACCTAACGTAGCTAGCTGGATAGCTAGAAGTAACATTACTAAAACGTCCAACAGAAAACTGGCTAACATGCTTTTTTCATCCTCTTTCTGAACTTCAACAGTCACCATCGAGGAAAAGCAATTCCAAGGTTGACTGTCGGCTTATTGTTTCACTTCGCTATACTTTTGTTTCTTCACTTTTGTCATTGCAGTAGCTAGCTGGCTACAAATGCTCAGCTGAAACCTGATCCCACCCAACAGGCTCTGTAGCCACACCCTCCTCTCCTCACACAGAAAAGAGCATCATGCCCAGAAATTTCCTGAACACATTTTAGAAAAAGAAATACAGGCAGAGGAGCAGGGATTTGGCAAATGTGCACATTGCCAGCCAGCCAATTCACTGCCAGCCATGAACACACAAGAAAAATGAACCAGCACAGTCTGAGAATATTTTCAGAATTTGACCTGGTTTCCTTGAAGATGTCTGAATGAACAGGGAATTTTCTGAAAAGTACATTGCAATGGAAATGACATCAATCGTCAACCTATGGACGAGTTGTTTGTGGAAAAAAAAGATCAGTGGTTACCTAACTTACCTTACATTATAATCATTTGGCAGAGGCCCTTATCCAGAGTGACTTGAAAAAGTAGAGATCATCAGTGCTAGTCTCATTAATACAAAATGCAATATTAGCAAAGTAGACAAGTAAATACCACTATATAAATCACCTACAGGTGAGCTGCAGTGTTCTGGATAAGCAGCAGAGGTCCAGCAAGGAAGGAGTTGTAGCACATGAGAAAATGACCAGCACCTGGACTAAGAGCTGGATTGTGTAGGTGGTGAAGAAACTGCTGATTCTCCAGATGCTGATGTTAGTTCAGCTAGCAATCATCATAGAACATACTGAAAAAAATTCACGTAGTCTTTAAAATTAAAAAGCGGGAGTTTAATTAAATGTACCTAACTGCATCTGTGCCTGTTTCTTGGCCTGCTTAAAAGCTTGAAGCAGCCAACCAAACACTTTCACTGAGTTTCCTTTTTCTGATGTGTGGTCCTAGGTGACTCTTAGTATGAATGTAAACAGGTTGTTGTGCCCATACCACACAGTACAGACTGTCTGAAGGGTGTCATTGAAGGAGACAGGCCCCATAATTAAAATGGCCTTTAGCTCATTCCTCTGTACTTGCTCATATTTCTGGCTGTATACTTCCATCAGAAACGCATGCTTGCACATACACACGCATGCATGCACAAGAACACACACAGACACAAAATCATTTTGAGCACAGGTTTGAAACTCTTTGTTGAACAAACCAGTACCAGAGGATGAGAGCTCTGTTAAGAACATATTTAAAATATGAAACATTTGGACACACACACACATGCACTCACGCGCACACACACACACACACACACACTACACACTATATCCATAACAAGTCCATATCTGTAATTGCTGCCAATGAACAAATAAGAGACTCATCCCTGTACACAATGCATTGCATTATCAGGAGGACACTGTCTACCAATTGCATTTCCAGAAGTTTGTTTGGCCTCATGTAAACAGTGTCAGGAAGTGTATTCCATGGATCCTAACATTTACTGGGGAGGCCTCATATTAACCTGTATGCTCTAGAGAGTCTTCCACTAGTCAGCCTCTGAGGCCCGTTCAATACAAGCAACATTTATAATTTATGTAATATTAAAGAATAACTAAAAAATAATAATAAAGTCTGACCTGGGCTGTCGCCAGACAGAGAGTGGGAGATAATTTAATAGTGCAATCACAATGTGAGTCTGCAATAAATGAAACTGAAAAAGAACATTCCAAACATTGATGAACCTTGGAACTGCCATGAATTCACTAAATTTCAGTTGCTTAGCCTCTGGACAGAAAGGGAGAGTGAGAGAGAAAGAGAAATTTGAGGATCAAGAGAAAGACAGACCATTTAGGCCAGCTGAATGAATCTACCCTGTTTGAACACCATACTCCCGGTTGACCCTCTCTAGTGTCTGAGCTAAGTTGCACATTGATACTGAGAGTACATTAAGGCCCTGCTATCGCTATTGTGCAGGTTTTTAGTGTTTATGAAAACACTGTGTAACTGGCAAGGGCAATTAATGGTTCAGAAGACAGCACAGAGTTGAAAAATAGAGTTTCTCTGTAACCATTTCCACCAATCAAACAGAAATAATCCCTGAATGTTTTTCTGAGAACATCTGGCAATCCTCAGTCATGAAAAACTATGTTGTGGCAGTGGTCTGGAAGCTCCGGGATGGGGGAGGGGATGAATCTAAAGTAGCGCAGTCAACTGAGACCCTGGTATACGATATGACCATATAGCTTCGGGGTACGAAGCCATTTTAATTAATTCAACCAATGGAGGGAGAGCGAGAGAGAGAAAGAGAGAGTGGGGGTGGGGGGGGGGGGGGGGTGGAGAGCGAGAGGTGAGGGAGAGAGAGATTGACAGTCAACCGTAAACCACCCACCTCCTCACCTGCTCCTAAGTCTGCCCCTGTCTGCTGAGGCTCATAGACAGAGTGTTCTGCCAGGATAGCATTTGGCAGGATGAACTGCGCATTAGTGTTTGCTTTCTCCCAGCCCACATATTAAAACCACAGCAGCACATCCACTTTGTAAACAGAATCGCATCCACCTATTCATATGCCACTTGTATCTGAATATGCTCTAATCTACGGTAAATATGTTTTTGTGTTTGTTTCTAAAAATCAACAACCAACCACTTGTTTCACCTTCCTATCTACCGCACCAGTTTACCCAACAAACCGCTGATTTAATAGAAGCGCCAGCCCATGCACGCCTCTTCTCAGCACACAAACACCACTCTTCAGCAGAGTCAAGATCCAGGACAACATGGTGGACAATGTTAGCACTTTCAGCGCATGGCCATTACATTTTACATAGCCAAAATATCAGAAATAAATACATTCTATTTCTGCCAAAGCAACAGCAGATTGAGTGACAAGCCTTGTGAGATTAACTCACATTTTGGATGCATAACCTTATGAATCCAAACTCAGAAAAGCCATTTAGCATAAAACCTCACGCAACTTCATCTTTTATGGCACGTACCCTTTCTTTTTGGAAATGGACTGCCAGGAGGTTTGGATATCTCATGTTGCATGCCTGAATTGGCAATATCTAATTCACTATAGGCCCAGGCACACTCTTTATGCTAGAATAAGCTATGAAAAGGGTAGAACCCTGATTTTAATCCTCTTTTCTTAAGTTACTGATATAACTGTATACTCAGCTGTATACCATGCTCAGTGACTTAGCTTTCCCAATAATATACAGTTTTTTTTTAAGCCATGACATGAACAGTACCTGGTATATTACTTCCCTAAGTGTGCTTGTCAGCTTCAGGAGACTGAGCTGAGCTTTGTGAGTGGAGTGGCAGAGTAGCATAATGGATAAGGAACTGGGCTTGTAACATAAAGTTTGCATATGGGAAAATGCTGTTGTACACTTGAGCAAGGTACTTTCAGTAACCTGAATTGCTTCACTATATAGCAGTATATAATCCATTCATAATCATTCAGTATATAGCAGTATAAATGGATCATATGTAAAAAGCCTGTCGCTGTGACGCTTGGCAATGCAGCTTGGAAATGCAGCTTGTGCTTGCATTGCGTTAAGAATTTCAGGTGACAGGTTTTAGAACGCAACGATGGTGAAATCAACTTTGCATCACTCTAAGTGTCCTTGTTTGCATATTTGCTTAGGGTATGTTCTGGGCCTAATGCTGCATGGCAGCTTGGGTACATGTTCCCAGCTCTCTGGCACTCCATTCTGAAGTGAAAGGGAATGATGTGATACTCACCTACCCATAGGTAGGAATGGACTGCCAGACAGCCTTGTTGCTCGACCTCTCCAAGGGAATCCAACATAAAAAAGAGGCTTCTTCCCCTTCTCATAGCTTGTGCTAGTGTAAGAGATGGGTCTGGGCCAATAACAAATTTGACAGACATTTGTCTAGCTGTGCAGTCATATGATATGGGATATCCCAACCCTCTGGCAGCCCAGTCCTCATTCAGGTAACCCTGGTGTACATGACTCTACACTGTACATAAGGACATAACACATTGTTTGGTGCAACCCCTATAACATTGCAGTGGGTCACATGCTACCCACTGCAATTTATTGCAGCCAGTTTGAGGTTGTTCATCAGCTCCTGATTAATTTCCACTGTGACAACAGACAATACATTATAAACAGGATTCCTTTCTACTGTATGTTATTTTAAAAGACCAATCTCTTATGTTGCATTAAAATTTAGCCAATTCCCTATAGAATCTGGCTATTAAAAATGTAGTGTTCTAGATTTTGCAGTCTAATACTGTTCAAGCATTGTTTCTCTGTGTACCAAAGGGAATAATCCTACTGTCTAAACTGAAACCAGATGATCTGGAACTAGCTCTCAGATTTCAACGTCCTGTTCTGGTAACATATCAGGTGCATGATGTGTGCCTACAACGAAGACTTCCAGTTTACTCCATGTTGCAACAGAGCTACGTCATGTTGGTCACGTTGACAGCATAGTATCCAGAGTTGAAAACATTTTGACTGAAATGAAATTCAGGTTCATTACTTAAAGTGAAGCTAACTACAAACCTACCGCATTTAGGAGGTAATTGCAACGAACATTCTATTATAATTTTATATTGATACAGTAAGGGTTTTTGTAACTTCGTTTGTAAAAACAAACAAACAAACAAAAAACAACTTCTTATATATTATTTATTTATTTATTTTTAAACAGCAAACAGAAGGCAGTGTGGGCGGGGCTGTGTGTAAAAAATCACAAAAAAGCCCAAGAAAAAAGGGGACGTGCCCAGTGTCCCGTCTAATATGTTGTGCCTTTTCCATCCCGCAAACGATAGCCAAAGGTGCAGCACGTGTATGCGAAGAGTATGCGAACGTGCGTGTAGCGAAACAATTGTCGCATAAGCAACCTTTTCAGAAGGCAACTGGAAAGCTCGCTGCAGCCCTTGCTGTTCTGCGGGGGCTTTATTACAGGAAATGTCATTTTACCATGTACTTTACTCTCATTGCGAGCCATGTGAAACCACAGAACCCGTGGAAAGTGCAGTAGCCTATTCCACCTACGAATGTTGCCTGAACATGTGTCAGTTAAGAGAAAAGCGGCAGTTGAAGAAACAAAATTCAACAGCCAGGTTATTAGCAGGTCATATTTTACCACCACGGCGTTATTAATATTACGATATGATAAAAATAGCACCAAATGACTAAATGCAGGCTACAGGTCTTTTCATCTTGGGCAAACTGCAGCCTGGATAGCCTGGTCAACTGAAGTTTTCGGAACCATATCCAGGTTAGCCTACTGCAATTGCTAATAACTCTATATCACCTTGATCGCTTGCTTGCACTTATAGGCCTACTTGAAAAAAATACATATGGCAAGAAACCAGAAGTGTGTGAAAATTATTCCTTGTACAAAGTGGGTGTATTATGTATAGGGAAATGTGTGAAACTACCAATAGCAACAAACGTAGGCTACCTCGATTTTAAAATTATTTAAATTCAATAGTAGCTAAATGGTAACTGGACAATTCCTTAGTTTCAGACTCTCAGCCCAATTTTCTGCAAATGTAAACGTTTATGTAAAACACTTAGTGGAACAGTAGGCGATTGGAAACACATGGCCTACAGGTATACCTTTGAGAGAGTTATTCACAGAATGTAATATCGGTATAATGGCTGGGTTTAGTAGATAACATGGAAGTAGGCTACATGCACTCATTTGAGACAGAAACTGGGTCCACAAGACACGATTAAATAGAAAACAAAAGTTTGTCACCCTGCGACAGTTGTGGAATCAAAATGGGTTATACGTCATTCTTGGTTTGACGCCTGAAAATGTCCGCAAAGTAATTTCATATTGCCTATTCCGCAAATCCATAAGTCTGTTTTTGCAACTCCGTCTCGTACAAATGACTCATCCATCCGGTGGGAGAGATTGCAAATTACAATTTAGCTATGAGAAACTGATTCAGCATTATGGAAACATCAAACAGTCCCTGGGGACAACCCCAAGAAAGATGTAAAGTCCCTCTTTACAGACACCCGCACAGTCGGCGAAATAAACCACAACCTATGTCTCGTCCATCAAACGTTTTAAGATGGGTGCGAGTGACAGATCTGAAGTTTTCAATTTTTGTCAGAAGAAAAAACGCGGTGACCAGGCCAACAAGACGTCGTATTCACGTAGCAACTGCAATACACACCCACATGGAAGGACATAACGAGAGGCTGATGTAGCAAACGGTGAAAAACTTTTTGGTAACTTACTGCTATTCGCGTAGAATTCTTCGGCTCACATCCCACTGCATGTAGGGACTTCTGCTCACCGTTCACCTTGCTGTTATATTCTGATGGTTGGCGAGTGGTGGCTTTATTTGCCTTGGGTTTCCTGTGCCCCGGGCCCTGGTTTACAATATTAAGAAGATGAAGCGTATTCTCGTGTTCACGGTCCGAAGTCTCCGCTTGGCCACGCTGGTAGCGACTCTCGCAGCTTGAGTGATGCCTTCTACACGATTCAATTCTAGCTCGTAAACGTTCCACTATCGCGTTGTGCAGTGGGGGCACGACGGAGCCCCTGGTCCCACAAACCGGCTCGGCGACGGTGCCAGGCACAGATCCGACCATGCCAACACCTAACATGGGTACAAATCCCCCTGCCGCAGGCTGAGGAAGAGCCGCATCCCCCATCCTCGTAAAAACTGCTGTGATGATCAGATTCTGTTTCAAAGTTTTAAAGCAACGTCGAGGAAAGTTATTTGTAAGTGGACAGCAAACTAATCGAACAGAATTCTGGTAATGTAGGCTTTATGAGTGAGTGACATTGCAGGTCAAGAAGCTGTACAGTTTGCACTTTGACATCCATCATATGTAAGCTGTTACTACGACTATCCAGCTAAATGTAGACAGGAAAAGCAACCACTCACGAAGAGCGTAATCAATATAATCGACTTCCCAATGATATAGCCTAATCTCTCATTTACTATACGTCCAAAACAAGAGCAATATCGTGGAATATCTTCTATTTCTAATACGCATTATCTCAGACGACATTCTTGTTTAGGCAGATTTTACACACAGAGATATGTCATAGGCTACACGCACATTTTCTTTCGACAGTGCGCGTGCAGGGCAATCCCTCATGGACACTTCAAAGATGTATTCATTAAAACGTGTAAAACCATCTCCGCTATTCTGAATCATTTTCTATGTTTCTCGGCGAAAACTTGATAAATAATAATAAAAAAGTGAATAAATCATTTAAAAAATATATCTACATATCCGTTCACAGTGACCGAACCAACAAACTTCCAGCGGTTTTCAGTGTAGGATACTCTCTGCATTCCCTTTCAATCGCAGCTTTTCGAGAAAGTAGAGGTATTCCTTCTTGCAAACAGTAGCTTTTAAGATATGAGGTGTTCTTCAGCGAACTCGGATACCGGCACGTCTCTTGCCTTTCCTATAGTCAGCTGTTCGGCGGTACGCTTGCACCTCAATTGCTCGGAGATCGTAGAACATTACAGGCTCCCATTGTGTGAAATTTTCACATGAAACATGAAACACGGAAAGAAACGTTCATTTGCAGGCTCTAGTGGAATCCGTAGGACACTACACCGCGATACCCTGTAGCATACACTGTGGGAATAAGAAAGGAGGGTGGAAGCTAATTGTACATAAGTGCGCGCTTGTGAAACTGACGTTCTATTGTAGCCTATACAACTAACACACGATATAAAAACCACCAGCGAGAACAGCGCACACATTACACGCAGGCAAATCATAATTTTGCACCTTCTGTTGGACGCAGTACAGTTCTAACCAGAGAATCAGCCAGTTGAGCCAAGGGATTGAAAACGGATGCATGTCAATTGGCAGAAAATATCAGTAGGCATGTGATTTATATCAAAATTAAGTCAACTTTTAAAATGTTGCAAAGATGTCAAACGTTTAGAATACGTGGACTGCAAATGCGTTAAGGTTGCCGCATGTCTCGGGACATACTGATTGTCAGACCCCAAAGCCTCTGGGGGCTAGGATCTTGCGTTACTGCTGAACACTCTCTCCTGCTATTAGTTACAAGAGTGCAGGAAGTCTTGTTGTGTGAGATTATCACACGGCCAAGTCATCTGCCTTTGGCCCAGACTCAGGGCCTGAAATCCGTATTAATCATAAACATACAAACAAACGAATGAACGAATGATCACCTCCCTACAACATCTTTGAGATGCATACATGCATTAGAGTGGTTTCCGGTGAGTTTTCCGTGCAGATTACGCACCTCCACTTGATGGGTTCTAAATATCAAGTGGCCAAGAAGTGCTGGCTTCCAAAGGGCTAGCCTGAGATTGCGTAATAATTTCTATTGTGCATATCAGAAGCTGCCAGACAGGAGTGAATGCACATCACAAGGGAATAATGTGAAATTTAATCAGGAGGAAGGACATGATGCAGTAACATTTTTATTTCAGATGTCTTTCTCTTCAAAAAATTTAACAGCTGTAAAATTACACTTTTTTTTTTTGCTTTCCTTGAACACTATGCAAATCTGACAATGCAAAAGAACTGAGATACAATTCTATTATCAGTTGCATAGATAGTTTTATAGAGTTATTTCCCCTGGTAGTGTAATTTACAACCTTGGACACATTTGTTTTAAATAATACATAGTAATCTCACTGTTTGATAGAACAGTTAATCCATTTAATTTAATCTACGGAAATATTAAAAACAGTAAAGTATTTTTAATTTCTGTCCTCAAATACATTTTTATGACTTATGGAAAGCCATTAAAATATTTTCTAAAAAGTGCATCTTATCACATAATAATATTACGTGTGTTGGTTAAAATGTATTCAAGTACATGGCAAGGTTGCCAAAAACAATTCATGTCAGGTTTCTGTACATGTCTAACAAACACAGACACGGACACACACACATGCACACACACACCACAAACACACACAACCAGATACACACATACATGTGCTTGTGCACAACGCACCCTTAAAACAACTTCCTTCTAAGGTAGTTTAGAGAATCCCTCTTTATGGCTTCAAGAACACAACCAATGTAGATCCGTCAGCTTCCAGCACCCTCAAGTTCACCTGTACACAGGTGTGAGTCTAAATGTCCAGGTCTTGAAGATCTCCCCAGCTGGGTCCCACTCTGATCTTTGCTCGAAGCTTCACATACAGCTTCATCACAGATTCCATTTCTTTCTTTACAATCTGAGCCACCTGAAACAAAAGAACAAAAAACAATACACTTCTGAATCCAGAGAGTCCTGCATCAAAACCTCACTATCAAAGTGCTCCAACTGCCCCACCAAAAAAAATAAAAAATAAAATAAAAAAATAAAAAGATGTGCGCATGGGCTTGATTAGGAAACACTGTAAGCCCTGACCATTTTTTGTAAAAAAAAAAAAAGTTTTTAATAATTAGCGATTGCCTTAAGTTCTCAAGGGGATATGGGTTTAACCTAAACTAACCTAAACTGCCAGATGATAATGATCCCCACCATAAAGAAGCAGACTGCATTCATCCAGACAGCTAGCTCTAGTTATGTAATAGCTAATAAATACTTACCCAAAGCTAGCCAAAGTATTGGCCTTGTTGTGATTATCGATAGCTAGCCAGCATAACATGTAGGTTAATCCTAACATAATATCACTTGGATTGATAAACTGCAAACTAACTAGCTAGCTTTACTGAAAGACCTAAACCCTTTAGACACCAGTAATATTCTTATTAATAAACACTTCAAAAGAATCATCTATTTTTCAGTAATATTTAAAACACCAAAAGGTACCGTTTTGGTAAGTGATGTTGTTAGTTGAAAATGATCATGCATCTGCAGGAGTTTTCTCAAAATTTTATGCACATCTTAATTGTTATTTACAATATGTATCTGGCCCACAGCAGATGTTTCCATGATTAGCGGTGCAGACGGGATCATGAAGGGATTTCTACTGTAATGTTACCTGGATGATGTCCTCCTCCGCCACCTCATAGATCAGCTCATCATGCAGCTGCAGAACAAAGAATGCTCCCCTACAGGGCCGAGAGAGGCATCTCTGTCTGAGGTTCTCTGCCAAAACAAAAGCACAACAGGGGTTTATAGAGTGATGATATTACTATGACGAAGAAGAAGAGACTCATTGAACAGAAAACAATGAAAAAATGTCCACAAAAGACAACTACATTCAATTCTGGAAAATGTGCCGGAAAATGTGCTGCAAATGCTCCTGTACACATGCGCAAGCGTGATATTATAAATGGAAGAGAGAGAAGAGGGTGATGAGAAAGGGAGCAGAAGACGAAAGGTGAAGTGATAGGGAAAGGGATAAGCGGTGTGGGGGTACCGGCTCTGGCGGAGGCGTGACCATGTGACCGTGGTACGGCGGGGAAGGCCTGCTCCAGGCGCCGCTGGATTCCCACGGTGGCAGATTTTACAATATCGGCAGCGGAGCCCTGAACCGTGGTGTTCACCGCCTGCCGCTCCGCCTGAGGGGAATCAGAGAGAGAGAGAATGAGAATGAGAGAGAGAGAGAGAGAGAGAGAGAGACATTTTGTGCTTCTGTGCTAAAACTACTTCTACAGTGATAGAGAAATGCTTACAGGAGAACACTGACAGACATGGACAGAGTAGTAGGTACTCACAGTGAAACACAGTGATGTGAAAAAGAAAGAACACCCTCTTCAAATTCCATGGTGTTGCATATTAGGACATAACTAACCCTCCTCCAGTACTCTCGGTTCATTTCTTCTTCAGCCCTTCGGTCATAGATTTATTGATGTGTTTCATTGTCCTGTTGCATGATCCACTTTCAGCCAAGTTTTAGCTGCGGACAGATGGTCTCACATTTTCCCCTAGAATACGCTAGCATAGGGAGGAATTCATGGTGGACTTAACAGTTGTAAGGTGTCCAAGTCCTGTGGCTGCAAAACAGCCCCAAATAATCACCCCTCCACACCATGCTTGACAGTTGGTATGAGGTTACTGTGGTGATATGCAGCATTTGGTTTTCATCAAACATGGCGTTGTGCATCACAGCCAAACATCTCCACTTTTGTCTTGTCTGTCCAGAGGACAGTGTTCCAGAAGTACTGTGGTTCATTCAGGTGCAATTTTGCAAACCTAAACTGTGCTGGAATGTTTTGGAGAGAAGGGGGTTTCTCCTGGCTACCCTTCCATGAAAGCCATACTTGTTCAGTCTTTTCCAAATGGTGGAGTCATGAACATGAACATTTACAGTGTTGATGGAGGCCTGTAAATCCCTGGATGTAGCTTGACGATTCTTTGCAACATCTCGGAACAACATACAGTGATTTTGGAGTGAATTCGCTTCTACTGAGTAGACTGGAAACTTACTTGAATAAACTCCATTTATAAATTATCTTTCACAATGTAGAATGATGGACTTCATATTGTTTGGAAATGGCTTTAAAACTTTTTCCAGACATAGGAGAACCAAGAATTGCTTCTCTGATATTAGCAAAGGTATCTTTTGTCCTTGGCATGCTGTTTGAACACAAACCTGAATCCTTCAGACCACATGGCTTCTGAATGTTTGCTCATTTTTGGTTGAATACGTAATGTGTGTGTGTGAGTTGAGTCACATGAGGTTATTTATCTACTGCTACAGTAGGACCAGATGAGGGCTAGTTATGTCCTAATCTGCAAAACCATAACATTGAAAGAGGTGTACTTTGTTTTTCACATCACTGTACATCCTCACTCAAATATATGCACAGTAAGATTTCAAAATGTGAATTAATTTTCAGAAAGAGTTCATACAGGTCCAACCAGGATCACTTGCACTCTATCAGAGTTATTTTAACACTGAACACATCATTGTATTGTCAGGTTACACAGTGAAATATATACTCAAATGTGATGGGGACAGCAACTCACATGAGATTTTAGGTACACATTTTTGTCCTTAATGGCTGGTAGGAATCGCTTTCTCTCCAGCATGGTCTGGACATAGCCATTTTTGGCACAGTTCTTCACAGTTTCCTTCAGGAAGGCATGTATCCCTTCACACATACAGACACACAGACATGCGCATGAGCACATGCATGAGCACACACACACAGACACGTATGCATCAAAAATTCACTACCATTCTCATTCTCTAAATGTAATTATAAAACACACCATTACCAAAGTCCAACTTCAAAGGACTGATGTTCTGCATAGATACTGCCAATTTCATAAGACCCTTACAGTGACCTCATATACATTTAATTTTTAAAACTTAACTTCAAAGAATCTTCACCTGCCCTTTAGTTTATCATGAACACAATGTTCCTGACTTGAAAGCAGTTACCTGTGTATCTGGATTTGAATGTTTCTATGTAACAGGCAGCATCATTCTCCTCAATGCCCATCTGCTCTCCCAGCGATTTTGCTCCCATTCCATAGATTATTCCATAACAAATCTGCCGAAGAGAAAGAAAAACTCAATTAAGGCAGTTAAGAGAGGTGGCGCTGCAGCATTACCCCTTCTTAAAAAAATGCTCAATGTCTAAAGTTTCATGTGAAAATTCCAAAGGAGGCACAACACTAGAAACATGCACTGTTCTTACCATTACATTACATTACATTCAATTTACAATTAGCAGAGGCTCTTAACCACAGCCACTTACAATGCAAAAGGACTTAAGAGCATCTGTATGAGGTAGATGAGCTACAGGGAATTATACCATGCTAATAAACATGTAAACATGGCCAGTAAAATTACAGGGAAGCCACAGAGACGACTGCCTGAGATCTATGTGCTCCGGAACAGGTACAAAGCTCAGCAAATCTTGGCTGATCCTTCACATCCCCTTCATAATGAGTTTGACATGCTCCCCTCTGGGAGGCGCTATAGAGTACCCAGAGCCTCAAATAAACAACATATTTAAGAAGTCTTTCATTCCACATGCCATTGCTCTGATAAATACTTGACCATAGCAATATTGACCATAGCACTCTAATGTACTGGGAAGGTACTTGAAGCTCTGTTGTGTTGTCTATGTACTGGGTTGTTTGTAGCCTGTGTTGTCTAAACCTATATTGTTAGTATTGTGTTGTTTGTAGCCTGTATTGTGTGACTGCTTGTTTTTATTGTAACTATGGTGAAGCCAAAGGCAAATTTCCACAAAAGTGGACAATACAGTATCTATCTATCTATCTATCTATCTATATCTAATAACACTTTTATGACAGAGAGAGTATTAATGCAACATTGCTAAAGTTCTAATGTAGGTTAGATGCATACTATGCAGGATTATTAGCGCGAAAATATCATAAAATAACTATGTTCAGTCATAGCTAGGATGCACTGATAATCTCTGCTGAATCTGCGCTCCTCTGCCTGTATTTGTTCTTCTAAGATTTGTTCAGGACGTTTCTGGGTGTGACACTCATTTCTGTGTGGGGAGTGGAGGGTGTGGCTACAGAGCCCACAGGGAGGGATCAGGTTTCAGCAGATTGTTTGTAGCTACTGCAATGGTGGAGGAGAAGTCGCAGTATAGTGAAACGTCAAACTGTCAGGGCTTGTTCAAAAATCAGAGTCAGCCTTGGAATTGCTTTTCCTTGATGATGACGGCCATCGGAAAATGGGTATATAAAAACAACAATGATATAAAAATGGAAATAAAATATAGAAACGGAGGTGAGTGGGTGGGGCTGAAGATGGAGGAGGAGATTTCTTTGATTGTAAACACAGGACCACAGCAAGGCTAAAAATCCTGCATAGTATGCCTTTAACTATGCCAGCACGGAAGTGTGACACCCCATGTCGGTTTTTCATCACATCACTTTTTATTTTTATAAAGGAAAAGTGAATTTGGATCTCTCTTTCTGCCAGCCCCCCAAGCATGAATATATAATGTATAAAACATACATTATTCAATTTACACAGTGGTTCAATGCTAATCTTGGTTCGCTACCTTCCCTCACCTGCTTGGCCTGTTGGCGCAAGTTGTCATCCACAGCCTCGGGTTCGATCATCCTCCACTCGGCCGCGATGCTGCGGAAGACGTCTGCACCGCTGTTCAGGGCCTGCAGGAGGCGCTGGTCGCGGGAGAGGTGGGCCAGGATCCGCAGCTCAAGCTGGGAGTAATCGGCCGCCAGGATCAGGCCCCCTATGACACGGCGAATCACTCATTCACCCAAACGTCAGGATTTGGCATGTTCAGTTTTACCCTCAGAATAACTGATGTACAGTAACCTGTATTTCGTGTGTCAAAAACCAAATACTCCTTTTCTGTGTCTGCAAAAGTCACAGAAAACATGACATGATGATTTAACTACCCTGAGCCTGTGTATGTTTTCTTTGTTCTGACCTTAAATATTTATTATATACAACACATTACAACTGAGATATATTATTATTCATAAAGTGACTAACATATGAAATAATGACTTTTGGGTGGAGTTGCACTTTAATGGCAAGTTTTTATCCAATGCACGGATCCCCCCAACTTAGGCATTGAAGAGGCTGGGTTAGGGATCAATTTGGGTCTTTTGGTCAGAGTTAGGGATCAATTCCATTTTAATTTAGCCAATTGAGGAAATTAACTGAAATTCAAATGATGAACTGAATTTTAATTACTGAACTGTTTTCCCAAATTGAAATGGAAATGACCCCCCAAACTCTTGTGCCAGTTTCTGTTCTATAGTTTAGAATCAGCAAAAAAAAAAAACAAAAAAAAAAAAAAACAATTCTGACCTGAGAAACAAGGTAAGATTCAGCTAACTGTAAACTATAGCATTAATTAATCGGTTTGGCTGAAAGCCAGCACATCCTGTGGCTCTCAGGGACCAGGGTTGGGGACCCATGGTTTTTTGCCTGCTCCGTGGAAAAGATTTACCTGGGAAAGGCACAAAGGCATGCCTCATGCTGACCGAAAAAGGCATCCCTTTCTCTGGTGACCCCTTAGATGCTCTGACCAGTAAGGCCAGCTCTCGATGGATCTTTGATCTTCTACTCCTGAAATGCAAATGACAGCAATAATGGCATTACAATGCTGTCTTCTCTCTCAATGTTACAATTACACAGGAGTTATGCCACAATTACAATAGTTTGGAGGCTGAATTATAATGCTGCAGGCATTGCATTAAAAAATTATCGCTATGGAGCAATTTAACAATGTTTAGGAAGGCTGTTTTACAATGTTTCCAAGTTACAATGCCATTAAGTTATATAAAATTGCTACATTAGGGAGACAATGCACTACAGTGATGTTACAGAGGCTGCTTTATAATGTTACAGGGACTGCATTATAAGGCCAATGCTTCGGTGGAGACAATGTTTCAGTGTTAAGGAGGGTACATTGCAATGTTATAATGTTGAGACTGCATTTTCACGTTTCAGCATTACAACACCATGGAGGATTCATTACAATGTTATATTGTCGCCTAGGCTACAATATATTGTTATAACGTTACAACGACAAGCTGCATTACCATTCTCTATGACTACAGACTGCATTACAAAGCCACAATGTCATGCAGGCTGCATTACAATGGTTTACAGAGCATTGTACGGCCACGCAGTCTGTGGTTTCTGCGTTTACCCAGGCTTTGTGAGGATGGCCTTGCCCCTTTCCTGGGACGGGGGGCTTTCGCCGATGAGAGTTGGCATGTGAATCTCAAAATCCTTTGGCACGTTCTGAATGTTGGGCTCTATGAAGCTCACTCTACCTGAATTGGAGAAAAAGGTACAGCCCTGAAAACAAGCCTTTTATAACCCCACAGCATAATATTTGCATCAAAACTGACCGTGAAAGAATTTACTTTAAGGTTCTTTTTCAATTAGTTGTAAGTTAAATCATTTCTTTATTGCCTTTGGATCACAGGCCACATTCGCAACTGTCACTCATCTGTGTATTGTACTACTACTTTCGAGATGAGCAAACTGCTGTGTGGCTTTTCTAAGAAAAATCTAAAGAGAAAAGTTCTGAAGGAAACACATCAACTGTTCTTGCCTTTTTTCCATTCTCTACTGAATGCAATGTGCTGAAAAGCCTAACCACAAACTTGATACACACACGCGCACGCGCGCGCACACACACGCACAAATTGTCGGGACAAAATAACTGAAACATGAAAAAGGACTTTGAAGTAACTAAATCACAATTACAAATTCAGCTACACCGATGAATGGCAATTAGCAGTATATCTGGGCTATAAAAGAGGTCTGACAATCAGCACTTTGATATATTGGTTTCCAAAGCAACATGAGGGAATATGCCCTTACTTGTAAGTCGCACCAGATAAATATAACTATACCTGTGGCTGTGTGTGTCTGTGAGACAGGGTATATTCTCTCCATGTCCAGCAGAGGAAGCCAGCATTTCTCACGCTGCAGGGGAAACACCACCTTGGTCATAGCATTGGTGATTCGCCTCCACTCCAAGATCACCCCTGGCAACGCATGTAGTGGTTTCAGCTTCTCCAACACATCCTGAAAAAAGCAGTAGCCGATTAGATATAGTGGTCCAGGTGCTGGCCAATCAGAAGGCTGCAGAAGTGAATGCAGTTTCTCTTTGAGATAAGGGTGCTAATAAGGTCAAAACAATAACAAGACTACATACGTACCTTGCTGACATTACAACATTTGCAAAGTGTACAAAAAGCTTGTGGCTCATAACTTTAAAATATTTAATGTACGCAAAAGCACAAACATTAATTTCCAGTGACTGATGTCTTCCGGGGGGAAAAAAACCAAGCAACCCTTCATAGTGTTTTGATTGAAAACAATCTTGTGAGTTAAAGAGAATCATGGATGTAATCACAAATGTTTTATTATTTTGTCAAACTTTCGTCCCTGACTTTCCATGGCATTGGGATATTTGACCACTTTCAATGAATTTTGAGGACTAAAATATTTGTATAGGTTTTCAAGGGCCATAGGAACCCGACAATACCTTCGTGGTGCTGAACTGCTTGGCCAGTTTGACTCTGGTTGCAGCGGCAGACCTCCTGGCATATCCCAGAGTTCTCTTATTCCTCAGCCCATTCAGGTCTCCATTTGGTGGCAGCTTGAGCTCCAGAAATAGTACCTAAATAGACACATCAAGAAGGGGTTAGCCCCTCCCTATTTTCCAACAGACCACATGCATAAAATCACAGTCAACAAACACATTCCTGTTTGCTTCTGCTGACCTGCCGTAAAGCTCAACAGTGCCATCTGTTGCTTGGCAGAGGAATGAACGCTATCTATGAGCAAATATGTTTGCTTATATCATTAGCCACCACAAGGGGGAGCAGAAGTAATAATATCACCCCTGTGTGAGTTTCTGCTTGTGAACAACAAATGCTCAGGAACATATTTAGAAAAAAAACATGGTGGAATGTTTGACGATGGATCAGTTTTTTTGATTGTTGGGTCGATATGAAAACATTTTGGTGGCAGAGGTATTAAAACTAGTACAAACATTCAAGTGCATACAAAGGTTGACACCAGGCTTGTGGAGGCAGTTCCATTTCAATTCAGTGTCCAGTACACCAACATAAATATTAACATTGTTGCAAACCTCGGCAATGTCCTCTGGGCGGGTGAGGGAGAAGGTGTGGCCTGCAAGCTGGTAGGCCTGGGACTCCAAAGCTTTAAGCTTCGCCTGCATAATGTGCTTCTGAGTGTCACACTCCGTGGTGCTGAACCCCACTCCGTTTAGCTCCAGGAGAGCCAAGCAGTACAGAGAGGGCATCTCCACCTGACGGAATACATCTGTCATGGGAGGGGGGAGGAAGGCACAGTACCGGGGATGGTCAGTAGGCTGGAGGTCAAAAAGCCTACAGAGAAACCTGCAGTACAACCACCAATCAGGTGAACATTCCCTAATTACCTTTTTGAGTAAATATTAAATAACTGTCCAATTGCATATTGGTGATCCAGTCCCTACTGGCCTTTATGAAATGGAAGTTAAAAAAAAAATACCCACACTTAAATTTGGTACTTTAATTCAGCCTATTAGATATCCATACAGCTGTGCAAAAGAAGAAGCAAACATACTGTACTGTCTTTTGTAACATTAATGTAGATCAGCAATGGGCAATTCCGTTGGGTGCACTTAATTGGGTGTGTATGATCAATTAAGTGCTGAGTAACAATAAAAACCAGCGTATCCAACAGCTTTCCATAACCAGTTCATAAAACTTAATGAAACCTAAAATGGGACATTGTGGTTCACTGTGGAGCGCTAATGGTTCTGATCGATTCAAATAAGCTCACTGCAGTAGCTCCACTCATTACGCAGGCTCCTGAAACCTCACTTACCATCACTAGCTGAGGGACGGTTTATAAAAATCTTAACTGATGAAAAGAAAGAATGTAAGGGTTGTTTGGACACCTAGCAGCCTGTCTTTCTCCAGGAGGCCGGTGAGCTGAGCCATGGTGCTGAAGACGAGGACAGACTCGATGGCGGCTCGATAGCGCCCCGTGCGGCTGCTGTCCCCGCCCATGCCCAGGCTCCGAACGCCCTGTCCGGGGCCGATGCCCTCCAACAGGGGGAGCTCCGCAGGGCTGAAGTTCGTCACCATGTTGTGGAGCGTGCGCTCCTTGGACCCGGGATCCAGCAGCCAGCAAGCCACCTGCAAGACGTGGGAACCAATCAAAATGAAAATTATGAACTGCACGGTGTGAGGCCAGTGTCTGTTCAGATAATCCTGTTCCACAGTGCTCCAGGGGTTAGTTCCATTTCAATTCATTTCATGAATTGAAAAATGGGCATAATCTTTTATAAGAATTTGTTACATTAATGGATTGAAATTAAGTTTCCTGAATTCATTGAAGCGAAATGGAACCCTGCTGTGCTCTGACGTCAGATGCATAAAAAGTACATTTAAAAAAGATAAATACACCACAGGAATGTTTCTAAAAAGGGAAATGATGGGAGTTGGGAGTCACAGCTTGTGACACACTACAAACTAATGCTCTGGACTCCAATTCCCGCAAAGGTCTTTTGACTATCTTCATTTGAGTGGGGTTGGGTTTCTCTTTTTAGGGTGACAGGGAACACATGGGCTAAAAAACACTACTGCAAACACAGTTCACTCAAGCTTCAGTTCCTTCCAGGTTAGTATTGTATTGGGGGAACAGTAAGCAGCTCTTACCTTGGGGTCTTCAAAGTTGCCCTCCAGTGACAGCCCACATGCCAGTAAAAGAGTCTTGTACAACTGAATGAAGTCGTATGCAACCACAGCTCCTTCTGCTGGTGAAAGATTGCCTCTCCTGAGACAGGCCTGGACTTGCTTCAGCCTCTCTTCCACCGATAGGCTCTCATCCAGAGGGGGAGGGGCTAAGCTCGCACTGACGTCTGCACGAGGGGGCGAAAGAGAGAAAGCATAAGAGCGAGGTTATTTATTCACTTAGCTGAGGTACCCCTATCCCAGGTGATGTACATACATTGTTACATTGCTGGTGTGGAGGAAAAACCTTGCCAGATTGCATTTTCGGAAACAGTAAAATTGCTTCTTATTCCATTTCCCAAGACATAATTATAGTTTAGTTATGTTACATTTTAAACCAGTTTTATAAGTTGTTGAGTTAGGAAACATCGACAGCACAGATAGTCTGGATAGAAGCTTGCAATTTGTGTTAAAAAATTATTACAACAACGGAAAGGCTTTATGGTTTACACCACAATGATAAAACAAGGCTGTAAAAACATTGTTAGACCAAGAAGACTAATTAAAGGTGCAGTGTGTAGGATTTAGTGGCATCTAGTGGTAAGGTTGCAGATTACAACCAACTGAATACCCCCCCCCCCACCCCTCCCTTTCCAATGGCGTAGGAGAAGCTACGATGGCCTGTAAGTTCCAAAAATGATGTCATCGTCTACGACAGCATCGAGTAGCCAAGTGTCAAGTGATGAGGTTCCTTGATAGATTTATAAATTGTATTTAGTTATTTAGTATGTAAAACTATAGCTTACAAGTAAAATAGCGATTGTGATTGTTAATTGTTCCGCATTGTGGTAGCGTTTCATCGCTAACGTTAGCTGCTTTGCATGGTAAATCATAGAAAGACATGATGTGTCACAAAAACTATTGCACTACTAACTAACGCTTACATTACAGGGTGAATTACCCTTATTATAAAATACCACAAACCTATTTAAAGACACTCAATTTCAAAAATATCGTATATAACTGAAATATTTTGAGCAGTAATAGTTACATAGCAATGATGAAATCTGTTTTCAATAGATAGAGACAGTAAATCAATAATATATTTCTATCCGATTCTGTCTTACACCAGAAAACGATGTCAGCTATGTCTATCAGCAAACATATGGCTTAGCTATGTCCAGAAGTCCTCAATAATAATAGTATTTTCCAAGAAATTACGAAAAATCGTTGACAACGTTTCATTAGATGCAACGCATTTTACTGCGACCACAGAGTGAATGCGTAAGTGAATGCGATGATAACAAAACTTTCTCACCTACTGAATAAATGGATTGTCAATCAAGCCAGACTGTACTAAAAAGGGTGACAACGCCGTAAACAACACGTGTGGTATTATGCACAGCTATTTTGGAAGGTACCCAGGAATGACAAATGCGCCTATATTTCACGAACGGATTGTCCAATACATGACCACTCAGTCTCTTCTGACTGGCCCTCTCTAGAGCCGTTTGTCAGTTCTGGGCTACTGTAGAAACATGGCGGTGAAACATGGCGGCCTCCGTAGAAGAGGACCCGCTCCCTATGTAGATATAAAGGGCTAATTCTAAGGTAACGAAAACACAACGATTCTTATTTTCATGGGAATATACACTAATTAAAACATACTTATGAATATTCTATTCCATTTCTGCCAAGTCCGTTCCGCTAGATGCCACTAAATTCTACACACTGCACCTTTAAAGAGATGCTGGCAAATTATCAGTACATGTGATGGAAGAGTGTGCTGCTGAATGCAGTGCATGGTTACAATTCAATTAAATGGGAATCCTTTTAACCAAAACATGCCATAAGACCTAGTATTGCTTTGTTTATGTGTATTCCCCCCCCCCCCCCCAAATAAGTTCACTATTAAAAGGTAAGATTTTTATATTGAAATTGTTCCAAATTTCCAAAACTCCCGAGCTTAACTCTAGAACTTTAGCCTGAAAATAACTGCAGTAAACTGGCAGACTGAGAAGCAGTGTGTGACTACTATTTGAGTTCATTGTATGAACTTGCTTGTAAACTGCACTATACAAAAACAGACACTGATTAACTGACGTAATACATTACAGGTATTTAGCAGACGCACTTATTCAGAGCAACTTACACAACTTTTTTTTACATATCTATTGCATCCATTTATACAGCTGGATATATACTGAAGCAATGCAGGTTAAGTACCATGCTCAAGGATACAACAGCAGTGTTCTACCTAGGAATCGAACCTGTGACCATGTGTGACCTTCTGGTTACAAGACCAACTCCTTACTTGAGTCTCTAACTATGATTTATGACCAGTGATTGGCTGCTCTGGGGTCTACTCTTACCTCTGATTGGCTGCTCTCGCAGCAGTGAGACATAATAAGCATCTTTTCCTCCCCAGCAAACAGACATCCCAGTCAGGATCAGAACCTCATTTCCTTTCACAGGAAACCCATCTATGCTCTCATTTTTCTTCGCATTAGTGTTCCCTAAAAAAAATAAAATTGAAGAAACTGCTTGATCTGGTGCACAGTTTATGAGATTTAATTAATCAAATATGGAAAATATAATTTTGAGGGATTTTCAGAGCACTGAGTTATGATTTATATATTTTTTTACAACAATTTAAAATATTTGAAAAACATATAAACAGTGTCTGCCCCCCAAGTTAAAAGCACAGTTCACTTTTTGGGGTTTTTGCACATCATTTAATTTTTTGTGTTTCAGATTGGCCAGGGCAGTTTTTATGTGCAGAGAAGCATATTTTAGATACAGACGTTTCTCTGTCACACAAAAACTGTCAGTGTCCTCAAAAAAAAAAAAAAAAAAAAAACCCCACTAAAACTGGAATAATATCATAATAACATACACTCACCTGGCCGAAACCTTCCACCAATGGCAGATTTGGGAGACCGCATGTGCTCCTTCCTCTCACAGGCCAGAGCAATCGAGAAGCGACTCTTAGACTTCCACTCCTGGATGAAGGTGTTGAACAGACGGTAATCACTAGCCACATCAATGATGGCAAAGCCCTCAGGGCTGCTAGGAAGGGAGGCGGTGGTCTGGGGGGGGTCCTGAGACAGCTGGAGCGAGAAGCCCTCCTCGATCAGAGATGTGTCCGGGTCAGGGTCTGGGTCCGACACGGTAGGAGGAGGTTGGACTTGGGGCGTTGTCACGGCCACTGTGTTTCCCAGGAGAGACGGGGCAGGAGTGACTGGTGACGACTGTGCTGATGAAATGGTCATGGTCATTTTGATTCTGGGAGTGACCGGAACTGGTGTTGGAGGAACCAGGTCCTTGTGGCCTCTTGGCCCGGATTCCAGTTCCTCAGCTGGACATCGGGATTCAGATCCACCGCCCCTTTCATCTTCTGTTCCTGAGTCACACTCCAAACTAGTCTCCAAGCTCCTCTGTCCGATTGTCTCTGTGGTCACCTGTTCGGGGGCATGTTGGTCTGTTTCGACATCTACAGGAGCGTTGAGGGAGCTTGTGAATTTTCCGGACATGCTGGGCCACTGGTCTAGAATGTCCTGCATTCCCGGGCTCAAGTGAAACGACCTTTCCGACAGAGCTCTATCAGTTGAAACAGCTGGATTCTGTATGTTGCTAGCATGCTTAACAGTCTCAGATGCAAATGTACCATTGGACAGGCATCGTGTTACACTGGTCGGCCTCAGCGGCAGCTCATTGCTCACTGATCTGAGAACAGTGGTCAGCCTGTTAAGGTAGGGCTCCCCAATCTGCAATGAATCGCCCCACTCTGACAGGCTGAAGGAGGATTCGCCCCATTGGATAGCCTCGGGGTCATTCTCTGGCTTCTCGTCATCTTCCCGCTGTGCCTGTGCAGAGGAAATGTGGCTGGTGTTCATGTCTGTGGCCCCACCTCCAGCCTCCTCCAATGGCCTCCCCTCTGTCGGGCTGTCCAATAGGAAATCCTCATTCAAACTATCAAACAGGAAACTACTGCTCCTGTTGATGCTGCTTTCAGTAGGGCTCTCAGCCCACTCCCTGTCAGCATCTGGCAGAGAATGAATTTCACTTGACCGAATGTTTGTTTTAACAGCATGCTGAACCTCTCCATGACAGTCAGAAGCCTGAGTGCTGTAGGCCAGGATGTCCTCCATCTGGCTGTCGGTGAGGGAGGTGTTGTATCTGGGTGGAGCTTTGGCAGGTGAGTCACTGCCCCTTGCCCCTTCAAAAGAACGATCATCCATTAACAGTTCCTGATGCAAATCTGAGCAGGCCCGATTCTCCTCACTCGGTCGTTCCTGCCCCGGACTTTGATGATTGGTATGTGTTTGTTTTGATTCTGATGAGATTCTTGGCTTTGAACCATAGTCGTTGTGGGACACCACTGGGCTCTCATGAAGCTGCATCATCATCTTCTCAGTCTGGGTGTCCAGCTGAAAGCTGTCCCCGAACACCTCCTCCTGCCCACTTGTGTACAGATCGGGAGACTCACACGTCTCCGTATCAGCTGCCCTGCCCTCCACAGCTCCAGCCCTGCACCTCCTCTGTTCTGGGAGTGGAGGTGAGGTCTGCTTTCCCAGAAAGCCAAGATGTTGATGCACTCGCGAATCCCTTTTCTCATTATCAGAGTGGGACAGTGGGACATGAAGCAGCGAAGCTCTGCTCTGTGCCTCCCATACCACGGTTCCACAGCTGTTACCCGCATCGCAGTGCTTTGATTTCTGCTGCCGTTTCCTCAGACTGACAGATGGGACATCACCCATGCATTCAGAAGAATCATCCCTCTCTTGGTTCTCCAGACACACCTGTTTCGGCTCACTCCCAGAAATTGCTGCTTTCATGGTTTCCCTGTTGACTCTGGCTTTAGATTCACAATCCTTTAACGAACAAGATGACGATGATGATGGTTTGGGGACAAGTGGATTCCTTTCGACTACCTCCCCTTCATTCGCAACCGTACAAAGATGGGATGCTTTCTTGGGTGCAACCGTCATGGTCACATGACCATCCACCTTCCTGCGCTTGGATATAGGAGTCAGAGGTTGCTTACTGTGAGGGTCGCCCTCTGACTCAAGAATGCGCTCCTTCCTGGGGCAAGATGGGCCAGCCACACTGGATTCAGGAGGAAGCTTGGGCTTGGAGGATAGCTCCACAGTGGCTTCATCGGTCAAATTTTTGTCCGAGTTTATGGACTTTAGGACTTTGTTCAGCGTGACGGACTGAGCATCTGGCTTGGCCCTTCCTAGATTAGGAGACTGATTCAGTGGGTCTATAACCGTTGCCCTCAGGAAATCCTTGGTGGGATGTTCCTCTGACTTTGCCAGAGAAGGTAGGGAACTTCTATGAGGGGCAGAGAACCTGGCTCTGTCGCAGGACAAATTGTGGCTCTTTCCATCATTGAAGTTGTTCCCCTGCCCCACCGCAGAGTCCCTCTTGGCTTGTTGGGCACAGCCCTCAGCTGTGACCTTGTGCAACCCCTGAAGTGAGTGTGGCTGGGATGGTGGGTCTTGTGCAGGTTCGGTGGCGAATGAAGGGGGGTCAGAGGGGTTCTGGGGGAGGGATTCCGGGTTCCACTGAACCCCAAGGAGGGCCAGGTCCTGCTGCAGGAGTAGCTGGGCCTCAGCCACAATCTGCAGTGCCGCCTCCTTCTCAGTCAGGCCCCGCCTCCCACTCACCCAGATACAGCGTGCGCTCCGACGCTCCTGCGCCTCCTGCTCGCTCTCATCAGCTGCCTGCCGAGAGCTGTGACACAAAAGAAATTGTCATGACCATTATATGCAAATCAAGGCATCACTGAGGGCATGAGGATCACTGCACATAGAAAATAGGAACTATCAATACCTGAATAGCCTATCCACATTACAGTTACCCTTTTTCCCCACATAAAAGCTATTGGTGCAAAGTATGTTGGTAGGAAGGATGAAATGCTCCGGAGTGTGCACCACTTATAAAAAAGTGTAATATAATCTTGTATTATATAACAAAAGGCCTTCTTTAAGTTGTTAATTTTGTCTGGCAGACTAAAAAAGAAACGGATCAACAAGCTCCAGCAACAAACAACAACAGCTGGTACAATACAGCTCACTGAGCCCTCAAATATTTGAATAACTGCCTTAAAAAAACTATTCAAAAGACCGTTGTGTTTTCCCGTGGGCCTACCTCTTAAAAGGGACAGCTTTCTTCAGGACCTTCTCCACAACGTCTGGACTGGCACGGGCCAGGTCGGACACGGTGAGGAACCCCGCATTGTAGAGCGCCCGTGCACGCTGGGCGTTGAGGAGGAACACCCTCACCAGGTCGCACAGCTCCCTCTGCACCCCAAAATTCAGCCGGCTCTGGAACTGGGACAGCAGCAGCTCCAGGTTGTGCCATCCCAGACGGTTACAGAACACAGTCACCATGCCTGTGGGGGCACACGCATGCACACGTGTAAGCTCTTACATGGCGTCATATACAACATGTCAATGCTTAGTAAACTTAGTAATTCACACACTCTTGCATGTATCGTCAGTGGTGCCTGTGATCTATGTGATATCTGATGCAATTCGGTTCAGAGTCCCACAGAATTGACAGAAGTATCTCCATGTGTGTAAATCTGTTTTCCCAAAGCAACAAGGCACCAGAGGCCATAGCCGCCCTACAATTAAAAATTGAATATTGGCTTGGGGGAGATAGACAGTTGGATTTTTCTTGTAAAAAAGATTTTTCTTGTAAGTAGAGTGCTTCTGCCTCCATCAACTTTTCTAATCATTTCAATTTTTCCCAGTGCCAGTGTAACTGGATTATGAGCTGCCATTTTAAAATCAATACGAGCAAAACTAGTAACTGTCACACACATCAATAAAGCTCCTGTGGGAGAGCAGCAAAATGGTCGCCGGCCATGCTGTGCAGGTGACCGTGATGCAAAGACAATATATAGAGAAAAGTACAAGGGAGTGCCAAAAAGTGGATATCATGGACAGGGACCGCCATACACAAGTGACCGCCAAAGCAGCCAGTTCTCCAATTCTTTCATTAAGGTTGAAATAAACTGTACTCTCAACTCCAGAACTACCCATAAAGGTTCAATGATGTTTAGATGTCTGGTGATAGTTAAGGCCATGGAAGGCATTTGACTTAATCCTGGTGTTCATTAAACCACCCAATAACTCCCATTAAATGGTAAATGGTAAATGGTAAATGGACTGCATTTATATAGCGCTTTTATCCAAAGCGCTTTACAATTGATGCCTCTCATTCGCCAGAGCAGTTGGGGGTTAGGGGTTAGGTGTCTTGCTCAAGAACACTTCGACATGCCCAGGACGGGGTTTGAACCGGCAACCCTCCGACTCCCAGACAAGCGGTCTTACCTCCTGAGCTATGTCGCCCCATTACATCACTGGCCAAACCATTACAGATCCACCACCATGTATAACATGTAACAGATATGTTAGGTTGAAGTGTAATTTTTGACGCAGTTCTCCTTGCCACAGTAAATCATTTTGCAGTTTTTGTGAGTGATGGACCTGAAATTTGGGCACAGGCCATTTGGCCTCTTTGAAACTCTTTGTGTTAGTTGTCTCATGTTGCTTTGAAAACTCACATATCAAAGCGCTGATTGTCAGAACTCTGATTGTCAGAACTCTTTTATAGCTGACATACTGCTAACTGTCAATATTAATCGGACTCACCTGTATCATTACCTTTGCAATTGTGATTTAAGCACTTGTCCAGCCCCTGAGTGTGTGTGTGTGTGTGTCTGTGCAAAATGCACGCATAAAACAACATGATAATTGTTGATAATAAAAACCTGATCAATGTAATACAATAAATGATTGTAATATGAGGACCTGATCAGTGCTAAGGAAGATTAATTATTTCCTAATGATGTTGCGTAAAATCACAAGTGGGTTGATAACAACATTACCGCATGTCGTTGTGCTAAGAGTCAGGACACAATGAAGGTGTTATCAGCCTAGAATTATCGATTTAATCATTCCATAAATTATTCCTGTTAGAGAATTAGTATTGATTAAAGCAGGCTAAATGCCAGGGTAATGGACCACTTTTATATTGATAAAAATACAATGCAACGTGAATCTTGTATTAGTAAATGTCTCTGCGCCGATTATTGTTGATAAATCGTATGCAGATTAACTGACCAATAATGCAAGATTAAGTTCGACAAAGAAGCATCAAAATGTTGTTTGAGTGTTCATGACATACTGTTCAAAAAATACATTTATCATTTTTTTGATAAAAAAAAAAGATTCATCCATTTAAGGATGTCAGTTTACACTTGGCCCACACATTCAGGAGAATTAAGTATATAGAATTCCAGTCCAAGATATGAAATTATATAAGAACTATAAAATGAAAATAGAATAAGAATTAGATTGAGATCTTGTTAAACTGCAGTTGAAAAAAATGGTATTCTTATTATGCTTTTCTTTTTTCAAATCAAACCCAGTAATCTGAAACCAAAGAACACCCTGATAATCCTCTGTGCCACCCAAAAGGTTGACGCAGGACTTGCATCGATCCACTGATCCTTAAATTATGTGGATAGGCAGAGAGTAGACAAGGAGCATGAGGTGAGCCCGTCCAGATTGATCAATTTAGTTTTTGTCTCCAGGTTACAGGCAAAGAGAAGATGTGCTTTGCGTGCAAATCATGACTGGCGGTGTAAATTACTAACTCTGGCAGTCAAAAAGCATCACTGAACCGAAACACTCACATTATACTGGAATACTTGATTATTACATAATATATGTATACATCATTAACATATAGCAGATTCCCCCTAATGGACTGGTAAGGTAAGTCAGAGAGGAATTTATGAGCTAGCACACCTTACGTGACAATTTGTACAGGAGTATAATTAGAAAATTCAACATTCACCACGTCACATGCTTCTTTTAAAATTGTCAGTGATCTGCAGGAATGCTACCAGTATCTAATGAGTCAATGTATTTTTCAAAAAAAGCTTCTGATCCCAGACTGAAGGATCATGATTTTTTTCATTTGTTTCAATTGTTAAAATGGGAGATATAGTTTTGAACTTTGCAAAATCTTAATTCTGGCAAATTTTAAATGAAATGAGAAAAACCCTTTTTCAAATACAACCTTGCTGCCTACATTTGGACAAATATATACTTAGTACTCTGGCATCTCTTCTATAGATTAGATTAGATTAATTATACTTCATTGTCAGATTTCTCTGAAATTTCACTTGCATTACAAGCCATACTCCCTTTCACATACAGGAGGACAGACTCATGTTGATGCAGTGTAATAAAACAGTACAAAATTGTAGCAAATTTAATTAATAATAGATCATTATAAAACATACACAGGCACACATCCTAACTGCACTAGCACCATAGTACACTGCCACTATTACATTATATTTCCCCAAACAACTGCAATTACCCATGGTCCATGGCCTATCCTGAGGCCATGTTTTTTTTTAGCAGCTTGACAGACTGAGGAATGGATGTAGAACCAGTTTGCATTATGGAATGATACAGGGGGGAGGAGACAGGTTTGGTTAAAGGTCTTACCTGCGTAGGTGGAGGCAGACTGCTGGAGAGACTGCAGCTGTCCCCGGCTGCAGCCATACTTCTTGGCAACGGTTGCCAGGGGAACCTCGCTGATGAGCTCAAGCAGCACCAGAGTGGTGAAAAACCTGTGTCCCAAAAATAAAAACAAAAAGAAAAATACAAATGTGGGCTGCTGGGTGGCGTATCCTGTTAAGGCACAGTTTTAATGTTTCAATAAGCCACACAGAATTCTGTTGAAGCAGGACGATGCATAATTGCCCATAGTATTGCATATGGAGGGAGAGATTCAGACTATGGGGATGGCTGTGTCTCACTGCTGACAAGCGATCCCTGCTGGCCAATCAGGGGCCTGTGCTGTGCTTGCTCAAGTTACACAAGTTTCTCGGACTCATGTAAACCGGGGGTCAGTGTAAAAGCGGCATATATAACACACACATGGGAGGATAGTATGTGTCCATTTGTTCATTCCCAAATTGACAGCGGTGGTTAGACTTTCAAAATATGAGGAAAAGGGGCAATAAAAGAACAATGCAAAATGAGTGTGTGACGGGAATGCATTTAACATCACCCCTGGCCATGCATGTTTGCGAGTACAGTGGTACAAAGAGCACAGGCAATATAGTCAGATGAATTGTCCTTTACCTCATTCGACAAACAAACAAATGTGTGGCACATGCCTAAAGAAGTCTTCAGGCCTGTGTGCTCGGTTCCAACATTGGTCGTTCATTTCCGGTCTTCCAGGGGGGATAATACTCTTACCAAGAGAGCACGTGCGGTTACCCATTGGGATAATGAGCATGACATCATCCACATACAATGGCCTTCTCAGTCACCATATCTGAATCTGATCAAGCATATATGGGAGCTTCCCAAAATGCCATTTGAGACCGGGAGTTCCACCTCCATCGGCAAGGCATAATGGTAAGTTGCTTGACTTTCTCATGGGAGAACAGCACTGCATTCCTCCTGCAGAACTACACTGCCGCAGAGGCAGAGAGGCCTGCTTCTGTGCTTGGGGATTTGTCTATTCAACATCTCTGGTTCTTCGGCGACCAGGGAGAGCTGCAGGACCGCAGAGGGCGTCAACCCCACTGACAGGCAGGGTAGCAGCTGTTTCTCAACGCCCATAAGTTGACAAGCTAAATAGAGGGCTGGGGGTACAATGGTTTTACAACACAGCCACGACGCGTTCCACCTTTCCAACCCTGTGGTGTCCTTTGATGTTTCTTTCAGGAAGCGGTGCCTTTTAGAAGGAATTCTGAAGCGGTTATTTTGTCGCATTTTCTTTCTTTGGTGCTCTTCGCCCTCAAGGCACCTTTGTTCTCCTGTGTGTCTTGGCCATTCATCACCTGCCACCCCCCAGCACTGTGTCACTATACAAGCCAGCAGCCACACAACACAAGAACTATAATAATCTACATTTTACATAATCACATTGGCTGTGAAATAATTGCTGGTTTTATTACATTTTCGCCTAAGTTTAGCTTCAGTTTTCCTTTGTTTGCATTTTACAAGCAGTTGTTACATTATTTTATCAGTGAAAAGTGGTTATTAGATGTAAAAAGCCGCAGAGGAACAGTACCGTTTGTGAATAGCCATCTGCCTGCGCTGTTTTTCTGTTTTGGCGACAATTTTCCCGCCAACAGAGCGGGCCAGGAAGCCCTCCTGAATCCCGACCATCTCAGCCACACGCTTCATAGAGGAAGGCAGGCTCTCCCACAGGCAGAAAAACTGATACCAGTCAATCGTCATCCACTCCGCATACACAGGGGTTATCTTTGTCAAACACCAAAAAAGAAAACCAACAACAAAAGACCCTTCACATGTATTACCTTTCAAAATTACATTCAGCAGATGTTCTTATCCAGATCAACTTACACAGTTTATTTTTTAAATGTACAATCAATTCACACAGCTGGATAACTGCTCAAACACTTCTGGGTCAGTACCTTGCTTAACAATAAAAGGGCAGTACCCCACCAAGGAATTGAACCTGCAACCTCTCTGGCAGAAGCTCACGTCCTTAATCAATATATTACACTGCCTCCGACCACTACCAACTCAGTTACCAACAGAAGAGATGTAATTTCTTCCCATACAAAATTAAATGCAATTTTCAACAACCGGATGCAACTGGACAAGCATTTCTTTTCAATATCTGGTATAGCTGGCAGTATCTAAAGCAGTAGTCTCCAACCCTGGTCCTGGAGAGCTACAGGGTCTGCTGGTTTTCATAGTAAATCTGCACTTCATGAATCAATTAGAGCAGTTGATCACACAGTTAACTCAACTCACCTGGTATCTTGGGTCTCAACTGGGTGCTGATTTTAAGGTGAAAACAAACAGCAGACCCTGTAGCTCTCCAGTACCAGGGTTGGAGACCACTGGTCTAAAGTATTAGAACACATTAGAAATAGACAGAGTTACCTGGTAGAGGATGTGGAGGTCATTCTCCAAGACAAAGCCTTTCATTGCCCTCTGGAGGTCGGCGAATATTCCCAATGCCTCGGGCGGGGAAAGGGAGGAGGACAGGGTGGCCGTGCCCAGGTGTGTGGGGCAGTACCGTTCAGCTGGAAGGGAGGGAAAGTGTCACAGTGACACAATTTGTCATAGCAAGGGACTGTATTTGATCCATAGACTGTCAAACACATTTGACAGATTGAATATTTGCCGGATAGGGTTAGTTAGCTAGCTTGCTAACCAAATGGCTTGGTAACCGAAGTTGCTAACTGTTTTAGAATACTAGACTACCCAATATAGCAAATAAGTGTTTGCTGATTACGCTTTCTGCCAACTAATTATTTGGTTAAGTAGGCTAAAGGAAATATAAAAAATGACTTAGCTACCGAAAAAAATTCAAAGAAGGATTAATTTATGCTCGATCAGTGCAGCTGTAAATGCACACGCCATAATGAAATCACTACACGAAATGGGATGTCTGCATTTTCTGACTTTGCACAGATAACAGGTGGACGATGAGTCGGAGCCGCAATGTCAAGGCCATGAGGCGCCACCTCCCACCCCAGTGACCATAGACTGTAGCCCCTACGGTAGCTCAGTCCTCCGAATTGATCAGGAAGTGACGCAAACTGTACCTCATTGGTTCACAGAAATATTAGAACAGTGCCCAAATGACACAATAAATAATGAAATCGGCCCATGGACAGACATAAGACGAACAAAATACACATATTGTGACTATATGTTCTTGTGAGAAAAAATTATTGACTTTGTATTTTGATCGCATTTGTACCATAGGCTTACATGGAAACCGGATATGGAAACACCTATACTGGAGCCAACCGCAGTGGCGCTAGTGATCAGCGTCTCTCAACAAGACCAGGAAATGAGCTTCAAAAACAAAGCCTGGTTTTGGCCGCTTGATTTGATCTAGTGCTTCTAATCTCAGTTTCATGGGCCTTCATGGTGAAGGGGAGGGGGATTCCCCACAGCTATCATCACTACTATAGCAGCTGTAGCAACCACAGGGCCATTTTTGTTCCAGAATGCTCAAATATTTATTTGCATTCGTAGATGCTGTTCTCCAGAGTTACATACAGAAAGTGTACAAGGTTTCGACAAAGAGCAGAGATGATGCCAGATTAAATGTCACAACCAATAATTGTAAATACATAGACCCACGCAACATGGTAAGTGTCACAGTTGATCCAAGAGGGCGTAAGGGCTTACCAGGCGTCAACTGAGGCTGAGAGGGAGATAATTAATGAACCAAATAAACTGGTTAGGTGACACAAGTTGGGACTTCTACCAGGATACAGAGGAACCTCCCTACTGTCTGCAATGAGCACCATGTGATCTCCGGTAACAACACCATGTCAGTAACCAACGTCTCCTCTGATACATGGCTTCCCTGCCAGGACAGTATCCCCATTTTATTCCAGAGGACATTCAAAACTTAGGCGTGAACCATTCTAGCCATACTCACTCTTCTGCTCACCGTCACCTTCTACCTGGATCTGGATGAACTCATTCTCCATCAGCCAATCAACGCAAGCCTCGATGGCTCCGCCCTCCAATTCCCCATGCCCACTGGAAATGCTCGCTGCTAACAGGGTGCACGAGGCATATGTACGCACGTCTTCTGGGGTGCTGGCCACACCCCCAACAATGATCTGCAGGACATGGAAATATGAACATGAGAAATAAAGAAAAGTATTTACTAAAATCAAACATATATTCACAAGAACAATAGCCAAAGTACAGCTGATTTCTGAAATACAATATCAGCACAGTACCATAAAAGTTCTTAAACTCTTACAATCTTACATCCCAACTGTCTTAAACTCACATGCCTACACTCTTAAATTATTTAATTCTGAACACTTATATTCCAATATTCTTTCTTAAAATCGTACATTCCCACATTCTTAAACAAATTATTTCAAGATTCGGACACTCATCCTACAAATATCTGCGATTATGATTTGATGTTTTCATTTTAGAATTAACATTCCTAAAACAGCTTTTATTTATTATGCACCTTGGTGTTGGAATAGATAAACTGGACCTGCTAATACCACATGCAAAGTTCAAAGGTTTCATTTTTAGAACAGTAACAGAATAGATGAGCCATTTACATGGTTGACATTTGTTTTAACATTACTGATATACTGAATTGTCATTTCTAATGTCCTGAATACGCTTGTGCATTTGGATTGGTGCATGCTGCTTTCTTGGCCAGGGTGAGCTCTCACCTGGATATATAAAGAATACATGCCCTTATATATTCTTAAAATTGACCCCAGTGTGGTTAACGTGTAAGCGGCTCATGTGTATAGGCACTCTGTACCTCCAGGATAGCCCTGATCATGCTGGTGGTTAGCCCCTCCCCTTCCTTCTTGACCAGGCAGCTGCTGATTGGTTTGAGGGAGCCCTGGATCAGGCTAACCCCCTGCAGACGCTCAGACTCCTTACACACCAGGATGCTCTCCCCTGGAGCAATACGAAGGCATCATGTCACTTATTCATTTCAGCATAGTGTCAACCTAATTTCAACCTCATTCTAACCTCATTTAGACCACAATTCAACCTTATTAAAAAACAAATTATTGTAATTGTTCTGATCATGTCTATAAGAATGCTCAGCAACCATAACTGTTAATGCATTTTTCATGTCAATCCATGTTGTTTTAAAAAGTGGATTCCTATAGTAGACCAATTTATTTTGCATTGCAAGTAGAACTGATGTAGGAACAAAATCCAGTTGGTGAATATTTCAACCCCTTATAGGTCACCAGTTGGCCTCCTCTTGTTTTCTCGCATAGTACTTCAGTCTTCCACCAGCTAGAGGCTGCATTAATCTCTTTATCATGCCCTTCTAAAACAATGAGTCCATTTGCTCCACCTCAAGTAATTGCCACTAATTAAGCACAGGTGATGATTGAAAGCAAGGTTTACAAGTGACACTCATGTGTCAAATTCAGTTTGATTACTAACTATCGTGGACATGCTACAGTATTTTTGGCTGGACTGCGACAGCGGGGCCAGCCCTACAAACGCAAATGTCTGTGACTGAGTCACTGAGTGATGAAGTTACACCATCGGCGGCCGAGTTATGAAGTTACACCATTCTTCGGCCGGATGAAGTGTGTTAGGTCCAGCCATATACTAGGTTTTGACCTGGTCTTGTTAAGTGTTGTACAGGGGCATGATAGGTATTGTTAGCAGCAGAGAGAAATGCCCACATTAATAATGAGAGTAGCATTACAACCTCTGTCTTGTACATTTATCTCTTTTGCGCGTCTTGTTCTTCCGGTTCGTCATCAAATTTGCTATTTCCATCTCCGGTTATTCAGTTTGAAAAAGGCACGGTTTGCCATTCACCAGGGGAGACTGGCTCGTTGAACGCATGATTGGTACTTGTGGGTAGTGATTACTTTGACTGTGCGTGCTTGACCTTATTTTGTTCAATTTAGATTTTCCTCTCGCCTTTCCAGTCTGTTTGTTGATTGGATTTCGTGTTTGACCACTGACTCGTTCTGTTTGATTCGGATTCTCGTCTAGCCCTTCAGGTTTGTTTGCTGATTGGATTTTGTGTTTGACCACTGACTCGTTCAATTCGACCTCGACTCTCGTATTTCTCCTCCGCTCAGCATATAGTGACTCTTGGTTAGTTAGAGTGTTCCCAGCGCGATTACAAATGCTTCCATCGGGACACCTTTTTTGTTATTTTGCTTTGTTATTTTTTCTTTATTGTTTTTGAAGGTGACTCTGGGTGGATTCTTACATCTCCATTGGGGGTACACTCTTTGAACTCTTGCTCTCAGCATGCAGATTAATTGTCCCAAAGCTCAGCGTTCAAAGCTGCCCCATACCCTCCAGAGGAACTGGAGTTGCCTGTTGGTCTGCAGTTTTCATTCCCATTGCCCATTCCCCACTCACTTCCCTTATACTATTTCCTGTTATGGACTGACCAAGACTGGGTCATAACAGCAGTTATATAACATTTAACTCACACAAAAAAAGTTAAAGAAAAAAATTAATTCATAAGCCAACTTTAACTAATCATCAATCAAGACATTAAGTAGACTCCGGTGTTTTAGTGCTGGGCTAAAACAAAAACCTTCAACCCTTTTCGGTTAAGATTGGACAGTCCTGCTTTACACGGTTGCATTTTTCTTTTCACTACAGCAATACTCACTCCTGGGCCTGGAGAGCCACAGTTGGCTGGTTTTTGTATTTTTAATATCAGCGACTGATTCAAACCAAGAAACCAGGTGACTTGAGTTGACTGTGCAGTCAGCTATTTTAACTAATCTATTGCTGCGCTACTCACATACTGAGTAACTATGAAAGCAAGCAGGCCCCGTGGCTCTCTAGGACCAGGAGTCAGGAGCACTGGCCCAAAGACATGCTTTACTATACAATTAGCTACTTGACTGTGCTGTTGGAGTGCCTATGGGGACCCCTGGAGGATAACTATAGAAATACAAGTTTAAATCCCTGCAGGTCACATGGTGGAGACAGATTGGTGGCCCTATGTATATCTTACCCATGGTGTCCACCCCTTTCCTCCCTGCCCTCCCAGACATCTGCTTGTAGGAGAGGATGTCGAGCAGGCGTCCATTGAAAACAGGTGTGCGTATGATGACACGGCGGGCGGGGAGGTTCACGCCAGACGACAGGGTGGAGGTGGCAACCAGGACCCTCACCTGACCCTGTCGAAACGCACCCTCCAGGATGTCCCGCTCGTCAAATGTCAAACCTGGAGATCCGGGACATGGGCACATGTCCTTACATACAAAAACATTCTTGTGAAAGCACTGATGAAGGTCCCTCGACCGAAACATTTGTTGTAGTTTATTTATACATTTTTATTTATTTTTTGCACTTGAGCACTTTTACTTGGTTGCACCTATGATTTAAAAAACACATTTTTGGTATCTTAGCCTTATTATTTTTTCAAATGCTTCCCGTTTGTCTCCAGCATGTGGGATTACCTGCGTGGTGGAAGGCCACGCCCCAGGGGACTGTGCGCTGCAGCGTCTGGTCCAGTCCTGCGGGGGAATGCTTCAGCTGCGACACCACGTCCTGCAGCCCCTCCCGATCCAGGACCAGCGGAGGGGGCTCTGCAGCCTTCTGTCCTTCTGTAGGTGCACAAACCAAATGTCACTGCAAAGATGAGCCACCCACTCACACCAGGAACCCATAGTCACCCATGACCTGTCTTCATAAAGGGTCTTAATGGGACTCAGAACTGCAGTAGGTTCGGTTTTGTATTTTAGCTCAGAATAGAAAACACCAGGGTATGGCCAAAAACCTCAACCCAGATCATAATTCCTACTGTACAGATGCTTTATGTATATGGACCCCGATCTACGAACAGTTTTGCTCATAAAGCATAAATTTGGAATGTGGGCATGAGAAACCTACTAAATCACTACTATAGCAGTCAGGGCTACACCGGCTACCAGACTACTTCTGTAATGGGAAAAAAAAAAACATTTTGTTGTTTAAAATTCCGTTCAACACAAACTGGCACACACACAAAATACACATGCATACAAAGAGAATGAAATTACAAATGTTAAAAAAAAGAAAGAAAGAAAAAAAAACACACAGTGTAATTTATAGGCCTTGCTGCAATACCTCGGGCAGCTAGCAGAGCTCTGTGCTGGAGGTTGTAAAACTCCCGGGCGATGCTGTCAGCCAGCTTCTCACACCAGTTCTTAGAGGGACAGAAGAGCAGTACGGAGTGCCCGCCTTGGATGGTCTCAAAACAGAGACCGACGATGTGATCATCATCACCCTGAGAAAAGACACATTACACACATGAGAAGACATATTTTCTAAAAAGACACAAAAAGACAGGGAAAAACAAAGAAATTTTAAAATCAATCAGGATTTTTAAAAAGCATACACCAGCTAAACAGTTGTGAAAAAAGTCCATGCAGAAAATGTCAAAAAACTGTGTCTTCAGTAGAGGCACAAAGGTCTTAGCATTACACTCAATGAGTCGGGATTAAATCCCAACCATGTCAGTAAGACTTGGGTTAAATAGTTCTTTTAAATACATTTGCCATTTAGACAGCAGTACAATGTCCATAGATTGCAGAAAATATTAATGGAAGCCTCTATTTTAAATATTACTTGCACACATGGTTCTTTCCCACCTTGACCTGCAGGGCAGGTTTGAACACTCTGACCAGGTCCATGGAGCCGTCGTATATGCTGGTGCCGATCTTCAGCCGCTCCTCTAGGGGAACAGGCCGGTAGTCTGTGTGGTACAGCTCCGCATTCAGCCAGGACGCCAGCAAGCTCAGGTTGGGCAGAGTGGCGCTCATACCCACGATCTGAACGCCATCGCTGAAGTTGGCTTCACCCATGACCCCGCCCTCACTGAGGCTGGCCTTGCCCTCTGAGGAAGTCCTGCACAGGAGGGAGTTGAGCATCACCACAGACTCTTTATACTCTCCGGACAGCCAGCTCCTGCATTCCTTCCATTGTCTCTGCTTCTTAATTACATGATGTTTCAGAAGATTCTATAGATGTACCAGATAGCCAGCTCATGCATTCCTTCTGCCCTCTCCGTTTCATACAGGCCGGTTCAGGTTGGTAACAGCAGTTTACAGTGTGACATGACTGTACAGATTATTCACTGCAACTTTCTCACCCTTGGTCACTCCCAGCTCTTAATGAAATTTCAGAACATGCTTCAAATTGGAATGCTTCAACGGTAGGGAAACCAAAAACAGAACTGAATATCAGGTGTGTCTATACAATCTGGCATTGCCTTCACCACAGATGCCAATCTCAATCACATTGCTGAATGGCTGCTAACGATTGAGTGCTGAATGAGGCTACAACACACCTGGCGGCTCTCTGGGTGACATAGCGGATCTTGGTCAGGAGGAGCTCCAGCAGATATCCTCGACCCGAGTCTCCCAGCATGTGTAGCTCGTCCACCACAACGATTCCTCAAATCAAACACTCAGTCACCAAATATGTAGTCTGGAGTCCAGATTCTCGATCATTGATAGAGCGCCTGGATAACTGTATTAACTTTTCTGGCCTAGGCTCACAGCAATCTGATTGGTGCACAGTTAGATTTCTGAGAGTGGGCTAGTTTTGTCAATCTGTCACTTTCTTGCACCCATTCACGAGGCTCTGTGCCCACTCCCTGTCATAAATCTCATTGCTTACATTTACTCTTGTCCCGTCTACACAGGAGGATGATTTGCCAAAAGTAGTAACAGACCTTTGGTTTATTACCAAAGGACATCCATCCCCGAACAATTAAACCACATCAGAGTTAGAAACTAGTCAAATGCATAGTGCTGTAAGGTTAGGTTACTAGTTAGCAAACTGACTGTAGCACTGCAAAATATTATAATAACATATAATCACATTTTATATAATATTGATAAGAAGTGCTTTTAAACTGGCTCTGAATACAATAGAATGCAACTGCCTTTGGGAACACAAGCAGCACAACACTCGCTAGTGGTAAGATGTGTACCTAGCAGGTCCATCCTGTTCTCTTCTATCAGCCTGTTGATGAGCCCGTTGGCTTTCTCAATGGTGCACACGGCCACGTCCAGCGATGTGAACCCTCCGGCTGCAGAGGTGCTGCCCATGTACCCCTCTACCCGTATCCCGGCCTCCTGGAACACATTCTGACCAATCGCACACACAAGAACACAGGGTTGGATTGCACAGTTAACTGGACAAAACCAACCGGCTTGTTTGTTCTTCCAGCTTTGCGGTTTCTCCTTAAAGTGAAAGTTGGCTTTGTTTCGTTGGCTTTAATTTAGGTAATATGAAAACCACATAGCTTACAATCTACATTTAAAATAATTTTAATACGTACATTTTTGACTACTGAGAACATCAAACAGAAATTAGGCAGCTGAAACAAGAAGTCAGATGACATGAGGGTCCTTCTCACCGGCCAATTGCCATTAAGGTCAGAATCGCCACATTTACATACAACGCAACAGCCCATCTTAGTTGTGTGCTGGTTCTATTCCATGAAGAGCTTCACCGATTATCTCTTTAAAGGCAGACAGAAAAAAACTGCAAGTCAATGTTAGCCTCCTTTTTGCCAATGGCAACAGATTCAAGCAAAAAATTTTCAGCATAAGGATATTACCCTAGCTTAAGACAGACACAGAAACTATGTCGCCAGAGAATCACCAGTAGCTGCATAATTTAAACTGCAATCATGGATCGGCCATAATATGCAAACTAACAATAACACAATAAATGTATTTCATCCATAATTTTATTATGACACTTGTAACAGAAACAACATAAAATGGCAGGAGTAGCAGGATGAAATAAGCTACAAATAATTTTCTGGAAATCTAATCAAAACTAATGTTTTTCCATACAGACTAATAATACTTTTAAAAAGCCATAGGAGCAATTTTTGTGTTTTAAGTTGCTCTGTTTTAAGAGCAAGCTAGCAAGACATCTCGTTTTCGACCTCATTCAAATTAAGCACTCTACGAATCGCACATTGCAACCAATGGCTGTGTAAACATTATGATCAATAAACTAATGCCAGACACCGAAAGAGGATTGGTTCAAAGTAGGAGGAGTAATTATTTTCTTGTTATGGGTCATCACACGTGTAAAAAAAAAAAAAAAAAAAAGGACCTTTGAAATTTTGCGTTTATGGAATGCTGACCTGGGGGGCAAGAGGCAGGAAGAGATTTCAGGGCACAGCAGTGGGCACCTGCCATCTTCCCTCTCCTTAGCACAGCTCTGACTTATCCAGTGACAAGCAGGAAGCCATTAACAACAAGACCCAATTTGTATCGGGTGGCAGTACATTCGAGCAGCTCAGGATTTGAAAAGTAACCATGGCGCAGGAGTGTGTCCGGTGCTTTCTCCCTGTTGGCGAATTTTCCGGTCCTTACGGCTACGCTGCCAGCTAAAGCTAGAATGCCATTACTGACCCTCCCCCCACCCACCCTCCATCAGCCAGCTACAAGAGACCCCCCTCAAAGCATGCCCTGCTCTGATACTCAGCTACTCAGAGAGGCTTTGGTTTTTCTATTGTCACCCAAAGCTTTCCACAGAGGCGGACAGCAAAAAGGGCTGAAATTAGCGACGGAACTCCAGACTGGAAAAGTCCCTCGCTCTGCCACTGCCCTGCCTGACTGGTCTCACATTTGCGCTGCACAGGGAGCACTGTGAGGTTTAATTGTCTTGCCACCCTCACCATTTATCAAGCAGAGCTGCTAGATAAACAAGAGGGTTTACGAGGCTCCCGGGTTACAGAAGCCAACAAAGGGAGCCTGCAGTGCAGTCAGCGCAGCACCCAACACCCAAGCGACAGCCGGCCAAAACCTGGACTCTGTGTATCCGCCCTGCTGAGAACTAACCACAGAGCCTTGGAGACTGGGAAACAAGCTATGGGTAGATAGCTTTCCAGCAGTAGAGTGAATATCCCCCTAGCTTCTCGCATCAAAATGTATCTGCTGTTTCCCCCTTATGAAATGAAAGGCATGTGGTTTAGAAATGTCACAGGCACACATCCCTCACTGTCTCTCAAAATCATAAACGACTGGGCATCAGTGGAGAAAGGAGGGGCGAAGCTGGCTTCTATTTACCAGGCACTAGACTCCACGTGTTGTTGGGAGAGAGACCAGACACCTGACCCTGGTTTAAAAAAATTGTAATTAAAAAAAACACTCAGCCAGTCCTCTCTTTCCCTCCAGTCTGGCATCGACCTATCAGACATGGTTTAGCACATGCAGACGGACCCCCTGCTTGGATGCATTATACAGGATAGACTACTGGCGGCAAGACTTTCACTCTCTTACTTCACTGGCCCCAAAAAGGGCTGTGGAATGAGACTGATTCTGCATCAGAGAGCTTTGAACTGCAATGAAACAGCCCTTTCAAGAGTTCAGTGAGGCGATTACTGCTCTCGTTAGGTTCCGGTGACTAGTTCACGACAATCAACCTGAAAGATGCTTATTTCCAAAAAATTAATTTTGCATTCCAAGGAAAACCACACGCGTGCAACAGACTCCCATTCGGTCTCCCTAGCTCTTCGCACATTTGTGAAGTGTGTTAAAGCAGCTATCGAATCCCTTTCCCTTTGGAATTTGTATATTAATATCGAAGATTGGCTCATTCTCGCAACCTCCTGGGAGAGAGCAGCACTTCACACTTCAACCCTTGTTGCATAAAAACAATCCTGCGATTGGTTATGTATTGGGAAATGTCCTCACGCCGAGGCAGCACACATCCAAGTATTTGGGTCTCAGTCGTAACTCCCTTACCATGATGACACCCCAGTTGGATGTCAGACAGACGACTACTTCGTTATCACTACACTTTTGAAAAAGACACGTAGGGAGAGTTGTACGAGTGATGCAATGCTACTTCTCATCAGTGTAGTTCCCCTTGGGCTGCTATGGCTGAAACCTGATCAACAGTCACTCATCAGGCCTGGTGCAAAATGCAGGATCTCTGGAGGCTGGTGATGGTCCCTCTACTGGGCTCTCTCTGCAGAGGTATATTCCCATTTGCTGCTGGAGTTTTAATGGTTTTAACAGACTGCTCCATGATTGGCTGGTCTACATGAGGCCATATAATCGTTTCTGCAAAGCTTGTTTGACAAAGGTCTCTGATCATCTAAACTTAAGGAGTACACTGTGCCTATTTTGACTTGCCACCCTAGCCTTGCAGTTACATCAGTGGCCAGCCATGCTTTGGGCAGATGTTTCTTGTTTGCCCACTGGTGCCTAACCCAAGTTCTGCGGCCACAATGCAAGTCTCCTTTTGAGACTATGCATTTGGTCAAATTGGAAATTCTGTCACTTCAGATGGCATTGCTGCAGGCATTGATGCAACCTCTGTGTACTTTCAGTTAATCCGGCCAGTATGTCTATTGACCCTTGGGTGCAGTTTGGCTCAAACTGACCCGAGACAAACTTCACGTAAAAGAGAAATTGCACTTTTCAGAGTCCGTATTGCTTTAAAGAGGCAGAAAAATGAAATCAAGGTATGTTTCCACTTACACAGAGTAGTATCTGTACATCCAATAATTATTATTAATTAAACTCTGTAGATGTTTGTGAGCAACCGCAGGATTATATTTGGAGAAAGACATTGGAAACATACTGTGATTAAATTTTTGGGTGAACCGCCCCTTTAAAATCCCCAAAATGCCCCAGGTATATTTGATACAACATAAAAGTGATATCTGCGCTATAGTAACACTTAGGCTGACAGGTGTGTAGGTATAAGGTAAATGTCCATAACAGCAAAGAGAACACTTGCACTCCAAAGAAGGAAAAAATGTGAAAGCTGAGAGGAAAAAAAATGCAATACTTTAACAGTGTAAGTGTTCAACAAGATTAAAGTATTGCATTTTATTTTTTCCCCAATTTGGAGTGTGAGTATTATCTTTGCTTTTCTAGGTATATCTGACCCAGGCTGACAGTTTCACAGGTGTTAATAATTTAATAGAACATAGGGGTTAATTGGGATAACAGCAAGGTTGTGTCACGACTGGTAATTACACTTAAGGGTAATTAAGTCACCATTCTGGTGGCAGGTACTTGACATACAAGCTTTCCATTACACTGACTACTTAAGCCTACTTCATACTTTCCGCGTCCGTGTGGGTCTGCATGACGTAAATGTCGTCATCCGCCCATGTCTGCGAGGGTCCGTGCGGACCCCTATGCGGACGTCCGCGTGCAGCCCAAAATTTGTGACCGCACGGACTGTACGCATAGCAAGCGCGCCGACTGCGCATGCTCCAGATAACAAAATGGATGCTTGTTATGAAGAGAGGTTGTGCGAGGAGATCCACCGTTACCCACATTTATATAATTTGTCTTTGAAAGAATACAAATACAGCCAAATGGCGTTGAACTCCTGGCGAGAAATCACGCAAACGCTTGGGAGAGATGAAAATGCCTGCCGTCAAAAGTGGAGATATGTTCTTCTTCTTGATTTTTATGGCAGTTGGCAAACAACGTTATGGTGCATTACCGCCACCAACTGGAATGGAGTGTGGATCGGGAAATGCGCATGCGTAGAATGCCAGACCGTCGCGGACCCTCAATTGTTGTATGAATGGAACCACGTGCGCGCGCGACCGGTACAAGTCCGCAGCTGCCCGCGGACACGGAAGCTATGTCCGAGCCTTTAGTGTATGGGTATTGGGGCAGCCCCATTAGCACTACTGTCTGTGGTTCCACAATGGGCATAATTCTGTGGAATATCTCCACAGTCATGTGGTCAGTTCCCACTGCCTCAGGCCCTGCACTCTGTGCACTGATCATAATGGCTGTGTGGAAGATCTATGCTATTCAATTTACTTACCTTCCTACCACATTTGCTAGCAAAATGGTGGTCTATGTGTCTCCCAAGTTAATGTGCCGGCAAAGTGAGACTTGCTGCCATGGCAACAAGGCTACTTAATGTTGTAGTGAGTGCAACCATCTGATGACCTCTCTACCCATCTCACTACTGTCTTCTTGGACAGCATGAGTTGACCTGACCCTTGTTCACCATTAGGTTTGCTCCTCGCCGTAGCTTTGAGCTGTCCAGTGGCTTAGACTGCTTAGGGGTTATTACAGGGAATTTGGTCTGGCACCGTACCCATCATAGTAACCTGAACTCCCCCTTCACTCGAAGGGTGTTGTACTAAACTGTTGCCAAACAGAGCCAAACAGAATGTCTGGTTATGTAGGTAACCTTGTTTAATGAAAGTAAGAGTGAACTGATTGGCTTTCCTGAACTGTGAAATACACTTGAGATTTCACATTATTCCAAGGCTGAATGAATGGGCACAAGGCTCTTTTCTAGGGCACAGGATGCTACCATTGGGTACCAGCTGGCATTGTTCTTCAAATATTATTCAGTCTGTCATGGGCTTAAAGCTTATTCCCATATAGAACCAATCAGCTGCCTCTTAGACTCAGAGAACATGAAACCAAAGGTTCTTAACTCTTACTCATGATGCCTACTAGCATACGAAGGTGTTGGTTTCAATATTCACAAAGGAGCAGCCACTGCATGACCACACCTTCCATTTCCAGTCTTTTCTTTTTTTAAAAGAAAAAGGCAACAATGCTGAGCTTCTACTGGAGTGGGTCTGTAACACTGACTTCCCAGCATGAGTAAATGGTCATTTTCTTCTCATTTGCACATCTCTCAAGGTGTTTCCAATTACCAATATCACATCTGAATGGTATGTACATTTATTTTTTCTTTATTTTTTTTAAACCAAACACTTATGTTAATTAATTTATCAAGGATAAAATAAAATTAAAAATTAGATCAATTAGAATCCTACAAAAAGCACTCTAGTGTTATGAAATACTCTAGTGTTATGGAAGATTAGCCACAATATCAATGTGTATGATTTAAAAAAAAATGTATTGTAATAATACAGGATATAAAGTAGGGACCAAAGAGGTAATTTCAATATGTGATGACATTTCACAGCAGCTCATGGTCTGAATATAGTCAACAAGATTTGGCATACCTGGAGGTAAAACATCTTCTCTTTTGCCACAGACACAAACGGGAGAATGAACATGGCCTTTCGTCTGGTTTCCAGGACTCTCTTCAGAATCAATAACTCAGAGACTAATGTTTTACCGGCGCTGGTAGGAGCTGAAACAAAGGATTGAGAGGAAAGGCTCTTATTGCCAATTCCAACTGCCTTCAGTCCATAAACAGACTTCTTGGAAGGCTAAAATTAATATGCATTACAGTTTATTACAAAGAGGTAGCTTTGTTTACACTGACAAACCCAGTTCAACCATATACCACCAGGACTGCCTGCCAGCTAAATCTCACAAAGGACTTGACTGAGTTCTGCAGTGTTGGAAATATTGTTCAGAGAGATCAGTACCCATAAAAGAAGGCGAGCAGTTTGAAAGGCAGACTGATACAAGCAGTCAGAGTGTTTAGAGATGTGCATAAATTTGGAGCTCATGAGGTTCTACCAGATTTGCAGGCCTCTCCCAAAAGGATTCTACATTATGGGTGGACTGAGCAAAATTTCCATTTCAGGAATGAATTCACCTGTGCAATATATTTTTTTAATTTCTATTTTACTTTCTCCCAATTTCCAGTGTGTTTGAGTTCACTGAGGCAACGTATTAAATCAGTCCGGAAGAGCACAGATAAATATACGTTCTCCTCCAAATCAAGATGTCAGTCACAATTTCTTGTCACTTTAAAGTCCGCCAATCAGCTCCCACAGACATCGACAGAGACTTTCACGTTCAGATCGTGCAACCAGGCTGTGGGGGCCCCACTGATCTGTGGAGGGGGAGACTGATGAGATTGTGGGCAGAATACAATTGGAAATGCTTCCTCAGAATGACTTACCTGAATAGACCAAGTTCTTGCCCTCCAACACTTTTCCCAGGGTGAGGCACTCTGCCTGCCACTCGAACATCTGGACCACCCCCAGACTCTGATACCTCTCAAGGACCGCCTTAGGGAGACCCCAGTTGGACAGCAGCAGCTTGTCAGATTGATTGGCAGGAACAGCCATATGAATGCTATGTCCTGAGACAAAAAACAAACAGTGTTATTGGAAAAAAAAAAAGTTATCCAAACATGACAACCAGTTTGTCAAAAGCCCTGATGGTCTGTACGGTTTACTAAATGCAGACATGATACAAACGTAGGCCTGTAACATGAATATCAACATAAGGCCTCCATTGGTGGACGCATCACAATGTGGCTAACGACCTACTCATTCTTCAGTACTTTTAGTGTTACCTGTATGACTTTTTGAAATAAACTGTTTCATGCAGGGGCATGCTTCGGCAAAAAGACTTGTGAGTAGAAGAACAGCCTCAATGTCTTTTTCAGAGTGGTAAAAACTCACTAGTCTCTTATTAACCAACCTGGGTAAAAAAAAAAAAAAAAAAGTATTTGAAATACTCTAACTCTTTAGACACCAGTAAAATTTGCAGTCTCACCAGGTGTGTCCCCCAGTGTGCTGAGGTTAAGCCCAGGAGGTGGAGTCAAAACAGAGGAGGAGGTGTTTCCCGCTACGCTCTGCTGATGGAGCCGCCTCTTCCTCTCCAACGCTGCAGCCATGTGGGTTGGGCTGAAAAGGATGTAGTCCCCAGACACATCCAGTGGAGCGTCAGCATGCTGTGGGCCACCGCCACCAGAGTTGGCAGCCTTGAAACAAGGGGCCACCGACGCAGTGTTTATCACAGCAGCTCGCTTTTGAGAAGCCACACCCCATGAATTTGTACAATCTGGGCCGGCCCTTTGTCTTTTGTGCTTGGCTTTCCGGGGGCCATTTTCACAAGCCGCTGGTCTCCGCTCGTAACAGCTCTGGGTGCTTCTGCCATCTTCGCTGAACAAAAGCTTTTTGGCTAAATCCTTACAATCTCTTGACGTCCTCGAGTACATCTTTGAAGTTTCAGGCTCGGAAAAAACAGGAACTGCTCTCACATTTGAACGCCTCATTTCCCCAGTGCCCATAACATGTGACTGCTGAGAACTTTTAGATTTGATTTTGGTAAATTCTGGCTCCTTCTCGGGGACCACCCTGTCAGATGTGGACACTCTAATGGGGTTTGACTGGGGCTTGGTTAACACAGCTGCATCCGGTCTCTTCTTCAGCAGGTCATCCACAGGACTGAGGGCATCCAATGCTTGTAAAATGCCCTCATCCAGAGCCAGAGTTGATTCCCCAGTCCACTCCTGCTTTTCTGTTGGCTTTCAAAGAAACAAACTGACATTAGTAGCAGCTTTCAGGTATTACCAAAAGTGACATCACCTTCTGTAGCTTCAATAAAAGTGTGATTAGCTCCTTGGGGTTAGTAAACTAATCCTGTCACTTATTGTGCAGTGAAATTGGCGAGGGCCACAGTTCGAAACTCGCAGCAGAACAGCCTAGTTACCTGCCTCTAATGTGAACCCATATAGACTTGCAGTACTCCTGTTGAATACATCAAGATGTGAATGCAGAGCGGTTCTTTGGTGCTGTTCTGAAATCAGACTCACCCCATCAGCCATTTTTGTATGGTTCATGTGCGCACTGTTGCGATCTGGTTGCTGAAAGCGGCGTGAGCATCTTGGTGCCAGTGGTTCAACACCAACAGGAGGGCTGTATAATGACACAAATGCATGCATTAACTGTATAAATATGTGCTGAGTACATTTCAGTCATTTTATTTAGACATGAGAATTATTTCCAAGTCATACATTTACATTTTAGGCATTTAGCAGACATTCTTATCCAAAGCAACTTACACAGCTGACATTACTTACATACCACCCATTTATACATCTGGATATTTACTAAAGGAATTCAAGCGAAGTACCGTGCTAAAGGGTACAACAGCAGTGCAAAAGCTGGGACTTGAACCTAAAACAACGTAGTTGCAAGTCCAGTTCCCTAACTACTATGTTACATTTCCGCGGTTCATTATTTTAACTATGACAATACATATGACGTTATAACCTGACTTAAATCAGCAATGTCTCTCATTTTACACTGGGTTTACAATTTATTTAACATATAAACGATATGGATTCGCACCTCTTTCTCTTGATGACCGGGTGTTGTCCCATGTAAAACTTTCTCTTCGATTGTGGGCCTGAGGTATTCATTGATCTTCAATAAGGTACCAGGTTGATTGTGCCACAAAAATGCAAAATCTTGTTTTACAGCTTGCTAGCTAACGTTACTAGCTACGAGATCTTAACCTCACAGAAGACATAGCTCTCCATAATTCTGCAGCTAGTGGTATGAAACTAAGAAACATTTTATAAATTAAAGTGACAGTTTAAAAAAAAACTCATGACTAAGTCGTGATAGCAAGATTGCTAGCCATAATAAATTAATATTCAGTTAGTCTGCGCTAACGTTAGTTGCCTAGCCAGCTAATGTTAGCAGGTAAAACTTCTGTTGAAGATAAAAACAAACTTGTCGAGCAATGTTACAGAATCAACAAATTACACATGTTGCATTATTAGCTAACTTTCGCTAGCCAATGAAGACAGCTGGGAAGTCAGATAGTAGCCACAGTTATAACCTTTATTAGCTACCACTGTCTGCAAACTAGCCATGTACTGACATTAGCTATGTAGCTAGATACTGTTAGATAGCTAAGGATAGTTATCCATGCTCTGTCCTAGCAAGCATCCGAGAGTGCTAGAAAAGATTAAAATGACATCCGTTGTTTACAAAAAAAGTGATAATTTTCTATTAAATATTTTGGGTTGAGGGAGACAAGTGAAGAAAAAAAATACAAAACAGACGCGATTAATTTGCAAACAAACGATGCAAAACAAAACAAAACTTTGAAAAAGCCGCCAGTACGCAACAAATATATTCCGACTCTCTACAAGTTTGTAATAGGAACGTTCCACATCTCTTTTTCTCTACTGGCTGTTTACGGTCTGTGGGTTGTCCGGTGGGAGAGGAATATTCCAGGAGGCGTGATAATACAGTAGCGATGTCATGCAATGCGCTCGAGAAAGAACGAGTGCAACAGAAGAAAAGGATGGAGCACTGTCGGTAGTGAAAGCAAAGCTACAGTGACATTCAGCTAGCCATCTAGCGGTGTACTGTTAGGAAGATGTACATGCGTCTATATTTCAAAATGCAGTTATGCGCTTAGATTCGATCCGATTATATTATTGTAATACGTGGTTGGGCTTAAGGACATGATGTTTGATATTTTAAAGAGCTAGTCAGTAGTTTAAAGGTAAGTAAATGTCACTTCGTTTATTTTGCAAGTAGAGTCAAGTGCCGACCGAAGCTATGTGCTGTTTCACTTGCCGGCTTACTGACTATGACTGGTCATTCCTGTGGGTCATTTATCGTCTCTGTCATAGTGAACTGGACTAAAATTACTGAATAAAGAATTAAGTGGATAGCTGCACCGGCTCTGTTAACGAGATCTAGCTACTTTATCGTGTTGCCATAAATAACATTACATCATCGCGAAACCATAAATGCGCATTCTCTGTTTTCAGAATCATTTATGTTTAAGAATGGAGCCTTGTTAATTCTAGCTCAGAAACTTAAACTGAGTAGTGTGCTTATTCTATATTGAGGTTTGGCTAGCTAATTACCTTCAGTTAATGCAGAGATTTTGATGTCTCCATTAGAGTGCGTTTATTCTGCAGTAGGGCGTAGCGTCATAGAGAAAAAAAGTTCATGAAATTTCCTTTTTTTATACTCACTGCGTTGGTATTTGTGTTTATGAATGCCTGGAAACGTCGAGGAAGCGATAGATCTTCCTAGTTTAGACTGCTTTTGAACTAGGTTCAGAAAATGACCAACAGTTCTCTTCCTTTTGCTATTTTAATATTATGTCCATCTCATAAACTGCTATGGGGATATGTTCTGTCATAAAACAGGTTAGTTTTTATATAGTTATTACAAGTTAGAATGAATTCCTGACTATATTGAAATATTACACGTGATAATGAACTCCTTATCCTGCCATGCTTTATATTAAGAGTACTTTTTCTTGGCAATGGGTTGACTCTCTCTCTCTCTCTCTCTCTCTCTCTCTCTCTTCAGACTTTGAGGAAAGAACATGGACAAGATCCTGGAGGCCGTGATGATGTCGCCTCATTCTAAGGTAGTGAAGCAGGGGATGGTGAGGCGGGTGGTGGAGTCGGCCGCGCAGCCGCTGGACAGCTCGCAGTGCCGGGCCATGTTCCACGTGTCCACCAGGCTCTTCCTGCTCGGCGAGTCGCAGTTCAAGCGCGACGCTGGACGCGAGGTCCTGGAGGCCTTCGCGCGCCACCACCAGCGGGAGTTTGAGGAGTTTTTCGAAGTGCGCTTCGTCCTGGGGCTCCTCCGTAATGGCTACCCACCGCTGGGGAGGCGGAGCCCGCAGATCTTTCTCTACCTGGAGACGGGGCTGCGCTGCCTGGCCGACACGCCCTCGGCGCCAGACCTTTTCCACCTGCTGCAGATCGAGGTCTTGCGCATCGTGTGCGAGCGTCCGGGGCCCGAGCTGTGCGAGCAGCTTGCCCGCCTGCTGAGCCGCTGCCCGCGCTGTGTGCCCAGCGGCAACCTGCAGACCGTATTCTGCCAGCAGCTCATCCAGACCATCCGCCTCTTCCAGTGCCAGAGCCAACAGGACGACGACATCGTCACCTTCCTGGAGCGCGTCACCAAGACCAGTGGCATGCTGCAGACCGTCTGGAGGGCCAACGTAGCCACCATCTTCCCCTCCCTCAAGGAGCTCTTCATTGTCATCTCCACGCCCGGAGGTTTGTGGGCCAGGCAGGCAAAACCACCCGCCTCACCACCCACAGTGTTTAACATCATACAATGAGCTCGTCCTTGGTGCTGTATTTTTATGCTGTTTTTTATGCTGTTAATGCATGTTTGTCTGTTATTTGTGAAAAAGGGGAGCGGGAAAGCACTGATTACACTGAAAACATTACATGTGGCAGAACTGCTGCTGGGACGGATGTGTGGCTAAATTCCTATCTATGTGTCTCCAGAAGGGGGCAGTGTACCATCCAATGCCCTGGCCAGCGTGGTGCAGTATGTGCCGCTGGAGCTGATGGAGGGAGCTGTGCGCAATCTCACCAATGACAAGAACATCTCTGATCCACAGATGCTGACTGCTATCTGCAGGTAAGTATGTTGGGAGAGTCTGACAGTGATAGTGATGCTCTGCTCGACTCTTCTTTGTGATGCCAATATTTTCCCATCAGTTGCAGTCACTGAACAGTTATTATCAATGACAGTTACAAAGAAGGCTGGTGAATAGCTATGATATAAAACAGGCATTTATGGAGTACTGCTGAGTCAGTTTCTGCACAATCTTCACCTATGACAGATAGCCACTAGAAATTAAAATACATTCATGTGCTTAGTCTGTATTCCTTTGTTTGTGATTCCTTTTGTTTTAAAAACTAATAAAATGCAGATAAAAATGGCTGTAAAACCCAGACCTATTTGTAGGAAAGTAATACATCTTCAGAGCTGCATAAATTATGCATAGATACTGTGAGCTCCATAATATTTGCGACATAGACATATTTTATCTTGATTTAGCTCTGTACTCCCTAATTTTAGATTTGTAATCAAACAATTCACATGTGATTGAAGTGCACGTTCTCAGTTTTTATTAAAGGGTATTTTGGTTTCACCGTGTAGAAATTACAGTGCTTTTTATACATAGTCCCCCATTTCAGGGCACCATAAAGTTTGGGACAGATGGCTTCATAGGTGTTTCAGATTTGTCTGGTGTGTTCAATTGCTTCATTAGTAGAGGTATAAGAGAACTTTCAGCATCTAATCTAGATTCTAGGCCTTGATTGCCTTTGGAGTCTTGTGTTTGTGAACATGAGGGCCAGAGTTGTGCAAATGCAAGTCAAGGAAGCCGTTATGAGGCAGAGAAAATAAGGAAAAAAATAGTCAGAGATACAGGCTGAACCTTAGGCTTACCAAAAATCAACAGTTTGGAACGTCATTAAGACGAAAGAGCGCACTGGTGAGCTGAGTAATCACAAAGGGCCTGCTTGGCCAAGGAAGACCTCTACAGTTGATGACTGAAGAATTCTCACCATAATTACATTACATTACAGGCATTTAGCAGACGCTCTTATCCAGAGCGACTTACACAACTTTTTACATAGCATTTTTACATTGTATCCATTTATACAGCTGGATATATACTGAAGCAATTTCGGTTAAATACCTTGCTCAAGGGTACAACGGCAGTGTCCTACCCGGGAATCGAACCTGCAACCTTTTGGTTACAAGCCCAGTTCCTTACCCACTGTGCTACACTCCGTCCTCGCTTAAATTAGACTTAAATGAAAGCTGAGAATGTGTACTATAACCACACTGAATTATTTGATTACAAATCCAAAATTGTGGAGTACAGAATGAAATCAAGGAACAATATATTTTTGTCTCAAACATTGTGGAGCTCACTGTAGATAGATAGATAGATAGATAGACAGACAGACAGACAGACAGACAGACAGACAGACAGATTGATTGTGCAAAACAAATTACATTTTCCATTTCATGCTAACATTTTTTCTGATCTCATCTGCATAATCTCTTACAAGTATCATTGTTTAACTTTGGGAAGAAAAAACTGATGCAATGTATAATCTGTATTTCTAAATATGGTCTTTTACCTACCGCTACGTGAGATCTTAGATGGTTGCACCTATATTACATACAGTATGAATATCTTTGGAATTGCTTTTCTGTTTCTTTGTAGCAATGGTCTTTATTGCTATATTTCTTCCATGGTCTGGTCTGTGCCACGTCTAGCATTCTCATTCACCTTAAGCCCCCTGTTTGCAGAAGTCCTTATTTTTCTTTCAGAATGATTGACTGGTTGTCTTGGCCGTTCACCAAGAACACAGACAAGTGGGTGATTGCCCTGATGAAGGGGGTGGCAGTGGTGAAGAAGTGTGTGATCCTGATTGAAGTGACTCTTGCTAAGATTGAGGAGGTAAGCATCAATGTGCAACAAGAATGGAGGTTCTTAACAGCATTCAGGAACAGCATGGGTCATCTGAAAACTTAATTGCTGTTTCTCGCAAATTTTTTTTGTCCCTAGGTTTTTGCAAAGTTGTTCTACCCAATTGTGCGTGAGGGGGCGCTCTCCGTGCTGTCCTACCTGCTGCTCAGTTTCCAACAGTCTCCTGAAGCATTCCACCTGGTAAGAGCATATGCACAAATGTGACTTATTACATATTATGTTCAGGCATTTAGCCTGTCCATCCAGAGTGACTTAAACAGCTTACATTGTATTTCTTTTACATACTGTCCATTTATACTTCTGAATAGTAGCTTGCGCAATTCAAGTTCTTTGCTCAAGAGTACCAATGGCAGTGCCTCATTAGGCAAGTCAAACCTGCAATCACTTTGTTACAAGCAGTTTTTTAACCATAGTACTACACTACAGGGATGTGCCTCCTAGGACAGCTGTACATATGGAAAATACAGCCAACCCCATGTAACTGCGTATCTGATAATTACCTATGCTGTTTCATTACATAGTGTTCAGCTGCGTCCCAATTTCATTTCTGTACACCTGAGTGCTATTCCTATGCACTCTATGGTTAAGTGCATGATTTCAATAACAGTAACAAACATGTGAAACAATTGGGATTTGTTGGTATTGTGAAACAGGTCCTGCATTAAAGTGGCTATCCTGAATATTTCAGTTTTGGTGGATTTGGTGACATCTTTGGTGACGGGTGGTCAAAAAAGTTTGTTTTCGCACTTCAAATACCAGAGTTCCATTCAAAACTGAGCCATTATGGAGAAACATATCAAACCAAATTTTAAAGGTGCTTTTATGGATTTCTGACGCTTACACTTTTGCTTTCGGTGTGTAAGTGAAATGGACTGGTAAATGGACTGCATTTATATAGTGCTTTTATCCAAAGCGCTTTACAATTGATGCCTCTCATTCACCCATTCACACACACACTCACAGGTGAAAGACTGCCATGCAAGGTACCAATCAGCTCGATGGGAGAAATTAGGGGTTAGGTGTCTTGCTCAGGGACACTTCGACATGCCCAGGGCAGGGGATCGAACCGGCAACCCTCCGACTGCCAGACAACCGCTCTTTCCTCCTGAGCTATGTTGCCCCGGGTGTGCCCGTGTGTGCATCATCATAGCCTATTTCAATACTTAATGGGATCGTCACACCCAACACCATCAGTGGAAAATAGCATGTAGAAGAGAAATTTTAGACTTCACACATTGAATCGATTTTTTAATATGAAAAAATTAAGGATTGCCCATAAAGTTGAAAGTTTTAATTTCAGAAATGTGTTACTAATATTATTTTTGTCAAGTAGTATTTTTTTTCACAAAAAGTCCTTGGTAAAAACCATGGGTGTATGATGTTTTGCTGATGACATTCTGATCAGTAAATGAACAGATAACAAAATGATTGTAAAGAACGTCTCTCTTTAAGGCCTTTTAAGGTCAAACTCCTTCCTCATCGTGCCAAAGAATAGATGAATAGATGTGCATTAAGCTAAATGATGCCTGAAGCACCTCTGGGTTAGCTGATTGGGCCTTGGCCAAATGGTTCCCCTCCCCTGAAGGTAGAGTAGGGTTTCTGTACCTTTATCTCAGAACCCAGGCAGTCAGATTTCAAGACACTCTTGCCTTATCTGTGAACAGCACTTGCTTAACAAGGATGTAGCAGCTCAGACGGATTCTCGTTCAGATTGTCAGAGTGTGATTTGCGAAAGAGTGACGTATTGGACACACACTTCCTCTTGCTAGTTGACCACTTCAGTGTTTGTCATAGTTTGTGATAACCAAACACTATTTCATCTTGAGCTAGCAGCGCTACAGGGTTTGTTAAGCGTGGTACAAAATGGTGATTGCTGAAGATTTGTTTGAGTTTATACTTTTTAAAAGTATCCAGCTGTGACTATTTGGTTTGAATGGCCTTGACCTTAGTTTGTGACTGGTTATAAAATATTGGATGCTTTCTGAAAGGTGGGTGATGTCTCTTGACTGCTTACTGTCACCAAGTCTGTAGCAGAGAGATGAAAACGTGATATGAGAGGGTGCTGTACACTTACTAAAAATCTGAATCCCCCCCACCCCTCCCGCCAGCTCATCCCCCAGATCCCGCCTCTGGTCTCCTGTCTGTTGGCCGAGGGTTCGGACTCCGCACAGCAGTGCCTGCAGCAGCTGGTGGAGCTCATTCACTGCCTCCTCTTCCGATTCACTGGGTTCCCTGATCTCTACCAGCCCGTCTTGGAGGTCATCAAGGTCAGCCCCTCCCAACCAAATATTTGCTGTTATTGAATTAGATTCTTAGGGTTCAGGGTTCACAGGAGCCTAACAAACGGTCAGAGATGGAAACCTGACTGAATTACATTAATACCTGTTTTTATTTATTTATTCTTTAAATATCGCTGTCGTCCTTGCAGGGATGGGGGGATGTTGTCAATTAAGGGGGAAAAAGACCAAAAACACAATTTCTTTTGTAGTGGTATTGCCATCAATTTGCACAGTGGTGCTTTAAAAATGCCTATCCTTTTCAATAAAAAGACTGCCTAAAATAATTGCTAGATTCTACAGGCAGGATAGATATGACATATTAAGCTTTACATGTTTAAGCCTCATATCATTGCAGTGATTTGTATTGCATTTGTGTTTGTTTTAAAAGGTAATATTAGGCAATCTTAACATGTTTTGTACTATTCCCATAGGTATTGAGCCCTCCTGTATTGGGGTTTGAGATCCCTGCTCTATATTGTAGGTAAACTGCTGTCTAGTGAGTCATTTCTGGGGTCGTTGCAGGACTTCCCATGTCCCAGTGAAGAACGGGTGAAGCAGGTGCTGAGCCAGGGGGCATGGACCGCCCAGCGGGCTGACCAGGTGTCCCTCTGTCACCGGCTGGCCCCAAAATCCGAGACGGGGAAAACTGGGCTGGTCAACCTGGGGAACACCTGCTACATGAACAGTGTCATTCAGGCCCTGTTCATGGCCTCAGAGTAAGCTGTGAATTCATATGCTTCAGTGTGCAGGGGTGATATTAGGCTAGCCAAAATGTCAGGCCACTGGTTCACAAACTGGGGTCTGGGGAAATATGAAGTATTTTATATTAAGAATATTTAGTTTTCCATATTTTGTCAATTATGTATTTTAGGTATAATAAACCAATTCAGGCTTACACAACTGTAAAAAACAATTTTTATAGTAAAATGTTTTTTTTTTTAAAAACACTGTCAAAGTAGTGTAGAATGACAGCAATTACTCAATTTTAATGACCATTGCAATAAATAACAATAACGAGTAGTTTTGCCTTCAAAATGGATTCAGTCCTTCTTGGAATGCTGTTCTGAACGTTCTGAACTGTTTATAATTGGATACTGGAAGAAGTATCCTGTCTTGAAGAAGGAAAGCCTCAGATTCTTTGAAGGATGCATGAGGTGGAAAACTACTTTACACTCCTAACTACTTCAGAATGTCCCATGAAGATTCAATGATGTTTACTAATGGAAGGCATTTGGCTTCATCCTGGTATTCATGGCACCACTTTTGAATTTTTCTCGTAGTGTGCATTGGGGTGTTATCATCTTGCAATATGGGGACATCGTGAGGGAACAGCATTGCACCATACACCTGCTCTTGTAAAATGGCTTCATATTCCTTGGCCATTATATGACCATGCAGAGCATTCATTGGGCAAAAAGACTCATCAGGTAGCTGACCATACCATTACAGATCTACCACCATGATTAACAGCTGGCAACAGACCTGTGGGTCTAAGTCTTTCTTTGGCTTTTTGCAAAAGTAGACTCATCCAGGTGTGGGAAAGAGTAAAAGACAAATCATCTGACCATATTACGTTCTTCCTGTTGCTCAAGGATCCAGGTTTTGTGCTGCTTATATCAGGTTATGAGTAATGAGTTAGGGGTCTAAGGATTGACATTTGCCCTGAAGCTCGCAAACTCCAGTGGTTATCGACGGTATTGCAGTTTATTAAGCAAATTTCCCCATTGAAGTACATTCAAAACTATGAATTTATCCTGGCAGAATTGTACAATTTTGGACAGTACTCTTAAATCCAAAAATTTCTTCACATTGAACGAACTAATTACTCTCCTGGAACCGATTTTTTTAATCTTAATGTTCTGGTGCCAAAAAAGTCCCATAGTCAAACATGGCAGTCTCAGTGAATTGGCTTAATGTGCCATTGAGCAGCTCTCATAGGAATCCACAGAACCGGTAAGCGGAAGCTGTCTCCACTTCTATATCTCAGTGGTCTTTGCACATGAGCCTTTGGTACAAGTGGTTTCTGAACTGTGACCCTGCCATAAGTACCAGTGTACTCACAAGGTTTTTTTTAGACTGGGTTGCCATGGTGTTGATTCTGCACTGTGGTAATTTTTAAAGTGTTTGGCCAATTTTAATCCTGTTAAGTGTCCATCTGTCCGTGTCAGTAAACTGTGACTTCAACTATTCCTTTCTGCAGTTTGTTCATGTTTAGCATATATCATTATAATCTTTGGCACTGTTCCCCAAATAATTTAGAAGTTTTTGTGACTCATCCATCTGCAGTTTGGGAACTGGCTATTTGACCTCTTTGACCTGTTAGTTGTCTCGTGTTGCTTTGGATACTCACATGTCAAAGTGCTGATTGTCATACCTCTTTCACAGCTGTCACATACTGCTAATTGGCATTGAACGTATTATGCCTGAACCTGTGTATTTGCCATTGTAATTGTGATTAGTTAATTCAAAGTCCTTTGGTGCTTCTGTTATTTTTTCTAACCGCTGTATATACATACGTATATATATAGCAGTATCTGAAAGGAGCAATATTTTTTTTTGCTCATAATAGTGTTGTTATGTGCTCTGATATCTTTTCTTTTCAGATATTAGCAGCATCATTTCAGTATATTGGAACGTACTCCATTTTGTTCAGAGAAACATCGGCAGTCGTCCGTCAGTCAGAAATTGAACCAGGGCAGACTGATTGATGGCTCCCGCTGGTCGCAGACTGAATTCTGCTAGCTGGCCAGGGGGTTGCTAGGCTACCACCTCCTGTTGCCAGCTGCTAATTATGCGGTAGTATGAGGAGCTAGAGGTGACAGGCAGGCGCGGTCTTGCCCTACTGTGAGCCTTCATTTCTACTAATGACCTTCTCCAGGATGTGCGCCTGCGTCTTTCAATGCTTCTTACCTCAATGTCGATAAAGCGATAAAGCACCCAGTAATTACACTCCGCCCCTAGCTGGGGTCAAGTCTACGATGAAATATCAATGCTGTAATTAACACTGGTGTTGCAAAACATGAATGACAATACTCTGGATTAAAGTGGACATTGTGCCACTGTGCTTGCTTGTTAGGCATGGACAGAGGTATTAGGCCCAGTGTAGTCCGTAAAGAAAGCATTTGTCTTTGAGCTTAAAATCAAGATTGTGCTTATCTTCTGTCCGTACCAGTAGTGCAGAACACCCTTCTACTGTTACAAAGAAAGCAGACACTGGAGCATAGAAAACTAGAAAAAAACGGTAGCTTTTGAATAATTTCCCTGAATAATTGAAACACCACAATGAAATGGGAGGCCACTTTCTTGACAGACTCCAATTAGATTTCGCTTCTAGCTTTTTTATAAATGTCTAACACTCTACTCTGGTATTCTGTTTCATTGTTTCATTAGAAGAGCAGCTGTAATGAAGATATTTGCTAACTATTCAGCAGATTTGAAAAGAAACAGTGTACTTCTGCATTTCTGTGTTAGTAGTTTATTTATGGGGGCTTCACAGGCCCCTATTGGTTTCGTGAGCAATTGGAGTGTTTTTGCTGTTGAAGGCGAAATGTTTTGCGTGGCCAATACCACTCTCGTGTGGTACATCACTCTGGATAAGGGTCTCTGCCAAGTGATTGTAATGCAATGTAATGCTTGCAACCATATGACCACACAGATTTGGGTCTTTAATATGCAATAGCCTGGAATCACCGGTGGCCATTGTAACTACACTTTGGAGAGCAAAGTATCTCAAATGTAATGAGTTATTATTTATTATTTATAATAATAATTATCTCCTTTGTTAGCTTTAGACTCGCAGTGATGGCTTTGAAAAACTGTGACCTTCTGCCCCTCATGGGAAGACTGCAGAGGCTGTTTGCATTTCTTGAACATAGCCAGGTGAGTAAGAAGCCCTTATATAAACTTTTAAAACATTGCCATTACTTGCTAATTTAGCACACTAACGTTTAGAGAGGCCCCTGTGGAAATGGACATTCTAAACATTCTGTTTGGCACTAAAATAATGGCTGTAATTGTAAAATAGAAAATTTTAAGCAGGGCAGGGCAGTCCTAGAGAACTGCCCTGCCTGGTTTTTGAGATATGAGATAGTGAACATTGTCAGTGTGACAATTATTAGAAGACCAGTATTACGATAAACGACAGTAATCTTTTACATTTGGATTAAAAATCTGTTCCTTTTCCAGCGCCCAGCTATTTCTCCAGACAGCTTCTTGGCAGCATCTAACCCTGCTTGGTTCAATCCTGGCAGCCAGCAGGACTGTTCTGAGTACCTAAAATACCTGCTCGACAGGTGAGAGTCATTCCTTCCTTGTTTTGTGAAATTAACTGGTTATATCAGTACTTGCCTGCCAGATTTTATTTTTTCAGTTGATCTGTTTTCAGTAAGTTCAGTATTCCCTGAAAAGTTTGCCATTTTGTGGTAAAGTTTTAATCACTGCCAGTACAATGGATGCTTCCTGCTGACTGTGCGAAGGGCTCATTGGTAGTATTTTTTCTTCACAACTATTGGTAGTCAAACAATAATTAAATTTGAATAAGAAATGTATTTGTCACTTTCTGTAAAATATTAACATGTGTTTACATGAAATGAAATGTTTTGCTGAACATGCCAAAACACACTAAGTCAAGGGTGGTTCTTTGCTTGCTTTGTTCAACCATATAACTTCCATGGGTGTGGTTTTCTTAAAGAACCGTCTTGTTTTTCGGAAGCAATAAGACTGACATAATAATATTGATAATGATAATAATTTATTCTGTGCTTTTTTGCATGGTGTTCAAAGCACCTTATAAGAAAGCAACAGTATGTCTAAGAAATAATAGATAAATATAAAGCACAAAGCAGGACTTGGAGAATAACTCATTCATTCCAAATAAAGAGAATAAAGCAGTAATAAAAGCATTATAAATTGTGTAATTATGTTACTTATATCTAAAACCAGTAGAGTGATAAAACATTATGTACAGTTAAATAAAACATGTTTTGCAGAAATGTATACTGGTGACAAATTGCATTCCATTGCAGACCTAGGTCAAGTACTTCATTTGAAATACTTGACCTCTTTTAGAGACCAATAACATTTCTTCAAGATAACTGAAATGAACTCTATATTAACGCAAAAATCAGAACAAAATTCACCTATCTGAAGATTGCAATGGTTTAAAGTTTGGTTCAAAATTGGTTCGAAAACAGTTACAATATTTAAAGATTTAACTCTTACTAATAAGATTTTTAAAATAATGCATTTGACCCAGGAACGGACTGAATTGACTAGCTGAGCTGATTTTCTAATCCCCACCCCACCCTCCCTCCACAGACTCCACGAAGAGGAGAAGAAGAGCAGTCAGAAAGCCCGCGGCCAGTCAGAGAGCCAGGCCAGCGACACACTGATCAAGCGCATGTTTGGTGGTAAGATGGTGACGCGGATTCGCTGCCTGCGATGCCAGAATGTCTCGCAGAAGGAAGAGGCGTTTAGCGACCTGTCTCTGGCCTTCCCCCCGCCCAACCACCGCCGGGATGCCAGCTTCATCCTCAGCCCCTCCCCAGCGGTGGTGGAGGGGGTGGGGCCTGTCACCTCAATGACGCCCCACCCCCGAGGCACAGGCCCCTCCCCCCCAGAGAGGCAGCAGGAACGCAAGGCGAGGATCATCCACGTGGAAACGGTGGGCTCCCTGGAGAGGGTCGAGCCCCCCCACAGTGCGAATGAGGGGTTAGCTGGCGCCGCACCCTCGGCCCGGGCCTCGTCCCGTGCCCCGCCGCAGAGCCCCGATTTGTCGGCTTCGCTCTCCGTCCCCGACCTCATCAACTTCTTCCTGACTCCCGAGATGCTCACGGGCGACAACAAGTACCGGTGCCAGCGCTGCTCGTCGCTGCAGAACGCCGAGAAGGTGGTGGAGGTGACGGAGGGGCCACACTACCTCATCCTGACCCTGCTGCGCTTCTCCTTCAGCATGGCCACCATGCGCCGGAGGAAGATCCTGGACAACGTCTCCATCCCGCTGGTCCTGAAGATCCCCGTCCGCCTGCCTTCCAGGGGACCGGAATCGGTGGGGGCCAGGGAGGTGGGGTCAGGGCTGGGGGCAGGGCCGGGAGTGGCGGCAGAGCCAGAGGGCAGCGCCTACGTCTCTTTGACCTACGACCTCGCCAGCGTGGTCGTGCATTCAGGCCTGTCCTCGGAGAGCGGGCACTATTACTGCTACGCCCGGGAGTGTGACGGAGAGAAGCCTCCAGCAGGGGGCGCTGGGGAGTCGGGCTCGGATGACCCCGCCTGGGCCACGCCCACCCAGCCCGGCGGGGGAGCGGAAGGAACGCAGTGGTACCTGTTCAACGACACACGCGTCTCCTACTCCAGCTTCGAGGCCGTCAGCAACGTGACCGCCCACTTCCCCAAGGACACGGCGTACGTGATGCTGTACCAGCTCCGCCCCACGCATCGGGTGGAGCCGGGCGACTGCTGCATCATGGCAACGGAGGGGCTGCGCAGTACGGAGCCTCTGGACAGGGAGCTGGTGGAGGCCATCGCTAAAGATAACACGCTGCACTTGCAGGTAAGGCCTTCTCTTCTAGCTCACCCTTTCTGTGTGCAAAGGGTTTTGATAGTTACATCACATTCATTTAGTGGACACACTTATCCAGTGGAACTCACATCGTACAAGAGCAGCATTGCAGTTCACCTGAGTTAAATGAACAATGGTGCTGGAGCTGTCTAACAATTACCAGACCAGCAAGCGTATATGCAACATTACAAAAGCGTTACATGCAAGTTGACTATGCCAACCTGTAAACATTATATAAACTACGAAAACACAAGGATTGTAGCAGGCTAATTATAAGCCATATGATATTATTCTGACATTTTTCTGTGGGCTGCAAGCTTGTGTCTCTGGTCACTGATGAAAACCATGTTAACATATAAACTAATTATATTGTGCAATGTCTACGATTTCAGTAGTTTTTGTAATGTTGTTTATTTACTCATTAAAATGGTGGGAAAATTTGTTGGAGAAGATTATGTAGGCCTATCTGTGTGGGTGCTTGTATGTGTGTACTGTTCATATAATTTCAAAGCCAGTGTCTTCAGAAATTTTGAATCAAATGTATATTTTATATTAAAATTCAGAGCTGCATGGTGGGTGATGTAACATGTTAAATTTCATGACAGCAAACTTTTTTGCGCAGAGGCCAAAGTGACTGGAGCCAGCACCTCAGAATTCTCTGTAATACACAATGTAGAAACTGTATTACAGGAAGTTTCATGCATATAACTCATGCCTGCTTGTATAAATCAGCAGACTCGACAGTGGCAAAAAATAAGATTGACGATTGCAACAACCGGGGTATGGGAAGGTTCTTTCGCCTAAGGACCCATGATTCATTGCATCTAGCGACCCCCACCAGTCGATCGGGCGCGCGTGGACTGCATGTTAAAGCCGCATATGAAAGGTCTGCTGTGTGAAATGAAGCAGGCTGGCTGTATCACGGATGTTTCGGAGGAGAGCCGCGGTTCTCTACGCTCCCCTGAATCAGCAGTGGGGTTCACACAATGAACGCAGCTGCAGGTGCAGATTGTTAAATATTTTCAAATTGCGGTCGGAATCGGACACGCTCAGCCCCACATTCGGTGCCAAATCTATTCAAGTATAAAATAAATTAAAAAATTAAATATGCAGCAAGAAATTGCTTCAGGAATACAGAACAAGCGCACAATTTCTGATGGGAGTTGATGGCAAACTAATGGCACTCTCCACACTCTAGGGGGCGATATGCAGCAGAGCCAGTACGGATCTGCTGTATAATGATGTGCACTGCGCTCACTCCTTTGTTTTAGGAGCAGGAGAGGGGAGTGAGACACAGGGCAGCCCTCTCCCCCTCCGCAGCGGAGCCCCCGGTGTGGCTGAAAGACCCACGGAGGAGGGAACGGCGGCCGACTCCCGAATCGTACGTCCTGACCCCTAGTCCCTGCCACACCTTCACCAGCCCCTAACCCCCCCCCCCCCCCCCCCCCACATCCCCACTACCATTAGCACCCTCACCAAACATTAGCCTTCTAAAGTAAGGGGGAAAAAGTACATTCTAGGAATACGTCTATTCTAGGAACACTGTATGACCAAAAGTATCTGGACACCCCTTGATGTGGGGCTGACTAGGCCCCTTAGTTCCAGTGAAAGCAAATCTTAATTCTACACTACTCAGATCTTAGTGCTTAATGCTAATCACATTCTAGAAGATTTTGTGCTTCCCCAACTGTTAGCGGAAGGCCCTTTCCTGTTTCAGCATGACAATGCACCAGGGCACACAGCAAGGTCCATATAGAAATGGTTTTGTCAGGAATTCTGTGGGAGAACTTGACTGGCCTGCACAAAGCCCTGACCTCTACCCCATCCAATAACTTTGGGATCAATTGGAAGGCCATCTGCGAACCAGGTCTAATCGCCCAATGAGTGACTGACCTCACTAATGCTCTTCTGGCTGAAAGCAAACAAATCTCCAGCAATGCTCCAATATCTAGTATAAAGCCTTCCCAAAAGAGTGGAGGTTGTTATAGCAGCAAAGGGTAGACCAACTCCTTATTAATGCCCAAAATTTTAGATTAGATGTTGCTTGTCAGGTGTTCAGATACTTTTGGCCATGTAATGTATGTTCAAAAAAACTTCATATTATTTTTATGGCTTTCGGTAGACATATTTGCTATAAATGCTTACGTGCTGTGGCAGTGAATACATTTTAGAATGAATAACTGATAAAGGACTATCAGATACTCAGTGGATTAATTCCTATTGACGCTTTGTCAGCATCTATCTATCACCTTTTGGATTTCTCAAAAATTGGGACCCTTTCCAAAGCCCTGACCAAACACAGGTATTGAATGGAGGGCTTACAGACTTGGCCTGGAAGGCGTCTGTGTTTACATATACTTGACTTTTTTATTTATTTGTGCCTGTATTAAGGTACATTTGTGATGTTTTTTTCCATTTTGTTTTCTTTCTCATTTGTCTTTGGCTATCTTTTTGTTTCTACATTTGTCATTTGACAATCGATTGTCTTTGTTACTCTGTAAATACTGCAAAATGCAATTTAAAAAAACAAAATATATTTTAGAGGTCAGTTCTTCAGCTTGCTGTAGTACCCCATGATTGTTTATGTGAGAAGCATCATTTGAAGCTGTGGGTGGTACTGTTGGTCTGAGTTGCACTGTAAAAAATCAGTACATTTTCAATACATCTGACCCAGGTCTGTCTCAGGTTTGACCCAGGTGTCCTCTCTTGGTGTCTCACTCACAGCGGGACTGACGAGGACAAAATGACGGGGTGCTGGGAGCAGGTTGGGGTGCCAGCCGTGTGAGGCCTTCTTCAGACTGAAGCAGCCAGGACTTGGGGAATCATGGGTGAGGCCTTCCAAGGGCTCAGAGTGCCTTTCCATTAGACCAATGTGTCAGGCAGTGGCTGTATTATAGCAAACAGTTGTGCCTAGCTTACTACTGCTTTTACACATTAACTCACCATACTGTATATTTACGGAAGTACTGTTAAGACTATTTATAAGAAAAAACACACATGCTAGTTACAAGGCTTGAGGCACTGTAATTTATTATAGGCAGAAGCAATCACCTGTACATTGCGGTAATTGCAGGTTAAAATTAAACTGTAAATAAAACTATTGCTTCAGACTGTTTTTTCAATTAATCTTGCATTGCAATAGGCTCAGATGAAATGTGGTGACTTTTTCCCCCCACATCTATTTTAGTAGGAAACAGCACAAACACATGCAGCTTGGAATACATTGTTTATTTGCTGTCAACATTTTTCTTTAATATAACACAAGGAGAACAACTAAGTACATTGTATTAAAAATGTACCATGTGTTTTATCATTACCATGGTATTTTGTGACATATTGCTTCACAAAACCAAGACAGCGTACAGTGGAGTAAAGACACATTTTTATTGTAATTTTTAAAAATTTTCTATGAAGGCAAAAACACTAAATAAATTAATAAATTATTTCACTAGCTATCCACAATTGCTAATGCTTTACAGATTTAAAAAGCTTTACAGTAGTAATAAGGACAATGATGAGACATAGAAGCAACTTGAATGACTCATTTAAGCAATCCAAAAACACGCTTTTAATCCAGTATTAAACCTGCATGTACACTTCTTCATATGCAAGCATTCTCTCCAGCAGGAGTTTCTGTCTCATTTCACAGAAGGACAAACAAAAAATTAAATCATTACTGAAGAGCCAAATTCCTTCTTCGGGGAATATGTCAGTACAACATTGTTGCACACTCGTTCTTTCTAGAATTATGTAACAAGTAACATGGAAATGTGGTAAAAAAAAAAAAAAGCAGGGCATTCAGTAGTGGGCGTGCGAGAGTGTTGAAATGTACAATAGGGTAATCTGGATTCTAGATGCTCTCTCTGTCTCTCTTTCTCTCCCCGTCTCTGTCTGGACAGGAAAGCTGCTTATCTCAACTTATTATCTCACAAACTCACAGTAGGATGACCACAAATTAGCCAGTAAATATGTGTCTCACATTACTGTTGTTTATTCTCTAGATTTGGTGATGGCTGACCCGCCCAAAAAAAATAACATTTCAACACACCAAATGAGCTTCATTTGACATTGCCCCATCATCCAAATTAATCAGAAATGCTGAAGTGTTAGCAGTGATATATAATCAGTATACTGTGCACATTGACACAATACAGTATCAGCAGTTTCATTCATTTTCATCTGGTCCATGGCACCTGCTATACCTCAATAAATATTTCAAACACTGTATTAACCCCCCTCCCAAAAATGAAGCCGGTAAAAGATGCAAAATATACCTCCTGCGTATTAATTCCTGCATATACACCAGCCAGTAAAAAAAAGTTTTGCTTCAGCTTATTTTAAATAATATTCACTTTGTTTTTTTTTTTTATTGAGATTGAATAGTTAGTGGATCCAGCCCACTAATAAATCTTGAACCCCTATTTGCGAAAGAAACATCAGTGCATGCCAAAGTAATATAGCTGAAACTGTTATTGCTGCTGTTTCCTCCTCATTAATAAACTTTGAAAAATAAAAATAAAAACACAATATATGACTGTTTTTCATGTTAATAGTATTCTATTCACATTATGTGATGTGTGGCACTAAAATAATACTAAGTCATTATATATTTCCTTAGAATGCTGGAAAATCTTCCTTTGGTCAAGATAATGATAATGCTGAAATTTTGTTGTGGAAACCCTAAATAAACTACTGTAGTTTCACAACCCCACACAGTGCACACACAGTATTGTAAAACAAAGTAATGTGAGGCCAGCACGATTTTGCCAAGTCTCTACACACTCACTTTACGAATCTTTATCAGTTGTGAAAATAGCAAAAATGATGCTCTCAAGCAAGGAGACAATCTTGAGCTTTTAGGGAACCACAGATGCAATACAAACATTGAGCATATAAGCAAGGCAGACAGAAAGTGGCTTGCACAGGTATTTATGTGTACACAGGGCTCAGTGGTGAAGGGTAGATTGTGGACCATGCAGATCTGTAACAGTGTCTAGCCATTATGCTGTTTTTTATTTTAGTTGCAAGAAAATACTAGTTGACCATCAAGGGGGCAATTCAATCCTCCTGGCCAACCTTTGTCAGGTCAAACAAAGTTAAACCAGGCTTACATTTTTTTTTCTTTTTTAAAAATGAATGACCACTATTCTTCCATGCTATGCAATAGCTGAAAGACATTTCACTAACAAATAATAGACTGCAATACAGAAACACTAAACATCCCCTTGTGTTTGCACGTATATTACTTTTTATTAGGGGTCCAAGCCCTGCAGGTACTAGAACCCTATGGTTTTTGTTCTGATTCTTTTTTCTTCAGCCCATTTACCTCAAATTTACATAAATTTTATCTGATGTCTGAGCCTTACCAAACATGGTAGAACTTGTTGGATGGCTGGATGCTAGCGTGAATATATATCCCAAATTTGATTCTTTAAATTGAAGTTAATTTGGAATTCCAAACATTGTCTTAAGACATGCCCTAAGTTCATTGACTTGTCATTCAACCTAGAAATATTTAATGCAATTTGGTCAATTTATGTAGGAAAAGAAGCATGTTAAGTGTTTTTCAGAAAATTCAAAAATGGAAGAAAATTCAATATGGTAGACATTATCATTAAACAGACAGCTTATAATGTCAGAATATTTTGTCACTGGCTGGTCAAGTCACTGGGTCAACTTGAGCCAGAGTTTAAATATTAAAAAATAAATAAAAAGAAATTGCTGAGGAACCATTCAAACATACTCACTATTGCTGCCAAGTTTCAAAAGAACAGCCATTGTGGCCAAAATTAAGAAAAAAAGAAAGTTAGTAGTAATTAATCGTGGCGTCCCTTGGGGCACACATATACTGTATGTGACAACTGAGAAAGTTGATCACTGAATCAGGTATAATTCTAATTTAAATTTAAGGGAACTGGTGGTCCATCATCTCTGAGATATCTGAGATATTTAAAGTCAGTGCATGCTATCATGCTAATTTGAAAACACAGTCTAATGACTGTGTTTTCAAATTGCTACTTGCGGTTCTTGGACCCCGGTAATCCCAACTTTCTGCTGTATTTTTGCTTATATATCTCATTTGCATTAGAGCACTGTTACTTCAGGTTATTTTCCTGGCAATTCTGTGACAGGAGACCTTCATAATCATTTAAAACATTTAACATTTTATATATTCTGTTACCATTTAATAAATAATGAATTTCAATAACCTGGGCACTGATTTGAAATTCTTCCATGGTTCTGTAAAATATTCATTTCCATACCGAACCAAGAAAGCATTGCTGTATCATCTGCCCTTATACAGCATTTTTGCCAGCATTACACAGCAATTGAACAAATATACCATTTTACATTGGATAATACAATATATGGAGCCACTCCAAATATATTTTAATACCTAACACTATATTGTCATTTTTTCAAAACAATCAATCTTTTGGCTATATTTGTATGCATTCAAATGAGACCAAATTGGCAACAAATGATGTTCAAATTCAAAACATTTCTCAGTGCAACTGATACATAACAAGTAACACTATCCCATTAAAAAATTATGTCAGTATTATCTCTTGTCTTATCTCTAGTTAAGGAAATGTTAATATTGCTTTCAATTGGGGAAAAAGATGACAAATCAAGAATGCCATTTATTGGATTTTTTTTCTGTAAAGGGTGGGTTGTCAAAATATTAAATTAGCAAAACATGATGTTGTTTCCCATTATTTAAAACCCACTTTCACTTTTGTTCATTCATGAAAATAGACAAATGTTTTGTTAAGTGTTGTTAAGCTTCATGCTGTTTAGGCTCATTTGAATTATATGAATTCAGGTGGAGGGCACTTTGAATGTAGAATGTTCTTTATATCTGTACCAGGTCCTACATTTCTTTTGATTTTCAATTCGTCTCATACCTTTTAAACAGAAGTTGTCAACTGCAAGTAGCAATTTGATGGCTAATTTCATTTCGGTATTATGAACACACATACAAAATTACCGGTAGTAAAAGTGCTTTTCAGTTACTGTAAACAGGAAAAAAAGAAAAAACATCTGACAACAAATGCTAAACAATTCACACCCTTAAATCTCCTGGCCAAAACCTGAAAAAGCTTTCTAAATAACAAAAACACACATTTTAAAGAAAACATAATGGCTGTCCTGTTACAAAAAGATACTGCATTGTGATTTGGTGAATACCTGAATTATTATGTCTCCCCACCCCCCGGGCAGTTCCACTGCTTCCTTAGCTGTTGGCCAACCCCATATAGATCCACCCCCCCCACTTTTTATAATGTGGTCCTATTATATTTAACATATATAGTAACCAGTAAGTCTAAAGTTGTCGTTAGTCTCTGATCTTTATAAAAATTATTATAATGTGTCTTATATACAATTTGTGTAAATGTGAAAATGTGAGGAAATACTTCTTCCCATCACTACATGTATCTTTCTCACGATCTTAGCAATGACACAGCGGTACTGTGGATATAAATAGACATGGGGAGTAGATCTGAGTGAGTATAGTCGCTAAGCAAGTGCAAAGTTACTCTTTCCCTGACATTTTCCAGTTTTCTTGGTGACTAGGACACGATCACCAACAGCTTCAACAGAACTGTGGAATGACCCAGTCTGTGAGTTATCTGTTGCTGAAATTGGTCTTATGGATTGATGCCAGTAGAGGAACTGAGTAAGAATACCATCCCTTCTAAAAGCTGGACCCCATATAGTAACACAAATGAAAAGGCACAGAGTCGATCTATGATAAAAACACAACTCATGGAATGTATCTGGTTGGAAATACCAAGCACTTTTAAATATTAAAATGTAAAAAAAAAATGTAAATAAGCAAAGTATGTGTGTGCTGTGCACATCACAATGCACACAATGCAGAGCTTTAGGGCACTTTCACAACCAAAAGGTTTGTTTCCTTAATCAAACCTAATGCGATAATGATACATTGATTGGTTTTTCAATTGGTTTGGTTTGCTTTCACAAAGGCAAAAAATCAAACACAAACAGTCCAGAACTAAACAAAGCCATGTGGTTGGAAATGTCGTTTGATTACTGGTCAGATATTTAGTGGGTAAAAATACAACGAAACCCTCACAATTTCTGCCTATACTACATACTACATGCATACTGTATATCATCATGGAGCACCATCAGGTTATTTTCATGTTGGTGTTGATTTGGAGCCCCTATCAGCAGAAAAGGACCACGCATATGAACATCTGTCGAGAATGCGCATATTAAATAATTTCATAATACCCGCATTCCAAGAAAGACACTCTGCAATCGGACGATATCGCAGAAGCCTGATAAGATCCTACCATGACGAATGTCACTTCACAAAGAAGGATTACTGAGTTAGCTGGATAACTGAACTGTGGAACAGCTCTTTTTATTTCAGTACAATTGGGAGGGTTCTGGGTTTCACTCAGTGCAATTATCCAGTTAACTCATTAATTCTGCTTCGTGAAACAGGGCCCAGGTCTGTCCCCTTCCTGCCATGATAGCTAGCTATGCAGTGCTAGTGTCACCAGTCACCAAAAGAGGAAGTGAAAATGTTGTTTTTAATCAATAACATGCAGGCTACGTGGTAAGCTTCCTGTGATTGGTTCTAATGGAATTAACTACTCCAGAGTTCACTGAAGCGGACCGAGTTTGACAAGAAAGCGGTTGTTTGGTCCACACCAGGTTTTGATTAAGGCGTTCACACCACCCCAAATGATTCAAACCAAGGGGGGTAAATGCTCCTGGGTTCGATTCAAATGGACTGTGTGAATGCACCCTTATTTTCAAATACTCAGCTGACTATTTCCTTAGCAACATAAACACATTTAAAGCTCAGAATATATATATGTGTATGTGTGAATGTGTGTGTGGTGTGTGTGTGTTAAATTGGAGTTATAAGGTAAAATACCAATACTTTCCCTTGAAGCATCTCTTCAGATGAAAACAATGAAAAGTTGAAAGACAGAAAGGTTTTTAGAGCCCTTAGCCTCAGTTTGACAAAGAATCCAGGCAGAAAATCATCAAAAAGAACAAGAAAGGCTGTTGATATGAGCATTTTACCTCATGCAAAATGCTCCTACAGTTGGTTTCTCATTCTTTCGTCCCTCCTACAACTTACATACATCAGAAACCTGAAGATTATGGCTAAGGCTGTAATAAAAAAGTATCATTATAAGGCTTTTTCCTCTTTCCCAGACTTGGACAACTGCAGAAAAAATATATATTTTTAAAAAATCCCATGGAGGGAGCTGAACTGAGTGGCTTTTTCTCACAGTAAAATGCAGTTTTTCTTCACATACTTGTTTCACCTCAACGCCATGTTTCAGTGATGATAGCCATTTTCTCTTGAAAATCCAACATCCCCCCCCATGCCCACAAGAGTCAAATCAAACCAAAAGATTTGAATCATACTGACGCTCTTTTTCCTCATCGTTGGTACAAGAACAATAAATAGTCTTCAGGAGCTGCACTAGCTGGACTGGATTGTACTGAATGCCATGTTCAAAGCCAGGGAAGCTGCAAGTCTCCCTCTGTACATGCTGAACACATTGCAGTAGAGGAAGGAGACTTTCCAATACATGGGAGGGAGACATTCTGTGGCTGGCCTATGACAGCTGGGCCCTCTCCAGCATAGCACCTACAATCAAAAGAGCTACATGTACACACGTATATCTCAGCCTGCCAATGAGGCATTGCTTGGACACCACTCAAAGTAGGTTCCCATTGGGTTGAGAACAGACATGGCTTGCTATGGCTTTGTGACTTGTTTCTCCCTACTGGGTGTAAAAGCGCACTGCTGTCAACTGGGTTACTATAAGGCTTTGCCAAAAGATCGAGTGTGACACCAGGGGTGTGTTCAAGGGTATGGGTTTAGGGGAGTGACCACGGTGACACCCATACCCTGCCTCCCCCTCTCTCACCGTCCTGTCAGGACTTGAGTCCCTTTGTGGGCTCGGATGACTGGCGGACGTCCGTCCACTCCTGCATGGTGTTCTGGAGAGCCCGTGTCTTCTCTTTGTCCACCTGGACGTAGTCCACCTTCTCATCTGAGGTCATAGAGGAGGTGGAGGGCTGAAGGTAGGGAAAAATGTTTCATTACTGTTAACTGAATATGACTGGGAATGGCTGGAAATGTGATAATATGGCAGCCAATAGCAACAATGACCTGAATGTGGAAAACAGACATGGTCAAATACTTCAATCTTTTAGACACTAGTACAAATTCGTGTAGGTCACTGTCACTGTCAATGTAAAAACATCCATTCTCACCAATATTGAGAACAAAATTCCTCTTTCGTATTATTGTGTGTTTTGATTAGTAAATTTTTAATGGAATATTCTCAGGGTTCTGCAGGAGCATCTACAGTATTTCTCATATGTATTTGGGCCAGGTCTGGTTAAAGCAGAGAGGCTATCATTAGCCAGAGATAAAGACTTGACAGTGAAGCTGTACTATAGGGATACGTGGTTCTGTTTATGGGTTACCTTTCTGTGAGGGCTTGGGGAACCAGGCTGGAAGTCCAGGGCCAGGTAGTCCACGTTCCTGCACTTCCTGGGGGCAGGACTGCTTGTGCTGCTCACTGCTGGCGAGGTAGATGCTGGGTTTTGCTGAGGTGTTCGAGATGCAGACGGACAAATGGAGAGACAGACAAAAGCATCAACTGACAGTCATAGACAGCACTAGAAACTGAGTGAGAGAGAGTGAGAGCAAGAGAATATAATACAGTATAGAGAAAGAGACTAAAGGAGGAGATTCATTGGCTAAGGTCAAGAAGCCAAATATGCAATAAGGTCCTGCCATTTGAGGCTTTTTTCAGCAGCAGTCAAAGGTCAAAGAATTTCTGATGAGCAGACTAACCCTTTTAATGGCACGCATAGCAACACAAAGTGTCATACAAGGGGGGAAAATCTGAAAAAAAGCTGAAGACTTTGAGACTGACCATCCCCATCACCAGAATTCATCCTCAGTGTCAGACTCAGTATGAATGGATAGTTTGTATAAAAATATGATCCATGTAGGGTTTTCTCTGTAAAAGCACCTGCTAAACGGCTGAATGCAAATGAGAGTGGAGGGCCGCCTTCAACGGGGCGGAGCCAGGACTCACCATGGAAACATAGTTCTCCTCGCTGTCGGCGGAGTCGGTGCTGGTGATGCTCTGGGTGGATAAGGGCCGGCTGTGCTGTGAGGCCAGGGAGTTCATGACAGACCTGGGGGTAGAACCAGAACCACAAACAAATAAATATCAGCGAAACCACTGCCACCTCCAGTGGATTTTTGTTGCTGCAAGCAATTAACTGACCAATTAAACCAGTTAATTACACTGTTAAGTTACCTCTTCAGGTTTGTTTTTTAATGCTTTTTCCCCCTTTTCTTCCTTTTTCTTGGAATGCCTAGTTGTATTCATTGTTGCTGCTGCCAGTTATCAATTTCCGAGGGCACAGACAAGCAGGTGCTCTCCACTGAAGCAGGTAATGCCAGCTGCTGCTTGTGTTTTGCGTTTATTCCCTTTGTGTAATATTAGATTTTGTCTAAAGATCTGAAACCATTCAGTGTGACAAATATGCAATAATAGATGAAAGAAAGGGGGCAGATACTTTTTCACAGCACTGCAAATAAAATCACTCCTGCACCCATGATGCATTGTCATGACTGTATGGTCTCCTCTGCCCACTGTTGTGCATTACATTACATTATTCATTTTATCTGATTAACAGATGGTCTTACCCAGTGTTATCTGTCATCACTAAGAGCTTTCTTCATGCGTTATCCACTCATAACACTGTATATTTACAGAGCCTATAATACAGAGATGTAAGCATCTACCACGTGGATACAAAAAAAGTGTCCTATATTTGATTTGAGTCCATGGCCTTGTGGTTACCCTCCCATTCTGATGTGTATTCACAGCTGCTTGTAGGTAACTCACATGGGTCTTATCCAGGATGTGGTGACAGGGCTTTTGAATGGCAGTTCGTCAATGATGCCATTGGTTCGTTGCTCTAGGGGTGTCTGCTTAGCTGGAGATGGAGAAAAGTGAGCCTCAGGTTATACATCCCAAGACCAGATGGTTCTGATTTGTCAACCAGGGAGGCCAGATGTAACTGCAGAAGTGAGAGGCATGTAATCCCAAAAGACACATAAAGGGGTGCCACAGTTTGTTCGATGATGTTGCTGAGCAACACAGCTCCCCTTCCTCCCCCCCCTCCCTCTCACCATCTCGCCCCCTCTCTCCACCTCTCTTTTGCTCCCTTTCTCTTTCCCTCATTTTCCCTTACTCTCGTCTCCCCCATTCTATCCTTTTCACCTGAGGCCCCCTCCCTTTCAAAGCCCTTAACTCCTTCCTTCTCTACCTACTTCCCCTTAGCCCACCATTCCCTTCCTCTCTCTACTTTCCCTTTTTCCCTTTTTCCCTCCTCTTTTTCCCTCTTTCTTTCTCTCCCTCCCCTTGTCTCCATGGCGATGGGGACTCACACTTCCTGTCGGGTTTGAGGTTGCGGTTGATTGGCGGAGGGGTGACATCGCTGAGGCGGACGGGCCGGTGACAGAGGGAGGCAGAGCTTCCTCTGCGGGCAGGCAGCGTGGCGGAGAACCCTGGGAAGTCAAAGTGGTGTGGGCCGGGGCTCATGGGAATGTAGTTGTTCTGCGGACTGTCCCCCAGGGCAGCGCTGAAGGGCGAAGGGGACGAGCCAGGGTTCATGGGTACGTAGTTATCCTCTGAGTTGCCGCCGTCTGAGTTTGTCAGGGGGGCCCTCTTTCTCTGTCCCAAAAGAAAGTGGGTGGGGTTTGAATACAATCACATTACGCTGCAGGTTCAACACCAAAAAGTTCAATAGCTCTGGGCACAGTACACCGGACTTGCGTTAAATTAATATGCGTTCACGTGTGTATGACTGTGTGCTTGTGTGCACGTCTAAACGAACACTCACCAGGTAGGAACTGAACCCATCATTGACAGACTCCACTGACTGCCCTGAGTTGTTGAGAAAGGTCTGCCGGTGATGATTGTTGGTCTCGAATGATCCTGGCAGAAAAAAAAAACCAAAAAAAAAACCAAGGTAAGCAGAGAGTGTTCTTTCTAGTGCTATAGATAATGTGACCACTGACTGTCTGAGGATTAATCAATGAAATGTGATATTTCATAAGGGGCAGTGTGCTCTGTTGAACCGCCACACCCTGTTTTGGCAAACCGGTAGTGTATCAGTTTTACTGCCTGGAACAAGCCAAGCTTGAACTTCACTACCCAACCAGCAAAGAGTCTGATTCCCTCTATCTATGAACTGTTGCTATAGTAACAGTTTATACGTATAATGGCAGTATTTTGCAATGCTCATCAATGGTTTGTTTGTGCACTTTCCGCCAATTACCCCTGGCTTCATGAGCTAAAGGCAGTTTACAACATTGTGTATAAAGAGAGGGAAACATTTTTTAACTGTTCAAATGAAAGGCTGAGGTGAATCAATAGGCACTTAATTGCTTTGCAAATGATAATGAGCCAAACCTGCATTGTGTTAAATTCAATTAAATTGATTCACCTTAGTTTTTAAATTTGATCCATTTTTTTTGCCTTATGTTAACACAATGCAAGTTTGACTCCTTAAAACTTTCTTTGTCTTTGAATTCTTCATTATGTACCAAATGGTTTATTTTAGTGGCCATATGTCTGCACTTTCACCAGCTAGGAGCCCATTGATTCACCTCAGTCTTTAATTTGATCAGTTACATTTTTTTAAACCTCTCTTTATGTAATGCAATATAGCACAAATTTATCTAATTTAGTAAAGCATATGTATCATGATCCCTGTTTGATAGGTTCGTGCACACTGGTGTGTGCCCAGATGTACCTACAGCAGATCCATTCAGTGCAAAAAAAAATATCTACTTTGCATATTAATTAATATACAGTGAACTAGGACAAATAAAGTGGATAAAGTGCACATTTTCAGTTTGTATTGAAGGGTTTTTTCATTAATTTTGGTTTCACTATGTAGAAATTATAGCACTGTTTACACATAGTCCTCCCATTTCAGGACATCATTATGTTCGGGACAAATGTTTCTGATTCATCAGGTGCGTTAAATAAACTTAGTGCATGTATAAGAGAGCTGTCTGACAGATCAGAAACACTCCTCAGGAATGAGGTATGGATTTGTCAGTGACTACTATCTGCAGACTGCACAAACTGAACTACAGAGGCTACGCTGCTAGATGCAAACCGCTAGTTCGCTGCAAAAACATAATAATAATAGTCAGGTTACAGTTTTCTAAGAAGGATCTATAAGAGCCTGCAGAGTTCTGGAAAATGGTCCTGGGGACAGATGAGACCAAGATTCACTTGTATCAGAGTGATGGCAACAGCAGAGTGTGGAGGCCAAAAAAGCTGCGCAAGATCCAAAGCAGCCTCCTCATCTGTGAAACGTGGTGGTAGGGGTGTCTGGTTTGGAAAAGTATGGCTGCCAGAGGTACTGGCTCACTTGTTTTCATTGATGATATTAGCAGAATTAATTCTATAGCGTACAGAAGCATCTTATCTGCTGAGGCTCAACCGAATTCCTTCATATTCATTGGACGTCATTTTGTCCTACAGCAGGACAATGATCCCAAACACACTGCTAAAGCAACAAATTAGTTTTTCAAAGCCAAAACCTGGAAGATTCTTGACTGGTGAAGTCAGGTATCCAATCGGAATACCACTGAAAGTCCATTTCATATGCTGAAGAGAAAATTTAAGGCAACAACCCACTGAAACAAGCAGGAGCTGAAGATGGCTGCAGTGCAGGCCTGGCAGAGCATCACCAGAGAAGATACTCAGCACCTGGTGATGTCTATGGGTCACAGACTTCAAACAGTCATTTCATGCAAAGGATATGCTACAGTACTAAAGTACATGACTACTTTTAATTTACATAATCTAATGCGTCAAAAACATTATGGTGCCTTGAAATGGGGGGTATGTAAAAAAAGTACTGTAATTTCTACATGGGGAAACCAATGTATATACAAATACCCTTAAATAAAAGCTAAGAATGTGCACTTTAACCATGTGTGAATTGCTTGATTACAGTTTGCTTGATTGAGTACAGAGCCAAATCTATATATACATATATGGCATTTAGCTTTAGCTAATTTTCACCCATGCCTCTTTGCTGTAGTGACAGAACAGTCTAGCGGTTCACTTTGAGACATCAGCATGAAAACTAGAAACAGCTATGGCTCTGCTCGCACCCCTACGTGTTCTATCATACCGCAGATAAGATGGTAAATACAGAAAGAGAAGCAGGTGTAAGGAGCATAGAGAGACCATTACTGCGGTGTAGCCGGATGTTCTCCACAGCAGGCAGGGTGTTTCGGCGAGGGATGACGGCGACGGGGGCAGTCTCCCCGTTGTTACACGCCCCCAGAGAGTACGAGCCAGCCCAGCCCTGCTCTGGGGTAGGGCTGGGTTTGGGGGGCCGGGGAGGGGGCATTCCTGGGGAATCAGGCGCTGCCGCGGGCTCCACGGAGTTGTGGTTCTTGTCGAAGCTGCGGGGGGTCTGGTAGAAGGAGCCGGGTGCAGGAGGGATGTCGTAGTTGTCAGGTATGCGGTCGGTGGTTGCTAGGGCATTGCTGGGGGTCTTAAGAACAGAAGAACATAAGAAAACATCAGTACATCTTTATATCAGTGTGGAATTTGCCTTTAGCCAATTGAAAGCTATGCCACATGTGTTCTACTGATGGACCTCTAAAAATATGTTTTGTACTGTATTTCATTTTGTCAGCCCCTTGTTAAGCATTTACAAACTTCAATAAAAACCGAGCTTTAGTCTCCTTTTGTTTAGGCCAATACATTTTGACGATCCAAACTAGTGGTGCTATGATCAAGACAGAGTATATGACCTTGAGTAGAACGTCTGTGTTTATTGCACTAATATTATATTTTATATAACAATTAATAATTGTTAAATGCACTGTTTAAATCATCAAAACTGTCTAAAGTCAGTTCAGATCAAAACCCAGACAGCAGAGGAGATGGGAATGTGAGTTTTCATGAAAAGCTCTTTTATTGAGTACACTGGCACACTCCATATAAAAATGTCTGTTTAAATGACAAAGTTATGAGAATGTGGAGTGGATCCATCATGCTGATAACTGTGCACAAGTTATGACATGTTCCTAAAACAGTACTGAAGAAAACTTCTCCTTAAAAAGATCGAAAACCGCCTTGTCGGCTCATGACTTTTTAATCTGAACCGGCCTTTCATGTCTTCCTCTCCGACTTTCTCCCATTTTTTTTTACCTTGAAGATGTACACCTCCTCTGGCTCCGCTGCACGCTCAGCCTGGCTCGCGCGAGAGGCTCTGTCCCGGCCCTGGGCCCGGGGGTGGTCGTAACAGGCTTCGCGGGGCCAGTCGGCGCGGGACGAGAGCGGATGCTTGCCCGGCTTGGGCAGGCTGTAGAACCCGTGCAGCTGAGCCCCCAGGCCATTCAGGCAGTGCGCAAAGCCATGGGGAAGCCTCTGCATGGGCGAATCGCTGCCAACCAGCGGGTTACTGCGTGTCACCTGAGAGAAGCTGCTGCTCCTGCAGGGCGCACACACACACACACACACACACACACGCACGCACACGCACGCACGCACATGCACGCAGAAAAAGACTAATTTAAATGCTATTTTTTTCACAACACTGGATTTTCAAAGACAAACCCAAATCCTTCCCGATCAAGTAGGACATAACATGGTAACATCTCGGCATGGTTTTGTCACAGATAACCAGGAAAGCAATTCAGTCTTCCCATTTTGCAGGTTGTGCTTGCATGTTAACAAGGATTTTAAAAAAAAGTATAACTATAGACTTTTTAACAATTTGATAAGGCATGAGATCAATAAGCATCAATGAGCATTTGGTGTTGCACATACTCCAGTGTAATTGCAACAACTAACCACTAGGGGGGAGTATGTGCAGACATTTCTGGTCAGACCTGGCCAGTCAAACACAACAGCAAGGCAGGCTTTATTGTTCCTCACACAACTAAGTGTCTTTCAGATTCCTTTCCTGCTAATGGCAAATTCCCGACAGTGTGCAGCCAGCGTTAAGGGGACACGCTGTACCTGTTATGGCACACATGTGCCCCTGCGACTCTTATTTGCATGAAAAATAAGCATTCCAGATCAAGTCTGCAGGGATGAGATTTGCCATGAACAAAGCTACGCATGTTCTCAGCATCCCCTATCACTGTTCTCAAATGTGAAACGGAAATATCTGGATGAACATTACTGTTCTCAGAGCTTTGTGTGTGCCTGTGTGGTGTGGTTGGGTGGGGGGGGGGGGGGGGGGGTTGGCGGGCAGTGAAAGTGTTCTGCGGGACGGTTACAAGCACTCAGGTGGAAACCAGTTTTATTTGTTTAAGATCACAATGGTTGCCACAGCGACCTCACTAACAATCATACACATTCCAGCCGTCATAACAAAAAAAAAAAAAAAAAACGTGGCTAGCTGTCAGATTGTTGCAGACTCAGTGTGGGAGAAACTTTACTCGGACTTCCAGGAATCTCCCCAACTTTCCCACAGTTACCACGACCCAGCTGGTACCAAGGGAACCCGTCTCATTTTATTGCATTACACTATCTCTTGAAAAAAAATGCTGTGAGATTCAGCAGCTTGGAAAATCCTGATTGATTTATAGCCCATAGAGCTGGATGTTCTAAATTAATTCTGTGTATAGAACTACCCCCAGAAATTGTCCACTTGAATGTGTTTATGTCAACAACACTGGTTAAAATCCTGCTGTGTAACAGAGTTACAGTGTGCAGAAGATTCCGGGGGAGAGGCCCCACGAGACTCACAGGATAAAAGGTGTCTGCCCAGTAATTAAGTACAGACATTAATGCTCCTAATTACTGGATAAATGCTCAGTGGTGATAGGATGGTAGGAATATCCATCAAGGAAGACTTATTTCATTTGTTTCATTCATGAACCAGGCAGCTGATTCCTTTGTAAAATTCTGTCTGTGTCTCAAAGCATGGGAGACCAGGTGGCTTTTTCATAGTGTTTCCATCCTTCAGGCTCTGTGTAAACAATATATTGCAGGCCTCCTCTCCCTCTTCATGTGAAGATCCTTATGGGCCTGCGCTAACATCACATTCACAGGTGATTCTTGTACAGTAGGTGCCCCTTTATAAACAAAAATGCGAAATGGACCTAGCTAAACATACGGGAGTTCCTGCAATCTGTCTCAAGCCTGGTGTATACAAAAAAGGTTTTCAGGCATTGGGGGTAGTGGGTTGCCTCAGACCTGAGTTAAATAATGATGTGAAATACCCCCTGGTGTGAAAGACACCAGTAAAAGTCCTTGCCAATTACCAACAGTTTAAAAAGAAACATCTTGTATGCTTTTTGTTATACTAGCATGTTTCATTGAAAATTCTCAGTAGGAGAATCAAATTTTAACAACCCCTAAAGAGTTAAAATACATGACCTATGTGTTTGGCCCAGGTCTGCGGTCCACTCTTGGACCCCAGATCCGTGGCTTTAAGGATTTCAGTGATGGCCTTTTCCGTCCAACAGGAAATAATGTATTATCTAATGAATGACTCCTATTAAGTTATTAAAACCAGAGGAACAAAGACCAGAGACTCGGCATCTGTGGTGCATATTGTCTCAATGAAGCTGGTCATATAGTCAAATGGTTCAGAAATATTTTGAGTTCAAACCCATGTAATGAGCAAATACAAATGTTCAAATATGAAATTGAATGTCTCTCTTTAAAACGTACATTAAAGCAACCTAATTTATACTGGAACTAGTGCAGTCCATGTTACAAGTACAGTGTTTAACTGCCGTGAATGTTAATGGAATTTCATTTAACATGTTTAACTCATGAGTCATGTGACATCCCACCTCAACCTCTCCCGCAACCCACCAATGGGGTCAATTACATACAGTTCAGGAACTACTAATTTATGAGATTACAGCAGTGACTCTGATCGACAATGGGGCAGAATTTGGGAGTTTCAGCATTGGTTACAGGCAATATCAGCACTTTCCCCTTCTTGAGGACCCAGAGGACTTTACCGTGAACTCTCAGTCTTCCTACTCAGGCACTGGTGCAGAAAGAGGTAGTCCTGAGGGGCGCTGTTGGACAATTTGCCATGGGTGTGGCGTGGAGTGGGCATGTCAAAGGTGAAAAGGAGGGGCTGGCTGGAGTGGGAGGGAGCGGAGGACCTCCTGTCTCCAATCAGAGGGGCCATGGATCCACTCAGTTCTGATGCCATTGGTTGGGGCCCATGAGTAGCAGATACCACTGGCCTCCCTCCATCTGCAAATGGATGGAGGAGGGGTTAACATTAAAGCAGATAAAAAAAGAAAACACAAAAGCAATAGTGTCACAATAGCAATTAGTTTCAGTCAATTTTCACTAAATGAAAAATAACATCAAATCAAATCAAATGAATAAGGTTTTGGAAATACCTATCCAGTGGGTCAAATCATTGTTTTCTAAAGCACTAACCCTTTAGGGTATCTTGGAAGTTAGGAACAGAGACCACAAAAGACTTTGGTTGCAGACAAACAAAAGCTCTCCCCTGTCCCAGTGCTCTGCAAAATGGCTGTTACATTGGTGGAATGATCACTTCATCATGTGACTGCGTGATTTTCTTAGAAGTGCACTACAGTTTTTGGAATGATATTCTCATAGCTGATATTTCACCCGTGACTGTATGAGTAAATAAAATCAAGGTTATAGTCGAGTAAACATATTGCCATTGGCTGTTTTCTGTCATAACAACTAGGTGACCAAGAGCCAGAAGTTACTCAGCAATCCTGGGAAAATTCTGCAATGTCATCACTGCGAGGGACACAGAGCCAGAATGGTGGACCACAGTTACTCAGATGGAAAATCACCAGCAGCAAATGTGATAACAAACAGGAAGAAACACATAAATATATAGGGCATATATTTTTTTGGGAGGGGGGCTGGGGGGGCTGACATCATGCCATATGAATACTTGCAAAAAAGCATTGATAAAATTGAAATAAAAAGTGATTCGTTAAACCTTTTTAAAATAACTATATTAATAAATGAGGGCAATCTTCTCAGGGGGACAAACACCATAGCTTTAAATCTCTTATTTCTAGGTGAAGCTGATTCTTTGTGATGCCTACGCTGCAAAGACAGAGTGCTGTGCACCCTGCTGTGTCCGATCTTTACAGCATTGGGTATGCAGAAAGAGAGAGCGGTAGCATCTCAGAGCTGAAAATGGACTGGGCAGCATTCCAGAACCAAGGCTCACCCCTGATCTCTACTTCCAGAGACCAATGGGGCCTCTGTTCCAAATTTGCTCACAGATCACAGACAGAAAAGTTGGACTCCCACTTTTTCTGCCATTTCTGCACTCCCCAAAATCCTGGGTGGCAGTATCATATCATAGTCAGGTTACTCAACTGAACTCTATCAGAAAATTCAGGTTCACATGCCAGATGGGGCCCTGCTGATGCACTACTAAAGGTACTTAACCAGAATGGCTTCAGTAAATATCCGGGTGTATAAATTAACTGTATGTAAAATATGTAAACTGTGTAGGTTGCCCTAGATAAGAGCATCTGCTAAATGTAAATGACCTCTATTTGACTTCTGAGGGAGCTCACAATGGCTAAAGGCTTTGGGGTTTTCACCCTTTTGAGTCCAACAAATGCTGCTGAACTTTGCTGACCTTTTGGAAATGTCCAGAAGGATGATATCCGACTTCCTCTCGGATCAGGGTCTAAACCCTCCACCACAAAGAAAAACAGGACTACAACCAAGTAAAAAAAAAACCTCCCTTGAACAAGCCTTGTCAATACAGAAGGGTTAAATAAAATATATGCCGCTAGCTAACGCTTTCCCCGAGCGTTCTGAGGGAGCCTGTGTTTCCGCTGGGCCCAAAAAGCCTGTGGGGTAGGGGGCTGGGGGGAATAGGAAGTGTGAACACGACTTACTGGCAGATGACAGCCCTTCAGTAGATCGGAAGTGCAGAAGAGGGGCTGACAAATCAGGTCAACCCCCCTCATCCCCAAATACCCGCCCCCCCCCCCCCCCCGCCCCCCACTCCAATTCCCCCGTACCAGCCCCAAGAGGAAGCAGAATGTCCTGAGCAGCAGGGGGTTGTGTTTCCAGGCCTGCGGTCATTGTCATGGTGACTATGGCCTCTTTGAATGGGGCACACAGAGCTGTCCATACTACAGCATGTGAGCGGAGTGGTAGGGAATGTCCCTTCTTGTTCATGACATGTATTTGAGCTCCACTCAATGTCCTTTTCCCAGCTCCGCTCCACAATTGCCCGCTGCTCACAGACAGAATGTTATCGCTCAAAATTTGAAATTTGCTCGGTTTTTTTCTTCTCTTTTTCAAAGCATCATATTGCCAAGGCATGTCTTATCACAACAATATTTTCTTATTGATTCTGAATTACTGTAATAAAAAAGTATTTATACAAAGGTGACATTTCTTAAATAAACACAAGTCAAAGCTCGCTATAAGGCAACGATTGCAAAATTAAATCGGTCTAATAAGGAAATGAAAATAGCCATAGCATGAGGGCAGTTCTTTTTAGGAACACAATTTCCTTATAGGGTAGTGAACACAAAACAAAGGAAAGTAGCCTAGACTATATGCAGTAGGCTACATATAGGCATTGTGTGTTTATACAGAAAAGAGCCAGTCGATCACATCTGTTATTTAACGATTTATGCTACTTTTTAATTGTACAGAAAATGGTCTGTTATAGGGAAACACCCATTAAATGGTGGTAAACAAGTGCATTTTTTACTTTCCTTTTTACAGTGCACATAATACCTAACAGCATATGTGTGCATAAAATGATAGGTAGCCTTGACATAAATGATCATAAAACTAACAGGCAATTACAATTAAACAAGATTTATTGGAGAGTCTTTGAACTGACGTTGAGGAATACAAATTTCAGTGAGATCTGAGGCTGCCTATATTTAATACATTCAATATAGGATGAATGCAGAACTAGACATAGACTATAAGAAGTAGACACAGGGACGTATCGTTCCACTTCATTTCACTCGATCGAAGTGCACATATTTGTCAGACTCCTTGCAAAAATATTTAACAGAAACCGCATAGCAAATTCAGCAGATTGCTTGTTATGGGGTAGGAGTTGGGAAAATGGGGAAGCAGCGTAGGCCCGCGGGGCTGAGTTTCCTGTCTGCTCATGAGCAAAACTGCGAGTGAGCGAAACTGAAGTGAAATCGGATCGAGAGACCAGACAGCGAGAGCTCCGTCCTTTTGAAACCACACTTCCCGCTCCAGTCACATTGCGTCCGCTCCAATCCTCGCTCACATGCTCTGATGGAGACCGTACATGGAACAGCTTGCCAGATCATGTAGTAGAGGCAGAGACCCCTGGACATAGCCCTCCCAGGCACTTCTTAATGAGGGCCAGACTACTTACAAAATGGGGCATATGGGACAACTATTTTCTACATACTCTGTATCAGTAGTCTGTAGCTAAATCAGAGCCTAGGTGGCCCCATCATTTCAGCGCAATGGCACCAGCTCTTCTCCACCCACCCCATCACATGGTCAAAAGGGCAGTATCACTGGCTATTTTCCACATGTACGTGAAAATCCACCTTGCCAGGCTACACCTCAATTAATGTTTTATTTTAAAAAACCTCACACCTCTCTCCTTTTGTTTTGCAGGTCTTGTGGTGAACATCTCTATGATGGCACTGATTTGTAGCCTCACTGATCCCTAGCTCTAGTGATGGATTTTCAACCCATGGTAAAATGGTCACACACTGAAAGTTGCTTTGGCTTATGTATTTGGCACTGGCTAAATACATAAATAGTAAATGCTGTAAATAAGTGTGTAAATGATGTGTTATCATACTTTTATAGTTTTGGAGGCTCATTGGGAGTGCCTGCTTAAAGGCAGCTTCCTCACCGTTTGGCTGGGCAGCGACGGTTCTCATTTCCCTCGGCAAAACTGAAAGGCAGACATATTGATCTGGAAGAGGGGTGGAGGGGAATGGGAGGAGCTGTTTGCAGAGAGCCAGTCCCTCCCTGTCTGCACTCCACACTCCAAGGCAAAAGAACACCTCCCGCATTAGGGGGAGGGGGGAAGGGTTCTAAACCATGTGATTGACTGACCACCACCCTGCTGACTTACCCCCCATGGCTGCTGTTCATTTAGACCACTCTTGTAAAAATGAAAATTTACGATTGCTTCCATACAGAAGGTTACTGCATGATAGATCTGGGACATCTGCTATGCATAAATTACATCAATAACATGACCATATATGTGTAGTATGTGTGCGTGTCTGTGTAGAGAGTGTGTGTGTATGTTGGTGTGTTTGCGCATGTGTTTTGTGTGTGCGTGTGTGCATGTATGTGTGTGTGTGCATGTGAGTGTGTCTGTGTGTGTGTCTATACCCTCTCCATTGATGGATTCCTCTCTCCAGGCCCAGTCAGTACTGTCTCCAAATAGCACTAGAGTCTGGCTCAGAGCAGAGGGCTATCATGTCTCTCCACTGACAGTAATGGGAAAAATGATTCATCTGGCCTCAGTGAAGCAGTCTGCAGGGAAAGGGTTGGAAAACTCAATGCTTCATGCCCTTTGTTATTCCAGAGCCACTAAATATTTATAACATAGCCACATAAAGATTAAAGTATCACAATGAAACTGGTGACCAACAAATACTATACTTTTCATTTATATGGGGTCAAGAAACATCTCAGTTCATAGAATAGACTGAAGAAAAATATGGAGAAAGTCACTGTGAATGTGTCACCCATTGACTCTCCATGGGCTTGGTGATACGGGTTTTGAAGCCTGGTTATAGTTTGTGGGTGCTGCCATGTTGTACAAATTGGAGCCAGAGACTGCACAGTAGGGACTTGAAGTCCAGTCCTCCACTAAGCATGTGAGATATAGTGACTCGGTAGTGACGCAAACTGTCCCTGATTCGTCCACAAAATATTATCGGCTTGTCCAAACAGCACAATAACTTAACAAATCGGCATATGGGGAGACATTAGATAAAGAAAACACACCTATTGCGACAACTTTTTCTTTTGGAAAAAAATTATTGACTTTGTATTTTGACCATATTGTTGCCATTGACTTACATTAAAATGGGTGGCTGAAACACCTATACTGGAGCCAACCGAAGTGGCGCTAGCGAGCAACGTCTCTCAACAAGACAAGGAAGTGAGCTTCAAAAACACAGCCCGGCTTTGCTTGCTTGATTCATAGGTAATTCTCCCAGAAAAAAACATTTAACAAACCAAATGTTTCATAAGAAATATCCACATAATGCAATTATCTGCAGGTCTCAGAGGTTCAAACTTCCATTTTGAAAGTAGCTATTTTCAAAGGGTTGTGCCCTGATCTTGCACACATTCTTCCATATATACTACAAAGTACATCTTTTTTCTTGGCTATTTCTGGATTCTTTAATCTAATATTGCATAATTACATTTATTACTGAAACAGAAATAGAAATCTGGGGCACCTAATTATTTACAGTTGATCAGGACATATAATTGCTTTACAAAGGCTCACATGTTACTACAGCCATCTCATGTGGTTACCATTTTACAATTCATCATTTGTACAGCCCTCATTTTCTAGATCGGAAACAGGTTGAAATAACCAGTTACCACTCTCTGGGATGGCTCTCCCATCCCCAAGAATTATCATGCTTTTCTCAAGTTATGAGAAAAATTGAATTACCATCACAAAGCCCTCCACAAACTCATCCTGTGGAGTGAGAGTTATGCAGGACATGGCCAGAAAAAAAATTACAAATACATGTTAAATACTGAAATACTTTAACGCTATACAGGCGGTGTAAATAAATGTTGGTCTTTTCAAAGTCCAGAAGATCCCCAAGTTTTTAACAAAACAAGTTACTGAACCAAAATCATACAGCTATCTGCAGAGATATGGTTCCTTCTCCCACAAAGGGAAATGAGCACATCAGACAACCACTCACTATAGTGGGTACCAGGTCTTGAAATCTTGAAAAATTGCAGGTTCAATTTAAGCAAAAGCACTTGAGTTGACCTGCTATGGTAAGGGCACCCAGCTGTATAAACAGATGATGCTGTCCAGAAAAGAAATGCAGCATTTTCACCATTGTCCAACTGTGACTGAGAAAGGTTTTCGAGAGGAAAATAAGCCAACTGAAACAACGTAAATATGTCATTAAATATCAGATGTGATCCTGTGGAATTGAATTCAGCGTGAAAGACTCTACAGACAAATGTACAGCATCTTCCTCTCTCCCAAGGTGTTAATGGAAACACTGAGGTTTGTCTTGGAGGAGGTGGATTTGGGGTGGCTTACACCCCATTAGTCTTTTTTAGCACAAGGGGATCCAGCTTTCCAGTTGCAAAATGCATGAGCACAGGAAAAAAGAAACGCAGAAAGTGTGGGACATTACATTGCATTACATTTATTTAGCAGACACTTTTATCCAAAGTGAATATCAAGGTCATTGGAGCTACTACAAAACACAGGTTTGATAAGGTACAATACTCAATTCGTACAGTTATTCATAGCCAAGAACACCGTCCAGTTCATGCAGTGAACATTATTCTGACCTAACCTATGCTATCTAGGACAGCCAGAATCAAGAGGGAAAGGGTAAAAGGAAAGAATAAGAGAATGTGTAAAAAAGCAATGTGAGTCTTTGATCAGCTATGAGGCAAAACAAACCACAGGCCTGTACTGCGGCTCAGAGGTTAAAGTTCACCTTAATATAAAATAGTGCTATAGTTGGTCATGTCATGCACAACTGAAGTAAACAATGCACAGTGGAATTTAATTCTAGCTAAAAAAAATTATTAGCAACCTTTATAAAAATGAGGAAAAAATGAAATGCTGAACTTCAAGAAAAGCTTTTTGGCCAAGCACACAAGTGGTGGTTCCTGGCTTCAAAAGGATGTGAAAAAAAAGGACGTGAAATCTATGGTGAAACAAGGTTGTGGACCTTTAATGTTATTGGGTTGTTTCACATCTAATGGTGCCACGGCAAGTCAGTGAAATCAAGAAATCCAGCAAGAACCGAGATATTCCGACTATAAAAATATTTTAATACCTCCAAACTTTGCTACAAATGGATCTGTCTGCAAGACAATGATATCAAGCATACCTCAACCAGGAAGCCCCTTTAGTCTAAAGTCTAAAGACTTAACTTATTCAACTTATGGTCAAAGATCCCTGAATGTTCACAAATACACATACAACTCAGTAGTTTGATCTTCATGAAGAGAGGCTGCACAAAGTACTGAAAACAGGGGCAGAAATATGTTTCACACCTATCTTTGCTGATTCTGGGAAATCAAATTATTACTTGTTAAAAAAACCTGCTGTTAAAGCCCATCTGTGTTGTATATTTTATACAGCCTTTTTGTGCATTTTATCTATCATGGGACCAAATAATTGTTGAGGGCACTACATTTATGACACTATATCATGGTGGCGCAATCCTTATTATAGACACAATCCAGATAAAAGACTTAAACTGCAACGGCGTAGCTTGACACAAAAGCAGAGCTCACGTGGCGAAAAAGTAGATATATTCAGGAAAAAGTAAAGGAACCAGTTTCTTCTAGGGTCATTTTCTTTGGAAATATTATACAAAATAGACTCACCATTAGGAATAGCCTGCTTATAGTTTTCTTATTTCAGTAATATGTGAATACGCACATACTGCAGAACCAAGAATGGTATAATGTACAATTCTTATTTAGCCTCAGTGCATAGCATTTGATGCTTACTGTAACTTTTTGGCATAATGGAATATACACTGCAGAACCAATGGCCAGGGAGAGTGCACAAACCACAGGCGCTATTACTGCTACAGAATAAATAACGGCAATGTATGCATATTTTAAAATCCAATTTCCTAAAAGCTGCTCTGAGACACCGAATAAAGTTTCCGTAAATCTGCTGTGCAGCCAACAAGTTCCAGAAAACAACGAGCCCTTTAAATCACACTCAAATGGTGTCCTCACGTGGCCCCTTGCAAATGGCACGAACGGCAAACGATACCAATTTCCTGTTTGGCATGCCTCCACTGAAGCCAGTATTAAATTGACAGTCAGAGCGGATCTGTGATGAGAGGCGTTCTGACCCTCCCTCCCACCCCACTCCCCCAACTACCCCAACTCATCTGTGTTCCTGGCCTACCCCTCACCCTCCACCCCAGCTCACTGCAGTACAGGCCTGAGTGAGAGAGAGAGAGAGCAGTGTGTCTCTCTGATAGAGCAGAAATCGATGGTGGTGAAGGGCATATTGGAAGAACAGCGTGTGCAGCTGAGTGCTGGTCTGCTCTACTGACCTTGGGTGACCTTGGAAATAGCAGCTGAAATACAAGAGGTTTTTTTGGGTGGGGGAGGGCGGGGGAAGTTACTACCAGCTGCCTCTGCCCCTACACACATGCAAAAAATCAGGCACGCCCATGTAAGCATGCCAAAGAGAAAGCATGTCAGCTGGCATAAACACACCCATACGCACATGCATATTTTTTTTCTTGATCTGGCGCTATACTCCACAATCTTTTACGCATACACAAACACACACACACGCATACATACCCTACTGCAGAGAACATAATTAACACACAAATGATTCAATAAGAAAAAACCTGGACTTCATTGCAAAAGCCCATTTGTACAGACTTGATTAGGCTGGCGAACTGTTTTTATTTAGACTGTGACCACAAAAATGTTGTGTTATGCGGTTTGGTCTAGAACCTGCACTGTTGACCAGTAACAACCAGGCATTTGGATTGTTCGGTCCCTCCCTGTGCTGGGATTTCCCATAATCCCCCTCTCTACACCTGTTCTCCTCCCCCAGGTGAGACAAGCTGAATGGGTCACGAAATAAACAGTCACTCATGCGTGCAAAGCAAACAATCTCCATGCGCTCACGTTTTTATAAGACAGTGCTTTGCATTTTCTGGGCTATTTAACAGAACAATCAACATGGCGTTCTCCCCCATCTGTTCCAAAACATAATTCGGGCCCCTCTCCTTCAAGGGCAAATTAGAAGCAAGTATAGTTTATACTGTGTAATTCTACAGGAGTGTCCCTATGAGTTCTTTCCAGACACCCTGTTGTTGTAGAATACAAAGTCGATGCAAAGTTTTCTTCAAGATAAAGAGGGTTCTCCTGTGTGGATGAAAACCAAAGTGACCTCCTGGTTATAATAAGAATCAAAGGATTCTCTCTACTAAGGTAGGATACATAGAGCTAAGATGGCAAACAAAAATTGACACAGAATTCTTTTCGGTGTTGTTTGCTTCGTTCAAAAATTGTAAGAAGTAATTTCAGGCATTCAATGTACTGTACTAAAGGATGTGGTAAATGGTGATATAGTGATAGCAGATATTTGATAACAGTTTCACATAGATAGCTGAACCCTGTAATTTCAAGTTAGCTCTTGAGAGGTGTGCTGCAGCTTTCAGCAGGCAGAGTAAAACATGCAAATGTGCGCTGAGGTCTCTACCTCGCTGACGGTGTGTTCCAACTCAAGCAACAGGCCTCCTGAGGGCTCCCCCAGGGCTTAACTGACAAAACTCTGCAGCAGAATTTGGGTGAAAACCAGAAGCCTTTTTTGTGCAGATAAAGCTGATTGTCCATGGCTCTGCGCTGACAGAGCGGAAGGTTTTCAGTGCATAAGGGATATGGGAGTTCAGTCGCGGGGCAAGCTATTTCATGCCACGATCATGTGGATTTCCACTTGTTAGGAGGCAGTTTTATTGCTGAACTTAAACCTTTTCTTCTCTTGAAAATGGGAAGGGGGGTGGGCAGTTTGAGGCAACTGGGGTACGGCCAGGGCTGAGGTGTATGTGTGTGTGTGTATGTGTGTGCACATGAGCGTGAGCATGCGTGTGAGTGCACGTGTGTGCATGCATGAATGTACGTATGTGTGTGCATGAATATTAGTATGTGCGTTTGTGTGCACATAAGTTTGTATGTGTGTACACGTGTACACATGTGTGCATGAGTGTGTATATTTGTGTATCTGTGTGTACATGCAAGCATGTGCCTGTGTGCTTGCGTGCATGCTCTTGCGTGTGTGTGTGTCTGTCTGTCTGTCTGTGCGTATGTGAGCCAACAACGTTAGCTAGAAGGTTGGGAGGTTCGCAGGAGGGTGTCAGACAGGGATCCTGATGTTTGTCAGCTGTCCTACCAAAAACACCATATTCATCCACCGGAAATATCACAGAGTCGAGGCACTCAGGCTGAGCACTATAAGACCCTTCTTGATGCCTGTTTGCAATAATCATTTGGCAATATCAGTGACTTAAAGGGCAATTTCACTGTAAATTTAGAATGTAAAATTTTGTTTCTAAAATTCATTATATCAGGTACAGTCTCTACAAGGAGAATTTCCATTGGTTTTTTTTTTAAAATCTAACCCTTAATAAAAATACTACTACTACAATAATAATAATAATAATAATAATAATCTCCTGTCTGATCCAGCTTTTTCAAAGTATGACCGTCGTAAAAAAGAGGTAAACAAGTTTGCGGATCACACTCCCACTGTCCAAACTGCATATGCTCCACTTGTGCGCTAGTAAAACTCTACAGGCAGACTAAGTGTAGTCCCGTATGTGTGAGCAAATACCTAACAGCGCTGGGTAAAATCAGTCTGTTACTATGGTTATCAAACAATGACAAGTCTTTGTCATGCGTTGAGGAGGCCTTTGTCACGTTGCCTTTACCCTAATGATGTTTCCACCTCCTGATTAAAAATTATACAGCACAGTGGCTGTTCTGTAATGTCCTGTGCACATGGTGGATTCTTCTCTGTCCTCAGGGCAAGTTTACTATGTCACATGTGTCTCTGTCACTTATCATCCACAGTCAACACAACTGACTGTCTTGGTCTGTCTCATAAAATCAACAGGTCCTCTTAAAGAAGAAAAAAAATCAAAACAAAACTCTCAAATATATTCTGTTCAAAACATGTCAGAAAAATACAGTAAAAGTACATTTCAAATTTTAACAGAAATAATAAAAAATAAATAAATAAGAAATTACTCATAGATAAATTGTTTTCTTGCTAACATTTTCTATTCACCTCTTTCACGTGACGTTGCTGTAAAACAGCGCCGTCAATCTTCCTGATAGAGGAAATCTAAATGTCTGCTACACTACATGGCCAAATGTATGTAGACACCTGTTCTAATTAGTGGGTATGGCTACTTCAGCCACACCCATTGCTAATCTCCATAGACAAACATTCATAGTAGCATGGGTCGTACTGAAGAGATCAGTAATGATCAGTCATAGAATAGTCACTTTCAATGTTTCAGAGTCATAGAATGGCACCTTTCCAACAAGACAATTTTTCAAATGTCTGCCCTACTAGAGTTGCCCCAGTCAACTGTAAGTACCTGTTATTGTGAAGTGGAAACGTGACAGCAACTCAGCAATGAAGCGGTACATCACAGAAGCTCGCAGAACGGGACTGCCGAGTGCTGAAGCACGTAGTGCGGAAGCGACGTCAGCGCAAGAACTGTTCGTCAAGAAATGGGTTTCCCTGGCTGGGCAGCCACACACAAGCCTAAGATCACCATGTGCAAAGCCAAGCGTTGACTAGAGTGGCGTAAAGCTAACCGCCATTGGACTCAGAAGCAGTAGAACCGCGTTCTCTGGAGTGATAAATCATGCTTCACTATCTGCCTGATGGACAAATCTGGGTATGGAAAATGTCAGGAGAAAGCTACCTGCCCAAATTGATTGTGCCAACTATAAAGTGAAGTGGAGGAGGAATAATGGTCTGGGGCTATTTTACATTGTTTGGGATAGGCCCCTTATTTCCTTGAAGGGAAATCTTAATGCTACAGCATACAATGACATTCTAGAGAATTGTATACTTCCAACTTTGTGGCAACAGTTTGGGGAAGGTAATTTCCTGTTTCAGCATGAGAATGCCCCAATGCACAAAGCGAGGTCCATAAGGATATGGTTTGTCGAGGTGTGGAAGAACTTGACAGGCCGGTACAGAGCCCTGACCTCTACCCCATCAAACACTATTGGGATGGATTGAAATGCATATATGGGTGTGATGTTCGGGTGTCCACATACTTTTGGCCATGTAGTGTATGTAAAGCAGTTGGGGATGACGATAGTATTTTTACATACTGTAAAAATAAAAATTTGAAATTGCAATCCCAAAAATGTTGGTCGTCGCAGAAAATGGTTGGCTGCAATCAGGAAGCCAACAGAACAATCCGTGGTGAGCAATGACCACTTGATATCAGGCAAGCTAAGCTGGCTAGCTCACATAGTAGTAACCTAATCTGTACATTTTAACACCCCACACCAAGATGTCCTTTGTTGGCACTAATGTTAAGATAAATAACAGTATACGTAACCTTAATATTAGCTCGCTTTACACTATGGGATAATCAGTCTTAAAATAATAGTTTATCCTTATTTTCTACTTACCCATGATGTTATAAATTGATAAATATTGTAACGGTGGTCCACTCGGTGGTTTCTCTGACCCTGGAATTAGCACCAGTTGTGTTATGCTAGCGTATGTTTTTTGTTAGCATATGTTCAGCAGCCACATTCAGCTACCTCTTGTTACGTTTGTTATCAGTATGTAGCCATCAGGACTACCTGTTAGCTCAGCTAGCTAATGATATTATGGGAATTGTAACCAGATGGGATATTGTAACCTCTGCTGGTACACAACCAAAAACAGTGAGGAAGAAAGGCCGCCACAAACAAAGGTCATGTGATTGAAACAGATCATTTTGTGTGCTGTGGTAGTTCTAACAGTTAAGCAAAAAATAGGACAGGAAATTATTTAGCCACCCCAGGTAGGTTCAGATTGACAGAATCCTGTTTAGCAAGAATTGCTGTTGCCGAGATCAATTGCTTGATTGATTGATTGATTGACTTGATGTGGCAATTAAAATACAATAGGACCACACATCTTTGACATATGGTATAATGATATACACATGATGTACTGATTGCATTTATAACGATCAAGGATAACACAATAAGATACTGAAACATATTTCTACTGTGATCCTCCTTGCAAGGCAAGTTAAAAGAAAAATGCTTTTTCTGTGTATAGAGTATACTGGCAGCTGGCATTGAAACACTGGGGGACACATTTAACCTGGCCAAGAGCAATAGCCAACAATGGCACACACAAAGCCCACATCTGCCTTCGCAATAAACCAGAGTCTGTTGCGGCAAGACGCTTTGAAGTGTACTCTAAGAGATTGAACTTTTCACCATCAAGGAAAGTAAAGCGTTTCCTTTATACACTTGTAAATGTGCTGCCTTCCAAAAAATCCCAAAAAAACAATAAGAGCGTGGCCGCTGCGACAGAGGTCAGCCCCATTCTTTAACAAAGCAAAATGAATGGGAATCAATAAACCTCTCAGACATCGCATACAATCGGCTCCAATGTTCCATTTTACATTCCCAAATGCAATAACAGAATGGGGGTGGAGGGTATTGGGAGGTTGGGTGGGGGTTGGGGTTGAGGTCTGCAATGATAAAATTTTCCTGTGCCTTCATAGTGAGTCCCTGCCATTCAAAATGTTCAGAATGTAATCAATACTCATTAATACCTACCAGTTCAGAGCAGGACAGTGCTATGGAGGTATGTGTGCATGTTAATTTACAAGCCATCGAGTTATGCAACATTGTGTGTATGTTAAATGGAGTTTGCACATATACAAGCACAACACTGGAGATCACCATTTACATGAACCTTGACAGTTTTAATAAACAACAGTTTAGTCTCTTTTTTTTTTTTTTTACTATTCAGTACTGTGGTTAGGGAAGCAGGCTTGTTATGTTAGTCACGGTTTCAATTCCCAAGTGGGATGCTGCCATTGCACCTTTCAACAACTTAACCTTGCTTCAGTAAATATCCAAAGAAGTATTATTGAGTGTACAAAGAGTTAAGCTGTGTAAGTCATTCTGGATAAGAACATCTGCCAAATGCCGTAAATGTAAATGAAACAGCTGTACACAACATAAACAAAAACAAATATGCATCTGTAGTTTTAATTAAACTGGAGTGAAAAACAGACTGCAGACGCAAGAAAAATGAAGGATGTGGAAAAAGAATGACAAAGAGAAAGACCATAAACAGATAAATAAATGCATAAAAATAGATAAATAATCAGATAAATGCTCAACCCATTTTATTTGCTCTGATAGATCCCTTGTTACATTTATTACGTTCCATTCTACCATTGCTTTACACTGGGCCGGCCAGTGGAGTATGGGTTACCCCTCTATAGCCTGGTTTCTCCCGAGATTTACTCCCATTAGGGGGTATTTACTCGCTGCCATTGGAGGGTTTTTCTCCCCACTGGGAGTTTTTTTAACCTCATGTGCTGGCTATATGGGGGTTCAGGCCTGGTTTTTGCTCTTTTTGCTCTGTTTCTTGCCATTTTTCTGCTACTCTGTAAAGTGTCTTTTTGACAGTTTTCTGTAAAAAACGCTAGACAAATAAAATTGTTTTGATTTGATTTGATAAAGAGACCCAGCGGACAGACATACCAGCACACAAACAGGCTGTTTCACAGGCAAGTTGACAGAAACAACCAAGATGTATAACCAAGCAGACAGGCACACATACCAATGGTACATAACCAGACACATAAGTAGACAAAATACAGAGTGGTACATAGACACAAAGGAAGAAAGTCACCTAAACAAATAGTCACATTGACAGAAAAGCAGACAAACTAGATGGACACAACGTCAGTTTCATACCTTGGTTCTCCTCTGATTGGTTGAAGCCACAGAGCTGGCAGATGTTGCGAACCCACTTGTTCATCTCCTCCTCGGTCTCAGCCACCAGGTAGAAGGTGCGACCCGAGGTCTTGATGTCGAAGACGAAGCTGTCCTGGAACTCCTTCCTCTTGAAGGTGAGTCCAGCATCGACCTGCTCACAGCAGTGCAGATCGATTACGCGGATGGGCTTCTTGGAGTGGTCATTCTTGTAGTACTCCACAACATCCGGGTCCCCACTCATCCTCCCACTGCGAAGGATAAACCAGCGCTTCTTCCAGGCCTGTCACACACGAGACACAGCTTACTTTACATTCAGAAAAAAGGCACAGCTTACTTTAGATTCTCAAACAAGGCACACATTACATTACATTCACAAACAAGGCGTACGTTACATTTGCACATACACAAGACATGCAATACATAACATTTGAACACACAGAAGACACATGTACTGTAACACTACATTCACACAAGCACAAAACGCGCATTACACTACATTCACACTCACAAGACACTTTACATCACATTCACAGACAAGATGTGCATTACAAATACAAAACATTTAGCAAGTTCACATATATAAATAGTCATCAAGACTTAGCTCTGTTTTTTAAAATAGATATAATGCATTCATATAGCGCGTATTGACTGAAGCAAACCAAGTGAAATACCTTGTTCAAGAGTAAAGGCAGTACCTCACTTGGGAATCGAACCAACAACCTCTTAGTTACAAGGCCACTAACTATTAAACTGCAATCCAAATATACCAGAGGACACCTTCAGAGGTGCAGTCCATGCCTCGACAGGTCAGAGCTGTTTTGGCGGCACGAGGGGGACCTACACAATATCAGTTAGGTGGTTTTAATGTTGTGGCTGTTCGGTGTAATATGAATACTGTACATGTTCAGCGTACATAAACCATGGCAGATTGCAGCAGGAACATTCCAAAATACACCTTGACATAATATGACATTAACCAATTTGACATGATACTGATTACGTGTGATTATGTGAATCAAAACTTTGTAACCTAGCTAGCAATATAATGAATGACTGTACACCATTTCAGCTTACAGTGAATTTATACTTTGCCATCTTAGCAAGGCATATATGTTAACTGCATTTTATTAAATTGAATGTATTGTCCTGCTTTCGTTTTTGTTTAGGTCTTCTTTTTTTGTTTTGTTCCAATGTTTTACTGGCAACTAGGAAAATAGACCACTCCCATATCAAGTGCAATCACAAAAAACAAAAAACAAAACAAATAACAACCACCATCTTAATTACTGGCTGCCTGAAGGTGTAAAAAAAGGCAAATATTTAATGTCATGTTCAGCTTTAAATGCATAGTTTGGAAAAACACAGGCTTTTACAAAGCTTTTTAACAGTGACTTCACTGACGTGGTGACATAGGAAATCGGCCATCTGTCTGAAGAGGCCCAAGCTGTCTGCAAATCACAGTCACAACCAATACCCCCCCCCCCCCCCCCCCCCCCCCCCCCCCCCCCCCCCCCAATGTGCAATCGCAAACACCGCCATGGTCAGTTTGCTTAGGGCCTTCAAAAGTTCAGCGCCTATAATAAGAGTTTCTACTGACAACATAAGCAACACATGTTAAATACAACATATAAAACTGAATTGTATCACATCTGAACTGAATTTAATGGGAGCTAAATTGACGTGAATTGAGTCGTATCAAGTCTGATCAAATTGTTGAATTTCTAAGTGTATCTTTCCTGTATCATATCGTCGGTCATGTATGGAGATGTGTAACCTATCGAAACTTCTCACACTTCAAAAGTCTAATGATTAAGACTTTTCAAAACGATTAACAAATATATTACTTTTAAAAGCAGTGCATAGTGTTTCTGGAAAAACACACCCAAGGAAAGAAGCCTGACCTGGCCTGGTGCGGTGAGTGAGATAAAGCCATGCCTTTCAGCTGTTCTTTTGCTGTAAAAACAGGCTTTAGGCACCCAAGAAAAGACTTATAAAACCTCCCACCCCTAGTAGGATACATTAAGATATCCAGAGGGCTCACAGGTTTTCAGGATACACTGCACTTAATGAAGGTGCTCTTTGGAAAGCCTTTATTGAAATGACGAATCAATATACCCTGAAAGAGACAGGTAAAGTAGCAGCAAGACATGAAAGTAGCTGAACATAAAAACTTACTGTATGTTCTCAGTTCTGTATGGATTTTCCATTTGACTAAAGGATTTATCACACATGCTATTTTCTACTTATATTCTGATTATTTCTTAAGAGAAAATAACACATTTACCTGGATTTTATTTTAACCAAGCACTTTCCATGGGGGTTTATTTTTCAAATACTCAAACTTTTCTCACAAAACTTTCATTTGGAATCTATTTGAAACTAGGCATATGAGGCATATGAGATAATGATATTGTTTTTTGAAGGGCCTGCAGACTTTAGAATGGATTCACTTGATCTGCATCTGCACATGCATTTTCATAATCTAAATACAGAGTATCAGCCCTGGGAAAATGTTTTTATGGCTATAGTAAATATTTGAATTGCCTATAGTAAATCGTAAGGGTAGGTCAGCAGATATGAAATACTATGCTAACACATTCTACATCAGCTGTGTGTTTCACAGGCCCTAATGAAAAATGTGATCAAAGCAGAGTTGTGAGCTTCACGTCTGGTTACACAACAGGTGTGGTTTCAACTGACTGGTCCTCACGCTGTAAACCTGTCAGCAGCTGCATGGGACTGAGCTGCACTCAGAGTGGGAGTGCTGATCTAAGATCAGGTTTCCCCTGTTCACATCTTAACCTTATCTGTTATGAGCCAAAAGGTGAAGCTGATCCTAGATCAGGGCCTATGTTCTTACAGAAATGACCTATGGAGACCTAGGCTACAGAATCGAGATGAGCTGGAGGTGTGATAGGGAGGAACTGAGAGTGAATGGTGAGAGCAAGAGCAAGTCACAGATTCTATAGCCACATGCTATATATATATAGGCGCCATCACATACTCAACTCCTGCATTCTGACCCTTCTGCTTGTTAACAGGATTTTCTGGTGCCATTTTACAGTACAGAATGGAAAATGTACAGAATTGCCACAGTACCGGCCATTACTTCTTAGCAATTTTAGCATTAAAAACCAGGAGTATCTGGGGAGTCTAAAGAATCTGTGGTAAATCTGAAAGACAGCCTTCAAGTTTTGTGCCTTGATAGTCCTGTAATTGATAATCAAATGAAAAAGACTACCCATTGATCGTTCATCGTTCCTTTTTATTTGATTAGATCGAGTGGATTTCTGTACATTTGCAGAGATCACCACATAAAATAAAAGCTTTCAATTTCAACTGGATCCAAGTGGGGAAAACTAAATATAGTTAACCTTTTTAATGTAACCCCATCTCTTCATTGTAAATAAAGTCAAAGCACAAGAGTAGTTTAATTATACAACATTAGAGATAGTTTAAGAATTAATCGGAGGTAGTCAGCTCTTAATTTGGACATTGTTAATCTTATTTTCAGGACATTATTTAAGTGGTTGAGCATTACTTAAGTAGTAGAGTAAGCACATTGTTACCCGGGACAAATTAAGTTAATAAATACGGATAGTAAGAAAATGTTATATTAAATGGAACGCTCAGTTTGCCACAGTCAGGACAGGACAGTGTTTACGTTCAGAATCCAGAGTTTTTCACAGCTAACACCCTCGTTTAACATCCGCCACTGAATACTGAATCCAAGTGCATCAACAGTTAAAACATCTCACTTATCCAACATATAAAATATATTTATTTATTTAGGTAATTATAATCAAAGATATCAAGTATCAGTTAAATCGCTGAATTTGTTACTAGGCAGAGCATAAATCACAATTGACACTGCGTGGACTATGAGCAAGTTTGGCAGATCAAATTATATTGTTTGTCTCTTGAAGAGGACAATCTAAAACTAGATATCTGACACCACCAAAGGGTTAGGCTTAATCTAAGCACACACAGAGACTTGCATGGTATGTACAGTTCATGCAGGTTTTAAGCTTAGCAGGTTTAACACTCAAGCTAGAGGTTGTGTGGCTGTGATGGACACCCTGAAAGGATCCACACATGGGTGGTTCTGGTGATTCTGGCAGCTCAAGAGACGGTTTAGGTGCATGCGTGAGAGGCCGACAGACAAGGGGAGAGAACGGAGTGACAGTCTGGCGCTCTGCCAAGGAAGCACATCCTCCCCAAGACCCACCACCCCCCTGCCCTCCCCCCACTGCTGACACACAACATCCTGCTGTCTCTCCCTCTCTCTCTCTCTCGCACACACTTGCTCTGTTTTCCTCTGCCCTTTCCATCTTCCTCTCATCCCTCTCCATCTCCTGTTTCACCCTGTCACTCCCTCTCCCTCTCCCTCTCTCCCTCACCACCCTTAAAGCAGCACCTCTCCCTGTTGGAGATAAACTGAGGAGGTGTTTCACAGCACATATCGACCCCACGGGGGAGGAACAGGATAAAGTGCATCTCCTAAATGCTCCCCTCATTCTGCCATTCTGTTAAGGATGCTCACTAAGCCAAACATGGTCATGTCTATGGGGTGCAGACTTCAGGCAGTCATCAAATGCAAATTCGCAACCAAGTACTAAATATTATGACTTCAATGTTATACTTTTGCACCCCTAAAATGGGGGACTGCATAAAAAGGATGTAGTTCCTACACAGATCACCCAATACAGACATAAATCTCCTCCAAAAAAAAACTGGCAGTCTGCACTTTTAATGTCATATTCATTATTTTATTTCAAATCCAATGTACAGAAGAACAGATCCAAAACAACAAAAATTGTGTCACCACTGCTCCAATACTTTTGCATTTAAAAATTCCTGCATGGTTCACCAAATGTGGATGCTTGCTCTACAGCCAAAACAACAAAAAACTGTCACTGTCCAAATACTAACTGACTGCACTGTATATATACTGTACACAGCAATATCTTAAACCAGCAATCTGTATATTTTCTCAGAAATTGTGAAGTGTTGCAATATATTTCCTGATCTTGATAATACATTTAATTTCAGCATTTTTCAAGGTATTCCATTATCATGAGGCGTTCTAAGAATTATGTTGTTTTGTCCAGAAGACAAAATTACTTCACATTTCACTTCCTCCTGCCGGACTGAGGAACATGGTGCAGCGAGGGCAGGCTGCATCTTTAAAAGCGCTGACAGGCGTTAACCCAAGATCCTGTTCATTAAAGATCCTGTGGGACCCTTCGAAAGAGTAGTGGTGTTAACCCCAGTGTCTTGGTCAAAATATTACTAAAATACCTGTTCTGGGGACCTAATCAACCCCTTTACATCTGATATTGTAAGTCCTTATATTCTGTTCCTCGAGTTATCACCACAAAAGAGCTCGCAGTCTTTCAGATTGGATAAATAAATAAATAAAGGGAAGTGTAGTGTACATAAGGGTCAAACACAGCAGGTGATACAGACAGACCCATGTGAATGAATGATTGCCAGTGAGCAGTTACTGTTTCATCTGGCTTTTTGATCATATCCCTCTTGGCAATGTCGAGAAACACTCACATGCTCTCAGTTTCTTATGAAAACACTCATATTAAATTTTTTTTTAAAAACTGGCTTCACTTCACTGCAGGACTAAAGCACTATAAAATGACATCAGTTGAGATCTAGCTATTGATAATACTGCAGTAAAAAAATGAAATGCACAGTTTTAGTTCCTGTTTGGTCAGTTTTGCATAATTCTGGTCAAACACAGTCAGCGCTAGCAATGCGTAACAAAGTAAACGCAGCTTAGAATATGATTTGTTAAAATCTTCCAACCGTAGATGTATCAATAGAAAACAACAACATTCAGTTAGGGTGCCGTTTCCCTTTAACATGCATTGTCCATGCCTTGAAAAGAATAAAAGTGATTGGGCCAAGCTAAAAAAAGATTTCAAAATTTCAAAGGTGCTGTTGGCCCATTGCCCCAGTTCCCCCTTCTAGCAGGGACCATGACAACAACATGCCATTTTCAGCATTACTGCCTCCACCCCCTCCCCAGCCCTGTCCGAAATTGCAAGAGGTGACCGTGACCCTACTGGTGTATGTCCGGCATTTTCACTTGGAATGCTGGACTCCTTAACAGATTAGTGGAAACATTTGAAACAGGAGCTCAGGTTGTAAACAAGAAAACAGGCAGCCATTCTGTCTAATCGCCATAAACAGAAGAGGCGGCAGCCGCACCGTGGCAAACCGGTTACTCCAATTATGCAATCTGCCCACACGATACTGACATTTTCCCACCCTACAGGAGAATTGCCCATCTGACATCATGGCTAGTAAGTAGCTAGCATGGAATTAGCTACAGAATTTAAGGACTAAACTAGGTTAACACAGAAGAAGGACAAAAGTGCCACAAACACATGCTTGATTATAGATGGGAAAAGAATGCGCCACATAAATGCTGCTTTTGACAGCTAAAACAAGGCACATGCTGCATAATCATAAACATACAATCCATGCATGCCAGCTAAGTGAATGCCGTCACACTCCACATCAGAAGATAATATTTCAATCACAACTACTTTTGCAGAGGATAATCTCAGTGCTAAAGTGCTATTCTTATCCACCAGTCCAACAGACAGTGTTAGATAATTTAACTCATTGTGCTTTTGTATAGTAATAATCAGTGAAAGTTTTGACTTTTAGTACAGGTCCAGAGAACTCAATTCATCTGTGACTGATATGATGAAACTACCTTGTATAAGAAAAAAACATGAACCATTTCGCCTTTGATGAAGCAAAAGGTATACATCAGAATCACAGCAAGAAGTTATGGTTCACAAACTCCAAAACGGTGATCACTCATTACAACAAAAAAGGGGAGGTGTTGTGAAAGCCAAGCTCATTACAAAGATTTCCCTCATTGGATGTCTCTGATGTCTCCGGACTAGGTTGCCCCTGCTTACACTTCACCATCCCCCTCTCTCTTGGTTCTGGTTGCCCATGAAGTGCTCAATGCTTCCCTTTCCTGCCCATCCACACTGTGCCCTTGGCCTTGTTGCCCATGGAAATGCTCACTACATCCCATCCCCCCCTTCCAATCTGCTCCTGTGCTCTGGGGCACAGTACTGTTGATGGAGTACCACTGTTCTGTCTGTTTACCAGACATAGGGTACACTGCTATTTAACACACTCGAACACTCTAAAAGCTAAAAGGATGTGTTAATATCCAATGCAATTTTTGCGTTGCTACTTTTGTGTCTCTGTCAACACATTTTGTGTCAAAGTTACTAACTGTGTTACAATATACAATTCATGTGTTAGAGAAGGAGACTTTAACACAGATGGTGTTAAAAGTAACACAAAATGTGTGGTCCTTAACTAGACATGGAGTTGTGTTAAAATTATGTGTTATGTGTTGTTTTAAACACATCCATTTTGCGAGTGCAGGATACAGTTTGGCCTTAAAACCAACATCCTCAATGTCATTATTTCCATCGGTGATGTTTGGTGAGCTGAAAATGGGTGGGGCCGAAAACATCCCCTTAAACTGATTATTGGTCTCAACCTGTTTTCAGTCATTTTCCTTGACTACCAATACAGCAATTCACAAAATACTTGATACCATCAGATATAGCCATCTCTCCATTTAGTGAGTAATAAAATACATTTTTATTTGCGTTGCAAAATTGCGCACATTTTATCAACATTATTTGTGGACACATGTAGACCTCTCCCTTCTCTGCATTCGCAATTGGAGAATATTCATGGCAAATATATGCAATGTGCAGATTTTAAGCATTCATGAAGCACGTTTTGTTATCGCTGGTTATGCAGAAGGCTAACGTGGTAGTTAATGGAATGGTGTGTGTTTTTACTTGATATGAAGAAGCTGCGCATTACTTGCCAATTGATTAGTTAGATCGTCGGCAGCCTTGTTCATCAAGGAAAATGAATGAGTATGCTTGAGACCAATGATCAGTGTAACGGAAACTTGTCCGCCCAACCAATTTGCCAGTGATTTCCATCATAAATATTACTTCATGAAACACTCCATGAATAATCCATACTCCACGTGCTCCAAATAAAAGAAGTGCAATCAAACAAAAACAGATTTTTTTTTTTTTGCCTTTTGGAATGCCCAATCGTATATCAGTGCTCAAAACTGCCATTATCATCGCCTTACAGGGCTTTGAACCACAGACAGGACTAGCATGGTCAGGATTCAACCCTGAACTGTAGGGCTCATTCATTCTGTACTACACAAATATAGTATCTTAACCAGCGAAGCCACACAGCAGCCCCAAAGCTGCTTTCTGACATATCTCTGCCACCACAAATCCAAACTCCATAAATACAGTGCCCTGTACTGCAAGTGTTTAGGGCAACAATCTAGACAATTTAGCTCCTGTTAGCTGCCATATTTCTTATAATGTATCCTCCTCATTGTTCCACACAAAATTATCCATTAAGTGTTTCTATCCCACTTAACACCTTCCCGTATAATCCCTCCTGAAAGTGCGATACGTGTGGCACAGTCCACAGGGCAGCCGATTCATGGCCACAAGTAATTCCCCCCAGGGTTTGATCCTTGTCATAACAGCTGTTTTTCAGCTGTGGTGCCTTCACTATCTGTTACCCTCTCTGATTTATGCCAGTCTGAATACAGGAGGGAGGACTGTCCTGCTATGCTAAAAAAACAACAACTATTCAACCACTCAGGTCTGTAACATCTAGACACATTTTAAAGGCACCTAGGTTTATTCTAGAGAAAATAACAGTGAAATCCACAGAAAAAGTTTAGTTATATACTGCAAAATTTCCAGTGTTAATTCAACTCAAACAAAGTACATATAAGTCCAACAGTGACCATATGTATGAGTTGATTTTACACTGAACATTTTACTGTGCACATCAGCCCTAGAGGGGCCACCCTTTGTGAATGTAACAAAATACTGTCCATAGTTTTCAAAGAACCTTTTTTGATTTTTTCCTACTGATGTATTTTTCAGAGAAAAGTCCTAAGTGCCCTTTGAAACTTTTCAAAAAACATGATTCCCCCCCACAAGTGCACAGTACAGCAAGGTGAAGCAAAGAGCCAGAGAAAGGAAGTTTGTCTCTGAGTCTATTTTAAAGATGGGAAAGCAAAACATCAAATGGCAAGGGAAAACAAAGCCCTCTGTGTGAACGGGGGTCCTAAAAATAGACACAGAAACATTGATCTTCTCAGGTCAGCCCTTTATCTTCACTGTGCAGTTTGATTCTTATACTAATAACAAGACTTGTTTTCTCCTGTTTCCCCACAAAGTCAAGGCCACGCAGGACCAAAGAAAAAGGGCTAAATAAAAATAAAGCAAACAAACAAAAATAAACAAATAAAATGCTAAAACAAATGGCATCCCGACCATTGTCAGAAAGCATGTGTTCTCTGCCATTCCACATCACCAGAGCTGCAGGTGGCCAGGTTCACCGCCTGTTGGAAAACACGTACAGTGTTGACATATCAGGCTCTGCTGCATGGCAGAGCAGGGTAGCGTGGCTTGGATGAGGCCCTGTTCCACACAACCTGACAACACTTATTAAATCAGAATTCTGCTCTTCAGTGGGAATGGCATGACAAGGGCACTGTACCAGTCACTAGCTCTAGTGAAGTGGGCAAATGAAGTTTAAGAACTTTTCGGTCTGATTCAAGCCAGCAACATGAGTTGAATCCATTCACACTGTGATGCATGTGAGATGCAATAAATGCAGTAACCTATGCGCTAAAATGACTGCATTTCTTAGATACGATCGCATGTCCTTCTTGTCCTTCTTGATTTACCCTTTACGAAAGGGTGAACGGTTTGCAAATGGGTCATGTTGCTTTTCTAACATAGTAAGAAAAATAACAACGTGAGCAACTATAGGCTTTATTACTAAAATGAGAGACACTGGTCAGCTGACTTTTTTTGCATGCAACAGAGACAAACAAATGAACAAACATGCTGACCCAACAGGAGACTGGGTGCAGAGCTAAAGGTCATGCGGTCTCAATGGCTGAGAGCTGGAGGAATAGCCTGCTACACACAACTTGACAAAAGCACTACGGCCAGACAGCATTTGGCTCTCCTACACCTGCAGTACCTGTCAAACGGCACTCAGCCTGCTGAACACAGGTGGACAGGTGAGTCAGTCCCAGCACTTGCATACACATCTTTCTTTCTGCCTGTTTTCTGGATCTACACCACTAAATATTTTATTTTATTATCTTTAACAAAATAGTCTCATATGTACATTCGGTGGAATTTGGGAAGACTGTTATGCTGGTCATGATTACTTTTTGGGTGTATTTAAACACCAGCAAGGAGAAACAAATACATTCAGTTTGCACCTGCCTAGACCTAAATGTCTCTGTCATTTTTGTTAACACACCATGACTTAAAGCAGTATTTATGAACACTCCTTGTAGCAACAACAACTTCAACCAGAAGGTAAACTTGAAGAAACAAATGTTATTTTAGTGAACTGTTTTCTGGATTAGTGGGTACCCGCCTGTTGATTTTGCACTGTAAAACCCTAAACTTTTGGTCTTAGAATAAACGTTCAGTACTTCGTGTTCTGTTTGAGCACATTACGTGATTGTCAATTTCGCACTGGTCGCATTGTAAATAGAAAAACAAGTGATTATTTTGGCAGCTTTGTTATAAAAGAACATTCAGTGCTTTGTGTCCTGGTCACACAAAGGGACTGAGGAAACCTAAGCAATGGACAGCTAGAATGTAGGACAGGATGGGCAGCACTGGCTGTTTGTAGCAAGCCTGTTCCATTGGCTACCACATTAGCATGACACACAACGCAGTGAGCATGTTCCATCGGTGAATCAGCATGGGCCACATGGGCTACGATAACAGTGAATCTCTTATCATAGCTACTGTAACACATCAGCACAGGCCACAAAACAATGAGCCTGTTCTATGACTGAGCACACCATAATCAGGCACAAGGCTATGAGCCTGTTCCAACAGCTAGCACATCAGCATAGGGCACAAAGTAAAGAGCCTGTTCCATGACCTAGAACATCATAATCAGGCACAAAGCAATGAGCCTGTTCCACAATGTATCCCACTACTTACACAATGCTTGTACTGTTTCTCTCTGGAATCTCTGGGGACTTTTCCCCAATGCAAGATACAAAATGAGAATTACCTTTATAGTACACAAAACTTCAATATTTCTTGAGAAATGCATATGTGTACTCCCTCTATATCTTTACATCCATATTATTGCATATTTTATTTATATTTGTTTTTTTTGTGTGGGAAGGCTTTCTCTCAGAACTAATACAGGGCAGGATAGGCCTTGCTACAGTAGGTCTTGACAAACCACCACAAGGGTTTGGAGGTCAAATAGGATTTCTAAAGTGTATGGTCATGTGATTTGAATGTTGTGATATGATGTAACAATCAGCACTGGTAATTGAAAGCAATGGTGTTTTAGAACACGCAGAAAACATTCCAAAAGCCCATCCTTCAAAGGATTAAAGAGCAATTAATCATTCTCTGTTTTAACTAGTCTCTGTTGTGACTACTAGCACTTTGCCCATTTTACTAAGCTCCCTTTTAAACACTGTTTAACACTGCCGATTATATATGTTCACTGTTTCAGATGTATGATGTGTTACATGCAATATTCATGTTTCTGTTTAATGTGACCTTGAGCATCGTTTAGTATGAAACAAATTCCTGTAGAGCCAATAAAAATATTCAGATAACAAAAGAAGAAAATAAATTATCCACTGAGAATTTGTTGTGTCACCTCGGCTAAAATTTTACCTTTACTCGTTTACCTGATGAAGCCTTTTTTCAACCCAGAGGAGCCGATAAGCCACTAATCAAGAACCAGACAAAATGTCCTCAAAGTGTCTAATTACATTTCCTGGAGACAAAGCCACCCCAAATTCCCCTCACAGCTTCACTGATCTTTGTAGTAGTTTACTGGCTGAGGACAGACAGAAAGCATGAGGTGAGCTATGTAGTAGAACGTTTGTAGCTCAAAGGTTTGCTTTGATTCCCAGATAGTATGTTGTTGTACCTTTGAGCAAAGTATTTAACCTGAATTGGCTCAATAAAATAGCTGCATGTATTGATTTTATACACACACACACACACACATATGTGAAAAAATTAAGTCAATTGTTTTAAGTCGCCATAGACAAAAACATCTACTAAATGCCACATTTTTTATTCATCTGTCCAAATGATGTCATAATCAGTGAATTGGCACATATTTTGCTGTAACACAGAGAAATTGAGGAATGCATATTGGTTACAGGATATTGCATGCATTTTGAGAAAAGGTTTAGGACTAAGAATACAGACTACTTTCAAAGGTAAAACAAACAGGTCAGATTTTCTGGGATTCAACAGGGTCTTTTCATAGAGATTTTGTGTATACAGCTTTTTTGAAAAATTAAACCAGGGTAACTGACCTGATCTACCAGGATGTTCATTTCTACTACTAATTTAAACTACTATTACCACACTATAAGAAAAACTTCTGTAAAGTTACAGAACACTACGCTATACACCTGGAAATACCACAAGACAAGGGCCCAACACCCTGCTCTCAGCCTTGAACTCCAAGCAGAGATATCAGTTTATGTAATAGGCTGGCTCAGTAAACCATGTACACCTGTGCCTGTGTTCCCAGCATGTCTTAGTGCTTACACAAAGCTCATGGCTACTCAAATATGTTCTCTTGTTGACATTAAGCATGCATTGTAGTTTATTTTATGTTTCATCGGGATTTCCTAATGTACTTGTTTAATTGGAAAAGGCTCTGAACATAGCTCTTGAGTAGAGACCTTCCTTGTTTTCAAACGATGGTCCATCTTAGTCTGAAAAACATTTGTTTCAGATTTACTGAGGAAGAAAAGGAGAAGCAAACAAAACAACAATTAACCCACTGCAGCAAGTTGCAACAACATTAGGGCAGCTCTATGGGATGTTGAAACCAATTTCTCGTAACTCTGACGCAAGGTGTTCCAAAGTCAGTCTTCCTTGTTAAAAAAACTGTGTTTTTTAGTTTGAAATATGCATCTATACCAGCTCTAATTAAACTGACAAGCGTGAAAAAAAAAACAATTACATAAAGATGAACATTATGTTAACACATTATCGCTTTTTTTTGTAAAATAATTTTTAAACAAACGCAAATCTCCCTGGCTTTGAAGAAAACCAGACGGCTGCGAGCAGGGAAAGCACCACAGAAATAAACTTCAAAGATGTTAAACAGAGCTAAAGAGCGCACAAAACCCTGGGCTGTTTACGTTTCAGCAAGGCATTAATGTCCTCCTGCAACTTACATTCAGCCTCTCTGGTTTCCCACTAGTCAAAACAGAGACTTTGGAAAGCTTTCAGCTGCTCCAGATAAGAGCAGACAGGCTCACCCACACACTGCCCACCCCACTTCACGGTGAATCCAGGGACAGCTCCCTGCAAAGGCTATCTGAGGATATAGATCATAGATTCACTCCTGCCCGTGGAGAGTCGCAGGGTGTGGACTGTTTTTGTTTTCACCTTAACAGATTCAGACCTGGGAAACTCAGGTGAGGCGAGTTAATACCATAATTGCCTGCTTTGACTTTAACTGATCAATTCAGTGCTGAACCAAAACAGAACCTGTAACACACTGTGGCACTCAAAGGGAAAGAGTGAATCCCGCTGAAATATGGCAACCCAGCACCTCCGGAAGAAGTTAAAGCAGCCTAGCTCAAGCTGCTCTCTTTCACTCATCATTCGTTTGCAAATCATTTCTTCAACACAGTGAATGTTCAACCTAGGCAGACTGGCAATTATTTATGAAAGGAAATGGCATTTCAGGATGCAATTAAAAAAACATCATATCAGATCACACAGGTCTTTCCCTCCCTTTTTCTTAGCCCATATAATAAAAACAAATCTGTAGTGGAGCTGATCAGTGCTTCATTCTGTAGACTTGATGAGTCTCTGCCATTGGCAGAGATGAATCTGTAACTTCTATCAGGCCGATTCATTCCACAAATCAGTAAGTGTGAAGGCTGCTTTCAATACAAGCAAGGAAAGAGCCTGCAAAGAGCTGAAATCAATGCCGCCTGCTTGAATATTTCTATGCTATGTTTTCTTTTTGTTCATTAAATGATTTGGCATTCATCTGGGGCCCGCCTGGAGGGTTTGGGAAAGGAGGGAACGTGTATCCGTAATCAGGCCCCTTTGTAGCATTTCCTCTGCTAAACTCATGTTTTCTTTCAGCCGCTGCGCTGAGCGTGCACCTTGATGAACTGCTTCTGCGTTCCAGTTGATTTTCAAGTACAGTATGACAGCTTGCCAATGAAGTAAAAAAAAAAAAAAACAAGGAATAGTGTAATTAAAGATTTTTTTAGTTGTCAGACAGAAAATGGGGGGGAGGGGACACAGAGGAAAGGACTACAGGAGGGCCTGCCCTATGCTGTGCCTTGCTCTGTGCTGTAACCTCCTTGTCTCCTTGCCTTACAAGGCTTCCCAGCACCCCAACAAGGTCCTGTGATGTCCTAATTATGGGAGAAACATCGAATAATCACCCCAACGCAGGAGCAGGATTTTAAGACCCCCATCCATCACGCCCACATTGTTACACCCTTGGAGAAAGAGAATATACTGTAATATAAATATATGGAAAAAACCTTTGAAAAATATTATCATAAACATATTTTACAGCACTGTATTAAAAAATGTATGGCATCTGAAAGCAGTGATAATGTGCACATTAGCCTATATATCTTGATAATATATTTTCTTTCCATTTATAATACATTCAATGTATACTATGAAGTTATATCTTTTGCCTATAAAAGGCACTTAAGTAATCCTTAAGTGAAAAAAATGACAGAAATGTACACACAAAACATATATCATTTAAAAATATCAGACATTAATGTTGCCTTCGTAACAACAGACAGTAACAATGGATGAGTAAAAATAATGTTAAATAGGTGGTGCTATGATTTCAGATAAAGAGTCAGAGTGTTACAGACTGGTCTTCAAACCCTGGCTGTCACCTGTGCCTGATGTAAACGACAGGATTTCTGAACTTGGCTACTCTCATCTCAAGATAACCATTAATCTATGGCACAAAAGCATCATTTCATTTTCTAACTCAAGAAATTATTTCTGTGAGGCTGTGGTTCTATAATAACTCAGCCTAGTTAACGGAACACTCAGCGATCAGAAAATCTGTGCAAGGCTCACACATGACTGGGAAGCAGAGCTCAGTGTACACTACTTAGCCCAGTTTTTTTCTATTATTTTATTTCTTTGCTTAACCATTATACAATTATATACATTTTTTTCACTTTCACTGTGAACAAACTTTGTACAATCAGTATATGCATCTTTAATAACTGTCTGCTGTATTACCCACCCAAAGCGAATGCACCCATTGGCTGGAGAGCGGGGCCAGCCCTACAAACGCGAATGTCTGTGAAAGAGTGAGTGACTGAGTGAGTGAGTGATGAAGTTACACCATTGATCGGCCGGATCACGTGTGTTAGGTCCAGCCATATACTAGGTTTTAACCTGGTCTTGTTTTAAGTCGACTGGGATAGGAACAGAACGAAAAATAATTAAACAGCATCTTAATACAGAACTGAACTGAACTGATTATACAGCTTTTTTTCTTTGACGAATAGCAAGAACTCGCCTGGACTGTTGTGAGACCAGCAGAGGGCGATGGTGGGGGTGGGGGAGGGGGAGGGGGAGGGGGAGGGGGGGGGGGGGGAGGGGGAGGGGGGGGGGTTCTCCATCGGCTGGCACGGGAACCGATCTTCCATCCATTTGAATACACCGAGGTTGCTGGGACACGGGCAGGCCCCGCCCTGTGATCATGCAAATAATAACCGGCCAGGATCATAATGGGGAGCATGAGTAGCACCAGCTTCTCTCCCTCTATTTACATTCCTTCTACACTGATATCAAGCTTCAGGTATCCCTGCAATACAGTGTGGGCTCTTATCAGCAGGAATGGTTGTTTCTCTCTTTTTTCTGTCTTTCTCTTCCTTCTCTCTACTGCCTGTCTCTCTCTTTCTGTCTCTTACTACAGTAATTCACTCTTTCTGTAACTGTTTTCACAAATGCAGCCTGATCCCAAAATGTTATGGAACTTTACCATGTAGGGGTCAAAAGTGTATGAGAGCTACATTTGGCATTCTGGAAAAGTTGCTCAGGCAATTTGCCGATGGAAGACCTGATAACATTTGTGTAAGTGTTCCATTTCAACCGTGAGTGAGAATGAAGTCACAACATTAATGGTTCAAGGACACAGAACTCAATTTGTTCCACTAATACATCCATCCAGCTACATTCTTTTTTAGTACAGCAAAGAATACAAAAGAAAACAGCACACACAGGTTACATAAAATACCTTACTAATTAGCTACACAGTAGATCGACACGTTGTCACTGTAGCGCATCCAAGTTATATAGTTTCTAAAGTTCTCGTAGGTGCACATGCACATTGAAATGTGGAAGGATGTTAGCTCTTATGATTCACTTTTTCTTCATTAGCAAGCTGATTGACAAGCTTCTCTGTCTAGCACGTCAAAGTTAACAAGATCATAACTTGCTAGGACTTGCTTTTCCATACCATCATTAGCTCTTTTTGAGCATTTAACAGCCATTTGAAAAGATAGAAGTTACCGGCACTGCCATGAATGAATGGTATCAACCCACTGAAATAACGGATAGTCGCTGGTTGTGTGAACATGAGAAGCCACTAGCAACGCTGGAAGTTCATATGCCAATGTTTTGTGCGAAATGTCTATTATGTCTCTTCCCTTTGCTCTGTGTCTCCACTTCTCTCTCTCGCTCTCCCTCTCTCCCCCTCTCTCTGTCTGTCTTTCTCTCTGCCCCCTCAACCTCTTTTTTTCCTCTTCCACTTGTTTTTTCTCTCACCTTCTCCCTTTCTGTCATATTCCCTCTCTCCCTTCTCACAGCAGTCAGTCATTGCAGTTTACTGCTGTATTTGAACTCTAAGAATTGCCCTCTAGGCCTGTCTCCAGTCACTGCATGAGACATGGATTGTACTAAGATATAGACTGTGCAATATCCACAGCAATGCTAAACATTCAAATTCTAGCTTAATTAAAAATCCGATCTCATGTCATTCATTAACTTGTGAACAACTCTGCACAATAAAAATAAAGAGAAAAAGGACAAGAATTCTGCATCGGTTTTTCTACACGGTTCCATTTGCTTTCCAGGCTTGAGATCCTGAACAATTGTTTTCCCCCCAAAACTAAATTAACTCTAGCACTGGAGAGAGAGGAAGGCAGAGATGCTGAGGTGGCCCTGCCTGCTGCAGGGGATGATGTCATCTGCAGCAGAGCCCTCGGCTGTCAAGGCAACGTAACAAATGTCCCTGCACTTCCTTGTAATCACAATTTACCACCATAAAGGCAGGTCACCTCCTGGCCCAATTGGCTAATTGCCTTTAACGGTCAGCCAGTGCATTGGGAGGAAGAGGAGTAGGAGGAGCAAACTCTCCCTTTCACAAAGAAGAATGGGTCAAGTAGGCCTCCTGAAAACCAGAAGCCTTTTCCCTTCAAAGGACTAGACAGTACATCTGGGTCAACTAGGGTTCTAAAAATAACCAAGCTAATAGGCGCTATACAATTAAAACTAAACTAAACTGAAAGCCAATACCAGACCCCAAATCGTTTGCCAAGATGTCTTCTCTTGGCAAAGAATAACACGGGTAACAAAGCCAGATCCAAAGCTGATCACAACAACATGCTTGCAGAACATCCATCTAATGATGTTAGTTCTGTTAGCACTGGCAAAGCACATCTGGCTGGCATTTCTTAGCGGCTGTGACAGAATCATCTTGAAACAGAAGGAATCTCTGCTGACTTCACAATGGCGCCAAATGCTATCTTTTTATTTCTGTATTTTATTCAAAATGATAGAAGAAGAATTATGGTGCCAGGGAGAGGGATAGGGAGAGTGAAAAGTAGGCTTTGACCATGAGTGACTGTTGTAGCACCTACACAGGTTATCTGGTGCTCACATCCGTCAGTCAAGCAGAGTAAGTCTCCCATCACTCGACCACTTCCTGTCTGCTAATGAAGACAGGGATCTGGGAGGGGCCTGACAGGGAGCTCCATCCCCTGACATGATCTCCAATTTGCAGCTTAACGGTCACATTATGCAAAACCTAAGCTTTCTTGCCCTTGCCTTTCTTGCCCTATGTTTCAAGTATTTTGCACAAAAGCTGGGGCAATCCTTCCCACTAATCAAAAACCTGAGTCAACTCAGCACCCCAAGTTGTCTACAGGGTTCACATGCCTCCAGTCCTTGTTTTCATTATTTACTTCATGGTTCTTTGCATGAGAAAAAAATGTATTTGGGAGGGTGTTTTCTTGGCTTACTTAATCTAATGAAGCAGTGAGACAGGTCTGATACCCAAACACTTTTGTAAATTAAACTTTCCTCTCTCTGTTATGGACTGTGTTAAAGTCATCAACAGAATGAAGTCTTTTAGTTCACGATGGTGTCTTTGTTGGTAAAAAGGTAGCGTGTAATACAGTAAATTACATACATGTGATTGCAAGGCCTGGCTGCTTTTATGTAGGGCAGCCCAGACAGATTAGATACGCTCTCATGAGGAACAGATCAGTTTCTAGCTGCAGTCACCTCCCGAGTGAGTGTGTTGATATCTGTGTGTGTAACCGCTGTTACAAACCTCCCATTACATCCAAACTGTGTGTGCAGGTCAGGTCTGGCAACCAAAAGAGAAAGGTCTAAAATATACAGCAAGCGCCATTATGTTTGGGACAAATATACTTTTTCTCGATTTGGCTTCAACTATTTTAAATTTGTAATCGAACAATACACATGTGGATAAAGTGCACATTCTCAGCTTTTATTTAAGGATATTGCAAAGAAAGTGAGTCCAAGCTAATTTGTCTCTTCAGACATTACAAAGCATGAAAAGAGACATCCAGACAAATGAATGGTTAGGTCTGCACAGATACAGGAATCTAATTTTCCTGCTACATTGGGAATGTAGGCAGCTTCAGCAGGTGTTTAAATAAATATGTCAAATTCCTTTTACATTTTTTAGTAGATGCAGTCTGGTGGCGATTTGCAGTGTTTCATAATGTTATGCTATACCCTCATTGAAACCCACTATTAAAAAACTGATTTCCCCCACATAGAAACCAATGTAAAGTATATTGCCCAAAAACACAGGTGTGACAAGCAGATGTGTTAGTTCCAAGCAAGTAAACCTCAAAGCCAGTGTCCAGAGAGATATATGTCCTATAATATCTATAGTGTAGGTTATCCTTCTTTCAAGTTTTAGATGAATGAAAATAATTCATATACATACCAAGACCTCTGGTGAGAAATACAATCAAACTATTTTATTCACTTGCAACTGAGTGCATTTGGTCTTAATTCATGTTTGACCCTAAACTGGCATAATTGAGATCAATTTTGACAAGAAACTACTTTATTATATTAGATCTGTGTGAGCCATTCCATTCTTAACTAGACAATTCCTGCAGAAATTGTGAAGTGTGGTTGCCGCCAATGCAAAGTCGACTTTCTACTGAAAAGAGTGAACAGTGGAAGGTAGTTGCTATGATGTTCTGGTGGTGACTTTGGTGTTTTAGGTGGTGTCAAGGGTGTTGCTAGGATGTTGCTATGGAGTTTGAGGCTGTTGCTACGGTGTTGCTAGGTGGTTCTATGGAGTTCTAGGCGGTTGCTAGGGTGTTGCTAGGCAGTTATAGTGTTCCAGTCTGTTGCTAGGATGTTGCTAGGTGGTTGCTATGGAGTTATAGGAGGTTGCTAGGGTGTTGCTAGGCAGTTGTTATGGTGTTCCAGCTGGTTGCATGGGTGTTGCTAGGTGGTTGCTATGGTGTTCCACGTGGTTGCCAGGGTGTTGCTCGGTGGTTGCTATGGAGTTCTAGGCCGTTGCTAGGGTGTTGCTAGGTGGTTGCTATGGAGTTCTAGGTGGTTGCTAGGATGTTGCTAGGTGGTTGCTATGGAGTTCTAGGCAGTTGCTATAGTGTTTCTAGGTGGTTGCTATGGAGTTCTAGGCGGTTGCTAGGGTGTTGCTAGGTGGTTGCTATGGAGTTCTAGGTGGTTGCTAGGGTGTTGCTAGGTGATTGCTATGGAGTTCTAGGCCGTTGCTAGGTGGTTGCTATGGAGTTCTAGGTGGTTGCTAGGTGGTTGCTATGGAGTTCTAGGCGGTTGCTATGGTGTTGCTAGGTGGTTGCTATGGAGTTCTAGGCGGTTGCTATGGTGTTGCTAGGTGGTTGCTATGGAGTTCTAGGTGGTTGCTAGGGTGTTGCTAGGTGGTTGCTATGGAGTTCTAGGTGGTTGCTAGGGGGTTGCTAGGGTATTCTAAGTGGTTGCTAGGATGTTGCTAGGTGGTTGCTATGGAGTTCTAGGTGGTTGCTATGGTGTCGCTAGGTGGTTGCGATGGAGTTCTAGGCCGTTGCTAGGGTGTTGCTAGGTGGTTGCTATGGAGTTCTAGGTGGTTGCTGGGGTGTTGCTAGGGTGTATCTAGGTGGTTGCTATGGAGTTCTAGGCGGTTGCTATGGTGTTGCTAGGTGGTTGCTAGGGTGTTGCTAGGTGGTTGCTATGGAGTTCTAGGCGGTTGCTATGGAGTTCTAGGCCGTTGCTATGGTGTTGCTAGGTGGTTGCTATGGAGTTCTAGGTGGTTGCTAGGGTGTTGCTAGGTGGTTGCTATGGAGTTCTAGGCGGTTGCTATGGTGTTGCTAGGTGGTTGCTATGGAGTTCTAGGCGGTTGCTAGGGTGTTGCTAGGGGGTTGCTAGGGTATTCGAAGTGGTTGCTAGGATGTTGCTAGGTGGTTGCTATGGAGTTCTAGGTGGTTGCTAGTGTGTTGCTAGGTGGTTGCTATGGAGTTCCAGGTGGTTGCTAGGGTGTTGCTAGGGTGTTGCTAGGTGGTTGCTATGGAGTTCTAGGCGGTTGCTAGGGTGTTGCTAGGTGGTTGCTATGGAGTTCTAGGTGGTTGCTAGGCGGTTGCTATGGAGTTCTAGGCGGTTGCTAGGGTGTTGCTAGGTGGTTGCTAGGGTGTTGCTAGGGTATTCGAAGTGGTTGCTAGGATGTTGCTAGGTGGTTGCTATGGAGTTCTAGGTGGTTGCTATGGTGTTGCTAGGTGGTTGCTATGGAGTTCTAGGCCGTTGCTAGGGTGTTGCTAGATGGTTGCTATGGAGTTTTAGGTGGTTGCTAGGGTGTTGCTAGGGTGTTGCTAGGTGGTTGCTATGGAGTTCTAGGCGGTTGCTTGGGTGTTGCTAGGTGGTTGCTATGGAGTTCTAGGTGGTTGCTAGGGTGTTGCTTGGGGGTTGCTATGGAGTTCTAGGCGGTTGCTAGGTCTTTACTGAGTCCAATGACGCGACCCATAGTTCTCTATGACAAACGGTTCAAAAGTTATGAAATATCAAACATCGGCCAATCAGGAAGGGGGGCGAGGCTGATCTCCACCAATGGACAAAGGACTCTCTACCATGTCCAATGAGGCATTGCACAATTTGTGGGCAATTTTTCCCCATAGAGATGAATGGCAGAATGTTCAAATCTAGAGAGAGACCAGAGTACTGCTGCTAGAAGACAGACCATTGTGACATCACAAGGGTGAGAAGACAGAGCATTGTGACATCACAAAGGTGAACATTCCGCCATTCATTCTCTATGGGAAAAATTGCCCACAAAAATTCAAATTTTTCAAAAACCGTCCACCCAAACTTTCCAAAAAGTAATAGCACACCATTCCCGATCAAGCCGCTCGATTTGACATATTGCACGCGTATGTGGTGTGAAAACTCTGGGAGGAGTAGCGGTCCAAAAAATGGGTGGAATAATAATAATAATAATAATAATAAAAATGTGCAATAATAATAGTGTAGTTGCCCTAAGGCAACCACACTAATGAGCCAATACTCAACAAATTTGTCATAAACCATCCCAGTCATTCATTTAACTAAATTAACGTCACATACATCTATTCCCAAATTCGGAGCTTTAAAATGCCGAGTAAGTCCAACTTCTGTTTAGGCAGCATAAAATTGATAGTGCTAAATAATGAATTACATTATTCTTCTAAAAACTCTTCTTCTAAAAAATCAAATATTAATTATCGTCCATTTAAAGGTTCAAGGTTAATTTGAGTATGACTTCCACGAGATCTAATATATACACATATATTCAAATGTTTAATGTTCTCTTTTAGTAATTGGACCTACAAGTGGTATATCCAAAATATCCATGGGAAAGCACCATCTTGCCACTAGTATGTATGAAGTAAATTAACCATACCCTGTCTCGTTGAGAAATCAGCCACATCCTACATGAGCTAATGCAAAATCCTTAGTGATAAAGTTCATTCCAAGCAGAAGTACGTTTTTTCTCTCTTCTACATGTCACATAACAATAGTCATTTTTTAATGTGGCTATATGCTGAACAGAGAACATGGAATTTTGCTGTATTTATTTAATATAATTGATTAGTATCTGAAGATGCCTCTGTATTTATCTGAAATAATTTTACATTAACTACTTTACTTGCCCAAAACCAGGTATTCTTGAATACAGAGAGAGCTCAACATTTACTTAGAGATCACACTTGCCATTACTCCCTATGGGAACAAATGCAGACGTATTTCAGAGTTATCTGGTCATACAACGAACAGGCATGCTCAAACAATATTGGATGGATATATTGTCTGTGAAAGATGCAATGCTTTTGCTTGATGCATGTGTAAATGTTTGGCTTAAATTGGGCAAGCCATTTGTAAAATGGTTGTTCTAAACCTGCAGATTAGCTCTTATCTTAGTAGATAATGTTACTACATATGTAACAATTGTTATGCACTAAGCACTAAGCAAACACTCAGCTCATAAGAAAATTAACTTCTGTACCTTCTGACCTCATGTAAACATTAAAGAATGTATTTTATATTGCAAAGGCACAGCCCATTGTTAGAATCCTTCTGGGTAAAACACAGCCAGGTATTAAACACTTTTACTTTTGGCAGTTTGACCAAGTTTAATATTAGCAAGCTTGCTAACGAATTGACCAAGGGAGTGTATAACTTTAGTACAGACTGCACCGAAATCTGCGTTGTGATTTGGTCCAATGTTACTGGCCGTATGGGAACTGGTGCTTGATACCGGGTTTTGAAACCTATTTATAACACTGTCAGCTATATGACTACAAGGTAGGCCCTAAAGCCTCAGGCCACTATTGCAGGCTTCGCCCAGCCAGCGATCTAAATAATCAAAACCCTACAGGACAGTCGACAGTCAATTTCACCATTCAAGGCCATTTAAGTAAGTGTTTATAACTTTATTTCCTCATGCAATATAGATACTGAAATTATATCACAATGTTGCATATGTAGGAAAAGTCACGAAAGGAAAGCCATAGGCTATGGATTTCATGACGGCAGGTTTATCAATTTTCTTGAAGTGACAACAGTCAAATTAACCACTGTGGCATTTCTACTCTTAATTACTTTTTAACTAGGCTTCTGTAGTTACCCTGCAAAACCCATGGTTCTAAATTAATGTTAGCTAACCCTATGGATCTTCTACCGACATACAATTAGTAGGCCTATCATGTAGACAATATCCCATTTAAAAATGTGACAAACACTTTCATTTATTTGTCATTCATGGTTAAAGGAAAAATGACTGATTCCATGTTTATGTGTTTCTTTGAGCCACAATATATGTAAGCTCAAAGAAACACATAAACTCAATGGGGAGAATTGCAGTTAAATGCCTTAAACAATAAGTACAATTAGGCTATATAAATCTAGCAAATAAATACAGGAATTTGGCCAATTTGTTTCAAAAATTCACAGCATCTGCATGGTGCCTGCATAAAGCAAAAAGGGAGGAAAATATAATTGGTTTGAAAAAGATACCATGCTGTTTAGTGCAGCTCTGAAACCTCATACTGGGGGCTTGATGCACACTAACAGAACATATATCTCAGCATGGACTTACAGTAATGCATGGCAAACTGTTATGTAAGAAAAAAAAACACTTGACTCAAGGCAAGCATGTGCCCTTTTATGTGGGCCTCAGTCTCAAATGCAAAATGACTAAATGTTTCCATTTTTAAAACTGAAACACTGTCAACTGAAATTCAATCATTTTTAAGAAATGACGCCATCCCAGTTACACCATTCTCTCTGTTCCTCTTCTCAGCACAAGTCAGCTGCAAATGTCTGCAGTCTTAACCTTACAGTACGATGAGCCTGACCAGGTGAACCTTATGTTAGTATGAGCTTGAGCACTTAACCTTACAGTACTATGAGCCTGACCACTGATGCTCTGATGTGAGAGAAATTCAGCCAAGTTACTACATCTGACAAAAGAATGTCTAGAATGCTCGAATAAATTAGATTGCACAACCAAATCACTACTTCCCTTTCCAGATGCTATAGACATTGAGTGGGGCTGGGTGTGGGACTACTATGTCAGCTAATCCTAGCATCACAACTGAATGATTTGAGTCTGGAAAAGGCCTTTTAACACGGGATTCATTAAAAGCATATATGAAACCAACTTCCATCATTCAAAAACCGATGTGAAAGAACCACAGAAAGCAATGAAATTAATCTTCAACTGAGAGAATGTACAAAGCAGCTGGTTCAAATATGGCACAAGGGGGCCATTTTAAAAAGTGACTTTAAGTAACTTTGCCCCTCAGATATACTTCTGCCAAAGAAGAGTTGTCACTACATCTCCAAATGTGCTAAGTATATTTTAATCCATGGATTTACATCAGGAGAATTACAGTAATTACAAAAAATACAGTATTCTGGAAAAAATATGTTATTCATCTAAGTAAAATGCTTCTATTTTAACTAAATTCATGCCAATTGAAGAAAGCATGTGAAAGCACGAGCCTTCAAACATTTCAATACCAGTTATGACCTGCAGTGGGTATACAATGTAGCATGGGCATCACACATCAGTTTTGGTTTGCCTCTAAAACCAGTTCCAAAAAGAACTCTGGTGGAGATTGCCTCAAAAATCCAATGGGAAAATGATTGACAAAACTGAATATTCTTTTGGGAGAATGTTTTCTCCCTGAAACTCCCGGAATAATCTCAACACTAAAAAAAAAATACGCAAACAGGTGACCATTTCAAATGGAGACCTGCTGGTCATTCAGCCCACGCACGCCATTCATTTCCCTGTCATGGGGCGCCGTGTCATGGTACTTCCTGCAGGTGCCACGCAAAGGAAATGGAGGTTTTGCAACATGCCCTCTCACCCAGACTTTTTATAAAGGACATGCACCAGGGACTGGGCAAAAAAAGAAAAGACAAATTATCTGGTTGTGACAGTATCTTCTAAGAATTGTCTCAGAAAACAGGAACACACAGTATGACACCGAGCTGCAGTCAAGTGCGCCTTGGCAGACTGTTAAAGGATAAGGTGATCAGGTACATTTTGTGCTTAGGCACATCTGTAAAAATCCTTTTTTTTTTCAGACAGATGAAGAACAGCAATGCACTCTCCTGTTGCCTACCTTTGTCCTTCCTCATTTTCAAAAGGCCTGCAGGGGAGTATTTTTGCTTTTCGCATGTAGGCCTTGTAAAAAAAAAAACTCTCCATCAATTTCACACTTGTCACTCACAGGGAGAGGACACAAACCATCGCTATAACAACTATGCCACTGATAGTCTTGGGAGAAACATAGAATGCCCCTCATGATTCAGTATCCCCCTCAACAACAATAATGAGTATACAATTTGGAATAACAAAAAAACATAAAATTCTTCATGAAAATAAACATACACTTTGCTATGCACTTGTTCTTGCATGGAAAACAGTACAATGATCACATTTCACCAATCCCAATGAAACTATCTCAGAGAAAGGCCACATCGTATTGGATTATATTTGCATTACATTAATTTAGCACACTTATCCAGAGCGACAATACAGGAGAACATAAGTGCATTTACCAGATTTGCATGTGTAAAACCATCTGACCTGGCGAACAACATTCCCAGACAGAGTAGATATACAACATCACTAAAGTACTACTTCAAATGAACTCTGCTAAGCTACAACCAAAGTCCTGAATACCTACAGAATACATCCATAGCAAGCCAAAAGAAGAACCTAAAGCCATAAAAAAACACTATAACTGGAAATAGTAAAAAGGTTATGAATGTTAGGGGGCAAGGATGAGATTGAAACAAGACTCAGTGTTTGAAGAGGTATGACTTGTATTTAAATCTTGTACTGGGGCCAGTACAGACAGGCATTAAGATTGAGAGGAGTGACTGTGGTGGGAGGGCATAGCCAGTCACCCTGAGGTTGCAGATTATAGTTATTTCTAGTTATATCCGGCTAAGCAAGATGTGCTGCGATCCATAGGGCAGCTGACTCTTGAGCTTTAAGCGAGTTTCCCCATGTGAGTCGGGGTTTGGTCCCTGCCATGACCCCTTCGGAGCTGTGACCCCTTCTCTATCGGTTATCCTCTTTGCTTTCTATATATCTAAATAAAGTAAACATTTGAAAGGAGAGACTCTCTGCTCTTCTAAAAAAAATCAATAAAAATCACCCAGCTAGCTATTATCATTTCTCGTACAGAGATATCAATAAAAAGTAAGAAATCATCTTCTTCAATGCCCCAGAAACAGTGACACCACATTTCATAATATCAGCGGTGGAAAGCCAGTGTGTCATACTAGGCTCCTGTTACTTTGTGGTAAAGCCCATTTAGCCTAATAAGAATAATTACCCCCAATTTACAGACCATTTATTATTTTTATATTTGAGCAAAACTCCTGTTATTTAAAGAGTGGAATTTTATAATACATATTTCTGTGATTTTACATGCATTTTTCCCTCTTAATTTAGGAAATAGAAATCACAGTTGTTTGTCTGTAAAGATGCTTTTTTCATTTTTTTACAGTGTCAGCTAGTACCAAGGTTTTCAACTAGATACAAACAGTAACATGCAGCCTTGAAGTGAGACGGGGAACATTCCGGCACTGTCTTGGTAGCTACAGAGCACTGTAACTTGATGTATTGCCTACTGCTAATTCTGTGGGGCTCTAAAATGTACAATATATCAATGTTGTCCTCTATTTATAGACTCTGAGTGGTGCATAGAAGCCTGTGACATCTACACTTAAGACGCTCACATTGTGGGCTTCTGCGGTCTCTATTGGGGGAGTGACCATCTGAATCCCAAGCAAACAATGAAGGAAGAAGGGGAAAAGGTCTGTGTTTGTGTGCGAGCTGTCTGCTGGAGCAGGAACTGGGAGGGCGTTCTCAACTGCCAGTGACCTTCCAGAGCAAGGCCTTCCCCAAGCCCCTTGGAAAACAACCCCGCCCACCCTCCTCCCAAACCGTGCCTGTCGTGACCATGGCACTCAGACACTCCAGCGCTGCTGGGGGAAACGCGCTGGTTTTTCCCTTTCCTCCATGCCGCATGCATCTGGGGGGGGGGGGGGGGGGGGGGTCCTGAGAAAACAGGTCTGCTATCAGCACTCAGATCCATATTCCAGATCTGTCATCTGCAATGTAGGCGACTGGCGGTCGTAGCAAATACATATTTTTAAAATGAAATCAGGCAGTGACAGAGAGAGAGAGACACATCTGATTACTGCTGTGATCAGGAAACACATAAACTTGAAACTAATGAAAATGAAAGTACTAGAAAAGCAATGGATATATGAATAAATGAGTGACTACATAACAATAAATGAATATTAAAACATTTTTTTTTTTTTTTTTTAAAGGGGGTTGGTTTCATGTTGTTTTCATGTTTTTTTATAACCCTCCCGGAGGGAAATATCTCCCTGAAAGTTGGACGACGGAGAAGGGAAGTAGAACACTGCTGCCCGCGTAGGAAGAGGAAACAGTGGGGTCTTGTAGTAGGAAAAGCCAGGGTCATCCCGTGCTTTTGGCTCTCGGTGCTTTCATCACAGCTCTCTGTGACAGAAAAAGTGAAGTGCTTTTTTTATTTCTGAAGGACAAATGCATTAACTTGTCATGCCAATCAATCTGCAAACCAAAAATAACGAGCACACAAAAAGTCTACGATGTCAACATGACCGGTTGCAGCTCTTCTGCTTTTTCCTCTTGAGTGTGCTCCTTCCGTTCATGTTAAGTGCTTGTATGAATTGGGATGGCGGAGTACTCTCAGCCCTCAAGAACATTAACTTCAGTACCTCCTGACCTCATGTAAACACACAGAACTCAGATACAACTTCACACATCCACACAATAAAGACCCAAACTTGAGTAATTTTGCATTTTTCATTCTTCGTCTTTTTTCTTGCTGATTTCGTCATCATAAATGGTCCCGTCCCACAATCAATAACTCTCCCCATTGGACAGCTACATTTACAAATAACAACATCTGATCAAAGTAGTCTGATCAAAGTAGCCAACTGCAGGATACTCAGATAACAGCAAAATGTGCATATAAGGAAATGCACGTGAAAGCTATTTCAGCCATTAGAACATGTTTTTCAAAATTTTGTGGTCACCATCTTTGCTTTGTGTGGAACTTGGCTAAAACTATTGTTCTCATTTATATTTCTGAGATGCATTCTCTATCATTTAACATTCAAACCCCACATAATATTGTTTAATGACTAGGGATAGGTATCTTTTTTTTAATTTTGATGATACCCACACTAAAAAAAACCTTTTGAAACGGTGCGGTGCCTACACAGTGCCTGGTAGTCAACCATCTTTAAAATAATGAGCAAAGGACAACATTAAAGAACAACTATTTTACTGAAAAGGCATTTACCATTGTATGAATCCTTTTTGGTAAAATACAGCCACACTTTAAACACTTTCTGTTTTTGGAATTGTGACAGAGTTTAACATTAGCTAGCTTGCTAATGGTACCTGCTGCCACTAAGTCGACAGAGTGAAAGTAATCTTAGTGAAGACGGCACCGAAATCTGCGCTGCAATTTGGCCCAGTAGGTACCAATGGTATGGGAACCAGTGACGTACTGCTATGAGTTTTGGTACCCAACCCTATTCATGACGCAGCCAGCTATACATGACTACAAGGTAGGCCCTAAAAGATCGAACTACCATTGCAGGCTTCACCTAGCAGGGGGCTTGTTCTGTGCAGCTTTAGCTGGGTACTACTGCAGTCATTTTGCAACAACATTACACACTAAATGAGCAAGCAGCAAGCTTGGCAAGATAAATGATGGCCAATTTCGTCGTTCATGCCCATTGAAGTAAGTAATTGTTTATTACTTTAATTCCTTATGCAATATTGATATTTAAATTTTGTCAGAATGTTCGATACAGGTTTAGGAAAAGTCACAAAGGCGGAAGCATATAGATTTCAGATTTAACAATTTTCAAGTCAAGTGACAACAGACAGTTCCTGCGCGCCGTGGGAAAAATATTGTTAGCTAGGCCCATAGATCATCTACCAACATAAAAAGAATTTGTAGGTCTATCGGGTATACAATAACCCATTAAAAACATTACTGTAATCCACTTAAAAATATGACAAACATTTTAATTTATTTATAATTCATGTTAAAGGAAAAATGACTGAACCAACGCCTATGTTTTTCTTTGACCTAGAATGTATGTGTGTGTATGTCTGGCTCTCTCTACATTTAATTATTTTATGCTACATGAATTTATATGCAATATCATTATCAGGAACTCATAACAAACACAGTACAAAAAGAAATGATATCTCAGCAAAAAACATTTTCACTGTACAAAAATGACATTCTCTTCAGGTGATAAGATGAAAAAACAGGGTGAAGTTACATTAAATAATTTGGAAAACATTTAGGTAGAATTGCTTTGGAATAGAGCGTATGTAATTTGAGTTAGCGAAGATATTGTTATCTTATTGTGTAAGCCATTATTGTTTGTTGTAACTTGGCCTCATTTTGATATCAATACTTTTAATGGCAGGCCTAGATATAGCAATTTTATTTAATGACTTATAGACAGTGCTTTATATGCGTGAGTAACTTGGCATTTTTGTATGCTGAAAATGTTTTTTGATCAGAACAACAATGCCTCTGAAATGCTAGGCCTCCACCGAGGCCTAATGACTCTGCAGGGTAATTCTGCTGAAAAATATGGCGAGTGTTCCAACTTTTAAGATAAGATTTTCCATCATTCGGGGACCCGGAGTCAGCAGAGCAGCGGCAGCAAATGAGCAGGAATTCATGGCTAATACCACAAATGAATTTCCTTAATTAAAGTGGAGGGGTGTGACATGGGATATCTGGGTTAGTCTGTTGTTTTCCCCCTGTGTTATTCCTTGGCTACACAGGAAAGCATCTGACAGAGACTGCACCCAGTTACATAATGGCCCACAATCTCCTTGTCACCACCGGCACTATAACCGAAAACAACGTCTTTACCCCTGAAAAAATTAGCCCATAGGCCTATGCCACGGCTCTCTTGGAAACACATGACTTGAGCTCAAGTTCACAAATTGGTAGGCTATATGAGCATGCTCAGGACTGAACTCCACGTGTCTTAAAGGCAGGTATTTTAAAGATCATGTTCTTTGGGTGACGTTTCCAGTGAAGGCATTAACAGCATCACAATACGTAGGCTATTTGCCTGAATTTTCAACAAAATCCACGGTCGCTGTCGGGAAACATAATTATCTGTAGTTTACCTAAGAGTCACAAATAACTGACGCATGAACATCAATTTCAAATTGTCAGGCAAAAGTCAATAAGAGTTTGAAAATCTCCCTGGGGAACATGTTGATTTAAGCTAGAGGCCGTTACAAATACTGAGTATGTCTAACCACTTTCTCAGTGTTTTTGTGTTAGAAAAAGTCACCCCCAGTGCCTGTAAAGAAGATATGCAACTGTATTTGTCTAATAGTATCGCTCTGTCATGTTACAACTTAATCCGCAATTTACTAAAATAAAATGCAAATGACATTATTCCACAGACAAAACAGTGAAAGGAAATAAAAGAACCGTATTAAATAGGGCTTTAAAAGTGAGCAGGCCTAACACTACCACATAAGCAGCGTTAAATTGGATAAAACGCTACATCTCTGTTCTGCTTCCAAGCCTGTCTGTGGGCCTCCAAACAGCCAATAGCGTTGCACAGTCTTTGCATATGATTTGCATGCCACAGGTTAAGTCAAGAAACTGGGGCTCCAAACACCAGGTGTAGGTGACAAGTGAATTGACTGTTTCTCCTTTTTCCAGTTTTCACTGTTGCACCACCAAACAAAGTTACCCAAAGGGTTTTAATAGAATGGGTTTTTTTTTCATTTTAGATAGCACAAAGAATAAATGAAGGTTGAACATCACAGAATTCTTCCTGGTCTCCATCTGATTATGCAAAGTTGCTGTAACCAGTAAACAAATTCTATTTTTCCCTAACCCAAGGACAGCCAACACGCTTGGCATTTTTTTTTAAACTGCCTGTAAACCAGACCTGAACATCCAATGAAAAGTTGCTTCAGTCGTACCAGTTCTCTAAAAAACAATCAAAAAACAACTGTGATTACTATGTACAAGCAAACTCAACAGCATGCTCCCATAATGTAGCTTACACCAGCTAGTAGCACATTAATTTTCACTTTGGATTCAGGTTGGGTTTGAGTTGTGATTCCTCAAGTTTAAAATCCAAGCAGATGAAAACAAGGCATATGGCAGTTATAACAAAATTCAAAATTCAAAACATATGGGCATGTCAGAAGCCATCACTTGATGCTGACATTTTACAATCTGGCGTCAATAACCAGGAATACGCAGTCAGTACCAAACTATGAAAACTATTTGCTTTCTGATTGGTATGCTACTGCCACATGGGTGGAGCTTATGACATCACCATATGAACTATTTCAATCTCCACAGAATGAGGCCAGAAATAGACCATGTTTGTCCGTGTTACTGTCTTTGATAACATTCGCCAGTACAGAGCATGTCTGTAATCACACTCTTCCTGAGGAAACATCCACAGCATGGCTGCACTGCTTTTTTAATCCTTTATATATATGTCAGACTCAGAAACATGTTGAAACCTGCATCTGCCACTGAGGTAATAATACAAAGGACCAAACACACACTCACTCACATTTACTCATACCCACAGCCCAAGGATTTTCACCACCTCTGACAAACATGCTATCTGTGTAATAATGCAACGCAAATGGAAACACAGACTTGAAAAGAATAGAAGACATCAGAGCAAGGCCTTAAGACGTGACATTTAACAGTCAACATATTTGTTGTGAATCTTATTATTTACAACTGTGAAGCAGGTATACAGTCTATCCTCAGAAGACAACCATAATGGAAAATCTAAACGGTAAATCACCAACAACATAGGAAAAATGGAAAATGAATAAAACCCTCTTGAGCCTGCTTGCTCCTGTCTTCCAATTCTTTTGCCCCTCTACATAGAGTGTTAAAGAGAAAGTGAAAGCATGCAGTCGGACAACCTGCATCTGATAAATATTTTACGCAGGGTAATATACGGAAGGTGCAAAGTTCTGTGTGTAACGGCAAAATGACAACTCAGGATTTGTGTTCCAAAGTGTCCATCACCACAAACCACGCACACTATAGTCAGCACATTTGTGATCAGTGTGTGCTTTAAAAAAACAAATGACCTTAAACATTTGGAATCCAAGCCTATATTCTGTTCATGCCAAAAAAAATATACAGCACCAACAACATATTGAATATTTATTAATAAGGTACCTAGAGCTATATATTATACAGACAATGACACAATATAAATCTACTAAAACGAATATGTTGAAAAACTACTGAAATTAGATGTTTTTTTGAGATGATGTTTTTTTTTAAATGAATGTCTAAATCAACTTTGTTAGACCTATTAAATGTAGTCAAGGTGTTTCTTTGGTTTGTCCAGCAAAGCACATTTTTAGTGTACAATATCATAATACTTATTCAATCAAAATACCAGCATTACCTCACTCAAGATTTGAACCTGCAATTTCTGACAACAAGCACTATTTCCTTTAAAACAAACATGTTACCTATATAATAAAATGAAGTCAAATATAACACTTGAAAAGAACAGAACAGAGAATGACATATTTGTTAAGAATGTTATTAGTTATCTGAGATCTCTTTCAAGAGGCTGCACAGATTTACACTTCAAATGACAAAAACATACAGGAAAATCTAAAAACAGCAAATCTGCCTCCATAAAAGCCATATTTTCACCTTATTGACTAGTTCTTTGTTGACTGACTCCCAAGCAGGAGGCATTTTGTGCCATTTGGCACAAACATGGCTGCTGCTTAAAATATCTCTCTGTATTAAGATATCAGGGAAGTCAGATGACAGCAATACTCTGAAATAAATGACTTCGATTGTACATGAAAAGCTGGTTTGGAAAGTGAAAGGACTTCAAGATAGGCCAAGTAGTGCTTGTAAAAAATGAATCTATACATATGTTGTAAATCTTATATGCTGCAGAACCTGCAATTGTTTGAATGAGCAATAAACATGTTTATGTAAATCACTTTCTGATAATACATGACTTGCCATCATTCCACACAGATGGGATTCCCTATTTACAGGCTACGTAAGAAGCGTCCTTTGCAAAGCTTTAAGGGAAAAAAAAATCAAGATGTCCATGAGACACGCAGACGATTTGTACATTCTGTGATGACAATGCTTGATAGTCACTGACGGCACAGGTTTTCCAGACAGATAAACACACAAACACACCCACACACAATATTAAAATAACTTTCAAAAAGAGTTTGTTCTAATTCCAGAACATACAGAACACACTCCACTGCATTTTATGATAATGGAGGAAACACATATTGTACATTAATCATAAAATAGTTTTTAAAAAAAACAAAAAACACGGTAAATCGTGTCATGTATTTACCGAAGTTATAAAGCGCATTATTGTAAACGTGTTCTTGACAGACGGGACTTCAGGGAATTCAATAACAGCCCTTTGTTCTGGGTTTCTAGGCAGTTTTGTTGTTTACACTAGAGAACTTGCTTCTAAATTAAAATGATAGAACAAAAATATTCCGAACGGGATCATACTGAACGAGAATATGGTATTGGTTTAATTTGTTTAACGCGATTACGAAGCAGACCCCCGTAGTGAAACGAAAACGGTATAGTAAATCCCAGGTGCACTGACTGTCGTCTGGTGATATTAAATTAGGTCTATCCCTTAAACTTTAAGTGCGTGTCCTAATTCAACACAGTTCACGTTTTCAATTGACCGCGCTCTTTTTAATTATTACGTGTGGCGCCGGAAAACAATTTACAATAGACCAGTGAGGCACCAGATAGAAGCGCACACGTATCTCAGCACAACATTCATCCTGTTGTTGTCCAAGTCAAGGACAGAGTGAAATCGAAACCCCGGCAGAGGTTAAAATCACAAATCCATCTCCAGATGCAATGGCCGTTTAAACGCACGTCAACTTTCCCAAAGAAACAAATAAACGCACACGGGGCAAAACCCCAAAACACCTGCCAGCGCTGAAATGCAGACTCTTATTATAATGAAAATATGCAAAAACTTATTTCTACTGTTCACAACATTATTGTCAGCACCAATTCGTTCAAATACTACTATAACAATAGTGCTGCTCCTTTATATGATTATGTGAACTCTACAGACTTTCGTCCATTAAATGCGAGCTAATTAGATTTTAAGAGAATTTGTTACTTACATATCGTCTTAATTTTTTCTCTGGAGGAGATTTTCTAAGCCAACCTTGGCATACAATTTCTCCCCCGCTCATCTCGTTGGGTTTCCTCGATTCCAGTTAGAGCATTAAAATTAAACGCTTGTATTTCCTAAAATGTCCAGTCCCATTCAGTGCATGCTGGTAAGAAAACACCGCGCTGTCACTGTCAGACACACTCTGGAGCGATCCGGTCCCCCATTTAGAATTGTATTGGGACAACAAACATTGGATGCTGTTTCCTCACAGTTATTGCATAGTATTCCACGTTTGTACGCGTCACTCGCCGGTCAAACTAGATACAAAGTGGTAGCAAATAACCATGTCCTGTAGCCCACAAGCCCAGTTACCAGTGATGTAGGAAGTGAGGACTCACTGAGTGCTGTTTGTTTTCAGTATACACCACGCCCACTGTACTAGAGGGGATGGGCCACAGGGAATAAACCGCAACCTATGTCAGGATGCAAACAGTTGTGTGTCTGGAAAAAAAGGAGCGAAAGCGGGGCTGAACTGCGAGCTAATTTGGTTTGGATCTGCGTTAAAGGAAAACGCGCGCAAAAATGTGTACACACATTTGTAAATGTGTGTACACACATTTACAAATAAATGTTGTAAATTAATTTATCAAACGTATCATTTAAGGATTATTGACTAGATTATTGACATCGTTTTATATCAATAATGAAATTCGGAAAAACAAATTACGGTTCTGACTGCACTCTCTGACTGGTCTTCACTGGAGTCCAAACTACATGCACAAAACATACACTGACAGACAGACACACACACACACACAAACGAAGCAAATCGTAAACTTTTTATCATTACACATTATCATTACATTTTTTATTACGTTCAATAACCGACTAAAGGTGAATAAACCTGCTTTGACTGTCTGGATATGCGCAACATTAAAAACAAATGGCTAATGAACGAAATCCAGGAAACAAAAACAAATCAACAAATCCAATATTCCTGCAGAGTGGGGGATGCAGTTTCATGTTTTAAAAGTAGAGAAAAAGAACTTAAGCACTTTGCAAGTCAAAATAATCAAATTACCTGCCCTTGAAATAATGACTCGTGTCGGTAGATTTGGTAATACTGCACCCACTTTACCCAGTTGCCGATTTTTTAAATTAAAATAATTCAACTCTTGCAATACACTAATACACGCACACGAGCACGTGCGATGTGTAAATATTATAAACTGAAGTACAGTTGAACCCAATTTCTTACTTTGGCACAGTTTAAGTAGATTTAAAGTTTGTATAATTATAGTCAAAAGCATGAGGAGTCTGCGGTTGTTTTCAAATTGGGTGTCTATTTATACAGCTGACAAAATGGAGAAAAAAAGAAAAAGCGTAAACAGCGTTCAAACATGTAAATAGTGTTCATTGCAGCCATGCACCTAATAGCCTACTCTTCAGAAACGTTTTGTATTCCGAGGAAAATCAAACTACATTATCTGACTCATAAAACGATAATAAAAGGGGCATCCTTTGTCAGGAGATTACATCGACATATAAACTGACAAGCACGTGAAAAGTTAAAATTAATGTGCCAATGTAAACATTGTTATCTTCGTCGAGATACATGTAGGTGAAGCCTTGCATGTGGACTGACCAGCACAACAAGCAGAGTAAGTAAATTGAGAACGAAGTGCACCACCAAGCGGCGAAAATATGGTGGTGCACTCAACCCCGATCATTTTGCATGTGTTTTTTATTTATTTATTTATTTTTGACCAGCGGAGCTCTGATTTAGCTGTTCGATACTGGATATTTATATGGATTTGACATCGCTTAACATCGCTGGTTGTGGTTTGTTACTGATTTAGACTGTTTGGAGACTTTTTGTACATTTACATTTTGTAAACTTACATTTGTTCTACAAATGTAAGTTTATGTGCGTGTGCGTGCAGTATGTAGCCACGTTCCTCCTGCGATTGCTTCCCACGGTTGATTTTTTCTCACCACTTTCGGTTTTTTCACCGGGGAATGTCGAAGCTCATAAATTCTTGGACCTCACTAATTAATAGGCGCAGTGTTACCCAGTTGTCATATTTCCTGTCTCCGTGACAGTGAATTCATTGAACAATAAGTAAATTTTGTTTTACTTCTCTTGAATGTTTCTCACATCATGTAGTGGCAAGACTAAGTGAAGTAGGCTATTTCATTAGCTCTGTGTCACAGAAAGTTAGCAACATAACATAAAACATTTTTATTGCTGGATTTATGTTTTGTTTGTGGAATTTGAAAGAACCATAGTTTCTTACCAACAGGGAATATACCACAATATTCTGTAAACATGCAACTTTTTTTGAAAATATGATAAATATACGGTGAGTTTCATAATGTTTGGGACAAAACGCCTATTTTTTCTTGATTTGTCTCTTTACGCCACAGTTTTAGATTTGTAATAAAATCTAAAACTTAAATAAAAGGTTAAAGTGCACATTCTCAGCTTTTATTAATGGGCAATTGTATACATTTTGCTATTACCATGTACAAATTACAGTACTTTTTAAATACACAGTCTCCCCATTTCAGGGCACCATAATATTTGGGACAAATTGCTTCACAGGTGTTTCTGATTAGTCTGGTGTGTTCAATTGCGTCCTTAGTGCAGGTATACGAAGCTTTAAGGATCTAGTCTTGATTCTAGGCTTTTGATTGACTTTGCCTTTTTGCCTTTTGATGCCATGTTTTCAGCATTTTTCAATAGGAGTTCCAGAGTTGTGCCAATGAAAGCCAGATCAACTGTTTGGAACATCATTAAGAAGAAAGACCACTGATTAGCTCAGTAATTGCAAATGGCCTGGTAGGCCAAGGAAGACCTCTACAGTTGATGACCTGAGAATTCTCACCATAATGAAGAAGAGGCTACACTGCACGATGCAAACCACTAGTTAAACTCAAAAACAGAATGGCCAGGTTACAGTTTGCTAGGAAGTACCTAAAAGAGCCTGCCGAGTTCTGTACAAAGGGCTTGGGGGCAGTTCAGAACAAGATTCACTTGTATCAGAATGATGACAAGAGCAAAGTGTGGAGGCAACAAGCAACTGGCCACGATCCTAAGCAGAGCCAAATAAAAAAGAGATCTTTATCCCAAACATTATGGAGCTCACTGTATTTCACAGATAAACATATTTCTGTAATGACTACAAGGATTCAGATACTGTGCGTTCAGTGTTTTTAGCTCTGAAAAAATTGATAGCCCATCATGCTTTTGGAATTCCATAATTTTACACAGCAAAGCTTGTAACAGGAAATGACAAAATAAGCATGCTATGCATTTTGTCAGATACGCTCGAGCCTGCATTTCTGCCATTTACAGTTTGCAATTTGATTAGAATTCCGCCTTCACTCCCCCCTCCCCATCTTTAGTGAGCCATTGACTGAAATTCACTTGGTTTGTACATCCGGATGAGATTACTGCTCCTGAGAAAGTTGGGCCTGTTCTTCATCCAGGAGCCTATCCTGTGAAGCCAACATGCTAACCTCAGGCTGCAAGGGCTGAAATGAAGGGCTGAGACCAAATTAATAATGCATTTATCAAGATCAGCCTGGGTGGGAATGACCTACGGGTGCATTGCGCATTGTGCAAGTCTAGAAGATTGCCTTTTGCAGCTCCTGGGTGGCTCAAATTGTTATGCCCCTGCTCTAGTGTGTGGTTGGGCCCCAAAGTCTGTTATAAAATCAGAACTGCGCCAGCGCGAACTGTAGACAGCAGCCCTGCAGGGTGGCACTTAATTGGCCATGGGGTGGCCCAGGGAGGGATGGATTCAGTCAGCAGGGTGTCTGTGTCTCATCTGGTGCCAGTTACTGTAAATGTATCGCAAGTAGGGCTGCTGTCAAGACTGGCTGAGTCAAGTCCAATACCATGCAGAGTCAATTGTAATTTGTAAGTTGTAAAAGTCAAAACTGGCGCCAAAGAGGGTGGAGACAGCCGGCCTCTATGGTGCCCAGTGACTAACAGACCCCACTATTACAATGGTTGGTTTCCCAGAATACATCACAATAATGAACACAAACATATTTTAAAATCTGATTTCACCTCCGCATCTTGTTAGACATCATTCACACAAGCCACAGGTGCTGGTCTTTTCTGTGCATAACTGAGGTGAGGGGTGCGGCACGTCAATTTTCACATGTCTTTACAAAGACACATTAGATAATATATGCAACATAATAAAAAAGATACATTTTAGAATAGATAGTCAGCATATTTAGCCAACCATTTTTTTTGAGGACTTAAAATGCTTTAAATCACAGTCCTTATATATGTAGTTGGAAAGAAAAAAAATTGCCTTCAAAACTTTGCAGAAAATGTTTAGATGGACACGCTATTTATCAACATGCATAATGTTACACAGTACGCAATATTTTATTTTATTCCTGTTCAGACATCTTGCAAATATTTAAATGAACACATGGAAATACATTTGGTACATGGTCTCTATTGGAATTCACTCCATTCAAGACCAAGAAAAATCTTAAATCCCAATCCAAGACCATCAGAAAGTAGCCTCTGGTTGAATTCAGCTCTGATTGTGTAACAGAAAGTTGTGTGTGTAGTGCAACTTCACATCAAATTTGTGAAAGGTCAGATAGCCCTATACAGTATCTCACACTGTATAAAAATATAGCATAACAAAAATACACCCCACATTAACAACAGAGGAGTTCAAACATGCATCCACAAAGACCTGCAAGAAAAACTTTTATTCAGAAAATATGATTTTCAAAACTCACTCTGTCTGCTCCACTTGCATATTTAAAAACATGGTGCCTGCCTGCCTCTTCTTGAGCAGAAATACAGACCATCAGCTGAACAAAAATACAGAAAACAATAATTATTAAACAGATGCATCCTTGAGCTGTATAGAACCTATTACTGTGCATGACTACAAATGTTTTAAATTAAAATTTAGCAAACAAATTGAGTATTTTTACAATTCAGAAACACAAATTCAATTTTTGAAATTAGGAAAATGTTCAGTGAAAATCCTTGACCCTACAATATTAATACCTGTTTCTTTGTTGGAATTTCCTTAGGTTAAATGTGAAATGTGTAACTCACCATTTACAGTATTATACACCTTACAGCTATGGACGCTTTATGCACATTGATAGATATTTACATTTACAAATATTTTAATATGCATAAATGACAGGCACTGTCCATCGTCTTCCTAGACTGAAACCAAACATGTTTAAAGTCCATCTTGGCACAGCTCAACTGTGAGCACTTGTTAAGAATTTTATTGACCTACTTATGCTAAATCTAACCCTATATCCTCAAACACATTTGCTACTTAAAACACTACATTCTCAATCTCCCTCTTGCACCTGCTGTGAAACTTATTAATGTTATGTTGTATATTTATGTAATGACTCCTGTTATTGGCTGTGACTTGGTTCATTGCCAAAACCTTTATGTATGCACTTCTCTCATTTGATACAGATAAGAGTGTTTGCTAAACACCTAAATGTAAATGTAGATGTTTTGTCTTAACACAAAATCAAATCGTGGTCAGGCAGGATAAATTGAATGCATTTGACATACAGAAGCTCAGTTCATCTGTGTTGTGCTGGGCAGTCTCATCTTGACAACAGCTTTTACAAACGTGCCACAGTTAAGACAGCATCAAGCGACCTGTCCAGCGCTGAATCAGAAACCGTCTCTCACTCTCTCACACTCTCTCACACTTTCTCTCCTTTCTTCCCATCTCTGGGTCTCTCCCTCTTTCTCACATTCTCTCATGCTCCTAATAATCAAAAGGCCAAGAGTAAATCTAGGCCATGCCACATTTGCCTCCCAGGCCAGCACTTGAGTAGTGTCTCATACCATCTGTTATATGGCAGGTACTGTGGCTTTAAAGTGAGTGACAATGCCCAGCACATAGATGCATGCAGTCATTTCCACCTATTGTGTCCCAGAATGTACACTCTGGTGCATGATTACAAATTCAAATGCATGGGCTTCCTTAAGTGTGCCCTTATTCACTTGTGCAGTTGACATGGCAGACGTTCAGTAACCTCTGATGGTGGCTTCCTGTGCACAGCTTCTGGAAGGTTCTCCAGGGGATTCCGGAAGAGCAACTTTCCCTCTGGCAGTGCAAAGAGGAATCACAGGAGGCTGCAGCTCAACCTTTTAAACTCCTTATCTCTCTCTCTCAAGGAACATTTGGCTCAAGCTCTGAATTCCTTCATGGGCTCAGCTCAGCGAATTTGTCTATTGGAAGGTCACACAGCTGGAGGATTGGGGCCATTGTCAATATACTGCAATATTTTGGCATCAAAGGATGCTGGCATTCAAATATGTTTACTACAGCTTGAAATATTTCAAAATATTTATATGAATACAAAAATGTGCACATTTATAAAGAATACCAACTAAGGCTACAATATACATGTGTAATATCAAAGAAATAAAGACAAAGAAAGACATTTTCATGTGGATAATAAAATTTCCAGCATCAAGATACATTAGACTGCTTAATTATGTGGGTATGAACTAACAGATATAGGAAGGTGCAATGATTTTTTCATTTTTGTTTTATGATGACATTAATTTATTACATATAATATTTATTATGCCAAAAAGAGAAATTGTTGCAAAATCTTGCTCAAATTGT